>NC_053040.3:182429147-183679147 GCF_002575655.3 Aegilops tauschii subsp. strangulata
AGGTTAGCTCCAAAATTACTTATGTTAGCACAAAATGACCAAGTTATTTACATAATAAGCTTATAGTCTTCTTCTTCTTATTATTATTCTTATTCTTATTATTATTATTATTATTATTATCCAAAATGACATAACTTATTTCTAAGTTAGCTCTAATATGCTTACTTTCCTATAGGTTAACTCCAAAATTACTTACGTTAGCACAAAATGACCAAGTTTACATAATAAGTATGCTTACTTCTTATAGTCTTCTTCTTCTTCTAACATCTTGTTTATCATTTTATAGATTTGATTTAATTCATGGAAGCTTGCATGGATGGAGTGCTTCTTTTCCATTTGTGCTTTTCTTTTGTATCAATGAACTTGCATGGTTGGAACTTATTATATGGATGGATGGATAACGGTGTTGGATGAATGTGAAACTTTTGTAATATGTAAGGATGGAACTATATATGTGTTGGTTATGTATGTATATATGATGAAACTTGTGTGTTGGATATGCTTGTTGTGTATATATGTATATCTGTGAATTGTTGTCAAATTAAATGAATTAAATTAAAAACAGGGCTGTACAGGCTCTTTGCCGTCAGCTAGCTGACAGCAAACATACCACGTGGCAGCTACCTGTGATTCCTGGGACTGGCATGTTTGAGCACTTTGCCGTCCGCCAGCGGACGACAAAGACCTTAGCCTCTTTGTCGTCCGCTGGCTGACGGCAAAGCACGCCGTTAACCCCTAACGGCTCTCACCCCACCTCACTGCCGTCCACGATCTTTGCCGTCTGCTGGCCACCAACGGCGGACAGCACAACCCTTTGCCATTCGTTTCCAGGAAGCGGACGGCAAAGAAGGCCTTTGCTGGCACGTGTTCAGACGGACAGTTTGCCGAAGTTTGCCGTCCGCCATGGCGGACGGCAAAGAAGCTGATTCCAGTAGTGATACTATCAAAATATCGAACACATATCAAGTTCACATGATTACTTGCAACATGATTTCTCCCGTGACCTCAAGAACAAAAGTAACTACTCACAAGTGATAAACATGCTCAAGATTAGAGGGGTATTAAATAGCATAATGGATCTGAACATATAATTTTCCACCAAATAAACCATATAGTAATCAACTGCAAGATGTAATCAACACTACTAGTCACCCACAAGCACCAATCTATAGTTCCGGTACAAAGATTGAACACAAGAGATGAACTAGGGTTTGAGAGGAGATTGTGCTGTTGAAGATGTTGATGGAGATTGCCCTCCCCAAGATGGGAGAGTTGTTGTTCCCCCAGCGGAATCGCTCCGCTGGAGGGCAAAAGTGGTCCTGCCCAAGTTCCACCTCGAGACGGCGGCGCTTCGTCTCGGAAGTCCTTCCTTTATTTTTTCTAGGTCAAAATGACTTATATAACAAAAGATGGGCACCTGAGGTGGGCTGGGCTGAGCACAACCCACCAGGGCGCGCCTGGGGGGCCTGGCGTGCCCTGGTGTCTTGTGCTCACCAGGTGCCCCCTCCGGTAGTTATTTGCTCCAGCATTTTCCATATATTCCATAAAAATTCACTGTAAACTTTCAGCTCATTTGGAGTTGTGCAGAATAGGTAGCCTGACGTAGCTTTTTCAGGTCCAGATTTCCAGCTGCCAGAATTCTCCCTCTTTGTGTGTACCTTGCATATTATGAGAGAAAGGGCATCAGAATTACTCCAAAAATCATTATTATTCATAAAAACATTATAAATAACAGTAGGTAAACATGATGCAAAATGGACGTATCAACTCCCCCAAGCTTAGACCTCGCTTGTCCTCAAGCGAAAACCGAAATCGAGAAACATGTCCACATGCTTAGAGAGAGAGGTGTCGATAAAAACAAAATACGTACATAGAAGCATCATGTAAATTATTATAACAGCAACAAACTTTACCAAAAAAACTTTTATCATAGACTTCTCATGAATAAGTAACAATTCATCACAACATCGAAGTATAAAGCATAAACTCTATTGGAAACCAACAAACTATGTTCTCAGTCAACTTTGCAACTACAATTCATCATCTTTTCAGGAAGGGTCATGTATTGGGGCCTTTAGGCAAGTCCACATCACTGGTGCGCGTCGGTCCTAAACAAACGGTTTTACCCCTTTCCGCGACGGCATCTGGAACCGTCGCCAAGTGAGTGTGGGCGATAGGGGGGTCCTTCCCACATGACCCAAAAACCGTTGGGAATATGCCCTCCTGGCACACACGTTCGGCAAAATGAGGTCGTGTGCGACCGGCGAGTGCACAAATACGGAAATACGTATAGTATAGCTACAAAATACAATTATACGGCGAAATTGTTTCCGGTCGCAAGTACATCACACACAGTCAGTCCCCGCTAAACGTTTTCGTCCGTATGTACATCCCACATAGTCGCTCCAATGAAAGCGTTTGCGCAAGGTGGCGTAACGCAAACAGTTTTGAAGAGAATGTCGTGTGTGATTGTTCATTGATCCAACACGGTTTATTCCTAGGAACTGTGTGCGTTGCCTGAGGTCATCGCCCACGGTGGTTTCTCGTTAACCGTTTGTAATAGGAAAACCCAATTAGCAAGCTAATTGGCCAATTAGCGGGCTAATTGCCCTATTATTAATAATCCATTTACTAATCTAATTGACATTCATATTAAGCACATAATATATTCCATTTCCATATTAAGGAAGAAGGATTTCATAATTGAAATACATCAGAGTACAACATGATATAGCTTCAGCACTCAGCTACCCCATTACACAACTGCACCAGCAGCAAGTTTCACATGCAACATCTAGAACCTTTTGAAATTAGCATCTTAGACGGTACATAGAGAGATGCATCTCATCTGGAAAACTGCTGAAGCGGAAGGCGAATATTGAGCCTTCATTCATGTTGAAGGTCTTTGCAAATTTAGGCCAGTGCCTGTGGATGATTGACCGTCCATCCTTCGACCTCTTCAGGAACACTTCAATATTGAACCGTAGGTGTTGTATGAAAACTTTCCTCGCCTCCTGACCACAGAGGTGGTTTGCGAGGTAATCATCAGTGAAGCCTGAAAACAAGGATGTGCATAAATATCTTCTATATTGGAAATGGGGCAAAGGAATACAAAAGGTAAGGTATAATAGTTAGTACCATCTTGTAAACCTCAGTGCTTCCCATTGTTTCCCTGCAACACATATAAGGTAGTTAGTCATCAGGTTAAGTAAGGGTTCGCATGCTATCAGTAAAATATGTTGATGATAAATAAGCACATTGCAGATTCATCAGATTAATTCAAGCCACATGGAAAACCCATTTATCCAAACCAAGCATGATTAAGAACTAGGAAATATAGCACTTGTATATGTTTCTCATGTATTAAGTGCAGCCAAATTCGATTTATTCCTCACATGGTATACAATAACAGAATGCAGCCACAGCAATTGAACATCGCATTGCAGAATTGAACCAAGCAGTTAACTAAATGCCACAACAAATGAACCAAACGTTAACTGATCACCACATTGCATAATATAACATACTCCTAATAGAAGATCAGACAGTTAACCAAACCAAGCATGCTTAACAACTTGGAAATATAGCAATTGTATTTGTTTCTCATGTATTTAGTACAGCCAAATTTGATTTATTCCTCACATGGTATACAATAACAGAATGCAGCCACAACAATTGAACATCGCATTGCAGAATTGAACCAAGCAGTTAACTAAACACCACAACAAGTAAACCAAGCCACAACAAATGAACCAAGCAGTTAAGTAAACACCAATTGAACAATATAACATACTCCTAATAGAAGATCAGATAGTTAACCAAACCAAGCATGCTTAACAACTTGGAAATATTGCACCCTGAAGAATTGAACATCACATTTGCAGAATTGAACCAAGCAGTTAATTGAACACCACATTGCACGACATATAGAACATATACACTATAGCAGAAGATTGCATGGTAAAAGTATCAATTCACTAGAATTTGTTAAGGAAAGGCAGTAGCTAGCAAACTGAACATGGGTCCTTATAGTGAGCTAATAAGACAAGCTACTCCTCATTGTCGAAGATATCAATGACGATTGGCTCCTTGGACATGGAAGAGGGTGAGGCCTTCGCATTGTGGGTGCCCTCGTTGTAGTGGTGAGTTGCCTGAGCTGCTCCGGGCACCAACCTGCTGGCTCTCGAGATGAGGTAAGCACGTGCACGCTGAGAAAACACCTCGTAGTCTTCGTCGAAGGCACCTACGCTGGCCTCGAGAAAATGCCACGAACTATCATTTAAAGCAGCCAACCGCGTCGCAGCATCGGCGCGCGAGGCGTCAACGGTGGCCTCGACAGCGAGGTGCTCCTCCAAGATCTGGGGGTCGGCACGAATGGTAGCCATCGCGACCTCATCCGCGCGTGCGGCCGCGATTTGCTTCTCCGCTGCCAAATGCTCCTTGAGGTCCTGGCTATACTACGTGCACCATGGCTTTGGCCCGCGCTTATTTGGTGGAGTTTGGGTGGAAGGTGTCGCGCTCGCGCCGGCGGTCGGGGCATGTGGGATGTGGAAGGAGGAGGAGGATGGGGGTCGGGTGTGGATTACCTGCCTGGATAGGCGAGGCCGAGCAGCGTGAAGGAGGGTCACCGGCGAGGAGGCAGCGGCGCTGCAAGCAAGGAGTGAAGGTTTCAACTTGGAAAGGAAGGCGGAAAGAGGGGAAATGTGGCTTTTGGTAAGGGGGGGTGGGGAGGTAGATATTTTCGCGGAAGCCGAAAATTTGGAATTGCTTCAGCCAAAAAACTGGCGCGCAAAGTGTCATCAGACACGGTCCCTTATTCAGACACGGTTCGAAGATATTTTGTGCTGCATCTCACACGGTTGGTTATAATAAACTGTGTGGGATCTACTTGATTTTTGGTCTTGATTTGAATTACATAATGGGGTCACAGCAGCCATGGACGGTGTTTGAATTGCTAGACCTTTTATCTGCAGTGATCATAAAAGAATTGGAATTATTCAGGGTTCGTTTGGACATTTTTATGCATTAAGTGAGTTTTCAATGCATTTATGTGCATAATTCAAATTTGAACTACATGCACATGCTCCAGTGCATATAAATTCGTTGTAAAATCAAATCTTTGTCCTTGGGTGCATGCTTTGGTCCCATGCAAGAAATGGGAACGAATTTCAAACATGGCACCGTTGATTGCCGGCAAAACAATGAGATGCCTGGTTTTTAAATTCTAGTAAATCCAAAACTCGTCTGAAATTCATGAAACTTGGCATGCTATCCTGGAGCAGCATCAACATGCCGTGGTACAAATTTTGTCCCATTTGGGGCAGGTTTGGGTATATGCTTCTCACAAACCGGAGCTTCTCACAACAAGCATGATGGTTTTCGTAGGGAACATCCCACCTTTGGGGACAAAATGATATCCATTGCCTCTTATTGCTTTCAAGTTTTTTTCTCGTGTCAACATAGAACAACAGGAGTGTTGTGTGAATTTTTGTGATTTTTCGGGGTTCATTTGGACATTTTTATGCATTAACTGAGTTTTCAATGCATTTATGTGCATAATTCAAATTTGAACTACATGCGCATGCTCCAGTGCATATAAATTCGTTGAAAAATCAAATCTTTGTCCTTGGGTGCATGCTTAGGTCCCATGCAAGAGATGGGAATGAATTTCAAACACCATGGCACCGTTGATTGCCGGCAAAACAGTGAGATGCCTGGTTTTTAAATTCTAGTAAATCCAAAACTCGTCTGAAATTCATGAAACTTGGCATGCTATCATGGAGCGGCATCAACATGTCGTGGTACAAATTTTGTCCCATTTGGGGCAGGTTTGGGTATATGCTTCTCACAAACCGGAGCTTCTCACAACAAGCATGATGGTTTTCAGTAGGGAATGTCCCACCTTTGGGGACGAAACCATATCCGTTGCCTCTTATTGCTTTCAAGTTTTTTTTCTCGTGTCAACATAGAACAACAGGAGTGTTGTGTGATTTTTTGTGATTTTTTGGGGTTCGTTTGGACATTTTTATGCATTAAGTGAGTTTTCAATGCATTTATGTGCATAATTAAAATTTGAACTACATGCGCATGCTCCAGTGCATATAAATTCGTTGAAAAATAAAATCTTTGTCCTTGGGTGCATGCTTAGGTCCCATGCAAGAAATGGGAATGAATTTCAAACACCATGGCACCGTTGATTGCCGGCAAAACAATGAGATGCCTAGTTTTTAAATTCTAGTAAATCCAAAACTCAAACTTGGCATGCTATCATGGAGCGGCGTCAGCATGCCGTGGTACAAATTTTGTCCCATTTGGGGCAGGTTTGGGTATATGCTTCTCACAAACCGGAGCTTCTCACAGCAGCATGATGGTTTTCGGTACGGAACGTCCCACCTTTGGGGACGAAACCATATCCATTGCCTCTTATTGCTTTCATGTTTTTTTCTCGTGTCAACATAGAACAACAGGAGTGTTGTGTGATTTTTTGTGATTTTCCGGGGTTCGTTTGGACATTTTTATGCATTAACTGAGTTTTCAATGCATTCATGTGCATAATTCAAATTTGAACTACATGCGCATGCTCCAGTGCATATAAATTGGTTGAAAAATCAAATCTGTGTCCTTGGGTGCATGCTTTGGTCCCATGCAAGAAATGGGAATGAATTTCAAACACCAGGGCACCGTTGATTGCCGGCAAAACATTGAGATGCCTCATTTTTAAATTCTAGTAAATCCAAAACTCGTCTGAAATTCATGAAACTTGGCATGCTTTCATGGAGCGGCATCAACATGTCATGGTAATTTTTTGTCCCTTTTGGGGCAGGTTTGGGTATATGCTTCTCACAAACCAGAGATTCTCACAACAAGCATCATGGTTTCGGTAGGGAACGTCCCACCTTTGGGGACGAAACGATATCCACTGCCTCTTATTGCTTCCAAAAATTTTCTCCTGTCAACATAGAACAACAGGAGTGTTGTGTCAATTTTTGTGATTTTTCGGGGTTCTTTTGGACATTTTTATGCATTAACTGAGTTTTCAATGCATTTATGTGCATAATTCAAATTTGAAGTACAAGCACATGCTCCAGTGCATATAAATTGGTTGAAAAATCAAATCTGTGTCCTTGGGTGCATGCTTAGGTCCCACACAATAAATGGGAATGAATTTCAAACACCAGGGCACCGTTGATTGCCGACAAAACATTGAGATGCTTGGTTTTTAAATTCTAGTAAATCCAAAACTCGTCTGAAGTTCATGAAACTTGGCATTCTATCATGGAATGGCGCCCGACATGATGTGGTATTTTTCGTGTCCATTTTGAGAGAAGGCGCACTCGAATAATGACAACCAACAAAGGCATTTTGAAAAAATAGCTGCCACTTAATATCTCAAACGTTTGTATAATTCAAAACGTGTGCGTTTTGTTAACCATTCACGTGACGCCACGTGTCTTGGTTTTAATGGCTGTAGGAGGTGCTGTGCGGACAGCTGCTTGACCTTGACTGAACGGGAGGCGTGCGAGCGCAGTCCAGTGCGCAGGCTGACCGAAAGGCGTGCAAGCTATCCTCCAATGCACAGGCTCACCGGGAAGCGTGCGAGCTTTATGCTGCGCAGGCTCACTGGGAAGCGAGCCCTTTGACTTCCATGGCCGCCCGCCTTCCTCTCCATTAATGGCGCCCGAGCCGCTGTTTAATACGGGCGGCCTTACTGTTCGCCTCCCATTCCCCTCCCCCCCGCAGACCTCCACCGCTATGGCGCAGAATGATCATCTGCCACTAGTCTTCAAGTTTGGTGAAGTTGACTCCGAGCTGGAGGAGATAAAAAATAAGGAGGAATGGGGCCTCATGGACATGGCCCAGAACGAGCTGGTCGCGGCGGTTGCTACCCCCGCTCCCGTCCCAGCTCCCATCCACGCGCCCGCCCCAGCGACCATCCCCGTAGCATTGACGGGCTGGTCGGCGAGCACTATCGCAGAGCTGGAAGCCGCGGGAGTCAGCGAGGTCCCCGTGGACCCGCACGAGCTCTTGACATGCCAGCTCCAGCGCCCGTGCTCGTGCGCCCCTCCACCCACCGTGCCGCCGGCCCCCGTGCGTTTGGCTGCATCCGCCGCGCCCGTGCGCGCCCCTCCACCCACCGCGGCGCCGGTCCCCGTGCGTTTGGCTGCATCCGCCGCGCCCGTGCTCGTGCCCGTGCGCCCCCCCCCCCTCAACGGCATGGGACACTGCCGTCGACCGCTACCTCTCAGCGGCGCCAGTTCCCGTCCTCCCGCGCCCCGCCCGTCGATCGTGCGACGGCACGATGTTTGATTTACAAGTGAAGAACATTTTGTGCTGCCTTGAAGACTTTAAAAATGGCGTCCTGAAGGACGACAACGACAACGACGGTGCGGCACGCCGCCTCCGCCGCCGCCGGAAATAGTTTTTTGGGGTTTAATACTGTATCTCGAATTCTCAATCATATGAATATAAATTCGCAACATGACTAAATGAAAGATATGGTTTGAACGAACTTGCGTTTTTCTCTCTTAATGTACAGACTTATCAAACGATTTTATTTTGAAAAAAAGGTCAACGGTTTTCAAATATAAAACACTCATTGCAAACGTTTTAGTTAGAACACCCGTATGCAAACCGACAGCTTCCCCGGGAAGCCAAGGGAAAATGTGTCGAGCAGGATTTCTGCATCCCTTCAACGCAAACGGTTGTTTTGCATGACCTGTGTGCAACCACGTACAAACAATTGGGTAAGATTTGCATATCTGTCATTTTGGGTATGTTGCCATTTCTCAAACTAGAAAGATTGACATTTGTTTATCTAGTAACATTGCCATTTGTCAACCTTGTAACACTGCGATTTGTCAAAATATGCAGCTACAAATCACTAGCACTATCTAATTTTTGCAACTAAAATCACTAGCACTGTTCATATGGACACCACTAGCAGGCGTGAGTTCATGGATGCATATGCAAATGTACCATCGATTACATACGACAAGTCATCAACCCACAACGACAACGAGGATACACGTTGGATTATAGATCATTTCCAACAAAAATTCTAGTAAAGTTTTTCTCACACAACAAATAACAAAGCGATGAAATGAAACTTCAGCTCAACCACTCGTCGGCGTTGGAAACGCTTGCTTTGAACCAGAAGTGATTCTCTGGGAAGGGCCAGCTACTGTCAATCTCGAGACCAACGCATGACTGATCATCTAGGCTGAAGCAGCCTATTTCAATACCCATATTGGAACGGTAGGGAAGCATAGTAATGTCTGAGGTATAGATACAGTTGCTTCTCATAAATGGTAGTAACGTTGTGTCAATAGCAGCTGGATCGCCTTCCACCATCATTGGATAGTTTTGTCCAAGGAAGAGCGAGTTTCCTCCAAGACTTTCAATATTGAACCAGGGAGAATGTGTTGGCGCTAGTACACCAGTATCCATCCCGAATACCCTGCAACGGATGTTGGAATAGGTCCAGAGAGTGCGACCATACGAGACAACACCTGCTTCCTTAGTAACATCAGCAGTGCCCCGTATACAGACAAGAAGAGGTGATCCATTGGAATAAGTTGCCAGGCGCCACTGAGTATATGGGTCCTGCTCGTCCTCATGCTCGTGAATAAAATTTTCAAGTATAGGTGGTGGAATGTTCACAGGACCTTGGATGAAACAATTATAATTATGGTGGAAGACAAACGTACCGAAATCACGAGGATTCCATGCAAAAACAGTGCCACGAGTGGTGGCAGCAAACACAAGACCCTCGTATTGAATTGCATCACAGTACTCATCCGTGTATAGAAACTGATTTTTGAGCAATATCCATCGAGTCGAACCATGAAGGACGGCAACAAGCTTGTCGAAGATAGCGACAACATAATCATTCCTATAACCCCAAGAGCGGTTGGGAACTCGACAAATTGCTATCTTCCGTAGACGACAGTCAGCATGATCGTATTTGAACTCACATAGAATACCGGTGTACTCAACCTCTGGGCGGTCGTCTGAGATTTTTCGAAGTGGAACCCGGTGACGAGTGTACACATTCACAAGTTCCCACTCGCAGTTGTACCCAATATAAACAACCCAATCTCCATTTGCACCTGCCCAAGCCTTGCCCTCAAGCGATGGCATCTTAACATCATACGTATCATTATCAAGCAGCATCAACTTACATAAGGCGATGCTTCCCTCATCCCCGCGCCAGTCAGCAGGGTCACGGCGAAGAAGATAGGGGAGATCAAACCGCTCCTGAACCCTTGGGTTCCTTGTAATGATGTTATTAGTTGAGTCGAGAATGGTCTTGAACGAACCTGCCATGCTAGCCGAGGTGATGATGTCGCACCGATCAATGAGTTCCTCCACCGCGTCATCATTCGGATCGGGGCAAGAATAACGGGGCCGTTTCCGGCTTGTCCCCTCCATGGAGAAGACGATCAAACAATGGCAGAAGGAAGGGTGAAGGCAAATGGAGGACGGAGGAAGAGCTAGCGTGCGACAGCAGTTCCAAATCGAGAGGGAAAGGCAAAGAGTCGGTGGACGGTTGCCACGGTACACGAAGAGGCGCCTGGGGAGCGAACGGTTGCCACAGAGGTCACAGACGACAAGGGCCGAGTGAACCGCATGCAATCCCATCGCACAACACACACGTCTTGTTAAGTTGAACCGTTTCTGTACTCTTGTGTCAACGCAAACAGTTCATCCGAGTGAACCGCATGCCGTATATCCCACACACCTTGATCTGGCTGACCGTTTCTTTTGTGTTGCCTAATCACAAACAGTTCATCCGAGTGAACCATATGCTGTATATCGCACACACCTTCATCTAGCTGCCCGTTTCTTTTGTGTTGCCTAATCACACACAGTTCATCCCAGTGAACCGTAAGCTGTGTAACGCACACGCCTTCATCTGGCTGCCTGTTTCTTTTGTTCCTCCTCATCGCAAACAGTTAATTGAACTGAACCATATGCCCTTCATCGCACACACAACTAAAACCTGAACCGTGTTTGATGCATCCATCATCGCAAACATTTTATACATTTCTGACGGTTTTCATACAACACCGTTTGCGATTATGGCATCGCACACAGTTTCTCGAAGGGTCTCTGATTGTAGTGTCGCGTTAGCAGCATCCTGCAGTAGTGTAGTCTTCTATGATTGCTAACACTCACCGCATACACATGAGCAAAACATTTCAACCGGACACATAGAAAGATAGGGGCTTATAGTTTCGCCTCACAACTTATTCACCTCAAGGGGGATGTCAACAATAATAACTCATGCTATCCATATCCAACTGGATATATGTGCCTAGATCTTTCCTCACCACATGATGCTTGCCAAAGGAGAAAATAAAAAGGAGTAGAGAGAAAAACTTTGACTCTTGCATAAAAGTAAATATATAAAAGTAAAAGATAGGCCCTTCACAGAGGGAAGCAGAGGTTTCCATGCGCTTTTTGTTTGTATGCTCAATCACTTAGTGCAAGAGATAGTCACGTTATATTGCCCCTTGTGATAGCAACCTTTATTATGAGTCTGTCGCTTTTATTCTTTACCATCACAAGTACGTACAACGCTCAATTTTCTCTTACAATAAATGATCTCACACTTTTAGAAGCAATTTTTATTGCCTTAGTGCACCGATGACAACTTACTTGAAGGATCTTACTCAATCCTTAGGTAGGTATGGTGGACTCTTGAAAATAGATTTGGGTTTAAGGGTTTTTTGATGCACAAGAAGTATCTCTACTTGGTGCGGAATTTTTGGCCAGCAAAGATGGGGGGCAAGCACCACATGTTGGAGGATCTATGACAATATAACTTCTATGTGAATATGAACAAACATAAATCATTACATTGTCTTCCTTATCCAACGTCAACAATTTCGGCATATAATATTTTGATGGGGGCTCACAATCACAAAAGATTTCCAAGATAGTGTATTTGCATGTGAATCTTCTCTTCCCTTATTAATTTTTTCATGAATTGCATCATTGACCAATGCTATGTTTGTCAATCTACAATAAAATTTTCTAATTATAATTTTCCTTATGTGATGTCATTACTTACCATAAGATTAGCATATGATCTTTTTCATTTATTTCCTTTCTTTTTTATTGAACATCAAAGTGAAGAAAGCAAAATTCAAACTAAACTGTATTATATATCTCGCACACAATTACAAAGATAGATCACTAAGCAAACTCTCAAAAAGAAAGGATCAAACTAAACTTTTATTCATCTAAAGCAAAAGATAACTATGGATCGAACTAAGATAAGTAAAGGCAAAAGATAATGGGGGTGATACGATGCCGGGGCACCTCCCCAAAGCTTGGCGAAAGCCAAGGGGAGTGTGCATACCCGATACTCAATTTTCTTTTATTGATGAAGAAGGAGGTGGTGGTGATGAAGTAGATATCTTGTCCTCGGGTTTCCATGGCAGAGGCTCACCATTATTGGAGGAGGAGTGAGTCTCACGGGTCCTGCAACTGGCAGCCAAACTCATACCTTTAAACCTTGCCTCATATTCAAAGACTTGGTTTTGAAGGTCGTAGATCTGGCTCTGGGGGAAGTTGATTTACTCGTTGAAGGTGAATACAATGTCCTTCATGGACTTGCCATCCACCTTGAGATCATGGGTATAGTCTACGATCATGAGGTGATTGGCATCGAGTCCATGCTCCACCATCCACTTGCATCGGAAGACCTCCTGCTCCATAGCTTCAAGCCTGCCTCCACGGTTCCCGTCCCTTTAGGACCTTGCACATCACGGATGTGAAGCACCCCCTCATGCATCTGGATAGCCTGAGGGTGCTGCATCACCTCCCGCAAAAAGGGGTTGATGACGTTCTCAGAGAACTTATCCTTGGAGGAGCGTGAATCAGCCATGGTAGATGGGATCTGTTAGAAAACAGCAAGGAAAAGAAAACAGAAGATTTTTCCGTGATACGGTAGTTAATAGGTTAGGGGGGTAAATAAAGATTTTTATCTTGGGAAACAAGCAAATGGAAGAAAAACAGAGTCCGGAAGGTACCCGAGGTGGGCACAACCCACCTGGGCGTGCCTGGCTGCCAGGCGCTACCTGGTGTCTTGTGCCCACCAGGGTCACCTTCCTGGTAGTTTCTTATTTTCCTAATTTTTGTTATATTCCAAAATGGACAGAAAATATTTTTGCAAATTTTTCGGAGTCCGTTTCCTTACCGTATCACGTGCCTCCTCTCTTTTCATGATTCTGGAGTGTTCCGGAACGTTTCTTTTATGTGTTCTTCCTGTGTCATAGTTTGGATAATATTGCTTTCAACATTAATGGGCGTACCTGAGATATCATATTTTATTCGTTGCCCATTGACAACCTTCGGGTTAGTACCTTCGGCATTATTTATTTTGATAGCTCTAGATCGATAGACCTCCTCGATAACATAGGGTCCTTCCCATTTGGAGAGGAGTTTTCCTGCAAAGAATCTGAAATGAGAGTTGTACAAAAGAACATATACTCCAACTTTGAACTCACGCTTTTGGATTATTTTATCATGCCATCTTTTAACTTTTTCTTTAAATAACTTGGCATTTTCATAAGCTTGGGTTCTCCATTCATTTAATGAGCTAATATCAAATAACCTCTTCTCACCAGCAAGTTTGAAATCATAGTTGAGTTCTTTAATTGCCCAATAAGCTTTATGCTCTAGTTCAAGAGGCAAATGACAAGCTTTTCCATAAACCATTTTATAAGGAGACATACCCATAGGATTTTTGTATGCTGTTCTATAAGCCCAAAGTGCATCATATAATTTCTTAGACCAATTCTTCCGGGACCTATTGACAGTCTTTTGCAAAACTAATTTTATTTCTCTATTGCTAAGTTCAACTTGACCACTAGACTGAGGATGATAGGGTGATGCAATTCTATGGTTAACATCATACTTGGCAAGCATTTTATGGAAAGCACCATGAATAAAGTGTGAACCACCATCAGTCATTAAATATCTAGGGACTCCAAACCTTGGGAAAATAACTTCTTTAAGCATTTTAATAGAGGTGTTGTGATCAACACAACTAGTTGGAATAGCTTCTACCTACTTAGTAACATAATCAACAGTAACCAAAATATGAGTATACCCATTAGAGGAAGGAAAAGGTCCCATGTAATCAAATCCCCAAACATCAAATGGTTCAACAGCAAGTGAATGATTCATAGGCATTTCTTGACGCTTACCGATATTACCTATTCTTTGGCATTCATCACAAGATAAGACAAACTTACGAGCATCCTTGAAGAGAGTAGGCCAATAAAACCTAGATTGCAATACCTTGTGAGCAGTTCTGTCTCCCGCATGATGTCCTCCATAAGCTTCGGAGTGACATTTCCATAGGATTTGTCCCTGTTCATGCTCAGGTACACAATGCCTAATAATACCATCTACTCCTTCTTTATAAAGATGTGGGTTCCCAAAAGTAATGTCTTATATCATAGAAGAATTTTTTTCTTTTGTTGGTATGTGAAACTAGGTGGTAAATATTTAGCAACAATATAATTAGCATAGTCAGCATACCAAGGTCTATTAGAAACATTTATTGCAGCTAATTCCTCATCAGGAAAGCTATCATTTATAGGTTATGGATCATCAAGAATATTTTCAAGCCTAGACAAGTTATCAACTATGGGGTTCTCAGCTCCTTTTCTATCAGTGATATGCAAATCAAATTCTTGTAGCAAGAGAACCCATCGAATAAGCCTAGGTTTGGCATCTTTCTTTTCCCAAAGATATTTTATTGCAGCATGATCAGTGTGAACAATAACTTTTGAATCTACAATATATGATCTAAATTTATCACAAGCAAACACCACTGCTAGAAATTCTTTTTCAGTAGTAGCATAATTTTGTTGAGCACTGTCTGGAGTTTTACTGGCATAATGAATAACATTTAGTTTCTTATCAACTCTTTGTCCTAGAGCAGCACCAACAACATAATCACCAGCATCACACATAATTTCAAAAGGCAAGTTCAATCAGGTGGTTAAACAAAGGTGCCGAAATCAAGGCTTTCTTGAGTGTTTCGGAGGCTTCTAAACAATCATCATAAAAAAGGAATATCCTTTTTCAAAAGATTCATAAGAGTCCTAGAAATTCTAGAAAAGCTTTGATACATCTCCTATAGAAACCAGCATGACCGAGGAAACTACAAATACCTTTGATATCTTTAGGACATGGCATTTTCTCAATTGCATCAACCTTAGCTTTGTCCACCACAATACCTCTTTCAGAAATTTTATGGCCCAAAACAATACCTTCGTTAACCATAAAGTGGCACTTCACCCAATTCAAGACAAGATTTGTTTGCTCACATCTCTGCAAAACTCGATCAAGATTGCTTAAACAATCATCAAAAGACTTCTCATAAATAGAAAAGTCATCCATGAAAACCTCAACAATCTTTTCACAAAAGGCAGAGAATATAGCAGTCATACATCTTTGAAAGGCAGCAGGTGCATTGCATAAAACAAAAGGCATACGTCTATAAGCATAAGTTCCAAAAGGACAAGTGAAAGTGGTCTTTTCTTGATCAGGTTGAGAAACATGTATTTGTGAAAAACCAGAATATCCATCAAGGAAGCAAAAATGTGTGTGCTAGATAATCTTTCTAGCATTTGATCAATGAAATGCAGAGGGTAATGATCTTTTCTAGTTGCTTTGTTTAATTTTCTAAAATCAATTACGATTCTATAGCCTATAACAATTCTTTGTGGAATAAGTTCATTCTTTTCATTAGGAACAACAGTAATACCTCCCTTCTTAGGGACACAATAAACAGGACTTACCCATCTACTATCAGCTATAGGATAGATTATACCTGCTTCCAAAAGTTTTAATATTTCCGTTCTTACCACTTCTTTCATCTTTGGATTTAACTGACGTTGGTGATCAACAACGGGTTTAGCATCAGGTTCCATATTAATCTTGTGCTGAGAGAGAGTGGGACTAATGCCCTTTAAATCGTCAAGAGTATATCCAATAGCAGCTCAGTGCTTCCTTAGAACTTTTAATAATCTTTCTTCTTCATGTTCTGAAAGGTTAGCACTAATAATAATAGGATATATATTTTTCTCATCAACATAAGCATATTTCAAAGTGTCTGGTAATTTTTTTAATTCAAACACAGGATCACCTTTAGGTGGAGGAGGACCTCCTAAAGTTTCAATAGGCAAATTGTGTTTAAGCAGAGGACGTTGTTCAAAGAAAATCTTATCTATTTCATTTCTTTCGTGCATATGTAAATCATTTTCATGGTCTAGCAGATATTGTTCTAAAGGATCAGTAGGAGGTATAGCAATAGAAGCAAGACCAATTATTTCATCCTTACTAGGCAATTCTTTCATATGATGCTTTGTACTAAACTTGGAAAAATTAAACTCACGAGACTCATCACCAAAGCTAACACCGACATTTTGTTTCTCACAATCTATTTTAGCATTAACGGTGTTCAAGAAAGTCTACCAAAGATAATGGGACAAAAGTCATCTTGTGGGGAACCAAGAACAAGAAAATCAGTAGTGTATTTAATTTTCCCACACAAGACTTCAACATCTCTAACAATCCAAGTGGTGTGATGGTGTCTCTATTAGCAAGCTTAATAGTAACATCTATGTCTTCTATTTCAGCGGGTGCTATGTCATTCATAATTTCTTGATATAAGGTAAAGGGAATAACACTCACGCTAGCACCTATGTCGCATAAACCATGATAATAATGATCTCATATTTTAACTGAGACAACGGGCATGCCGACAATGGGTCCATGTTTATCTTTTTCATTGGGTTTGGCAATTCTAGCAGCTTCATCACAGAAGTAAATAACATGCCCACCTATATCTTCAACCAGGAGATCCTTAACCATAGCAACACTAGGTTCTACCTTGATTTGTTCAGCTGGTTTAGGTGTTCTAACATAACTTTTATTAACCATAGTTGAAACTTTAGCATGTTCTTTATCCTAACAGGGAAAGGTGGTTTTTCAATATAAGCAGTAGGAACAACTAGATCAACATTATAAATAATAGTCTCATCTTTAGCTAGTACCGGTTCTTTAATTTCTTCTTTAATAGGTGGCTACTGTCTTAGAGTCAACATTCTTTAATTTCTTCTTTAAACCACTTCTCCTTAGAGTCAAGTCCATATTTAGTGCTAAACTTTTGAAAAGCATCGGTATTCATAAAAGATTTAACACAATCAAACTTAAGCTTAATACCTGACTCTTTACCTTCGGCGAGTTCCCAATCTTCAGAGTTGCGTTTAATTCTTTCTAAAAGATCCCACAGGAATTCAATAGTCTTCTTCATAAAGGAACCAATACAAGAAGTATCGAGCATGGATCGATCATCATGAGAAAGCCGGGAATAAAAATTCTGAATAATAATTTCTCTTAAGAGCGATACTTTCTCCTTGACGAGGCCAAAAATTATATATATAATTCCAATCACGATGAACTAGATGCATAGGATATTTTTTTTGGTGAAACTCCAATTTCAATCGATTCCAATTCCAAGATCCAATATCATCGCATAGCCTATACCATGCCAATGCTTTTCCCTTCAAATATAAAGGGAAAACCTTCTTCTTAGTTTCATCTCTGGGTAAACCTGCAAGCTTAAACAATCCACAAATTTCTTCCACATATATCAAGTGCATATCAGGATGTTCGGTTCCATCTCCTGCATAAGGATTAGCTAGCAGTTGTTATATATCATACCCGAAGGACTTTCGTATTCAATATTTCAGTAGGTGCATTGGGTTGAGGGGTAACTAATTGTGGTTCCGTTCGAGGTGAAGATACCCCGAACAAACCCCTCAAAGGATTGTTCTCCATACTAACAAGTGACAATAAATTTCAGCACGTAGTAATAATTTTTCCTTACCAATTTCCACTTACCAGAAGCGCTTCACTCCCTGGCAACGGCGCCAGAAAAGAGCCTTGATGACCCACAAGTATATGGGATCAATTGTAGTCTTTTCAATAAGTAGGAGTGTCAAACCCAACGAGGAGCAGAAGGAAATTACAAGTGGTTTTCAACAAGGTAATGTCTACAGGCGCTGAAATTGTAAGTAACAGAGTAGTTTGATAGCAAGATAATTTGTAACGAGAAAGTAATGGTAACGGTAACAAAAGTGAAGCAAGGTAGCCCAATCCTTTTGAGGCAAAGGACCAGATAAAACGGTCTCTTATAATAAGTAAAGTGTTCTTGAGGGTACACGGGAGTTTCATCTAGTCACTTTCATCATGTTGATTCGATTCGTGTTCGCTACTTTGATAATTTGATATGTGGGTGGACCGGTGCTTATGTGTTGTTCTTACTTGAACAAACCTCCTACTTATGATTAACCCCCTTGCAAGCATCCGCAACTATGAGAAAAGTATTAAGAATAAATTCTAACCATAGCATTAAACTTTTGGATCCAATCGGTCCCTTACGGAATAGCGCATAAACTAGGGTTTAAGCTTCTGTCACTCTCGCAATCCATCATCTAATAAATACTCCACAATGCATTCCCTTAGGCCCAAATATGGTGAAGTGTCATGTAGTCGACGTTCACATGACACCACTAAGGGAATCACAACATACATACTATCAAAATATCGAACACATATCAAGTTCACATGATTATTTGCAACAAGATTTCTCCCGTGACCTCAAGAACAAAAGTAACTACTCACAAGTGATAAACATGCTCAAGATCAGAGGGGTTTTAAATAGCATAATGGATCTGAACATATAATCTTCCACCAAATAAACCATATAGTAATCAACTACAAGATGTAATCAACACTACTAGTCATCCACAAGCACCAATCTATAGTTCCGGTACAAAGATTGAACACAAGGGATGAACTAGGGTTTGAGAGGAGATGGTGTTGTTAAAGATGTTGATGGAGATTGCCCTCCCCAAGATGGGAGAGTTGTTGGTGATGATGATTACGATGATTTCCTCCTCTGGGAGGGAAGTTCCCCCGGTGGAATCGCTCCACCGGAGGGCAAAAGTGCTCCTGCACAAGTTCCGCCTTGAGACGGCGGCGCTCTGTCCCGAAAGTCCTCCCGGCAGTGCTCTCAGGTTCTGGCGCTTATTTTAGAAGGTGATGACACAACATAAAAGTAAATATATAGTCCCTTCGCGGAGGGAAGCAGCGATTTGCAGAGGTGCCAGAGCTCAAGTTTTTAAAACAGAGGTAAATGAAATTTTGACAAATGCACCCTTCTTGTTTACTTCGCGACCATTAGTTATCAATATCTTCCATGCTAAACACATTAGTAGCGGTTCCCAAGCGATAAAGTAAAGGTTATGACTCCGTAGGAGTTTTTGTTTGATTATTTGTAAGCTTTTTTTCTGTTTGTAGTTTGGAACTGGGAATCCCTATTACCGCCCCTTTCTCGTGCCATGGCGAGTGAATAAACACTTGTCCTGAGAATAATCCGCTTAGCATGGAAGATACAAACTACCTCCTGTCATTCCATGAACAATCCAGGCACACAAAAAGGATAATTATTTGAAGTTTTTAGAGATGGCACATGTAAATTTACTTAGGACGACAGGGTAGTACCGCATATAGGTAGGTATGGTGAACTCATCTGGAATAACTTGGGTTCAAGATTTTTGATGCACAAGCAGAATTCCCACTTAGTACAGGCGAAGGCTAGCAAATAGGTTGAGAAGCAACTAGCTAGAGAGCAACAACGGTCATGAACATGCATTATGCATAACTAACATTGGACACTAGCATGAGTAGGATATGAACACCATGAACATAAATATCATAGAGGCTATGTTGGTTTTGATTCAACTACATGCATGAACATGTGCCAAGTCAAGCCACTCGAACATTCAGAGGTGGATACCATATCATCATACTACATCACAATCATTTAATGCAATGTTGACATCCAAGATAAATCATTATCCACTCCTAGCTACTTATGCATGGCATGAGAAACTATAATCTATAATTGTCATTGCAAACATGTTTAATCATAATGGGCTAAATCATGGATACTAGGTTAAACATATTTACAAAAACAGAACAAGTCGAGTTCATACCCGTTTCTCTCTGCCACGACCAGTTCATCAAATGTCGTCATTATTGCCTTTCACTTGCACGACCGAACGATATGAAAATAATAATAGTGCAAGAGTGTCGTGGACTAAGCTGGAATCTGCAAGCATTTTATTCAACAGGAGAAGACAAGGTAAAATGGGCTCTTTATTAGATCAATAATTATGCAAATGAGAGCCACTCAACATTTTCATCGTGGTCTTCTCTTCGGTACGACTCGATAAAAAGAAAAGAAATTCAGAGAAACACACCGAAATATTTTTGGAGTTTTTGGTTTTATCTGAAAGAAGCAAATAAAGGGGAAAACGCAAAAATGAGAAAAACTACTTACACGGGAAAGCTCCCAAAGAGCAAAAGAAGAACAAGGAAATCTTTTTGGGTTTTCTTTTTAGATACTACAGCAAATTAAACTAGGAAGAAAATAAAAAAGAAGCAGGAAATATTTTTGGATTTTCTCAAAGTTTTTCAAACACACAAGAAGAAAGCGAGAAAATAAATTAAGCATGGATAATACAATGAAAAAGTGTGGATACCGACAAATGAAATGTGTGAACATGAATGTAATGTCGGTGGGAAATACGTACTCCCCCAAGATTAGGCTTTTGGCCTAACTTGGTAATGAGTGAGTAGCATGCATAATGATTGGGGTAATAGCTCACGGAGGCTCTCGGTGCGGATGCCTCAGCCTGCCGTGCAGCCACAACCGCCGCGTTATGAGCTCGAGCCTCGCTCTCCGGAACAAAATATCTTCCCTTACTGTGAGCATCAAAGAGAGCAGGCGCA
Source organism: Aegilops tauschii subsp. strangulata (assembly GCF_002575655.3). NCBI lineage: Eukaryota > Viridiplantae > Streptophyta > Magnoliopsida > Poales > Poaceae > Aegilops > Aegilops tauschii. The sequence continues at coordinate 182,450,037 of NC_053040.3, forward strand.
GGCAAATATGTGTGTACAAAGGAATCTTGATTAAAAAACAATTTATAGTTGAAATTATTGGGTTCACCTCTAAGGATCTTATGACGTTTCATAGCATCAAAGTCTAAATACTGCGTGGGTAAAACAGGGTCATATGGCAAAGGTGAAACACCCAGCTCTCTTGCTAAGCGTGTGGCACAAATTCCACCATAAAAATAACCACTATTAGCGTTGTGTTGCAACCTGCGTGCAACAATCACTCCAAGATTATAACTTCTGTCACCGGTGAGAGCGGTGCGTATGAGACTCAAGTCTGGAGCACAAAGTGTACTACAATCTTGTTTGCCTACAATACATTTTCCATTAAATAATGCAAAGTACTGAATTGCGGGAAAATGAATGCTCTGCATTCTACCTTGCGTCACTCCCCTAGTCTCACTATAGCAAAGACTAGTCAAAAACATTTGGAACTCAGATCTTGGTGGTTCGTCAAGCGAACCCCAAAATGGAATTTTGCAGTGGTGAGCAAATCTATCTAAAGATATGGTAAATGGATTTTCATATAGTTTAAATGACACCCTAGACTCATGGGGATGGAATTTAAATCCTTTGACAAATGATTCAGTGAGAGTATGGTGTTGGTTGCACTTACTAAAATGTAGGGACCAAGATCGGCATTGTGAACATATTGCTCAAATTCCTCCTTAATGCCCACACTCACCATATAATCATCGCATGTCCATAGGCATGTTTTGGTGGCGGCCCTCGTATGGAACTTTCACTTGGTTCAACATAGACCAACGAACGGAGTTGTCACTAGAGGATACCTCCAAGGATCTCCTCCTCGAAGAACTCCTTCCAAAGAGGTTCATCATATTCGTGTACAATTTTCTGAAAAATTTTGGGTGACAAAAATTTGTCAATAAAACTTCACAATATTGATAGCAGCTACTCATAGGGATGCATAGAGGCCATAGCAAGAATTCAAACTACTTAGAACTCTAAGACTCAACATCCAAGCTCATCTACAGCAGTGCCAAGAGTAGCTAATTATTCAAAATATAAACCACTAAAGCAAAAACTAATTGGACAAACGGAGGAGTCACATACCAAGCAACAATTCCCCGAAACAGTTTTGGAAATGGAGCTTCGAGCAAATAGATCAAAAAATCCGCGGGTTTGTGAGCAAGAACACGAGAGAGAGAGAGAGAGAGAGAGAGAGAGAGAGAGAGAGAGCAATGGTGATTTTTTAGGAGGTAGGTGGTGATGTGGGATGAAGAGATAAGTGAGGGGCCCACATGGGGACCACAACCCACTAGGGCGCTTGGGGGTCCTAGCGCGCCCAGGTGGGTTGTGCCCACCTGGTGCACCTCTCTCTGATATTATTTGCACCAAAAATTCTTAAATATTCAGAAAAAATTGTATTATAATTTCAGAGCATTCTGAGAACTTTTATTTTTGGGTCATTTTTTTATTGCATGGGAAATTCAGAAAACAGGCAACACATGGCACTTTATTTTATTTAACTAATAAAAACAGAAAACAAAAGGTAGGTACAGAAGGTAGTGCTCACTAAATTCATCAACTTCATACCTGTCAAAAATGATCCATTAATAAGGTTGATCAAGTCTTATTAACAACCACTTTCGATTAGCATGAAACCGAAGAACTTTCGTAAATCACTAAGTTATCTCAACGGGGATATGAATGTCCCCAACAATAAGCATTTCATATTTCTTTTTGACAGTAGGTAGAGGTAGTTGAAAACTTCCAATAGTGATTGTCGGAGATTTTTCAATAACATTAATACCATTCACTTGGAATTGTTTCTTCGAAAAGTGCACCGTATGCTCATTACCATTGATATGAAAAGTGATCTTGCTTTTATTGCAATCAATAACAGCCTCTGCAGTATTCAAGAAGGGTCTACCAAGGATAATCAACATGTTGTCGTCCTCGGGCATCTCAAGTATAACAAAGTCAGTCAAAATAGTAACATTAGCAACAACAACGGGCACATGCTCAAAAATACCGATAGGTATGGCAGTTGATTTGTCAGCCATTTGCAAAGATATTTCAGTAGGTGTGAGTTTATTCAAATCAAGTCTTTTATATAAAGAGAAAGGCATAACACTAACACCAGCTCCCAAATCACATAAAGCAGTTTTCACATAGTTTCTTTTGATGGAGCATGGTATAGTTGGTATTCCTGGATCTCCAAGTTTTTTAGGTACTCCATCTTTAAAAGTATAATTAGCAAGCATGGTGGAGATTTCAGCTTCCAGTATTTTTCTCTTATTGGTGATGATGTCCTTCATGTACTTTGCATAAGGAGGCATTTTCAAGATATCAGTCAAGCGAGTACGCCAAAAGACTGGCCTCGGCATTTCAGCAAAGCGTTCAAACTCTTCATCATCTTTCTTTTTAGTTGACTTAGGTGGAAAGGGCATAGGTTTTTGAACCCACGGTTCTCTTTCCTCACCATGTTTTCTAGCAACAAAGTCTCTTTTAGCATATCTTTTATTCTTGGGTTGTGGGTTATCAAGATCAACTGTTGGTTCTATCTCAACATCATTGTCTGGTTCTTTATTATTTGTTTGAGTATCTTCATGAACCTCATCATTATCTTGTTCACTACCAGATTGAGTCTCAGCATCAGGGATAGATACTTCATTATCATTATCAGGAGGTTTTTCTACTTCAGGTTCACTAGGGGCTTGCAAAGTCCTGTCATTTTTCTTCTTCTTCTTCTTCTTTTCTTTTTAGAAGGACTACGTGCATCAGTGTTAACCCTTTTAGAGTCTTGTTCAATACTTTTTGGGTGTCCATCAGGATAGAGTGGTTCCTGAGTCATCCTACCTCCTCTAGTCATTACTCTAACAGCATGATCATTGATATTATTATTCATTTCATCAAGCAACTCTCTTTGAGATTTAGCAACTTGTTCTAACTGGGTTTGAACCATAGAAGCATGCTTCCCCACACCTCTAACATTTGAGATTCTAAATAACAAGTCACTCAAGCGAGCAATCATATCAGAATTGTATTTCAATTGTTTCATAACATTTGCATTGAAGTGATCTTGTTTTCTAATGTAATTCTCAAACTCATAAAGGCATTGGCTAGGGTGCATATTTTGAGGATTATCATTATCATTGAATTTCATTAGAGAATTTACCTCTACCACCTTAGGCAGTGGTGGTGTATCAAGCCCATGTATTTCTTCAATAGGAGGTAAATTTTTGACATCCTCAACTTTAATACCTTTTTCCTTCATAGATTTCTTTGCCTCTTGCATATCTTCAGGACTGAGATATGAAATACCCCTCTTCTTCGGAGTGGATTTAAGCGGTGGTTCAGGAAGAGTCCAATCATCATAATTTCTCAATATGTTATTCAATAATTCTTCAGCTTGCCCAATAGTTTCCCTGAAAACACAACCAGCACAACTATCTAGGAAATCCCTAGAAGCATCGGTTAGTCCATTATAGAAGATATCAAGTATTTCATTTTTCTTAAGAGGATGATCAGGCAAAGCATTAAGAAATTGGAGAAGCCTCCCCCAAGCTTGTGGGAGACTCTCTTCTTCAATTTGCGCAAAGTTAAATATTTCCTGTAAGGCAGCTTGTTTCTTATGAGCAGGAAAATATTTTTCTAAAAAGTAATAGATCATATCCTGGGGACTATGCACACAACCAGGAGCAAGAGTATTGTACCAAGCTTTAGCATCAACCTTTAATGAGAACGGAAATAATTTGAGAATATAGTAATAGCAAATTTTCTCATCATGAGCAAAAAGGGTGGTTATGTCATTCAACTTAGTAAGATGTGCCACAGCAGTTTCAGTTTCATAACCATGGAAAGGATCAGATTCAACCAAAGTAATCAACTCCGGGTCGACAGAGAATTCATAATCCTTATCATCAACAAAGATGAGTGAAGTAGCAAACTTAGGATCACACTTCATTCTAGCATTCAAAGATTTTTCTCTATACTTGCATAATAATTTCTCTAGATCATCTCTATACTTACAAGCAAGAATATCTCTAGTTGCCTCCTGACCCATAACATAATATTCCGGAACCTTTGGCAATTCATATCTAGGAGGGCTTGTTCTAGTAGGTGTTTCAAGATTTTCAGTCAGTTTCAACAATATCATGTTGTCTTACTCTAGTAATTTGTTCATCAAAAAATTCACCTAGTGGCACATTATCATCAAGCAAGGTACTAGCATCATTCTTAGCAAAAGTAGCATCATCAATAACTTGCGACATATCAAGATTGATAGTATGTGGTGGTGTTGCAAGTTTACTTAAAATAGAAGGTGAATCTAAAGCGGAGCTAGATGGCAGTTCCTTACCTCCCCTCGTCTTAGAGGGAAAAATCTTAGTCTTAGCATCCTTCAGATTCTTCATAGTGATAAATTGATAATAATTCCAAGTGACTCAACAAATATAGCTATGCCCCCCGGCAACGGCGCCAGAAAAAGTCTTGATAACCCACAATTATAGGGGATCGCAACAGCTTTCGAGGGTAGAGTATTCAACCCAAATTTATAGATTCGACACAAGGGGAGCCAAAGAATATTTCTAAGTATTAGCAGTTGAGTTGTCAATTCAACCACACCTGGAGATTAATTATCTGTAGCAAAGTGATCAGTAGCAAAGTAGTATGATAGTTTGATAGCAGTAACAACAACAATAGTAATGGTAACAGTGATAGCAGTAATTTCGTAGCAAGTGTAACAGTAACGATAGCAGTAGTAACTTAGCAAGATCAATATAAGGAAATTCATAGGCATTGGATCGATGATTCGTTGGATGATATTCATCATGTGACAGTCATAACCTAGGGCGATAAGGCACTAGCTCCAGTTCGTAAATATAATGTAGGCATGTATTCCGTAAATAGTCATACGTGCTTATGGAAAGAACTTGCATGACATCTTTTGTCCTACCCTCCCATGGCAGCGGGGTCTTATTGGAAACTAAGGGATATTAAGGCCTCCTTTTAATAGAGAACTGGAACAAAGCATTAACACACGATGAATACATGAACTCCTCAAACTACAGTCATCACCGGGAGTGGTCCCGACTGTTGTACTCCGGGGTGGCCGGATCATAACACGTAGTAGGTGACTATAACTTACAAGATCGAATCTAGAACATGGATATAATGGTGATAACATAAACGGTTCAGATCTGAAATCATGGCACCCGGGCCCAAAGTGACAACCATTAAGCATGGCAAAGTCATAGCAACATCAATCTCAGAACATAGTGGATATTAGGGATCAAACCCTAACAAAACTAACTAGATTACATGATGAATCGCATCCAACTCCTCACCGACCAGCGAGCCTATGAAGGAATTACTCACTCTCGGTGTGGGGAGCATCATGGAATTGACGATGGAGAAGGGTTGGTGATGACGAAGATCGAAGATCCCCCTCTTCGGAGCCCCAAACGGACTCCAGATCTGGCCTCTCGATGAAGAATAGGAGATGGCGGCGGCTCCGTCTCGTCGAACGCGATAATCCTTTCTCCCTAATTTTTTCTGGAAAAATAGGATTTTATAGCGTCGGTTTCAGGGTCTACGGGTGTGACGCCCCCGATTCATTCGTACACTAATCATACACGCAAACGTGTATGATCAAGATCAGGGACTCATGGGAAGATATCACAACACAACTCTAAAAAATAAAATAAGTCATACAAGCATCATAATACAAGCCAGGGGCCTCGATGGCTCGAATACAAGTGCTCGATCATAGACGAGTCAGCGGAAGCAACAATATCTGAGTACAGACATAAGTTAAACAAGTTGCCATAAGATGGCTAGGACAAACTGGGATACAGATCGAAAGAGGCGCATGCCTCCTGCCTAGGATCCTCCTAAACTACTCCCGGTCGGCGGCGGCGGCCTGCACGTAGTAGTACGCACCCTCGGTGTAGTAGGGGTCGTCGTCGACGGTGGCGTCTAGCTCCTGGGCTCCAGCATCTGGTTGCAACAACCAGATATAAAAAGGGGGAAAGGGGGAGCAAAGCAACCGTGAGTACTCATCCAAAGTACTCGCAAGCAAGGATCTACACTACATATGCATTGGTATCAATGAAATGGGTAGTATCTGTGGACTGAACTGCAAAATGCCAGAATAAGAGGGGGATAGCTAGTCCTGTCGAAGACTACGCTTCTGGCGACCTCCATCTTGCAGCAGGTAGAAGAGAGTAGATGGTAAGTTCACCAAGTATCATCGTATAGCATAATCCTACCCAGCGATCCTCCCCTCGTCGCCCTATGTGAGAGCGATCACCGGGTTATATCTGGCACTTGGAAGGGTGTGTTTTATTAAGTATCCAGTTCTAGTTGTCATAAGGTCAAGGTACAACTTCGGGTCGTCCTGTTACCGAGGATCACGGCTATTCAAATAGATAAACTTCCCTGTAGGGGTGCACCACATCACCCAACACGCTCGATCCCTCTGGCCGGACACACTTTCGTGGGTCATGCCCGGCCTCGGAAAATCAACATGTCGCAGCCCCACCTAGGCACAAGAGAGAGGTCAGCACGCCGGTCTAAATCCTAAGCGCGCAGGAGTCTGGGTCCATCGCCCATTGCACACCTACACGTTGCGTGGGCGGCCGGAAGCAGACCTAGCCTCCCTAATACAAGAGCAGGCGTTCCAGTCCAATCTGGCGCGCGCCGCTCAGTCGCTGACGACAAGAAGGCTTTGGCTGATACCATGACGTCGAGTGCCCATAACTGTTCCCGCGTAGTTGGTTAGTGCGTATAGGCCAGTGGCCAGACTCAGATCAAATACCAAGATCTCGTTAAGCGTGTTATTTTGAAGTAACCGCAGACGCCGACCAGGGATCAGGCCCACCTATCTCCTAGGTGGTCACAACCTCCCTGTCGCTCCGCCACAAGGTAACAGTCGGGGGCCGTTGGGAACCCAGGCCCACCACTACCGGGATGGAACCACCTGTCCTTTCCGCCCCCACATCGGAATCACTTGCGGGTACTCTACGAGCTGACCCGACTTTAGTCACCACATGTATCATATAATATGTATGTAAGTATATACCCGTGATCACCTCCCGAGTGATCACGGTCCGGAAGTATAGCATGGCAGACGGACAAGACTGTAGGGACACTGATGGAATACTAGCATCCTATACTAAGCATTTAGGATTTCAGGTAAGGGTAACAACTGTAACAACAATGACAGGCTATGCAGCAGAATAGGATTAACCGAAAGCAGTAACATGCTACACTACTCTAATGCAAGTAGTAGAGAGAAGGAATAGGCGATATCAGGTTGATCAAGGGAGGGGGGCTTGCCTGGTTGCTCTGGCAAGGAGGATGGGTCGTCAACACCGTAGTCGTACTCAGTGGCATCAACGCCGGTCTCGGGGTCTACCGGAGAAGAAGGGGGAAGAAATAGTAAATGCGGAGCAAACAAAGCATCACAAAAAAATAACAAGGCAATACACAGTGCCAGGGGTGAGCTAACGCCGGGATAGGTGATACCGGCGAAAGAGGAAAACATCCGGGAAAGTATCCCCGGTGTTCGGCGTTTTCGGACAGGTGAATCGGAGGTGGATTTTTGCATGTTCGCAATGCTAGGGACGTGTGGCTGACCAATGGATTGCGTATTCGGATTCATCTCGTCGATCTGAGCAACTTTCATGTACAAAGTATTTTCATCCGAGTTATAGATTATTTTATATTAATTTTCAAAGTTTTAAATTATTTTCTAATTTTTGGATTTAATTTAATTCGAAATTAAATTAATATTTAAATGCTATGGGTACACAGGAAGTGTACCCAGCCATATGCAACAGAGGCTGACAGGGGGCCCAATTGACTTGGTCAACTACCCAAGTCAGCAGAGGGTGACTAGTGGGCCAGGGTTGAGTCAGCAGCCTAGTCAGCAGAACAGCGGCCCCACTGGTTAGTGAGAGAGTTTAACAACAGGTTTTTTTAAACTTAAACTGATTAGCTAGTGGGCCTGACGTGTCAGTGGCTATTAACTTAACATTTTAATCTAGCCATTTTATTTAGTGGTGGGGGCCGCGTGTCATTGACACTGGGTTGTTAGATTAGTTAAATAGATTATTTACGTTTAGGTTAATTAGGGAGGGTTCACATGTCAGTGCCCGTTTAGGTGTTCGGGTTAGTGCTGAAATAGGGGTTAGTCACGCACCACGTCAGCACATTAATGGCGGTGAGGCCGAGCTTGCTGGCGACGACCGCGCACTTGGTTCCAGCGAAGGTTTGCGATGCGGCTGGGGCTATAGGTGCGTCGCGAGGAGGCGTGCCGCATGGTGTCTGCAGGATGGCCAGCGACAGGAGGCCGAGGCGCAGGGAGGGCGCGCAAGAGGGCATCGTGGGCGACAGCGGCTGGAAGCGGGCGATGGGCAGGGGTCGGCCAGCACATGTGCGGCAGCGTCGGCGGCTGGAACGGGTGACGGGGACGGGAGAGAGGGAGGTGCTCACGGACGGTGTAGGGGAGTTGCAGCGGGCTCGAGAAGGAGGACGGGGATGACGGCGGTTCGGCAATGTTGGCGAGGTGGAGTAGCTTCGGACGACATCGGGCGACGAGGCGCGGTGTCGAGGTGGCTCCAGGGATAGCGAACGGCGGCGGTGTCGAGGGCGCCGGCGATGTCGAGGCGGCTCCCTCCCGATCCAGATCGGGCAGAGGGGGGCCGAGGGAGAGGAGGGTCGACGAGGAGGAGGTCGAGGACGCCTGTCCGACGGGGAGGCGGCGTCGGGGGCGCGCGGCGGCGTTGGGTGCTGGCCGATCCAGATCGAGTGAAACGGGGGAGTGGGGGTGCGAGGGGAGTGGGGGAACGAGGGGAGAGTGGGGGTGTGGTGCTAGGGTTCGGTGGGAGTGTGTGTGTGTGTGGGGGGGGGGGGTTAAGCAGGGGGCAGCGGGCCGGGCGATTGGCCAGCTAGCTGGGCCGGTTGGCCTAGCGGGGTTTCATGTTTTTTTTTGTCTTTGTTTATTTTCCTTTTTCATTTATTTATTCTTTTCTATTTTAATTTTATTTCACAAATTGTTTTAGTTTTGTAAAATATTCAATTAGCCCCTAAAATAGTAACATTAATTATACCACTTCCACAATAACTTTGGCACCTAGCTAAAATAGATTAGTATTTTATAAAATATAATAGGGGTATAATTAATTGTTTTTGCTACTACTTTTAATCACTTTAGGGTATTTAATTATTTTATAAAGATGTTGTTTCTCCACCAATATTATCCATGATTTATTTGTCACATTAAGAACATTTTAGTTTTGACTTTTGAAAACTTTAATTGTTTGACTTGATTTTGAATTTGAATTTGAATAGGTTTTGAACTAACGCGAGATTAGAAACAGTAACTGAGGTGACATGGCATCATTAGCGTGGAATTACTGTATCTTAATTATCCGGGTGTCACAATTCTCCTCCACTACAAGAAATCTCGTCCCGAGATTTTAAGAGGTGGAATAAGGGGGAAAGGTCTGGTTACAAAATTCTAACGAATCTTCTCAGTCTTGGTTGCTCTTCTCGAAGAGGTCGATGCATACCGTTGATGTCTTCATTTCTCTGCATCAATGCATCATGATGAAGTTGTTGTCCTTTCTTCGGGAACTCCATCGCACTAATGAAAGAATAAGGGGGTATTCTGGGAGAACGGACCTTTGTAAGGTTGCCTATCTGGTAGATAACATCTGGGAAGGTGGAGGAAAGTAATCCTCGAATTGAAACTTAATAAAATATCAAGAGCAAAGTATGAAGGTAGCATGAGAAGTTTCGAGCGGGCATGCAATCGTGCGTTGCCTGAAACGGAGTGTGAAAAGGGGTTTCAGAGCAACGAGAATAGGTATTGCGTCTGATACCAGAATAGGTCACTAGGAAGGTGGCTCGTGAATTACATACGAGGTCACGCGCGAAGAATACTATGGAAACAGGGGTGTACAGGAGAGTCAGGTTTCTATCCTGTGGAACTGTGGGTTATGGGCCCACCATGTGGGTTAAAAGTAGAAAGGGCGGTGATATTTTGCACAGTCATGATAACAAGGCATGTCAGAGGATAGCCTATCAATTATGTCGGCAACGTCGGTACCAAGGGCAAGGAATGAAGAGAACCATCTTCCTGCTCGTTGGACGAGGCAGACCAATAGGTAAAGTTCTCGTCCATCGGCGGTTACCGGAATGTTATCAACAATATTAACAGGGTCTTACTGACAGAGTGGTACAACGAGGTGCTTACCTAAGCAGGGAATCCTCACTGCTCAGTTGAGTCGGATTACAAGAAAGGTTAAACAAAACAATGGAAAGGAAATACTATTATTAGATCAAACAGAACATGGAAAGGAAAATGTGTTTCAACACATATTTCAGGGGTATATCCCTCCCAAGGACAAGCAGAGCATGATAACCATGACAGGATATTAAGTAGAAAACCCGTTAGGTGAGGGGAGAGAAATTTCATGACATTACCCATACAACGGTGTTAGGATAAATGATAAAGAAAATTTAGCATTGTGCTTCAAATGTTCTTATTGAAAAATCAGAGTACCACCGACATGCTTCGAGATAGCATTGACATGGTCATTGGGTAAAGATCAGACTTTGGATTCACTAGGGATCCATCAGGAACAACTTATAGAATAAGTCTTACAATTTCCTCATGGAAGAATGGCTAGACAAATATACTACAATAGGTCCTCTGGCCAGGGGTGCTAAGCAAAGACACCACCTTACCGGGTTATGTACAGACCAATGTTATAACTCTTGGAAAATGTTCCAACCATCATATCTGACCGAGTTTCAGATCTGATTGGTGTCAGGATACCTAAGAAGAAAAGGTGCAACACAATTTGACGAGATGACATAGTAAGTTTCTCAGGAAATGAACTATGGTGGCGAGTTCTGAAACAAGAGTTCATCATTAAACCAATGAAAGGGGTGAGGGGGTGGCTGATGGACTCAGAGACAATTCCTCTAGATTTCCAAAAAGATGGATTCGCACAATTAAGTGAACAAGGTGATAGCATTGGACACACCAAAGTATATAATGAGGTATGTTTGATGAGAACATCCACAATTAAATATTGAACGAAAATGCACCTAGAAATATGGACCAAGTAGGACGATCAAAGTTAGAATGGTGATTCGATAACAAAACTATCGACCATTCACTTCGAAACAATAGGGTTGCTAGAGATATTAAATTCTCACAACAGAGTTCACACAACACGGGGGGCCAAGAAAGAATGATGATGGCGAGAAGCATCACTGCATCAAGAATTTTCAAGAGGTGGAGCAATCATTGCAACATCCTTGACATAAAGGACAGTAATACTTCAAGGTAGAACACAATACAAGCTGGATAGCAAGTTGCATCGATAACATGAACAAGTGTGATGAAAGGAAGGTAAAGATGTTGTCGATGGTAACTCAAATTACCAAGGGACGAGGATGGTACTTATCATCATGAATTCAATCGATATCCTGGAAGGAGTCAAAATGTTGATGATGATCACGTCAAATTTTGTCGAGAGGCTCCAAGAAGATGTAATAGATCGGCGATGACATCAAGTCAAAGGAATGATGAAGCGAAAGGTTAATGGAACCAAGGGTACGACACAAACTCCAAACAAAGCTTGTTGTCCAAAGCGAAATGATATGATGAGGAAGATCGACGTAAGCTTAGCTCATCGTCAAAAATTGTGCTCCGGGAAGAAGGACCATGTAGCACAGTTAAAATTTAGCACGATAATGATATAGCCAAATAGGCTAGGAATGGCGTGATTGGGTACAAACTCGTACTTAAAGAAGATCTAGGAGTTGTTGAATCGTAGTGCGGACTCAGTTCAGTTATCGGTGTCTTTGAGTGTTTAATAACTCAGAGCCCATGAAAAATTGTAATCAGTGAGAATGTAGTACTTGATGAAGAACTCATAAGAAGTTATGCAGTTCCAAGATAATCTCGAGATACCAGGGGGGTAATACTCGACGACAGATCAAAATAGAGGTTGGACTAGGGTATTGCTCTGCAGAAGACTAGTGCTTAAACTTGCACAAGAAATGGTATTTAAAGGAGAACATGGTCGGAACCATGATTGCAAAAGGCCAGATCCCAGATATAAGATGAACTTACACCAAGGGAATAATTAATTTAAGAGAAGCTTTAATGATAAGATCTACATCGTGTCCATGGGCATGAACACAAAGTTCAAGGTCGACTCCCACTTTTTCAATGCATAACATTTCATTCACTACTCGAGATAAAAATGATTTCAGTGTCAAAACCTACCTCGTGAATTACCAGAGGAGTATGACCCGTGAAAACTTTCGGCTTCACAGAGATTAAGGAAGGCATAGGTTCAACCCATCGGGGCTCCTTAGGAACGTATACCATCAACTTCAGGGGTAAATAACTCAAGCTCGGAAGTAGAGCATGGTAGACAAAGCAGAGGATACAATTTACCAAAGGCATTATGTATTAGGGGAAGGACTCCCAAAGTTATTGAATATGAAGGACGCTGTCGGATAAAATCCAACAAATGATCTGATGGTCCACAAGGGATCTGAGGTGAGTATCGGTACTCAACCAGGAGAAGAGAGAATGTAAGGAGATCAGATTGTAGAAACAATTGACTAATTCAGAGCTCAAATGTAAAGGAATTAAGATTTTCCAAATCAAGGGATAAAAAACAAACGCTCTGATTAAGGATGGATAAGCTGAATAGACTTAGGGGTACAACCGACGGCAATTGAATGGTCGAGAACCAGCTCATGTTCAAAAATGATGTCTGAGCCGGAAGGATGAATTCTAATTGTGACTGATGATTGCGAGCATCCGCATCATATTGAATCAACGGTCTCAAAATGATAGTGACAAAGGATGTCAATGAATAATGCTAGGCATTAACCGTAAGGCAGGCAGACAAGAATTTCTAGAGCCATAGGCTGCAGAGGATTCTTGAAAGATCAGATAATATTTCGAAGAATTTTGTGAAACACCTGAACAACTGGGGAGAAACAAATCCTCGGTAAGTGCGAGGATTAATTTTTAGGTGTATTCAGGCGACAAGGAACTGCAAGGCAGTAGGCACAAAGGATTCTCGAAACAACGACGAGTATTTCGGGGTATCTTGTAATAACAAGACCAACTAGGGATGAATGTAATAATGACAACTGCATGTAGTTACCATAAGGGTTGACGGTGGAAGGGGAATTGCAAACGCGATGAACACAAGTTCTCGGTTTAACAGCGGAGAGTATCTTCAAGGTCTTCTGGTGCACCAAGTAATCATCTGGAGTGAGGGGCACTCCGATAGGAAGTAATTACGAGAACCTAGAGTTAGAGTTAGCAAAATCATTTAACCCGAATAGAAGAGAGATCGGAGTCTCAGAGTATAGATGAGGAATAAAAGATCCTAATACCACCCAATTGTGACGTGGGCCCGTGAGCCACACAACCATGTTAGTAAATGTTTTGCAATGACTATACTCAACTTCGGCCAAGGAGTTGGGAAGGGGGATTCCTACAGGCAATCGGCTCTGATACCAACTTGTGACGCCCCCGAATTATTCGTACACTAATCATACACGCAAACGTGTATGATCAAGATCAGGGACTCACACGAAGATATCACAACACAACTCTAAAAAATAAAATAAGTCATACAATAATCATAATACAAGCCAGGGGCCTCGAGGGCTCGAATACAAGTGCTCGATCATAGACGAGTCAGCGGAAGCAACAATATCTGAGTACAGACATAAGTTAAACAAGTTGCCATAAGATGGCTTGCACAAACTGGGATACAGATCGAAAGAGGCGCGGGCCTCCTGCCTGGGATCCTCCTAAACTACTCCCGGTCGTCGGCGGCGGCCTGCACATAGTAGTAGGCACCCTCGGTGTAGTAGGGGTCGTCGTCGACGGTGGCGTCTAGCTCCTGGGCTCCAGCATCTGGTTGCAACAACCAGGTATAGAAAGGGGAAAAAGGGGGAGCAAAGCAACCATGAGTACTCATCCAAAGTACTCGCAAGCAAGGATCTACACTACATATGCATTGGTATCAATGAAATGGGTAGTATCTATGGACTGAACTGCAGAATGCCAGAATAAGAGGGGGATAGCTAGTCCTTTCGAAGACTACGCTTCCAGCGACCTCCATCTTGCAGCAGGCAGAAGAGAGTAGATGGTAAGTTCACCAAGTATCATCATATAGCATAATCCTACCCGGCGATCCTCCCCTCGTCGCCCTGTGTGAGAGCGATCACCGGGTTATATCTGGCACTTGGAAGGGTGTGTTTTATTAAGTATCCGGTTCTAGTTGTCATAAGGTCAAGGTACAACTCCGGGTCGTCCTGTTATCGAGGATCACGGCTATTCGAATAGATAAACTTCCCTACAGGGGTGCACCACATTACCCAACACGCTCGATCCCTCTGGCCGGACACACTTTCCTGGGTCATGCCCGGCCTCGGAAGATCAACACGTCGCAGCTCCACCTAGGCACAACAAAGAGGTCAGCATGCCGGTCTAAATCCTAAGCGCGCAGGGGTCTGGGCCCATCGCCCATTGCACACCTGCATGTTGCGTGGGCGGCCGGAAGCAGACCTAGCCTCCCTAATACAAGAGCAGGCATTCCAGTCCAATCCGGCGCGCGCTGCTCAGTCGCTGACGTCAAGAAGGCTTTGGCTCATACCACGGCGTCGAGTGCCCATAATTGTTCCCGCGTAGTTGGTTAGTGCGTATAGGCCAGTGTCCAGACTCAGATCAAATACCAAGATCTCGTTAAGCATGTTATTTTGAAGTAACCGCGGACGCCGACCAGGGATCATGCCCACCTGTCTCCTAGGTGGTCACAACCTCCCTGTCGCTCTGCCACAAGGTAACAGTCAGGGGCCGTCGGGAACCCAGGCGCACCACTACCGGGATGGAACCACCTGTCCTTTCAGCCCCCACATCGGAATCACTTGCGGGTACTCTATGAGCCAACCCGACTTTAGTCACCACATGTATCATATAATATGTATGTAAGTATATACCCGTGATCACCTCCCGAGTGATCACAGTCCGGTAGTATAGCATGGCAGACGGACAAGAATGTAGGGCCACTGATGGAATACTAGCATCCTATACTAAGCATTTAGGATTGCATGTAAGGGTGACAACTGTAACAACAATGACAGGCTATGCAGCAGAATAGGATTAAACGAAAGCAGTAACATTCTACACTACTCTAATGCAAGCAGTAGAGAGAAGGAATAGGCGATATCGGGTTGATCAAGGGGGGGGGCTTGCCTGGTTACTCTGGCAAGGAGGAGGGGTCGTCAACACCGTAGTCGTACTCAGTGGCATCAACGCCGGTCTCGGGGTCTACCGGAGAAGAAGGAGGAAGAAATATTAAATACAGAGCAAACAAAGCATCACAAAAAAATAACAAGGCAATACGCAGTGCCAGGGGTGAGCTAACGCAGGGATAGGTGATACCGGCAAAAGAGGAGAACATCCGGGAAAGTATCCCCGGTGTTCGGCGTTTTCGGATAGGTGAACCGGAGGTGGATTGTTGCATATTTGCAATGTTGGGGAACACAGTAATTTCAAAAATTTCCTACGCACACGCAAGATCATGGTGATGCATAGCAACGAGAGGGGAGAGTGTAGTCCACGTACCCTCGTAGACCATAAGCGGAAGCGTTATGACAACGCGGTTGATGTAGTCGTACGTCTTCACGATCCGACCGATCCTAGTACCAAAAGTACGGCACCTCCGCGATCTGCACACGTTCTGCTCGGTGACGTCCCACGAACTCTTGATCTACCTGAGTGTCGAGGGAGAGCTTCATCAGCACGACGGCGTGATGACGATGATGATGAAGCTACCGGTGCAGGGCTTCGCCTAAGCACTGCAACGACATGACCGAGGTGGATTATGGTGGAGGGGGGCACCGTACACGGCTAAGACAATGTCTGTTGTTGTGTTCAAGGGTGCCCCCTGCCCCCGTATATAAAGGAGCAAGGGGGAGGGAGGTCGGCCCTTGGGGCGCGCCAAGGAGGGGGAGGAGTCCTCCTCCTAGTAGGAGTAGGACTCCCCCTTTCCTAGTCCAACTAGGAGGAGGAAGGGGGAAGGAAGGAGAGGGAGAGAGGGAGGGAAAGAGGGGGCGCTGCCCCCTCCTTGTCCAATTCGGACTCCTCAAGGGGGGGTGGCCAGCCCTATGTCCCCCTTCTCTCTCACACACAAGGCCCATGTTGGCCCATTAGTTCCCCGGGGGTTCCGATAACCCCCCGGCACTCCGATAATTATCCGGTGACCCCTGGAACTCATCCGGTGTCCGAATATAGTCATCCAATATATCAATCTTTATGTCTCAACCATTTCGAGACTCCTTGTCATGTCCGTGATCACATCCGGGACTCCGAACTACCTTCGGTTCATCAAAACACAAACTCATAATACCGATCGTCACCGAACGTTAAGCGTGCGGACCCTACGGGTTCGAGAACTATGTAGACATGACCGAGACACATCTCCGGTCAATAACCAATAGCGGAACCTGGATGTTCATAATGGCTCCCACATATTCTACGAAGATCTTTATCGGTCAAACCGCATAACGATATACGTTGTTCCCTTTGTCATCGGTATGTTACTTACCCGAGATTCGATCGTCGGTATCTCAATACCTAGTTCAATCTCATTACCGACAAGTCTCTTTACTTGTTCCGTAATGCATCATCCCGCAACTAACTCATTAGTCACATTGCTTGCAAAGCTTATAGTGATGTGCATTACCGAGAGGGCCCAGAGATACCTCTCCGATAATCGGAGTGACAAATCCTAATCTCGATCTATGCCAACTCAACAAGTACCATCGGAGACACCTGTAGAGCACCTTTATAATCACCCAATTACGTTGTGACGTTTGGTAGCACACTAAGTGTTCGTCCGGTATTCGGGAGTTGCATAATCTCATAGTCATAGGAACATGTATAAGTCATGAAGAAAGCAATAGAAATATACTAACGATCAAGTGCTAAGCTAACGGAATGGGTCAAGTCAATCACATCATTCTCTAATGATGTGATCCCGTTAATCAAATGACAACTCATGTCTATGGCTAGGAAACTTAACCATCTTTGATTCAACGAGCTAGTCAAGTAGAGGCATACTAGTGACACTCTGTTTGTCTATGTATTCACACATGTACTAAGTTTCCGGTTAATACAATTCTAGCATGAATAATAAGCATTTATCACGATATAAGGAAATATAAATAACAACTTTATTATTGCCTCTAGGATATATTTCCTTCACGCAATGCTAGGGACGTGTGGCTGACCAATGGATTGCGTATTCGGATTCGTCTCGTCGTTCTAAGCAACTTTCATGTACAAAGTATTTTCATCCGAGTTATAGATTATTTTATATTAATTTTCAAAGTTTTAAATGATTTTCTAATTTTTGGATTTAGTTTAATTCAAAATTAAATTAATATTTAAATGCTATGGGTACACAGGAAGTGTACCCAGCCATATGCAATAGAGGCTGACAGGTGGGCCAGGGTTGAGTCAGCAGCCCAGTCAGCAGAACAGCGGCCCCACTGGTCAGTGAGAGAGTTTAACAACAGGTTTTTTTAACTTAAACTAATTAGCAAGTGGGCCTTACGTGTCAGTGGCTATTAACTTAACAATTTAATCTAGCCATTTTATTTAGTGGTGGGGGCCCGCGTGTCATTGACACTGGGTTGTTAGATTAGTTAAATAGATTATTTACGTTTAGGTTAATTAGGGAGGGTTCACATGTCAGTGCCCGTTTAGGTGTTCGGGTTAGTGCTGAAATAGGGGTTAGTCACGCGCCACGTCAGCACGTTAATGGCGGTGAGGCCGAGCTTGCTGGCGACGACCGCGCACTTGGTTCCGGCGACGGTTTGCGATGCCGCTGGGGCTATAGGTGCGTTGCGAGGAGGCGCGCCGCATGATGGCTGCGGGATGGCCATCGACAGGAGGCGAGTGAAGGAAATATGCCCTAGAGGCAATAATAAAGTATTATTTATTTCCTTATATCATGATAAATGTTTATTATTCATGCTAGAATTGTATTAACCGGAAACATAATACATGTGTGAATACATAGACAAACAGAGTGTCACTAGTATGCCTCTACTTGACTAGCTCGTTAATCAAAGATGGTTATGTTTCCTAGCCATAGACATGAGTTGTCATTTGATTAACGGGATCACCTCATTAGGAGAATGACGTGATTGACTTGACCCATTCCGTTAGCTTAGCACCCGATCGTTTAGTATGTTGCTATTGCTTTCTTCATGACTTATACATGTTCCTATGACTATGAGATTATGCAACTCCCGTTTACCGGAGGAACACTTTGTGTGCTACCAAACGTCACAACGTAAATGGGTGATTATAAAGGTGCTCTACAGGTGTCTCCAAAGGTACTTGTTGGGTTGGCGCATTTCGAGATTAGGATTTGTCACTCCGATTGTCGGAGAGGTATCTCTGGGCTCACTCGGTAATGCACATCACTATAAGCCTTGCAAGCATTGTGCCTAATGAGTTAGTTGCGGGATAATGTATTACGGAACGAGTAAAGAGACTTGCCGGTAACGAGATTGAACTAGGTATCGAGATACCGACGATCGAATCTCGGGCAAGTAACATACCGATGACAAAGGGAACAACGTATGTTGTTATGCGGTCTGACCGATAAAGATCTTCGTAGAATATGTGGGAGCCAATATGGGCATCCAGGTCCCGCTATTGGTTATTGACCGGAGAGGTGTCTCGGTCATGTCTACATAGTTCTCGAACCCGAAGGGTCCGCACGATCAACGTTACGATGACAGTTTTATTGAGTTTTGATGTACCGAAGGAGGTCGGAGTCCCGGATGAGATCGGGGACATGACGAGGAGTCTCGAAATGGCCGAGACGTAAAGATCGATATATTGGACGACTATATTCGGTCTTCGGAAAGGTTCCGAGTGATTCGGGTATTTTTCGGAGTACCGGAGAGTTACGAGAATTCGTATCGGGCCTTAATGGGCCATACGGGAAAGGAGGGAAAGACCCCAAAGGGTGGCCGCACCCCTCCCCATGGGCTAGTCCGAATTGGACTAGGGAAGGGGGGCGCCCCCTTCCTTCTTTCTCCTTCCCCCTTCCCTTCTCCTACTCCCACAAGGAAAGGAGGAGTCCTACTCCCGGTAGGAGTAGGACTCCCCCCTTTGGCGCGCCTCTTCCCTTGGCCGACTGCCTCCCCCTTGCTCCTTTATATACGGGGGCAGGGGGGCACCCCAGAGGTACAAAAATTGATCCTTGAGATCTCTTAGCCGTGTGCGGTGCCCCCTCCACCAAATTACACCTCGATAATACCGTTGCGGAGCTTAGGCGAAGCCCTGCGTCGGTGGAACATCATCATCGTCACCACGCTGTCGTGCTGACGAAACTCTCCCTCAACACTCGGCTGGATCGGAGTTCGAGGGACGTCATCGAGCTGAACGTATGTAGAACTCGGAGGTGCCGTGCGTTCGATACTTGATCGGTCGGATCGTGAAGACGTACGACTAAATCAACCGCGTTGTGATAACGCTTCCGCTGTCGGTCTACGAGGGTACGTGGACAACACTCTCCCCTCTCGTTGCTATGCATCACCATGATCTTGCGTGTGCGTAGGAATTTTTTTGAAATTACTACGTTCCCCAACAGTGGCATCCGAGCCTGGTTTTATGCGTTGATGCTATGCACGAGTAGAACACAAGTGAGTTATGGGCGATATAAGTCATACTGCTTACCAGCATGTCATACTTTGGTTCAGCGGTATTGTGAGATGAAGCGGCCCGGACCGACATTACGCGTACGCTTACGCGAGACTGGTTTCACCGTTCGGAGCACTCGTTGCTTAAAGGTGACTGGCGGGTGTCTGTCTCTCTCACTTTAGTTGAACCGAGTGTGGCTACGCCCGGTCCTTGCGAAGGTTAAAACAGCACCAACTTGACAAACTATCGTTGTGGTTTTGATGCGTAGGTAAGAACGGTTCTTGCTAAGCCCGTAGCAGCCACGTAAAACTTGCAACAACAAAGTAGAGGACGTCTAACTTGTTTTTGCAGGGCATGTTGTGATGTGATATGGTTAAGACATGATGTGATATAATTTGTTGTATGAGATGATCATGTTTTGTAACCGAGTTATCGGCAACTGGCAGGAGCCATATGGTTGTCGCTTTATTGTATGAGATGCAATCGCCATGTAATAGTTTTACTTTATCACTAAGCGGTAGCGATAGTCGTAAAAGCAATGAGTTGGCGAGACGACAACGATACTACGATGGAGATCAAGGTGTCGCGCCGGTGATGATGGTGATCATGACGGTGCTTCGGAGATGGAGATCACGAACACGGTGCTTCGGAGATGGAGATCACGAACACGGTGCGCCGGTAACGATGGTGATCATAACGGTGCTTCAAAGATGGAGATCACAAGCACGGTGCTTCGGAGATGGAGATCACAAGCACAAGATGATGATGGCCATATCATATCACTTATATTGATTGCATGTGATGTTAATCCTTTATGCATCTTATCTTGCTTTGATTGACGGTAGCATTATAAGATGATCTCTCACTAAAATTTCAAGATAAAAGTGTTCTCCCTGAGTATGCACCGTTGCGAAAGTTCTTCGTGCTGAGACACCACGTGATGATCGGGTGTGATAGGCTCTACGTTCAAATACAACGGGTGCAAAACAGTTGCACACGCGAAATACTCAGGTTAAACTTGACGAGCCTAGCATATGCAGATATGGCCTCGGAACACAGAGACCGAAAGGTCGAGCGTGAATCATATAGTAGATATGATCAACATAGTGATGTTCACCATTGAAACTACTCCATCTCACGTGATGATCGGACATGGTTTAGTTGATTTGGATCACGTAATCACTTAGATGATTAGAGGGATATCTATCTAAGTGGGAGTTCTTAAGTAATATGATTAATTGAACTTAAATATTATCATGAACTTAGTCCTGATAGTATTTTTGCAAATTATGTTGTAGATCAATAGCTCGCGTTGTTGCTTCCCTGTGTTTATTTTTGATATGTTCCTAGAGAAAATTATGTTGAAAGATGTTAGTAGCAAAGATGCGGATTGGATCCGTGATCTGAGGATTATCCTCATTGCTGCACAGAAGAATTATGTCCTTGATGCACCACTAGGTGACAGACCTATTGCAGGAGCAGATGCAGATGTTATGAACGTTTGGCTAGCTCAATATGATGACTACTTGATAGTTTAGTGCACCATGCTTAACGGCTTAGAATCGGGACTTCAAAGACGTTTTGAACGTCATGGACAATATGAGTTGTTCCAGGAGTTGAAGTTAATATTTCAAGCAAATACCCGAGTTGAGAGATATGAAGTCTCCAACAAGTTCTATAGCTAAAAGATGGAGGAGAATCGCTTAACTAGTGAGCATGTGCTCAGATTGTCTGGGTACTACAATCGCTTGAATCAAGTGGGAGTTTATCTTCCAGATAAAATAGTGATTGACAGAATTCTCTAGTCACCATCACCAAGGTAGTAGAACTTCGTGATGAACTGTAGTATGCAAGGGATGACGAAAGTAATTCCCGAGCTCTTCGTGATGCTGAAATCGACGAAGGTAGAAATCAAGAAAAACATCAAGTGTTGATGGTTGACGAGACCACTTCAAGTGTTGATGGTTGACGAGACCACTAGTTTCAAGAAAAGGGCAAAGGGAATAAGGGGAACTTCAAAAAGAACGGCAAGCAAGTTGCTACTCAAGTGAAGAAGCCCAAGTCTGTACCTAAGCCGGAGACTAAGTGCTTCTACTGCAAAGGGACTGGTCACTGGAGGCGGAACTACCCCAAGTATTTGGTGGATAAGAAGGATGGCAAAGTGAACAAAGGTATATTGGATATACATGTTATTGATGTGTACTTACTAGTGTTTATAGCAACCCCTCAGTATTTGATACTGGTTTAGTTGCTAAAGAGTAGTAACTCGAAAACGGGAGTTGCAGAATAAACAGAGACTAGTAAAAGGCGAGGTGACGATGTGTGTTGGAAGTAGTTCCAAGATTGATATGATCATCATCGCACACTCCCTATACTTTCGGGATTAGTGTTGAAACTAAATAAATGTTATTTGGTGTATGCATTGAGCATGAATATGATTTGATCATGTTTATTGCAATACGGTTATTCATTTAAGTTAGAGAACAATTGTTGTTCTGTTTACATGAATAAAAAAAACCTTTTATGGTCATACACACCAACAAAAATGGTTTGTTGGATCTCGATCGTAGTGATACACATATTCATAATATTGAAGCCAAAAGATGCAAAGTTAATAATGATAGTGCAACTTATTTGTGGCACTGCTGTTTAGGTCATATTGGTGTAAAGCGCATGAAGAAACTCCATACTGATGGGATTTTGGAATCACTTGATTATGAATCACTTGATGCTTGCGATCCGTGCCTCATGGGCAAGATGACTAAAACGCCGTTCTCCGGAACTATGGAGAGAGCAACAGATTTGTTGGAAAACATACATACAGATGTATGTGGCCCGATGAATATTGAGGCTCGTAGCAGGTATCATTATTTTCTGACCTTCACAGATGATTTGAGCAGATATGGGTATATCTACTTAATGAAACAGAAGTCTGAAACATTTGAAAAGTTCATATAATTTCAGAGTGAAGTAGAAAATCATCGTAACAAGAAAATAAAGTTTCTACGATCTGATCGTCGAGAAGAGTATTTGAGTTACGAGTTTGGCCTTCAGTTAAAACAATATGAAATAGTTTCACTACTCACGCCACCTGGAACACCACAGCATAATGGTGTGTCCGAACGTCATAACCGTACTTTATTGGATATAGTGCAATCTATGATGTCTCTTACCAATTTACCACTATCGTTTTGGGGTTATGCATTAGAGACAGCTACATTCACGTTAAATAGGGCACCATCAAAATCCGTTGAGACGACGCCTTATGAACTGTGGTTTGGCAAGAAACCAAAGTTGTCGTTTCTTAAAGTTTGGGGTTACGATGCTTATGTGAAAAAGTTTCATCCTGATAAGCTCAAACCCAAATCGGAGAAATGTGTCTTCATAGGATACCCAAAGGAGACAGTTGGGTACACCTTCTATCACAGATCCGAAGGCAAGACATTCGCTGCCTAGTATGGATCCTTTCTAGAGAAGGAGTTTTTCTCGAAAGAAGTGAGTGGGAGGAAAGTAGAACTTGATGAGGTAACTGTACCTGCTCCCTTATTGGAAAGTAGTTCATCACAGAAATCTGTTCCTGTGACTCCTACACCAATTAGTGAGGAAGTTAATGATGATGATCATGTAAACTTCAGATCAAGTTACTACCAAACCTCGTAGGTAAACCAGAGTGAGATCCACACCAGAGTGGTATGGTAATCCTGTTCTGGAGGTCATGTTATTTGACCATGACAAACCTACGAACTATGAGGAAGCGATGATGAGCCCAGATTCCGCAAAATGGCTTGAGGCCATGAAATCTGAGATGAGATCCATGTATAAGAACAAAATATGGACTTTGATTGACTTGCCCAATGATCGGCGAGTCATTGAGAATAAATGTATCTTCAAGAGGAAGACAGACGCTGATAGTAGTGTCACTATCTACAAAGCTAGAATTGTCGCAAAAAGGTTTTCGACAAGTTCAAGATGTTGACTACGATGAGAGTTTCTCACTCGTATCTATGCTTAAGTTTGTCTGAATCATGTTAGCAATTGCCGCATTTTATGAAATATGGCAAATGGATAAACAAAACTACATTCCTTAATGGATTTATTAAAGAAGAGTTGTATATGATGCAACCAGGAGGTTTTGTCAATCCTAAAGGTGCTAACTAAATATGCAAGCTCCAGCGATCCATCTATGGAATGGTGCAAGCATCTCGGAGTTGGAATATACACTTTGATAAGTTGATCAAAGGATATAGTTTTATACAGACTTGCGGTGAAGCCTGTATTTACAAGAAAGTGAGTGGGAGCACTACAGCATTTCTGATAAGTATATGTGAATGACATATTGTTGATCGGAAATAATGTAGAATTATTCTGCAAAGCATAAAGGAGTGTTTGAAAGGAGTTTTTCAAAGAAAGACCTCGGTGAAGCTGCTTACATATTGAGCATCAAGATCTATAGAGATAGATGAAGACGCTTGATAAGTTTTTCAATGAGTACATACCTTAACAAGATTTTGAAGTAGTTCAAAATAGAACAATCAAAGAAAGAGTTCTTGCCTGTGTTACAAGGTGTGAAATTGAGTAAGACTCAAAGCCCGACCACGGCAGAAGATCGAAAGAGAATGAAAGTCATTCCCTATGCCCCGGCCATAGGTTCTATAAAGTATGCCACGCTGTGTACCAGATCTATTGTATACCCTACACTGATTTTGGCAAGGGAGTACAATAGTGATCTAGGAGTAGATCACTAGACAACGGTCAAAAAATTATCCTTAGTGGAATAAGGATATGTTTCTCGATTATGGAAGTGATAAAAGGTTCGTCGTAAAGGGTTACGTCGATGCAAGTTTTGACACTAAATCTAGATGACTCTAAGTCTCGGTCTAGATACATATTGAAAGTGGGAGCAATTAGCTAGAGTAGCTCCGTGCAGAGCATTGTAGACATAGAAATTTGCAAAATACTTACGGATCTGAATGTGACAGACCCGTTGACTAAAATTATCTCACAATCAAAACATGATCACACCTTAGTACTCTTTGGGTGTTAATCACATAGCGATGTGAACTAGATTATTGACTCTAGTAAACCCTTTGAGTGTTGGCCAGATAGAGATGTGAACTATGGGTGTTAATCACATGGTGATGTGAATTATTGATGTTAAATCACATGGCGATGTGAACTAGATTATTGACTCTAGTGCAAGTGGGAGACTGAAGGAAATATGCCCTAGAGGCAATAATAAAGTATTATTTATTTCCTTATATCATGATAAATGTTTATTATTCATGCTAGAATTGTATTAACCGGAAACATAATACATGTGTGAATACATAGACAAACAGAGTGTCACTAGTATGCCTCTACTTGACTAGCTCGTTAATCAAAGATGGTTATGTTTCCTAGCCATAGACATGAGTTGTCATTTGATTAACGGGATCACCTCATTAGGAGAATGACGTGATTGACTTGACCCATTCCGTTAGCTTAGCACCCGATCGTTTAGTATGTTGCTATTGCTTTCTTCATGACTCATACATGTTCCTA
Organism: Aegilops tauschii subsp. strangulata; assembly: GCF_002575655.3. Taxonomy (NCBI): domain Eukaryota; kingdom Viridiplantae; phylum Streptophyta; class Magnoliopsida; order Poales; family Poaceae; genus Aegilops; species Aegilops tauschii. The sequence goes on from NC_053040.3 coordinate 182,475,343, forward strand.
TGACTATGAGATTATGCAACTCCCGTTTACCGGAGGAACACTTTGTGTGCTACCAAACGTCACAACGTAAATGGGTGATTATAAAGGTGCTCTACAGGTGTCTCCAAAGGTACTTGTTGGGTTGGCGTATTTCGAGATTAGGATTTGTCACTCCGATTGTCGGAGAGGTATCTCTGGGCCCACTCGGTAATGCACACCACTATAAGCCTTGCAAGCATTGTGACTAATGAGTTAGTTGCGGGATGATGTATTACGGAACGAGTAAAGAGACTTGCCGGTAACGAGATTGAACTAGGTATCGAGATACCGACGATCGAATCTCGGGCAAGTAACATACCGATGACAAAGGGAACAACGAATGTTGTTATGCGGTCTGACCGATAAAGATCTTCGTAGAATATGTGGGAGCCAATATGGGCATCCAGGTCCCGCTATTGGTTATTGACCGGAGAGGTGTCTCGGTCATGTCTACATAGTTCTCGAACCCGAAGGGTCCGCACGCTTAACGTTACGATGACAGTTTTATTGAGTTTTGATGTACCGAAGGAGTTCGGAGTCCCGGATGAGATCGGGGACATGACGAGGAGTCTCGAAATGGCCGAGACATAAAGATCGATATATTGGACGACTATATTCGGACTTCGGAAAGGTTCCGAGTGATTCAGGTATTTTTCGGAGTACCGCAGAGTTACGAGAATTCGTATTGGGCCTTAATGGGCCATACGGGAAAGGAGGGAAAGACCCCAAAGGGTGGCCGCACCCCTCCCCATGGGCTAGTCCGAATTGGACTAGGGAAGGGGGGCGCCCCCTTCCTTCTTTCTCCTTCCCCCTTCCCTTCTCCTACTCCCACAAGGAAAGGAGGAGTCCTACTGGCGCGCCTCTTCCCTTGGCCGGCTGCCTCCCCCTTGCTCCTTTATATACGGGGGCAGGGGCACCCCAGAGGCACAACAATTGATCCTTGAGATCTCTTAGCCGTGTGCGGTGCCCCCCTCCACCAAATTACACCTCGATAATACCGTTGCGGAGCTTAGGCGAAGCCCTGCGTCGGTGGAACATCATCATCGTCACCACGCCGTCGTGCTGACGAAACTCTCCCTCAACACTCGGCTGGATCGAAGTTCGAGGGACATCATCGAGCTGAACGTGTGTAGAACTCGGAGGTGCCGTGCGTTCGGTACTTGATCGGTCGGATCGTGAAGACGTACGACTACATCAACCGCGTTGTGATAACGCTTCCGCTGTCGGTCTACGAGGGTACGTGGACAACACTCTCCCCTCTCGTTGCTATGCATCACCATGATCTTGCGTGTGCGTAGGAATTTTTTTGAAATTACTACGTTCCCCAACAGCGAGGCGCCGGGAGGGCGCGCAGGGGGGCGCCGTGGGCGACAGCGGCTGGAAGCGGGCGACGGCAGGGGCCGGCCAGCGCATGTGCGGCGGCGTCGGTGGCCGGAACGGGCGACGGGGATGGGGAGAGAGGGAGGTGCTCACGGACGGTGTAGGGGAGTGGGAGCGAGCTCGAGAAGGAGGACGGGGACGACAGCGGTCCGGCGATGTTTGCGAGGTGGAGTAGCTTCAGAGGCATCGTGCGACGAGGCATGGCGTCGAGGTGTCTCCAGGGACGGCAAGCGGCGGTGGTGTCGAGGGCGCCGGCGATGTAGGGGCGGCCCCCTCCCGATCCAGATCGAGCAGAGGGGGGGCGAGGGAGAGGGGGGTCGGCGAGGAGGAGGTCGAGGACGGCCTGTCCGGCAGGGAGGCGGCGCCGGGGGCGCGCGGCGGCGTTGGGTGCTGGCCGATCCAGATCGAGTGAAACGGGGTAGTGGGGGTGCGAGGGGAGTGGGGGAATGAGGGGAGAGTGGTGTGCGGTGTAGGGTTCGGTGGGAGTGTGTGTGTGGGGGGGGGGGTTAAGCAGGGGGCAGCGGGCCGGGTGATTGGCCAGCTAGCTGGGCCGGGTGGCCCAGCGGGGTTTCCTGTTTTTTTGGGTCTTTGTTTATTTTCCTTTTTCATTTATTTATTCTTTTGTATTTTAATTTTATTTCCCAAATTGTTTTAGTTTTGTAAAATATTCAATTAGCCCCTAAAATAGTAACATTAATTATACCACTGCCGCAATAACTTTGGCACCTAGCTAAAATAGATTAGTATTTTATAAATATAATAGGGGTATAATTAATTGTTTTTGCTACTGTTTTAATCACTTTAGGATATTTAATTATTTTATAAATATGTTGTTTCTCCACTAATATTATCCATGATTTATTTGTCATATTAAGAACATTTTAGTTTTGACTTTTGAAAACTTTAATTCTTTGACTTGATTTTGAATAGGTTTTGAACTAACGCGAAATTAGCAACAGTAACTGAGGTGACATGGCATCATTAGCATGGAATTACTGTAGCTTAATTATCCGGGTGTCACAACGGGGCCACCAGGTGGGGATAACCCACCTGGGCGCGCTTGGAGGGGGGACGCCCTGGTGGGTTGTGCCCACCCAAGTGCCCCCCCCCTTCGGTGGTTCTTGGCTCCAGAAATTCTCTTTTATTATATAAAAAATTCTCGCAAAGTTTCGTTCCATTCTAAGAACTTTTATTTCTGCACAAAAACAACACCATGGTAGTTCTGCTGAAAACAGCGCCAGTCCGGGTTAGTTTCATTCAAATCATGCAAATTAGAGTCCAAAACAAGAGGAAAAGCGTTAGGAAAAGTAGATACGTTGGAGACGTATCACTCACCAGGTGGCCCCCTCCGGTAGTTATTTGCTCCAACATTTTTCATATATTCCATAAAAATTCCCCGTAAAGTTTCTGCTCATTTGGAGTTTTGCAGAATAGGTAGCCTGATGTAGTTTTTTCAGGTCCAAATTTCCAGCTGCCGGAATTCTCCCTCTTTGTGTGTACCTTGCATATTATGAGAGAAAAGGCATTAGAATTACTCCAAAAAGCATTATTATGCATAAAACATTATAAATAACAGTAGGTAAACATGGTGCAAAATGGACGTATCAGTATTCTCTGCAAGCACTGAAATTATCGATACAGATAGTTGTGTGATAAGATAATTCGTAACGGGTAACAAGTAACAAAAGTAAACAAGGTGCAACAAGGTGGCCCAGTCCTTTTTGTAGCAAAGGACAAGCCTGGACGAACTCTTATATAATGCAAAGCGCTCCCGAGGACACATGAGAATTGTTGTCAAGTTAGTTTCCATCATGCTCATATGATTCACATTTGTTACTTTGATAATTTGATATGTGGGTGGACCGGTGCTTGGGTGCTGCCCTTCCTTGGACAAGCCTCCCACTTATGATTAACCCCTCTCGCAAACATCCGAACTATGAAAGAAGAATTAAGATAAATCTAACCATAGCATGAAACATATGGATCCAAATCAGCCTCTTATGAAGCAACGCATAAACTAGGGTTTAAGCTTCTATCACTCTAGCAACCCATCATCTACTTATTACTTCCCAATGCCTTCCCCTAGGCCCAAACAATGGTCAAGTGTCATGTATTCGGCGTTCACATAACACCACTAGAGGAGAGGCAACATACATCTCATCAAAATATCGAACAAATACCAAATTCACATGATTACTTATAACAAGACTTCTCCCATGTCCTCAGGAACAAACATAACTACTCACAAAGCATATTAATGTTCATAATCAGAGGAGTATTAATTATCATTAAGGATCTGAACATATGATATTCCACCGAATAAACCAACTAGCATCAACTACAAGGAGTAATCAACACTACTAGCAACCCACATGTACCAATTTGAGGTTTTGAGACAAAGATCGGATACAAGAGATGAAATAGGGTTTGAGAGGAGATGGTGCTAGTGAAGATGTTGATGGAGATTGACCCCCTCTCGATGAGAGGATCGTTGGTGATGACTATGGCGATGATTTCCCCCTCCCGGAGGGAAGTTTCCCCGGCAGAACAGCTCTGCCGGAGCCCTAGATTGGTTCTGCCCAAGTTCCGCCTCGAGACGGCGGCGCTTCGTCCCGAAAGCTTCCTTCTAATTTTTCCAGGTCAAAACACACCATATAGCAGAAGATGGGCGTCGGGGGCCTGCCAGGTGGCCCACAAGACAGGAGGGCACGCCCTCCACCCTTGTGGATAGCAGGTGGCCCCCCTCTGGTGCTTTCTTCGCCCAATATTTTTTATATATTCCAAAAATATTCTCCGTGAAGTTTCAGGACTTTTGGAGTTGTGCAGAATATGTCTCTAATATTTGCTCATTTCCAGTCCAGAATTCCAGCTGCCGGCATTCTCCCCTTCATGTAAACCTTATAAAATAAGAGATAAAAGGCATAAGTATTGTGATATAATGTATAGTAACAGCCCATAATGCAGTAAATATCAATATAAAAGCATGATGCAAAATGGACGTACGAGGGAGCATAGCTATATTTGTTGAGTCACTTGGGATTTATATTTATTTATCACTATGAAGAATCTGAAAGATACAAGAACCATGATTTTTCCCTCTAAGACGAGGGGAGATAAGGAACTGCCATCTAGCTCTGTACTTGATTTGCCTTCTGTTTTGAGTAAACTTGCAACATCACCACATGCTATTAATCCTGATATGCCGCAAGTTATTGATGATACTCTTCTGCTATGAATGATGCTTATGATGCTGCTATTACCTTGCTTGATGATACTGTGCCACTAGGTGAATTTCTTGATGAACAACTTGCTAGAGCTAAAGATACTGAGAATGCCGAAACTGATGAAGTCTTTGAAACTGAAAATTTTGAAACACCTATTAGTCCTAGCTCTCCTAGATTTGAAATGCCTACGATACCTGAGGGTTATGTTATGGATGGAGAGATAGCTGGAGACTTTCTTGCTAGTAAGGATAGAGATGATCTAAAGAAACTACTAGCCAAGCTGAAAGAAAAATCTTTGAATGCTAGAATGAAATGTGACCCTAAGTTCGCTACTTCACCTATATTTGTTACTCATAATGATTATGAATTCTCTATAGACCCAGAGTTAATTACTTTGGTTGAATCTGATCCTTTTCATGGCTATGAAACTGAAACTGTTGTGCCACATCTTCTAAGTTAAATGATCTAGCCACCCTTTTTGCCCATGATGAGAAAAATTCGCTACTACTATATTCTCAAGTTATTTCTGTTCTCATTAAAGGGTAATGCTAAGATGTGGTACAATGCTCTTACTCCTGGTTGTGTGCGTAGTCCCCAGGATATGATCTATTACTTCTATGAAAAATATTTTCCTGCTTATAAGAAACAAGCTGCCTTACAGAAAATATTTAACTTTGTGCAAATTGGAGAAGAGAGTCTCCCACAAGCTTGGGGGAGGCTTCTACAATTACTTAATGCTTTGCCTGATCATCCTCTTAAAAAATGAAATACTTGACATCTTCTATAGTGGACTAACTGATGTTTCTAGGGACTTCCTAGATAGTTGTTCTATTTGTGTTTTTAGGGAACGAACTGTTGAACAAGCTGAGGAATTATTGAATAATATATTGAAGAATTATGATGATCGAACACTTCCTGAACCACCGCATAAAACCACTTCGAAGAAGAGGGGTATCTTATTTCTCAGTCCTAGAGATATGCAAGAGGCAAAGAAATGTATGAAGAAAAAATATATTAAAGCTAAAGACGTTAAGAATTTACCACCTATTGAAGAAACATATGGACTTGACACACCACCACCACAGATGGTAGAGGTAAATTCTTTATTAAAGTTTGATGAAGGTGATATCCCTCACAATAAACATCCTAGTCAATGCTTGAATTTGATAACTACATTAGAAAACAAGATCACTTCAATGCAAATGTTATGAAACAGTTGAAACAAAATTCTAATATGATTGCTCGCTTGAGTGACTTGTTATTTAGAATCGCTAATGATGTTAGAGGTGTAGGAAAACATGTCTCTATGGTCCAAACTCAGTTAGAACAAGTAGCTAAATCTCAAAGAGAATTGCTTAGTGAAATGAACAGTAATATAAATAATTATGTTGTTAAAGTAACAACTAGAGGAGGTAAAATGACTGAGAAACCATTTTACTCTGAGGGATACCCTAGACATATCCACCCCATGTGGGGCCTCGGAAGGCAGCTTCGAGAGGTTGCCCCGCGCGAGGGCCCCGGGAGGCCCTTGGCGACATACGCCTCGCAAGGCGGGGTCCTCGCGAGGGTCTTGCTCGTGAAGCTATGAAGATGGGTCATGCTAGGCCCGCGGCACGCGCCGTGTCCTGGGCCGTAGGCAGACGGACCTGGGTACCCTTAGTCCCACGTCCGACACCCATGTGCATGTTTTCTTTCACCAATTTTCTCTCTCACAATCTGACATGCGGGATCCACACTTATACGGTATTAAAAGGAGCAGCGAGAGACTTAGCCAGGACCGTATTGGAGCGTATTCTCGTGTTTGAGGACCATAGTGGAGCACTCCTCGAGTTCAGGACTATGGTGTTACATGCCGGAGAGTACACTGACTGTATGTGTAATTATCTCATATATAAAACAGAGGGACCTCGCTCAATTTTTACAGTTTCCCCAGCTGTATTTCTGCAAACCCACTATCTGAGCGTTGCCCTGCCCCGCGAACCAATGCAGGCTCCATGGTTGGCAATCTCTCCACGGCCACCGTGGCGCCATGGAAGCGACTCTGCAAGCTCGTATCCAACGGATACTACCAGGAAGCGCTCCTCGCCTACTCTCGAGCACACGCGTCCAACCTCCGTCCGGACGCCTTCACCTTCCCCTGCCTCCTCAAGTCCTGCGCCGCGCTCCAGGATGCCCCCGCCGTGCTCCAAGTCCACGGTCACCTCGCCAAGTCGGGCTTCTCCTCCTGCCCCTACACGGCCACCGCCCTGACGAGCGCCTATGCCAGACTCCTCCGTCTCGGGGAGGCATGCAAGGTGTTCGATGAAATGCGGGAAAGAAACGTGCCCTGCTTCAATGCCCTCATCGCGGGATTCTCGCAGTGCGGAAAGGTTCGTGAAGCGATGGGTGTATTTAGGCTCCTCGGGAAAGAGGGGATGCTGCCGGACTCTGTCACAGTGGCGAGTGTGCTACCTGCGTGTCGGGCCATGGAGCAAGGGAAGCAGCTGCACGGGCTTGTAGTGAAGACCGGTGATTGTTTGGATCGCTATGTTGCCACATCCCTCGTCACAATGTACTTGGATTGTGGTGATTCGGATGGCGCAAGGAGGATTCTTGAACTCATGGTTGATAAGGGCGTCGAGAGTTACAATGCAATGGCTTCTGGACTGTTGAGGAATGGTGAAGATTTTATAGCTTTGGGTACTGTCAGGGAAATGATATTTGGATCCAGCGAAAAACCTAATGAGACTACTTTGCTGGTAGTCCTCTCAGCGTGCACTAGTGTGTTGGCACCATCACTTGGTAAAGAGGTCCATTGCTATGTCCTGAAGCATGCAATGGATTGCAGTATCAAGATCAGGACTGCACTCATTGACATGTACTCAAAATGTGGTTCTCTGGAGTGTGCTTACCAGGTTTTCTCTGCCATGGATGAGCGGAACTTGGTGACCTGGAATACGATGATCTCAGGTTTTCTGATACACGAGAAGCTTGCAAACGCCTTAGGGTTGTTCCATCAGCTGAGGTCGAAAGGCTTCAGCCCTGACAGTATTACATGGAATCTGATGATTAATGGGCTTGCACATCACCAGAAGTTTGCTGAGGTTTTCTCATTTTTCAATAAGATGCGGTTGGAGGGAGTCTCAGGTGCAAGTCTGGAAACCATGACAAGTATGTTGAGTGCTTGTTCAGCTATGTCAGATATCAAGCATGGGAAGGAAATATATTGCCATGTTATTCGAACAATGCAACACTTTGAGGATGATGTTTTCCAGACAACAGTGATTGACATGTTTATGAGTTGTGGATGTGACAGCTATGCTGGTAGAGTATTTGAGAAAGACAGGAGGAAATCGAATGATCCAGCTTTGTGGAATGCAATGATTTCTGGTTATGGAAGGTGTGGAAAAAGCAGTTTAGCATTGCAAACCTTCAACGAAATGCTTGAGCAGCAAGTGCATCCCAACTCAGCCACCTTTCTCTGTGCTCTTTCAGCTTGTGGCCATGCTGGATTAGTCCAGAAAGCATTGCATATCTACCAAATGATGGAGAGTGCCTACAGTATCAACCCTACTTTTGAACACTTGAGCGTCATGGTTGACCTTTTTTGCCGTGCTGGAAAGCTATCTGAAGCTTATGGTCTATTACTGAAACATACTGATCCACCGGCTTCAATGTGGTATTCTTTTCTTGGTGCTTGTAGAAACTACTCTAATGTGGAACTTGGTAAAATAGCAGCAACAAAACTCTATGATTTGGACCCTTCAAGCACAACTCCATGGGTAATTCTATCCAACATATATGCTGAACAATATCGATGGGGCGAAGTAGAGACACTGAGGAAAATGATGTCAGACAAGCACCTCATCAAAGCTCCTGCGCATACTGAACTTGTATGAAAATCTGTTTCTTGTCTGCTTAGTTTAGGAAGGAAATGAATACCATTTAGAAGGTATGGACATCTCTTCCCATGCCAGCCATCTTGTCATAACAAAAAGATTATTGCTGCCTACATTAAAATGATATTGAGCTCATGTCCATATGCACCCCTTCGTGAGTTTATACATTTAGACATTTTCGGAAGTTTGCAGCAGAATTATGGCACCACAAAATGTTAATTTAGGCACATATTCAAAATCTCAATTAAAATTTTGATCATATGTGCTCTCTGTGTACAAGAAAATAATTAGAACATCTCTTTGTTATGTAACTCGATATATCTCTGGTCTTTTTGGTACAGTGCAATATGATTGTATTTTTTCATGAAATTTTGTGCGTGTATTTTTTCATGAAATTTTGTGCATGTGCCTGAATTAACCTATGTTCACATGCTTCTTTACATTCAATAGGAGTCTACAGTTTCTTGCTAGAAACATGTAATTTCTTTTCAATTGTGATCTATATTAATCATTGTGGATTGGATGGTCCACAGACAAGTTGCGTATGCTTTCTTTTGAGCTTCGATGGGTAGCCGCCTTTTTATATGTGAACCATTAACAGAAGATTGAAGCCACGTCTTGGCTCCTCCTCAATAGGCAAAGATGTCAACACACCAGACACCCCATGAAAAGAACTCATTCCGTATGTTTAGAGTTTTATACTCAATGTCAAGTAGGTAAGTTGTACCGTTGTACCAGATATAATCACCAACATTCTATCAGTGGCAACATTTTCTGGCAGAGCACGGAGAGAAAGGTCCCTCTGTTCAGCACACTTATGATGCACTCGATTTCTAACATTGTAGATATCCTGTTGAGTAGCCAGAAAGGTATTTTTCTAAGGCACAAATCGTAAGCCACTTAGTTTCTCAAATGTCGCAAGTCACTTTCCCTAGTGTGTATACTAGTGGTATTAGTACAAAACATAAGTAGAACATTAAGTGCACCGTGTCATACATATATACCGCATGAAATTGTCCCATGTAAATCAGGAAAATTACATGAAACCAGTGCTCAATAAAAGCTGGCGACCTTCGTCATGGGCTTATTGTTTATAAACATTTTTCTGTCAAATGCAAGTATATAGTTAAGTTATTGACTTGCCATATTATCAGTACCCATCTTTACTTTGGCTCCCTTGAGTTCTTCCCATCTTTTGACTTCCCTGTCGCCAGTTTACTCATTGATGAATAGGTTTTCATAAAAATTTGCGCGTTTATGCTTTATTTATACACTCTCTGCAGGCAATAGTTTGAAAATGAGTACCAAGTTACCAATGTTGTGCATCACAGCTTGGTTATTGCAGAGTTAGACTTTGTCTGGATCTACACCATCCTTTGCAAACAATAGATACTAGGTACTAGTGCTACCTACGCTCCTTTTGCCATACTCATTTTTCTCAAAAATATTTCTAGTAGGTCTATTTCATAGCAGAAGTAGTCCCACTTTATTGCTAATGCCATACCCACACACTTAACACAAAGCATACACATTTTTGGAACTCGATGACAACAGTGGCTGTGACTATAATATATAAGCCTTTTGGGCTCTAAATAAGGAAGCCTGGAAACTGCTGTGTAAATGCCGGGATGGATAAGAGATGGCAGCTTGCAACGACTTGCTGATCTCCACACGCTTCAGTTGCTCGATGGTTCTCCTTCACTGGAGCGATTCTTGTGAAATTTGTCTCTTATTGCTAGCAACTCTTTCAGAGCATCTCCAATTTGCGGGCGATCTGTTGGTGCTCTGAACAGGAAAGTCCAATACGCAGAATCGAAGTGATGCAAGCTATTCTCAGATCTCTGCTCTTGTTAGAGTTGGACTTGTCTTGTTTATCATTTTCCATCTCTGGCAATAACCATTGGTCAATGACATTAGCCATCTTGCCTGGCAGTGCCATCTGAACATACTTGCGAAGGCCAAAAACATCCCCAAAATCAATGTCTGTTGGTCTTTTTCCAGTGAACATTTCTAGCAGCAATACGCCATAGCTATAGACATCACCTAGGGTTGTGACTTGATTGCCAACTCCATACTCTGAAATCAACAAAAGCAGTTGTAAAAGAACTGACTCTACAAGCTACATATGTCTATCTATTTAACGAATTAGATAAAGTTCATTTCTGATGCATTACATTTCTGAATTTACAATACTATGCATATTTGAGTTGTTTTTCTATTCTAGAAAACTTAGTTTCATCAAAATATACTCGTCTAATTGGAAATAGAAGTCTTAATTATTTTTTTACTGGAGCCTGCTTTCTGGACTATATATAAAAGTATAATATTGCGAAACTGCACCTGGAGCGGCATAACCAATTGTTCCTCTCATTGATGCCCAGCCACTTGAATTCTCCAAGTCTTGATGTACAAATCTTGCAAGCCCAAAATCACCAACATGAGCAACCATGTCACTGTCGAGGAGAACATTGCTTGGCTTAAGATCACAGTGAATAATCGGCAATGGCTTATGTTGGTGAAGATATTCAAGTGAGAATGCCACATCAATTGCAATGCCTAACCTCACAATGTGATCTATTGCCTTGTGTTCACCATCCCCCGTGATCTGCTGGTGTAGCCATTCATCTAAGTTACCGTTTGGTAGGAATTCATATACAAGGGCCTTGAAATCATGATCCTCAAAATCAATACTAGAGCATACTGTCAGTATCTTCACAAGGTTCCGATGTCGAGCGCATCTCAGTGTCTCACATTCTGCAATGAAGCTTTGAGAAGCACCACGTCACTTGAGGTTGAGCACCTTCACAGCAACAACTACTTGTTGGTCATTGCTTCGCATACTTCCCTTGTAGACCGAGCCAAAACTTCCTGCTCCAATGAGGTTGTCGGAAGCAAAACCATTTGTTGCGTTGAATAATTCAGCATAAGAAACCCTCATATATTGCTCACTGGTGAGTGATATTTGTATGCTTGATCTCATCTTCCTGCTCCTATAATAGAATATGAACAGTGCAAATACTAATGTGATAAATAAAGTTGCACTGCATATGGAGATTATCACGACAAGTTTCCTGGATGCTTTCTTGATGGTGTGGTTGGAAAACAGGGAGGCAATTTCAATTGAGGGATACCACCACACAGGCCATCATTTCCGGTGATCGAGATTGCTGTCGCATTGAGGAATGCCCCATGTTTTGGGACTTCACCTTCAAAACTGTTGAATGATAGATTCAGAGCAGAAATGCCTTTCAAATTTCCAAGAAACTGAGGGATGCCACCGGACAAATTATTGCTGGAAAGGTCAAGCACCAACAGACCTTTTAGTTGCTCCATCGACGATGGAATTTTCCCTTGAAGTGAGTTTCCAGATATATTGATATGCTGCAAGCTCTGACACTCACCAATGGAGGCAGGTATCTCTCCAGAAATGATATTTGAAGCGAAATCAAGCACTCCAAGGTTTTTTAGGTTGCCTATTTCAGATGGCAGAGTACCAGATAACAAATTATGCCCCAAAAGCATGAAACTGGATAAGGTAGAGATGAGAAAGAGTTGTCTAGATATTGGGCCAGCAAGACTGTTATATGAAAGATCCAGTTGTTCTATGGGGCAACTGCTAAGACTGGAAGGAATGCTTCCATCAAGTGCATTTCCTTGGAGCAATAATACACTCAGTGCTGTAAGATTGCCTAGAGTTGGTGGGATTGATGCTGACAGGTTGTTATATGGTAGAGACAATCGGTTCAACACCTTGAGTTTACCAAGAGAAGCTGGGATAGTTCCCTCCAAATGGTTAGTCCATGTACAGTAACTTCAAGTTGACCAAGTTTCCTATTGCTTCAGGTATTTTTCCAACTATATTGTTGTTTGCTATGATAAGAAAACTCAAACCTGAGGAAAGGTTTCCGACTGCACTAGGCAACTCACCTTGAAGACTGTTGTAACCCAAATCTAAGGACTTCAAATTGCCGCAGTTTGTCAAGCTGGTCAAAAAGCCCCAATCAGCATCATTTGTTGCTTCGAGCTTATTTTTTGAAAGGGCCACAACCGACAACCTGTTTTGTCGAGCTCAAGACAATTGGGAATTTCACCTGACAAAGAGTTATACACTGCTTGCAGAATTTGAAGCCCAGAGGCATTGCACATGGATGGTGGAATTTTTCCATGAAATTGGTTGATATCCGCAACAAAAGTTTGTATGTTTGGAAGCTTATTGCCTATGTCAAGAGGAAAAGACCCACTAAGACGATTGCTTTGTAGACCTATATCTTCAAGAGCGGAAAGGTTGAGCAGCGAAGGAGGAAAAGAACCTTCCAGTTTATTATAGTCTAGACGAAGGGTCATTAGGGCACCAAGATATCCAAGGGAATGTGGTATTTGACCTGAAAGATTGTTTTGCGAAAGATCAAGGTTCGTGAGCACCTGAAGGCTGCCTAATGATTCCGGGATGCGCCCTGTGAGGCCATTTTGCTGAAGACTAAGAAACACTAGCGACGAGAGATTTCCCAACCAAGCAGGGATGCTTCCTTTGATGCTGTTCGCTCCTAGTTCAAGGACTAGAAGAGATGAAAGGTTCTGGAGAGGTGGTAGGCTCCCTGTTAGTTTGGCTGTAGGGATGCTCATATACTGGAGCGCCGAAAGGTTTGCAAGTGAAGCAGGAATGGAGCCTCCCAGCAGGTTATAACCCAGGCCTAGTCCAACAAGGTTAACAAGACCACCTATCTCCCGTGGGATCCCTCCAGATAGGTTGTTGAACTGCAGATTGAGCGTTCTTAGGTTTGCAAGGCTCCCGATCCCCGGCGGGATGCTTCCTGTCAGAGTGTTCTGGCCAAGACTGAGTACCTTGAGACCACTCAGCAGGCAGAGCTCCTGTGGTATTTCGCTGTGAAACCTGTTGCTGTACAGCAAAAGGTTCTCAAGACGGCTGCAGTTTGAAAGTGACGCCGGGATCCTCCCCTGGAAGGAGTTGTAGCTGAGGTTGAGGTGCCTGAGGTCAGGGAGGCTGCCGAGCTCCAGCGGGAGGACGCCGTGGAGGTGGTTGGCAGGGAGATGGAGCCGCCTCAGGTAGGTGAGGTTACCCAGTTCGGGCGGAACAGTGCCGCTGAGGCCGAGTGTCAGGCCCTGATATGTACCTGTCGTAGTTCAGTAAGCCACTAGTAACGATTCAGTTATCCAACGGCTAGGATCAAATCCGTGGCGATAGACTCATCTCGACCGTTGAGCGTTATTACCGTTGTAACAGTAGTAAACAGAGAGTTACTGTTCTTCCCGTTCGGGTTAAAACCCTCCCCTATAACTAGCCGGGTTGTGGCTGGATCGAATATGCTTTTGGGATGAATTCTCCTCAACGCCGTCATGGCTAATATACTGGAACCCTGGCGTTCCTCTTACTCATACGAGATCTGTCCAAATTCCTATACAAATTCATAGATAAATTCCCCAAATACTGTCCGGGTCCTAACAAATTGGTAATCAGAGCCTTCGATTCTTCGGCAAAAAATTTCTATAGCGGTGAATCCCACCCTTGTCCCACCCTCTTCTCTTCTTCGGCGACGGCGAAGAGGAATTTGGCGGAGTTGGTGGCGGGGCGCGGTCGGGTGGCGTTGGCGGCGGCGATCATTCGGACACAGATCGGCCGAGCGGGAGCGGTTGGTTGAGCACATCGCTCGATCGGTAAAATCCCGCGTCTCAGCTCCGATCCGTGTGTCAAGGAGGCGTGGATCGCGACGGCGGCAGGATCTGAGGTGAGATTCGGGTTCTGGTCTCTCCAGTGGTAAAATTCCTACCTCTCGCTTTAGATCAGGTGATGGGGCGCGCTAAGACGATCGATGATGCGGATCTTCAAGAGGTTCTCTCCTTGCGCGATGATTTCGGCGTTCTGCAACAAGATAACATCCAGATGCAGAACCAGGTGTCCAAACTGCAAGAGGGAGTTCAGGTTATTGGAGCTAAACAAGGGCAGATTTCAGCAACAGTGGGAACAGTCGAGAAAGTGGTTCTGGACTTGAGGAAGCAGCTATCTGCTATCAGTAATGTTCTGCAAACGCTGGTCAAATCATCCCCTACAGAACACCAACAGGACAACCCTTCCAGTTCTGCACCTGTGGTTCGATCTCCTACACTGCGTCAAGAACAAACAAAAGAGCAGGAAGAAAGAATAGAGCAATTGAGGAAACAACTAGCAATTGAAAAAGAGAAATCTAAACAGCTAGAGGAGATACAGCTACAGAACTTACCCCCCATCAGGACAAACAGAAATGCAGTTCCTCCAGGTTTTGTTCAACAAGGAAGAACTGATAATGCCAGTGCCATTGGAACTCCAGTTACTGCTAGAGACAGGGCAAACACACCTGCATTTAATCAGTACTTTCAACAGAACAGAGACAGGCAATTATGGCAAGGTTATTACAGAACCTATGAGCAGGATATGCAAGCTCAGTTTATGAAATCAGTGACTAAGGGTCCTGGGCTGGATTTTCCTAGATTTGCTGGGACAGATCCAGTAGGATGGATAAGACAATGTAATAAGTATTTTCAAATGGCTGGAGCTCCAGAGGAGTACAAAGTATCACTAGCTCAAATGTATATAGTAGATGAAGCAGATGTGTGGCTCAGGAGATCTGGTCTGCTGAAGAAACAGCTTACTTGGAAACAGTTTGGAGCTGAAGTGATTAAGAGATTTTCTGACAAGGGCTCTTATGACTTGACAGAAAAATTTAATTCAGTCAAACAGTTACATCATACTGTCACTGAATATACAAAAATCTTTGACGATTTGATGGCTGATGTGCAAGAGGAAAACCCTGAGTTGGGAGAGCTCTGGTTTGTCAGATGTTATGTCAATGGGCTAAGAGAAGGAATTAAATTCCAGCTTAGACCTTTCAGGCCACAAACATTAACAGATGCTTATTGCATGGCCAAGGATATAGAACCAAATCACCCACATGTAGCAGCTGTTGTTAAGAAACAAGGCACCACCTACAACAACTTCTACCAGAAATCCAGTGGAACAGTGCAGGCCAAGCACAGTGCTCTGGAACCACAACAGCAAGTTTCTGTCAGACAAGCTGAAACAACAGCTAACACTACACAAAAAAATCAGAAAAGTGGGAGAGTGCTGGAGGTGTGGAGATAAATGGATGCATGGACACAAATGCAAGTTAATTCCTGACATTCACTTGCTGCAACAGGACAATCCAGAACAAATTGTGATCGATCAAGAAGAAATACAACAACAAGAACAGCAAGAGAATACAGAGGAAGAAGAACAAGCAATGTTTATTTCTGCTCATGCAATTGGACATCAATTAGCAGTCCCAACTCCTACTGCTATAATCTATATAAATGGCAAGAGAGCAGTCGCTTTACTTGATTCTGGTAGTACATCCTCTTTCATTAACCAGGATTTTGCTGTTAAAGCAAACTGCCAGCTGTTACCTGTCAAGGGCAGAACAATAGCAGTGGCAGGGGGAGGAAAATTACTGTCTACAGCAGTGGTTCCAAACTGTGAATTCCAAATGGCAAAATTAAAGTTGACTCACAACTTCAGAGTGTTATCACTGCCAAGTCATGATGTTATCCTAGGTTATGATTGGATGACTGTAGTCAGTCCTGTTTCATTCAACATACCTGAGAAACAATTCAGTTTTACCAAGGAAGGAAAACAAACTGTAACTACTGCAGTTTTCAACAACTCTGACAATATAAAAGAAGTGCCAGCTGAGGAAATGAACAAGTTGTTGGATAAAGGAGTGGAAGGGTTTTTGTTACAAGTGCATAATATATTAATGGAAGCACCTGAAGGAACACCAACACCTCCTCAAATACAAAAACTGCTCTTGCAGTATGCTGATCTGTTTGAGGAACCCAAAGAATTACCACCCAAAAGAGCTCTAGACCATACTATTCCATTAGTCCCTGGTGCAACTCCTCCTCATGTGAGACCATACAGAGTTCCTCAACATCAGAAACAAGAAATGGAAGATCAAATCAGAAAGCTGCTAGCTGCACACCTCATAAGGCACAGTCAAAGCCCATATGCAGCTCCAGTTCTGCTAGTCAAGAAGAAAGACAGCTCCATGAGGCTGTGCACTGACTTTAGGAAACTAAATTCTATCACAGTAAAGAACAAGTTTCCAATACCAGTTATTGAAGATCTGCTGGATGAATTGCATGGAGCAAAATACTTTTCAAAAATTGATCTAAGATCAGGTTATCACCAAATAAGAATGTATCCTGAAGATATACAGAAAACTGCATTCAGGACTTATTTGGGGCACTTTGAATATTTAGTGATGCCTTTTGGTTTGTCAAATGCTCCAGGAACATTTCAAGCACTGATGAACAGTATATTTGGCCCATATCTCAGGAAATTTGTGCTTGTCTTCTTTGATGATATATTAATTTACAGCAAAAGTCTCCAAGAACACAAAGAACATTTGCAAATAGTGTTGCAATTACTGAAAGAGCACCAATTGTTTGCTAAAATGTCCAAGTGTGTTTTTGCTGTGCAACAAGTGGAGTATCTGGGACATATTATATCTGAGAAAGGAGTAGCAACTGATCCTAAGAAGATACTAGCTATTGCTGAGTGGCCAACACCAGATTCTGTTACTAAATTGAGAAGTTTCTTGGGCCTAGCTGGATACTATAGAAGATTTATCAAAGGGTATGGCATGATTTGCAGACCACTACATGATCTTCTCAAGAAAGGGCAGTTCTTATGGAAACAGGAACATGATCAAGCATTTGCACAACTGCAAAAAGCACTAACAACAGCTCCTATACTGGCACTACCAAACTTTTCTCTTCCATTTGTATTGGAGACAGATGCTTCAGGGAAAGGAATAGGAGCAGTTCTCATGCAGCAAGGCAGACCAATTGCATACTATAGCTCTTCTCTTTGCCCCAGGAATGCAGCACCGTCAACTTATGAAAAAGAAGCTCTTGCTATCTTGGAAGCACTTAAGAAGTGGAGGCACTATCTACTTGGAAATGAGTTAATCATTAAAACAGATCAGCAATCATTAAAGTTCATTACTGATCAAAAGATTACAGAAGGAGTACAACACAAACTAATGATGAAGCTTCTGGAATTTAATTTCAAAATTCAGTACAAGAAAGGAAGTGAAAATAGAGTTGCAGATGCTCTGTCAAGATTACTCCCAAGCTGCTTTGCTATGTCTGCTGTCACACCTGTATGGGCAGAAGACCTCATTTCCAGCTACCAAAATGATCCAGTGTCACAACAGTTAATGGAACAATTGCTTCTCAAACAACCATCTGCTGATTCTGAGTACACCATCCATGCTGGAATTATCAGATACAAGGGCAAAATACTGGTTGGAAATAATGCTGCCTTAAGAACTAAGTTAATTCAAGCATTACATAGTTCACCTGTGGGAGGACACTCAGGAGTGAGAGCCACATACCAGAGGATTAAGAATATATTTCATTGGCCTGGCCTCAAGCAAGAGGTAGAAAAATTCACTGCTGCCTGCCCTATCTGTCAGAGGGCAAAGCATGAACACTGCCTGCAGCCTGGTCTCCTGGATCCCCTGCCTGTGGCTGACATGGCTTGGCAGCATGTCACAATGGACTTCATTGAAGGTTTGCCCAATTCCCAGGGAAAGGAAGTCATAATGGTGGTTGTGGATAGGTTTACTAAATATGCTCATTTCATTCCACTGGCACACCCCTATTCTGTCTTAACTGTTGCTCAAGCATTTGTGGACCAGATCATTAGATTGCATGGGCCTCCTAAGTTGATCATCTCAGACAGAGACAGAATATTCACAAGTAAACTATGGAGAGATATCTTTCAGGCTTTGAAAGTGGAGCTGAGGTATAGCACAGCCTATCACCCACAAACTGACGGGCAGACAGAAAGAGTCAATCAGTGTTTAGAAACATATCTGAGGTGCATGACTACAAATGAACCAAAGAAATGGATGTCTTGGGTGCCCTTGGCAGAGTACTGGTACAATTCCACATATCACACTGCTTTGAAGATGTCCCCCTTTCAAGCTCTATATGGATTTCCTCCTCCTTTAATTAGTGAGCCAGCAATTCCTGGTCCAGAGGACACAGAAGCTCAAGAATTCCTCTCTTCTAAGCAACACATGTTGGAGCAAATCAAGGATAATTTGCACAAGGCACAACATAGAATGAAGCACTATGCTGATATGAAAAGAGTGGAAAGAACATTTGAAGTGGGAGACCTGGTATATCTGAAAATGGCACCATACAGGTTAGCTGCATTTGGGTTCAGAGGAGCTCTCAAACTACAAAACAAGTTCTATGGGCCGTTCATGATCAGTCAGAAAATTGTTCCATGTGCCGCCGGTTCCCGGGGAGGTCCAGTGCCACCACACGGCCGCGGCGGCGGCCACTCTGGCCACACGTCACGCCACGTCACTCGCACGTCGGAATGGAGCGGTTGCCCCACGACGACCGTGCAAGAGCTATGGATGAGTTGGCTGTCATGCCTGACATGAACGACATGAGCGCGAGGCGGTCGTCGGCTAGGGAACCGGCGGCGAGCCATGGGAGAAGGGTAAGCAAGGCGAGCATGAAGGACCTTGCGAGTTCCATTGTGTGGAGGAGACGTGTGGGCTTCTGAGGATGGTGTGCAACTGTGCACGCGGATGACAAAGAAGAAGATGAGCAGAACAGAAGAGAGGGGGGTTCCCTTCAACTAGCCCAAACACGCACAGTTACGTAGCAATCCATCTCAAAATCAAGTCAAACTATCAACGTACCCATCAGCCAACCAGCTTCCCTTTATCCCTTAATATCCATCAATAATAAAGCTTTATCACCTGCCACTTGTTTGACTACAAGGGATAATAGTTTTTTTTCTTAGAAAGAAGAGGAAGCTCGGTCAAGAAGCAAATATTCTGCTGCCCATAAGAGACGACTACACTGACCTGGCCTTATCAGCAAGGGCCTGGTTTATTGTAGAATCAATGCCTGATGGAATCTGGGTTTCATGCACCGGAAGGATTTCAAGCTTCAATGGCTTGACTCTCCTGCACTGAAGGGATCAAGCCTGTGAAACTTTTGAAAGATAAGACGCTTCTGAAACTGGCCTCTTGTCGCCTGCAACTCCTTCAAACATCTTCGATCTGCATGCAATTCACTGGCATCGCCTTTGAACATGAAATTCTAATGTGCATGACTGTAAATACACACAATTGAGATTCCGAGATCAATGAATGATCATTACTGCCATTAGAACGAGCCGTTAACGCGTCGTTGTCGCCACTCCCCTACTGGAGCCGGCTTGACCTTGTCGATGATAACCGGGAAGTCTTCGTGCACGTGCCGCTAAGGATTAGCGCCATGGAGCCGCATTCATCGCCGTTGAACCTTTGCATGGATCTGAAGCACCTGACAACAAATCTCGCCACGTGACGAGAAACCCTAACCTCACTGTCCCAATGAGACGATAGAAGTCTACGCCGGAGCTACGTAGATTACGTCCAGACAAGCAAACTCGAAGAGTATCGGAGCACGGAAGATGAGCTCGAAGAGGAAGCGCCGCCATCTGCCCGACCAGTACACCTGCGAGGACTAAAAAACTCTAACCTAAACTATTAATCGGGGTGAAGGCACCGAAAATCCCCTCCCCGTCACTGGCCGCAGAAGCGTCAGAGGGAAGGCGAATCCACGAGCTCGTCCGTGAAGTCTAGAAGGGAGAGTTTGCCGTAGCCACGTAAGGTTAGGAGAGGAAAACAAGAAGAAGTTTTATACGTCACTGAGCATGTGCCATAAAAGGCTTGTGATGATTTCACCATCTTGTCCCTGGTGGCAAGTGTTGGTCGATGACAATAGCTTCTCTGGTCGGGACATGGAGTATCTGTTCCCGAGCTCTGCTTCCGGATGAACAGTAAAATTGGAAAAAATAATAATAAGTAAAAGTATTCAAAACATTCTAATTTTTTTGGTAAACTTTAATTTCAGCACGAAATGACATTCTTGGAAGTCGTTGCAAAAAAAACAAAATCGATGTTCCAAAAATGCTAGTTTTGAAAACATTTAGGAGTGCTCTTTTTTTTGGTCATGCCTTCCACGAATGTCATTTCGAGTTGAAATTTTGCAAGCATACAAAACATTTGTCAAATTTTATCAGAAAAAATTCAGAATTTTTTGAACTTTCTTACTATTGTTTTTTATTTTACTGTTTATTAGGGAATTTGAGCTCGGGATTAGAATAGGGCTTTCACTGTCCGCCTATTCCTTATGGGCGAGAACATATCCAGTGATAGAAAGTGATTTGTGCATCCAATGCACCAAAGCTTTTGAGACCGTTAGACTTGCCAACTTTTGGTTTTCATTTTGATGAACTAAACTTAAGTAAGCTTGACAATATGACAAGTGTGGCAATGGAAGGCCTAGAACCAAACAGCCCCGAAGACTTTTGATCCTCAAACCAAACACACTCTTAACACATCTTTTAGAGGACACGCAGACACCATGACTGATTTTTTTTTTGAAAAAAAAGTTTTCATTTAAACACTGGACCCAGCAATATCACTGGCTACCAGAACAGAAACAAACTCCGGCACAAACTCACCCCAAACAACAGGGGCCTCGGCCAAACCATAACCATACCTCGCAAGAACATGCGCTACACTATTACACATACGACGACAATGCTGAAAATGAAAGCACTCAAAAGACATAAAACAGCGACACCATGACTGATTTTGATTCTTCTTTCAGAATCTATCAGCATCACAATTGCTAGTGACTTGATCAAGGCCTCGGGACAACGCGAGCACGGAGCGGATGCTTCATCACGGTGGTGAAATCCAGCTCCTCGGTCATGTCCACCTCCTGCCCCTCCACCGCCGGCAGCCACTCCAGCTCCCTCACGAGGCTGCCGACGAAGTACTCCACGTGCAGCATGCCAAGCGTGTATCCCGGGCACATCCTGCGGCCAGCACCGAAAGGCATCATCTTGATCTCCCTGCTCCCCGTGAGGTCCACGCCGTACCCCTCGCCGCCGTCCAAGAACCGCTCCGGTCGAAACTCCTTCGCTGCCGTCCACGCCGCCTCGTCGCGCCCGAAGTCGGCGACCAGGAAGTTGACCTCCGCGCCCTTGGGCACCGCGTGCCCCCCGACCTCCGCGCCATCGCTCTGCACACCGTGCGGGAGGAGGAAGTGGCCCGGCGGATGCAGCCGGAGCCCCTCGAGCACCACGGCCTTTAGGTACGGCATCGACTGCAGGTCCCCGTCGTCGAGCTCTGGCTTGTCTCTGACCTCCTCGTACACCTTGGATTGCATGTCGGGGCGGTTCACCAGCTCCGCCATGATCCACTCTAGTGAGGTGACCGTTGTGTCGGTGCCGCCGTTCAAAAACTCGGAGCAGAGGCAGACCGCCTCGGCGTCCGTGAGCGGGCGGCCGCCCTCCTCGGCCACGCGCAGCGCGAGGAGGGAGTCGGCGTAGCACGGAGGGCCGTCAGCGCCCCGCTCTCGCCTGGCGCGGATCAGCGGGAGGAAGATCTCGTCCTGCCTGCGGCCCACGGCCACGTACCCGTTCCACCGCCGCCGGAAGAGCCGCTTGGTGAGCGCCGGGAAGAAGGAGAAGATGGGGAAGCTGGTGATGGAGCGCAGGATCCGCAGCTGCAGCTCCTGGACCTCCTCGAGCGTCTCCGTCCCAAGCCTTGCGCCGAGGCTCATGTACACGAGCAGCTCGAACATGGCGCGCCGGAACGCCGGCCTCACCGCGACGTCATCGCCAGCGCCGCGCGCGCGGAGGAGGTCGCGGACGAGCGAGTCCCGCGCGCGCCGCCTCGCCGGCGCGTAGAGCGCGACGCGGGACGGGTGCAGGGCCTCGGCGGCGAGGTTGCGGCGGACCATGCGCCAGTAGGCGCCGTAGGGCGAGGTGCTGATGTCGCGGGCGCCGGAGGTGAAGAGCAGCCCGGGGTCGGAGAGCGGCGGGCGGTCGGCGAAGGTGGCGCCGCCCTGGACGAGCACGCGGTGCGCGAGGCGGCGGTCGGCGACGAAGACGAGCGTGCGGGAGAGGCGGACGGAGATGACGGGGCCGTAGCGCGCGTGCAGGTCGCGGAGGATCGGGCCGAGGTGGAAGACGGATCGCCGGAGTGCCAGGAACCTGGCCAGGAAGAGCAGCCCCGGCGGGCCGGGAGGGAGAGCCTTGCCTGTCCCCTTCTTCGGGCGCCCGTGACGGCCGTGCAGCAAGAAGAGGACCGAGGCGGCGAGGGCCAGGGAGAGGGCAATGAACAGGGGAAAGGATGACCAGGCGGTGGTGATGAGCTCCATTGTTCCAGCTCCCAGTTCTGACTGTGACTCAGTTTAGCTGCACTGTAGCATGCTGTACGGGATAAACGCCGAGCTTGTCCTTAAGTACACTCCTCCGGATTAAACTAAAGCGTACACTGGTTCCGGATCTTCATAATTTGCTCGTATAAAATTAGGTACTCCTACCAAAGTCGGGGATTGACTTAGTGATCCAGAGCTTAGTGGTCAAGATGCCAAGCAAGAAGATCGGATAACAACAAGCATTTTGTTCTTACTTCTTCTCACACGATAGCCGATCACTTAAACTAGTGGTAATTCGTCACCGTCTTTTACGTAACCTCGTGACCATTTCAGATTAAGATATCATAATTTATCTGTCACACGAGCGTACGTTGAAATTGCTCTCAGACTCTAGTTTCTTAACATTACCACGGACCGTGGCGGAGGACGAAACAAATTTAGGGCTCCTTTGATTCGAAGGAATTACATAGGATATTTGGATTTTTTTTCCTACGGCTGTTCTTTGGTTCAAATAATTAAATCCTATAGAATTTTTTCATGTGAAATCAAGTATATTATATTTCATTGGAAATCAAGCATCCACTCCAATCTTTTTTTATAATTTTTTTGTTTTTCCTATGACATCAAACACTCTATGCTAATCTTATAGGATTCAAATGGACATGCAACTCAAATCCTGTGTTTTTCCTATTCCTACGTGTTGGGGGATATAACTACTAGTGTAACCCGCCCATGAGGGACCGGGTTACGCTATACGATTCATCATATGAAGCCCAATATCAAGCTTGAAGATGGCGGTTCAGTTAAGGGCCACAAGCCCAAAGGCGACTTAAGGCCCGTAGTGATAAACCGTCATAATAGCATGACTTGTATTGTAAGGCAATATTAACTAGTCACCGAGCCGGACACTGTTTATGAGCCGGCCGAGACTCTGTAGGCCGCGAGGCGTCAACCCGTGTATATAAGGGGACGACCCGCCGGCGGCTTAGGGCAAGTAACATCAAATTGAGAGCCAGGCATAGCGGATTCGCTCCCTGGTCATCGAAACCCTAGCAATTCCACCTCAACTGGATTAGGCTTTTACCTTCACCGCAAGGGGCCGAACCAGTATAACCCTCGTGTCCTTTGTCCCGCTTTAACCCCTTTAAGCTTCCTAGTTGCGATGGCTCCACGTCTAAGTCCTTTCACAAGGACGTCTGCCGTGACAATTCCACGACAGTTGGCGCCCACCATGGGGCCAGCGCACGGTGGATTTGAGTTCTTGAAGGGCAGCTTCAAAGGTCTCAAGTGAAAGGATCGATATAGTTGACTAGAGGGGGGTTGAATAGGCAACTAACAATTTTTAGCTTTTCTTTACCAAATTAAACTTTGCATCAAAATAGGTTGTCTAGATATGCAACTAAGTGAGCAACCTATATGATGCAACGACAACAAGCACGCAAGCAAGTAAGAGATATAACACAAGTAAACTAGCGAAAGTAAAGGAACGAGATAACCAAGAGTGGAGCCGGTGGAGACGAGGATGTGTTACCGAAGTTCCTTCCTTTTGAGGGGAAGTACGTCTCCGTTGGAGCGGTGTGGAGGCACAATGCTCCCCAAGAAGCCACAAGGGCCACCGTATTCTCCTCACGCCCTCACACAATGCGAGATGCCGTGATTCCACTATTGGTGCCCTTGAAGGCGGCGACCGGACCTTTACAAACAAGGTTGGGGCAATCTCCACAACTTAATTGGAGGCTCCCAACGACACCACAAAGCTTCACCACAATGGGCTATGGCTCCGCGGTGACCTCAACCGTCTAGGGTGCTCAATCACCCAAGAGTAACAAGATCCGCTAGGGATAAGTGGGGGGAATCAAATTTCTCTTGGTGGAAGTGTAGATCGTGGCCTTCTCAACCAATCCCGAGCAAATCAACAAGTTTGATTGGCTAGGGAGAGAGATCGGGCGAAAATGGAGCTTGGAGCAACAATGGAGCTTTTGGGGGAAGAGGTGAGTCAACTTTGGGGAAGAAGACCCCTTTATATAGTGGGGGGAACAAACCAACCGTTACCCCCCTTCTGCCCCGAAGAGAGCGGTAGTACCGCTGTGCCAGCGGTACTACCGCTTGCCACAATAAGCGGTACTACCGCCCAAAAGCGCGGTACTACCGCTTGGCCCACAGCGGTACTACCGCGGAGGGAGGGTGGTACTACCGCACAGGAGCGGTACTACGGCCCCCCACAGCCGCGGCCAGTACCGTAAAACCCGACACGAAAAAGGAGCCCTCGAATCAAGGCGGTACTAGCATGAGACCACCGC
This sequence comes from Aegilops tauschii subsp. strangulata, assembly GCF_002575655.3. NCBI lineage: Eukaryota > Viridiplantae > Streptophyta > Magnoliopsida > Poales > Poaceae > Aegilops > Aegilops tauschii. The sequence goes on from NC_053040.3 coordinate 182,500,429, forward strand.
GGTACTACGGCTTGGGGCCACTAGCGGTACTACTGCTCTGGAGCGGTACTACCGCGCCCAGAGCGGTACTACCGCTTGTGGTACCCAAGCGGTACTACCGCTCCGTCCCGCGGTACTACCGCTGGGACCAGAGATAGTACACACACGGGGCTACTAGCGGTACTACTGCTCTGGGCGGTACTACCGCTCCAGAGCGGTACTACCGCTTGTAGCACCCAAGCGGTACTACCGCTCTGGCCCGCGGTACTACCGCTGGGACCAGAGAGGGCACAAAGAAAGGAGAACCAAGCCCATCATCGAAACGGAAAGGCTCGGAGGGAGGGGCAAAGGAAGTGTACGTGATGATTCCGCCCTAGCCTTTCCAAAACGGACCCCCTCTTGATAGTACGGTGATCCCTATGAAACTAGTCCACCAAACTAATCCGAAAGGACTACACCGTCTTCGCTTTAAGCTCCGAGGGGAGGAAATCGTCTCGTGCCCAAAAGAATGAATCTCTGAAAAACACTCAACGCACACGATTAGTCCGCAAAAGCATTGTCATCAATCATCAAAACATCTTAGGGATAAATATGCCCTTACAATCTCCCCCTTTTTGGTGGATTGATGACAATACGGGATTTGCACAACTGGGAAAAACAAAGGACATAAGCAAAGCCCAAGTCTCTAAAATATAGACGGGCTCCCCCTAGATGTGTGCCATCAAGATAGGTGCTTTGAGCTGCACGACACACATACTAGGATCAACACTCCCCCTGTATTTTAGAGACCAACAACCTAAGCGAGAAACAAGATAGCAGGATATATAACATAATGAAGCATATAACTCATGAGATATCAAATGACTAGAGACAAAGATAAAGATATGATAATGATAGGGTAGCATATGTCTCACACCATATGACGCGAACTAAAGTCTTACTGAACACAAAACCAAGCAAAGCACAAGTTCCAAGCAAAGCACAAAGTAGCACATAACGAAAGCACAAAGGCAAAGACACACTCGCAACACGCAAATCCCTAAACTCTCTCCCCCTTTGGCATCGAGAGACCAAAAGGGGCAAAGAGCTAGCCTACGGCTCCAGGTGAGAGCATGCTGAGGATCTCGAACATCAGGACTCTGTGTGATCATCTGCACTGCCGTCCTCGCCCGGAAACTGCTCGGCATCTGAGTCGGTCCACGGACAGTGCTGCTGGATCCACTCCTCCTCCTCAGTAATCTGACCCTCTGAGCCGCTGGTGACTGTCGCACCCATCTGACGCATCAGCTCCTTGTGACGTCCTCTTGCCTTCTTCTCAGCCACATGAGTCATGTACTGACCATGAGACTCTAGGCAGAACAACTTCTTCATCTTGCGTTTGAGCTTCTTTGCCCAAGAGGGCTCTGCTGCAGAAGGCTCTGTCCCAGGAGGCACATACTCCTCATCATCATCACCGGCATCAGCCTCGTCCTCGGTCTCCATGGCAGCAGCAGAAGATGGAGCTCTAGATCTACCCCAATTATCCTTCTTCCTCAGACGCTTGATCTCATGAGAGACCAACTCTCCAGTTTCCAGCTGCTCCTCAGGATAGGTATGTCTCCAGGCCCTCTCAATAAGCAACATGATGAACGGGCCATAAATTGGGCACTTGCGCTCAGAAACAGCCGCCAGAAGCTCAGACCACATGACATGAGAGATGTCCAGAGACTCGCCCGTGTTTGCGTCCTTCTCACGCTGGCAGAAGAGAAGCATGTCCACCAGGTAAGAGTGTACCATGTCCAGATTCCCAATACGAGGGAAGAGAGTCTCGCGGAAGATGCGGTGAAGGATGTCCAGATAGGTAGACAACTCATAGGTTTCCTTCCTGGTCTCAGGGTGGACCTTCCGAGTACAGTAGGGCCAGAGGGCTTGCTTGTGAGTGGAGGTGACATTTTGGTGAGGACGAAAACCAACTGGAGTCTCGAGCCCTTGATCTTCCACCTCAAGCAGCCCCATGAAGGCCTGCCACTTGACAGCTAGCGCCTTTCCATTTGTCATCCAAGTCAGAGTCCTGTCTGCGTCAGTCCCTAGGTGAACAGTGGCAAAGAACTGTGCCAGCAAATCTGCATCAAAGTCCTTGTTGAACTGCATGATCCTGAGAATGTTCAACTGAGAGCACATCTGTAGGGCATCACCAAAGTACTCAAGGTCCTTCTCCATAGCATACGTGTTGATGGAATGAACATTGACAAAGAGATTCTTCTTAGCCTTGATCACATCAAAGTATGTGGCATACTGAAACCGGTTCCAGAACGGGCGGTTGACAAGATTGGGTTCTTGTTCTTCCTCATAAGGGTTGCGCCGACGCCTGTCCCAGAATTCCTTGCTAGACATCTCAGTCACTTTCTTGCCACTTGGCTTCGGTCGGCTGGCAATCTTCTTCTTGCGAGGAGGATTAGCACTTGAGGAAGCACCCCCTGCCGGCTGTGGAGCACTGGAAGAACCACCTGCAGTCTCAGATGAGCGGTACCGCTTCGACGTTGAACGCCCGGGGTTGACACGGCGGACTTGCTGCTCAGGATGTTCATCACCTGGAACCAAACACACGGACACAAGAAACAACCAGAAAGAACGATCAAAACCAAATAAACACAACAAAGATGGATCAACATGTGGTAGGAAACAATGGAACTGGGCATCCAGCGGTAGTACCGTGCCCGCTCAGCGGTAGTACCGCTTAACCACATAAGCGGTAGTACCGCTCCAGCGGTAGTACCGTGCCATATGGGCGGTAGTACCGCCCGAGATGGGGCACGGCGGATCCCTACTGCCGTGGTCAGATCTGGCACTACCGGGGATGCCAAATTCAAAAATAAACCTACCAAACATCAATCCAAAGAGTCTAGTTGCCTTCTCCAACCTACTCAAGCCTAGATTTGGCCAAAAATCTAGAGATGCAACTACTATTGCCCCTAAAACGCGAGATCTGAAAACTAGACAATAAGAGAAGAGGAACGGGGGCAATACCGGCATCCATGGCAAGAGGACGAGGTGGGGATCGACTCCACCGAAGGAAATGGAGAGGAACAGTCCGGAGACGGAGGGCCGCCGGAGCCTTCCCGCGGCGAGATGGCGCTGGAGAGAGGAAGAGGAACCAGGGGACGAAGCAAATGGGTATGGGGTGGAGGAAACCACCCCTGCCCACGACTTAACCCCCTGGCCCCGCCCTCAGCGGTAGTACCGTGGTGAGGGGCGGTAGTACCGCTTAGCCGTATAAGCGGTAGTACCGCTCTGTGGAGCGGTAGTACCGCTCCAGCGGTAGTACCGCTCCTGCACAACGGTAGTACCGCCCAGCGCAACTCAAACCAGACTCAACACATATGGTGCAAAACGAAAGACGGGAAACAACGGCAAGAAGACCAACAAGAGCACTAGCAAGAGAACAAGAATCACACGCCTCTATACGAGAGGGCGGTGGCCGAGGCCACCTATGTTTGAGTCACTTGGTATGGCACCGCGAAGAATTATCCTTGGGCCCATGACCAAAGCTCGTCTTTGAAGCACAAGTACCATCAAAAATGGCTAATGTGAAAGAGTGAGATCATTTTATGCATTGTGGGGGGAGGGAAAGTTCATTGAGAGAACAACACTCCCCCTACGTCCATGCCTACACCTAGACAAGAAAGCACAGTGAATGTGAGGGGTGTGCAAAGGTTCAAACCACATTGCTCGAATCAATGATATTTAGCTCATGCCTTAACTCGCGAAATCTTGCTTCATCCAATGGCTTCGTGAAAATATCTGCAAGGTTATCATGAGTGTTGACATAGTTGAGCTCGATCTCCCCTCGCCTAATATGATCCCGGATGAAGTGATACCGAATCTCAATATGCTTTGTCTTGAAGTGTTGCACCGGGTTGAGAGAAATCTTGATAGCACTTTCATTGTCACACCAAAGAGGCACTTTGTCACAAATGACACCGTAATCGTTTAAAGTTTGCCTCATCCATAAGAGTTGTGCACAACAACTTCCGGCCGCCACATACTCCGCTTCGGTGGACGAGAGAGACACACAACTTTGCTTTTTAGAAGACCAACTTACCAAAGAGCAACCAAGAAATTGGCACCCTCCAGAGGTGGACTTCCTATCCACTTTGTCTCCCGCCCAATCGGAGTCCGAATAACCTACAAGCTTGAAGTTTGCTCCTCTTGGGTACCATAGGCCAAAGTTTGGGGTATGAGCCAAATATCGAAAGATTCGCTTGACCGCCACAAAGTGGCTTTCCTTAGGTGCGGCTTGAAACCGTGCACATATTCCCACACTCAACATGATATCCGGTCTAGATGCACAAAGGTAAAGCAAGGATCCAATCATAGAGCGATATACCTTTTGATCCACCGCTTTACCATTGGGATCAATGTCAAGTTGGCACTTGGTGGGCATTGGAGTGGAAGCCGGCTTGACATCACTTAGCTTGAATCTCTTTAGCATGTCTTGAGTGTATTTGGCTTGGTTGATGAAGGTTCCTTCTCTTCTTTGTTTGATTTCGAATCCGAGAAAGAACTTCAACTCTCCCATCATAGACATCTTGAACTTTGAGGTCATGAGAGCGGCAAATTCTTCATTGAAAGCTTTGTTAGGGGAACCAAAAATAATATCATCAACATATAGTTGGCACACAAACAACTCCCCTTTGACCTTCTTAGTAAAAAGAGTCGGGTCGATTTTCCCGATTTCGAATCCACGATCTTGTAACAACTCCGTAAGATGCTCATACCACGCACGTGGGGCTTGTTTAAGGCCATAGAGTGCCTTGTGGAGTTGATACACATGATCGGGGAAATAGGGATCTTCGAACCCGGGGGGTTGTTTGACATATACCAACTCATTTATGGGACCATTAAGAAAATCACTCTTCACATCCATTTGTTGCAAAGTGAAATTATGATGAGAAGCATAAGCAATCAACAAACGAATAGATTCAAGGCGAGCAACGGGGGCAAAGGTTTCACCGTAGTCGATACCCTCGACTTGGGAGTAGCCTTGTGCCACCAAACGAGCCTTGTTGCGAACAATGATTCCATGAGCGTCTTGCTTGTTCTTGAATATCCACTTGGTTCCAATGACATTATGATTCCCGGTTGGCCTTGGCACTAACTTCCACACTTGGTTATGTTCGAAGTTGTTGAGTTCTTCATGCATGGCGTTGAGCCAATCCGGGTCCTCAAGCGCTTCATAAACCTTTTGGGGTTCGACACAAGAAACAAACGCATGATGTTCACAATAGTTTGCTAATTGTCTACGAGTGCTTACCCCCTTTCTTAGGCTTCCAACCACATTCTCCATGAGATGACCTTTGGTGGTGAGCTTGGAAGCGATCTTAGCGGCACGACGCTCCAATTCCTCCTCGGAAGTGAAGTGAGGAGGGGTTACTTGATCATCTTGAGCGTCGTCTTGAGCTTGTTCTTGATCTTGAACTAGCTCGAGGGGAAGAACTTGACCTTGGGCATCATTTGGTGGATCACCACCATCTTGAGGTTGATCTTGCCCTTGATCTTGTTCATGAGGTTGAGGGCCTTCACTTTGTTCTTCGGAAGCGTGTGGGTCTTGGGTTGGTGATGGCTCCACTTGAGTGGAGCATTGTCCTTCTCCTTCGGCCACAAGGGGTTCCTCAATGGGTAGGATATATCCAATGCCCATTCTTCTTATGGCTTGGGGAGGAATTTCATCACCTACATCACAAGTACCACTTTGCTCCACTTGGGAGCCGTTATTTTCATCAAACTCCACGTTACACGTCTCCTCAATAAGTCCCGTGGACTTATTGAGAACACGGTAAGCATGGGAGTTTGTAGCATAACCAACAAATATGCCCTCATGAGCTCTAGTCTCAAATTTAGACAAACGAACACCTTTCTTGAGAATGAAACACTTACACCCGAACACCCGAAAGTACTTGAGGTTGGGCTTGTTACCGGTGAGGATCTCATATGGAGTCTTGTTCAAGCCTTTGCGAAGATAGAGCCGATTTGAAGCATGACACGCGGTGTTGATGGCTTCGGCCCAAAAGTTGTATGGAGACTTGAACTCCGCCATCATGGTCCTTGCCGCATCCATCAACGTCCGATTCTTCCTCTCCGCAACACCATTTTGTTGAGGGGTGTAAGGTGCGGAATATTGATGCTTGATCCCCTCATCACTAAGAAACTCATCCAAGGTGTAGTTCTTGAACTCGGTGCCGTTGTCACTTCTTATTGTCAAGATCTTTGCATTGTGTTGACGTTGGGCTTCATTTGCAAAGTCAATGACTGTTTGTTGGGTCTCACTCTTCCTCTTGAAGAAATACACCCACGTGTATCTAGAATAATCATCCACAATTACCAAGCAGTACTTTCTACCCCCAAGACTATCAAAGGATGGAGGCCCAAAGAGATCCAAATGAAGGAGCTCCAACGGCCTCTTCGAGTAAATAAGAGTCGTGGGGGGGTGAGCCTTCTCATGAAGCTTTCCTTCGATACAAGCACTGCAAGCACGATCTTTGGCAAAACTAACGTTCGTTAGTCCACGGACATGGTCCCCCTTGAGAAGACTTTGCAAAGATCTCATATTGACATGGGCTAAACGGCGATGCCAAAGCCATCCCACGTCAACTTTAGCCATTAGGGATGTCGCGGTCTTAGTGGGTTGCTCCGAAAAGTTAATCACATAGAGACCGTTCTCGACATGCCCAACAAAGGCTACTTTAAGAGTCTTGCTCCACAAGAGGGCCACGGTATCAATATCAAAGAAGGTGGCAAAGCCCATGATAGCAAGTTGACGAACGGAAAGTAAATTGTATGCAAGGGACTCAACTAGCATGACCTTCTCGATCGTGAGATCATGAGAAATGACAACTTTGCCGAGTCCCAATACCTTAGAAGACGAGGCATCACCCCACTCGACATTGGTGGGCATAGATGGAATCTTGTGCACGTCCACCACCAAGTCCTTGCTTCCGGTCATATGATTTGTAGCTCCACTATCGAGCAACCATGATCCCCCACCGGAAGCAAACACCTACAAGAGATCAATGCTTGGTTTTAGGTACCCATTTTGTAATGGGTCCTTTGATGTTAGCAACAAGGGTCTTAGGAACCCAAATGGACCATTCAATGTACTCATGAGGAGAACCAACAAATTTGGCATAAACATGCCCATCACTAGCACGACATAACACATAAGAAGGATTAAAGTCGCCGGCTTTGTTGGAAGGAGTGGGATTGCTCTTCTTGACACCGCCACCCTTCGCATTGTTCTTCTTCTCCTTGGAAGCACCCTCTCCCTCCTTCACAAAAGTTTGCTTGAGAGGGGGAGGTCGCTTGGTCTTGTCATTCTTCTTCTTGTTCTTGGGATTGGGTGCGAACCCAATCCCCTCCTTGGCCACAACTTCCTTTTGATTGCTCAAGAGGTCGTTGAGGTTCTTCTCACCTTGTATGCATGACATAAGGCCTTTCTCAAGTTTCTCCTTCAACTTAGCATTCTCCTCAACAAGATGCACATGCTCACAACACGGGTTAGTAGCATTTGCATTATCAATTAACACCATATGAGGAAAGGTGGCTTTCTCCTTTGTTAGCTTCACTTGGAGTTGATCATGAGACTCCTTGAGGCTAGCATGAACACCCTTCAAGACTTTGTGAGCCTTGTCGAGAATGCCAAACTCCTCTTTGAGTCTAGCAAGATCAACCCCAAGTTTTGCCTTCTCGGAGTTTAGCACACGAGACTCAACAAGAGCATGATCAAGATCTTCCTTTAACTTAGCATGATCATCGTTGTATGACTCCTCAAGAGCCAAACGAAGACCACGCTCTTCATCAAGAGCATTGGAAAGATCCGAAATCTCATCGGCATAGTCACGACTATGCCCCTCCATCTTAGAGATGGTATCTTCGTGAGCCTCGATCATGTCATTGGCTTCACCAAGTTGTTCCAAGAGAGCAACGAAGTGCTTCTTGGATTTACCCTTGAGTTTACCCATAAAGATCTCAAACTCATTTTCCTCCACATTTGTCCCCTCATGTTCATCAATGCTATCCGTCGAAGAAGGATGATTAATGACGGTAGTTTTGATGTTGGAGGTTACCTTATTGGTGGCTTTAGCCATGAGGCACTTGGCGGTGATGTTCTCATTGGGTGAGTCGAAGAGAGACACCCGTGGAGTCTTCGCAATGGCAACGGAGGCCATGGCAACCGACTCACTATCTTCATCATCGTCATCATCCTCATTGTACTCTTCTTGAACCACCAACGCCTTGGGAGGAGTCTTCTTGGTGAAGTTGCTCTTGTTGGGGAACGACTTGGCCTTGTCTTTTCTAATGAGCTTGCCACCATTGTCTTCCCTCTTCTCGTAAGGGCACTCCGCAACAAAGTGGCTCACATTGCCACAATTGAAGCAAGTCCTCATCCGTTGCTTGCCCATTGCGCCACTTGAGTTGCTTTTGTTGAAGTTTGGCCTTGTGTTCTTCTTGCCAAAATTGCCTTGAAGCAAGAGCCATGTGTTCATGATAGGCATACTTCGTATCTTCGAGGTTGCCCTCCTCTTCTTCCTCTTCATCCTCTTCCTCCATAGTAACCTTGGCCTTTAGAGCAAGGTTGGGCTTCTTTACTCTTTGAGAGCGAAGAACCGCATTGTCGGCGGTCTTGTCCAAGATGCTCATAGCAACAAACTCATCCAACACTTCACTTGATGACAAGGTGTGGAAGTCCGGCCTTTGACGAATTACAGAGGACATGGCTTTGTAGTAGGGCATCATTGCCTTGAGGAATTTGCGCTTGATCCAATTGTCATCCGTGTCCTTACTTCCATGATCTCGGAGAGAGACCGCGAGTTTGGTTACTCTCCGAAAAAGCTCATGAGGTTCTTCATCTTCTTTCATTGCAAACTCGTCGGCTTCATCTTGCACCACTTCATAGTTGGAGCGTTGAATGCTTGCGCTTCCCCGATAGAGGGAAACAACTTGGAGCCAAGCATCTTTGGCCACGGTGTAAGGCCGGAGATGAGGAAGATCTTCGGGTGGAATTGCTTCTTGGATGATGAAGAGAGCATTCTCATTGAATTGATGATCCACAACTTCTCTAGGAGTGAAGTTACTTCGGTCATGCGGATAAAAACCTTCTTCAATGATTCTCCAAAGGTTAGTGTTCAAATGATTTAAATGACGCTTAAAACGATAGACCCAAGAATCAAAATCTACACTCTTCTCAATCTTAGGGGCCGGGCCGGCATGATTCAAATGAGTGGAAGGGAGCGGTCCACCATAGACAGGTGGAGGTTCCACATGGGCAAAGATGCCGGTCCCATTTTTATCACTAGAACAAGGAGCCTTCTCGCTCAAAGCTTCCCCCTTGTCGGAGGTAGCATCCGTCACCTTGTTAGCGGGATCACCCACTTTCAACGGTGCGGTGGTAAGTTTAAGTCCTTCTAAGAATTTATTCAACATGCTTTCGACCTTGGTCGTCATGGAGGTTTTCAATGTGTCCAACGCCACATTGAATTCCTCACGAGAGACCGTGGTTCCCCCATCTCCCGTAGACGAGACTGGATTCTCACCGGAGTGCTCCTCCGCACCGTCTACGACGTCAACCATACTCTTTGGACGGTAAAGTCCTTAATAAAGAGACGAGGCTCTGATACCAATTGAAAGGATCAATATAGTTGACTAGAGGGGGGGGTGAATAGGCAACTAACAATTTTTAGCTTTTCTTTACCAAATTAAACTTTGCATCAAAATAGGTTGTCTAGATATGCAACTAAGTGAGCAACCTATATGATGCAACGACAACAAGCACGCAAGCAAGTAAGAGATATAACACAAGTAAACTAGCGAAAGTAAAGGAACGAGATAACCAAGAGTGGAGCCGGTGGAGACGAGGATGTGTTACCGAAGTTCCTTCCTTTTGAGGGGAAGTACGTCTCCGTTGGAGCGGTGTGGAGGCACAATGCTCCCCAAGAAGCCACAAGGGCCACCGTATTCTCCTCACGCCCTCACACAATGCGAGATGCCGTGATTCCACTATTGGTGCCCTTGAAGGCTGCGACCGGACCTTTACAAACAAGGTTGGGGCAATCTCCACAACTTAATTGGAGGCTCCCAACGACACCACAAAGCTTCACCATAATGGGCTATGGCTCCGCGGTGACCTCAACCGTCTAGGGTGCTCAATCACCCAAGAGTAACAAGATCCGCTAGGGATAAGTGGGGGGAATCAAATTTCTCTTGGTGGAAGTGTAGATCGTGGCCTTCTCAACCAATCCCGAGCAAATCAACAAGTTTGATTGGCTAGGGAGAGAGATCGGGCGAAAATGGAGCTTGGAGCAACAATGGAGCTTTTGGGGGAAGAGGTGAGTCAACTTTGGGGAAGAAGACCCCTTTATATAGTGGGGGGAACAAACCAACCGTTACCCCCCTTCTGCCCCGAAGAGAGCGGTAGTACCGCTGTGCCAGCGGTACTACCGCTTGCCACAATAAGCGGTACTACCGCCCAAAAGCGCGGTACTACCGCTTGGCCCACAGCGGTACTACCGCGGAGGGAGGGCGGTACTACCGCACAGGAGCGGTACTACGGCCCCCCACAGCCGCGGCCAGTACCGTAAAACCCGACAGGAAAAAGGAGCCCTCGAATCGAGGCGGTACTAGCACGAGACCACCGCGGTACTACGGCTTGGGGCCACTAGCGGTACTACTGCTCTGGAGCGGTACTACCGCGCCCAGAGCGGTACTACCGCTTGTGGTACCCAAGCGGTACTACCGCTCTGTCCCGCGGTACTACCGCTGGGACCAGAGATAGTACACACACGGGGCTACTAGCGGTACTACTGCTCTGGGCGGTACTACCGCTCCAGAGCGGTACTACCGCTTGTAGCACCCAAGCGGTACTACCGCTCTGGCCCGCGGTACTACCGCTGGGACCAGAGAGGGCACAAAGAAAGGAGAACCAAGCCCATCATCGAAACAGAAAGGCTCGGAGGGAGGGGCAAAGGAAGTGTACGTGATGATTCCGCCCTAGCCTTTCCAAAACGGACCCCCTCTTGATAGTACGGTGATCCCTATGAAACTAGTCCACCAAACTAATCCGAAAGGACTACACCGTCTTCGCTTTAAGCTCCGAGGGGAGGAAATCGTCTCATGCCCAAAAGAATGAATCTCTGAAAAACACTCAACGCACACGATTAGTCCGCAAAAGCATTGTCATCAATCACCAAAACATCTTAGGGATAAATATGCCCTTACATCAAGGGATACGTTGTGGGCCGGATGACCAAGAGTCGTCGCGGCAAGCTCTACATCGACGACGCCGGCTGGGGCCCTGACGCCGGCTCAATTGAGTACGGGTACCGGGTCCCTTTCGGCGGAATCCACGTCTTCATCGGCCGGATTGGCGAGCCGGGCCCTGAGCCGGACATCTGCACCGACATCATCGAGACAGCTCAGCATGCGAGACCCGCCTGGGCTCAGCCCGCCATGAAGCGTGCCTTCGTGGGTTGCATCCACGGAGGGGAATTTTATGAAGGATCCGTGGATGGTGGTGAGACGGCCGTCTACTCTGATGGTGAGTCGTCCACTGGTGAGACGGATTCGTTATACCAATTACAAGATGGTGGGCTTGGGGGCTGTTCCGATGGCAGCAGTATTCCAGACCCCTTTGAGCCGCCGAGCAGAGTAGGGATCTTCATGGCTGGCACTCAACCCAGTCAAAACTCTACGGCTGCGGCAGCAATAACTTCCGGGTCAGGAGCGGCCGGGGCAGGAGGCCCTGTGCGCCCGCCGGCTCAGGTGCTGATTGATCTCATGGACAGATTGACGACCCTGTTAACCGCCACAGTTATTCCGGCGGATCAAGCTGGGCATGATGCAGAGGTAGCACGGGTACGTGAGGAGGTAGCCCGAGCCAAAGAAGCCCTAGCAGCTGAGGACACCAGATTGGCCGCAGAACGGGCGGCTTTGGATGCTCGAGCTCAGCAGATCCAGTCAGAGGCTTTCCAGCTTACGATGAGTCTGAATGCGTCTAATGAGGTGATGAGGAGGAGGTACCAGAAGGCTAAATCCCGTCTGCCTCCGGTTTATGATCCTCGGAATCTCTTCAGCACACCCGGAGCCGGCCCTAGTAACCCCCCGGAGGCAAACCGGTTTATAACACCCGGAGCGGGGGCGCCGGTTCAGCCCCGAGTGATGGAACCTCCTCACATGAATACTGCCCCGCCTCGCTACATACCAACACCAGGGGTCATTTTTCGAACCCTTTGGAGAACCTGATCGCTGCGTCGGCGCGTTTGGCGGCTCTCCCAGTGGATGGCGACTCTCCAACAGCAGTTGAGATGCGAAGGGTCAGAGAACTTCTTCAGACGGCTCTGGCGCAGCAGGAGGCTTATTCTTATAGTCGAGACAGGATTCATTCGACTCCTCGCCCAAGCCGGAGCCCGAGTTACAGCAGGCATATGGATTCGGAGGCCTTATCAAGCAACGCCCAGCACCGTAACCAGCCAGGTGGGCATAATCCGATACAGGACAAGATACATCAAGAGGCTGAGCGGGCGGCTCAGCAGGCGGCTCAGCAGGTGGCTCAGCAGGCGGGTCACCAAACCTTCCCGGATTATCCGACGACCTCTATTGAGGCAGGCTGGCCATAAGAACGGTGTTCCTTGTTTAGTGCCGGCTCTGCGTAATGAGCGTTTTCCCAAGGATTTCAAGGGACCTCGAAAGGTGCCAAATTACACAGCCGATTTACAGCCTGGGGCGTGGATTGAAAGCTATGAGATGGCCATGGAATTGTTGGAGGTCAGTGATGCGGCAATGGCCAAGTACTTCATCATGATGTTGAATGGAACGGCCCGCACTTGGCTGAAGGGGCTTCCACCTAACTCCATTGGTTCATGGGCAGAGTTAAAAGCCCGGTTTATTCAGAACTTCAAGGACAGATGCAAGCAGCCCATGTCAATTGTAGATTTAACTAATTGCAAGCAAGAGGAAGGTGAGTCCACGACCCATTGGGTGCGCCGGCTCTGCGGTCTTAATGTTGGAGAAAAATTGCCGATTTGAACCTCTGAAACAGAAGCTGGGGCGGCTCAAGCGTGATTGTAATGACATGGGCCAGCTGATGGCGGCTCTAGTCAAATACGCCGATTCTGATAGTACCAAGGATCCCGCGTCTGATGAAGAGAAGACAGGGAAGGGAAAGAAGAACGGCAATGGAAAGGGTCATCAGCATAACCCGGCAAGTCAGGGAAGCAATAAACGTAAGGCCGACGGTAACCCGAAGTTTGTGGCTAACACCAATTCACAGGGTAACAATCAACGACGCAAGGGGAGGCCGCCCCCTCGGTCTGGCGGGTCAGGTCCTACTCTTGAACAATTGCTCAATGAGCCTTGTCCAAGACATGGCACTCGGGAAAGGCCAGCCACTCACCTATGGAAAGATTGCACGATCATGAAGGCTTTCAAAAATTCTAACATGTTCGACGACAACCATGGGCCTGGTGGTGGCTCAGGTGGGGGCGGTTTTCATGGCTCGGGTGGCGGCTCAAGTTCCGGCTTTCAAGGAAATCAAGGTGGTTATAATCAACAGTCTGGCCAGGGAGGTCAGCAACAGCAGCAATCGGGTTATCAGAGCAATCCAAAGCAGCTGAATAGCGGACAGTATCATGTGTTCACCACTAGTCTGTGCAAACGAGACCAGAAGCTTCACAAAAGGGCTGTGAACGATGTTGAGCTGGCAGTCCCTCGTGTTGGAAATATGCCCTAGAGGTAATAATAAAATGGTTATTATTATATTTCCTTGTTCATGATAATTGTCTATTGTTCATGCTATAATTGTGTTATCCGGAAATCGTAATACATGTGTGAATACATAGACCACAACATGTCCCTAGTGAGCCTCTAGTTGACTAGCTCGTTGATCAACAGATAGTCATGGTTTCCTGACTATGGACATTGGATGTCATTGATAACGGGATCACATCATTAGGAGAATGATGTGATGGACAAGACCCAATCCTAAGCATAGCACAAGATCGTGTAGTTCGTTTGCTAGAGCTTTTCCAAATGTCAAGTATCATTTCCTTAGACCATGAGATTGTGCAACTCCCGGATACCATAGGAGTGCTTTGGGTGTGCCAAACGTCACAACGTAACTGGGTGGCTATAAAGGTGCACTATGGGTATCTCCGAAAGTGTCTGTTGGGTTGGCACGAATCGAGACTGGGATTTGTCACTCCGTATGACGGAGAGGTATCTCTGGGCCCACTCGGTAATGCATCATCATAATGAGCTCAATGTGACCAAGTGTTTGGTCACGGGATCATGCATTACGGTACGAGTAAAGTGACTTGCCGGTAACGAGATTGAACAAGGCATTGGGATACCGACGATCGAATCTCGGGCAAGTAACGTACCGATTGACAAAGGGAATTGTATACGGGATTGATTGAATCCTCGACATCGTGGTTCATCCAATGAGATCATCGTGGAACATGTGTGAGCCAACATGGGTATCCAGATCCCGCTGTTGGTTATTGACCGGAGAGTTGTCTCGGTCATGTCTGCATGTCTCCCGAACCCGTAGGGTCTACACACTTAAGGTTCGGTGACGCTAGAGTTGTAGAGATATTAGTATGCGGTTAACCGAAAGTTGTTCGGAGTCCCGGATGAGATCCCAGACGTCACGAGGAGTTCCAGAATGGTCCGGAGGTAAAGATTTATATATGGGAAGTCCTATTTTGGCCATCGGAAAATGTTCGGGATTTTTCGGTATTGTACCGGGAAGGTTCTAGAAGGTTCCGAAGTGAGGCCCAGCTGCATGGGGGGACCCACATGAACGTGGGTAGTGGGGGCAAGGCCCCACACCCCTGGTCAAGGTGCACCAAGATCCCACCTTAGAAGGAATAAGATCATATCCCGAAGGGATAAGATCAAGATCCCTAAAAAAGGGGGATAACAATCGGTGGGGAAGGGAAATGATGGGATTTCTTTCCCCCACCTTTGCCAACGCCCCAATGGACTTGGAGGGCAAGAAACCAGCCCCCTCCACCCCTATATATAGTGGGGAGGCGCATGGGAGCAGCACCCCAAGCCCTGGCGCCTCCCTCCCTCCCGTGACACCTCTTCCTCCCCGCTTGTGCTTGGCGAAGCCCTGCCGGGATCCCGCTACTTCCACCACCACGCCGTCGTGCTCCTGGATCTCCATCAACTTCTCCTCCCCCTTGCTGGATCAAGAAGGAGGAGACGTCCCCGCTCCGTACGTGTGTTGAACGCGGAGGTGCCGTCCGTTCGGCGCTAGGATCATCGGTGATTTGGATCACGACGAGTACGACTCCATCAACCCCGTTCTCTTGAACGCTTCCGCGCGCGATCTACAAGGGTATGTAGATGCACTCCCCTCTCTCTCGTTGCTAGATGACTCCATAGATTGATCTTGGTGGTACGTAGAAAATTTTAAATTTCTGCTACGATCCCCAACACCTCATTATTTGAGGTGGTCAGAGCAGCCCATTGTATGGAGCAGGGAAGATCATCCTCCCCGAGTTGACAATCCGGGTCAGTTGGCTTTGGTGGTGGCACCTCAAGTTGGTGGATATAAATTCACTAAAGTACCCATGGATGGAGGCAGCAACATCAACATCCTCTATTATGAAACCTTCCATCGTATGGGGTTGATTGATAAAAATATTAAGACATGCAACACTGTTTTTCATGGAGTGGTGCCTGGTAAGTCAGCATACCCAGTGGGTAAGATTGAATTGGAGGTGGCCTTCGGAGATGGGCATGACTCTAGGGCTGAGAAATTAACCTTTGAAGTGGTCAAGATCAAGAGCCCGTATCACGCTCTATTTGGACGGCCGGCTTATGCCAAGTTCATGGCGCGGCCGTGTTATGTTTACTTGCAGCTCAAGATGCCGGGTCACAAGGGTACCATCACGGTACATGGGAGTCGGAAGATAGCCCTAGAATGTGAGGAAGGCGACGTTGCTTATGCTGAATCTGTCTGTGCAGCAGAGGAGTTGAAGTTTTATAAAGATAA
Source organism: Aegilops tauschii subsp. strangulata (assembly GCF_002575655.3). Taxonomy (NCBI): domain Eukaryota; kingdom Viridiplantae; phylum Streptophyta; class Magnoliopsida; order Poales; family Poaceae; genus Aegilops; species Aegilops tauschii. Next base: position 182,516,441 of record NC_053040.3, read on the forward strand.
TGTTGACCCGGCAGACATGACGTCTCTGAAGAAGCCAACCACGGAACACGAGCCGGTGATGAAATTTAAGTCGGCCGACGACACCAAGCTTGTTGATTTCGTTCCAGGTGACTCATCTAAGCAATTCAGTATCAGTGCCAATCTGGATCCCAAATAGGAAAGCGTGCTCATCGAGTTCATCCGTGAGAACCGGGACATCTTTGCATGGAAACCTTCTGACATGCCGGGTGTACCGAGAGAACTCGTTGAGCACACTCTCAATATTGATCCAAAGTTTAAGCCGGTCAGGCAGTTTCTTCGGTGGTTTAACGAGGAGAGGCGCAAAGCTATCGGTGAGGAGGTGGCCCGACTCTTGGCGGCCGGGTTTATTGTTGAAGTTTTTCACCCGGAGTGGTTGGCTAACCCGGTGCTTGTACTTAAAAAGAACGGCACCTGGCGCATGTGTGTGGATTACACAGACTTAAACAAGGCTTGTCCGGCCGATCCTTTCGCTCTCCCCCGTAGATCAGATCATTGATGCTATGGCGGGTTGTGAGCGTTTGAGTTTCTTGGATGCTTATTCTGGTTATCATCAGATCAAGATGGCAGTTAAGGACCAGGAGAAGACGGCTTTCATCACTCCGTTTGGAGCCTTCTGTTATGTGTCTATGCCTTTTGGGCTTAAAAGTGCCCAGGCGACGGTATCAACGATGTGTGCAGAACTGTCTCCATAATCAGATTTGGCGTAATGTTCATGCTTATGTGGATGATATTGTGGTGAAGTCCAGAGAGAAGGAGACCTTGATAGATGATCTGAAGGAAACCTTTGATAATCTTCGGGTCTACAAAATGATGCTTAACCCGGCCAAATGTGTGTTTGGCGTGCTAGCAGGTAAGCTTTTGGGTTTTCTGGTTTCTAACAGAGGCATTGAGGCTAACCCGGAGAAGATCAAGGCAATCACCTCTTTGGCTAAGCCGGCGTGCATCAATGATGTTCAGCGACTGGCGGGTCGTATCACTACTTTAAGCCGGTTCATAAGCCGGTTAGGTGAGAAGGCCATACTGCTGTATCAGATGATGAAGAAAACAGACAACTTTGTCTGGAGTGATGCCGCTAACGCTGCTTTTGAAGATTTGAAGAGACAGTTATCTGAGCCGCCGGTCCTTGCGGCTCCCATTGATAAGGAACCCTTATTGTTGTATGTGGCTGCTCACTCACGTGCTATCAGTGTTGCAATTGTGGTGGAGCGCAAAGAGGCTGGCAAGGAGCATCCGGTTCAACGGCCGGTTTACTACATCAGTGAGGTGCTTATTGAGTCTAAGCAAAGATATCCACATTGGCAGAAACTCGTTTATGGGGTGTTCATGGCGAGCCGGAAGCTTAAGCAATACTTCCAGGGTCACCCCATCACTGTAGTAAGTTCTGCTCCTTTGGGAGACATCATTCAGAATAGAGAGGCCATAGGACGAGTCGCCAAGTGGGCCATTGAACTTGGGCCTCATGGCTTAAAGTATGTACCACGCACTGCTATTAAGTCTCAAGCACTGGTGGACTTCATCAATGATTGGACAGAGCTGCAGACGCCTGAGGAAAAGCCGGACAACACATATTGGACTATTCACTTTGATGGGTCTAGGCAATTGGAGGGCTCGGGGGCTGGAGTTGTTTTAGCTTCCCCTCGAGGTGAAATTTTTTGTTATGTGCTCCGGTTGATGTTTCCCTGTACTAACAATGCAGCTGAGTATGAGGCCTTGCTCCATGGTCTTCGGATGGCTAAGGAGATGAACTTAAGCCGGGTAAGGTGCTTCGGCGACTCAGATTTGGTGGCTCAACAGGTGTCAGGCAAGTGGGATTCTAAGGATCCTCTCATGGCGGCTTATCGCTGTGAAGTTGATGCTATCGCTGGACACTTCAAAGGTATCAAGTGGAGCATATTGATCGAAGAAAGAATGAGGCGGCTGATGCTTTAAGCCGGCTGGGATCTCAGCGTAAGCCGGTGCCACCTAACACTTTCTTAGATATTCTGCATAGCCCTTCTGTTAAGTTACCCAAAGAGGAAGACTTAGCTGTCCCAGACCTAGAAGCGCAATTGGTGGCGGCTCTTCACGTAATCCCAGATTGGACAGTGCCATATTTGGCTTACATGACCCGGGGCGAGTTTCCTGAGGACGAGACCTTGGCTAGACAAATCGTCCGGCGGTCTAAGTCGATGACTATTGTTAATGGTGAGTTGCATCATCGTAGTGTTACTGGGGCGTTTCAACGCTGTGTTTCGCCTGAGGAGGGTCAAGAAATCCTTCGTGAGATCCATGAAGGTGACTGTGGTCATCATGCCGGTTCTAAATCTCTTGTGGCCAAGGCTTTCCGTCATGGTTTTTATTGGCTGACGGCTCATGCTGATGCGGAGGATCTGGTCAGTAAATGTGATGCTTGCCAGAATTCTCACGACGAGCTCATGTGCCGGCTCAAGAATTGAGGATGATTCCAATTACTTGGTCGTTTGCAGTCTGGGGGCTTGACATGGTTGGGCCTTTCAAAAGGTCCAAGGATAAAAAGACACACCTTCTGGTGGCGGTTGATAAATTCACGAAGTGGGTTGAGGCAGAGCCGGCCAGTAAGTGTGATGCAGCCACGGCGGTTCAATTCATGAAAAAGGTGATCTTTCATTTTGGCTTTCCACACAGCATCATAACTGACAATGGTACTAATCTGTCTAAAGGTGCCATGGAAGAGTTCTGTCAACGTGAGCATATCCGGCTCTATGTTTCATCAGTAGCTCATCCTCAATCCAATGGTCAAGCTGAAAGAGCTAATCAGGAGATCTTGAAAGGCATTAAGCCCCGGCTCATGGTCCCCTTATAGCGGACGCCGGGTTGTTGGGTGGAGGAGTTGCCTTCTGTGATATGGAGCATCAATACTACGCCTAACAGGTCTACGGGTTATACGCCTTTCTTCATGGTTTATGGAGCAGAGGCAGTTCTACCAAGCGACATTCGTCATGACTCGCCCCGTGTGGCGGCTTACGTTGAAGCTAATAACGAACAAGTCCGTCAGGATGCACTTGACTTGTTGGATGAGAAGCGTGACTTAGCAGCAGCCCGCTCGGCGATTTACCAACAGGACCTGCGTCATTATCACAACCGCCGGGTTAAGTCCAGAACCTTTCAAGAAGGTGACCTAGTGCTCCGGCTCATCCAGGATCAGTCTGATGCGCACAAGTTATCCCCGCCTTGGGAAGGGCCTTTTGTGGTCAGTAAGAATTTACGCAACGGGTCATATTACCTCATCGATGTTCGAGAGCACAAAGACTCACGTAAGTCGGAGGAAGAGACCCACCGGCCATGGAATATCGCTCATCTTCGGCCTTACTACACCTGAGCCGCCGGCTCTCCTGATGTACATATTTTGACGATGTATATATTATGAAAAGTAATAAAGCAGGACCTCTGTCCTTTTCATCCTCAAAGATTTATATGTCCTCATTATTGTATCTTTAAATAACCAACAGGGAACTGGTCATATTTGAATCTGGCTCTCCTTTTGGTCCGGCTCATGATTATATTGGAATCTAGCCGTTAAATATCATGATCACTAGGGGGCTTCCTGTTCAAACATAGGTCGGATTTGAACCAAAGAGAACATAGTTGTCGATACCCTTTTGATTGGCACGCTGCCAAACCTACTAGGGGGCTTCTTGATCGTATCCGAATCAGCATCATTAAACAACCCTCAAGGTCATTTGGGGGCTTCTTGTTCAAACATAGGTCGTATTCGAACCGAAGAGAACATAGCCGTCGGTACCCTCTTGATCGGCAACGCCAAAGCCACTGGGGGCTATATGATCATATTCGAATCTTAGCTTAACCCCTTTGGAACGGTTTTCTGATCGTATTCGAATCAGAAGCCTCAAAACTTTGTTTGTTTCCTGTAAGTTTTTTGCAATCACAATTTTTTGACTTCGTCTTGAGACTTTTTGATCATATTTGGGAGCGTCTAATGAGTGGCTTCTATTTAACCCGACTTGGCCTTCGTCAATAAGTCGCCAGTATATAACAAATGAGTGGAAGTACCAGCTCTACAAGATTGGGTTGTCACCCTTACTGTTCGGGTCATATAAACCGGCAGCATAAATCAAAGGATCACAGGTATGATGTTATGGTTATATTTCAAAGATATAATTGATAGCCGGCTTATCTATGACTCTTGATCATATTCCGGGTTATATGTAAGATATATGACCCGCCATGCGGTAAGCCGCCAAGGGACTTGTGATTTGTTTTTCTATGCAGGACAGTTAAAAAGCTTTTTTAAACATAAGGGAAACGGATGATCAACACAATATGGAGGAATATAAGATGGCGGCTTAAACAGTGTTGAGCGCCAGACACGTGCACGATGGCACGACAAAACCAAGTGTTTTTTCTACCCCATTACATGACTCCCCGAGTCCAAATGATAAAACATTGTTTTTTAGCAAAGCGTAAATATGAGCCGCCAGATGGATCAATTGTGTTGTTGGCCTAAAGCTTCCGGATCATCCCTTTCCGCTCCTCCATCTTGTTCCCTGTCCTGGAAGGTTGATGATGACCAGTCAATGCCACTCAAACCTTCAAATTCAGCTTCATCATCAATTAATCCGGCCGGGTCAACTTCGGGGGCGAAGGTATGCTTACGAATTGGAGGGATCAGGCTGGTCACTTCATAATGTGGCGTTGGAATCCTCCGGTTTTCAGCGTCATAACCCGGATGATACTTGGTAAGATCCGTGTCATTAGCAATCAGGGTGGCCACAGGGCAGATTTCCTTAACACAAGTGGTGAAGTCCTCCTGTCCAAACGGTGTGCCATCCTCTTTTAAGCTTGGATACCCGATGGCGATGTCGGCCGGGTCTAGCTCCAGTAGCCACGCCTTGGCCCGGCTTAATGCAGTTACGGCTCCGGCTCTCGCAGAAGATCGCCTTAGTTCATTAAACCGCTGAGGTAACACAGCAAGCCGCTTTAATACATCTGACAGGAGGGTGGGAACTTCATTTGACAGGGCCACTGCGGCTAAGGCACGCTGGGACCTGGTGTAAAGTTGCTCCACCAGTGTGTAAACCGCCTTCAGTTTTATCAGCATGCTCTGGTTAAGGTTTGAGCTCCTGGGGCCTGCGTTACGATGTCAGATGAGTTGACAACAATTGGTATGCTTATTATGAAGATTTAAATACTTAACACTTGCAGAGTAACTTACCAAAGATTGCTGAGACCATCTGAGATACATGGCGTTTTAAACCGGATAATTCGGCAATTGTTTTTGCAAGAGCCGCCTCTGCCTTCTCAGCCCGATTGATCAAGGTGATCTTTTCATCAGCCCAGGCCTTCTTATCGGATTCAAAGCCTTTTTCAGTTTCTCTTGTTCAGATATACTGAATTCAAACTTGGAGTTGGCTTTTTGGGTCTCAATCTCCTGTACTTCCAGGCGATTCTTCAAGTCAGATATTTCCGATTCAAATTGACTAATGGTGGCCTGCACAAATGCCGGGTTAAAGTCAGGATTATCATAATGCCACATTAAAGTCCCAAGCCTCTTTGCAAGCAATGACACTTGGCACTTGGGGGCTAATGTGTGTTCAAGAAATCTGCTTACAGTAGCGGTTCATAAAAGTAAGTCCCAAGCACTTTGCAAGCAAAGATACTTGGCACTTGGGGGCTAATGCATATTGCTGTTACAAGAACTTTTCGATTTAAACATGATAGGGACTGGTTTAAACATACTGTTTAAGCCGGCCCTTGGGGGCTGCAGGATAAGCCAGACTTCTTACATATATTGCTAAGCTGGTCTTAAGTCTACAGCATATTTCATCATAAGCAATAGACTTGGGGGCTGGTGTGGTAAGGATAAATAAAGTACAGCAAGAAGAGTTATACCTCAGATTTTTGGTGCATCTGCTTCACCATGTCAATTTCCATGTCACGGCTGTTATGCACTTGGCTCATATAGCCAGAGAAGATTTCTCCAATACTCATGTGAGTATAATCAGTGACATCCAGTTTAGCCCTGCGGCGTTCCAGAAGTTCTTCCTTGGCGGAGCACTTGGCCAGCACGGTTGGTCTTCCCGGTTCAACAAAGCCGGTCTTGATGATTTCGACATCGGGGTCATCTGTCTTGGCCAGGCTAGGGTTCTCCAGGTTTTCAGAACCATCAATGGCTTGCTTGACAGGCGGATCAGCAGTAGGCGTCAGAATATCGTGGGCTGGTTCAGGCGGCGGCTCATGAGTGGAGGTGTCAGGAGCAGCTGTTCCGAGCTCCGGTTCATTTAAGATCGGCTCTTCGGCCGGCTTGTTCTTCTTCGCCCTTTTGCTGGGCTTTGCTTGACCACTGCATAAAATCAAAAGGCCAGTAAAAATACAACAAGTTGAACTAAGCACAGGTTAAGTAGGTTATCATTACCCTGGAGCGGTTTTGAAAGCCGGCAAATTGGACTGCATTGATTCGCCAGAGGAAGGTGAAGTTCCCTGATAATTTGAGTCAGAAGAATTGAGCGGTTGATGAGTGAGACCCGCCAAAGGATAAAACGAATGTAAATCAGAGATGACCTCGGTCCGGCATTTTCTTGTTACATCGGGTAAGCCGGAGGAGAGTTCCGCATCTTTACTGGTCTGGGTCTGCCTCCGGCTCTCATGAATCTGTCGCTTCAAAAGAAATTGAGGATCTTGGTAAGCTAAAGGATGTGAAAATCTTACTTTCCGGGTTACTCTTCGGACTTTCTATCTTGGCAAAGGCTCGGAGTCGGAGGAAATTATAGTTACCTCTTCAACCGCTGCATGACTTGCTCCTGTATCCTCCTGATGATAATCAGTGTTAATAAGATATTTAAAAAAAGGAGCCTAAAGAATCAAGAGCTACCTCTGACTCAAAGGTATCCTCTAGTCGAAACATGTCTGAGGCACTGGGTTTATGTCCTTTCTTCTCGGCGGCGGCTCTCCTGGCGTCTTCCTTAGCTTTTCTGGCCTTCTTTGCAGCCTCATGATCATAGTTGGCTTTCCAAAAATCGTTAGTGGCCTGTGAATTTCAACAAGAGTTTTGAGTAAAGGTAAAATCTCAAAAGATGAGAGTATAAAATAAAAAGGCTTAAGTTACTAGCTTACCGCTGGAGCCGGGTTAGCTTTGCAGAAAGGGCTCAAGCCTACTTTGCCACAATCTGCCAGGCTCTCATTCAGAAGTGTTTTTGTCCTATCATCAATGACGTCATCAGGTAAATCGTTAGAGCTGTGCCGTAGAGGATCATCCTTCTGGCCTGTATAGTCGCACATCAAACCAGGGCGGCGGATCAATGGAATAACCCGCCAGGCAAGCCAAACCAGGACCAAATCAATGCCATTCAAGCCATTCCCGAGAAGAGCCTTGACTTTACTCATGGTGGGGGCAAGTTTCTGACGTTCAGCAGCTGACAGCTTATCTGGTAGAGGATGAGTGGACTCGAGGCGCAGGGCACGAAAGCCAGGCAGAGGGTTCTCATCAGCCGGAGAAGTATCTTGACAGTAGAACCACGTCTGGTTCCAATCTTTAGGGTGACTCGGTGGTTCGGCATACGGGAAAAGACAGTCTCTCCGTCGCTGGATTGAAATCCCACCAAGTTCCAAGCTAGGCCCATTGGCACGTTCATTCTGCGGGTTCAAATAAAATAATTCCCTGAAGAGCAGCAAGTTGGGTTCTTCTCCAAGGTACACCTCACAGAACACTTGGAAATTGCAAATGTTAGATACAGAGTTGGGACCGATATCTTGAGGTCGGAGATCAAAAAAGTGCAGGACATCTCTAAAAAACTTTGAGCCGGGTGGAGAAAAGCCCCGGTTCATGTGATCAGTAAAGACGATGACTTCCCCCTCTTTGGGTTGAGGTTTTTCCTCTGTTGGATCAGGAGCACCATAGGACATGACTTCCTTCTTTGGCAGATAGCCGGTCCTCACAAAATCAGCAAGGGTGCTTTCTGTGACGATGGATTTGACCCAATTGCATGTAACGGGTGATTTGGGCGCTTCGGGCGGCATTTTAAAGATGGAAGCCCACGACAAAATAAAAATTTCCGGTTCAAATTTAAGCCGGAGAGAAATACTTCAAATCATACTCAAGATGGCGGCTTATAAGAGGGGCCTAATGGCGTATGGTTAGTTATGTCAGATTGTTTAAGCCGCCATGAGCAGTTACAGTTATTTAAGCCACCGGGCGTGGTTGAAGTTATTTATTGAGCATCTCAAATTAAAGCCGGTGGTGTGAGTCGCCATGACCAGGTGGGTCTAACAAATACAGATTTTGCCTAAGTGTTGTACAAACAAGTTTCACAGATTGCAGCTATTATTTTGGATCAAACGGCTGTTCACAAGAGAAAATATTCTAGACCTAAAAATCTAGTACAGATGAGCTCGTGAGTTCTGATGAGACCTCTGAACTAGAAAAAAGGATCTACTAGCATCTGAAATGGATGCGAAACAACTACCGCATGTGTTTAGTACTTTTTGGCTCAGAAGAGGCTGCGGTGGAGGAACTACGAAGAAACTGTGATGAACTATGAAGAACACAGAGGAACTTGAAAACCCTAATGCGGATATGAGGTGCGGGAAGGCGAAGACTTACGGCTGCAGATCTACTGCGGAGGGTCGCCGCCGTTCTCTGGTCTGATTCAGGTTGATGCAGCGGCCGAGGTCGAGGAAGACGAGGTGCTCTGCGGCGGTGGCGGAGCTCGAGTGATAGTAGGGTTGCGAGAGGAAGAAGACGAGGAAAGGGGAGAATGAGGAAAGACCTGGTCGTGCCTATTTATAAGGGAAGGCTGGAAAGTGGGCGCGAAAAACGAGGAGGCCGAAAATATGATTATCCAACTGCAAATACGCCTCGATTTTCGGGATGGTCATTAAGATAAAAGATCCATTGAGATACGTTGGGCAAAACATGCATTAATGGCAGATGACGTCATGGCGGGTCACCATAAATCCGAAGGATGACGTCATGGCGTGTTACAGAATTTTGCACAGGTAGAAGGCAGAAGACTTTTTCTTAAGTATTGAAGATTGACATGAACCAGTTCAAATCAATCTGGGGCCTAATGTTGGGGATATAACTACTAGTGTAACCCGCCCAGGAGGGGCCGGGTTACGCTATATCGATTCATCATATGAAGCCCAATATCAAGCTTGAAGATGGCGGTTCAGTTAAGGGCCACAAGCCCAAAGGCGACTTAAGGCCCGTAGTGATAAACCACCATAATAGCATGACTTGTATTGTAAGGCAAGATTAACTAGTCACCGAGCCGGACACTGTTTATGAGCCGGCCGGGACTCTGTAGGCCGCGAGGCGTCAACCCGTGTATATAAGGGGACGACCCGCCGGCGGCTTAGGGCAAGTAACATCAAATCGAGAGCCAGACATAGCGGATTCGCTCCCTGGTCATCGAAACCCTAGCAATTCCACCTCAACTGGATTAGGCTTTTACCTTCACCGCAAGGGGCCGAACCAGTATAACCCTCGTGTCCTTTGTCCCGCTTTAACCCCTTTAAGCTTCCTAGTTGCGATGGCTCCACGTCTAAGTCCTTTCACAAGGACATCTGCCGTGACAATTCCATGATGCTACGTTTTGAAAATCCTGCAGATCAAAGAGGGCCTTAAGATGGGGTGGACACGGCGCCGCGCCGGCCACTGGCAACGCTGCGCCGCCGGTGCTCACCTACCGCCTACGCAAGAGGTGGAGCAAGCCTGAGGAGAAAAAATAAATTAAAATAGGCAGAAGTGGAATAATTTTGCGAGAGGGAAGTTTTGGCACCCATGAGCATGTGCTCCTGGGTTTTAAAATATGTTTTAAATGTATTTTGAAAGGTCACAAAATTCTGACAAAAAGTTTTGTGTGTATACCTCAACATTATACGTGCTCATGAAGTCGCTTTGCAAAAAACTGACAATTTTGTGTCGCATGTAGAAAAGAAAAAATTATGTGGTAAAAAGGGGCTTTCCACGAGACCTTTTAATGTCGTTTTTACACAGGCCATAAAAATGTCGATTTTCGCACATATAATGTCAAGATGTGCGCACCATATTGTATATATTTTGAAATATTTTTTACCCGTGCAGGAGCATATGAACATACTAATAAAGCTTAATTTCTTAATAAATTTATAATTCAAACACAATGCTTAACTATCCGGCAAAAAAGTGTTTCAATTTAGTTCAACAGTACATATAGAAACACATATACGGACTGTGCACACAAAACAAATTTTTCATTCACGAGAAAGCCTGAAGCAGGCGACCATATGAGAACCCTAGCCGCCACCGTTTCCTATCCCTCTTGCCACTGCTACCGCATCACTGGGCAAAGCCCGCCCGACGCCGGCAGCAGCAGGGAGGACTTGATCTGGGGCGGACTGCTAAGAAGGTGCTGGAGGCTGCTGTGGACGGCGAAGGAGATGAGCACTCGCGTGGAGGTCTTCATCAGGTGGTGCTCGGCGGCGGCATTGGTGAAGCCAGCGGCGGCCGAAGGGCCAGCATGGCATTTTTCAATGGTGACCTTGCTTGTCTAGGCCAGCAGAGAGGGAGACGCCGGTGCACGCTCCCGGACGGCGGCGAGCTTGAACTCATATTCAGATCTGGTGTGCACTGGCACGGGCAATTTGTTTCATGATTTCTTTTAAAAAGTCTTCGTGTTTGGCTTGGGACGACGAGGCTACACCAGTGTACGAATAATATTCTCCCCGCCCTACCGTCGTTTCGTTGGTGAGATTATCACCGACGGAGGGCGTGGAGCTGTCTCTTCGAAGGGTCTTCCGGGATCCGGTCGGTTTAGGTTTCTGGCGAATCCATTTTGACTCGGCCGGCTTCGTGGTCTTTGGAGTTTCTACATGCCTTTATTGGCGTTTTCTTCTCTGGGGTAGTGGATTCCTCTTCTGTTGATGGAAGGAGACACTCCCTCACAGAACAAATATGCGTGTACATGCTATAGCTCGTGTAAGTATTCATTGCCGCGCATGCAATGTACTCTCGACTGAGAGGCTCTTCCCATGTCCTATTAAGGCATTGTCATTTCATACTTTTGTGCAAGCCCTTGTAGGAGGGACAGATGATGGTCGCGGAGAGGTCTTCGAGGTTGTCCTTCTCACATGGCTTCTTGCTGCTGTTGGCGATCGTGTAGAGTGCTTGTATGTTGATGAGGGTCGACACATGCAAGTCAGAGTTCATGAGCACCTCAAGGTTGTCAGAGGTGTCTACGACTGAGAAGGTGTAGTGCTGATTCCTGAGGAACTCGAATAGCTTGCCATAATTCTTGTTGGTTCTGCAAGGTGGTAGAGCAGGACATGGTTGCTCATGCATAGTTGTGCGATGGTGACGTCGCGGCGAGCTATAGTGTACTCCAGGTCGAGCCCCACGACCTTGTACTGCTCCTCCGACAACCACTCCTCAAATTTGGCGATGCTATGGTAGGCCGCGTCAGGGTTGCTGGTGTATTTGGTTTGGTGTTTAACTTCTTGCTTGGGTGGGCATTTACGGTGTACTCATCGTCGAACTCAACGTGATGGGCTTCTACGGCTGTCATAGGAAAGGTTACCCATAGCTTTATTTCGTGCCTTTTTGTTTATTTATTTAGCGGGGTTGTTCTTAGTAGGTTGGCGGAGGGGGGGGGGCGACTGGTGGTGTGAGCGGGAGTAAATTGCATAAAACCACCACTTTGAGGGCTAGGTTTGCAAAAAACACTAGGATACAGATTCGCTGCAGAAAGCACCACGTCTTGCGTAATTCTTTTGCAAAAACCACTGATCGGCGGATCGAGCCGCGTTAAGTGGGTTTATCACAGGTGGGGCCGTTTTCTGCTTATGTGGCAAAACACTTTAGGCTTAATGCGAAAAAGCCCCCCAGATTCCTCTCCCTACTTCCCAGGTTCTTCCCAGGCCCATCCCGATCCCAACCGCCGTCGCCCCTCCCGACCCCGACCACCGTCGCCCCTCCCGACCCCGGCCACCACCCGTCCCGACCCCGGACGAGGCAGAGGCCCATCCTCTCCGTGGCTGCATCGAGGGCAAGGCAGAGGACGCTGCTCGTGGCCCCCGCCGCCGCCTGGAGCGGTCTTCCGCCATGCGCCATCGTCGGAGCTGGCGAGGATCCCCCGCCCCTTCCTCCCCCGGCCGCCGTCGTCGTGCCCCCAACTGGATCGGGGCACATCGGCCTTCACTATCCCTGCCCCGCAGCGGATCCGGCAGGAATGCCCCGACCAGCTCGGTGTGGTGAGTGCGTGGGGCTACAGCGGGAGGGCGACGACCGGAGCAGCAGGGGCAGCCTGCCGTTCCTCGACACTCCGGTGACCACGATGATGGCCAGCACATAAGGGAGCACGACGGGAGCGGTGTCCTCGAGCCACCGCCAGAACACCTCCATGGCCGGGACGAGCTCGTGGGCCTTGCTCGCGGCCGTGGCAACGCACTGGACGAGCGGCCAAAAGCCGGCGACAGCTTTTTGTACCCACCGCCGGCGACAGCAGATCGAGGCTGATGCCGACAACGGGGGTCTGCACGCGCCACCAATCTGCTGCAGAACGAGAAGCGGGGGCTAATTGCGTTTTTCATTTTGGATTTAGGGGTGTCTATGTAAAATTCTAGGGTCTAGTTTGTAATTTTAGATTAAAACCCATCTGGCACAAAAAGTTCTGCCACGTAGGCAAAAAACAGGCCCCACCTGTCATAAACTCACTTAACAGAGCCAAATCCGCCGGTCAGTGGTTTTTCCAAAAGAATTACGCAAGACGTGGTGCTTTCTGGAGCGAATCTGTATCCTAGTGTTTTTCACAAACCTAGCCCTCAAAGTGGTGGTTTTATGCAATTTACTCTGTGAGCGGAGACTTTGGGAAGGAGGGGGTTCTTTATAGGAGCTTGTGCGGCATCATAATCAAGAGCAAACTATGCTTCGTCGAACTGACATCAATATGGAAAATGAGAAATGAAAAAAAGACAAAAAAAAGTTACACAAATATCCGCATAAAATCAAACATAAAAGAAGTTAGATAAAGCTCATCTAGTTGAGAATTAGAAAATTTTGTATTTACAGCCTCTACTCGGGCAAAATCCGAGCAGGTAGGAAGGAAAACAAAAGCAGATAAACGCTCGAAAGTAGGATGGGCCCACTTCACAGACCGATGGTGGGATCCACTTTTTGTGTAAATTCAAATGCCAAATAAGTTTGGGTAAGGCTTTGTTATGTTTGGACTTTTTTGAAGAGCAACTCTGTTCATTGATTTGTTCAAGAAATTATACCGCGTCCCATTGAATGGACACAACCCCACCGGGCACTGGCCAGATAGTAGCAGATCGACGGATAGATAGGGAGGAAGAAGCAGCCGGGCACGTATCCAAGGAGCGAACCCGCCCAATTGATGTTTCATTCTAGTATCGATAAGGAGGGAGAGAGAGGGAGGGAAGGAGAGGGAGAGAGAGAGAGAGAAGGAGAGAGATAGGGAGAGAGGGAGATGCCTACTAGATCGAAAGATGATAACAGACTTTGGACGTTGCAGTCTCGCCCAGATGGTGTGTTCTAACCTGCCTGCCAGGTCTTTGGAAGTTGCGCCTGGTCAGGTGACATATTCTGAAATTTTCGCACGGCCTTAGGACATTGCGGCTGCATGTCTCGTTGGTTGGGTTGTCCCCTAGCCAGTGAATCGTCTGGTCGGTTTGTTTGGTATTCCTTCTTCTTGTGTGCTTTTGGTGGGGGTGCACAGTTTCAATGGTTTAGGTCATTTGCCATGGGAAATGCGGTCGGGATTTTTATTGATCCGGTCATTAGGTTACCCTAGTTGGTTAACGAAGTACACGAGCAACGATCATGGTTGTCTATTAAGGGGGGAAGAGAAGATGCCTACTAGATCGAATGATGGTAATAGACTTTGGATGCTCCAGTCTCGCCCAGATGGTGTGTTCTGACCTGCCTGCCCGATCTTTGGAAGTTGCGCCTAGTCAGATGGCATGTTTTGGAATTTTTGCCCGACCTAAGGACGTTGCCGCTACACATTCTCGCTGGTTGGGTTGTCCCCTGACCTATGGATCGTCTGGTCGGTTCATTTGATCGTCCTTCTGCTCATGTGCTTTTGGTGGGGTGTGCATGGTTCCAATGGTTCAGGTCATTTGTCGTGGGGAATGCGGTCAGACTTTTCATAGATCTGGTCGTTGGGTTACCCTGGCCAGGCCAGTCGGTGAAGTACATGGGCAGCGATCATCGTTGTCTATCATTGGTAAATATACAAGGTTGTTACAAATGCAATACGAATATAATCACTTGCATGAATTCACAAGAAACATCCTTCAAATGGTTCATTTAATTTCTGGGTTGTTGTTTTTCTTTCGCGATTATTGTATGAGGAAAGTCTGAAGGATCAAAAAAAAATTCCTAGAGTACATTCACCTACTGAAGCAAATGACATATGTGTCGACAAAGAAAGCTATGAGAATGATCATCGTCAATTAAATACCAACATAGTACGAACATAATCATTTGCAAACAGTTGAGAGAAAAAAACCTTCAAATAGTTCGCTTAACTTCCAACGTGGATTTGGTCTCTGCACTAATTGGCGCAATGGGTAATCTATCAAAAAACAAATTGCCAAAGAAGTAGGGCAAATTCGGAGTGAAAAGTCTGGGTAGAGATCCCAAGATGTGTGAAAGCACAAGTGCTCCCTTGGTGGTTGTGGTAATTAATGTCAACATATCTTCTGTTGGACTAATAGTTTTATCTAGTATATTTCAGACAAGTTCAACAGTGACATGGCAAGGACAAGAGGCTTGTGGGCCCCTTCAAAATGCTAAGGACATGGATTGGCAAAAGCTCAAGACTACATTTTTGGTTAAGTGATCCAAGATCACATTGAGTCCATAGGAAAGTCAATACTATTAAAAGGGGATGAGGTGTTGCTTAATGATCTATTTGGTCAAGTGCTTAGTGATATTGATCCAAAACCCTCAACCACTTTCTCTATCCAAATCTTTCCAAACCCTACATTCCAACTAGGCCCCACCAAAATTTCCATATCCAGAGCCTCCGAGTTCATCTGGACACATCCACAGCCAGACCCTAACAAATCGGATCCACCGATATGCTTCTCGGTCCCATCGGTTTTGCCTGCCAAACCTTTTGTAACCTTGTTGCAATTATTTCTGTCCCACCGAGATTGCAATCAGTCCAACCGAGTCGGCGTGCCAACCTTTCTGTTGCCTTATTTCTTCAGTTCGGTCCTACGAGTTGATGCAATCGGTCCCACCGAAACGAGGCTTGCCCTAACCATTGCACATAGGTTCATCCGAGATGTTCCAGTCGGTCCAATCGAGATTCCTAACATGCGTATCTTTTACACAGGTCGGTGCCACCGAGATTTCTGATTGCTGCCATCGAGTTGGGTCAAAAGTGTGTAATGGTTGGATTTTGTGTGGAGGTTATTTATACCCCTCCACCCCTCTTACCTAGTAAGAGAGCCATCATAACGGGCCTACACTTCCACTACTCATTTTCTGAGAGAGAACCACCTACTCAAGTGTTGAGATCAAGAGATTCCATTCCTACCATTTGAACCTTGATTTCTAGCCTCCCCAAGTTGCTTTCCACTCAAATCCTTCTTCCACCATAGTCAAATCTGAGAGAGAGAGAGAGTTGAGTGTTGGGGAGACTATCATTTGAAGCACAAGAGCAAGGAGTTCATCATCAACACACCGTCTATTACCTTTTGGAGAGTGGTGTCTCCTAGATTAGTTAGATGTCTCTTGGGAGCCTCCAACATGATGTGGAGTTGAACCAAGAAGTTTGTAAGGGCAAGGAGATCGCCTACTTCATGAAGATCTACCCGAGTGAGGCAAGTCCTTCGTGGACAATGTCCATGTTGGGATAGACAAGTGCTTATTCGTGGACGCTTCATGGGTGGAGCCCTCCGTGGACTCACGCAGCCGTTACCTGATAACCCACAAGTATAGGGGATCACAACAATTTTTCGAGGGTAGAGTATTCAACCCAAATTTATTGATTCGACACAAGGGGAGCCAAAGAATATTCGCGAGTATTAGCAGTTGTTGTCAATTCAACCACACCTGAAAGACTTAATATCTGCAGCAAAGTATTTAGTAGCAAAGTGGTATGATAGTAACGGTAACAGTGGCAATAGTAGCAGTAGCAGTTTTATAGTGATTGTAACAGTAGTAGCAAAGAAAGTAACTTAGCAAAGATCAATATGTGAAAAGCTCATAGGCATTGGATCAACAATGGATAATTGTGTTGGATAATATTCATCATGTAGCAGTCATAACCTAGGATGGCACAGAGCTAGCTCCAATTCATCAATGTAATGTAGGCATGTATTTCATATATAGTCATACATGCTTATGGAAAAGAACTTGCATGGCATCTTTTGTCCTACCCTCCATAAGGAAACTAAGGGATATTAAAGCCTCCTTTTAATAGAAAACCGGAACAAAGCATTAGCACTTAGTGAATACATGAACTCCTCAAACTACGGTAATCACCAGAAAGAATCCCAATTATTGTCACCTCGGGGTATGCGGATCATAACTTGTAATAGGTGTCTACAACTTGCAAGATAGGATCAAGAACACACATATATTCATGAACATAATAGGTTCAGATCTAAAATCATGGCACTCGGGCCCTAGTGACAAGCATTAAGCATAGCAAAGTCATAGCAACATCAATCTTAGAACATAGTGGATACTAGGGATCAAACCCTAACAAAATAACCCGATTACATGATAAATCTCATCCAACCCATCACCGTCCAACAAGCCTGCGATGGAATTACTCACTCCTGGCGGTGAGCAGGTGATGGAGGAAGGTTGATGATGATGACGGCGTCGATTTCCCCTCTCCGGAGCCCCAAACGGACTCCAGATCAGCCCTCCCGATGAAGAACAAGAGGCGGCGGTGGCCCCGTATTGTAAAATGCGATGAATCCTTCTCTCTGATTTTTTTCTCCGTGCATAGGTATATATGGAGTTGGAGTTAGGGTTGCCGGAGCTCTAGGGGGCCCACAAGCCTGGTAGGCGCGCTCTGGGGGTAGGCGCGCCCCCAGAGCTTGTGGCTCCTGGTTGGCCCCCCTCTGGTATATTTTTCCGCCAGTATTTTTATATATTTCCCAAAAATTCTTCGTAAATTTTCAGGTCAATCCGAGAACTTTGATTTCTGAACAAAAATAACACCATGCCAATTCAGCTAAAAACAACATCAGTCCGGGTTAGTTCCATTCAAATCATGCAAATTAGAGTCCAAAACAAGGGCAAAAGTGTTTGGAAAAGTAGATATGATGGAGACGTATCAACTCCCCTAAGCTTAACCCATTTCTTGTCCTCAAGCAATTCAGTTGACAAACTGAAAGTGACAAAGAAAAACTTTTACAAACTCTGTTTGATCTTGTTGTTGCAAATATGTCTAACCAATGTTCAGGTTTTCAGGAAGGATTATGAACTAACCACATTCACAATAACACTTAGGGCTGCGGGGGTTGTTGAGCATGCTCATGATCGCATGTACATTATGCAGCTAGGATCTTATGTTACTATTTACTAGTCTACGAATATCTCCCAATCCTTTCCTTGTATAGCGGATACGGTGGAGATGTTCCTGCCCATGTACTCTGTATATGCTACGACATATGATCAATGCAAACATTCACAATCCATAAAGATCAAGACCTCTTTGAAGTAGATCCTCCATTGGATTCAAGACCCCTTAAGGGAAGATCCACCCATAGATGCAAGTGAAAGATCGTGGATGTCGCCTAGAGGGGGTGGTGAATAGGCGCTTTAAAATAATTACGGTTTAGGCTTGAACAAATGCAAAATAAACCTAGCGGTTAATTTGACAAGCACAAAACCTACAACAACTAGGCTCACCTATGTGCACCAACAACTTATGCTACACAAGATAAACTACTAGGTGATAGGAAGATATATGACAAGAAACAATATGTCTATCACAAAGTAAAGTGCATAAGTAAAGGGCTCGGGTAAGAGATAACCGAGGCACACGGAGACGATGATGTATCCAGAAGTTCACACCCTTGCGGATGCTAATCTCCGTTTGGAGCGGTGTGGAGGCACAATGCTCCCCAAGAAGCCACTAGGGCCAGCGTAATCTCCTCACGCCCTCGCACAATGCAAGATGTCGTGATTGAAGGAAATATGCCCTAGAAGCAATAATAAAGTTGTTATTTTATATTTCCTTATTCATGATAAGGTTTATTATTCATGCTAGAATTGTATTGCTCGCAAACTTAAATACATGTGAGAATACATAAACAAATACAATGTCCCTAGTAAGCCTCTACTACACTATTAGGGAAAAGCCTAGCAGCAGCGCGGGTTTTTGGCCTACCAGTAGCGCGGGCACCGGCGCTACAGCTAACCCATAGCAGCAGCGCGCGCGCCCGCGCTACTGCTATACAAGTGTAGCAGCAGCGTGTTGCGTGGAAGCTCGCTACTGCTAATAGCTCTAGCGCTCTTTGGTCGAACGCGCTACTGCTATTGTCGCTGCTGCTAACTTTCCTCCACTTGCTACTGCTAATTTTAGTAGCTTTTGTTTTTTTCTGCATATTTGTTTTGTATTTGGAGAGGCTTTATACACGAATCTTTAGCACATACAAATGTCATCATCATACACATACAAATCGCTGCGAGACCACAAATGTAATCATAGAATATACATACAAATAGTCTCATCATAATTATCATCCAACACAAAGTGGTATATCGTCATCATCTCAAAAATAGCGATACATGCAAGTCTCGAATACTCGCAACTACAACGTCATCCATCTAAACAATGATATATGCGAGAAGTGCTATCACTATGAGTGATAGTGGAACT
Source organism: Aegilops tauschii subsp. strangulata (assembly GCF_002575655.3). NCBI lineage: Eukaryota > Viridiplantae > Streptophyta > Magnoliopsida > Poales > Poaceae > Aegilops > Aegilops tauschii. The sequence goes on from NC_053040.3 coordinate 182,535,289, forward strand.
ATGCAGTACACGAGGCGGCGGTCATGAGTACTCTCTCGTGCTCGCCTGAACCTCAAGTAACTAGCTTGTGCTTCTTGTCTGCTTTTGAAGCCTTTATGGCTGGCACCCGAGACCCCCTGCACTTGCGCCTGACACTCATGCCACTCGTCATACACTCCCGGAACCTTCCCTTCATACACGACATAGCACTTCGCCATCAAGAAACTAGGTACCTGTTAGAGATGCATCTTAATCAAGAGGATGTACAATCATATGCAACAAAATATACTAGAGCAACACGAAAAAGAAAGGGTTAGCAACTAGATGCAACATACAGTACGCAAACTAATTAAGTAGAGGTACGCAGGTCATCGTAGCCAAACTAACAAAGTAGCGTTACGCAAGTTCGGCAGGGACCGTGGACATCACAAAGTTTCATCGCTACAGAAAGTATACAAGTTCAACCGACACATATCATCATCATCGGCGTAGTAAATCACTAGAAGTTCCATCCTTCTGTATCATCGAGGATGGACCCTAGCTTCTTGAACGGCGTGAGGTCTAGACGTTGCATGCCTATGCGAGTTCGGACGCCAGCTCGCGATATAGGGCCGTGGTGGAAGATCCCCTTCTCATCGACGACTTCTTTCATGATGATCATCGCAATGTCCCTTTGGATGCGAAAGAAGTCATCTTTAAATTTATAATCTGCTTCTCCATGAGATTCTAGCCACTTGTGGATATGATCATCATTTCTGCTTGTCATACAAAGCTTTTGGTGATCCGTGCTAAACTCAATCATGAGATGGACGATGTAGAATCCATCCTTCTTGCTTGGTTTTGGGACATGGATGCAGGAGAAGTTAGTTTTATGCGCGAAACCCATCTTCTTGTTCCTTTGTTTCCTGATTTGCACGTGGCCACCTCTAATGCTGAAGTCTTGGAGAGCATCATCTAGAATATTCATTATGTGGGTGTAGTCCTTTTTCTCGTAGTCTCTGGAAGGGTCAAAATACACGGCGTGCGAGACTCGCGGGTAAAGAACGATAAGGACGGCGCGCCCGTTGCTGCGGGGAAAAGACACCTCAAATTATTATCCATATGAGCGAGAAGGAATGATTGAAATGTACGAAAGGGTTGTCCAGAACTGACTTACTTTGGATGATAAGGCAGGAGGATAATTTCCTGGTCCTTATTCTGTACCATGAAGTTTTGGAGGTAGTCCCGAGCAGTTTCACGCTCAAGGTCGCCGAGACTCAAGAAAGACTCGTGCATGTAGTACGGATCCGCCACAGAGATTTGCGAGACTTCTTCTCTCTTCATGACGGAGCTCATATGAAGCGCAAAAAGGCGGACGATTGTAAAATCGAGCCGCCTTGTCAGAAACATCTCAAAGATATGGTCAAACCGCAGGAAGAACACCTCCGCGGGCCGTGTGTCGACGTAGCACTTCCCCTCAGGCACACGAGCCGCGTATGTCGGATATCCTGGATCCTTTAAGGCTAGTAGGCTTTTCTCAGTCAACATCACATGGTCGTGCAGTCTCCTGAGATCCCCTGATAGTGCCTCCAGCGGTTTCGGCGCTAGCATCGGCTCGCCCGTGAGACGGAACATGGCCGCACCTTTCACGGGTACACGCTCTTCAAAATCCATCGTCTGGCTGCTATGTGCTCTGGCTTGTTTGGAGGCAGCTATCTTCCCTGATCTCTTCCTCTCCTTTTTCTTGGGCACACCTTCCAGACCCTGCCTTAACCCCTGCCCCAGTGTTCCCGGGCTATGTACTGTACGACCCTCGCGCCCGGCTAGTTGAGCCTGTGTTGAGGCGGCATCTTCAGGCGTGTCCTATGAGGATTTCATGAAGAGAGACTTTTTGCAATCCCTGCTACGACCTTCCTGCCCGGGCATATCATCCATATCCTCATTAGCATGTTGATAGCCCGATTCGTCATATGGTTGGCTCATCATATCTATGTCACAGTCATACGCGTTTGTATTGAGGAAACCCATAGGGTCGACCTCCGTCTCATCATCCATTCTCTGTTCTACAGGACAAATTACACCAGCCAGTACTATTGCACCCCTTCATCATGTCGTCCGCCGCTCTCACCCGGCACTACAGGAGCTGGTAATTGCGTAGGCGGGGTGGTGGTCTCCGCACATTCTTGTTGATGTGTGGTTATTGGTGTGCTCTCGGCCGGCTCCAGACGAATAAGATTCTTCGGCCATAGCAGCACCCAACCCTTGCAGCTTCCAATCCGCGGCGGGGTCTCGTCGTCCTCTCCCACATGCTGTACTGGAGGAGGCAAATCCTCGTGCCCCGATTTCACACTGGACAAGCTAACCCTAAAGTGCCCAGCGGGGATCGGCTGGTTGTGGAACGTGGGTTGCAAGGGGTCCATTATCATCCCCTTTCCCACGTCCACCTTCTGGCCTTTGATCAAGTAGAGTATGGTGCACGGGGTTTCTTTGGCCTGCAAACACATATGTCTGTGGCGTAAAACATCCGAAAGGCAACGAAAATGGAATATTCTCTCTCTCTCTCTCTCTCTCTCTATATATATATATATATATATATATATATGTTGGTGCGACATGTAATTACCGTGACGGCGTCGAGCTCAGCCAAAGACGAAGGCCCACCTAGCGTGCCAGAGACTGAGGACGGGCTGCTATGAGTGGGAGCGGCTGCGAGAGGAGGCCCGGTTGCATGAGCAAGTGATGGTACGATGGTGTTGTTGTTCATGGAGTTGCTCCCGGCGAAACTGGGCAACGGGAAATCATGTACCGTCTTGTCTGGATTTTCCTTTGTCCAGTTGATGATAGCTGGAACCAAGTTAGTAGCAAAATCATTTCTGCAGGCAGTTACAGCTGCATTGATTGCCTGCTGTAGCAACTCATTTTTGTCCTCGGCTGTTTTTTTCGCGTCCTCAGCCGCTTTTTTCTTGACCGCAAGCTTCACCTTCGCGTCGATGTCCGCCTGACTAAACTTCTTTTTCTGCTTCTTGGCCTCCGGGCCCTCGTTGTAAAACACCTTCCACGTGGCGTGATACGTCTCCAACGTATCTATAATTTTTTATTGCTCCATGCTATATACACTTTTATATTATTTTTTATTCTGTTTTGGACATTATTGGGCTTTATTATACACTTTTATATTATTTTTGGGACTAACCTATTAACCGGAGGCCCAGCCCAGAATTGCTGTTTTTTGCCTATTTCAGAGTTTCGCAGAAAAAGAATATCAAACGGAATCCAAACGGAATGAAACCTTCGGGAACGTGATTTTTGGAACGAACATGATCCCGAGGACTTGGACCCTACATCAAGAAAGCTACCAGGAAGCCACGAGGTAGGGGGCGCACCTACCCACCCCCCGGGCGCGCCCTCCACCCTCGTGGGACCCACGTTGCTCCACCGACGCACTCCTTCCTCCTATATATACATACGTACCCCCAAACTACCAGATACGGAGCCAAAAACCTAATTCCACCGCCGCAACCTTCTGTACCCATGAGATCCCATATTGGGGCCTGTTCTGGAGCTCCGCAGGAGGGGGCATCGATCATGAGGGCTTCTACATCAACACCATAGCCTCTCCGATGATGTGTGAGTAGTTTACCTCAGACCTTCGGGTCCATAGTTATTAGCTAGATGGCTTCCTCTCTCTTTTTGGATCTCAATACAATGTTCTCCCCCTCTCTTGTGGAGATCTATTCGATGTAATCTTCTTTTGCGGTGTGTTTGTTGAGACTGATGAATTGTGGGTTTATGATCAAGTTTATCTATGAACAATATTTGAATCTTCTGAATTCTTTTATGTATGATTGGTTATCTTTGCAAGTCTCTTCGAATTATCAGTTTGGTTTGGCCTACTAGATTGACCTTTCTTGCAATGGGAGAAGTGCTTAGCTTCGGGTTCAATCTTGCGGTGTCCTTTCCCAGTGACAGTAGGGGCAGCAAGGCACGTATTGTATTGTTGCCATCGAGGATAACAAGATGGGGTTTATATCATATTGCATGAGTTTATCCCTCTACATCATGTCATCTTGCTTAAAGCGTTACTCTGTTCTTATGAACTTAATCTCTAGATGCATGCTGGATAGCGGTCAATGTGTGGAGTAATAGTAGTAGATGCAGGCAGGAGTCGGTCTACTTGTCTCGGACGTGATGCCTATATACATGATCATACCTAGATATTCTCATAACTATGCTCAATTCTGTCAATTGCTCAACAGTAATTTGTTCACCCACCGTAAAATACTTATGCTCTTGAGAGAAGCCACTAGTGAAACCTATGGCCCCCGGGTCTATTTTCCATCATATTAATCTTCCAACACTTAGCTATTTTCGTTGCCTTTTATTTTGTTTTGCATCTTTATCACAAAAATACCAAAAATATTATCTTATCATATCTATTTGATCTCACTCTCGTAAGTGACCGTGTAGGGATTGACAACCCTTTATCGCGTTGGTTGCAAGGATTTATTTGTTTGTGTAGGTGCGAGGGACTCATGCGTGGCCTCCTACTGGATTGATACCTTGGTTCTCAAAACTGAGGGAAATACTTACGCTACTTTGCTGCATCACCCTTTCCTCTTCAAGGGAAAGCCAACACAGTGCTCAAGAGGTAGCAAAAAGGATTTCTGGCGCCGTTGCCGGGGAGGTCTACGCACAAGTCAACATACCAAGTACCCATCATAAACCCTTATCTCCCGCATTACATTATTTGCCATTTGCCTCTCGTTTTCCTCTCCCCCACTTCACCCTTGCCGTTTTATTCGCCCTCTCTTTTTCGTTCGCCTTTTTTTCCGCTTGCTTCTTGTTTGCTCGTGTGTTGGATTGCTTGTTTGTCACGATGGCTCAAGATAATACCAAATATGTGACTTTACCAATACCAACAATAATTATTTCCTTAGCACTCCGATTGCTCCTCTTACGGATACTGAATCTTGTGAAATCAATGCTGCTTTGTTGAATCTTGTCATGAAAGATCAATTCGCCGGCCTTCCTAGTGAAGATGCCGCTACTCATCTAAATAGCTTCGTTGATTTGTGTGATATGCAAAAGAAGAAAGATGTTGACAATGATATTGTTAAATTGAAGCTATTTCCTTTTTCGCTTAGAGATCGTGCTAAAGCTTGGTTTTCGTCTTTGCCTAAAAATAGTATTGATTCTTGGAATAAGTGCAAAGATGCTTTTATCTCTAAGTATTTTCCTCCCGCTAAGATTATCTCTCTTAGAAACGATATTATGAATTTTAAGCAACTTGATCATGAACATGTTGCACAAGCTTGGGAGAGGATGAAATTAATGATACGTAATTGCCCCACACATGGTTTGAATTTGTGGATGATTATACAAATTTTTTATGCCGGATCGAATTTTGCTTCTAGAAATCTTTTAGATTCGGCCGCGGGAAGCACTTTTATGGAAATCACTTTAGGAGAAGCTACTAAACTCCTAGATAATATTATGGTTAATTATTCTCAATGGCACACTGAAAGATCTACTAATAAAAAAGTGCATGCGATAGAAGAAATTAATGTTTTGAGTGGAAAGATGGATGAACTTGTGAAATTATTTGCTACTAAGAGTGTTTCTTCTGATCCTAATGATATGCCTTTGTCTACTTTGATTGAGAATAATAATGAATCTATGGATGTGAATTTTGTTGGTAGGAATAATTTTGGTAACAACGCGTATAGAGGAAACTTTAATCCTAGGCCTTATCCTAGTAATTCCTCTAATAATTATGGTAATTCCTACAACATCCTTATGGAAATTTTAATAAGATGCCCTCTGAATTTGAGACTAGTGTTAAGGAATTTATGAATTCACAAAAGAATTTCAATGCTTTGCTTGAAGAGAAATTGCTTAAAGTTGGTGAATTGGCTAGGAACGTTGATAGAATTTCTCTTGATGTTGATTCTTTAAAACTTAGATCTATTCCTCCTAAGCATGGTATCAATGAGTCTCTCAAAGCCATGAGAATTTCCATTGATGAGTGCAAAGAAAGAACCGCTAGGATGCGTGCTAAGAAAGATTGCTTTATAAGAGCGTGTTCTTCTAGTTCCTATGAAAATAAAGATGGAGATCTAAAAGTTATTGATGTGTACCCTATTAAATCTTTGTTTTGCAATATGAATCTTGATAATGATGGGACTAAATATGATCCACCTTTACCTAGAAGGCGTTCCAAAAATTCGGAGTTTTTAGATCTTGATGCTAAAATTGATAAAAGTGGGATTGAAGAGATCAAAACATTAGATATTAATGAACCCACTATTTTGGATTTCAAGGAATTTAATTATGATAATTTCTCTTTGATAGATTGTATTTCCTTGTTGCAATCCGTGCTAAATTCTCCTCATGCTTATAGTCAAAATAAAGCCTTTACCAAACATATCGTTGATGCTTTGATGCAATCTTATGAAGAAAAACTTGAGTTGGAAGTTTCGATCCCTAGAAAACTTTATGATGAGTGGGAACCTACTATTAAAATTAAGATTAAAGATCATGAATTCTATGCTTTGTGTGATTTGGGTGCTAGTGTTTCCACGATTCCAAAAACGTTGTGTGATTTGCTAGGTTTCCGTGATTTTGATGATTGCTCTTTAAACTTGCACCTTGCGGATTCCACTATTAAGAAACCTATGGGAAGAATTAATGATGTTCTTATTGTTGCAAATAGGAACTATGTGCCTGTAGATTTTATCGTTCTTGACATAGATTGCAATCCTTCATGTCCTATTATTCTTGGTAGACCTTTCCTTAGAACGATTGGTGCAATTATTGATATGAAGGAAGGGAATATTAGATTCCAATTTCCATTAAAGAAAGGCATGGAACACTTCCCTGGGAAGAAAATAAAATTACCATATGAATCTATTATGAGAGCCACTTATGGATTGCCTACCAAAGATGGCAATACCTAGATCTATCCTTGCTTCTATGCCTAGCTAGGGGTGTTAAACGATAGCGCTTGTTGGGAGGCAACCCAATTTTATTTTTAGTTTTTTTTGCTTTTTGCTTCTGTTTAGGAATAAATATTTGTTCTAGCCTCTGGATGAGTTTTTATGTTTTAGTTAGTGTTTGTGCCAAGTTAAACATATAGGATCTTCTTGGATGATAGTTATTTGATCTTGCAGAAAATTCCAGAAACTTTCTGTTCACGAAAATAATTGTTAAAAATCTCCAGAACGTGATAAAATATTGATTCCAATTGCTGCTGATCAATAAACAAATTGTCTAGGTCGTCCTATTTTGCTGATTTTTTGGAGTCGCATAAGTTTGTGTTAGTTACAGATTACTACAGACTGTTCTGTTTTTGACAGATTCTGTTTTTCGTGTGTTGTTTGCTTATTTTGATCAATCTATGGCTAGTAAAATAATTTATAAACCATAGAGAAGTTGGAATACAGTAGGTTTAACACCAATATAAATAAATAATGAGTTCATTACAGTACCTTGAAGTGGTCTTTTGTTTTCTTTCGCTAACGGAGCTCACGAGATTTTCTGCTGAGTTTTGTGTTGTGAAGTTTTCAAGTTTTGGGTGAAAGATTTGATGGATTATGGAACAAGGAGTGGAAAGAGCCGAAGCTTGGGGATGCCCATGGCACCCCCAAGATAATCTAAGGACACCAAAAAGCCAAAGCTTGGGGATGCCGCGGAAGGCATCCCCTCTTTCGTCTACTTCCATCGGTAACTTTACTTGGAGATATATTTTTATTCACCACATGATATGTGTTTTGCTTGGAGCGTCTTGTATGATTTGAGTCTTTGATTTTTAGTTTACCACAATCATATTTGCTGTACACACCTTTTGAGAGAGACACACATGATTCGGAAATTATTAGAATACTCTATGTGCTTCACTTATATCTTTTGAGTTATATAGTTTTTGCTCTAGTACTTCACTTATATCTTTAGAGCACGGTGGTGGATTTTTTTTATAGAAAATATTGATCTCTCATGCTTCACTTAGATTATTTTGAGAGTCTTAAATAGCATGGTAATTTTCTTAAATAATCCTAATATGCTAGGTATTCAAGATTAGTAAAAAAAATTCTTATGAGTGTTTTGAATACTAAGAGAAGTTTGATGCTTGATGATTGTTTTGAGACATGGAGGTAGTGATATTAAAGTTGTGCTAGTTGAGTAGTTGTGAATTTGAGAAATACTTGTGTTGAAGTTTGCAAGTCCCGTAGCATGCACGTATGGTAAACGTTATGTAAGAAATTTGAAACATGAGGTGTTCTTTGATTGTCCTCCTTATGAGTGGCGGTCGGGGACGAGCGATGGTCTTTTCCTACCAATCTATCCCCCTAGGAGCATGCGCGTAGTGCTTGGTTTTTGATGACTTGTAGATTTTTGCAATAAGTATGTGAGTTCTTTATGACTAATGTTGAGTCCATGGATTATACGCACTCTCACCTTTCCATCATTGCTAGCCTCTTCGGTACCGTGCATTGCCCTTTCTCACATTGAGAGTTGGTGCAAACTTCGCCGGTGCATGCAAACCCCGTGATATGATACGCTCTTTCACACATAAACCTCCTTATATCTTCCTCAAAACAGCCACCATACCTACCTATTATGGCATTTCCATAGCCATTCCGAGATATATTGCCATGCAACTTTCCACCGTTCCGTTTATCATGACACGTTCATCATTGTCATATTGCTTTGCATGATCATGTAGTTGACATAGTATTTGTGGCAAAGCCACCGTTCATAATTATTTCATACATGTCACTCTTGGTTCATTGCATATCCGGTACACCGCCGGAGGCATTCATATAGAGTCATACTCTGTTCTAGTATCGAGTTGTAATCATTGAGTTGTAAATAAATAGAAGTGTGATGATCATCATTTTCTGGAGCATTGTCCCAAGTGAGGAATAAAAAAAGAGAAGGCCCAAAAAAAATGAGAGAAGGGACAATGTTACTATCCTTTTACCACACTTGTGCTTCAAAGTAGCACCATAATCTTCATGATAGAGAGTCTCTTCTTTTGTCATTTTCATATACTAGTGGGAATTTTTCATTATAGAACTTGGCTTGTATATTCCAACAACGGGCCTCCTCAAGTGCCCTAGGTCTTCGTGAGCAAGCAAGTTGGATGCACACCCACTTAGTTTCTTTTGTTGAGCTTTCATATGTTTATAGCTCTAGTGCATCCGTTGGGTGGCAATCCCTACTCCTTGCATTAACATCAATCGATGGGCATCTCCATAGCCCATTGATTAGCCTCGTTGATGTGAGACTTTCTCCTTTTTTGTCTTCTCCACATAACCCCCATCATCATATTCTATTCCACCCATAGTGCTATATCCATGGCTCACGCTCATGTATTGCGTGAAGGTTGAAAAAGTTTGAGATTACTAAAGTATGAAACAATTGCTTGGCTTGTCATCGGGGTTGTGCATGATGAGAGCATTCTTGTGTGACGAAAATGGAGCATGACTAAACTATATGATTTTGTAGGGATGAACTTTCTTTGGCCATGCTATTTTGAGAGGACATAATTGCTTAGTTAGTATGCTTGAAGTATTATTATTTCTATGTCAATATTGAACTTTTATCTTGAATATTTCAGATCTGAACATTCATACCACAATTAAGAAGAATTACATTGAAATTATGCCAAGTAGCATTCCACATCAAAAATTCTGTTTTTATCATTTACCTACTCGAGGACGAGCAGGAATTAAGCTTGGGGATGCTTGATACGTCTCCAACGTATCTATAATTTTTGATTGCTCCATGCTATATTATCTTCTGTTTTGGACATTATTGGGCTTTATTATACACTTTTATATTATTTTTGGGACTAACCTATTAACCGGAGGCCCAACCCAGAATTGCTGTTTTTTGCCTATTTCAGAGTTCCGCAGAAAAAGAATATCAAACGGAGTCCAAACGGAATGAAACCTTCGGGAACGTGATTTTCGGAACGAACATGATCCAGAGGACTTGGACCCTACGTCAAGAAAGCCACCAGGAAGCCACGAGGTAGGGGGATGCTCCTACCCCCCTGGGCGCGCCCTCCACCCTCGTGGGCCCCATGTTGCTCCACCGACGTACTCCTTCCTCCTATATATACCTACGTACCCCCAAACTAATAGATACGGAGCCAAAAACCTAATTCCACCGCCGCAACCTTCTGTACCCGTGAGATCCCACCTTGGGGCCTGTTCCGGAGCTCCGCCGGAGGGGGCATCGATCACGGAGGGCTTCTACATCAACACCATAGCCTCTCCGATGATGTGTGAGTAGTTTACCTCAGACCTTCGGGTCCATAGTTATTAGCTAGATGGCTTCCTCTCTCTTTTTGGATCTCAATACAATGTTCTCCCCCTCTCTTGTGGAGATCTATTCGATGTAATCTTCTTTTGCGGTGTGTTTGTTGAGACCGATGAATTGTGGGTTTATGATCAAGTTTATCTATGGACAATATTTGAATCTTCTGAATTCTTTTATGTATGATTGGTTATCTTTGCAAGTCTCTTCGAATTATCAGTTTGGTTTGGCCTACTAGATTGATCTTTCTTGCAATGGGAGAAGTGCTTAGCTTTGGGTTCAATCTTGCGGTGTCCTTTCCCAGTGACAGTAGGGGCAGCCGGGCACGTATTGTATTGTTTCCATCGAGGATAACAAGATGGGGTTTATATCATATTGCATGAGTTTATCCCTCTACATCATGTCATCTTGCTTAAAGCGTTACTCTGTTCTTATGAACTTAATACTCTAGATGCATGCTGGATAGCGGTCGATGTGTGGAGTAATAGTAGTAGATGCAGGCAGGAGTCGGTCTACTTGTCTCGGACGTGATGCCTATATACATGATCATACCTAGATATTCTCATAACTATGCTCAATTCTGTCAATTGCTCAACAGTAATTTGTTCACCCACCATAAAATACTTTTGCTCTTGAGAGAAGCCACTAGTGAAACCTATGGCCCCCGGGTCTATTTTCCATCATATTAATCTTCCAACACTTAGCTATTTCCGTTACCTTTTATTTTGTTTTGCATCTTTATCACAAAAATACCAAAAATATTATCTTATCATATCTATCAGATCTCACTCTCGTAAGTGACCGTGTAGGGATTGACAACCCCTTATCGCGTTGGTTGCGAGGATTTATTTGTTTGTGTAGGTGCGAGGGACTCGTGCGTGGCCTCCTACTGGATTGATACCTTGGTTCTCAAAACTGAGGGAAATACTTACGCTACTTTGCTGGATCACCCTTTCCTCTTCAAGGGAAAACCAACGCAGTGCTCAAGAGGTAGCATGGCGCCGTCTCCAGCGCCGTGCACACGACCATATTGCGGCCGCTGGCCCAAAGGGAGTCCCTTAAGTTCGTTCAAGGACCGGTTGAGAGGGGTGTCCCACTTGGGCTTCATCGGAGAAGTAGGGCTTTCGGCTGCAAGCTGGTGTTGCTTCTCCTGCAGAAGGAGCGTGAACCGTTTAGGAATGTGTAGTCGACTAGATATGGAGCTAAATGTAAGGTGGTAAAAGAGTAATTACCAGTAGTCTAATCAATTTCCTCGTGATCTTGTCCATGTAAAAAACCTTCTTTTCCTTGTCCCACTTGTAGCGGGCCCTGATGAAGTCACGCTCCAAGGGGTTGGTGAACTTCGCGAAGGGGTCTGGGATACCCGCGGCTTCACGTTCCGTGTCCTCCTTATCCCATATGGGCCTTTTACCGAGGTAGCCACGGCTTCCGAGGTGATGCTTCCCCGTGTTCCTTTGCTGAAGGCTCTTGAATTTCGCAGCCTTAGCCTTGGCTGCCTCGGTAGCGCAAGTGTCCTTGAACTTTTCGAACTCCTCTTCCGTAAGTGTCGATTTTCCTCCAGAATCTTGGACAGGGGTTCCTCAGCCTCAATAGCTCGTTTCACCCTCCCTTTCCAGGAGGCCAAATCATTGCTGAACATGCCCATGGCGTGATTGTTAATCTTTTTCATCTTCGGATCATCCCATGGTTGTTCTATGTTATCATCCCGGTCAGGGAACTTGAATCTCTTGTGCAACTTCGTCAGGAGCAACTGCGTCAAATGTTCTTTACTCCTTAAGTCATCGTCGTTGATGCTAGCGCATTCCCGTAGGATGCATCCTACTTGGTTTCCATAGCACTTGCGAGGTTCTTCCGGCTCTAATGGCTCAAACTTGCCAGGTGCCATCTTTGTGATCACTAGTCGTCCAATCCCTAGTTTGTTAGGTTTTCGTATCCTCTGCTTCTTCGGCTTGTTCTTTTCGGTAGCGGCATCGGCGCCGGTACCTTCCCCGCCGGTACCTTCCCCGCCGATCTCGGTGCCGCCATCGGTCTCGGCGCCGCCATCAGTGCCAGCGCCGTCGGTGTCAGTACCATCATCGAGGCCAACCTGCAAACCTTGCTTAGCAGTCAAATAGTCGAGGTACTCTTGTTCACCCTCATAATCCATCTCGTCTGCATCTTGGTCAGAAGGCCCAGTTTCTTCGTTGTTCGACATGTTTCCTATGATTAAGTCTCCTCATTTAATTCTAAAAGTATGAAAAAATGAAAAATGACATAAAAAAGAAATCTATGTTTGCCGGAATGTCGTTTCCCAGGAACTCTCAGCACTCGGATCATGCCAAAAAGAAATCTATCATGCCAAAATTCACGGAAAATTTCAGCATGACCTTTGCTAAAAAATGGACATATCGAGCGCCTGAAATTCACCGGAACGGAAATGAATCAACATTCCGGCGTAACATAGGCCACTCGGATCATTTACCCTGCACATAATCATCATTTTCCAAATATGACATGTCCAAAACTAAATAAACCTAGCTAAATTCATAACTAAATAGATAACCTAATTAACCTGCTGCCCTAACTAAAACCTAAGTAAATTAACCGAAGAACCCTAGCTAGCAGAGAGAGGAGGAGCGCTGGGGGGGGTTTGCAGAGGGTGCAGGGGCGAGGAGGCAGGCCCGACGACGGCCGAGGTTGGGAGGAGAGGAAGCAGAGGAGGGAGGCGTCGAGCGCCGGGGCGCGGCGAGGGAAGAGGGAGTGGGGATTTGGGGGGAAAAGAGGCGGGATGAAGCAGAGAGAGTGAGGATTTTGGGTTAAGTGGACGTAGCAGTAGCGCGTTTAGAGCAAACGCGCTACTACTATTATAGGCAGCTATAGCGGTTTTATACAGAAACCGCTACTGCTACCTTGACTAGTTGTAGCTCTTTTTCAGTAAAGCGCTACTGCTATAACCAGTTTCCCTTTTTCTTTTCCTTTATTTTCTCTCACTTTTTTTCCGAGAGCAGTGAATGAAGGGAAGGCGATATATATATTGCATCATTTGACGGTTAAATATGTATACAAAATAGGAACATATATATATTACATCATTGGACACATGCATAATAATGGCTAAGTGTGTATACAAAATAGGAACATATATATATATATATATATATGTGTGTATTACATCATTTGACCGTCATACGGTTCCTCAGCATTGACGTTTTCGTTTTTGAGTCAGCTTCTTTCCCTTCTTGTTCGTTGAAGAATAATTGAGCCCCTCATTGTGACTTTGCCTTTTCCATGGAGTACGATTTTTCTTAGGTAATGTAGTATTGATTCTTCTTTTGATATATACTTCATCATCATCGTCATCTTCCCTCGTTGGGTTGCCGTACTAATCGTAGTCTTCCTCGTTGGCGACTCCATCCATTCCAATGATGTTCCATTTGCCTCTCCTCACGACAACACGGCTGGGATTGCACGGGTCGGTTATGAAGAAGCATTGTGTCACGTGCTTAGCGTGTACCCATGGCTCGTTTTTTGCGATAGCGTTCACGGTAGCGCTCTTGGCGTCGGGTATAGTCATGGTAGTGAAATACCAGTTTTCTCTTTCGACATTCTTAGCCCATCTGACACGGAACATCGTCGTGTTGTGCAGTCCAGAGTAGTCAAGCTCCCAGATCTCCTCGACCCTTTCGTAAAATCTTTCAGTTGCGCTGTTGTCGCTGCCGGTCATGCATTCCATCATCACCCCTGAGTTCTGATCATCACTATCCATATCTTTGGCATCCGTGTAGAATGTGTATCCGTTGATATCGCATGCCTGATAGGTTACGAGGTTGGGCGAGGGGCCATGTGCTAAGGCGTATATGAGCAATCCGTCCTTAGAGCCCTCCTCCGGGGATTAGCAATAATATGCTCTTTGAACCAATGCAGGAAAGTGGAGTTGTGCTCTCTAGTAACTTCGGCGTTCGTCCTGCATACCCCCCGGTCACGATACTTGTTTGCGATAATTTCTTTGTGCAGTGCCACGAAATGATCTACCTCGTCTAGGTGTTGTAGCACTACCAAGTTTGCTCTGTCAAAGTCGCTGCATCGATCAGAGTATGCCACGTGCAGTTCCCTGCGACCGTTGGAGTGACCTTCTCCTTCGAGCCTCCCATCGTGCTTGTTAACGGGCAAACCAACACTAACACCAGGCGGCTGCAGGTCTGCGCCATATAGAAAATTCTCGCAGAAAGAGATGCACTCTTGTGTCAGATAGCCCTGGTCGATGCTTCCATCCGGACGGGACATGTTACGAATGAATCCTTTGATGATCCCATTCATCCTCTCAAACGGCATCATGTTGTGCAGAAATGACGGCCCCAGGTCTATTATGTCGTCCACAATATGGACGCATAGATGCACCATCACGTCAAAGAACGTGGGCGGGAAGTACATCTCCAGCTCATTCAGTATCACAACAATCTCTTCCTGTAGCCTTCGGAGCTGCTTCAGACTGGTCGACTTTCGAGAGATGACGTCGAAAAAGTTGCAGAGACCAATAAGCGTGTCACGGACGTGCTTGTCCATTATCCCTCTAAGGGCAACAAGTAGTATCTGCGTCATCATCACATGACAGTCATGGGACTTCATCCCGCTGAACCTTTTCTTGTCCGTGTCTAGATATCTGCTTATCTTGCCACAGTAACCGGAACTAACTTTGACTCCAGTAAGGCACTTAAAGAATTGACCGATCTCAGCCTGACTTAAGGTGAAGCAAGAAGGGGGGCAATAATCCTCTTTCTTTATTTTCTTGCCCTTCTTCTCCCGTGCCTCTGTCTCCGTCTCTGTCTCGTCTGACATTTTACGGGACGACATGTGTAGATCTTCCCTGATTTTTAAATCTTGCAAGTCTTTTCTTGCCTTCGGCCCATCCTCAGTCTTATCCGGCATGTTCATTAGTGTCGCGAGCAAGCTCTCAAGGACATTCTTACAGATATGCATTTGATCAAGGCAATGAGGTGTATCGAGTTTGTGCCAGTACTCCAAGTCCCAGAACACAGACCTCGTCTTCCATACCTTCAGCAGCGGCTCCGACGCCTTTTTCATCGTCTTTCCCGGTGCGGGGAACTCCTTCCAGTTTTTCAACAGCTCATCGATTTTCGGCACTGCTCCGCTTACGTGGAGGTCCTCGATGCTCAGCGTGACCATTGAATAGATCTCCACGGTTTCTCCACGGGTCGTCTTGTTCGAGCCATCTTCGATGCCCCATGTACACGATTTTCCTAGACCCGCCATCTTTCCTTGACGTTAGCTGCTGAGACGTCGTATCATCCATGCACCGCGTGCATCTGCAATATCCATGGCACACCTGACCTGCGACATATCCGTAACCGAGATAGTCGTGCACCGTCGTGATCAGCGCGGCTCTCATGTAGAAATACTCACCTTTGCTGGCGTCCCATGTCTTGGCCGGTGTTTTCCATAACGTGTCTAACTCCTCTTGAAGTAGCCCCAGATACAAATTAATATTATTTCCTGGTTGTTTCGGCCCTTGAATAAGCATGCTCATGTGAATGTACTTCGACTTCATGCACAACCAGGGGGAGGTTGTACATCCATACAAACACGGGCCATGCGCTATGGTTGGTGTTCTGGTTGCCAAACGGATTCATGCCATCGGTACACGCGCCGAGCACGATGTTCCTTGCATCACATTCAAAATACCGATAGAAGCTGTTCAACGCTCTCCATTGGCTTCCATCCTTCACATGTCTCAGCTTCGGATCATCTCCATCGCCGGGCTTCTTCCTCTCCGTGTGCTAGCGCATTAGCTTTGCTTCCTTGGGATCTACAAAATACCGCTGGAGACGGGGAGTGATCGGTAAGTACCATACAACTTTCTGGGGACATTTCTTCCCGGCCTTCTTGTATCGAGAAGCATTGCACACCGGACAGCTTGTTTTTTCCGCGTGCTCTTCTGATAAATTATGCAATCATTGATGCATGCATGGTATCTAACGTGCGGCAGATCAAGAGGTCACACGATCTTCTTGGCCTCATCAACACTAGTAGGACATAGATTCCCCGCGGGAAGAACATCCTTTAGGTACTTGAGATGCTCATCGAGGCTAGTGTCGGTCCATTTGTTTTTAGCCTTCGTCTTCAGGAGTTGGAGCGTGAAACTCAAGCGGGTCACCTCGGGATTGCAACCATCATACAATGGAGTGTTCGAGTCTACCACCAGTTGCTCCAGCTTAGCCTCCTCTCTAGAAGCAGCTCTCTCAGTACTCGTCTCCTTGTGAAGCAGTGCTTGAACATGAGGGTCCCGCACGATTGAACTTAGTACCGACGAACTCTGCTGCGTGGAGTCCACGTCGTTCTCTCCACCGCCATGTCTGGCCCCTTCTCCTCCGCCATGTCCGGCCCCTTCGCCGCCGCCATGTCCGGCCTCTTCTCCGCCGCCATTATCGATCATCTCTTCGTCTTGCCCCATGTCGTCATTGCCTGCCCCATCGGCGTCCTCAACATCATCATCCTCATCTTCAATTATCCACCGAGTATAGCCATCCATGAAACCAGTCATGAGCAGGTGCGCTTCGACACGACCATCGTCATAGGGCTCGAGCCAAACTATTCCTTTGCATTTTCAACACGGACATAAAACCTCTGTCCGGTTATTTTCTTTCATGTCCTGCACCGCCGACCGCAACCACCTGTCACCATCGTTCCACTGACCATCATGAACGTCTGCACGGTAATAATAAACAAATTGATTATAAAAATGCGTGCATGCATCAAAGTCATACAAAAATTCGGCATGACCTTCCCTAAAAATAGGACATATATAGATCTAGAGTTTGCCCGGAATTCGCCGAAACGGAAATAAATCGACATTTCGGCAAAACATAGGCAACTCAAAAGCACAATTTGGCATCAACTCATGCCACACACACAATTTCCATCATATTGCCCAATTATCATATCACACACACATGCACATATTTCCATTTTGCAAAAGCATGAAATTTTAATCACCTAGCTATCTCGAGATCGAGCACATGCACGGTGGAGATGATGATGTAGCTAGGGAGATCAAAAGTGCACAAAGCTCTACTTGACAAAGATAGATCTAATTAGGAGGCAAATAGGTCACTTGACTAAATGCTACATCTACCTAGCTAGCTAATTTGGGAGGAGACAACTTCAACTAGTGGAGGGGGAAGGAAAAAGATAAAGGAGATGCATTAATAATGGAGGTGGTGTAGTTAGCTAGGAGTAATGAAGAGAGAGAAAGGTAGGTAGAAGAGGGAGAGTAATGGGGGGAGAAGTCTTGAGGAAGAAGAAGAGTGAGAGAGGGAGGATGTGGGAGGTAGGGGAAAGGGAGGAGAGGAGATGGGGGAGGGGAGGACGGGTGGGGAAAGGTGGTGGGGTATAGTGCGCCTTAGCAGTAGCGTGGGTGGCAAAGCGCGCTATTGCTAAGGATGTAGCAGCAGCGCGCTTTCCGAACACGCGCTACTGCTAAACGGGCCAACCGTGTGGACAATTTCAAAACTAGCAGCAGCGACGTGACTAAAAAGCGCGCTAATACTACTGCATTAGCAGTAGCGCGCATCATGACACCGCGCTGCTGGTAAACTTAGGTTGGTGGGTACTGTCGGTGGATTTTTGTAGCAGTGCGGTTTCGACAACACGCGCTACTGCTAAATTTACGTCAGTAGCGTGGTTTCCTTATCCTCGCTACTGTTAATTAGCAGTAGCGCCTCTTTTTGTGCCGCGCTGCTGCTAAGATTCTGTGTATAAGGTTTTCCCTAGTAGTGCTAGACTAGCTCGTTGATCAAAGATGGCTAAGGTTTCCTAACCATGGACATGTGTTGTCATTTGATAACGGGATCACATCATTAGGAGAATGAAGTGATGGACAAGACCCATCCGTTAGATTAGCATAATGATCGTTCAGTTTTATTGCTATTGCTTTCTTCATGTCAAATACATATTCCTTCGACTATGAGATTATGCAACTCCCGGATACAGGAGGAATGCCTTGTGTGCTATCAAACGTCACAACGTAACTGGGTGATTATAAAGATGCTCTACAGGTATATCCGAAGGTGTTTGTTGAGTTGGCATAGATCGAGATTAGGATTTGTCACTCCGAGTATCGGAGAGGTATCTCTGGGCCCTCTCGGTAATACACATCATAAGCTTGTAAGATAACGACTAAGGAGTTAGTCACGAGGTGATGTATTACGGAACAAGTAAAGAGACTTGCTAGTAACGAGATTGAACTAGGTATGAAGATACCGACGATCGAATCTCGAGCAAGTAACATACCGATGGACAAAGGGAATTACGTATGTTGTCATAACGGTTCGACCGATAAAGATCTTCGTAGAATATGTAGGAACCAATATGGGCATCCAGGTTCCGCTATTGGTTATTGACCGGAGAGGTGCCTCGGTCATGTCTACATAGTTCTCGAACCCGTAGGATCCGCACTCTTAACGTTCGATGACGATATAGTATTAAATGAGTTATGTGATTTATTGACCGAATGTTTTTCGGAGTCCCGGATGAGATCACAGACATGACAAGGAGTCTCGAAATGGCCAAGAGGTAAAGATTGATATATAGGACGATGATACGTCCATTTTGCATCATGTTTACCTACTATTAATTATAATGTTTTTAAGCATAATAATGCTTTTTGGAGTAATTCTAATGCCTTTTCTCTCATGATATGCAAGGTACACACAAAGAGGGAGAATTTCGGCAGCTGGAAATCTGGACCTGAAAAAGCTACGTCAGGCTACCTATTCTGCACAACTCCAAATGAGCTGAAACTTCACGAGGATTTTTTATGGAATAAATAAGAAATACTAGAGCAAATAACCACTGGAGGGGGGCCACCTAGTGAGCACAAGACACTAGGGTGCGTCTGGCCCCCCAGGCGAGCCCTGGTGGGTTGTGCTCAGCCCAGCCCACCTCCGGTGCCCATCTTCTGGTATATAAGTCATTTTGACCTAGAAAAAATAAGGAGAGGAATTCCGGGATGGAGCGCTGATACGTCTCCAACGTATCTACTTTTTCTGACGCTTTTCCTCTTGTTTTGGACTCTAATTTGCATGATTTGAATGAAACTAATCCCGGAGTGACGCTGTTTTCAGTAGAACTACCATGGTGTTGTTTTTGTGCAGAAATAAAAGTTCTCGGAATGGAACGAAACTTTGCGAGGAATTTTTATATCAATAATAAGAATTTCGGGAGCCAACACCCACCAGAGAGGGGCTCCTGGTTGGGCACAACCCACCAAGGCGCGCCCCCTCTCCTGGCGCGCCCAGGTGGGTTGTACCCACCTGGTGGCCCCGCTGATGACCCCCTTGATACTAAAAAATCACATATTTCCAGAAAAAAAATCAGGGAGAAAGAATTATTGCAATCCATGAGACGGAGCCGCCGCCAAGCCCTGTTCTTCCTCGGGAGGGCAGATCTGGAGCCCGTTTGGGGCTCCGGAGAGGGGGATCTTCGTTCTTCGTCATCACCAACCCATCTCCATCGCCAAATCCATGATGCTCCCCATCGGGAGTGAGTAATTCCTTCGTAGGCTCGCTGGTCGGTGAGGAGTTGGATGAGATTGATCATGTAATCGAGTTAGTTTTGTTAGGGCCCGGTCCCTAGTATCCACTATGTTCTTAGATTGATGTTGCTATGACTTTGCTATGCTTAATGCTTGTCACTTTGGGCCCGGGTGCCATGAACTCAGATCTGAACCATTTATGAATTCATCATTATATCCATGTTTTAGATCCGACCTTGCAAGTTATAGTCACCTACTACGGTTATGATCCGACAGCCCTGAAGTGACAACAATCGGGCCCACTCTCGGTGATGACCGTAGTTTCAGGAGTTCATGTATTCACTATGTGTTAATGCTTTGTTCCGGTTCTCTATTAAAAGGAGGCCTTAATATCCCTTAGTTTCCAATATGGACCCCGCTGCCACAGGAGGGTAGGATAAAAGATGGCATGCAAGTTCTTTTAATAAAGCACGTATGACTATTTACGGAATACATGCCTACATTATATCGTTGAACTGGAGCTAGTGCCGTATCGCCCTAGGTTATAACTGTCACATGATGAATATCATCCAACAAGTCACCGATCCAATGCCTATGAATTTATCTTATATTGATCTTGCTGCGTTACTATTGCTATCATCACTGTTACACTTGCTACAAATTACTGCTATCACTGTTACTATTACCGTTGCTGCTGTCACTACTATCAAAACTATCAAACTACTTTGTTACTGATCACTTTGCTGCAGATAATTAATCTCCAGGTGTGGTTGAATTGACAACTCAGCTGCTAATACCTTCAAATATTCTTTGGCTCCCCTTGTGTCGAATCTATAAATTTGGGTTAAATACTTTACCCTCGAAAACTGTTGCGATCCCCTATACTTGTGGGTTTTCAAGACCTTTTTCTGGCGCCGTTGCCGTGGAGCATAGCTATATTTCTAAGTTACTTGGGATTATTATCATATTATCACTATGAAGAATCTAAAGGATCCAAAGACTAAGATATTTCCCTCAAGTACGAGGCGAGGTAAGAAACTGCCATCCAGTTCTGCTTTGGATTCACCTTCTGTTATGAGTAAACTTGCAACACCACCACATGCTATGAATTCTGATATGTCGCAAGTTATTGATGATGCTACTTCCACTATGAATGATGCTTATGATGATTCTAGTACCTTGCTTGGTAATGATGATGTGCCACTTGGTGACTTTCTTGATAAACAAATTGCTAGAGTTATACAACATGATGTTGTTGAATCTAATGATGAGCTTGAAACTGAAACTCTTGAAACACCTGCTAGAACTAGCCTTCCTAGATATGAATTGCCTAAGGTACCCGATGGTTATGTTATGAGTGAAGAAGCAACTAGAGGTATTCTTGCTTGCAATGATAGAGATGATCTAGAGAAATTATTACGCAAGTATAAAGAAAAATCTCTGAATGCTAGAATGAAATGTGATCCTAAGTCTGCTACTTCACCTATCTTTATTGATGATAAGGATTATGAATTCTCTGTCGACCCAGAATTAATCACTTTGGTTGAATCTGATCCTTTCCATGGTTATCAAACTGAAACTGTTGTGGCACATCTTACTAAGTTGAATGATATAGCCACCCTATTTACTTATGATGAGAAAACTCGCTATTACTTTATTCTCAAATTATTTCCTTTCTCATTAAAGGGTGATGCTAAAGCTTGGTACAATACTCTTGCTCCTGGTTGTGTGCGTAGTCCGCATGATATGATTTATTACTTCTCTGCAAAATATTTTCCTGCTCATAAGAAACAAGCTGCCTTACAGGAAATATTTAACTTTGTGCAAACTAAAGAAGAGAGTCTCCCACAAGCTTGGGGGACGCTTTGCCAGTTACTTAATGCTTTTCCTGATCATCCTCTTAAGAAAAATGAAATACTTGATATCTTCTATAATGGACTGCTACGTCTTGAGCATTGCGTTGGTTTTTCCCTTGAAGAGTAAAGGGTGATGCAACAAAGTAGTGTAAGTATTTCCCTTAGTTTTGAGAACCAAGGTATCAATCCAGTAGGAGGCCACGCTCAAGTCCCTCGCACCTACACAAACAAATAAGAACCTCGCAACCAACGCGATAAAGGGGTTGTCAATCCCTTCACGGTCACTTACGAAAGTGAGATCTGATAGATATGATAAGATAATATTTTTGGTATTTTTATGATAAAGATGCAAAGTAAAATAAAAGGAAATAAAAATAGCTAAGTGTTGGAAGATTAATATGATGGAAAATAGACCCGGGGGCCATAGGTTTCACTAGTGGCTTCTCTCAAGATAGCATAAGTATTACGGTGGGTGAACAAATTACTGTTGAGCAATTGATAAAATTGAGCATAGTTATGAGAATATCTAGGTATGATCATGTATATAGGCATCACGTCCGCGACAAGTAGACCGAAACGATTCTGCATCTACTACTATTACTCCACACATCGACCGCTATCCAGCATGCATCTAGAGTATTAAGTTCATAAGAACAGAGTAATGCTTTAAGTATGATGACATGATGTAGAGGGATAAACTCATGCAATATGATATAAACCCCATCTTTTTATCCTCGATGGCAACAATACAATATGTGTCGTTTCCCTTTCTGTCACTGGGATCGAGCACCGCAAGATTGAACCCAAAGCTAAGCACTTCCCCTATTGCAAGAAAGATCAATCTAGTAGGCCAAACCAAATTTATAATTCGAAGAGACTTGCAAAGATAACCAATCATACATAAAATAATTCAGAGAAGATTCAAATATTGTTCATAGATAATCTTGATCATAAACACACAATTCATCGGTCTCAACAAACACACCGCAAAAGAAGAGTTACATCAAATAGATCTCCAAGAGAATCGAGGAGAACTTTGTATTGAGATCCAAAGAGAGAGAAGAAACCATCTAGCTAATAACTATGGACCCGAAGGTCTGAGGTAAACTACTCACACATCATTGGAGAGGCTATGGTGTTGATGTAGAAGCCCTCCGTGATCAATGCCCCCTCCGGCAGGACGCCGGAAAAGGCCGCAAGATGGGATCTCTCGGGTACAGAAGGTTGCGGCGGTGGAATTAGGTTTTCGTGGATGCTTCTGATGGTTTGGGGGTACGTAGGTATATATAGGAGGAAGAATTATGTCGGTGGAGCAACGTGGGCCCCACGAGGGTGGAGGGCGCGCCTGGGGGGGGGGGGGGTAGGCGCGCCCCCCTGCCTCGTGCTCTCCTCGTTGATTGCTTGACGTGGACTCCAAGTCCTCTGGATCACGTTTGTTCCGAAAATCACGTGCCCGAAGGTTTCATTCCGTTTGGACTCCGTTTGATATTCTTTTTTGTGAAACTCTGAAATAGGCAAAAAAACAGCAATTTGGGCTCGGCCTCCGGTTAATAGGTTAGTCCCAAAAATAATATAAAAGTGTATAACAAAGCCCATTAATCATCCAAAATAGAATATAATATAGCATGGAGCAATCAAAAATTATAGATACGTTGGAGACGTATCAAGCATCCCCAAGCTTAATTCATGCTCATCCTCGAGTAGGTAAATGATAAAAACAGATTTTTTTGATGTGGAATGCTACTTGGCATAATTTTTTAATGTAACCCTCTTAATTGTGGTATGAATATTCAGATCCGAAAGATTCAAGATAAAACTTTAATATTAACATAAAAGTAATAATACTTCAAGCATACTAACTAAGCAATTATGTCTTCTCAAAATAACATGGCCAAAGAAAGTTCATCCCTACAAAATCATATAGTTTGGTCATGCTCCATTTCCGTCACACAAGAATGTTCTCATCATGCACAACCCCGATGACAAGCCAAGCAATTGTTTCATACTTTAGTAATCTCAAACTTTTTCAACCTTCACACAATACATGAGCGTGAGCCATGGATATAGCACTATGGGTGGAATAATGATGGGGGTTATGTGGAGAAGACAAAAAAAGAGAAAATCTCACATCAACGCGGCTAATCAACGGGCTATGGAGATGCCCATCGATTGATGTTAATGCAAGGAGTAGGGATTGCCATGCAACGGATGCACCAGAGCTATTAAATGCATGAAAGCTCAACAAAAGAAACTAAGTGGGTGTGCATCCAACTTGCTTGCTCACGAAGACCTAGGGCATTTGAGGAAGCCCATTGTTGGAATATACCAGCCAAGTTCTATAATGAGAAATTCCCACTAGTATATGAAAGTGACAAAGCAAGAAACTCTCTATCATGAAGATCATGGTGCTACTTTGAAGCACAAGTGTGGAAAAAAGGATAGTAGCATTGCCCCTTTTTATTTTCTTTTCTCTTTTTTTATTGGCCTTCCTCTTTTTTTTATTTGGCATTTCTCTTTTTCTATTGGGACAATGCTCTATGAATGATGATCATCACACTTCTATTTATTTACAACTCAACGATTACAACTCAATACTAGAACAAAGTATGACTCTATATGAATGCCTCCGGCGGTGTACCGGGATGGGCAATGAATCAAGGGTGACATGTATGAAAAATTATGAACGGTGGCTTTGCCACAAATACGATGTCAACTACATGATTATGCAAGGCAATATCATAATGATGAACGTGTCATGATAAACGGAACGGTGGAAAGTTGCATAGCAATATATCTCGGAATGGCTATGGAAATGCCATAATAGGTAGGTATGGTGGCTGTTTTGAGGAAGATATAAGGAGGTTTATGTGTGATAGAGCGTATCATATCATAGGGTTTGGATGCACCGGCGAAGTTTTCACCAACTCTCAAGGTGAGAAAGGGCAATGCACGGTACCGAAGAGGCTAGCAATGATGGAAAGGTGAGAGTGCGTATAATCCATGGACTCGACATTAGTCATAAAGAACTCACATACTTATTGCTAAAATCTACAAGTCATCAAAAACCAAGCACTACGCGCATGCTCCTAGGGGGATAGATTCGTAGGAAAAGACCATCGCTCGTCCCCGACCGCCACTCATAAGGAAGACAATCAAAGAACACCTCATGTTTCTAATTTGTTACATAACGTTTACCATACGTGCATGCTACGGGACTTGCAAACTTCAACGCAAGTATTTCTCAAATTCACAACTACTCAACTAGCACAACTTTAATAGTACTACCTCCATATCTCAAAACAATCATCAATCATCAAACTTCTCTTAATATTCAACACACTCATAAGAAAGTTTTTACTAATCTTGAATACCTAGCATATTAGGACTGATTTCCCAATTTAAGCAGATTACCATGCTGTTTAAGGCTCTCAAAATAATATAAGTGAAGCATGAGAGAACAATAGTTTCTATAAAACAAAAACCACCGCCGTGCTCTAAAAGATGTAAGTGAAGCACTAGAGCAAAACTATATAGCTCAAAAGATATAAGCGAAGCGCGTATAGTATTCTAATAAATTCTGAATCATGCGTGTCTCTCTCAAAAGGTGTGTACAGGAAAGATGATTGTGGTAAACAAAAAGAAAAGACTCAAATCATACAAGACGCTCCAAGCAAAACACATATCATGTGGTGAATAAAAATATAGCTCCAAGTAAAGTTACCGATGGACGAAGACGAAAGAGGGGATGCCTTCCGGGGCATCCCCAAGCTTTGGCTTTTTGTTGTCCTTATTACATTGGGGTGCCATGGGCATCCCCAAGCTTAGGCTCTTGCCACTCCTTGTTCCATAATCCATCAAATCTTTTACCCAAAACTTGAAAACTTCACAACACAAAACTTAACAGAAAATCTCGTGAGCTCCGTTAGCGAAAGAAAACAAAACACCACTTCAAGGTACTGTAATGAACTCATTCTTTATTTATATTCGTGTTAAACCTACTCTATTACAAATTCTATATGGTTTATAAACTAATTTACTAGCCATAGATTCATCAAAATAAGCAAACCACACACGAAAAACAGAATCTGTCAAAAACAGAACAGTTTGTAGTAATCTGTAACTAACGCAAACTTCTGGAACTCGGAAAAATCTACCAAAATAGGATGACCTGGACAATTTGCTTATTGATCTACGGCAATTGGAATAAGTATTTATCACGTTCTGGTGATTTTTAACAATTGTTTTCGTGAACAGAAAGTTTCTGAAATTTTCAGCAAAATCAAATAACTATCATCCAAGAAGATCCTATAGGTTTAACTTGGCACAAACACTAATTAAAATATAAAAACAAATTTAACCAGAGGCTAGATCAAAGATTTATCCCTAAACAGAAGCAAAAAAAGCAAAAAAATAAAAAATAAAATTGGTTTGCCTCCCAACAAGCGCTATCGTTTAACGCCCCTAGCTAGGCATAAAAACACGGATAGATCTAGGTATTGCCATCTTTGGTAGGCAATCGATAAGTGGATCTCATAATAGATTCATATGGCAATTTAATTTTCTTTCTAGGGAAGTGTTCTGCCTTTCCTTAACGGGAATTGGAATCTAATATTTCCTTCCTTCATATCAATAATTGCATCAATCGTTCTAAGGAAAGGTCTACCAGGAATAATAGGACATGAAGGATTGCAATCTATATCAAGAACAATAAAATCTACGGGCACATAGTTCCTATTTGCAACAATAAGAACATCATTAATTCTTCCCATAGGTTTCTTAATGGTGGAATCCGCAAGGTGCAAGTTTAAAGAACAATCATCAAAATCACGGAAACCTAGCAAATCACACAAAGTTTTTGGAATCGTGGAAACACTAGCACCCAAATCACACAAAGCATAGCATTCATGATCTTTAATTTTAATTTTAATAGTAGGTTCCCACTCATCATAAAGTTTTCTAGGGATAGAAACTTCCAACTCAAGTTTTTCTTCATAAGATTTCATCAAAGCATCAACGATATGTTTAGTAAAAGCTTTATTTTGACTATAAGCATGAGGAGAATTTAACATGGATTGCAACAAGGAAATACAATCTATCAAAGAGCAATTATCATAATTAAATTCCTTGAAATCCAAGACAGTGGGTTCATTGATATCTAAAGTTTTGACCTCTTCAATTCCACTTTTACAAATTTTATCTTCAAGATGTAAAAACTCCGAATTTTTGGAATGCCTTCTAGGTAAAGGTGGCTCATATTCAGTCCCATCATTATCAAGATTCATATTGCAAAACAAAGATTTAATAGGGGACACATCAATCACTTTTAGATCTTCATCTTTATTCTCATAAAAAAATCCGGTTTAGCGGCCATCTTATTAACTAAGGTGGCCTGCTTATCCGAGATTTCAGCAATTAGTTTCTCAAGATGAGCAGTCTGAGATTTCAAACCATAAAATTCCTTAGACATATCATTGAGCTCTTTATTCATGTATCCCATAAAGCCTTTTTGTTCCTTAAGCTCGTTTCTAAAGAAATTATTATGCTCAAATTGTAAAGTCATAAAGTTTCTGACATTGTTTTTAATCTCCTCTAACCTTTTAAGGTGAAGATCACCGGATCTAAGTGGAGACATCATGACAAGCAAGCAATCCAACACGCGAACAAACAAGAAGCGAGCGAGAAAGAGGTGAACGGAAAAAAAAGAGGGCGAATAAAACGACAACGGTGAAGTGGGGGAGAGGAAAACGAGAGGCAAATGGCAAATAATGTAATGCAGGAGATAAGAGTTTGTGATGGGTACTTGGTATGTTGACTTTTGTGTAGACTCCCCGACAACGGCGCCAGAAATGGCTCGTTGTCGGGAGAGAAAATCTTGACTTGACTTGGCGTAAGCCTCCCCGGCAACGGCGCCAGAAATCCTTCTTGCTACCTCTTGAGCACTGCGTTGGTTTTCCCTTGAAGAGGAAAGGGTGATGCAGCAAAGTAGCGTAAGTATTTCCCTCAGTTTTGAGAACCAAGGTATCAATCCAGTAGGAGGAAGAAGTACGTCGGTGGAGCAACGTGGGCCCCACGAGGGTGGAGGGCGCGCCTGGGGGGGTAGGCGCCCCCCTGCCTCGTGCTCTCCTCGTTGATTGCTTGACGTGGACTCCAAGTCCTCTAGATTACGTTTGTTCCGAAAATCACATTCCCGAAGGTTCCATTCCGTTTGGACTCCATTTGGTATTCTTTTTCTGTGAAACTCTGAAATAGGCAAAAAAACAGCAATTTGGGCTGGGCCTCCGGTTAATAGGTTAGTCCCAAAAATAATATAAAAGTGTATAACAAAGCGCATTAATCATCCAAAACAGAATATAATATAGCATGGAGCAATCAAAAATTATAGATACGTTGGAGACGTATCATGGACTAACCGATGCTTCTAGGGATTTCCTAGATAGTTGTGCTGGTTGTGTTTTCAGGGAACGAACTATTGCTCAAGCTGAAGAATTATTGAATAACATATTGAAAAATTATGATGATTGGACTATTCCTGAACCACCGCCTAAACGCACTCCAAAGAAGAGGGGTATATTATATCTCAGTCCTGAAGATATGCAAGAGGCAAAGAAATCTATGAAGGAAAAGGGTATTAAAGCTGAGAATGTTAAAAATTAACCTCCTATTGAAGAAATACATGGGCTTAATACACCACCACTGCCTAAGGTGGTAGAGGTAAATTCTCTTATGAAGTTCAATGATAATGATAATCCTCACAATATGCATCTTAGTCAATGCCTTTATGAGTTTGAAAACTACATTAGAAAACAAGATCACTTCAATGCAAATGTTATGAAACAATTGAAATACAACTCGGATATGATTGCTCGCTTGAGTGACTTGTTATTTAGAATCTCAAATGATGTTAGAGGTGTTGGAAAACATGCTTCTGTGGTTCAAACTCAGTTAGAACAAGTTGCTAAATCTCAAAGAGAATTGCTTGATGAAATGAATAATAATATGCATGACTTTGCTGTTAGAGTTGCAACTAGAGGAGGTAAAATGACTCAGGAACCACTTTATCCTGAGGGACACCCAAAAAGAATTGAACAAGATTCACAAAGAGCTAACACTAGTGCACCTAGTCCTTCTAAAAAGAAAAAGAAAAATGATAGGACTTTGCACACTTCTAGTGAACCTGAAATAGAGAAACCTCCTGATAATGAGAATGAAACTTCTATCTCTGATGCTGAAACTCAATCTGGTAATGAACACTCACCTACTGATAATGAAAAAGATAATGATGAGGTTCATGAAGACTATCAACCAAACAATAATAAGGAACCGGATAATGATGTTGAGATAAAACCACCTGTTGATCTTGATAACCCACAACCTAAGAATAAAAGATATGACAAAAGAGACTTTGTGGCTAGGAAACACGGTAAAGAAAGAGAACCGTGGGTTCAAAAACCTATGCATTTTCCACCCAAGTCAACTAAAAAGAAAGATGATGAAGAATTTGAACGCTTTGCTGAAATGTTGAGGCCAGTCTTTTTGCGTACCCGCTTGACTGATATCTTGAAAATGCCTCCTTATGCAAAGTATATGAAAGACATCATCACAAATAAGAGAAAAATACCGGAAGCTGAAATCTCCACTGTGCTTGCTAATTATACTTTTAAACATGGAGTACCTAAAAACCTTGGAGATCCGGGAATACCAACTATACCTTGCTCTATCAAAAAGAATTATGTGAAAACTGCTTTGTGTGATTTAGGAGCTGGTGTTAGTGTTATGCCTTTCTCTTTATATAAAAGACTTGACTTGAATAAAATCACACCTACTAAAATATCTTTGCAAATGGCTGACAAATCAACTGACATACCTATCGGTATCTGTGAGGATGTGCCCGTTGTTGTTGCTAATGTTACTATTTTGACTGACTTTGTTATACTTGAGATGCCCGAGGACGACAACATGTCGATTATCCTTGGTAGACCCTTCTTGAATACTGCAGGGGCTGTTATTGATTGCAATAAAAGTAAGGTCACTTTTCATATCAATGGTAATGAGCATATGGTGCACTTTTCGAAGAAACAATTCCAAGTGAATGGTATTAGTGTTATTGAAAAATCTCCGACAATCACTATTGGAAGTTTTCAAATACCTCTACCTACTGTCAAAAAGAAATATGAAATGCTTATTGTTGGGGAAATGCATATCCCCATTGAGGTAACTTAGTGATTTACGAAAGTTCTTCGGTTTCATGCTAATCGTAAGTGGTTGTTAATAAGACCTGATCAACCTTATTAATGGATCATTTTTGAGCGGTATGAAGTTGATGAATTTAGTAAGCACTACCTTCTATCCCCACTTTTTGTTTTCTATTTTTATTAGTTAAATAAAATAAAATGCCATGATTTATCTGTTTTCTGAATTTTCCGGGCAATAAAAAATGACTCAAAAATAAAAGTCCTCATAATGCCTTGAAAATTTTATATGATTGTTTCTGAATATTTAAGAATTTTTGGTGCAATAATACCAGAGGGAGGTGTACCAGGTGGGCACAACCCACCTGGCGCCTGGACCCCCAGGCGCGCCCTGGTGGGTTGTGGTCCCCACGTGGGCCCCCTTACTTATCTCTTTAGCCCA
The DNA here is from genome assembly GCF_002575655.3 of Aegilops tauschii subsp. strangulata. Taxonomy (NCBI): domain Eukaryota; kingdom Viridiplantae; phylum Streptophyta; class Magnoliopsida; order Poales; family Poaceae; genus Aegilops; species Aegilops tauschii. The sequence goes on from NC_053040.3 coordinate 182,565,586, forward strand.
TATCATCACTTAACTCCAAAAAAATCCCCATTGCTCTCTCTCCCGTGTTCCTGAGCTCAAACCCGCGGATTTCGATCTCTTTGCTCGAAGCTCCGTTTCCGAAACTGTTTCGGGGGATTGTTGCTTGGTATGTGACTCCACCATTTGTCCAATTAGTTTTTGTTTTAGTGGTTTATACTTTGAATAATTAGCTACTCTTGGTGATGCTGTAGATGTGCTTGCATGTTCAATTCTTAGTGTTCTAAGTAGTTTGAATGCTTGCTATGGCCTCTATGTATCCCTATGAGTAGTTGCTATCAATTTTGTGAAGTTTGTTGACAAATTTTTGCCACCCCAAAAAGTTTTTTTTTCAGAAAATTGTACACAGACATGATGAACCTATTTGGAAGGAGTTCTTCGAGGAGACGATCCTCGGGGGCATCTTCTAGTGAAAGTTCTGCTCGTCGGTCATACGTTGAACCAAGTGAAAGTTCCACGCGAGATGCCGCCACCAAAACATGCTTATGGCCTTGCGATGACTATATGGTGCATGTGGGCATCAAGGAGGAATTTGAGCAATATGTTCACAATGCCAGTCTCGGTCCCTACCTTTCAGATAAGCGTGAACAACACTAACTCCTCACTGAATCATTTGTCAAAGGATTTAAATATTTTCCATGTCAGTCTAGGGTGTCTTTTATGCTTTATGATGAACCATTTACTATCCCACTGGATAATTTTGCTTACCATTGCAAACTTCCATTTTGGGGTTCGCTTGATGAGCCACCAAAGGCTGAGTATGAGTCTTTCTTGACTAGTCTTTGTTATGGTGAAAATAGAGGAGTGGGACAAGGAAGAATAAAGAGCATTCACTTTCCCGCAATTCAGTACTTTGCATTATTTAACGGGAAATGCATAGTAGGCTGCTACCTCTTGAGCTTGCGTTGGTTTTTCCCTTGAAGAGGAAAGGGTGATGCAGCAAAGTAGCGTAAGTATTTCCCTCAGTTTTTGAGAACCAAGGTATCAATCCAGTAGGAGACTACACACAAGTCGCCTCGTACCTACACAAACAAATAAGAACCTTGCAACCAACGCGATAAAGGGGTTGCCAATCCCTTCACGGCCACTTGCAAAAGTGGGATCTGATAGAGATAATAAGATAAACATTTTTGGTATTTTTATGATATAGATTGAAAGTAAAGATTGCAAAATAAAATAGATTGGAAACTTATATGATGGAAAATAAACCCGCGGGCCATAGGTTTCACTAGTGGCTTCTCTCAAGATAGCATAAGTATTACGGTGGGTGAACAAATTACTGTCGAGAAATTGATAGAAAAGTGCATAATTATGAGAATATCTAGGCATGATCATGTATATGCATCACGTCCGCGACAAGTAGACCGAAATGATTCTGTATCTACTACTATTACTCCACACATCGACCGCTATCCAACATGCATCTAGAGTATTAAGTTCATAAGAACAGAGTAACGCATTAGGCAAGATGACATGATGTAGAGGGATAAACTCAAGCAATATGATATAAACCCCATCTTTTTATCCTCGATGGCAACAATACAATACATGCCTTGCTGCCCCTGCTGTCACTGGAAAAGGACACCGCAAGATTGAACCCAAAGCTAAGCACTTCTCCCATTGCAATAAAGATCAATCTAGTAGGCCAAACCAAACTGATAATTCGAATAGACTTGCATAGATAACCAATCATACATAAAAGAATTCAGAGGAGATTCAAATATTGTTCATAGATAATCTTGATCATAAACCCACAATTCATTGGATCTCGACAAACACACCACAAAAAGAATTACATCGAATAGATCTCCAAGAAGATCGAGGAGAACTTTGTATTGAGATCCAAAGAGAGAGAAGAAGCCATCTAGCTAATAACTATGGACCCGAAGGTCTGTGGTAAACTACTCACACATCATCGGAGAGGCTATGGTGTTGATGTAGAAGCCCTCCGTGATCGATTCCCCCTCCGACAGAGCGCTGAAAAAGGCCCCAAGATGGGATCTCACGGGTACAAAAGGTTGCGGCGGTGGAAATAGGGTTTCGTGGTGCTCCTGGATGTTTTTGGGGCATATGGGTATATATAGGAGGAAGAAGTAGGTCGGTGGAGTTGCGAGGGGCCCACGAGGGTGGGGGCGCGCCTCCCTGCCTCGTGGCCTCCTCGCTTCTTTCTTGACGTCCACTCCAAGTCCTCTGGATCACGTTTGTTCCAAAAATAACTCTCCCAAAGGTTTCATTCCATTTGGACTCCGTTTGATTTCCTTTTCCACGAAACACTAAAATAGGCAAAAAAACAGCAATTTGCACTGGGCCTTCGGTTAATAGGTTAGTCCCAAAAATAATATAAAAGTGCTTAGTAAAGCCCATTAAACATCCAAAACTGATAATATAATAGCATGGAACAATAAAAAATTATAGATACGTTGGAGACGTATCATAGGCAAGCAAGACTATAGCGTACTTTGCTTGCCAGACTTGAGTCTCATTCACACCGCTCTCTCTGGTGAAAGGAATTTTAACCTTGGAGCAATTGTTGCGCGTAGACTTCAGCATAACGCCAAGAGTGGCTGGTTCTATGGTGGAATTTATGCCACACGTCTAGCACGAGGACTGGGTGTTTCACCTTTGCCCTTTGATCCTATCCTACCCACTCGATATTTAGATTTTGATGCCTTAAAGGAGCATAAGTTTCTCAAGGGAAGGGCTGATAACTTCACTTATAATCTGTTGTTTAACCAGTCACATGTTGTGGACACATATTTGCCTGCGCCTGCTCTCTTTGATTGTCACAACAAGGGGAGATATTTTGTTCTTGAGAGTGAGGCCCGAGCTCACAATGCAGGAGTGGTGGCAGCCCGGCAGGCTGAGGCATCCGCACCGAGAGCCTCCGTGAGCTACCATGCCGACTACTACCCTCCAGGCTACTGATCGATTACCAACTTAGGCCAAAAGCCTAAGCTTGGGGGAGTATGTGTTTCCACCGACTTTACATTCATGACCACTTATTCCATTTGTCGGTGTCCACACTTTTTCAATGTATCATCCATGCTTAGATTTATTTTCTTGCTTTCTTCTTGTGTGTTTGAAAAACTTTAGAAAAACCCAAAAAAATAGTTGTAGTAATTTACTTTCTATGCATGCTTAGTAGTAGTAGTATTAAAAAGAAAATCCAAAAAGATTTCCTTGTTCTTCTTTTGCTTGTTGGGAGCTTTCCCGTGTAAATAGTTTTTCTCATTTTTGCTTTTTATTGTGCTTGTTGAAGAAAAACCAAAAACTCCAAAAATATTTCAGTGTGTTTCTCTGAACTTCTTTTCTTTTTATTCGAGTCTTACCGAGGAGAAGACCACGATGAAAATGTTGAGTGGCTCTCATATGAATAATTGTTGAACTAATAAAGAGCCCATTTTACCTTGTCTTCTCCTGTTGAATAAAATGTGTGCAGATTCCAGCTTAGTCCACGACACTCTTGCACTATTATTATTTTCATATCATTCGGTCATGCAAGTGAAAGGCAATAATGACGACATCCGATGAACTGGCCGTGGCAAAGAGAAACTGGTATGAACTCGACTTGTTCTGTTTGTGTAAATATGTTTAACCTAGTATCCAGGCTTCAGCCCATTATGATTAAACATGTTTGCAATGACAATTAGAGATTATAGTTTCTCATGCCATGCATAAGTAGCTCGGAGTTGATAATGATTTATCTTGGATATCAACATAGCGTTAAAATGATTGTGATGTAGTATGATGATATGGTATCCTCCTCTGAATGTTCGAGTGGCTTGACTTGGTACATGTTCATGCATGTAGTTGAATCAAAACCAACATAGCCTTTATAATATTTATGTTCATGGTGTTCATATCCTACTCATGCTAGTGTCCAATGTTACTTACGCATAATGCATGGTTATTATCGTTGTTGCTCTCTAGCTGGCCGCTTCTCAATCTTAATTGCTAGCCTTCGCTTGTACTAAGTGGGAATTCTGCTTGTACATCAAAAACCTTGAACCCAAAGTTATTCCAGATGAGTCCACCATACCTACCTATATACGGTATTACCCTGCCGTCCTAAGTAAATTTGCATGTGCCACCTCTAAAAACTTCTAAAAAATTATCCATTTTGTGTGCCTGGATCGTTCATGGAATGACAAGAGGTGGTCGATATCTTCCATGCTAAGCGGGTTATCCTCAGGTCGAGTGTTTATTCACTCGCCATCACACGAGGAAATGGGCGGTAATAGGAATGCCCAGTCCCAAACTACAAACATGAAAAAGAGCTCATCTCTGAAATAATCAAACAAAAACTCCCAACGGAGTTAAAACCTTTACTTTTATCGCTTGGGAACCACCACTAGCGTGCTTAGCATGGAAGATGTTGATAACTGATGGTCGTGAAGTGAATAAAAAGGGTGCATGTCTATCATTTATCTCTGTTTTAAAAATTGAGCTCTGGCACCTCTGCAAATCACTGCTTCCCTCTGCGAAGGGACTATGTATTTACTTTTATGTTGTGTCATCACCTTCTAAAAACAAGCGCCAGAAACTGAGTAGAGCACAGCTGTCATGATTTATGCATTGTGTGTAGCTAATGTTGGGTGCATCATGACTGGACCTTTTCTACCATGAATTACAATGTTTAGTCGCTGCTTGAACTTTGGAGGTGCTCTACATTTATGTTTTGCGGTCTCAGAAAGGACTGGCAAGATACCACTATTGTCATATTATATCATGGTTGTTTTGACAACGTGTTGCTGTCTAAGATATCTTATTATTGCTCGCTAGCTGATTATGTCATTGATATGAATCATTATAATCTTTAAGAGTTATTGTCGACATGGTTAGTTATAATGCTGGTTGAAAACCTGGGTGCTGTTTAAGCTTATTTACGCAAACAAGAGCAAAAGTGTTCGTAAAAGTTTTTCTTTCTCACTTTCAGATTATCAACTGAATTGCTTGAGGACAAGCAAAGGTTTAAGCTTGGGGGAGTTGATATGTCTCCAACGTATCTACTTTTTCTCACGCTTTTCCTCTTGTTTTGGACTGTAATTTGCATGATTTGAATGAAACTAACCCCGGACTGACGCTGTTTTCAGCAGAACTACCATGGTGTTGTTTTTGTGCAGATATAAAAGTTCTCGGAATGGAACGAAACTTTGTGAGGATTTTTTATATCAATAATAAGAATTTCTGGAGCCAAGACCCACCAGAGAGGGCCCCCTGGTTGGGCACAACCCACCAGGGCGCGCCCCATCTCCTGGCGCGCCGAGGTGGGTTGTACCCACCTGGTGGCCCCGCTGATGACCCCCCTGATACTATAAAATTACATATTTTCAGAAAAAAATCAGGGAGAATGAATTATCATGATCCACGAGACGGAGCCGCCGCCAAGCCCTGTTCTTCCTCGGGAGGGCAGATCTGGAGCCCGTTTGGGGCTCCGGAGAGGGGGGTCTTCGTTCTTCGTCATCACCAACCCATCTCCATCGTGAATTCCATGATGCTCCACACCGGGAGTGAGTAATTCCTTCGTAGGCTCGCTGGTCGCTGAGGAGTTGGATGAGATTCATCATTTAATCGAGTTAGTTTTGTTAGGGCCCGATCCCTAGTATCCACTATGTTCTTAGATTGATGTTGCTATGACTGTGCTATGCTTAATGCTTGTCACTTTTGGCCCGGGTGCCATGAACTCAGATCTGAACCGTTTATGAATTCATCATTATATCCATGTTTTAGATCTGATCTTGCAAGTTATAGTCACCTACTACAGTTATGATCCGACAACCCCGGAGTGACAACAACCGGGCCCACTCTCGGTGATGATCGTAGTTTGAGGAGTTCATGTATTCACTATGTGTTAATGCTTTGTTCCGGTTCTCTATTAAAAGGAGGCTGTAATATCCCTTAGTTTCCAATATGGACCCCGCTGCCACGGGAGGGTAGGACAAAAGATGTCATGCAAGTTCTTTTAATAAAGCACGTATGACTATTTATGGAATACATGCCAACATTATATCGTTGAACTGGAGCTAGTGTCGTATCGCCCTAGGTTATAACTGTCACATGATGAATATCATCCAACAAGTCACCGATCCAATGCCTACGAATTTATCTTATATTGATCTTGCTGCGTTACTATTGCTATCATCACTGTTACACTTGCTACAAATTACTGCTATCACTGTTACTGTTACCGTTGCTGCTGTCACTACTATCAAACTACTTTGCTACTGATCACTTTGCTGCAGATAATTAATCTCCAGGTGTGGTTGAATTGATAACTTAGCTGCTAATACCTACAAATATTCTTTGGATCCCCTTGTGTCGAATCTATAAATTTGGGTTAAATACTTTACCCTCGAAAACTGTTGCGATCCCCTATACTTGTGGCTTATCAAGCGCCGCCGTCTTGAAGCGGAACTTGGGCAGGAGCACTTTTGCCCTCTAGTGGAGCGATTCCACCGGGGGAACTCCCCCCCCCCCCCCCGAGGGGGAAATCATCGTCATCATCATCGCCAACAACTCTCCCATCTTGGGGAGGGAAATATCCATCAACATCTTCAACAGGACCATCTCATCTCAAACCCTAGTTCATCTCTTGTGTTCAATTTTTGTACCGGAACTATAGATTGGTGCTTGTGGGTGACTAGTAGTGTTGATTACATCTTGTAGTTGATTAGTATATGATTTATTTGGTGGAAGATTATATGTTCAGATCCAATATGCTATTTAATACCCCTCTGATCTTGAGCATGATTATCATTTGTGAGTAGTTACTTTTGTTCTTGAGGTCACGGGAGAAATCATGTTGCAAGTAATCATGTGAACTTGATATGTGTTCGATATTTTGATAGTATGTATGTTGTGATTCCCCTTAGTGGTGTCATGTGAACGTGGACTAGGGTTGCGAGAGTGACAAAAGTTTAAACCCTAGTTTATGCGCTATTCCGTAAGGGACCGATTGGATCCAAAAGTTTAATGCTATTGGTTAGAATGTATTCTTAATACTCTTCTCGTAGTTGCGGATGCTTGCGAGGGGGTTAATCATAAGTAGGAGGCTTTTTCAAGCAAGAACAACACCTAAGCACCGGTCCACCCACATATCAAATTATCAAAGTAGCGAGCACGAATCGAATCAACATGATGAAAGTGACTATATGAAATTCTCGTGTACCCTCAACAACGCTTTGCTTATTATAAGAGACCGTTTTTGTGACAGTCTGGATTTTGCCTTCTCTCTTTTTACCGGACTTGCCTTCTCTCTCTTTCCGGACTTGGTTTTCATCGTGGTTTTTGCCCTGATTTGATTTGGATCAATTCAAATGGACTTGCCACTTGGTCATATCCTTGGCTTTCACCCAAGTGACCTATCTACCTTATTCCTCCCACAAATTCCCAAAATAATAAAATGAATATTTTTCCTAAAAGGAAAATATTCATTTTTCTCTCTTAAGCTCATTTCAGAACTTTGTGCTCCAAAGCAACCTCAATTTTTCTTGCTCAGAAAAATCTGAGATAATTCCTAAATATTCTTAGGACCATGGCACATCTTCCCATGCAAAAATATTGCATCACTTTTTGTAATATTTTTGCTGTAGAAAATCTTTTCACTTCTGGACCAGAAATGCACTTTGTACAGAAGTGCATTTTTCCTTGAGCTTTTGGCCTTGAGATTTCTTGAGCTTAAAGACCTTCCTAAGAAACCCTAAACCCCAGGAGATTAGCCCTAATGGCCTTCTAGAAGGTGGCCAAACTTGGCGACCAAGTTTCTGACCAGAAACTTGCCAGCTTGGTAGAGTCGCGTCTGGTCAGCCTGGGTATGATCCATCACCTCTCCTAGACGTAGCACTGCACGGTCGAGCTCGTAGACAAGGTTTGCCCGCTCCTGGCCGTCGTTTTGGCCATGCCAGCCTGGTGACCGTGCGACGACTCGGCGCCTGGCAGCGTCTCGACGCGCTCTGGCTGGCGCTTTGCGTTCTATTTCGCGCGTGTGCATGCAAGTGCTCGCCTCCGACTGCCGCAACATGCCACAACCCTCGACCCATCACCCATGACCCCTCCCTGGCACTCGCTGATGCCGGAGCCGCCGCAGCAAGCCCGGTCAAGTCGCGGCCAAAATGGCACAGTGCGCTTGTGTGCTTGTCCCCATCTCAAACCGCCGCCAGTGCTCGTCCACGAGCATGGGCAAGCGCCGGCGTTGACGCTGCACCCTGTCCCCTCGCGTTGGAGCCTCTCATCGATGTTCGCCGCATGTCCAGAGTGCTCCGGCGGTGACACGTCCCCCCCCTCTGCTCCGGCTATATAAAGCCACCCCGCCTCCCTTGCTAGCCACGCCCCACTCCACACCACCTCCACGAACACGTAGACGAGCAGAAGCCCGGTCGGGCAGGCCTCTGGCCATCGCCCCGACCGAGGACTCCGGCGATCCCCGCAGGCCAGCTGCCGCTCTCCAGGGCCTCTCGAGCTCAAGAAGCTGCTTGGGCAGGGCCTTGGTGGTCTGCTGGAGCTGCCTGGACCCCGCCAAGCCCTCAGAGTGTTGGGGAACGTAGCAGAAATTTAAAATTTTCTACGTATCACCAAGATCAATCTATGGAGTCATCTAGCAACGAGAGAGAGGGGAGTGCATCTACATACCCTTGTAGATCGCGCGCGGAAGCGTTCAAGAGAACGGGGTTGATGGAGTCGTACTCGTCGTGATCCAAATCACCGATGATCCTAGCGCCGAACGGACGGCACCTCCGCGTTCAACACACGTACGGAGCGGGGACGTCTCCTCCTTCTTGATCCAGCAAGGGGGGAGGAGAAGTTGATCGAGATCCAGCAGCACGACGGCGTGGTGGTGGAAGTAGCGGGATCCCGGCAGGGCTTCGCCAAGCGCAAGCGGGGAGGAAGAGGTGTCACGGGAGGGAGGGAGGCGCCAGGGCTTGGGGTGCTGCTCCCATGCGCCTCCCCACTATATATAGGGGTGGAGGGGGCTGGTTTCTTGCCCTCCAAGTCCATTGGGGCGTTGGCAAAGGTGGGGGAAAGATATCCCATCATTTCCCTTCCCGATTGTTATCCCCCCTTTTTAGGGATCTTGATCTTATCCGTTCGGGATATGATCTTATTCCTTCTAAGGTGGGATCTTGGTGCGCCTTGACCAGGGGTGTGGGGCCTTGCCCCCACTACCCACGTTCATGTGGGTCCCCCCATGCAGGTGGGCCCCACTTCGGAACCTTCTAGAACCTTCCCGATACAATACCGAAAAATCCCGAACATTTTCCGGTGGCCAAAATAGGACTTCCCATATATAAATCTTTACCTCCGGAACTCCTCGTGACATCCAGGATCTCATCCGGGACTCCGAACAACTTTCGGTTAACCGCATACTAATATCTCTACAACTCTAGCGTCACCGAACCTTAAGTGTGTAGACCCTACGGGTTCGGGAGACATGCAGACATGACCGAGACGACTCTCCGGTCAATAACCAACAGCGGGATCTGGATACCCATGTTGGCTCCCACATGTTCCACGATGATCTCATCGGATGAACCACGATGTCGAGGATTCAATCAATCCCGTATACAATTCCCTTTGTCAATCGGTATGTTACTTGCCCGAGATTCGATCATCGGTATCCCAATACCTTGTTCAATCTCGTTACCGGCAAGTCACTTTACTCGTATCGCAACGCATGATCCCGTGGCTAACTCCTTAGTCACATTGAGCTCATTATGATGATGCATTAACGAGTGGGCCCAGAGATACCTCTCCGTCATACGGAGTGACAAATCCTAGTCTCGATTCGTGCCAACCCAACAGACACTTTCAGAGATACCTATAGTGCACCTTTATAGCCACCCAGTTACGTTGTGATGTTTGGTACACCCAAAGCATTCCTACGGTATCCAGGAGTTGCACAATCTCATGGTCTAAGGAAATGATACTTGACATTAGAAAAGCTCTAGCAAACGAACTACACGATCTTGTGCTATGCTTAGGATTGGGTCTTGTCCATCACATCATTCTCCTAATGATGTGATCCCGTTATCAATGACATCCAATGTCCATGGTCAGGAAACCATAACCATCTATTGATCAACGAGCTAGTCAACTAGAGGCTTACTAGGGACATGTTGTGGTCTATGTATTCACACATGTATTACGGTTTCTAGTTAATACAATTATAGTATGAACAATAGACAATTATTATGAACAAGGAAATACAATAATAACCATTTTATTATTGCCTCTAGGGCATATTTCCAACACGGAGCTGCCTCTAGCCACCGTCTTCCACCTCTCCAGCGAACCCCGTCCGCCACCGAAGCTTGCGAGCTCGACTGCGACCAGCTCCGTCCACCTTTCGCCAAGCCACGGGTACGGGCAGGTGCGCCGCGAGCCCCGCTTCCGATCTATCCCTCTAGCCTAGCCCCAAACCCCCTCGTCGCCGGCATGAGCTCCGGCGAAGCACCGCCTCCCCTCTGATCTCGATCACCTTCCCTCTCTCCTGACTGGTGGGGCCCAGTGTCAGCCTCACCACTCGCGCCCGAAGCGGTATGAGTGGATGCGCACTCCCACTTTACGCCTTCGGCGTCACCCCCCCAGGATTTTCTATTTATTGAAATGTAATTCAGAAATCTGACTAAACTTTGACCAGCCACCATTTCTAAACCATAAGTCCAAATGAATTGATTCTTTTTGCATTGTCTTTGTTACAGAAAGCTCTAGCATCACACCAAAAGGTGGATTTTTCCTTGCTGTCTAGAATTTCTGGTGATTTTCAGAATGTGTTTTGACATTTATTTTTGTGGTTTTAAAATATTTTCAGAAGGAGGATCTTGCCTTGAAGCTAACCAGGAGGAGTGTGACCCTCCTCTGCACTAAGGCAAGCCACTGCATCATTTGGATGGTGTTATTTCAATATCTATGATTTTCTACTTGAATATGAGTCTTTGTTTGCATTTAAAATTTGATAAATTAATATGGTTAATTGCTAGTTGTTTTATGATGCTTGATATGCTTGTTTTAGCTTCTGGTTGAGTTCATCGAATTGTTTGGCTGAGTAGAGTAAGATTTTGCACTAGATATTTTGTTATGGAAAGTTATGGTAGCTATTTTTGCTAGTAATAGTTTTCAACTAAATGATGAACTAAAAAAATGTTGTTTGTAGATAAAAATGAGTTATAACCAGAGAAGTTTCTGATCTTAGTATTGCAAGATAGTTATCTTGCTTGTTTTGATCCATGCTTAAGAGTTGCTTGCTCTGTGTGACGAGTAGTTGCATGATTTCCGGTCTGATGCCATGTTAGTAATAAAAAGTTTTTCTGAAAGTTAATACTTGATTAAGTTCAACCTGAATATGATGTTGATCACATCATGGTGCCACTGAATCTGGTTTTTAATTCAGCGTGACCACATTTACCTAATGGGAAGGTCTTGATTCGGTCCTTTGTCGTGGCTCTCACCGGTGCCTCCCGCGAGGGAAGGTTATGGGCGTGCATACCCTTGCCCGGTAGGCGGACATAACCTTGTGTGCTCGTTTTGTTTTTATGGTACCTTGTCCCCGTTTGGGACCGTTTTGCCACGACGGTGGCCGTTGGTGTCTTTGGTAGACACGGGGCCACCCAAGACCTAGCCCTGAGAGGGAGATGGTCGGAGTGGCCGGGGAGAGTGCATGGCAAAGGGAGGGTTTCGTCGGAATACTTTGGTCCACCCGAATGGGAGTACGAGGCCAGGTATTCCGTAGTGTGGGTAAAGTGCGCTACCTCTGCAGAGTGCATTTAATCTATCGATAGCCGCGCCCTCGGTTATGGGCAAGACTCGGGAGTAATTTACACCATGGATCAACTTTTATAATTAATCTTGCAAACTAGTAATTGTTGTGATGCATTGTTTTGTGGTGAACCTTGAACACTCGAGGTGTTCATGAGTGATTGGTTTTAGGTGTGACCCCGGTGTGGTCACCGTTTGGTTATGAGGTAACCGTCTGGTAAGCGAGTCCGTGTGACTCGGTGCGCTGTTTGGTTGCTTTGCATAGCTTTGCATTTGTAGTAATTTCTTGCATTAATTTAACTTGATTAATTATCATGATATTGTCTGTCATCGTGCTTATGTTTGTTGTGAGCTTGCAAGTACATTCAATGTACTGACCTGGCGTGTCATGCCAGCTTTCAGGCAAGTTGATTCGCATCGGAGCGCATCTCGTGTCTAGGCCGTGTCCACATTGGTGTCCCTGTGCCATGCAGTTCCGCTACGTCGTTCTTCCGCTGCCGCGTAGTTTCATGTGATCGAGGCCCCAGCCATGTTCATTAAATACATACTGTCCAGCAGCACCGTGTGTGCCACTTGGCCTCGAATCTCGATGTAATATCAGACCTTTGTACCACGCTAGTATCAATAAAGCGGTTATTTCTGTACCATGTTGTTGTGTATTGCCAGAAGACTCGATCTCTAGGCTGGCAATGCAGGGTAAACCGGTTGCTCTGAGTCGGGGTGCCACAACGCTTGGTGTCAGAGCCGCGCTGATTGTAGGACACGCTGGACCGGTAGTGCGTTAGTAAAACGGTAGATAGTTTCGTTTGAGTGCCGGTAGACATAGGAATTGGTTGTTGCATTGCATGCATGACTTATTGTTGTTATTACTAACCGTATGGTTTGTGAGTGTAGATGGCACCAGTACCGATCTTGTACCATCCTGAGCCAGCTCCGTGCACATCGCCACACCTGCTTCAGAACGTGTGGCGACGACTCTATCCAGAGGGTGCTGATCCAGAGTATCGGGTGTATCGCTAGCATCTGGCCGGTGCATTGTATGAGTATTATGCTGAGGTCACTCTACACCACAGTTCCCCATCCGGCGCTTACACTTGTTCATCTAAGGGTGGTCTTGCTTCTACGCCATCTCAGGCGGTTCAGTTTGCTGCTATCGAGGCTCTTGTAGACTTGCGCTACAATGAGGTTCGCATGCACACCCACCCTGGACTTTTCTTCTACCCATCTCTGCACGAGAATGGGCGTATCCGCTTTCCTTTGATTAATCCGGCGTGCGATCGTCCCACTAGCCACCTTGCACGCTACATCACCGCTAGCTATCTCCTTAACTACGAGTTAGCTCGGGAGCTCTCACGCGCTCGCGCCGCTCTCGCTGCTGCTCGTATAGGGAACCCTCTTCCCGCTGTCATCTACGCTTCTGCTCCTCCCACCTCTGTTCCTACGATGACCTCGCAGGGTACCGTTAACCCTTTGACGGTGAACCCTCGCAGCGCTCCTGCTGCATGGCCTTCTCTTGTCGCTACTCCTGCCGCTCCTATGCTTAGATCCCATCCCCTGCCTGCCCCTGAGGGAGAGCCCTCAAGGCAGCGCCAGCGCACCTCTCTTCCCCCGGAGATCTCTACTATCAGTTCAGGATTTGGGTCCGGCTCAGGAGACGAGCCTGCAGCAGCACCATCCGAGCAGTAGATCGTTAGAGTATCGTGGTAGTCATGAGCATGATGTATGGCTGTAATCGCACTTGTCATGATGCGTAGTTTCATGTACGAGGGTAGTAGACCCATTGCGATGTTTATTTTCATGTTGGGACTATGTATAATTATGTTGGACTCTTTTTCGACTTGGTTTTATTCGCTGCTTTCTTCCGGGATTTGTCATTGGTTTTTCCCCCATTTTGGAATGTTCTCATCATGGTTGCTATGTATTGGGAAAACGAAAAATAGGTTGCCGCGTGGAGGCAGCAGCAGTCAAGCTGGTGAGGATGTCCCTGTCCGTCGTTCTGCAAGACAGGCAGGACATTCCCCTGAACCATACCAGCCACCTCCGCCTCCACCGCCACAACCACCTTCCACCGAGCAAATCCTGCATGTTTGAAGAAAGAAGGAGCAATGATCTGCTGGAAATACTGAAAAGTGTACAAGTTATGGTTGGGCAGAATGGAAACCAGAATGGCCATCATTCCAAGCTATCAGATTTTCAGCGAACCAAGCCTCCTAGTTTCAGCCATGCTACTGATCCTTTGGACGCCGACGACTGGCTAAGGACTATTGAAAGAAAACTGGAAATTGCTCACACAGACGACGGAGACAAGGTTCCCTTCGCAACGCATTATCTCGAAGGAGCTGCCGCTATACGGTGGGATAATGCCAAAGCAATATGGCCTGCCGACGAGGAAATTACTTGGACAAAATTCAAGGATCATTTTCGCAAATATCATATTCCCACCGGAGTCATGAAGATCAAGCAACGCGAATTTCTCGCTCTCACTCAAGGCAGCATGACCGTCGCCGAGTATCTGAATAAATTCAACCATCTGGCCCGCTATTCTCTCCATGATGTGGCCACCGAAGAGCGGAAGATCGACCGATTCCTTGGAGGCCTACATCAACATCTCCGGTGCACTCTCAGTATGTTTGATTTCCCGGACTTCCTGACTCTGGTGAACAAGGCCCTCATCGCCGAGAAGGAACACAAATTCATGCACGACAACAAGCCAGCTGCTAGTGACCACAAGCGCAAATTCGAGCCCAAGAAGGATATGCAACCAGTGCAAAAGGCTCGTACATGGCAACAGACTCAGGTGGAGTACAAACCCAATACCAAGTCTGCATCAGCTGTGCGACCAGAGAAGTTACCGTGAAAAATATGGAAGGTCGCACTACCAGTTTTTATGCCCGCAAGCGCATCCCCATGAAGGATATGGTTTTCGCAGCCGTGACAGAAGAGGTGGAATTAATCCCAGTGGTTAGTGAGTATCCAGATGTATTTCCTGAAGAATTGCCCGGCATGCCACCAGAACGGGAATTCGAGTTCGCTATTGACCTAGTGCCTGGAACCACCCCGATACATAAGAAATATTATCGGATGCCCTCCTCAGAATTGGTGGAATTGAAGAAACAACTGGATGAGATGCTGCAAAAAGGATACATTCGTCCAAGCTCTTCCCCATGGGGATCACCAGCAATATTCGTGGACAAAAAGGATGACAGTCTACGAATGTGTGTAGACTACCGACAGCTGAATGACGTCACCATTAAAAACAAGTATCCACTACCAAGGATTGACGATCTGTTTGATCAACTCAGTGGGGCCAAAGTATTCTCAAAGATTGATTTGAGGACGGGATATCATCAACTCAAGATTATGAAGGAAGATATTCCTAAGACCGCGCTCGCCACTCGGTACGGTCTTTAAGAATACACTGTTATGTCCTTCAGCCTCACCAACGCTCCTACATTCTTTATGCATATGATGAACAAGGTGTTTATGGACTTCTTGGACAAGTTTGTGGTGGTGTTCATTGATGACATCCTCATTTACTCCAAAAGCAAGGACAAACATAAGGAACATCTTCGCGTAGTTCTGCAACGGCTTTGCGATCATCAACTGTATGCCAAATTCAGCAAATGTGAGTTTTGGCTCCAGCAAGTGGGATTCCTCGGACATATCCTCTCGGCAGAAGGAATCTCGGTGGACCCAAGCAAGGTAAAAGATGTACTTGATTGGTCCGCACCCACCACCGTCTTAGAAATCCGGAGTTTCCTTGGACTGGCCGGATATTATCGCCGTTTATCGAAGGATTTTCCAAGATCGCCAAGCCAATGACTGAGCTCCTCAAGAAGGACAAGAAGTTCGCATGGACTGAAGACTGCGAACGGAGCTTCAATGAGTTAAAAACCAGACTGACATCGGCACCCGTATTAACTCTTCCAGATATCTACCGCAGTTTCAATGTTTACTGCGACGCCTCCAGAAAAGGACTGGGGGTGTACTCATGCAAGATGGCAAAGTGGTGGCCTATGCATCTCGCCAACTGCGACAACATGAAGGAAACTATCCTACTCATGATTTGGAATTGGCCGCAGTGGTGCACGCTTTGAAAATCTAGAGACATTATCTGATTGGAAAGAAGTGCCAAATATTCACCGACCATAAAAGTCTCAAGTATATATTCACCCAGCCCGACTTGAACCTTCGACAACGAAGATGGCTCGAGTTGGTTAAGGACTATGACCTCGGAATAAATTATCACCCGGGCAAAGCTAATGTGGTGGCTGACGCCCTCAGCCGCAAACCAGCCAACCTCAATGCCCTAATGGATTCCTTCCCTCCAGAGCTCTATGAAGAAATCATGCAGCTAAATTTGGTAATCACCGACGCCCGTCTTACCAATATATTAGAAGTTGCTCCTACTCTCGAAGAAGAAATCCGCAGAGCTCAAGCGGATGATAAGGTGTTACGGATATATGTTCAGAAGCTGCACCAAGGGCAAGCACCGTATTTCACTATGGATCAGCAAGGTTCGCTAAGGTTCCGAGGAAGACTTTGCGTACCCAACCAAGACAGTCTGAAGAAGAAAATATTGGCGGAAGCACATGAAGCACCATACTCAATTCATCCCGGTGGTACCAAGATGTATGAGGATCTTCGTCAGATATTTTGGTGGGATGGAATGAAGAAAGACATCGCGTATTTTGTGGCCTGCTGCGATATCTGCAATAAGGTAAAGGCGGAACACCAAAAACCCGTCGGACTTCTCTAGCCTCTGCCGGTATACCAATGGAAATGGGACGATATTTGCATGGATTTCATCACCGTATTACCAAGGTCTCATCGAGGAAACGACGCGATATGGGTCACAGTGGACACTCTAACCAAGGTGGCACACTTCCTACCCATCCGGACCACATACCGTGCAAATCAACTTGCACAGCTGTATGTATCAAGAATCGTCAGTCTGCATGGAGTACCCAAGACTATCACCTCCGACAGGGGATCTCTATTCACATCCGCATTTTGGTCCCGACTTCATCAAGCCTTGGGGACCGCTCTGAAGTACAGCACGGCTTACCATCCTCAGACAGATGGACAGACTGAGCGAGTAAATTAAATACTCGAAGATATGCTCGGGGCATGTACATTGGCCCAAGGAACCAAGTGGGAAGACTGTCTGCCCTACGCCGAGTTTTCCTACAACAACAGTTTCCAGGCCAGCTTAAAGATGTCACCCTATGAAGCCCTGTATGGCCGGAAATGCCGCACCCCATTAAATTGGTCTCAAACCAGAGATAGCCGTATTTTCGGGACTGATTTAATGCTCGAAGCATAAAAGAAAGTCAAGGAAATCTGAGACAGACTGCAACTGGCCAAATCCCGACAGAAGAGCTACTATGATGCCAAACATTGTCAGATCAGCTTCGAACCCGAAGAACACGTATATCTCCGAGTCACCCCTATGAAAGGAGTCAAGAGGTTTCAGACCCGAGGAAAATTGGCACCCAGATATATCGGTCCATTCCCCGTCATGGCCAGAGTCGGAACAGTTGCCTACCAGTTGGAATTGCCACCAGAATTGTCAGAAGTACACAACGTGTTTCACATCTCACAGCTAAGAAGATGCATCTCGCCACCGAAGAAAAGGACTGATATGTCAGAGATAGAATTGGCTAAGGATTTGACTTATGAGGAAAAGCCAATTAGAATATTGGATCAGACAGAAAGGGTCACTCGCAACAGGGCCTTGGTGGTCTGCTGGAGCTTCCTGGACCCCGCCAAGCCCTCGAAGCTGCCTCTAGCCACCGTCTTCCACCTCTCCGGCGAACCCCGTCCGCCATCGAAGCTTGCGAGCTCGACTGTGACCAGCTCCGTCCACCTTTCACCAAGCCACGGGTACGGGCAGGTGCGCCGCGAGCCCCGCTTCCGATCTATCCCTCTAGCCTAGCCCCAAACCCCCTCGTCGCCGGCATGAGCTCCGGCGAAGCACCGCCTCCCCTCTGATCTCGATCCCCTTCCCTCTCTCCTGACTGGTGGGGCCTAGTGTCAGCCTCACCACTCGCGCCCGAAGCGGTACGAGTGGAGGCACACTCCCACTTTACGCCTTCGACGTCACCCCCCCCCCCCCAGGATTTTCTATTTATTCAAATTTAATTCAGAAATTTGACTAAACTTTGACCAGCCACCATTTCTAAACCATAAGTCCAAATAAATTGATTCTTTTTGCATTGTCTTTGTTACAGAAAGCTCTAGCATCACACCAAAAGGTGGATTTTTCCTTGCTGTCTAGAATTTCTGGTGATTTTCAGAATGTGTTTTGAAATTTATTTTTGTGGTTTTAAAATATTTTCAGAAGGAGGATCTTGCCTTGAAGCTAACCAGGAGGAGTGTGACCCTCCTCTGCACTAAGGCAAGCCACAACATCATTTGGATGGTGTTATTTCAATATCTATGATTTTCTACTTGAATATGAGTCTTTATTTGCATTTAAAATTTGATAAATTAATATGGTTGATTGCTAGTTGTTTTATGATGCTTGATATGCTTGTTTTAGCTTCTGGTTGAGTTCATAGAATTGTTTGGCTGAGTAGAGTAAGATTTTGCACTAGATATTTTGTTATGCAAAGTTATGGTAGCTATTTTTGCTAGTAATAGTTTTCAACTAAATGATGAACTAAAAAAATGTTGTTTGTAGATAAAAATGAGTTATAACCAGAGAAGTTTCTGATCTTAGTATTGCAAGATAGTTATGTTGCTTGTTTTGATCCATGCTTAAGAGTTGCTTGCTCTGTGTGACGAGTAGTTGCATGATTTCCGGTATGATGCCATGTTAGTAATAAAAAGTTTTTCTGAAAGTTAATACTTGATTAAGTTCAACCTGAATATGATGTTGATCACATCATGGTGCCACTGAATCTGGTTTTTAATTCATTGTGACCACATTTACCTAATGGGAAGGTCTTGATTCGGTCCTTTGTCGTGGCTCTCACCGGTGCCTCCCGCGAGGGAAGGTTATGGGCGTGCATACCCTCGCCCGGTAGGCAGACATAACCTTGTGTGCTCGTTTTGTTTTTATGGTACCTTGTCCCCGTTTGGGACCGTTTTGCCACGACGGTGGCCGTTGGTGTCTTTGGTAGACACGGGGCCACCCAAGACCTAGCCCTGAGAGGGAGATGGTCGGAGTGGCCGGGGAGAGTGCATGGCAAAGGGAGGGTTTCGTCGGAATACTTTGGTCCACCCGAATGGGAGTACGAGGCCAGGTATTCCGTAGTGTGGGTAAAGTGTGCTACCTCTGCAGAGTGCATTTAATCTATCGATAGCCGCGCCCTCGGTTATGGGCAAGACTCGGGAGTAAGTCACACCATGGATCAACTTTTATAATTAATCTTGCAAACTAGTAATTGTTGTGATGCATTGTTTCATGGTGAACCTTGAACACTCGAGGTGTTCATGAGTGATTGGTTTCAGGTGTGACCCCGGTGTGGTCACCGTTTGGTTACGAGGTAACCGTCCGGTAAGCGAGTCCGTGTGACTCGGTGCGCTGTTTGGTTGCTTTGCATAGCTTTGCATTTGTAGTAATTTCTTGCATCAATTTAACTTGATTAATTATCATGATATTGTCTGTCATCGTGCTTATGTTTGTTGTGAGCTTGCAAGTACATTCAATGTACTGACCTGGCGTGTCATGCCAGCTTTCAGGCAAGTTGATTCGCATCGGAGCGCATCTCGTGTCTAGGCCATGTCCACGTTGATGTCCCTGTGCCATGGAGTTCCGCTACGTCGTTCTTCCGCTGCCGCGTAGTTTCGTGTGATCGAGGCCCCAACCATGTTCATTAAATAATGTACATACTGTCCAGCAGCACCGTGTGTGCCGCTTGGCCTCGAATCTCGATGTAATATCAGACCTTTGTACCACGCTAGTATCAATAAAGCGGTTATTTCTGTACCATGTTGTTGTGTAGTGCCAGAAGACTCGATCTCTGGGCTAGCAATGCAGGGTAAACCGGTTGCTCTGAGCCGGGGTGCCACAGTTTTGGCCTGTCCTTTGCTTCAAAAGGATTGGGCTACCTTGCTGCACTTTTGTTACCATTACCGTTACTTGCACGTTATAGATTGTCTTGCTATCAAACTACTCTGCTACTTACGATTTAGCACTTGCAGACATTACCTTGCTGAAAACCACTTGTCATTTCCTTCTGCTCCTCGTTGGTTTCGACACTCTTACTTATCGAAAAGGCTACAATTGATCCCATATACTTGTGTGTTATCAAGGCTATTTTCTGGCGCTGTTGCCGAGGAGTGAAGCGCTCTTGGTAAGTGGAAATTGGTAAGGAAAAATTATTACTACGTGCTGAAATTTATTGTCACTTGTTACTATGGAAAACAATCCTTTGAGGGGTTTGTTCGGGGTATATGCACCTTGACCGGAACCACAATTAGTTACCCCTCAACCTACTGCACCTACTGAAAATATTGAATATGAAATTCCTTCGGGTATGATAGAACAACTGCTAGCTAATCCTTATGCAGGAGATTGAACCGAACATCCTGATATGCACTTGATATATGTGGAAGAAATTTGTGGATTGTTTAAGCTTGCAGGTTTATCCGGAGATGAAGTTAAGAAGAAGGTTTTCCCTTTATCTTTGAAGGGAAAAACATTGGCATGATATAGGCTATGCCATGATATTGGATCTTGGAATTGGAATCGATTGAAATTTGGAGTTTCACCAAAAAAATATCCTATGCATCTAGTTCATCGTGATCGGAATTATATATATAATTTTTGGCCTCGTGAAGGAGAAAGTATTGCTCTAGCTTGGGGGAGGCTTAAGTCAATGTTATATTCATGCCCCAATCATGAGCTCTCAAGAGAAATTATTATTCAGAATTTTTATGCTCGGCTTTCCCATAATGATCGATCCATGCTTGATACTTCTTGTGCTGGTTCTTTTATGAAGAAGACTATTGAATTCTGGTGGGATCTTTTGGAAAGAATTAAACACAACTCTGAAGATTGGGAACTCGACAAAGGTAAATAGTCAGGTATTAAGCTCAAGTTTGATTGTGTTAAATCCTTTATGAATACCAAATGCTTTTCAAAAGTTTAGCACTAAATATGGACTTGAGATAGTAGCCTCCTTTTGTGAATCATTTGCTACTCATGTTGATCTCCCTAAGGAGAAGTGGTTTAAATATCACCCACCTATTAAAGAAGAAATTAAAGAACCGGTACTAGCTAAAGAGGAAACTATTATTTATAATGTTGATCCAGTTGTTCCTACTTCTTATATTGAAAAACCACCCTTCCCTGTTAGGATGAAAGAACATGCTAAAGTTTCAACTATGGTCAACAAAAGTTATATAAGAACACCTAAACCTGATGAACAAATCAAAGTAGAACCTAGTGTTGCTATGGTTAAGGATCTCCTGGAAGAAAATATAGATGAGCATGTTATTTACTTCTGTGATGAAGCTGCTAGAATTTCCAAACCCGATAAAAAGGATAAACATAGACCTGTTGTTGGCATGGCCGCTGTCTCAGTTAAAATAGGAGATCACTGTTATCATGGTTTATGTGACATAGGTGCTAGCGTGAGTGATATTCCTTTTACCTTATATCAAGAAATTATGAATGACATAGCACCCGCTGAAATAGAAGAAATAGATGCTACCATTAAACTTGCTAATAGAGACACCATCACACCACTTGGGATTGTTAGAGATGTTGAAGTCTTGTGTGGGAAAAATTAAATACCCTACTGATTTTCTTGTTCTTGGTTCCCCACAAGATGATTTTTGTCCCATTATCTTTGGTAGACCTTTCTTGAACACCGTTAATGCTAAAATAGATTGTGAAAAACAAATTATCGGTGTTAGCTTTGGTGATGAGTCTCATGAGTTTAATTTTTCCAAGTTTAGTAGAAAACCTCATAAAAATAATTTCCTAGTAAGGATGAAATAATTGGTCTTGCTTCTATTGATGTGCCTCCTACTGATCCTCTAGAACAATATCTGCTAGACCATGAAAATGATTTACATATGCATGAAAGAAATGAAATAGATAAGATTTTCTTTGAAACAACGTCCTCTGCTTAAACAAAATTTGCCTATTGGAACTCTAGGAGGTCCTCCTCCACCTAAAGGTGATCCTGTGTTTTAATTAAAACAATTGCTAGACACTTTGAAATATGCTTATCTTGATGAGAAGAAGTTATGTCCTGTTATTATTAGTGCTAACGTTTCAGAACATGAAGAAGAAAGATTATTGAAAGTTCTAAGGAAGCACAGAGCTGCTATTGGATATACTCTTGATGATTTAAAGGGCATTAGTCCCACTCTATGTCAGCAAAAGATTAATATGGAACCTGATGCTAAAATCGTTGTTGATCA
This sequence comes from Aegilops tauschii subsp. strangulata, assembly GCF_002575655.3. Taxonomy (NCBI): domain Eukaryota; kingdom Viridiplantae; phylum Streptophyta; class Magnoliopsida; order Poales; family Poaceae; genus Aegilops; species Aegilops tauschii. Next base: position 182,587,738 of record NC_053040.3, read on the forward strand.
CCAACGTCGATTAAATCCGAAGATGAAGGAGGTGGTAAGAATAGAAATATTAAAACTTCTGGAAGCAGGTATAATCTATCCTATAGCTAATAGTAGATGGGTAAGTCCTGTTCATTGTGTCACTAAGAAAGGAGGTATTACTGTTGTTCCTAATGATAAGAATGAACTTATTCCACAAAGAATTGTTATAAGCTATAGAATGGTAATTGATTTTAGAAAATTAAACAAAGCAACTAGAAAAGATCATTACCCTCTGCCTTTTATTGATCAAATGCTAGAAAGGTTATCTAAGCACACACATTTTTGCTTCCTTGATGGATACTGTGGTTTTTCACAAATACATGTTTCTCAACCTGATCAAGATAATACCACTTTCACTTGTCCCTTTGGAACTTATGCTTATAGACGTATGCCTTTTGGTTTATGAAATGCACCTGCTACCTTTCAAAGATGCATGACTGCTATATTCTCTGACTTTTGTGAAAAGCTTGTTGAGATTTTCATGGATGGCTTTTCTGTTTATGGGAAGTCTTTTGATGATTGTTTAAGCAATCTTGATCGAGTTTTGCAGAGATGCGAGCAAACAAACCTTGTCTTGAATTGGGAGAAGTGCCACTTTATGGCTAATGAAGGTATTGTTTTGGGCCATAAATTTTTTGAAAGAGGTATTGAGGTGGACAAAGCTATGGTTGATGCAATTGAGAAAATGCCATGTCCTAAAGATATCAAAGGTATTCGTAGTTTCCTTGGTCATGCTGGTTTCTATAGGAGATTTATCAAAGACTTTCCTAAAATTTCTAGGCCCCTTACAAATCTTTTGCAAGAGGATGTTCCCTTTGTTTTTGATGATGATTGTTTAGAAGCCTTTGAAACACTCAAGAAAGCCTTAATTTCTGCACCTATTGCTCAACCACCTGACTGGAACTTGCCTTTTGAAATTATGTGTGATGCTAGTGATTATGCTATTGGTGCTGTTCTAGGACAAAGAGTTGATAAGAAACTAAATGTTATTCATTATGTTAGTAAAACTCTAGATAGTGCTCAAAGAAATTATGCTACTACTGAAAAAGAATTTCTAGCAATGGTGTTTGCTTGTGATAAATTTAGATCTTACATTGTTGACTCTAAAGTTATTGTTCACACCGATCATGCTGCTATAAAATATCTTATGGAAAAGAAAGATGCCAAACCTAGGCTTATTTGATGGGTTCTCTTGCTACAAGAATTTGATTTGCATATCACTGATAGAAAAGGAGCAGAGAACCCCGTGGCTGATAACTTGTCTAGGTTGGAGAATGTCCTTGATGACCCACTACCTATTGATGATAGTTTTCCTGATGAGCAGTTAGTTGCAATAAATGTTTCTCATAACACTCCTTGGTATGCTGACTATGTTAATTACATTGTTGCTAAATATTTACCACCTAGTTTTACATACCAACAAAAGAAAAATTCTTATATGATTTAAGACATTACTTTTTGGATGACCCACGTCTTTATAAAGAAGGAGTAGATGGTATTATTAGACGTTGTGTACCTGAGCATGAACATGGACAAATACTACGGAAATGTCACTCCGAAGCTTATGGAGGGCATCATGCGGGAGACAGAACTGCTCACAAGGTATTGCAATCTGGGTTTTATTGGCCTACTCTTTTCAAGGATGCTCGTAAGTTTGTCTTATCTTGTGATGAATGCCAAAGAATAGGTAATATCGGTAAGCGTCAAGAAATGCCTATGAATTATTCACTTTTTGTTGAACCATTTGATGTTTGGGGATTTGATTACATGGGACATTTTCCTTCCTCTAATGGGTATACTCATATTTTGGTTGCTGTTGATTATGTTACTAAGTGGGTAGAAGCTATTCCAATTAGTAGTGCTGATCACAACACCTCTATTAAAATGCTTAAGGAAGTTATTTTCCCAAGATAATTAATGACTGGTGGTGGTTCACACTTTATTTATGGTGCTTTCCGTAAAATGCTTGCTAAGTATGATATTAACCATAGAATTGCATCACCCTATCATCCTGAGTCTAGTGGCCAAGTTGAGCTTAGCAATAGAGAAATAAATTTAATTTTACAAAAGACTGTCGATAGGTCCCGGAAGAATTGGTCTAAGAAATTAGATGATGCACTTTGGGCTTATAGAACAACTTATAAAAATCCTATGGGTATGTCTCCTTATAAAATGGTTTATGGAAAAGCTTGTCATTTGCCTCTTGAGTTAGAACATAAAGCATATTGGGAAATTAAAGAACTCATCTATGATTTCAAACTTGCCGGTGAAAAGAGGTTATTTGATATTAGCTCACTAGATGAATGGAGAACCCAAGCTTATGAAAGTGCCAAGTTAATTAAAGAAAAAGTTAAAAGATGGCATGATAAAAGAATCCAAAAGCGTGAGTTCAAAGTTGGAGAATATGTTCTTTTGTACAACTCTCGTTTCAGATTCTTTGCACTAAAACTCCTCTTCAAATGGGAAGGACCCTATGTTATCAGGGAGGTTTATCGGTCTGGAGCTATCAAAATAAATAATGCCGAAAGTACTAACCCGAAGGTTGTTAATGGGCAACGAATAAAACATTATATCTCAGGTACGCCTATTAATGTTGAAAGCAATATTATCCAAACTATGACACCGGAAGAACACATAAAGGAAACCTTCCGGAACACTCCAGAATCGTTAAAAAGAGGAGGTACGTGATACGGTAAGTAAACGGACTCGGAAAAAATCGCAAAAATAGTTTTTGTCAGTTTTGGAATATTTATAAAATTAGGAAAATAAGAAACAACCAGGAAGGTCACCCTGGTGGGCGCCAGGCGCGCCCAGGTGGGTTGTGCCCACCTCGGGTGCCTTCCGGACTCTGTTTTTCTTCCGTTTGCTTGTTTCCCAGGATAAAAAATCTTTATATACCCCCCGAACCTATTAACAACCGTATCGTGGAGAAATCTTCTATTTTCTTTTCTTACTGTTTTCCTGATAGATCCGAAAATATGTCATCCCAAGACCGGAGGGTGAGAGCTATGTTGCTGATTTTATCGCAAACCCCAAGTCTTATGGGGATGTGGAGCATTATGGCTGGACTTCAGAGGAAGAGGAAGACTATTATCCTAGGGAGGAGGAGATGAGCTCAGACGAGGATGAAGCCCCATTGCCTCAACCTGGGGACATGCATGTGGAATTCAAGAAGTCAAGCCTCCCCAACAAAGCAAAGAGGCCTAAGGTTCAGTTTATACCCTTCTGCCTTTTGCAGGAAAACAAGCAAGAATTGTGCAAAAAGGTACCGGAGCTTGAGCAGGAGATCGGTGAATTGAAGGAGGAAAATTCCATCATCAAGTGTAAGCTGAGGAAGAAGGACAAACCCTCTACTTCATCACCACCACCACCTTCTTCATCACCAAAAGAAAACTGAGTATCGGGTATGGGCACTCCCCTTGGCTTCCGCCAAGCTTGGGGGAGGTGCCCCGGTATCGTATCACTCCCACTATCTTTTGACTTTACTTATCTTAGTTCGATCTTTAGTTATCTTTTGCTTTAGATGAATAAAAGTTTAGTTTGATCCTTTCTTTTTGAGTTTGCTTAGTGATCTATCCTTGTAATCGTGTGCGAGATATATAATAAAGTTTAGTTTGAGTTTTGCTTCTTTACTTTCATGTTCCAATAAAAAGAATGGAAATAAATGAAAAAGATCATATGATAATCGTATGGTAGGTAATGACACCACGTAAGGAAAATTATAAGTAGAAAATTTTATTAGAGATTGACAAACATAGCATTGGTCAATGATGCAACTCATGAAAGAATTAATAAGGGAAGAGAAGATTCACATACAAATACATTGTCCTGGAAATCTTTTTTGATTGTGAGCCCCCACCAAAATATTATATGCCAAAATTGTTGACGTTGGACAAGGAAGACAACGTAATGATTTATGTTTGTTCATATTCACATAGAAGTTATATTGTCATAGATCCTTCAACATGTGGTGTTTCCCCCCCCCCCATCTTTTCTAGCCAAAAATTCCACACCAAGTAGAGATACTACTTGTGCATCCAAAAACCCTTAAACCAAAATCTTATTTTCAAGAGTCCAACATACCTACCTAAGGATTGAGTAAGACCCTTCAAGTAAGTTGTCATCGGTGCAATAAGGCAATAAAAATTGCTTCTAAAAGTGTGAGATCATTTAGTGCAAGAGAAAATTGAGCATTGTACGAACTTGTGATAGCAAAGAATAAAAGCGACAGGCTGCATAATAAAGGTTGCTATCATAAGGGGCAATATAATGTGACGTTCTTTTGCACTAAGGGGTTGAGCATACAAACAAAAGGCGCATGGCAACCTCTGCTTCCCTCTGTGAAGGGCCTATCTTTTACTTCTATGTATTTCCTTTTATGCAAGAGTCAAAGTTTTTCTCTCTATTCCTTTTTATTTTTCTCCTTTGGCAAGCATCATGTGGTGAGGAAAGATCTAGGCACATATGTCCAGTTGGATATGGGTTGTTGACATCACCCTTGAGGTGAATACATTGGGAGGCGAAACTATAAGCCCCTGTCTTTCTATGTGTCCGGTTGAAACGTTTTGCTCATGTGTATGCGGTGAGTGTTAGCAATCATAGAAGACTATATGGTTGAGTATGTGGACTTGCCTAAAGGCTCCGATACGTGACCCTTCCTAAAATATGATGAATCGTAGTTGCAAAGTTGACTGAGAACATAGTTTCTTGGTTTCCAATAGAGTTTATGCTTTATACTTCGATAGTGTGATGAATTATTACTTATTCATGAGAAGTCTATGATAAAAGGTCTATGATAAAAAAATTATGTTAAAGTTTGTTGCTGTCATAATATTTCACATGATGCTTCTATGTCCGTATTTTGTTTTTGTCGACACCTCTCTCTCTAAGCATGTGGACATGTTTTTTGATTTTGGTTTTCGCTTGAGGACAAGCAAGGTCTAAGCTTGGGGGAGTTGATACGTCCATTCTGCATCATGTTTACCTACTGTTATTTATAATGTTTTTATGCATAATAATGCTTTTTGGAGTAATTCGAATGCCTTTTCTCTCATCATATGCAAGGTACACACAAAGAGGGAGAATTCCGGTAGCTGGAAATTTGGACCTGAAAAAGCTACGTCAGGCTACCTATTCTGCACAACTCCAAATGAGCTGAAAACTCACGAGGATTTTTTATGGAATAAATAGGAAATACTGGAGCAAATAACCACCCGAGGGGGGTCCACCTGGTGAGCACAAGACACCAAGGCGTGCATGGGGGGCAGGCACGCCCTGGTGGGTTGTGCTCAGCCAGCCCACCTCCGGTGCCCATCTTCTGGTATATAAGTCATTTTGACCTAGAAAAAAATAAGGAGAGGACTTTCGGGACGGAGCGCCGTCATCTCGAGGCGGAACTTGGGCAGGAGCACTTTTGCCCTCCGGCGGAGCGATTCTGACGGGGGAACTCCCCCCCCCCCCCCCCCCGAGGGGGAAATCATCGTCATCATCATCACCAACAACTCTCCCATCTTGGGGAGGGCAATCTCCATCAACATCTTCAACAGGACCATCTCATCTCAAACCCTAGTTCATCTCTTATGTTCCATCTTTGTACCGAAACTATAGATTGGTGCTTGTGGGTGACTAGTAGTGTTGATTACATCTTGTAGTTGATTAGTATATGGTTCATTTGGTGGAAGATTATATGCTCAGATCCAATATGCTATTTAATACCCCTCTGATCTTGAGAATGATTATCATTTGTGAGTAGTTACTTTTGTTCTTGAGGCCACGGGACAAATCATGTTGCAAGTAATCAGGTGAACTTGATATGTGTTTGATATTTTGATAGTATGCACTACAAAAAAATACACTTCCGTGATGATACGTGTTTGTCACAGTAGGTCGCGTTTTTTGTCATGCATGTACATCCATGACAAATTTATGACAGAATCAAGATAGTCATACCTGTGCTGTCGTAGAAGTGTTCCATGACATTACCAAAATTATCATCACGGAAGTGTCCACTTCCATGACGATAAATCGCGTGTCACAAAAGTGCTTTCATCAAGGGTGACCGACACGTGGCATCCACCATAACGAAACGCCGTTAAGCTATCGGGTCGGGTTTTGGATCCGATAACCCATTAACAGCCCCGACCAATGGGGATTTTCCACGTGTAAAATCATCATTGGCTGGAGGAAACAAGTGTCGGCTCATCGCTGGGACAGATGTCATCCACTCATTGGACAGAAGGCGCCTATGATACGTCGACACATGGCACGGCCCAACAGTGGACCATTCCTGTGAAAAGGCCGGCCCGTTTGACTTGGTCAAAAGCTGGCGGGCCAGCCCATGGAAAGCCTGTTAACGGCATGTTCACATATAGCCCATTTACAGCCCTCTAACCCAAGGCCCGTTACGCCCTATTCGAATTAGGCCCAGTAGCGTCATCTGGGCCATCCAATATGATTCCAGCCCGTTTTCACTTCTGGCCCATGTATGGCCCATGACGTCTTTCGGCCCATATGAGGCCCTATGTAACTCTTGGCCTATTAACGGCCCGTGCTGAAACTGGCCCGTAATGAACAGTGTATTACTTTACACCCATTAACGGCCCGTGGTGAAACTGGCCCGTAATGAACATTGTATCACTTTATACCCATTAACGGCCCGTTATTCCGTTGGGCCGTTTCCAGCCCATGTTATCTTTCGGCCTTCTCAGAGCCCATTTATTCTTGGGCTATTTTCCAGCATTCGTTTACTTACGGCCCGTTACTGTCATTTTCTGCTTGTGGGCCAAATTCAGCCCGTCGTTACAGTCGGCCCGTTTGTGGTCCGTTAATACGTTGGGCCGTTTTCATAGCGTCATCAAATACGGCCTATTAACGATGGCCCGTTATGGTCGGCCCATGAACGGACAATTCCAACTCTAGCCCGTTTACGGCCAGAATGCGGTCTGTTTGGCCCATGTTTGGCCAATCGATCATACGACCCGTATAAGGCCCATTGATGATACGGCCCGTAGAAGGCCCATTGTTTCTATGGCCCGTAGAAGGCCCACTGTTTCTACGGCCCGTAGAAGGCCCACTGTTTCTACGGCCCGTAGAAGGCCCACTGTTTATACGGCCCATAGAAGGCCCACTGTTTCTACGGCCCGTGGGAGGCCCAGTGTCACTACGGTAAATATTAGCCCATGGTTATTGTGGCCTAGTTTAAAAAAATAGGTTATTGCAGCCACTAGCAAACCGCAGAAAAAGAACTGCATTGACTACAAGCAAACAAATAAACAAGACAACAAGCAAATAAATAAGCAAGCAACTTACACTAGGCTATCACGGCTATTACACATATTACATCCACTGGACATCAAAGTTCGCCACCAGTGCAAATATAGGGAACACAGCAGCATATAAACGCCGCAGCAAAACAAGTCCAGAACTGAAACCACTTCAAAAGAGCTCAAGAAACAATATCCTGGGTACCCATAATGCTGGCAAGATGCTTAGCAAGCTTATTAACTTTCTCTTGTTTGGCACTTAAGTCCTCCAGCGCTTGATGTTGCACCAGAAAGTATGCATCTGAATTCTGCAGGGACTTCCTCAGTCATTCGGCTTCCTGTCGCATAACATCTGATCGATGTCTTTCAACTTGAAGTTGAGACTCAAGAAGCCGAACTGATTCAGGCAACGAGTTCGAAGAGCTGGTGCCAGCAGTGGTAGCCAGTAACTCGAACACTACATCAAGACAGGACTTTGGGGTTGTCTCAGTGTCTTCAATATAGTTTTTATCAGCTTTCTTGGAGACCAACAGGGATGTCTCACTATATTGAACCTTATCTGCATTACTTCCTTTACCATTGCATAACAGGGTACTCTTCTCCAATATTTTATCCGCGTTCTAAAAGAGAAACAAACAAACACATCTCAGGTTTACAATGTAGTATATGAAACTCATTTTGGTAAACCAGTTCAATAGTAAGGTGGACAGGATAACAGCATGAAACAAACATATATCTATGTAGTATGGTCACTGTATGGTCTATATCATTCTAGTTTATGTTGCCAAATCAAGATAGATACAGTTCGAATCATATCTATTTAAGACAAAGCAGCATAGACAGAATATAAGTGTGGGAAACTACACAGCAATAACAACACTTGTAATGTGCATGGCATGAGAACATAACTATTTATTCAATTGAAACTGAAATCAACATAGAGCAAGTTACAACAGCAAACAGCCAAACACGTTGAAGAAACAGGTTTAAAACATACCTGTTGCGCCATTGGAGTTTCAATTGCATCCTTCAAATTTGAAATTAGTTGGTATCAGTAAATATAGTGATGCAAGAGCAAAGTAGTATGAACCATAGCTACGGAACCTGACCTGAGAACAATTCTTCTTCTACTTTAAGCGTTGACTTCGGGTTCGGAGTGGTGGTCCTCGTGATTTGGGCACTGTAGTTGCCTTACTAACTGCTCGTGTTTGGGTGCTCTGTGGTGGAGACGGTGCTGTGTCAACGGGAACTGGGTGTCTATCTGCTGGGGTTGGGGTTAGAAGGGGTGTAGCGGGTTCTCTGTCCAACTGGGTAGGGGTACAATCTGCATGAGTGTGGGTTATGTGTGGTGGGGCTGGTTCTTGGGCAAGTACAACCGTGGTTCTATCTACATCGACAGGTAGCACGATCTTTTCTGAAGACCGTGTTTTTACTCCCACGGATACTGCCATCACTCCCTCCAATTGAAATGGCTGATAAACAAGAAAAGTAATTGAATGTACAGACATTGTAAGATAGACATGTGCAATGGATAGTAGGGAAGAAAACAGGGCATGAAATAATTCACATTTATGTTGTCTAAGCAAACAGAATAGCAGGACATAATTTCACATATATGATGGCTAATTAAACAGGATAGCATGACACAATTTCACATGTATGATGGCTAACTAAACAGGATAGAATGACATACTTCAAAATATGATGACTATGTAAACAGGATGACATGATATAACTATACGATGTGTCTATTAAAGTGGTTGGCATGCCATAAATCACAAACATGCCGTCGATGGAAACATGATGGCATGATATAATTCACGGATAGAATGACATAATTTAAAATATGATGACTATGTAAACAGGATGAGATGATATAACTATATTATGTCTTTAGAAAATGGGTTGGCATGCCATAATTCAGATACATGCTGTCTATGTAAACATCATGGCATGACATAATTCAAATATATGATTTATATACTAAGGAAGTGAGCAGAGGGCAATCGCATATATGATGTGTCAACTAAGGAGATGGCATTCAATATTGTGTATATGATGTAAAAACTAAGCATTGCAATACAACATATGCATTATATGAATAATATAACCCTGCCAAGTTTGAGCATACACCTCAGGGGGATAATAGGACTGGTCATCTGCCTCTGAATCCTCCTCTGAAGAGCTATCTGTAACCAGCAAGATATCTGCTTCAGCAGGTAGCATTGTCTGCTCTGAAGACCTTGTTTTCACTCCAGATTTCTCCATCACCAATTCAAATGGCTGATGCACAGGAAGCGCAGTTGAATATACAAACATTGTCGACAAAAGCAATGAGAAATACAAAAAAGGACGACATGATATAATTCACATATATGACGCTTGCCTAAACAGCATGGCATTGCATAATTCACATACATAATGCCTTACAACAAGATAACATTGCATAATTCACATATATAATGTCTTGCAACAAGATGGCATTGCATAATTCACATATATGGTAATTAGACACTAAACAGGTGGCATTCACACAAAGCATGTCTAAACTAAGCAAATGACATAGCAATGCAAGATACCATATGCACGATATGAGCAACATAACCCTGCCAAGTTAGGGCATGCAACTCGGGGGGGAAATATGACTGGTCATCTGTCTCTGAATCCTCCTCTGAGGAGCTATCGGTAACCAGCAAGACATGCGCTTCGTCAGATAGCATTGTCTGCTCTGAAGACCTTGTTTCCACTCCAGATTTTTCCATGACCGTGCCGAATGGCTGATGCACAGGAAGAGTAATTGAATGTACTAAAATTGTTGACAAATTTAACACGTAATAAAAAAATGATGGCATGATATAATTCACATATAAGATGACTGGCTAACCAGGGTGGCATTGCAAAATTCACATATATGATGCCTGGCTAGACAAGATGTCATTGCATGATTCACATATACGATAAAGAAACTAAACAGATGGCATTGACACAAAGCATGTCTAAACTAAGCAGATGACATCTTTAATGTATACAGTAAGCAATGCAAGGCACCATATGCATGATATTACCAACATCAGCATGCCAAGTTAGAGCAAAGACCTCATGGGGTAAATAGGAGTGGTCTTCTCTTTCTGAATCCCCCTCAGAACAGTTATCTTCCTCTTGATTATGATCCGAAATAGGTGGAGGGGGCGCTGCCTTTGCGCCCACCATGGAGCGACGTCTGCATGAAATTTTATTGCCACGCAAGGCTCGTCTCTTTTGCTCTACATGATCAGTTCCATTGTGTACAATAACTGGCATGCATAGGAATAAAACATAGTGAGATTATGTAAGGAGTTCATGCACAAATCCAGAGTGATGGTAGCAAACTGTGGATAGACCCAAAACCAATGATAGCAGGCAGATAATAGCTTTAGTTAAAAAATACAGATAATGGCTCCTTTAATGTTTGTTTGCACCTAACATGAAACTCATAGTAGACACCGGAGATTAACCAGATAGTAGACAGATAGTACTGATTGCTGCCCCAATATGTACCCCACAACCATTTAAAAACTCAAGTTTCAGCATTAGTTTGGACCTGACTCGGAGTCTAATAGGTGAACACGACGATAATGTAGCATGTCATCATATTAAGCGATGCATAACGTAAGCAGACACGGAAGAGTGCGACCTCTCTTGTGGACCCGTGTAGTCCTCAAGGTCATCTGCTCAGTTGATGATGGTAATGCAGTTGTCGTGGCTGCCGGCGGCAGGGAAGAAGATCTGAGGCGGCAAAAGACAGTCTGGAGAGTGGATCCCGGCTGTGGTGAACCCTTCTGTCGTTGGAGCAGCTGAGCTGGGGTGGAACACAGCGCCGCAGGAGCAGGACAAACCACACAAGGTTTTCTTTGACACATATCTGTAACAGAAGTAATTGAGTAAGGGCTTGTTTGAATTTGAGGATTCTAACAATGCAGGGATAGGAAATAGACAGGAATAGGATAGGAATGCACGTGCAAAACAGAGAATTTAAAAACACAGGATTTCTGCCAATCTGGGTGTTTGATTCACAACAATTGGAAGATCACAGGATGCAAAAAAGCATGGTGAGATTAAGTCAAACCACAAGAAAATGTACGGTTATAATTCTATTATGCTACTATCTCTTAGTCTTGTGCTTGATGAATAGGGATATGAAAAGGAGGAGAAGTGGAAATTAGAATTCCTACGGTTTTTCTTTCAAGGAGACACTAAAGGAACAAATCCTACAGTTTTCCTTTGCTCCATTCCTTTGCACCAAATTCATGAAAAGTAGTACCATAGGAAACTTTCCAATTCCGATGTTTTTCATTCACTTTTCCTTTCAAGCACTGGCGATTCTAGTAGGCAGGCTTGAGCAAGGAAAATCCTACACTAAAAAAATGTTTTTGTGCTACTTCTATTACTTTGGACCCAGGCCACTGCCATACTAGCTCAACTCCTAGGCCCATCGACAAATGCACAGCTCAAACGCGCAGAGATAAATAATGATGGCGTTCAAGAGAGTCCATCACGGATAGCTAAGTTGCCTGGTACCTCACTGCTTGTCATATAGTAGGATAAAATAATCGTATTTCCCGTTACTACGAGTGCTCAGTGGACAATATATATAACATGTAGAGTAAAAAAGAGATGCAACAAGTGTACAACCTCTTTGGCGAAGCCGTGTCGATCTCAGCGTGATTGGGTTGGCCGGTGAGGATGCTCCGGCTGACTTGGCTGTCGGAGGAGGGGAAGAAGATCTTAGGCGTCTGGAGATGGAGCCCGAGGTACTGCTCCGCTGTGATGGAGGGTTTCGTCGTTGGAGCGGCTCCGGTGAGTTGTACGATGCCGAGGCTGAAGCAGGACAAGAGAGACAACGAACAATGTTAACCTGAGTGGAATTCTAATAGCATCTCCAATACATGACGTAACATACATAGCCACAAAGTGCTAGATGTAAAATACATCAGCCGCACATCTCTGAACTTAACTGTCTAAACTGAATTTAACTGTCGAAACTGAACTTAACTGTCGAAACTGAACTTAACTGTCGAAACTGAATTTTGCTGTCGAAACTGAATTTTGCTGTCGAAACTGAACACACTAGCAAGGTGAGGCTACACGTCGGTCGACTGACTTTTTCATCCCTGGTCAGTCGATTTTGCAGCCGTTGGATACGAAATCAAGGGCCTGCAGTTCATCTTCAACCTCCACCCCCTGAGCCGCCAGCCACCACCGGCCAAACAGCAGCCCCCCGCCGCCCGCGGCTGGCGGTGCGCCGCCCCGCCCGCCCCGAAAACACTCCCCACCGCCGGTCCGCCGCCGCCCCGGCCATCCCTCTAGGCCCCCCCATGTCGAGCTTTTTCTCCGGCGATCCCCACGCCACCGCCCCGCCACCGCCGGCGACCACCGCCCCCATCCTGAACCCTAAGATAGATAGTGGGGTACCTCTCCGGCGAGCCCCCCTCCCCGCTGCGGCTGGTTCTTCCTTCACCCCGGCGAGCCCCTCCCCCCCACCCCCTGAAAATCGACTGACCCAAAAGTCGATTCAGTCGACTGAAGTGTAGCTAAATCGGAGCAGCATCGCAAGCAAGAGCAAGAGCGAGAGCAGCAGCACGAGCAAGAGCAATAGCAAGAGCAGACCAGGCAGGGGACCGAGAGCAAGAGCAGAGCAGCAGCGCGAGCGAGAGCTAAAGCAGCAGCAGCTCCTACTGATGTGGACGTCGCCGCCGAGGGAGCGACGCCGTGGAGGAAGTGGCGGGCGACGCCGCCGTGGATGGATCCGCGCTGTGTCGACTCAGGACCGAGCGCCGGCAGCACCGTGAGATCGAATCAAGAAGAAAATGCGGCGATTAGTGTACAACCTCTTTGGTGGCGCCGATTAGGCCGCAGCTTCATCCGAGGAAGCGGTGATGATGATGCTCTTCCGGTGGTGCAGGTGAAGACGGTGGTGTGGGAATGGAGGTGGTGCGAAAGACGAGGGGAACGTCGGGGCAGCTCCTTGGAGGTGGAGGACGGGGTGGCTGAACCGGCGGGACGATGAGATCGACGACGGATCCTCATCTGGTACGGTGGATGAGGGACGTCGAGGTGTTGCTGTGGACGACGTCATCGGGGAAGAGGCTCCGGCTGGGTGGCGGATGGAGCAGGGTGTGGGGTTTCATCACGGGTTTTCGCGGCCTCGATGTACGAATGGGTGGGCGGATGGGATGGCAGTGGGGAACCATGGCTTAGAGACGCGCTTGTCCGAAATGTGGGGCAAGTTACGAAAGTACCCCCACCGATTTGAGGCGGTTCTTTCGGTTCAGGGGTACCACGGGCATTTCGCGTGTCGGGATTTCACAGGAGGTGGGAGTTTTCGCGCGCGTTGTAATTTCGGAATAGCAAGGCGCGGGTTGAGATGGAGGGAGTTGTCGGAGCACAACAAGACAAAGATATATATTAAATATTTCGGGCTAACAAGGCGCGGGTTGAAGAGGCGGGAGTTTCGCAGCACGATAGATAGAGACGCTAGCTTGAATTTTCGGCATAACAAGGCGCGGCTTGAAATTTCGGAAGAACAAGCTTAACGTGTACCAAAAAAAAGACAATTTGCACCTCAACACGCACAACACACACACAAAACACCATTTAGACTAGAGTAAGGTACACGTGCATTGCACGCATGAGATTTGGCAACCAAATTATGAATAAATACCACATTATAGCATGCAAGCTTTGACTCATATATGCATGATGTAGATGTTCGTTTAATTCTTATAGTTCATTTCATTCAAAATCATCTAGTTTTTATAAGAAAGCTAATCTATTTTAAGATTCATGGAATTGTGCGTCGTAAGACATAAAGTAAAAACAAATCATGGCAAATCATGTAGAGAAACATTTGGGCAATTCTGATACGGAAGATTCTAGAATAAATAAGAAGTGCTTGTGTTTTGATGTTTGTGCATTATCCTTAAGTTCAACCATGGAGTCTTCTAGATTATACATGTGGCAAAATCTGGTGGAATCTAGATGATATCCAACGGCCAGTAGTGCTCAAATTTGCCATCTTTGGACCATCGGATTCGCCTCATCCAACGACCATCTTTCAAAGTTAAAGTTACCCGCACACAATATAAAAAAATATAAAATATAATATATATATATATAGGGGTATAGATATAGATATGTGATGCGAAAGCCGCCCATCATCTCCAATTAGAATAGTGTGTCCATGCACGGATGCGACGTGGCCAAATGATGTCTGCCATCGGTATCTCAAATTCAAATCAGTCTGACCTTGTTCAATGTGTATACATTACAACATGCTCGTTTCCAAACCACAACGCGCAGATCTCCGTTATATTCATGCATGCATGGGTTTCAAACATCAGGATCTCTTATTCAAATATTTGAATTCAACTTTACATTGATTATGACCTCACCTATTCTTTTACACCCACACAGTAGTCTTCTCTTTATAATTGTACCACTAACTTTCTCTCGTGCATGCATGCACACACACTACTAGTCGGCATTATCCATCGCACGCATGCAATCTTTTTCTTCAGGTCGGTCTCCCATGAAGGCACACACCCACACACATCCCCCTCTCCATCATATCGGGCATTCTTTATCTCTCACGCGTGCATGCGCAACGATCGATGTTCCTCTATGTATGTGTGTATATAGCTAGGTCTTTCATAGTTTTCCACACAAACCGATCAATCGATATATCCAGTGAGGTCTCACCCTCTTTCCCACGTCCACATCGATCAATCTATACCTCTCTATATAGGATTAACATATATAGCTAATACACCCACATTAATTATATATCCAACGTCCCCCTCTCATCATCCATGCCTTCCGCTTCATCTCTCAGACGCGTGCACAATGGCGAAGACAGGGGGCAGTAAGGGCCCTGCCCCCCTCCCCCCTAACATCACTATATATCGAGGCTAATATGAATGTGATCATTAGACAATTGCTGCTAAAAATGGTTTAAGTTCATGAATTGACCCTCCTCGTAAAGGATTAGCAATGCTTGGCCCCCTAGCTCATTTATTTTTCATGGCTCCGCCACTGCGCGCAACAGCGCAGGTGTTCGCCCCCTCTCTCTAAATATCGATCTCGCACTTGTGCATTCCTTCATAGTCTCCCTCCACTCGGCCCCTCGCACCATCTTCTAGCCCCCACCGGATTTCGCCACATGTACAATCTAGCAGACTCCATGGTTGAACTTAAGCATAATGCACAAACCTCAAAACAACAGTGGTTCTCTTTTGTTCTAGAATCTTCCGTATCATAATTGCCCAAACTTTTTTTCTAGTTGAATTGCCATTATTTGTTTTTACTTTATGCTTCACAATGCACAATTCCATGAATCATAAAATAGATTAAGGGCTTCTTTGATTCAAAGGATTCTCAAAGGAATTTTGGAGGATTCTAATCATTAGGAATTTTTCCTATCTTGGTTGTTTGATTCGTAGGATTGTAAACCATAGGAATTTTTCCATATGTTTCATTTGCACTAGAATTCATAGGAAACATCCCATCCACTCAAACCTCTTTGAAAGAATTCTGCGTTTTTTCTATGCACAATCAAACACTCGTACAATCCTGTAGGATTCAAGACGACATTCCACTATAATCCCATGTTTTTCCTATTCCCGCGTTCTTAGCTTTTTTATAAAAACTAATTGATTTTGAATGAGATGAACTATAAGAATTAAACGAAGGGCTACATTAGGCATATATGACTTAGAGCTTACATGCTATAGTGTGGTATTTATTCATAATTTGGTTGCAAAATCTGATGCGTGCAATGCACGTGTACCTTACTAGTACTTCGAGTATGTGCAAAACACGTAAATTAGAATACCAATGGCACGCTACACAGTGTCTCTCTTACAGTTCATGAAGCCACGTGGCACATGTGGAGGCGTTGTCGCGACCTCCTTGCGTGGATTGATCACAGTGACGTGCTGCTGGTTCCAGAAGAATGTACTAGTCCTCCCTGAGCCATACTGGTGGAACATGCACGAAGCGAAGATGTGCACGCACGCCACGCACGCACTCATTCCCTCGCACGCACACGCGGGTACACGGGCGGACGCAATTTTGTACCAAGATCCACCCCATGTGATAATTTGACGCGTGTAAAGTCGTTCACTTCATTGATGGTCAATTAATACAGCGCATGCAAATTGAGTGGACGTGAGGGCGGAAGAAAGACATTATTACTCCACTGCGCGCATGCGAGTAGTTAAATCGTGGGTTGCTAGTAGTACTTCCATTGGTCCCCTTCGTATTTTGTGCCAATTTTTGACAGTAACATAATATTTATGCATTTGAGCAGTGTAGTACTTGAAATTTATGTTCCGCTAAACTCATCGGGAGCCGTTTCGGGCCTCGAAACCAAAACCATCAATTAATCTTTACCTTGTTCCCATCACATTCGAAAGCCTGCTCACACCTACTAGTATGTACCAAACCTGAACGTGTTCCCACTATGCAGGTATTAGTACTAGTGCTAGTACTTAGGTTATAAAAAGCGGAACTACCTAACCGAAAATTACTCTACCTTTCCTCCTCATAAGTGCTTCTTCTTCGTCCGTCGTTGCCATGGCCGGTGAGCAAAGCTCTAGGTCGAGAACTACTCGTAACAAGGGAGCGGCAACCAAGGCTGCGAAAAAAAAGAGAGGGCTCGCCGCCACGCAGAGACCTCGAAAGATCTCTCACGGGCAGGCGATGGCTCCCAGGAGCGCCCTAGCCGCGGAGGCGAACATGCCGAGCCAGCGGAGCTGGAGTCGTTATCCCTCGACGGCATGCCCGATCAGCTCAATAAGCAGAAGGAGTTCATCCAAGGCTTGATGGAGTTGCTGAAGGAGAGCCTCGACGACATGCCCGCTGAGCTCAATCAGAAGGGGGAGTTGACCGCCGGCTTGGTGATGCTGCTGAAGAAGAGCATTGCCTCGGAGAAGAAGGCGACCGGCGAAATCCTGCGACTTCAGGAGGACAAGGTGAAGCTCTGCCACGAGATCGACCTGTTGAAGGAGAAGAACGCCGGCTGGAAGAAGCTGCATGAGAATAGTAGTTCCTCGATGAAGATGCTGCAGGCCCTCGTCATGGAACAGAAGGAGGAGTTTGCGAAGCTCCGCATCGAGCACCCGGCTGCTGTCAAGGTACGTAATCCGGCCGTGGAACAGATGATGAAGGCTCGCGTCGAGAAATCCCGCGTCATGGACAGAATGAAGAAGATGGCGGAGGAGACGCGCAAGGAGATGGAGGTCGTGGAGGCGATGAAGAAGCAGTTACGACTCCGCGGCGAATTAGATCATTTGGGGTGATAATCTTCCTTCTTCTTTTGCTCCTGTGTTTCATCTTTTGCTTCGGGTGTTTCGCCGCACGTGTCACGTTCTCTGCGAGGCATGAATAGAACAATGGTTTTTTTGAGGGAATGAATAGAACAATGCTAACAATGAGATGACTAGCAAATTAGATCATTTTTATCGCCATATGGCACTGGGTTGCCGTGTTTCGTGCTCCTCCGTCGCAGTACTACTCCAGTGGAAAACTTGAGTATACCGCACGGTTCTTTGCTCCTCCTCGATCAGGTCATCGACGCATTTATACGAGCAGTCAAATCACAAGGCCCCGCCTTCCAGCAGTAATGAGCCGTCAAATCACAAAGGCCCTCGCCTCTCGTGAAACCGACCAAGCTAGACTGCCCCGCCCTCTAGCCTTTTAAAAAATGTATACTTTTGTACAGCAGTAGTATCGATGGATTGCGCCATGGAGCAAAACTTGAAATTAAAAAAAAGGTGGTACATATAGAGAGCGCTCGTCGCCAAATTATGCATATAGTACTATTAAAAAGGCTAGTCACAATAATGGTGTCCAGCACAACCCACCCCTCAAATAAAACTAAGAGGGTGCTTGGATACGTTTTAGTCCCATGACTAAAAGTAGTGGGACTAAAACATGCTAGCCTCACCCATGCTTGGATCCAAATACTAAAAAGGCTAAAATCAAGTTAAGGAGCATTTATTATCCTCCAAACCCTCCAATCCAGAACTCGCCTGTGTTAAAGGAGAGGAGTTAAATGCGTAGAGAGAGGACTAATCCACATTTTAGTAGGGGTACCCCTGACTAAAAATTTTTAGTCTCAAGACTAGTTTTAGCCCCTCTTTAGTCAGGGGTGCTTGGAACTTTAGCCTCTTAAAGAGACTATTTTTAGTCAGACTAAAATAAGTCCCTTGGATCCAAGCACCCTCTAAGCATCCTGGAATTCTTTGACAAAACTAAGCACCCTGAAATTCTTTGACAACTAAACTGCTGGCTATATGATGTTGGCCATATATATTGTACGTATATAATGTGAAGAAACGAGTGGTAGTACTATACCAACTAAAAGATGAAATGTAAGAAATACTAGTATGTACGTACTGAAGAGTTAAAGTAACGAGAAGAAACATAACATAGTTCTACTGGGGGCTCAGCACAACACACCCCTCAAATTAAATTAAGCACACTTGAAATTAAACTTTGCAACTATTCCGGTAGACACTGCATTAGAACCACCATGAGCAACGACACTGCCACCTTACTCGGAGTCCTCGTCCACGTCCTCGACTTCGTCCTTGTCCCTCTTCCTCTTGGCCGATACTTCTTTGCTTGAACCGCACACTTGGCTGTTGCTCTTCATCCAACCCTTGTAGATATTGAAGCAAAGGTAGCCATCCATTGCAGCGTAGTGGATGTGGTCTATATCTAGTACATTCCGCTGCCATGCATGACGATGAAACGTGTATGGAGGTTTCTCCAGTTTACCGTACGAAGGATGAACCATGGCTCCTGCCAGGGTCAGCATTGAAGGCTGACGAGAGGACACCAGCTGATTCTTATGGAGGTCGAAGGTGTTGCCTACAACGAGGCCTATCCGACGCAGGACTTCTTTGTCGTTACCAAAGTCTACAGTAATGAATTTGACTAGGTTGCTCTCGAGGAAGTCCTTAAAATCCTGGCACTCAACGTCGGCATGGCATATGTGGTAGACCAAGCATAAGTCATGCACGCAAACCTGGATCACGGCGGGCTTCTTCCTCTCTTCGTCCTTTAGATCCTTCTCTCATCCCAGGACTGTGGTGTACTCAACATCTAGCCCAGCGACCCACTCATCATCTGAGTCTTCGAACATGTGTCTAAAGCGAGAAAGGCATCCTTTCACCGTCGCGGAAGAACGGGTGTAGATGACGTCGAATTCATCGCCGGTGATGGTTCTAACCTTGTACTCACCGCCGATCGTGGAGATTTGGGACGTCATGGATTTGGGAGGAGGGTTAGGATTAGTGGAACTGCCATAATGTGAATGGACGGGACGACTAGGAGCGAACCACCGTAGTATTGAAGGACGTGCGGGGACGAGTAGGAGCGAACTACCAGCGTGCGAACGGCAGGGTAGTGGCTTTCCATTCTCCCATGATACGGGCTTCCGAGAGCCCTTGGATCTGAGATCGAACGGTTGCATGGCGTGATTCTAAACCTATGGGTGAATATCCTATCCTGGAGGGTTATTCTGCAAATTTTCAGCAACTTAGCATGCGACCATTTGATCTCAGATCCAAGGGCTGCCAGCATCCCGTATCATGGTCGCGCCTACCACGACCGTCGCGTCGCTCGCGCGGTCGTGCCCTTGGAAATTTAACACGGTGCGTTAGGCTATCTGATGTTGGCATGTCATACATAGTCATCACTTAGTCACTCATACTACAACAAGGTTGGCTATAAGGTTGGCTATAAGTGTATTTTTTACTCCTCTCTATCTCTTTCTTCGTACTCCCTCCGTCCCATAATATAAGAACGTTTTTGACACTAGTGTAGTGCCAAAAACGTTCTTATATTATGGGACACAGGGAGTACTAGTATTTATTGCATTTGCCAAGGAGTGACCTCTTCCAATGAAATGGTGTTGCTAAGTTTGCTTCATTTAATTAGCTATAGACTCAAAATTGTCTTTTCACCTAGGTACATGTGCTTAGCACCGTTTCTTCCTTGGGTCACCAAACTAGTCTCTCTCTTCTTGATTAACTTGCCACATCAGACTTTATGCCTATGTGGCAAGCTTAAGCACCTGTAGGAGCAAGTAAAAGTAAGTACAATAGTCGCTTTACATGGCATTTTTGCATATGTGGAGGAAAGAGAGGCAAGGAAAAAGTGGAGAAGTGGGCTCTCATGCAAGAGCCAGCCTCTACTACATGGTGGAGCATTGGGAGAGGCACCTGTATGGAGGTGGTCAGGAATCGGGAGACTCACGCCGGTCGTAGCGCCGCAGTTAAAATGATAATGGCAAGTCAAATCACGGGGCCCCACCTGTCCAACAGTAACTTGCTGTCAAATCACACAACCCTACGTTTGCAGCAGCCTACTCCCTCATCTTCTCGCGTCTCTGTCGAACCGACTAGGCGGAACTGCCCCGCCGCCTACCGCGCAGGAAAAGCTCCACCCTCGACTTTTAAATAGTATACAGTATACTAATTTTGTATCCATGGATTGCACCCGCGCCATGGAGCAAAGCGTCTAGAAAACGGCGGTACACATGTACGGAGTATACAACACGCCCGTCGCGTTCGCGTCGCACCCTAGACGGTCGGCCGGTCTGGCACGCTGCTCTCCGAATGGAACGCGCGTCATATTGCGTTTGCACACACATGTGGGACGGCAATTGAGAACCGACCATAGGCACACTCCCGGCCCCGCAAGTCGGGTGACTTAATAGAAGAGGGAGACGAGCGATAGTACTAGAAAAGTGTTGTACTACGTTGGTGCCTGGACGATCCCTACAAGACACGGAAGATCAGTTCGTCCATGCATGTGACCAGACTCCAGCAGACACGCCTGGATTGGCTATCGTGTACATATCGTGCAGGCTGTGTTGTACATGGCTGTAGTTGTGGTGAGAAATCTAAAAAAAGGTTTCTTGTCATCTCGCAAAATTAGGTGTCATGTGCTTCGAATCACTGCGAGGGTTAAACAGCGACAACTGAGTTGGGCTAGTCATTGGGGGCACATGCACGAACAGTGACTACTCGGCTGCCATCTAGGTCAAGCCGGCTATGTTAATTAGGACATCTATCGACGGACCCCTTTTCTACGAGTTTATCTTTAATTTGAGCTTTGTTCCTCGTCTAGTTTGTCTGTCCGGATTCATGTTGTCTCCTTTGGGCAGTGAGGTTATGATTTCTTGTCATGTGGCATTTTTTCGTGTTATATGTTATAATCCGGCGCTTCAGATCAAAATGACGACAACTGCGCCTCCGGGCCACGTGCATGAAGACTTCTCGACAGTCATTGACGAGGTCAAGCCGGCTCCGGTAGACAAAAGAAAACTAGTACTACTCCACTATATAGGCAGGAGCCTCCGCGCTTGCTTGCTAGTGTTGCTCTCTCCACACTGTCTCGGCCTCTCCAGATCTAAACACGACAGCGGTGGCCACACTCTCTCTCTCTCTCTCTTTGCTCACCGCTGGTCACAGATCCAGCCGGATCCTCTCCACCGGGGAAGGTGAGAAGGTGCAACGTTCACGCGGTCGTCCTTCGTGACGGCTCTTACCCACTGTTGGGCGCGTCCCGATCAGCCTGCCTTGCCGTTCTCTCCCAAGCACCGCTGGCGAGGGAGGGCCTCCGACCCCTTCTTCCTCGCTGCCATAGTGTGGGCAAATCCGGCCTCCCGCCGCCCACCTAGCGACATCCCGGCGACCATCAGGTATAACTTCCTTCGAAACCGGCCTTGCTCTACTTCCCGAGCTCCTGACGTCACTGCATTTGTATCTTTTACTATTTCTCAGGCCCCCTCGTAGATAGGATCGATCGGCTGTTCGAAAACCACCTAATTTTTTACGTTTAAGAGGTAAAACTAGTTCATGCACTCGAATCTAGTACTACTTGGTTCAAACAAGGAAGAAAGGGGGTGGGGGTGGGGGAGGATTTGTTACCTGAATCTAGGACTTGGTCGAAAGAGGAAATAATGGGGGCGAAAAGTAGCAGAGACTGGCTATCCAACTGGTCTCTAGGTCTAATAGGGAAATAAAGGGAAACGCAGTACAAACTCAATATAAACCCGATCTATTGGTTGAAAAAGGAAAGAAAGTGGGGACTGGGGGACAAGTCAACAGAGTAAGTCCAGCCCTAGATTTGCTAGCCTCACACAGTATAAGGTGGCTATACCGAACAAAAATGGGACCAACCCAGATATCCTGTTCTGATGTTTGTTGCCCCGAGCCACTCTTATGTAATGCCACTGGTAAAATGTAGCAGTCGCACTGTTAAAAGTAAGGACACGTTAAACCAATGTTGTTTTCAATGTAATGCCTCCAGTAATATGAATCAATGGCACTTCTTTACATGTCCTGCTAAAATTTCCCATTAAGATAAGTTGGTTCTTTTCGTTAGAAATGCAACTGTCCTGGTCCGCCTACTCTCCCGTGCCCAAAGTAATGTCATATTTAACGGTTGTCATAGTTAATCCTAATGCCCACACTAATATCTAGCAATGCCAGTGCTTTAGAAATTGCTACTGTCCTTGTAGGATTGCCATTCAGATAAGGAACATGCTTCTTTTCATTTGATGCATGTTTCATCACTTGTTAGTATCATATTGTCTACTGTTCATCCATCGTCTACTGTTCATCCATCCCTCCACACCACGGGGTCCTGTTCATCCAGAGGCAACGCCACCGTTCACTGTTCATCCAACCCCCCCGGCACAACGCTCACTGTTCATCCAATCGATCGGCTTCAGTTAGCAGCAGTAGCGAAGGAATCGCTCGATCGGGTTCAGTTAACAGCCATCGTTCGATCGCTCGGGTTCAGTAACGCGTAGCCTGCAGTGCAATCGCTCGGGTTCAGTTAGAGCCCAACGCCTCACTCGGGTTCAGTTAGAGCCAACGCCTCGCACACACGCGCGTACGCGTACGAGAGAAACGCGCATCGCTCGGCCCCCGACCTCCCACCGCAACCGGGAACTCCCCGAAATTTTCCTCCCCCTCGCTTCTACCACGGTTTTTTCCGTCATGGACGGCCCAAAGAATGTCATGCAGCTGCGTCTCCGGCCCGCCCAGGACGAAAAGCCCATTTTCTGTCATGATTTTTTGTCATAGAAGTAGGAGCCCACCACATCTATGATGATACCGGGTTTTGTCACAATTATCATCATAGAAGTGTCATATGTATGACAGAAAAAAAATCGTTCGGCCCAAAATGTCACGGATGTGTCTTTTTTTTGTAGTGATGTTTGTTGTGGTTCCCTTAGTGGTGTCATATGAACGTCGACTACATGACACTTCACCATGTTTGGGCCTAAGGGAATGCATTGTGGAGTAGTTATTAGATGATGGGTTGCGAGAGTGACATAAGCTTAAACCCTAGTTTATGCGCTATTCCGTAAGGGACCGATTGGATCCAAAAGTTTAATGCTATGGTTGGAATTTATTCTTAATACTTTTCTCGTAGTTGCGGATGCTTGCGAGGGGGTTAATCATAAGTAGGAGGCTTGCTCAAGTAAGAACAGCACCTAAGCACCGGTACACCCACATATCAAATTATCAAAGTAGTGAACACGAATCGAATCAACATGTTGAAAGTGACTACATGAAATTCCCATGTACCCTCAAGAACGCTTTGCTTAAGAGACCGTTTTGGCCTGTCCTTTGCCTCAAAAGGACTGGGCTACCTTTCTGCACTTTTGTTACCGTTACCATTACTTGCTCGTTACAAATTGTCTTCCTATCAAACCACTCTGCTACTTACGATTTCAGCACTTGCAGACATTACCTTGCTGAAAACCACTTGTCATTTCCTTCTGCTCCTCGTTGGGTTCGACACTCTTACTTATTGAAAAGGCTACAAGTGATCACATATACTTGTGGGTCATCATACGATGGTATTCGGACACCGGAAGTGTTTCGGGTGTACCGGGTACTTATCGGGTCACCGGAAGGGGTTCCGGACACCCCCGGCAAAAGATATGGGCCTTATGGGCAAAGAGGGGAAACACACCAGCCACAAGGGGCTAGTGCGCCCCCCATATGGGCCGGCCTAAGGAGGGGAAGGAAAGGGGAGAAGGGAAAGGAAAGTGTGGATTAGGATTCCCACTTCCTTCCCTCTCCCCCCTCTTTCCTTCTCCCTCGGCTATATATGGCAGGGGGCGTGGCTTGGGAGGGACTCCAAGTAGGATTCCTCCTACTTGGGCGCCTCCTATGGCTGCTCCTCCATCCCTCCCACCTATATATATGTGGGAGGGGGCGCCTAGCACACACCAGACAATTGCCTAGCCGTGTGCGGCGCCGCCCTCCACCGTTTACACCCCTGGTCATATTTTTGTAGTGCTTAGGCGAAGCCCTGCGGAGATCACTTCACTATCACCGTCACCACGCCATCATGCTGATGGAACTCATTTACTACCTCAACGTCTTGCTGGATCAAGAAGGCAAGGGACGTCACCGAGCTGAACGTGTGCAGAATGCGGAGGTGTCGTGCGTTTGGTGCTTGATCGGTTGAAGCACGAAGAAGTTTGACTACATCAATCGCGTTGTGAAATGCTTCCGCTTACGGTCTATGAGGGTACGTAGACACACTCTCCCCCTTGTTGCTATGCATATCCATGGATAGATCATTGCGTGTGCGTAGAATTTTTTTTGTTTTCCATGCAACGATTCCCAACAGTGGCATCCGAGTCAGGTCTATGCGTAGATGATATGCACGAGTAGAACACAAAGAGTTGTGGGCGGTGATAATCATACTGCTTACGACCAACGTCTTATTTTGATTCGGCGGTATTGTGGGATGAAGCGGCCCGGGCCAACCTTACATGTCCACGCACATGAGACCGGTTCCACCGACCGACATGCAACTAGTTTTGCATAAAGGTGGTTGGCGGGTGTTTGTTTCTCCTACTTTAGTTGAATCAAATTTGACTATGGCCGGTCCTTGAAGAAGGTTAAAACAGCAAACTTCATGAATCACCGTTGTGGTTTTGTGTAGGTAAGAACGGTTCCTGCTAGAAACCCGTAGTAACCACGTAAAACTTGCAACAACAAAGTAGAGGACGTCTAACTTGTTTTTGCAGAGTTTGTTGTGATGTGATATGGTCAAGACATGATGTGATATACGTTATTGTATGAGATGATCGTGTTTTGTAAGATATATGACAACTGGCAGGAGCCTTATGGTTGTCTCTTTATTGTATGAAATGCATACAGCATGTAATTGCTTTACTTTAGCGCTATGAATTAGCAATAGTTGTAGAAGCAATAGTTGGCGAGACGACCACGACGCAACGATGGAGATCAAGGTGTCGAGCCGGTGATGATGGAGATCATGACGATGCTTTGGAGATGAAGATCAAAAGCACGAGATGATGATGGCCATATCATGTCACATATTTTGATTGCATGTGATGTTTATCTTTTATGCATCTTATTTTGCTTAGTACGGCGGTAGCATTATAAGATGATCCCTTCACAAAATTTCAAGGTAAAAGTGTTCTCCCTGAGTATGCACCGTTGCTATAGTTCATCGTTTCGGGACACCACGTGATGATTGGCTGTGATAGACTCTACGTTCACATACAACGGGTGTAAGCCAGATGTACACACGCGGAATACTTGGGTTAAACTTGACGAGCCTAGCATGTACAGACATGGCCTCGGAACACTAGAGACCGAAAGGTCGAACATGAGTCATATAGTAGATATGATCAACATAGAGATGTTCACCATTAATGACTACCCCATATCACGTGATGATCGGACATGGGTTAGTTGATATGGATCATGTATCACTTAGACAACTTGAGGGATGTTGATTTAAGTGGGAGTTCATTAGTAATTTGATTAATTGAACTTAATTTATCATGAACTTAGTCCTCATAGTATTTGCAAATCTATGTTGTAGATCAATAGCTCGCGATATAGCTCCCTTATTTTTAATATGTTCCTAGAGAAAAATAAGTTGAAAGATGATAGTAGAAAAGATGCGGATTGGGTCCGTGATCTGAGGATTATCCTCATTGCTGCACAGAAGAATTATGTCCTTGATGCACCACTAGGTGACAGACTTGTTGCAAGAGCAGATGCATATGTTATGAACGTTTGGCAAGCTCGATATGATGACTACTTAATAGTTTAGTGCGCCATGCTTTACGGCTTAGAATCGGGACTTCAAGAATGTTTTGAACGCCACGGAGCATATGAGATGTTCTAAGAGCTGAAATTGGTATTTTAGACTCATGCCCGTGTCGAGAGGTATGAGACCTCTAACAAGTACTTTGCCAATAAGATGGAGGAGAATAGCTCAACCAGTGAGCATGTGCTCAGAATGTCTAGGTACTACAATCGCTTGAATCAAGTGGGAGTTAATCTTCTAGATAAGATAGTGATTGACAAAGTTCTCTACTCACTATCACCAAGCTACTAGAACTTTGTGATGAACTATAATATGCAAGGGATGACGAAAATGATTCTCGAGCTCTTCATGCTGCTGAAATCGGTGAAGGTAGAAATCAAGAAAGAGCATCAAGTGTTGATGGTTAACAAGACCACTAGTTTGAAGAAAAAGGGCGAGGGAAAGAAAGGGAACTTCAAGAAGAATGGCAAGCAAGTTGCCAATCCCGGGAAGAAGCCCAAAGCTGGACCCAAGCCTGAAACTGAGTGCTTCTACTGCGAAGGAAATGGTCACTGGAAGTGGAACTTCCCCAAATGCTTGACGGATAAGAAGGATAGCAAAGTGAACAAAGGTATATTTGATATACATGTTATTGATGTGTATTTTACTAGTGTTCGAAGTAATCCCTGGGTATTTGATACCGGTTCAGTTGCTGAGATTAGTAACTCGAAACAGGAGTTGGAGAGACTAGTTAGAAGCGAGGTGACGATGTGTGTTGGAAATGATTCCAAGGTTGATATGATCACCATCGCACACTCCCTCTACCTTCGAGATTAGTGTTGAACCTAAATAAATTTTATTTGGTGTTTACGTTGAGCATGAATATGATTAGATCATGTTTATTGTAATACGGTTATTCATTTAAGTTAGAGAATAATTGTTATTCTGTTTACATGAATAAAAACCTTCTATGGTCATACACCCAATGTAAATGGTTTATTGAATCTCCGTCATAACGATACACATATTCATAATATTGATGCCAAAAGATGCAAAGTTGATAATGATAGTGCAACATACTTGTGGCACTGCCGTTTAGGTCATATTGGTGTAAAGCGCATGAAGAAACTCCATGCAGATGAGCTTTTGGAATCACTTGATTATGAATCATTTGATACTTGCAAACCATGCCTCATGGGCAAGATGACTAAAACTCCGTTCTCCGGAACAATGGGGCGAGCCAATGACTTATTGGAAATAATACATATCGATGTATGCGGTCCGATGAGTGTTGAGGCACGCGGCGGGTATCGTTATTTTCTGACCTTCACAGATGATTTGAGTAGACATGGGTATATCTACTTAATGAAACACAAGTATGAAACATTTGAAAAGTTCAAAGAATTTCAGAGTGAAGTGGAGAATCATCATAACAAAAAAATAAAGTTTCTATGATCTGATCGCGGAGGCAAATATTTGAGTTACGAGTTTGGCCTTCATTTAAAACAATGTGGAATACTTTCACAACTCACGCCACCTGGAACACCACAGCGTAATGGTGTGTCCGAATGTCGTAACCATACTTTATTGGATATGGTGCATTCTATGATGTCTCTTACCGATTTACCACTATCATTTGGGGTTATGCATTAGAGACAGCTGCATTCACGTTAAATAGGGCACCGTCTAAATCCGTTGAGACGACATCGTATGAACTATGGTTTGGCAAGAAACCTAATCTGTCGTTTCTTAAAAGTTTGGGGATGCGATGCTTATGTCAAAAGGCTTCCGCCTAATGAGCTCGAACCTAAATCGGATAAGTGCATCTTCATAGGATACCCTAAGGAAAAAATTGGGTACACATGCTACCACAGATCCGAAGGCAAGATCTTTGTTGCAAAGAATGGGTCCTTTCTAGAGAAGGAGTTTCTCTCAAAAGAAGTGAGTGAGAGGAAAGTAGAACTTGATGAGGTAACTGTACCTTCCCTCGAATTGGAAAGTAGCACATCACAGAAAACCATTCCCGTGATGCCTACACCAACTAGAGAGGAAACCAATGATAATGATCATGAAACTTCAGAT
Source organism: Aegilops tauschii subsp. strangulata (assembly GCF_002575655.3). NCBI lineage: Eukaryota > Viridiplantae > Streptophyta > Magnoliopsida > Poales > Poaceae > Aegilops > Aegilops tauschii. Next base: position 182,616,252 of record NC_053040.3, read on the forward strand.
CAAGTTACTAATGAACCTCGTAGGTCAACCAGAGCATGATCCGCACCAGAGTGGTACGGTAATCTTGTCCTGGAAATCATGTTACTAGACCAAGGCGAGCCTACGAGCTATGAAGAAGCTATGATGAGCCCAGATTCCTACAGATGGCTTGAGGCCATGAAATCTGAGATAGGATCCATGTATGAGAACAAAGTGTGGACTTTGATGGAATTGCCCGATGATGGGCAAGCCATAGAGAATAAATGGATCTTCAAGAAGACTGACGTTGATGGTAATGTTACTGTCTACAAAGCTCGACTTGTCGCAAAAGGTTTTCGACAAGTTCAAGGGGTTGACTACGATGAGATTTTCTCACCCGTAGCGATGCTTAAGTCCGTCCGAATCATGTGAGCAATTGTCGCATTTTATGATTATGAAATCTGGCAAATGGACATAAAAACTGCATTCCTTAATGGATTTCTTAAAGAAGAGTTGTATATGATGCAACCAGAAGGTTTTGTTGATCCTAAAGGTGCTAACAAAGTGTGAAAGCTCCAGTGATCCATCTATGGACTCATGCAAGCATCTCGGAGTTGGAATATACGCTTTGATGAGGCGATCAAAGCATATGGTTTTATATAGACTTTTGGTGAAGCTTGTATTTACAAGAAAGTGAGTGGGAGCTCTATAGCATTTCTGATATTATATGTGGATGACATATTGTTGATTGGAAATGATATAGAATTTCTGGATAGCATGAAAGGATACTTGAATAAGAATTTTTCAATGAAAGACCTCGGTGAAGCTACTTACATATTGGGCATCAAGATCTATAGAGATAGATCAAGACGCTTGATAAGACTTTCAATGAGTACATACCTTGACAAGATTTTGAAGGAGATCAAAATGGATCCGCCAAAGAAGGGGTTCTTGCCTGTATTGTAAGGTGAAGTTGAGTAAGACTCAAAGCCCGACCACGGCAGAAGATAGAGAGAGAATTAAAGTCATTCCCTATGCCTCAGCCATAGGTTCTATAAAGTATGCCATGCCGTGTACCAAACCTATTGTGTACTTTGCCATGAGTTTGGCAAGGGGGTACAATAGTGATCCAGGAGTGGATCACTGGACAGCGGTCAAAATTATCTTTAGGTGCCTTAAGATGACTAAGGAAATGTTTCTCGGTTATGGAGGTGATAAAGAGTTCATAGTAAAGGGTTACGTCGATGCAAGCTTTAACACTAATCTAGATAACTCTAAGTCTCAATCTGGATACATATTGAATGTGGGAGCAAATTAGCTAGAGTAGCTCCATGCAGAGCATTGTAGACATAGAAATTTGCAAAATACATACGGATCAGAATGTGGGCCGGTTGAATAAACTTCTCTCACAAGCAAAACATGATCACACCTTAGTACTCTTTGCGTGTTAATCACATGGCGATGTGAACTAGATTATTGACTAGTAAACTCTTGGAGTGTTGTTCACATAGCGATGTGAACTATGGGTGTTAATCACATGGCAATATGAACTAGATTATTGACTCTAGTGCAAGTGGGAGACTGAAGGAAATATGCCCTAGAGGCAATAATAAATTTTTATTTTGTATTTCCTTATTCATGATAAAGGTTTATTATTCATGCTAGAATTGTATTGATTGGTAACTTAAACACATGTGTGAATACATAAAAAAAATACCGTGTCCATAGTAAGCCTCTACTAGACTAGCTCGTTGATCAAAGATGGTTAAGGTTTCCTAACCATGGACATGTGTTGTCATTTGATAACGGGATCACATCATTAGGAGAATGATGTGATGGAAAAGATCCATCCATTAGTTTAGCATAATGATCATTCAGTTTTATTGCTATTGCTTTCTTCATGTCAAATACATATTCCTTCGACTATGAGATTATGCAACTCTCGGATTTCGGAGGAATGCCCTGTGTGTTATCAAATGTCACAACGTAACTGGGTGATTATAAAGATGCTCTACAGGTATCTCCGAAGGTGTTTGTTGAGTTGGCATAGATCGAGATTAGGATTTGTCACTCCGTGTATCGGAGAGGTATCTCTCGGCCCTCTCGATAATACACATCATAAGCTTGCAAGCAAACGACTAAGGAGTTATTCATGAGGTGATGTATTACGGAACGAGTAAAGAGACTTGCCGGTAACGAGATTGAACTAGGTATGAAGATACCGATGATCGAATCTCGGGCAAGTAACATACCGATGGACAAAGGGAATTACGTATGTTGTCATAACGGTTCAACCGATAAAGATCTTCGTAGAATATGTAGGAGCCAATATGGGCATCCAGGTTCCGCTATTGGTTATTGACCGGAGAGGTGTCTCGGTCATGTGTACATAGTTCTTGAACCCGTAGGGTCCGCACGCTTAACGTTCGATGACGATATAGTATTAAATGAGTTATGTGATTTGGTGACCGAATGTTGTTCGGAGTCCCGGATGAGATCACGGACATGACAAGGAGTCTTGAAATGGTCGAGAGGTAAAGATTGATATATAGGATGATGGTATTCGGACAGCGGAAGTGTTTCGGGGTGTACCGGGTACTTATCGGGTCACCAGAAGGGGTTCCGAACACCCGCGGCAAAAGATATGGGCCTTATGGGCCAAGAGGGGAAACGCACCAGCCACAAGGGGCTAGTGCGCCCCCATATGGGCCGACCTAAGGAGGGGAAGGAAAGGGGAGAAGGGAAAGGGAAGTGTGGATTAGGATTCCCACTTCCTTCCCTCTCCCCCCCTCTTTCCTTCTCCCTCGGTTATATATGGCAGGGGGCGCGGCTTGGGAGGGACTCCAAGTAGGATTCCTCCTACTTGGGTGCCTCCTATGGCTGCTCCTCCCTCCCTCCCACCTATATATATGTGGGAGGGGGCGCCTAGCACACACTAAACTATTGCATAGCCGTGTGCGGCGCCCCCTCCACCGTTTACACCCCCGATCATATTTTCATAGTGCTTAGGCGAAGCCCTGCGGAGATCACTTCACCATCACCGTCACCACGCCGTCGTGCTGATGGAACTCATCTACTACCTCAACGCCTTGCTGGATCAAGAAGGCGAGGGACGTCACCGAGCTAAACGTGTGCAAAACGCGGAGGTGCCGTGCGTTCGGTACTTGATCCATTGAAGCGCGAAGAAGTTCGACTACATCAACCGCGTTGTGAAACGCTTCCGCATACGGACATCACTGAGCTGAACGTGTGTAGAACGTGGAGGTGCCATGCCTTCGGTACTTGATCGGTTGAAGCGCGAAGAAGTTCGACTACATCAACCGCGTTGTGAAACGCTTCCGCTTACGGTCTACGAGGGTACGTAGACACACTCTCCCCCTCGTTGCTATGCATCTCCATGGATAGATCATTGCGTGTGCGTAGATTTTTTTTTATTTTCCATGCAACGATTCCCAAAAATGATTCCACTATGGGACCCTTGAGGGCGGTCATCGAACCCATACAAATGGCAACCCTTGGGGGCGGTCACCGAACCCATACACTCTGGCAACCCTTGGGGGCGGTCACCGGTACCTGTCAAACTGCTCGAGGCGATATCCACAATCTAATTGGAGACCCCAACGCTTGCCCGGAGCTTTAGACCACAATGATTGGGCTCCAAACACCACCAACCGTCTAGGGCGCCCAGGCACCCAAGAGGAACAAGCTCTAGGGTACCAAGCACCCAAGAGTAATAAGCTTCTCAACTTGTAACTTCCACGTATCACCATGGAGAACTCAAACCGATGCACCAAATGCAATGGCAAGGGCACGCGGAGTGCCCAGGTCCTTCTCTCCCAAATCCCACCAAAGCAACTAATACTAGGGAAGAAAATGAGAGGAAGAACGAAGAAGAGAACAGAAAGAACTCCAAGATCTAGATCCAAGGGGTTCCCCTCACACAGAGGAGAAAGTGATTGGTGGAAACGTAGATCTAGATCTCCTCTCTCTTTTCCCTCAAGAACTAGCAAGAATCATTGCAGGGATTGAGAGTTAGCAAGCTCGAAGAAGGTCAACAATGGGGGAAGAACACGAGCTAAAGGGGTAAGGTTCAATGGGAAAGAAGACCCTCTTTTATAGGTGGGGAAAAATCCAACCGTTATGTGCTCAGCCCGCACACGAGTGGTACTACCACTCCATGGAGCAGTACTACCGCTTGGGCGGCAATAAAAAAATAGAGCAACCGCTAGAAACCGTGGGCAGTAGTGCCGCTTGGAGCGGTACTACCGCTCATCCGAGCGATACTACCGCGGGAGAAGCAGAACACAGGAGCAGAGGAGGCAGGGCAGAGCAGAGCACGACGTCAACACTGCAGTAGCGGTACTACCGCCTGACCGGGGCGGTACTACTGCTTATAGGCGGTACTGCCGCACACATTGCCGCCCTACTACCACAAAACCCGACATGAAAAAATAGAACCCCTAGAATAAAGCAGCATTAGAAGTCGCGGAACTGGACAGCTGAAGTACCGCTTACAAGCGGTACTACAGCTGACCGGAGTGGTACTACCGCAGGGGTGCATCAAGCAAGCCCCAAGCAAAGCAGATGCAACAAGAAAACCATAACTACCATAACTTCTGCATATGAGGTCCGAAATGATCAAACTCAAGCTTGTTGGATAGGAGACAACGAGTAGCATATAAGAGTCAGGGGAGGTATGTCTAATATATAGAGGAGAGAACCCTCTGACAGAGAAGAACCGGCATAACCTCCAACATCGACAACATCATAGAAGATGCATGTGGACTCCGTTTTCGATGAACTCAAGCTTTTCATGAAGATGACCATAAGCTGTAAAACTCACAAAGAGAAACACCAATCAAGAACCAAGAAGGATGATGCAAGGATGCAATGGTTTGAGCTCTCTACGAACGATACGATCAAGCTACCAACTTGAGAGCCCCCCTTGATAGTACAACAATCGATCCTATAACCCGGTCTCCCACCACCATGAGACCGGTAAAATAGAAAACCTATCAAGGGCAAACCTTTGCCTTGCGCATGATCCACTTTGAGCTAGATGATGACGATCTTGTCCTCCTCAAGATGGACCACCTTTCTTGATTACGTTGGGTCGATGAAGACTAGTTGATTGCTCCCCCATACTCCACCATGGGTGAGCCACTCTTCGGCATATCTTCACAAGTCCATTGTCACCACAATGGACGACAAGCTACTCTTCGGCACATCTTCACAAGTCCATTGTCACCACAATGGATGGAAAGCTTCAAGCACTTGATCTTTTCGTGATGCTCCACTTGAACTTGCACACGACAATCTTGAGGACGATCACCACTTGATGTCATCCTTCATGGGTTGTATGGGATCTTTCTATTGATGCAAACCCATGGAAACATACCTAACCCCACACAGAACTCTCACGTAGACCATGGGTTAGTACACGAAGCGTAATGGACAATACTTACCATACTGTGGGATCACATGATCCCACTCGGTACATCTTCTACGCTTTTTGTGTTGATCAACTTGAATAACTCTCTGTTCTTAGTCTTGACCAACCTTGAATCTTTCCAACTCTCTTCATTTGGATGATGTCTTGAAGGTAAACATGAATGATCACACAATTCTTCTTCTTCTTCTTCTTCTTCTTCAAGACATGCTTGCAATAAGCTCAACTCTGACATGACCAATATCTGGATAATTCCTTGAAAAGCACCTTGGCCAACACATAAACTCCTTGAAGCCAACAAATGAACTTCAAGAAAAGCCAAGGTTTCGGAGGCTCAGATTGTGCAGAGGCTTCAGGAACTGGCACCGGGAGACTTCCATTGGGAGCTCGTTCCTCTCGAGGCCAAGGTTTTTAAGGTGGAGTTTCCTTCAGTGGACGATTTGCAGCGACTGTTGAGTTTTGGTTTATGCAGAGTTCCTGGCACTAGGTGCATTCTGGAGTTCCATGAGTGGCAGCAGGTGGAACCTAAAGGAAAGCCGCTTACGCAGGTCTGGTTGAGGTTTTCGGGGGCTCCATCTAAGCCTTTGCAGGATGTTCGAGTCGTGGCCAGTATGGGCATTATGGTTGGCAAGACGGAGAAAGTGGATATGGCCTTTGCTCGTGCACATGGAGTGGCCCGCATCTTAGTGAGCGTTTTGGATATTGAGTTCGTGCCTGACGTGGTTAACTGGACTTATAGAGGAGAGGTGTTTCCTCTTGAGATCGAGTTTGAGGACGCTGCCCTGTTTGCTGAGGCAATGATTGGGAATGATGTTGACATGCACGAGGGGGACGACAGTGCGGGAGCTGAGGGGGCACCGACTGACGAGTCGACTCGTGAGGGGACTAACGGCTCCCGTCCTGTGGCTCAGACCGGGGATGGGACCGGGGTTGAGACGGCACCTTCACCATCGGTGCCTATGACCTCGTTGCGGTTCGGGTCCTTTGAGCCAGCCTCTGCCCCTCCCAGACTTTGGAGTGACCGGGTAGATTCTGATGATGAGTTTGAGCAGTCACTACCTTTGTTGGAGTTTGAGGATGCCGGTGGGGCACTGGCTGGATGCTCCGTGCGAACATCGTCGGTGAGGACTTTGGTTGGTTCCGGGGACGGGGAGTCGGTGGTTGCTCCACCGGAGGCCGACGTTCCGGCTATAACGGCTGCGGCTGAGGTGGGGCGTGGGGGAGGGGGGTCGGGGCAGGTGGCTCCCACTTCCCCCTTCACTATCCCGTCATCGGCATCGCTGGTCATGACGGGACCGGCAGGTGCTGGGAGAGGAGGCCCGAGGCAGGCGGCCTCGGCTCTCTCTCCTTCGGGCATGGCGGCGGCGGCCGTGCCTTCTGTGGCGTTGGGGGAGGGGGGCTTGGGGCAGGCGGCTCTGACTCCCACTTCCCCCTTCACTTTCCCGACATCGGCATCGCTGGTCATGACGGGACCGGCAGGTGCTGGGAGAGGAGGTCCGAGGCAGGCGGCCTCGGCTCTCTCTCCTTCGGGCGTGGCGGCGGCGCCCGCGCCTTCTGTGGCGTCGGGGGAGGGGGATCTGGGGCAGGCGGCCCTGACTCCTCTTTCCTCGCCGGCGGTCAGGAGGACCGCATCTCCTTCGCCTGTGGCGGCGCCCGCGCCTTTGGTGGCGTTGGGGGAGGGGGGTATGGGGCAGGCGGCCCTGACTCCTCCTTCCTCGCCGGCGGTCAGGAGGTCTGAGCCTCCTCCCAGCGTACCCGTTGCTATGGGTCTCGGCTTGGGGCACTTGTCCGAGGGGCATGGGAGCCCGCAATCGCCTCCTCCAGTATCCTTGGTTGACCCTTCGCGGGTTTCAGCGCGAGGGGTTACTAGGGAAGAGGTCGTTGCTTTTGGCGGGATCCCGGACCCGGCCTCGACGGGGAGGCGGATGAGTGCCCGCATTCAGGAGCTTCCGGAGGTTGATGACATGCAGCAGAGGTGCGCTATGAGGGCGGCCAAGCTTCATGAGGCTGCGATCTCTACTGGTATGTCCGTCAACATATCTAATTCTTTATTGCATTTTTCTAATGAGGAAATTATAAATAATGCAAACCAATTAGGAGTTTCACTCGGGGCTACAGATAGTGAGATTTCCAATTCGGTGAATGATTTGTTAGATTTGGAGGCGGAGCGTGCTTTAGAAACTATTCGTAATCTTGCAGCGGTTAAACCCATGAATGACAATGAGATTGATGCATTAGGGGTTAGAGTGCTAGATAATATGTGTGTGGATCTAGCACCATCCAATCATGAGTCCGAGGACGATGATATGCCCATAGAGAATGCAGTTGTTTGTTCCGCTGAGCCCGGTTATGAGGATCGGGAGTCAGGACTTAGTAAACCCAAGCGTAAGTGGAAACGGAAAATTTACCCTGATTCTGCAGTTCGTAGGAGTGCTAGGATTCGGACGACTAAAAAATTTCATGATGAGTGATGAAAGGAATCTTTTGGAATAGCAGAGGTCTGAAAGACTTGGCTAAAAGAAGGTTTCTTGCTGAGGCTTCTCTGGAGCATCGTTTAGATTTTATTGCTCTATCGGAAACTGGTAGAGACAACTTTGCGCCCCAGTTCCTTTCCTCTCTTGCGGGTGGTGTTGATTTTGATTGGCATTGCCTCCCTCCGCGAGGAAGATCGGGTGGTATCTTGCTGGGTGTGAGATGCGATTCGCTTGAAGTCCGGAGTGTAGTGATGGGTGACTTCGCGGTTAAGTTTCGAGTCAGGTCTAAGGTTGATGGTTTCAACTGGGCGTTGGTGGCGGTTTATGGTGCCGCACAGCCCGAGCTTAAACCGGAATTTTTGGCGGATCTTGTTCGGATTTGTGGGTCCGAACAGCTTCCAATCTTAGTTGGGGGTGATTTCAACATCATTAGGAGGAGAGAGGAGAAGAATAATGATAACTTTGACGGCATGTGGTCGTTCATGTTCAATACTATTATTGAAAGCTTGGATCTGAGGGAGATAGAGCTTTCTGGTAGAAAGTTTACCTGGGCTAACTCTTTGCCCAACCCGACTTACGAGAAGCTTGATCGCGTTCTTGCGAGTGTGGAGTGGGAACAGAAGTTCCCGCTTGTGACGATTCAAGCTCTTTCACGGGGGTTTTCCGATCACACACCCCTGTTCGTTGACTCAGGGGAGCTGAACCACGTGGGAAACAAAAACACCTTTTCTTTTGAGATGGCCTGGTTCGAACGCGAAGGGTTCCTAGACCTGATCGCTAGGGAATGGGCGAAGGGTGTAGGCGGTAGGACCGCGGGAGCGTTGGCAAAATAAGATTAGGAGTTTGCGAAGCTTCTTACGGGGTTGGGCTAAGCACCTTAGTGGGGTATATAAGATTGAGAAGGACAGGCTCCTCTCTCTTATACAGAATCTGGACGTTAAGGCCGAATCCACGATTTTGATGCCTGCTGAGCTCCAGGTTAAAACTGAAGCAGAGAAGAGGTTGAAAGAACTTCTCCGCGAAGAAGAATTGAAGTGGGCTTTGCGGGCTAAGGTTCGCAAAGTGGTCCAAGGGGACGCGAATACTCAATTCTTTCATCTGATTGCTAATGGTAAGCACAGAAAGAAGAGAATATTCCAACTTGAACAAGATGAGGGCACTATTGTAGGACAGGATAACCTAAAAACATATATAACCGAGTATTATAGGCAGTTATTTGGACCTCCGGAGGATAATTGTGTATCTCTCGATGAGTCCAGAACTGAGGATGTGCCTCAACTTTCGGCTGCTGAAAATGATATTCTGGTTGCCCCGTTTTCGGAGAAGGAGGTGTTTGATGCTATAGCACAGTTGAAAAATAATAAGGCTCCCGGACCGGATGGATTTCCGGCGGAGTTCTACAAGAAGTGCTGGCATATTATTAAGGGGGATTTGCTACCTATGTTTCATGATCTGTTCTCTGGACAGCTTCAATTATTTCACTTGAATTTTGGAACTATCACACTGCTTCCTAAGAAGACGGATGCTGTGAGAATTGAGCAGTTCAGGCCGATCTGCCTTCTCAATGTTAGTTTTAAAATATTCACCAAGGTCGGGACTAATAGGCTCACACAGATTGCGCATTCTGTGGTGCAGCACTCCCAAACTGCTTTCATGCCGGACAGAAACATCCTTGAAGGGGTGGTCGTCCTTCATGAAACGCTCCATGAAATCCATTCCAAGAAGTTAGATGGTGTCATTTTTAAGGTGGATTTCGAGAAAGCGTACGATAAGGTTAAATGGCCATTTCTCCAACAGGCATTGCGTATGAAAGGTTTTGATGAAGTCTGGCGACGCCAGGTTGAATCATTTACGCAAAAAGGGAGTGTGGGAATTAAAGTGAATGACGATATTGGTCATTACTTCCAGACACATAAAGGTCTAAGACAAGGAGATCCGATGTCCCCTATCTTGTTTAACATTGTGGTTGATATGTTAGCCATCTTGATAGGAAGGGCTAAGGAGAATGGTCAAGTGGGTGGCTTGGTACCTCATCTGGTTGATGGAGGTGTATCCATCCTTCAGTACGCTGATGATACAATCATCTTTATGGAGCATGACCTAGCCAAGGCGAGAAATATGAAGTTGGTGTTATGCCTTTTCGAACAATTGACCGGGTTAAAGATTAACTTTCATAAGAGCGAGTTGTTCTGCTTTGGTAGAGCCAAAGACGAACAGGAGGCTTATCGGCAATTGTTTGGGTGCGACTTGGGGGATTTACCTTTCTCGTACCTAGGTATTCCAATCCACCATAGAAAGCTGACCAATAGAGAATGGAAATGCATCGAAGACCGGTTTGAGAAGAAACTGAGTTGCTGGAAGGGCAAGCTCATGTCATATGGAGGCCGATTAATTCTGATTAATTCGGTGCTCACGAGTATGCCTATGTTTCTCTTATCGTTCTTTCAAGTCCCAGTTGGTGTTAGGAAAAGACTGGACTTTTATCGATCGCGTTTCTTTTGGCAGGGTGATGATCTCAAAAGAAAATACAGACTTGCAAAATGGATATCATCTGTCGACCGAAAGACCAAGGGGGTCTTGGTATTGAGAATCTTGAAGTTAAGAACAAATGCCTTCTTAGCAAGTGGCTGTGGAAGCTTTCTTTTGAGACTGATGCCATGTGGGCCCAAATCCTTCGCAGCAAGTACCTACAGACAAAGTCCTTGTCCCAGGTCACAGTCAGGCCAACTGACTCGCCTTTCTGGAAAGGCCTGATGAAAGTCAAACAATCTCTGTTTAATAGGACAAAGATTGTTATTGGCAACGACGCTAGTACGCGCTTCTGGGAGGATACTTGGCTCGGCGAGACACCCTTGGCCATTCAATATCCGTCTTTATATCGCATTGTTCAACGACATGAGGTGTTCGTTGCTATGGTGTTTCAATCCACCCCCTTAATATTCAGTTCAGACGGTCGTTAATGGGCAATCGTTGGGAAGATTGGCTTCGTCTAGTTCGGAGACTAATGGATGTCCAGCTTTCTCAACAACCCGATGAATTACACTGGAAACTGACTAGGTCTGGAGTATTCACGGTTAAATCAATGTATATTGATGTAATTAATTCGAGCTCCATTCCTACCTCCAAGCATGTTTGGGCTGTCAAAGTTCCTTTGAAAATAAAAGTGTTTATGTGGTTTGTCCATAAACAGGTTATTTTAACCAAGGATAACTTGATTAAGCGTAATTGGACAGGACCTACAAGGTGTAGCTTCTGTGATCGGGACGAGACGATCAAACATCTCTTTTTTGATTGCCCGTTTGCCAGAGTACTTTGGCGGACGGTTCACATTGCTTTTAATATTACTCCACCGAATTCTGTCACTACGTTATTTGGGACATGGCTCACTGGGATTGAGCCTGAATTAGCGAGACATATTCGTGTTGGAGTTTGCGCTTTGTTGTGGACTATCTGGACTTGCAGGAATGATTTGGTTTTTAACAGAACATCACGTATTCACTTTTGCAGGTTATTTTCCGAGCCACGGCCGTGATCCGTTCATGGTCGCTACTCACTCCGATGGAGGCCAGGGAGCATTTGGTTACTGGATCTATCCGCTGGGAGATGGTAGCTCGGGATATCTTCAACCGGTTTGGATGGCGGTCATGTAATAGGATAGGCAATTAGTTTACCTATCTATCTTTAGCCAACCGGTTGTGGCGTCTTATCTTGGCTAGTCTGTGTGTCCAGCCTCTTTAGCTCTGTGTGAGCTGTCTTTTTATTACTTTTCAGTCGGAGACTTTGGAACCTTGTTGGAACCTTTTATTTCGGTAATAAGATGGCCGTATGCATCACTCTGATGCAGAGGCCGGGGAGATCCCCCTTTTCGAAAAAAAAGGGTCCCTACCCTACATCAATTTTGCTTCGGTACACCCCTAGAAGAGCTTTTAGATTTCGATGCTCATTAAATATGAGGATTAGAAGATACCCATGCAATAAAAATACTAGATTGTTCTGATCTCTTGTTTGATGTATTGGGAAAATATGGATATAAATTAGCTCATCGTGAATGTATGAGAATATCCTTTTTAAATAATTTAAAGATTCATGTAAACTTTTAAGGACTTCAAAAGCAAAACTCGACATGAATACCTTTATTGAACCTAATTATGTATGTCATGTTGTATTTCAATACGTATGCAAGTGTGATGTATTGGGAGAAAAGGGCAAAAAAATTAAGGCGCGAGTATACATCATCTGTTACAAAAAAATATTTTGGTGCCACAAACTTTCTGTTTCTCGATAAAACTATTTTTTTCGCATAGTACAGACGCAAGCGCTTATATATACATGCATAAACTCATCCCTACAAACGTACACATACACACCTTATCTGTATGAGCACCTTCGGGAGAGTGAGTCGGTATATTATTTTAAGATTTACGAAGTCATGCATCTCGTAGTCGACAAAAATATCTCTTCCCACTAAACATTCATCACTGAAAATCCTGAAATAAATGCAAAAAATATGAGCATCAGGATTTGAGCTCTGATGGATACGACTGTCCTTTTAACTATCCAACCACGTACTAGTTTGCCTTAGTAAAAACTATTTTTAGATATTCATTGAAGGGATGCTCTGAGAAAAGACGCAACAATTCATCATGAATCTTCCCCGATTCACCTCCCTCTCCCGCTCGTCCCTATTTTTCTCTCCTCTATTTCTGTTTTTTCTGCGCGTGACCTACCCTTTTGGCTCCCACACACAAACCCGCAAAAACAATCCATCCCCCAAAACCCCACCGCCCCGCGGCGGCGGCGTCGCGATGGACCCTTCCTCGGCCGGCGCCGGCGGCAACTCGCTGCCGTCGGTGGGCCCCGACGGGCAGAAGCGGCGCGTGTGCTACTTCTACGACTCGGAGGTGGGCAACTACTACTACGGGCAGGGCCACCCGATGAAGCCGCACCGCATCCGCATGACCCACTCGCTGCTGGCGCAGTACGGCCTCCTCGACCAGATGCAGGTGCTGCGGCCCAACCCCGCCCGCGACCGCGACCTCTGCCGCTTCCACGCCGACGACTACATCTCCTTCCTCCGCTCCGTCACGCCCGAGACGCAGCAGGACCAGATCCGGGCCCTCAAGCGCTTCAACGTCGGCGAGGACTGCCCCGTCTTCGACGGCCTCTACAGCTTCTGCCAGACCTACGCGGGGGCCTCCGTCGGCGGCGCCGTCAAGCTCAACCACGGCCTTGACATCGCCATCAACTGGTCGGGGGGCCTGCACCACGCTAAGAAGTGCGAGGCCTCGGGGTTCTGCTACGTCAACGACATCGTACTCGCCATACTCGAGCTCCTCAAGCACCACCAGGTGACCTTGCCCTGCCTTGCTCATGTCATTAGGGTTAATATTTTTAAATGGTTCGATTACATCCTCGTCTGTAATTGTTTCATCAAGTTAACTAGTTTTCTCACTTTCATCTCACGTACATTATTTATGGAATTAACGATATTGGTTGAACAGATGATAAGGGGAAAGGGGTAAACTACCGGAATACCTCATATATGTTGATGCAATAAACTGTTTTTGCTACCTTTTATCCCAAGAGGCCCCAAATGAGACCATGTCATGTCATATGCCTGTATACTGTTAAATGGTAGTATATAGTTATTTTGAATGTAAATATTGAGAGTGATTCGGTGGACCACCAAACCCTGATCCTACAATCATGGCACATGGCACCATATCATATTAGAGTATGCCTGTATACTACAGGCAGAGAGAATATCAGTGGAAACCAAGTTACAAGGAAACCATGTTTGGAAGTTTTCAAAAATTCTCAAAACAATACAGTATGTTAAGAGGGTATTGTTCTATTAGCATGTGAAATTCCAAGTTCAGACACAAATTCAGTACGAGGTATGAAAAGAAAACAAATCCAGCAATGAATCACTGTTTGGCGCTATTCATTGCTGAATTATTATTTTCATGCCCCGTAAATGAATGTGTTTGAATTTGGAATTTTACAATCCGAAGAAGGTACTCCAAATGCGGTGAAGGGGTGCTCTTTGCGGGCGCCGCAGCTCGTGATGCAGAGCATGTTGGGTGGGATGGCTGGCTGCAACCATGGCTGGCGGGGCCGGGGGCAGTGCTAGGGCGTCACTGTTTTGGGCGGAGGGATCTGAGGCTGAGGAGATTGGGGGAGGAAGACAGAGGAGTTCCACGAAGGGGATGTCGGAGTGGTAACGTGAATCGTTACTGGTGGGTCGTGGCGGAATGGGCCTTGTGCTGCGGGAACCAAACGTGTTTATCAGTATTAAGATTGTGCTCTAATCTGATAACGGACAAATAAACGCCAACCAAACACCTCCTCAGTGCCCTTGTTTCCTGAGTTTCCTCTTGCTACTAGAAATTTGGAAACCAGCCTGATGTTTTGTCCTTTCAGGTCAAGTTTTTTTTATTGTGCTATAATATAGTCCGTTTTATATTTGCAGCGAGTTCTATATGTCGATATTGATATCCACCATGGTGATGGAGTTGAGGAGGCATTCTACACAACAGATAGGGTTATGACAGTCTCATTCCACAAGTTTGGGGATTATTTCCCAGGCACAGGGGATGTCCGTGATATTGGGCATTCAAAAGGAAAGTATTACTCCCTTAATGTCCCTCTGGATGATGGGATTGATGACGAAAGCTACCAGTCCCTGTTTAAGCCTATAATGGCCAAAGTTATGGAGGTTTTCCAGCCTGGTGCGGTTGTTCTTCAATGTGGCGCCGATTCTTTATCTGGGGATAGGTTGGGTTGCTTCAATCTTTCGATCAGAGGTCATGCAGAATGCGTGAAGTACATGAGGTCTTTCAATGTTCCATTGTTGCTTCTTGGCGGTGGTGGCTATACCATAAGAAATGTCGCACGATGTTGGTGTTATGAGGTATGGTAAAAAAAACTTACTATCTTCTTTCCTTGGCCTCTTGTGCCACGCTTATGTTTGTAAATGTACCTATTGGAACTACATGTGTTTTTATTGCTTTGCATTTTGATGCCATCCTGTTTGTTTCATCTGGCACTTCTAAACTTTGTGCAGACAGGAGTTGCACTTGGCCAAGAGCTCGAGGATAAGATGCCTGTCAATGAGTACTATGAGTACTTCGGTCCAGATTACACTCTTCATGTAGCACCAAGTAACATGGAGAACAAAAATACACGCTATGAACTAGATAATATAAGAACCAAACTTCTTGACAATCTTTCAAAACTTCGACATGCCCCTAGCGTTCAGTTTCAAGAGCGACCTCCTGATACCGAGTTCCCTGAGGTGAGCACCTGTTCTTGCATTATAAGAAGGAATTCAACTTCCGTGTCCTCTTTTCTTTATTCTAACAAAACATGATAAGAGGATGAGGAGTTTCTGATGTAGTCTTTGAAAATCTCCATTGCTAAAAAAAAAACCCTTCATGAGCACCGTTTTATTCTCTTGTAAGCAGCAAGGAGGGATGGTGCCTACTAGTAGACACAAATTCCTGTAAATATAATATTAGAATAAGAAACAGTTGCTAGCATTCTGTGATACTATCTTCATATTAGTTTCAAGTCGAGAAAATCTGGAAGACTGGAAAGATAATGGGATCAGGATACCTTTTGTTTTTTTACAACTGATGAATTAGCACTTAGTTTCCTATTTCTTACTAAACTGCTAATACTTTCATGCTTTTTGTAACGAAGCAGATTACTTGATACAAGGGGTGTTTTCTTCAATGCCATGATCTCTTATTTTCTTGATTCCATATGTTTGCTATGCTAGTCAATTGAGGTAGCATGCCAGGATGGTACATATCTGCTGTTGTCTTTGATTTTTAGAAGCGTGTTGTTGTGATTTTTTTCTTTCCTGTTTTATCTGCTCAATTTTTTCCAACTTCCATGTGCAGTTCATTTGATATGTTTGCATTTCCTGGTCTGTATTATTTGGTTAAGGGCATGATTTTTGTTACAGCCTGTTTTCTCGTTTATTTCTACTACTACCTCTGTAAACAAATATAAGAGGTAACTCTCTAAAATGTTTTATATTTGATTACAGAGGCGGTGTATTTTATGCCACCACTACCTCAGCGCATGAACCGTCTGTGCATACTTTGACCTTATTAGGTTATACGTATTAAATAATGTTTGAACTTTGAGCTAACTTCTATATATGGATGATGATTCGTGGTATGGCAGCCCGACTGTTTTATTTAGTGAAGTTTTGAATATGCTCAATTGAACACGTCCCCTTGTGCTAATTTGAAAGAAAGTCTAGACAGTGGACAGTAATAGTACTTCGCAAATACATGACTTCAGTGGCGGAGCTATACATGAACTAAACAGTGGCGTGGCCTGTCCAGCATAAGCCCAAAACAGCATAAGGGTAAAAGTTTTGGGCTCTCTTTGGCCTGGTCCACCTAACATAATCCTTGTAGCCCTGCTGCTGCATGACTTCATAGAAAGCGCTCAGTCGAACTTTTCTAACTTTAACCACCAATATATAAACAACTACTCCCTCCGTCCCATAATATAATAGCGTTTTTTACACTAGTGTAGTGTCAAAAACGCTCTTATATTATGTGACGGAGGGAGTATTTAGATGTATAAGGCCAAAACAGTATGATTTGCTTTGTTATGAATAATAGTTTCATCAGTATATTTAATAATTTTTACTAAAATACAAACAAAAAGTTAACAGCCAAAGATGTGTGGAGGCTGTGCAAATTTCTAAAATGTAATCCATTTCCAAGCAGATAAAGTGAACTATTTAGTTGGTTTGACCTTGTTTGTGCCCTTGTAACATCTAGATGAAAATTGTCACCACTCTTTCCTAATGTGAGTGGCATCAGATATTCACCTACACAGTTGGATTATATTCCTTATCACCTACTCCCTCCGTCCCAAAATAAGCGACTTAACTTTATACTAACTTCAGTACAAAGTTAGTAAGTTAGTACAAAGTTGAGTCACTTATTTCGGGACAGAGGGAGTATATTCCTGGTCATGCCTTGAAAGTGTATATCAAGAACTGATTGCATTTTGGGTACTTTGCATGTGTTTATATTATGCAGCCGGATGAAGATGAAGAGGATCAGGATGAAAGGCATGATGACCATGATTCTGATATGGAATTGGATTATCACACACCTTTGGAAGACTCAGCAAGGTATTTATTTATTTTGTTGTGAGAGATGGTATTTATTCCTGCGTCATTGTTCCATTAGTTCTGATGGCTATCCTGTGTGCGCCTCGTGTGAAATTTTTGTTATAGGAGAAGCACTATTCAAGGTACAAGAGTTAAGAGAGAATCAGCTGGAGCTGAGACAAAAGATCAGGTACTTGACCACATAATTTTTAGTCTTCATACAGACGAGTGATTTCTCCTTTTTCATGGTCCACCATTTTGTTCACAGTTCCTTGATATAAAAAAAATCCTATATAGAGTGAAAATTGCTTTCTCACCATGTAATAGATGGTGTTGATGGAATATTTTTCTTAGATGCATTGCAAAATTTCCACCGACTATTGTTTGCTCCTCCGATGTGCGTGAAAACTGAAGGGTGGCAAAGAGTGCCTTATAATGTTGTTAAACTTGCATGATTGCATACAACTTGCTTTCGTATTCCTTGGTGCTATGCATTTATGCTAAATGTGCTCTTTCTTTACCTTGTGCAGCAGGATGGTAGCAGAGTAACAGGTGAACATAGAGGATCAGAACCAATGGCAGAAGACATCAGCCCCTCCAAGCAAGCTCATGTAAGTCGGCCTCCCTTTCTATTTGTGAACTGTTGTATAAGATCTCTAGTGTACACTCACTGCCCATGGCTAGGCTTATCTAACCAAAGATTCCTTTTCTTGTTGTCCATGGTGCTTGTCGCCTGCAGCAGGTCGACGCTAATGCCATGGCCGTGGATGAGCCCGGAAATGTCAAGACCGAATCAGGAAGCTCTACCAAGTTGCCTGACCCACCAGCCATCTACCAGAAGCCATGATTGTAAGCATTCGGACCGTGCGGCTTCTTGCATGTGTTTTTGGCAGTAAAAAGACGAAGTGACGAGTGGTAGTCTCGAGTGTCTGACCCATGTATACATGTAGCATGGATTATTAAGCTGTAATATGTATAGTCGATTAAATGAGCCGCGAGGCGGAATTTTCTTGGCTACGTGCAACTTTTGTCTCCCAGCTTTCTACTTTGGTAATCTTTTCCCGGTAGGTTCCTTGATATTTGGCTGTTGCATTTTACGTCCGTACCCTGTAGTAGTCACAAGGCAATGTTTTTCTCTGGCTCACCTTCGCGTCCTAATCTTCAAAGGAATAGTACTATCTGCTAGTGCATTTTTATATGTTTCGCACATAGAAAAATAAAATAAGAATCTGCATTTTGCATGCTTGCACGAACCAAAATAATAATTAACCTAGCTACATAAATAGCTGCTGTTGTATATTAGCTCTTCGTCCCCTTCCTTTTGTGATTGCCTAATTCTTAGTTGACCCAGATTTATGCTTAATCTAAGCCGGCGAGTGAAGCGCTCGCCGGAGATTAGCATGGCACGATGAGCGAGCACTAAGGGGAGAGAAAATTCTTTATTTGACACTGTTTTAAAATCTGGTTCCTTATTTGATACTGGAAAAGTTTTTCTTCCCTATTTGACACTAGTCCTAAATTTTATTCCCTATACGACACTTTCGTCCATTTGAGCCTAAATGACATCTGAAAAGACGATTTTGTCCCTCATGTGGTATGTGCGTGCGCGCATGTGTGCTGTTGCGTGTGTGGGTGCGTGTGTGTTTGCTACTGCGTGTGTACGTGCGCGCGTGTGTGTGGTGTGTGCTGTTGCGTGCCTATGTGCTGCATGCGTGTGTGCTGCTGTTGCGTGTGTGTATGTGTGTGTGCTGCGTGCGTGTGTGTATGTGTGTGTGTGCTGCGTGCATGTGTGTTGCTGCGTGTGTGTGCGTGTGTGTGCACGCGTGTGTGCGTGTTGTTGCGTATGTGTGCGTGTGCGTGTGTGTTGGTGCATGTGTATGTGTTGCTGCGTGTGTGCTCCTGCCCTCGCACTGATGCTGCGTGTGTGCGCTATTGCCCCCTACACACATACCACATGAGGGCAAAAGAGTCTTTTCAGGTGTCATTTAGGTTTAAAATGGACGGAAATGTCATATAGGGAATAAAATTGATAACTTGTGTCAAATAGGGAAATTTTTTTTCAGTGTCAAATAATGAAGCAGATTTTAAGATAATGTTAAATAAGGAATTTTGTCCTAAGGGGAAGACGGCGATAGGATAGCGGTTGTGGATAGCAGGGTCAGTGTGAACGGAAACATCGTCAAAAAGGTCCGGCGCGATTAACTTTTGCCGTTACAAACAAACAAATAGCGGCCGCCAGCTTTTCATATCACTAACCTCGACTACTCATGGCTCATTGACCCAGAGTCCTCAGAGAGACGAAACAAGCCACGGATGGCATCACGCTGCCAGTGGCCCCCGTCCCAAAAAAATTCGACGCGCCGTTGCCAAACGACGACGACGCGTCGCCACCCACCGGTGGCTACAGTTTGTTTATACGCAACACTCACCCAAGCCAAAAATCTCTCTCTATCTACCTCTCTGTCTCGCACGTATGCTCTCTGCCGCGTCCAGTCCACACTCCACAATCGCTTTGCTTGCCACAGCACCGTCGGCCGGGGCGGCAACGGCAATGGCAATGGCAGCACTGTCCCTCCTCCTCGTCGCCGTCTTCTTCCTCGCGTGCTCCGTCGCCACTCACGCGCTGCCCGGCGCACCGGAGCCCGCTGCCTCTGCCGCCAGCGTCGAGGATTACAACGCGCTGCTCTCCTTCAGGTCGCTCGTGAGGGGCGACCCGTCACGGGCCCTGGCGTCATGGACGAGCAGCGGCGCCCACGACGGGCCCGCGCCGCCGCCGTGCCAGTGGCGCGGCGTGTCCTGCGGCACGACGGGCCGCCGCCGCGGCCGCGTCGTCGCGCTGGACCTCCCCGGGCTCGGCCTCCTCGGCACGCTCAGCCCGGCGCTGGCCAACCTCACGCACCTGCGGCGGCTCCACCTCCCCGGCAACCGCCTCCAGGGCGCGCTGCCGGCGGAGCTCGGCCGCCTGCGCGAGCTCAGCCACCTCAACCTCAGCGACAACGCCATCGGGGGCCGCCTCCCGCCGTCGCTCTCCCGGTGCAGGCACCTCAGGACCGTCCTGCTCCACACCAACAAGCTGCAGGGGCACATCCCACCGGAGCTGTTCCTCTCGCTTCGAAGCCTCGAGGTACTCAACCTCGGCCAGAACAGGCTAACAGGAAGCATCCCTTCCAGCGTCGGCGGCCTCGTCAACCTCAAGCTGCTGGTCCTGGAGTTCAACAACCTGACAGGGGATATCCCATGGCAGGTCGGCAGCCTCGCCAGCCTCGTTGGCCTCGGCCTTGCTTCCAACCAGCTGTCAGGCTCCATCCCCGCCTCGCTGGGGAACCTGTCGGCGCTAACCGCTCTCACCGCCTTTTCGAACCGGCTGTCGGGGAGCATACCCTCCTCATTACAGGGCCTGTCATCCCTCAGCACACTCCATTTGGAAGACAACCACCTCGGCGGAACCATACCTTCTTGGCTAGGCAACCTCTCGTCGCTGGCATCCTTAAACCTCCAGAGCAATGGTTTGGTGGGGTGCATCCCCGAGTCTATAGGGAACCTTGGGTTGCTTGAAGCCGTTTCGCTCGCGGAGAACAAGCTCGTCGGACAGATACCAGACGCCATTGGGAACCTCCATGCCCTCGCTGAACTTTACCTAGACAACAATGAGCTAGAAGGCCCCCTGCCACTCTCAGTGTTCAACCTCTCCTCTCTTGAGATGCTCAACATCCAACACAACAACCTCACCGGGGGCTTTCCGTCCGACATGGGCGACACGATGACGAGTCTCCAGTCCTTTCTTGTCTCTGATAACCAGTTTCATGGCGTGATCCCGCCGTCCTTGTGCAATGCCTCCATGCTTCAGATGGTCCAGACAGTAAACAACTTCCTATCGGGAACGATCCCGCAGTGCCTGGGGGCTCGCCAAGAGATGCTCTCCGTGGTGAACTTTGCGGGGAATCAGCTTGAAGCAACCAACGATGCTGAATGGGGCTTCCTGACTAGTCTAACCAACTGCAGCAATATGATATTAGTGGATGTTAGTGACAACAAGTTCCAAGGCGTGCTACCGAAATCAATCGGCAATTTGTCGACACAGATGGAGTTTCTTGGCATTGCATCCAACAGCATAGCAGGGACGATAACTGAAGCGATAGGGAACTTCATCAACCTGGATGAACTTGACATGGAAAATAATCTTCTGGAGGGCACCATCCCAGCATCTCTCGGCAAGCTTAAGAAGTTGAATCGGTTGTCATTATCAAATAACAATTTTTCAGGATCCATCCCAATGGCTCTTGGAAATCTTACAAAGCTTACAACCCTTCTGCTTAGCACTAATGCGCTCAGTGGAGCCATACCTTCTGCTCTCAGCAACTGTCCTTTAGAGCAGCTGGATCTTTCTTACAACAATCTTTCCGGCCCAACGCCTAAGGAGGTTTTCCTCATCTCAAGCTTGTCGAGTACCATGTATCTTGCACATAATTCACTGACTGGGACTTTGCCTTCAGAAGTGGGAAATCTCAGGAATCTAGGTGAACTTGATCTCTCTGATAACATGATTTCAGGAAAGATTCCTGCCAACATCGGGGAGTGTCGAAGCTTACAATACCTCAATTTATCTGGGAACCATCTCGACGGGACGATTCCCCTGTCACTAGGACAGTTACGGGGACTCCTAGTGCTTGATCTTTCTCGGAATAATTTATCTGGGAGCATTCCTGAGTTCCTCGGTACCATGAAAGGTCTTGCTAGTTTGAATCTCTCTTCCAATGATTTTGAAGGTGAAGTTCCGAAAGACGGAATATTCCTTAATGCAACTGCAACCTCAGTCATGGGAAACAGTGCTCTGTGTGGTGGGATCCCTCAACTCAAGTTGAAAATGTGCTCCAGTCCCACTAAAAGGAGAATATCTTCAAAGCTTCTCATGATTATCGCAGCAGGCGCCGGAATTCTGTTGGTCATACTATCCGCAATGTTTGTGTTATGTAAAAGAAGCAAGCTTAGAAGAGCAAAGCCACAGATAACTCTCCCCAGTGACAAATACATTAGAGTTTCTTATGCTGAATTGGCCAAGGCAACAGATGGTTTCAAATCCGAGAACCTCATCGGGGTTGGCAGCTTTGGTGCAGTGTACAAGGGAAGAATGGAGATCTCTGGCCAACAAGTGGTGGTGGCAGTGAAGGTACTCAACCTGCAGCATGCTGGCGCATCCCGAAGTTTCGATGCAGAATGTGAGGCTTTGAGATGTATTCGCCACCGTAACCTTGTGAAGGTTATAACAGTGTGCTCAAGTATTGACTCTCGAGGTGGCGACTTCAAGGCTGTTGTGTTTGATTTTCTGCCAAATGGAAATCTAGACCAGTGGCTACACAAGCATATCGAGGAAGATGACGAACCCAAGATGCTAGATCTCATTGAAAGACTTCAGATAGCCATCCACGTGGCTTCTGCGCTTGACTATTTACATCATCAGAAGCCGTTTCCAATTGTTCATTGCGACCTCAAGCCAAGCAATATTCTCCTTGACAACAACATGGTTGCTCATGTCGGTGATTTTGGGCTTGCAAGGTTCCTACATGACGGACATAATGACAAGTCAGAGACACCAACTAGTAGTCGGACTGCAATAAGAGGAACAATTGGTTATGTGGCTCCAGGTGAGCATAATTCTACTCTCAACTATTGTAGTATTGTTGCATTTGATTTTTCAGATTTTACTCTCCATCCAAGGAAGCACTTATTAAATTTGCCACGTTTGTTAATTTCAGAATATGGACTTGGCAATGAAGCCTCAATCCATGGTGATGTCTACAGCTACGGTATACTGCTGCTCGAGATGTTCACCGGTAAAAGACCCACAGGCTCTGAATTCGGAGAATTGCTTAGCCTTCATAAGCACGTACAAATGGCACTGCCAGACCAAGCGGCTACTGTCATTGACCAAGACCTATTAAAAGCAGAAAGTAATGGCAAAGGAACGGAAGGGGGGTATCACAGCAGCGAAGACACGAGAATTAGTTGCATCGTCTCGATTCTGCAGGTTGGAATTTCATGCTCCAAAGAGACACCAACTGAACGCATTCAAATTGGAGATGCATTGAGAGAGTTGCAGATAATCAGAGATAAGTTTTACGCGCATTAGTGATCTCCTTGGTGAATTGGCAAAATATAGCCAAGGCATACTGAAGCATGCTTGTGAGGATCATGCAGGTAACCTAGTCGTTTTAACTCTGTAATAAGATGCTGAAAGCTGAAGATCCTCCATCAGAGGCATCTTAAGGAGTCAACGACAATTCTCTTGATTTTTCAGTGTCGACAGGAAAGCCAAGAAATTCCAGATAAGGAACTGAAGAAACTTAACTTACAATTAAGGAGCACGCACTTGGGTGTGGGGTTAGTCTCACTTGGATTTTTCTTAACTGAAATTGCAGGAACACACTGATATGTGACGAGGTTCCGCAAAATATTTTTGCAGCTTGTATTAGTATTCTTGCAGATTTTACCCCAGCTAGTACAAGAGGCTTATCGCAAGCTGAAAGTACATGCCTCTAATGAAGCTAGTCTGACTAAGCAATAAGTCTAACCATACTTTCCACGTTAGGTATTACGTTGAAGAAGAAGATATCCTGGGCATGAGGCTCGAAGGTGCCAGCTCTACGACGCTGGTATCTCAGAGCTCCCAACTCGCACACCTCCGTCAGCTCAGCTGTGCGCAGCCCATAGCGGTAGAGAATGTGATGCGCATGGAACAGTAGCCCATCGCCCGTAAGAAGAGTAATTGGACGGCCAATTGGATCCATGTTGATCAAGTAACGCCGCTCCCAACACGAGTTCATGTCATCATCATCATCTTGTAGTACCAGCGTCCAAATGGACACAGGCTGCGGGCCGGGCCTCGCGCTGCTAGAAGCGACCAGGCAAAGCTCCCCTCGCACCACCTCCAGCAGGAAGGATTTACCGAGAGCAGGGTCCAACGAATCGGGCATGCCGGTGACGCCAAACGTCTCGTCTTCCAGGCTGAATCGGAGAAGGCCGCGCGGGCACGGCGTCTTGACATGGTCCGTGTCCATGACCCAGAACATGCGCCCCTTGACCGATTTGACCGTCAGCCACTCGGCCGGCGGGTAAGGCGGATCGGTGGCGGTTTCCCTCCAGCAGGCGGCCGCGTCGCCGACGGTGTACACTTGCATCCCCATGTGGAAAGCGTACGTGAGAGGCTCCACGTAGCGGAAGAAGGCCCGGGCCACCTTGTACCGGCCGGAGCGAGGGTCCAGCCCGAGCCCCACGGGGAGGCAGAAATCACGCGGCACGGGGACCTTGCTGGGGTTGCTCTCCGGCAGCGTCAGGGCGTCCCTGGTGGCCGGGTTGAAGAGGTAGACGCTGGCGTTGGTGGGGAGCACCAGGCCGTCGCAGTGGACCATGTGGCACACGCAGCCGAACTCCCCGCGGAAGTCCTCGCCGTGCACGAGCCTCGCCACCTCCGAGGCGCGGCATGGATGCCAGCGGTAGAACCGGACTCGCGTGGAGAAGGTGGTCGGCCAGACCTCCCCTTCGATGGCGCCGTCGAGGGCGTGCGGGGTGATCAGCAGCGATGGGCTCTGCTCCCATTTTGAGGCCGAGTGCTCCAGGTGCGCGCGGGTGAACGCGGGGCCGGAGATGGCCGCGCGCCAGGCCTTGCTCAGAGATTTGAACCGGAGAAGGGACTTGACCGGCAGACGGGCGAGAATCTCGAAAACCAGCTCCTCCGGTAAGTCTGTTGGCGACTTGCGCTTCCTCTTGCTTGAAGTCTGATCGATCACCCACGAAAAAAATTCAAACAAATTTTAACGATTTCTTACAAAAATCAGCGAAAGATGAATGTGCGCTAACTTACATAAAGGGGCCGCGGGCGCCCTTGTTTCCTCATCCCTTTTCCGAAAGTCACCCGCCCTGGAACGAGCCGGACAAGTCATGGGCATGCCTACCTATGACAGTGGACAAGAAACTTAACGACCTCTTCAATGCATCCGTCAAGTTTGTTCTCGAAAATGGGGAAAGGATTAAGTTCTGGTATGAGCCTTGGCTGAATGGGGTATCCTTGAGTGTGCAGCGTCGGACCTATTTACTTGCTGCACTCGCAAAAACCTCACGGTGTCCCAAGCCCTACAAGATGGCCGTTGGATCAGACACCTGCGTCGCCCTCTTACGCCAGCAGCTATTATCCAATACACAAAGCTCTAGGAGGCGGTTGCTGATGTGCACCTGCTGCTGGGAACTCCCGACTCAGTGATCTGGAGATGGACGCCGAATGGCGCCTACTCTTCGGCCACTGCATATGCCGTGCAGTTCGAGGGGTGTACTCGCCTCGCCGGTCAGCGACACATATGGGCGGCTGATGCTCCGCTAAAATGCAGAATTTTCGCTTGGCTTGCGATTCTAGAAAAATGTCTTACAGCGGATAACCTGCAGAAAAGAGGATGGCCGCACGACCCAATTTGTTCTCTCTGCCGGGCGGCGGACGAGTGTGCTGATCACCTCCTAGCACGCTGCTCCTACACCCAAGCTCTATGGAGTCTGATGCTCAACCGCTGCAACCTTCCCACGTGGGCTGACAACCAGCCTTGCTGACTGGTGGGAGTCCAACGTGGTGAACGCTAACCTGACCAACTCAAAGGGCTGGGGCGGTCTGGCAGTGGCAATCTGGTGGTTCACGTGGTGCGAGAGGAATGCCTGGATTTTCCAAAGCAAGGCGTCCACCGTCAGTGCGATCTTCAACTTGATGATGGATGAATTTAGGATATGGAACCAGGCTGGGCGTCATAGGATTCAGCTGTTTTTGGACAGACCTCGAGAGCCAGACTGAATTATGTGCTGATGTATGTTGTTGGGTTGCCGGCTGTTGGCATAGTTGATGTATAGCGGCCTGCTCCGACCAAATACTTGTAACACCTTTCCTCTTATAAATGAAAAAGAGAAGCTGCTCTGACATCGTTTCGTCAAAAAAAAAAGTCTGCTCTGTCCAGATGGCCGGCGGCGGACTCGTACGGCTTCCTAAAGGTGAGATTCTTGCCGTCTCTAGTTACTCGATCCTGTCTGATTGAGTTGTAGTTGTAGTCAGGTTTGTGTTTGCTCGATCCTGCGGCCTGTCCATATGGCCGTCTCTAGTACCAATCCGATTAGTATTAGGTTAAGTTTGTTCCTGTCCGTTCGTCATACACCACGCATGCACTCCATCGACATCTTCGTTTGATTGCCACACGGCGCCCAGGCTTCACGCATGACGCGCGACGCATGCATGGCACGGCGGCCCCGCTGATCCATCCATCCACACCGCGTGGCTGTGCATGGCTGCGCACGTTGATTGCTTCTGCATTGGCCATGTTGAAAATATGAGTAAATTACTATAAAATTTAATCCGAATAAACAGAAGATAAATCATGACAGCAATAACAGAGATTAAACTAATCATGCGAACTAGCATAGTAGATGAACAGATCACATCTAGGGCACATACTAGAAACATGAATTCTACCACGATCTCGAACAAGATGGATAGAGTGACATACGGTGCAGCGGGAGCAGCACCGCCGACGTTGCTGTTGTCGCCCATGTCGTCGAGGATGAGGTTGCCTAGGTCGGGGAAGAAGTCGTCGTTGGCGAAGTCGTCGCTGCCAGCAGTCG
This sequence comes from Aegilops tauschii subsp. strangulata, assembly GCF_002575655.3. Taxonomy (NCBI): domain Eukaryota; kingdom Viridiplantae; phylum Streptophyta; class Magnoliopsida; order Poales; family Poaceae; genus Aegilops; species Aegilops tauschii. The sequence continues at coordinate 182,642,923 of NC_053040.3, forward strand.
CGCGAGTGCGCTCCCCAAAAACCTGATCGCCCCTCTCCTGTACAGGATCACGAGAGGCGGGGTTCCGGAGGCCTGCTGTTCCTTCTCCCGGTGCACGCCGAAAGGAGGGATGGAGAAGACTTGCTTGGCGACACAATGATCTGGAACGGTGGTGCGAAACCATGAGATCTGGCAGCGGCTAGGGTAGACGTCTGCCTTGAAGGATATGCCCTAGAGGCAATAATAAAGTTGTTATTTATATTTCCTTATATCATGATAAATGTTTATTATTCATGCTAGAATTGTATTAACCGGAAACTTAGTACATGTGTGAATACATAGACAAACAGAGTGTCACTAGTATGCCTCTACTTGACTAGCTCGTTGAATCAAAGATGGTTAAGTTTCCTAGCCATAAACATGAGTTGTCATTTGATTAATGGGATCACATCATTAGAGAATGATGTGATTGACTTGACCCATTCCGTTAGCTTAGCACTTGATCGTTTAGTGTATTGCCATTGCTTTCTTCATGACTTATACATGTTTCTATGACTATGAGATTATGCAACTCCCGAATACCGGAGGAACACTTTGTGTGCTACCAAACGTCACAACGTAACTGGGTGATTATAAAGGTGCTCTACAGGTGTCTCTGATGGTACTTGTTGAGTTGGAATAGATCGAGATTAGGATTTGTCACTCCGATTGTCGGAGAGGTATCTCTGGGCCCTCTCGGTAATGCACATCACTATAAGCCTTGCAAGCAATGTGAATAATGAGTAAGTTGCGGGATGATGCATTATGGAACGAGTAAAGAGACTTGCCAGTAACGAGATTGAACTAGATATTGAGATACCGACGATCGAATCTCGGGCAAGTAACATATCGATGACAAAGGGAACAACGTATATCGTTATGCGGTTTGACCGATAAAGATCTTCGTAGAATATGTGGGAGCCAATATGAACATCCAGGTTCCGCTATTGGTTATTGGCCGGAGACGTGTCTCGGTCATGTCTACATAGTTCTCGAACCCGTAGGGTCCGCACGCTTAACATTCGGTGACGATCGGTATTATGAGTTTATGTGTTTTGATGTACCGAAGATAGTTCGAAGTCCCGGATGTGATCACGGACATGACGAGGAGTCTCGAAATGGTCGGGACATAAAGATTGATATATTGGATGACTATATTCGGACACCGGATGAGTTCCGGGGGTCACCGGATAATTATCGGAGTGCCGGGGGGTTATCGAAACCCCCGGGGGGACTAAAGGGCCAACATGGGCCTTGTGTGTGAGAGAGGAGGGGGCCATAGGGCTGGCCGCGCCCCCCCTTGAGGAGTCCGAATTGGACAAGGAGGGGGGCGGCGCCCCCTTTTTCCCTCCCTCCCTCTCCTTCCTCCTCCTAGTTGGACTAGGAAAGGGGGACCCCTCCTTGGTGCGCCCCAAGGGCTGGCCGGCCTCCCCCTTGCTCCTTTATATACGGGGGCAGGGGCACCCTAGAACACAACAACAGACATTGGCTTAGCCGTGTGCGGTGCCCCCCTCCACCATAATCCACCTCGGTCATATCGTTGCAGTGTTTAGGCGAAGCCCTGCGCCGGTATCTTCATCATCACAGTCATCACGCCGTCGTGCTGACGAAGCTCTCCCTCGACACTCAGCTGGATCGAGAGTTCGTGGGACGTCACTGAGCCGAACGTGTGCAGATCGCGGAGGTGCCATACTTTCGGTACTAGGATCGGTCGGATTGTGAAGATGTACGACTACATCAACTGCGTTGTCATAACGCTTCCGCTTACGGTCTACGAGGGTACGTGGACTACACTCTCCCCTCTCGTTGCTATGCATCACCATGATCTTGCGTGTGCGTAGATTTTTTTTGAAATTACTGCGTTCCCCAACAGTGGTATCAGAGGCAGGTTTATGCGTAGATGTTATATGCACGAGTAGAACACAAGTGAGTTGTGGGCGATAATAGTCACACTGCTTACCAGCTTGTCATACTTTGATTCGGCGGTATTGTTGGATGAAGCGGCCCGGACCGACATTACGCGTACGCTTACGCGAGACTGGTTCTACCGACGTGCTTCGCACACAGGTGGCTGGCGGGTGTCAGTTTCTCCAACTTTAGTTGAATCGAGTGTGGCTATGCCCGGTCCTTGTTGAAGGTTAAAACAACACATAATGATGAAAAATCGTTGTGGTTTTGATGCGTAGGTAAGAACGGTTTTTGCTCAGCCCGTAGCAGCCACGTAAAACTTGCAACAACAAAGTAGAGGACGTCTAACTTGTTTTTGCAGGGCATGCTGTGATGTGATATGGTCAAGACATGATGCTAAACTTTATTGTATGAGATGATCATGTTTTGTAACGGAGTTATCGGCAACTAGCAAGAGCCATATGGTTGTCGCTTTATTGTATGAAATGCAATCGCCATGTAATTGCTTTACTTTATCACTAAGCGGTAGCGATAGTCATAGAAACAATAGTTGGTGAGACGACAACGATGCTACGATGGAGATCAAGGTGTCGCGCCGGTGACGATGGTGAACATGAAGGTGATTTGGAGATGCAGATCAAAAGCACAAGATGATGATGGCCATATCATATCACTTATATTGATTGCATGTGATTTTTATCCTTTATGCATCTTATTTTGCTTAGTTCGACGGTAGCATTATAAGATGATCTCTCACTAAATTTCAAGGTACAAGTGTTCTCCCTAAGTATGCACCGTTGCCAAAGTTCGTCGTGCCCAGACACCACGTGATGATCGGGTGTGATAAGCTCTACGTCCATCTACAACGGGTGCAAGCCAGTTTTGTACACGCAGAATACTCAGGTTAAACTTGACGAGCCTAGCATATGCAGATATGGCCTCAGAACACTGAGACCGAAAGGTCGAGCGTGAATCATATAATGGATATGATCAACATAGTGATGTTCACCATTGAAAACTACTCCATTTCACGTGATGATCGGTTATGGTTTAGTTGATTTGGATCACGTGATCACTTAGATGATTAGAGGGATGTCTATCTAAGTGGGAGTTCTTAAGTAATATGATTAATTGAACTTAAATTTATCATGAACTTAGTACCTGATAGTATCTTGCTTGTCTATGTTGATTGTAGATAGATGGCCCGTGCTGTTGTTCCGTTGAATTTTAATGCGTTCCTTGAGAAAGCAAAGTTGAAAGATGATGGTAGCAATTACACGGACTGGGTCCGTAACTTGAGGATTATCCTCATTGTTGCACAGAAGAATTATGTCCTGGAAGCACCGCTGGGTGCCAGGCCTGCTGCAGGAGCAACACCAGATGTTATGAACGTCTGGCAGAGCAAAGCTGATGACTACTCGATAGTTCAGTGTCCCATGCTTTACGGCTTAGAACCGGGACTTCAACGACGTTTTGAACATCATGGAGCATATGAGATGTTCCAGGAGTTGAAGTTAATATTTCAAGCAAATGCCCGGATTGAGAGATATGAAGTCTCCAATAAGTTCTACAGCTGCAAAATGGAGGAGAATAGTTCTGTCAGTGAGCATATACTCAGAATTTCTGGGTATAACAATCACTTGATTCAACTGGGAGTTAATCTTCCTGGTGATAGTGTCATTGACAGAATTCTTCAATCACTGCCACCAAGCTACAAGAGCTTCGTGTGAACTATAATATGCAAGGGATGGATAAGAAAATTCCCGAGCTCTTCGCAATGCTAAAGCCTGCGGAGGTAGAAATCAAGAAAGAGCATCTAGTGTTGATGGTCAACAAGACCACCAGTTTCAAGAAAAAGGATAAAGGAAAGAAGGGGAACTTCAAGAAGAAAGGCAAGCAAGTTGCTTCTCAAGTGAAGAAGCCCAAGTCTGGACCTAAGCCTGAGACTGAGTGCTTCTACTGCAAAGGGACTGGTCACTGGAAGCAGAACTGGCCCAAGTATTTGGCAGATAAGAAGGATAGCAAGGTGAACAAAGGTATATGTGACATACATGTTATTGATGTGTACCTTACTAATGCTCGCAGTAGTACCTGGGTATTTGATACTGGTTCTGTTGCTAATATTTGCAACTCGAAACAGGGACTACAGATTAAGCGAAGATTGGCTAAGGACGAGGTGATGATGCGCGTGAGAAATGGTTCCAAAGTCGATGTGATCGCAGTCGACACGCTACCTCTACATCTACCTTCGGGATTAGTTTTAGACCTGAATAATTGTTATTTGGTGCCAGCGTTGAGCATGAACATTATATCTGGATCTTGTTTAATGCGAGACAGTTATTCATTTAAATCTGAGAATAATGGTTGTTCTGTTTATATGAGTAATATCTTTTATGGTCATGCACCCTTCAAGAATGGTCTATTTTTGTTGAATCTCGATAGTAGTGATACACATATTCATAATATTGAAGCCAAAAGAATCAGAGTTGATAATGATAGTGCAACTTATTTGTGGCATTGCCGTTTGGGTCATATTGGTGTAAAGCGCATGAAGAAACTCCATTCTGATGGACTTTTGGAATCACTTGATTATGAATCACTTGGTACTTGCGAACCATGCCTCATGGGTAAGATGACTAAAACGTCATTCTCCGGAACAATGGAGCGAGCAACAGATTTGTTGGAAATCATACATACTGATGTATGTGGTCCGACGGATGTTGAGGCTCGCGGCGGGTATCGTTATTTTCTCACCTTCACAGATGATTTAAGCAGATATGGGTATATCTACTTGATGAAGTATAAGTCTGAAACATTTGAAAAGTTCAAAGAATTTCAGAGTGAAGTGGAAAATCATCGTAACAAGAAAATAAAGTTTCTACGATCTGATCGTGGAGGAGAATATTTGAGTTACGAGTTTGGTCTTCATTTGAAACAACGCGGAATAGTTTCGCAACTCACGCCACCCGGAACACCACAACGTAATGGTGTGTCTGAATGTCGTAACCGCAGTTTATTAGATATGGTGCGATCTATGATGTCTCTTACTGATTTATCGCTATCGTTTTGGGGTTATGCTTTAGAGACAGCTGCATTCACGTTAAATAGGGCACCATCTAAATCCGTTGAGACGACACCTTATGAACTGTGGTTTGGCAAGAAACCCAAGTTGTCGTTTCTGAAAGTTTGGGGGCTGCGATGCTTATGTGAAAAAACTTCAACCTGATAAGCTCGAACCCAAATCGGAGAAATGTGTCTTCATAGGATACCCAAAGGAGACTGTTGGGTACACCTTCTATCACAGATCCTAAAGCAAGACATTCGTTGCTAAGAATGGATCCTTTCTAGAGAAGGAGTTTCTCTCGAAAGAAGTGAGTGGGAGGAAAGTAGAACTTGATGAGGTAACTGTACCTGCTCCCTTATTGGAAAGTAGTTCATCCCAGAAATCTGTTCCTGTGACTCCTACACCAATTAGTGAGGAAGCCAATGATGATGATCATGTAACTTCAGATCAAGTTACTACCGAACCTTGTAGGTCAACCAGAGTAAGATCCGCACCAGAGTGGTACGGTAATCCTGTTCTGGAGATCATGCTACTTGACCATGACGAACCTACGAACTATGAGGAAGCGATGATGAGCCCAGATTCCGCAAAATGGCTTGAGGCCATGAAATTTGAGATGGGATCCATGTATGAGAACAAAGTGTGGACTTTGGTTGACTTGCCCGATGATCGGCAAGCCATCGAGAATAAATGGATCTTCAAGAAGACTGACGCTGACGGTAATGTTACTGTCTACAAAGCTCGACTTGTTGCAAAAGGTTTTCGACAAGTTCAAGGAGTTGACTACGATTAGACTTTCTCACTCGTAGCGATGTTTAAGTCCGTCCGAATCATGTTAGCAATTGCTGCATTTTATGATTATGAAATTTGGCAAATGGATGTAAAGACTGCATTCCTGAATGGATTTCTGAAAGAAGAGTTGTATATGATGCAACCTGAAGATTTTATCGATCCAAAGGATGCTAACAAAGTGTGCAAGCTCCAGCAATCCATTTATGGACTGGTGCAAGCATCTCAGAGTTGGAATAAACGTTTTGATAGTGTGATCAAAGCATATGGTTTTATACAGACTTTTGGAGAAGCCTGTATTTACAAGAAAGTGAGTGGGAGCTCTGTAGCATTTCTAATATTATATATGGATGACATATTGTTGATTGGAAATGATATAGAATTTCTGGATAGCATAAAAGGATAGTTGAATAAGAGTTTTTCAATGAAAGACCTCAGTGAAGCTGCTTATATATTAGGCATCAAGATCTATAGAGATAGATCAAGACGCTTAATTGGACTTTCACAAAGCACATACCTTGATAAAGTTTTGAAGAAGTTCAAAATGGATCAAGCAAAGAAAGGGTTCTTGCCTGTGTTACAAGGTGTGAAGTTGAGTCAGACTCAATGCCCGACCACTGCAGAAGATAGAGAGAAAATGAAAGTCATTCCCTATGCTTCAGCCATAGGTTCTATCATGTATGCAATGCTGTGTACCAGACCTGATGTGTGCCTTGCTATTAGTTTAGCAGGGAGGTACCAAAGTAATCCAGGAGTGGATCACTGGACAGCGGTCAAGAACATCCTGAAATACCTGAAAAGGACTAAGGATATGTTTCTCATTTATGGAGGTGACAAAGAGCTCGTCGTAAATGGTTACGTCGATGCAAGCTTTGACACTGATCCGGATGACTCTAAGTCACAAACCGGATATGTATTTATATTGAACAGTGGAGCTGTCAGTTGGTGCAGTTCTAAGCAAAGCGTCGTGGCGGGATCTATGTGTGAAGTGGAGTACATAGCTGCCTCGGAAGCAGCAAATGAAGGAGTCTGGATGAAGGAGTTCATATCCGATCGAGGTGTCATACCTAGTGCATCGGGTCCAATGAAAATCTTCTATGACAATACTGGTGCAATTGCCTTGGCAAAGGAATCCAGATTTCACAAGAGAACCAAGCACATCAAGAGACGCTTCAATTCCATCCGCGATCAAGTCAAGGAGGGAGACATAGAGATTTGCAAGGTACATACGGATCTGAATGTTGCAGACCCGTTGACTAAGCCTCTCTCACGAGCAAAACATGATCAGCACCAAGAATCCATGGGTGTTAGAATCATTACTGTGTAATCTAGATTACTAACTCTAGTGCAAGTGGGAGACCGAAGGAAATATGCCCTAGAGGCAATAATAAAGTTGTTATTTATATTTCCTTATATCATGATAAATGTTTATTATTCATGCTAGAATTGTATTAACCGGAAACTTAGTACATGTGTGAATACATAGACAAACAGAGTGTCACTAGTATGCCTCTACTTGACTAGCACGTTTAATCAAAGATGGTTAAGTTTCCTAGCCATAGACATGAGTTGTCATTTGATTAACGGGATCACATCATTAGAGAATGATGTGATTGACTTGACCCATTCTGTTAGCTTAGCACTTGATCGTTTAGTATATTGCTATTGTTTTTTTCATGACTTATACATGTTCTTACGACTATGAGATTATGCAACTCCCGAATACCGGAGGAACACTTAGTGTGCTACCAAACATCACAACGTAACTCGGTGATTATAAAGGTGCTCTACAGGTGTCTCCGATGGTACTTGTTGAGTTGGCATAGATCGAGATTAGGATTTGTCACTCCGATTGTCGGAGAGGTATCTCTGGGCCCTCTCGGTAATGCACACCACTATAAGCCTTGCAAGCAATGTGACTAATGAGTTAGTTGCGGGATGATGCATTATGGAACGAGTAAAGAGACTTGCCGGTAACGAGATTGAACTAGATATTGAGATACCGACGATCGAATCTCGGGCAAGTAACATACCGATGACAAAGGGAACAACGTATATCGTTATGCGGTTTGACCGATAAAGATCTTCGTAGAATATGTGGGAGCCAATATGAACATCCAGGTTCCGCTATTGGTTATTGACCGGAGACGTGTCTCGGTCATGTCTACATAGTTCTCGAACCCGTACGTTGGGTCCGCACGCTTAACGTTCGGTGACGATCGGTATTACGACTTGATGTGTTTTGATGTACCGAAGATATTTCGGAGTCCCGGATGTGATCACGGACATGACGAGGAGTCTCGAAATGGTTGAGACATAAAGATTGATATATTGGATGACTATATTCGGACACCGGATGAGTTCCGAGGGTCACCGGATAATTATCGGAGTGCCGGGGGGTTATCGGAACCCCGGGGGGGACTAGCCGCCCCCCCCCCCCCTTGAGGAGTCCAAATTGGACAAGGAGGGGGGGGGCGCCCCCTCTTTCCCTTCCTCTCTCCCTCTCCTTCCTTCCCCCTTCCTCCTCCTAGTTGGACTAGGAAAGGGGGAGTCCTACTCCTACTAGGAGGAGGACTCCTCCCCCTCCTTGGCGCGCCCATAGGGCCGGCCGCCTCCCCCTTGCTCCTTTATATACAGGGGCAGGAGGCACCCTAGAACACAACAACAGACATTGTCTTAGCCGTGTGCGGTGCCCCCCTCCACCATAATCCACCTCGGTCATATCGTTGCAGTGCTTAGGCAAAGCCCTGCGCCGGTAGCTTCATCATCACCGTCATCACGCTGTCGTGCTGACGAAGCTCTCCCTCGACACTCAGCTGGATCGAGAGTTCGTGGGACGTCACTGAGCCGAACGTGTGCAGATCGGGGAGTGTTGGGGAACGTAGCAATAATTTAAAATTTTCCTACGTGTCACCAAGATCAATCTAGGAGATGCTAGCAACGAGAGAGAGGGAGTGCATCTTCATACCCTTGAAGATCGCTAAGCGGAAGCGTTACAAGAACGCGGTTGATGGAGTCGTACTCGCGGCGATTCAAATCGCGGAAGATCCGATCTAGCACTGAACGGACGGCGCCTCCACGTTCAACACACGTACAGCCCGGGGACGTCTCCTCCTTCTTGATCCAGCAAGGGGAGAGGAGAAGTTGAGGGAGAACTCCAGCAGCACGACGGCGTGGTGGCAATGGAGCTCGTGGTTCTCCGGCAGAGCTTCGCTAAGCACTACGGAGGAGGAGGTGTATGAGGAGGGAGGGCTGCGCCAGGGAAGAGGTGTGGCTGCCCTCCCACCCCTCCACTATATATAGGGGCAAGGGGAGAGGGGGAGGCGCCCTAGGGTTTCCCCTAGGGGGCGGCGGCCAAGTAGATTGCCCCCCAAGCCAAGCAGGTGGAGGCTTGCCTCCCAAGCCAGGTGGAGGCACCCCACCTCCCCAAGTAACGTGGGAAAGGGTGTGGGGGCGCACCACCCATTAGTGGGCTGGTTTGCCCCTTCCCCTTTGGCCCATGAGGCCCTCCAACACTTGCCGGGGCTCCCGAAACACCTTTCGGTCATGCTGGCCATAGCCTGGTACCCCCGGAACACTTCCGGACTCCAATACCCTTCGTCCAATATATCGATCTTCACCGCCGGACCATTCCGGAACTCCTCGTGATGTCCGGGATCTCATCCGGGACTCCGAACAACCTTCGGTAACCACATACTATTTCCCATAACAACTCTAGCGTCACCGAACCTTAAGTGTGTAGACCCTACGGGTTCGGGAACCATGCAGACATGACCGAGACACCTCTCCGGCCAATAACCAATAGCGGCATCTGGATACCCATATTGGCTCCCACATGTTCCACGATGATCTCATCGGATGAACCACGATGTCGGGGATTCAATCAATCCCGTATACAATTCCCTTTGTCTATCGGTATGTTACTTGCCCGAGATTCGATCGTCGGTATCCCAATACCTCGTTCAATCTCGTTACCGGCAACTCTCTTTACTCGTTCCGTAACGCATGATCCCGTGGCTAACTCCTTAGTCACATTGAGCTCATTATGATGATGCATTACCGAGTGGTCCCAGAGATACCTCTCCGTCATACGGAGTGACAAATCCCAGTCTCGATTCGTGCCAACCCAACATACACTTTCGGAGATACTTGTAGTGCACCTTTATAGCCACCCAGTTACGTTGTTACGTTTGGTACACCCAAAGCATTCCTACGGTATCCGGGAGTTGCACAATCTCATGGTCTAAGGAAACGATACTTGACATTAGAAAAGCTCTAGCAAACGAACTACACGATCTTGTGCTATGCTTAGGATTGGGTCTTGTCCATCACATCATTCTCCTAATGATGTGATCCCGTTATCAATGACATCCAATGTCCATGGTCAGGAAACCATAACCATCTATTGATCAACGAGCTAGTCAACTAGAGGCTTACTAGGGACATGTTGTGGTCTACGTATTCACACATGTATTACGGTTTCCAGTTAATACAATTATAGCATGAACAATAGACAATTATCATGAACAAGGAAATACAATAATAACCATTTTATTATTGCCTCTAGGGCATATTTCCAACAGTCTCCCACTTGCACTAGAGTCAATAATGTAGTTCACATCACTATATGATTGTAATGAATCGAACACCCATGGGGTTTGTTCATATCTCGCTTGTGAGAGAGGTTACTAGTCAATGGGTCTGAACCTTTTAGATCCGTGTGTGCTTTACAAATCTCTATGTCATCTTGTAGATGCAGCTACCACGCGCTACTTGGAGCTATTCCAAATAACTGCTCTACTATACGAATCCGGTTTACTACTCAGAGTCATCCGGATAGTGTCAAAGTTTGCATCGACGCAACCCTTTACGACGAACTCTTTCACCACCTCCATAATCAAGAAAATTCCTTAGTCCACTAGTTACTAAGGATAAGTTCGACCGCTATCATGTGATCCATTCCTGGATCACTCTTGTACCCCTTGACTGACTCATGGCAAGGTACACTTCAGGTGCGGTACACAGCATAGCATACTGTAGAGCCTACGTCTAAAGCATAGGGGACGACCTTCGTCCTTTCTCTCTCTTCTGCCGTGGTCAGGTCTTGAGTCTTACTCAATACTCACACCTTGTAACACAGCCAAGAACTCCTTCTTTGCTGATCTATTTTGAACTCCTTCAAAATCTTGTCGCGGTATGCATTCATTTGAAAGTACTATTAAGCGTTTTCGATCTATCCTTATAGATCTTGATGCTCAATGTTCAAGTAGCTTAATCCAGGTTTTGCATTGAAAAACACTTTTCAAATAACCCTGTATGTTTTCCAGAAATTCTACATCATTTCTGATCAACAATATCTCAACAACATATACTCATCAGAAATTCTATAGTGCTCCCACTCACTTCTTTGGAAATACAAGTTTCTCATAAACTTTATAAAAACCCAAAATCTTTGATCATCTCATCAAAGCGTACATTCCAACTCCGAGATGCTTACTCCAATCCTTAGAAGGATTGCTGGAGCTTTGCATACTTGTTAGCATCTTTCAGGATTGACAAAACCTTCTGGTTGTATCACATACAACCTTTCCTCAAGAAAATCGTCGAGGAAACAATGTTTTGACATCCTATCTGCAAGATTTCATAAATAATGCAGTAACTGCTAATATAATTCCAACAGACTCTTAGCATCGCTACGAGTGAGAAAGTCTCATCGCAGTCAACTCCTGGAACTTGCCGGAAAACATCTTAACGACAAGTCGAGCTTTCTTAATGGTGACACTTACCATCATTGTCTGTCTTCCTTTTAAAATCCATCTGCACCCAACAGCCTTACGACCATCAAGTAGTTCTTCCAAAGTCTACACTTTGTTTTTATACATGGATCCTCTCTTGGATTTTATGCCCTCGAGCCATTCATCGGAATCCGGGCCCATCATCGCTTCTCCATAGCTCGTAGGTTCATTGTTGTCTAGCAACATGACCTCCAAGACAGGATTACGTACCACTCTGAAGTAGCATGCATCCTTGTTGTCCTACGAGGTTTGGTAGTGACTTGATCTGAAGTTTCATGATCACTATCATAAGCTTCCACTTCAATTGGTGTACGTGCCACAGGAACAACATCCTGTGCCCTGCTACACACTAGTTGAAGTGACGGTTCAATAACCTCATCAAGTCTCCACCATCCTCCCACTCAATTCTTTCGAGAGAAACTTTTCCTCGAGAAAGGACCTGTTTCTAGAAACAATCACCTTGCTTCCGGATCTGAAATAGGAGGTATACCCAACTGTTTTGGGTATTCTATGAAGATGCATTTATCCGCTTTGGGTTTGAGCTTATCAGCCTGAAACATTTTCACATAAGCGTCGCAGCCCCAAACTTTTAAGAAACGACAGCTTAGGTTTCTCTAAACCATAGTTCATACAGTGTCATCTCAACGGAATTGCATGGTGCCCTATTTAAAGTGAATGCGGTTGTCTCTAATGCCTAACCCATAAACGATAGTGTAATTCGATAAGAGACATCATGGTATGCACCATATCCAATAGGGTGCAGTTATGATGTTCGGACACACCATCACACTATGGTGGTCTAGGCGGTATTAGTCGTGAAACAATTTCCACAATTTCTTAATTGTGTGCCAAACTCGTACCTCAGATATTCATCTCTATGATCATATCACAGACATTTTATCCTCTTGTCACGACGATCTTCAACTTCACTCTGAAATTACTTGAACCTTTCAATAATTCAGACTTGTGTTTCATCAAGTAAATATACTCAGCATCTACTCAAATCATCTGTGAAGCAAGAACATAACGATATCCACCGCATGCCTCAGCACTCATTGGACTGCACACATCAAAACGTATTACTTCCAACAAGTTGCTTTCTTGTTCCATCTTACTGAAAACGAGGCCTTTCAGTCATCTTGCCCATGTGGTATGATTTGCATGTCTCAAGTGATTCAAAATCAAGTGAGTCCAAACGATCCATCTGTATGGACTTTCTTCATGCATATATACTAATAGACATGGTTCGCATGTCTCAATCTTTTCAAAAACGAGTGAGTCCAAAGATCCATCAACATGGAGCTTCTTCATGCGTTTTATACCAATATGACTCAAGTGGCAGTGCCACAAGTATGTGGTACTATCATTTATATCTTTTGGCATGAACATGTGTATCACTACGATCGAGATTCAATAAACCATTCATTTTAGGTGCAAGACCATTGAAGGTATTATTCAAATAGACAGAGTAACCATTATTCTCCTTAAATGAATAACCGTATTGCGATAAACATAATCCAATCATGTCTATGCTCAACGCAAACACCAAATAACAATTATTTAGGTTTAACACCAATCTCGATGGTAGAGGGAGGATGCGATGCTTGATCACATCAACCTTGGAAACACTTCCAACACATATCGTCATCTCACCTTTAGCTAGTCTCCGTTTATACCGTAGCCTTTTATTTTGAGTTACCAACACTTAGCAACCGAACCGGTATCTAATACCCTGGTGCTACTAGGAGTACTAGTAAAGTACACATTAATATAATGTATATCCAATATACTTCTGTCGACCTTGCCTACCTTCTCATCTACCAAATATCTAGGGTAGTTCTGCTTCAGTGACCGTTCCCCTCATTACAGAAGCACTTAGTCTCGGGTTTGGGTTCAACCTTGGGTTTCTTCACTAGAGTAGCAACTGATTTGCCGTTTCTTGAAGTATCCCTTCTTTCCCTTGCCCTTCTTGAAACTAGTGGTTTTACTAACCATCAACAATTGATGCTCCTACTTGATTTCTACTTTCGTGGTGTCAAACATCGCGAATAGCTCAAGGATCATCATATCTATCCCTGATTTGTTATAGTTCATCACGAAGCTCTAGTAGCTTGGTGGCAGTGACTTTGGAGAACCATCACTATCTCATCTGGAAGATTAACTCCCACTCGATTCAAGCGATTGTAGTACTCAGACAATCTGAGCACATGCTCAACGGTTGAGCTTTTCTCCCTTAGTTTGCAGGCTTAAGAAACTTGTCAGAGGTCTCATACCTCTTGACGTGGGCACGAGCCTAAAATCCCAATTTCAGCTCTTGGAACATCTCATATGTTCCGCGACGTTTCAAAATGTCTTCGGTGCCTCAATTCTAAACCGTTCAACATTACGCACTGAACTATCACGTAGTCATCAAAACGTGTATGTCAGATGTTCGCAACATCCACAAACGACGCTCGAGGTTCAGCACACCGAGCGGTGCATTAAGGACATAAGCCTTCTGTGCAGCAATGAGGACAATCCTCAGTTTACGGACCCAGTCCGCATAATTGCTACTATCAACTTTCAACTAAATTTTCTCTAGGAACATATCTTAGTAGAACTAAAGCGTAAGCTACGACATAATTTGCAAAGACCTTTTGACTATGTTCATGATAATTAAGTTCATCTAATCAAATTATTTAATGAACTCCCACTCAGATAGACATCCCTCTAGTCATCTAAGTGATACATGATCCGAGTCAACTAGGCCGTGTCCAATCATCACGTGAGACGGACTAGTCATCATCGGTGAACATCTTCATGTTGATCGTATCTTCTATACGACTCATGTTCGACCTTTCGGTGTCTTGTGTTCCGAGGCCATGTCTGGACATGCTAGGCTCGTCAAGTCAACCTAAGTGTTTTGCATGTGTAAATCTGGCTTACACCCGTTGTATGCGAACGTTAGAATCTATCACACCCGATCATCACGTGGTGCTTCGAAACAACGAACCTTCGCAACGGTGCACAGTTAGGGGGAACACATTCTTGAAATTTTAGAGAGGGGTCATCTTATTTATGCTACCGTCGTTCTAAGCAAATAAGATGTAAACATGACAAACATCACATGCAAATCATAAAGTGACATGATATGGCCAATATCATCTTGCGCCTTTTGATCTCCATCTTCGAGGCGCGGCATGATCACCTTCGTCACCGGCATGACACCATGATCTCCATCATCGTGTCTTCATGAAGTTGTCTCGCCAACTATTACTTCTACTACTATGGCCAACGGTTAGCAATAAAGTAAAGTAAGTACATGGCGTTTTTCATTGACACGCAGGTCATACAATAAATTAAGACAACTCCTATGGCTCCTGCCGGTTGTCGTACTCATCGACATGCAAGTCGTGATTCCTATTACAAGAACATGATCAATCTCATACATCACATATATATAATTCATCACATCCTTTTGGCCATATCACATCACATAGCATACCCTGCAAAAACAAGTTAGACGTCCTCTAATTGTTGTTGCATGTTTTACGTGGCTGCTATGGGTTTCTAGCAAGAACGTTTTGTTGGGGAACGTAGCAGAAATTCAAAATTTTCTACACATCACCAGGATCAATCTATGGAGTAATCTAGCAACGAGGGGAAGGGGAGTGCATCTACATACCATTGTAGATTCCGATCTAAGTGCCGAACCACGGCGCCTCCGCGTTCAACACACGTGCAGCCCGGTGACGTCTCCCACGCCTTGATCCAGCAAGGAGAGAGGGAGAGGTTGGGGAAGACTCCGTCCAGCAGCAGCACGACGGCGTGGTGGTGATGGAGGAGCGTGGCAATCCCGCAGGGCTTCGCCAAGCACCGCGGGAGAGGAGGAGGACATGGAAGAGGGGGAGGGCTGCGCAAGAGCTTGGGTTGCTGCTGTCCTCCCACCCCCACATATATATAGGGGCAAGGGAGAGGGGGCCCGTCCCCCTCAGATCCAATCTGAGGAGGGGGCGGCGGCCAGGGGGGTTGCCTTGCCCCCCAAGGCAAGGGGGGCGCCTCCCCTTAGGGTTCCCCCAAACCCCCAGGCGCATGGGCCCTGGTAGGGAAGGCGCCCAGCCCACTAAGGGGCTGGTCCCTCTCCACATACAGCCCATAGGGCCCTCCGGGGCTGGTGGCCCCTCCCGGTGGACCCCCGGAACCCTCCGGTGGTCCCGGTACATTACCGGTGACGCCCGAAACTCTTCCGGTGGCCAAAACGGGACTTCCCATATATAAATCTTTACCTCCGGACCATTCCGGAACTCCTCGTCATGTCCGGGATCTCATCCGGGACTCCGAACAACATTCGGTAACCACGTATATCTATTCCCTATAACCCTAGCGTCATCGAACCTTAAGTGTGTAGACCCTACGGGTTCGGGAACCATGCAGACATGACCGAGACGTTCTCCGGTCAATAACCAACAGCGGGATCTGGATACCCATGTTGGCTCCCACATGTTCCACGATGATCTCATCGGATGAACCACGATGTCGGGGATTCAATCAATCCCGTATACAATTCCCTTTGTCCAGCGGTATAGCACTTGCCCGAGATTCGATCGTCGGTATCCCGATACCTTGTTCAATCTCGTTACCGGCAAGTCTCTTTACTCGTTCCGTAACACATCATCCCGTGATCAACTCCTTGGTCACATTGTGCACATTATGATGATGTCCTACCGAGTGGGCCCAGAGATACCTCTCCGTTTACACGGAGTGACAAATCCCAGTCTCGATTCGTGCCAACCCAACAGACACTTTCGGAGATACCGGTAGTGCACCTTTATAGCCACCCAGTTACGTTGTGACGTTTGGTACACCCAAAGCATTCCTACGGTATCCGGGAGTTGCACAATCTCATGGTCTAAGGAAATGATACTTGACATTAGAAAAGCTCTTAGCAAACGAACTACACGATCTTGTGCTAGGTTTAGGATTGGGTCTTGTCCATCACATCATTCTCCTAATGATGTGATCCCGTTATCAACGACATCCAATGTCCATGGTCAGGAAACCGCAACCATCTATTGATCAACGAGCTAGTCAACTAGAGGCTTACTAGGGACATGGTGTTGTCTATGTATCCACACATGTATCTGAGTTTCCTATCAATACAATTCTAGCATGGATAATAAACGATTATCATGAACAAGGAAATATAATAATAACCAATTTATTATTGCCTCTAGGGCATATTTCCAACAGTCTCCCACTTGCACTAGAGTCAATAATCTAGTTCACATCACCATGTGATTAACACTCACAGGTCACATCACCATGTGACCAACATCCAAAGAGTTTACTAGAGCCAACAATCTAGTTCACATCACTATGTGATTAACACTCAATGAGTTCTGGTTTGATCATGTTATGCTTGTGAGAGAGGTTATTAGTCAACGGGTCTGAACCTTTCAGATCCGTGTGTGCTTTACGAATATCTATGTCATCTTGTGGATGCTACCACGCGCTACTTGGAGCCATTTCAAATAACTGCTCTACTATACGAATCCGGTTTACTACTCAGAGTCATCCGGATTAGTGTCAAAGTTCGCATCGACGTAACCCTTTACGACGAACCCCCTTTCCATCTCCATAATCGAGAAAATTCCTTAGTCCACTAGATACTAAGGATAAGTTCGACCGCTGTCATGTGATCCCTTCCTGGATCACCTATTGTACCCCTTGACTAACTCATGGCAAGGCACACTTCAGGTGCAGTACACAGCATAGCATATTGTAGAGCCTATGTCTAAAGCATAGGGGACGACCTTCGTCCTTTCTCTCTCTTCTGCTGTGGTCAGGTCTTGAGTCTTACTCAATACTCACACCTTGTAACACAGCCAAGAACTCCTTCTTTGCTGATCTATTTTGAACTCTTTCAAAATCATGTCAAGGTGTGTGTTCTTTGAAAGTATCATCAGGCGTCTTGATCTATCTCTATAGATCTTGATGCCCAATATGTAAGCAGCTTTATCCAGGTCTTCCTTTGAAAAACTCCTTTCAAACAACCCTTTATGATTTCCAGAAATTTTACATCATTTCGGATCAACAATATGTCATTCACATATACTTATCAGAAATGTTGTAGCGCTCCCACTCACTTTATTGTAAATACAAGTTTCTAACAAACTTTGTATAAACCCAAAAACTTTGATCACTCCATCAAAGCGTATATTCTGACCCTGAGATGCTTGCTCTAGTCCATGGAAGGATCGCTGGAGCTAGCATACCTTTTAGCATCCTTAGGATCGACAAAACCTTTCTGATTGTATCACATACAACCTTTCCTTACGAAAACTGGTAAGGAAACTTGTTTTTGACATCCATCTGCCAGATTTCATAAATGCAGCTAATGCTAACATGATTCCGACGGACTTAAGCATCGCTACGGATGAGAAAATCTCATCGTAGTCAACTCCTTGAACTTGTGAAAATACTCTTTGCCACAAGTCGAGCTTCATAGACGGTAACATTACCGTCCACGTCCGTCTTCTTCTTAAAGATCCATTTATCTCAATGGCTTGCCGATCATCGGGCAAGTTCACCAAAGTCCATGCTTTGTTCTGATACATGGATTCTATCTCGGATTTCATGGCCTCGAGCCATTCATCGGAATCCGGGCCCACCATCGCTTCTCCACGGCTCATAGGTTCATCGTTGTCCAACAACATGACTTCCAAGACAAGATTACGCATTACTCTGAAGTAGTACGCATCCTCGTCGTCCTACGAGGTTTGGTAGTGACTTGATCCGAAGTTTCATGATCACTATCATAAGCTTCCACTTCAATTGGTGTAGGTGCCACAGGAACAACTTCCTGTGCCCTGCTACACACTAGTTGAAGTTATGGTTCAATAACCTCATCAAGTCTCCACCATCCTCCCACTCAATTCTTTCGAGAGAAACTTTTCCTCGAGAAAGGACTCGTTTCTAGAAGCAATTACTTTTGCTTCCAGATCTGAAATAGGAGGTATACCCAACTGTTTTGGGTTTTCTATGAAGATGCATTTATCCGCTTTGGGTTCGAGCTTATCAGCTTGAAACTTTTCACATAAGCATCGCAGCCCCAAACTTTTAAGAAACGACAACTTAGGTTTGTCTAAACGGTGTCGTCTCAACGGAATTGCGTGGTGCCCCTTTTAAAGTGAATGCGGTTATCTCTAATGCCTAACCCATAAACGATAGTGGTAATTCGATAAGAGACATCATGGTATGCACCATATCCAATAGGGTGCAGTTATGATGTTCGGACACACCATCACACTATGGTGCTCCAAGCGGAATTAGTCGTGAAACAATTTCCACAATTTCTTAATCGTGTGCCAAACTCGTAACTCAGATACTCATCTCTATGATCATATCACAGACATTTTATCCTCTTGTCACGACGATCTTCAACTTCACTCTGAAATTACTTGAACCTTTCAATAATTCAGACTTGTGTTTCATCAAGTAAATACACTCAGCATCTACTCAAATCATCTGTGAAGTAAGAACATAACGATATCCACTGCATGCCTCAGCACTCATTGTACTGCATACATCAAATGTATTACTTCCAACAAGTTGCTCTCTTGTTCCATCTTACTGAAAACGAGGCTTTTCAGTCATCTTGCCCATGTGGTATGATTTGCATGTCTCAAGTGATTCAAAATCAAGTGAGTCCAAACGATCCATCTGCATGGAGTTTCTTCATGCATATATACCAATAGACATGGTTCGCATGTCTCAATCTTTTCAAAAACGAGTGAGTCCAAAGATCCATCTACATGGAGCTTCTTCATGCGTTCTATACCAATATGACTCAAATGGCAGTGCCACAAGTATGTGGTACTATCATTACTATTTTTATATCTTTTGGCACAAACATGTGTATCACTGCGATCGAGATTCATTTTAGGTGCAAGACCATTGAAGGTATTATTCAAATAAACAGAGTAACCATTATTCTCCTTAAATGAATAACCGTATTGCGATAAACATAATCCAATCATGTTCAACGCAAACACCAAATAACAATTATTTAGGTTTAACACCAATCTCGATGGTAGAGGGAGCATGCGATGCTTGATCACATCAACCTTGGAAACACTTCCAACACATATCGTCATCTCACCTTTAGCTAGTCTCCGTTTATTCCGCAGCTTTTATTTCGAGTTACTAACACTTAGCAACCGAACCGGTATCTAATACCCTGGTGCTGCTAGGAGTACTAGTAAAGTACACATTCATATAATGTATATCCAATATACTTCTGTCGACCTTTGCCTGCCTTCTCATCTACCAAGTATCTAGGGTAGTTCTGCTTCAGTGGCCGTTCCCCTTATTACAGAAGCACTTAGTCTCGGGTTTGGGTTCAACCTTGGGATTCTTCAATAGAGCAGCAAAT
Source organism: Aegilops tauschii subsp. strangulata (assembly GCF_002575655.3). Taxonomy (NCBI): domain Eukaryota; kingdom Viridiplantae; phylum Streptophyta; class Magnoliopsida; order Poales; family Poaceae; genus Aegilops; species Aegilops tauschii. The sequence goes on from NC_053040.3 coordinate 182,662,910, forward strand.
GATTTGCTGTTTCATGAACTATCCCTTTTGCCCTTGCCCTTCTTGAAACTAGTGGTTTTACTAACCATCAACAATTGATGCTCCTTCTTGATTTCTACTTCCGCGGTGTCAAACATCGTGAGTTGCTGAAGGATCATCAGGTCTATCCCTGATATGTTATAGTTCATCACGAAGCTCTAATAGCTTGGTGGCAGTGACTATGGAGAACCATCACTATCTCATCTGGAAGATTAACTCCCACTCGATTCAAGCGATTGTAGTACTCAGACAATCTGAGCACATGCTCAACGGTTGAGCTTTTCTCCCTTAGTTTGCAGGCTTAAGAAACTTGTCAGAGGTCTCATACCTCTTGACGTGGGCACGAGCCTAAAATCCCAATTTCAGCTCTTGGAACATCTCATATGTTCCGCGACGTTTCAAAATGTCTTCGGTGCCTCAATTCTAAACCGTTCAACATTACGCACTGAACTATCACGTAGTCATCAAAACGTGTATGTCAGATGTTCCGCAACATCTACAGACGACGCTGAGGTTCAGCACACCGAGCGGTGCATTAAGGACATAAGCCTTCTGTGCAGCAATGAGGACAATCCTCAGTTCACGGACCCAGTCCGCATAATTGCTACTATCAACTTTCAACTAAATTTTTCTCTAGGAACATATCTTAAACAGTAGAACTAAAGCGCAAGCTATGACATAATTTGCAAAGACCTTTTGACTATGTTCATGATAATTAAGTTCATCTGATTATTTAGTGAACTCCCACTCAGATAGACATCCCTCTAGTCATCTAAGTGATACATGATCCGAGTCAAACTAGGCCGTGTCCGATCATCACGTGAGACGGAGTAGTCATCATCGGTGAACATCTCCATGTTGATCGCATCTACTATACGACTCATGTTTGACCTTTCGATCTCTTGTGTTCCGAGGCCATGTCTGTACATGCTAGGCTCGTCAAGTCAACCTAAGTGTTTCGCATGTGTTCCGAGGCCATGTCTGTACATGCTAGGCTCGTCAAGTCAACATAAGTGTTTCGCATGTGTTCCGAGGCCATGTCTGTACATGCTAGGCTCGTCAACACCCGTTGTATTCGAACGTTAGAATCTATCACACCCGATCATCACGTGGTGCTTCGAAACAACGAACCCTCGCAACGGTGCACAGTTAGGGGGAACACGTCTCTTGAAATTTTAGTGAGGGATCATCTTATTTATGCTACCGTCGTTCTAAGCAAATAAGATGTAAACATGACAAACATCACATGCAAATCATAAAGTGACGTGATATGGCCAATATCATCTTGCGCCTTTTGACCTCCATCTCCGAGGCGCGGCATGATCACCTTCGTCACCGGCATGACACCATGATCTCCATCATCATGATCTCCATCATCGTGTCTTCATGAAGTTGTCTCGCCAACCATTACTTCTACTACTATGGCTAACGGTTAGCAATAAAGTAAAGTAATTACATGGCGTTTTTCATTGACACGCAGGTCATACAATAAATTAAGACAACTCCTATGGCTCCTGCCGGTTGTCATACTCATCGACATGCAAGTCGTGATTCCTATTACAAGAACATGATCAATCTCATACATCACATATATCATTCATCACATCCTTTTGGCCATATCACATCACATAGCATACCCTGCAAAAACAAGTTATACGTCCTCTAATTGTTGTTGCATGTTTTACGTGGCTGCTATGGGATTCTAGCAAGAACGTTTCTTACCTACGCAAAAGCCACAACGTGATATGCCAATTTCTATTTACCCTTCATAAGGACCCTTTTCATCGAATCCGATCCGACTAAAGTGGAAGAGACAGACACCCGCTAGCCACCTTATGCAACTAGTGCATGTCAGTCGGTGGAACCTGTCTCACGTAAGTGCACGTGTAAGGTCGGTCCGGGCCGCTTCATCCCACGATGCTGCCGAATCAAGATAAGACTAGTAACGGCAAGTAAATTGGCAAAATCGACGCCCACAACTACTTTGTGTTCTACTCGTGCATAGAAACTACGCATAGACCTAGCTCATGATGCCACTGTTGGGGAACGTAGCAGAAATTCAAAATTTTCTACGCATCACCAAGATCAATCTATGGAGTAATCTAGCAACGAGGGGAAGGGGAGTGCATCTACATACCATTGTAGATCGCGATGCGGAAGCGTTGCAAGAACGCGGATGAAGGAGTCGTACTCGTAGCGATTCAGATCGCGGTTGATTCCGATCTAAGCGCCGAACCACGGCGCCTCCGCGTTCAACACACGTGCAGCCCGGTGACGTCTCCCACGCCTTGATCCAGCAAGGAGAGAGGGAGAGGTTGGGGAATACTCCGTCCAGCAGCAGCACGACGGCGTGGTGGTGATGGAGGAGCGTGGCAATCCCGCAGGGCTTCGCCAAGCACCGCGGGAGAGGAGGAGGACATGGAAGAGGGGGAGGGCCGCGCCAGAACTTGGGTTGCTGCTGCCCTCCCACTCCCCACATATATATAGGGGCAAGGGACAGGGGGGCCGGCCCCCTCAGATCCAATCTGAGGAGGGGGCGGCGGCCAGGGGGGTTGCCTTGCCCCCCAAGGCAAGGGGGCGCCTCCCCTTAGGGTTCCCCCAAACCCCCAGGCGCATGGGCCCTGGGAGGGAAGGCGCCCAGCCCACTAAGGGGCTGGTCCCTCTCCACATACAGCCCATAGGGCCCTCCGGGGCTGGTGGCCCCTCCCGGTGGACCCCCGGAACCCTCCGGTGGTCCCGGTACATTACCGGTGACGCCCGAAACTCTTCCGGTGGCCAAAACGGGACTTCCCATATATAAATCTTTACCTACGGACCATTCCGGAACTCCTCGTCACGTCCGGGATCTCATCCGGGACTCCGAACAACATTCGGTAACCACGTATATCTATTCCCTATAACCCTAGCGTCATCGAACCTTAAGTGTGTAGACCCTACGGGTTCGGGAACCATGCAGACATGACCGAGACATTCTCCGGTCAATAACCAACAGCGGGATCTGGATACCCATGTTGGCTCCCACATGTTCCACGATGATCTCATCGGATAAACCACGATGTCGGGGATTCAATCAATCCCGTATACAATTCCCTTTGTCCAGCGGTATAGTACTTGCCCGAGATTCGATCGTCGGTATCCCGATACCTTGTTCAATCTCGTTACCGGCAAGTCTCTTTACTCGTTCCGTAACACATCATCCCGTGATCAACTCCTTGGTCACATTGTGCACATTATGATGATGTCCTACCGAGTGGGCCCAGAGATACCTCTCCGTTTACACGGAGTGACAAATCCCAGTCTCGATTCATGCCAACCCAACAGACATTTTCGGAGATACCTGTAGTGCACCTTTATAGCCACCCAGTTACGTTGTGACGTTTGGTACACCCAAAGCATTCCTACGGTATCCGGGAGTTGCACAATCTCATGGTCTAAGGAAATGATACTTTACATTAGAAAAGCTCTTAGCAAACGAACTACACGATCTTGTGCTAGGCTTAGGATTGGGTCTTGTCCATCACATCATTCTCCTAATGATGTGATCCCGTTATCAACGACATCCAATGTCCATGGTCAGGAAACCGCAACCATCTATTGATCAACGAGCTAGTCAACTAGAGGCTTACTAGGGACATGGTGTTGTCTATGTATCCACACATGTATCTGAGTTTCCTATCAATACAATTCTAGCATGGATAATAAACGATTATCATGAACAAGGAAATATAATAATAACCAATTTATTATTGCCTCTAGGGCATATTTCCAACACGTTTCTTACCTACGCAAAAGCCACAACGGTGATATGTCAATTGCTATTTACCCTTCATAAGGACCCTCTTCATCGAATCCAATCCTACTAAAGTGGGAGAGACAGACACCCGCTAGCCACCTTATGCATCAAGTGCATGTCAGTCGGTGGAACCTGTCTCACGTAAGAGTACGTGTAAGGTCGGTCCGGGCCGCTTCATCCCACAATGCCGCCGAATCAAGATAAGACTAGTAACGGCAAGCAAATTGAACAAATCATCGCCCACAACTACTTTGTGTTCTACTCGTGCATAGAATCTACGCGTAGACCTAGCTCATGATGCCACTGTTGGGGAACGTAGCAATAATTCAAAATTTTCCTACGTGTCACCAAGATCAATCTAGGAGATGCTAGCAACGAGAGAGAGGGAGTGCATCTTTATACCCTTGAAGATCGCTAAGCGGAAGCGTTACAAGAACGCGGTTGATGGAGTCGTACTCGCGGCGATTCAAATCACGGAAGATCCGATCTAGCGCCGAACGGACGGCGCCTCCGTGTTCAACACACGTACAGCCCGGGGACGTCTCCTCCTTCTTGATCCAGCAAGGGGAGAGGAGAAGTTGAGGGAGAACTCCAGCAGCACGACGGCGTGGTGGCAATGGAGCTCGTGGTTCTCCGGCAGAGCTTCGCTAAGCACTACGGAGGAGGAGGAGGAGGTGTATGAGGAGGGAGGGCTGCGCCAGGGAAGAGGTGCGGCTGCCCTCCCACCCCTCCACTATATATAGGGGCAAGGGGAGAGGGGGAGGTGCCCTAGGGTTTCCCCTAGGGGGCGGCGGCCAAGTAGATTGGATCTCCCTAGGGAAAATCCTAGGGAGACTTGCCCCCCAAGCCAAGCAGATGGAGGCTTGCCTCCCAAGCCAGGTGGACGCGCCCACCTCCCCAAGTAACGTGGGAAAGGGTGTGGGGGGCGCACCACCCATTAGTGGGCTGGTTTGCCCCTTCCCCTTTGGCCCATGAGGCCCTCCAACACTTGTTGGGGCTCCCGAAACACCTTTCGGTCATGCTGGCCATAGCCTGGTACCCCCGGAACACTTCCGGACTCCAATACCCTTCGTCCAATATATCGATCTTCACCGCCGGACCATTCGGAACTCCTCGTGATGTCCGGGATCTCATCCGGGACTCCGAACAACCTTCGGTAACCACATACTATTTCCCATAACAACTCTAGCGTCACCGAACCTTAAGTGTGTAGACCCTACGGGTTCGGGAACCATGCAGACATGACCGAGACATTCTCCGGTCAATAACCAACAGCGGGATCTGGATACCCATGTTGGCTCCCACATGTTCCACGATGATCTCATCGGATAAACCACGATGTCGGGGATTCAATCAATCCCGTATACAATTCCCTTTGTCCAGCGGTATAGTACTTGCCCGAGATTCGATCGTCGGTATCCCGATACCTTGTTCAATCTCGTTACCGGCAAGTCTCTTTACTCGTTCCGTAACACATCATCCCGTGATCAACTCCTTGGTCACATTGTGCACATTATGATGATGTCCTACCGAGTGGGCCCAGAGATACCTCTCCGTTTACACGGAGTGACAAATCCCAGTCTCGATTCGTGCCAACCCAACAGACATTTTCGGAGATACCTGTAGTGCACCTTTATAGCCACCCAGTTACGTTGTGACGTTTGGTACACCCAAAGCATTCCTACGGTATCCGGGAGTTGCACAATCTCATGGTCTAAGGAAATGATACTTTACATTAGAAAAGCTCTTAGCAAACGAACTACACGATCTTGTGCTATGCTTAGGATTGGGTCTTGTCCATCACATCATTCTCCTAATGATGTGATCCCATTATCAATGACATCCAATGTCCATGGTCAGGAAACCATAACCATCTATTGATCAACGAGCTAGTCAACTAGAGGCTTACAAGGGACATGTTGTGGTCTATGTATTCACACATGTATTACGGTTTCCAGTTAATACAATTATAGCATGAACAATAGACAATTATCATGAACAAGGAAATACAATAATAACCATTTTATTATTGCCTCTAGGGCATATTTCCAACACAGAGGTGCCGTACTTTCGGTACCAGGATCGGTCGGATCGTGAAGACGTACGACTACATCAACCGCGTTGTCATAACGCTTCCGCTTATGGTCTACGAGGGTACGTGGAGTACACTCTCCCCTCTCGTTGCTATCCATCACCATGATCTTGCGTGTGCGTAGGAAATTTTAGAAATTACTGTGTTCCCCAACATGTCTGGCTATATAATGCGGGCCGAGTAGGTCGTGGAGTAAACCCACGTCCAAGTAACAGCCCCACGATCCAAAAGGATCCGAAACGGCTGAGTAATTAATGCGTCCATTAATTATTAATTAATGAGTTATTAATTTTTCCCGAGCAGCAAAAATATAGGCAACGTGCATAGCTCTGTCCTCGGCTCGGCTCATTCCCGCAACCCGCGGCGCGTCGTGGTGAGGCGTGGCGTGGCGAGGTGAGCGAGGAGGAGGAGCACACGTGTAGGTCTCCTCTTCTCATTCTCATACGAGTGGTAGAAGAGCTCACCTTATAAAGAGGTGCAACTCTCTCTCAACTTATGAGGTGGGACTAAACTTTAGCCTCACTCACACCACTCACATGTGTGCATGAATGGGCCAAGAGAATTTCAGAATTTTAGTTGGGCTTTGGGCCAAAAGCCCACTAGCAAATTCCAACAATCCTCCACAAAGTCTCATTGGCACATCTCATCATTTAGTTCCAAATCATTGTTTATATACCGGTGCTCAGTGGAGACTGTAAAGTTGAACTTCCACTTAGAAGTCTATGCTAGACTAGGTCACAACTTGAATAGTGGACTGTGCCTTGAACTACAAGTTTTCTGCGAGACTAGTTTCACACAAATTCTTGACCGATTCTGGGCTGCCGCAAGGCTCCCCGCGGGTGGAGCGTATACGTCATACTCTAGGGCCTTTCATGAATTTATTAGAGAGTACCCAATTCTCACAGACTGCGACGTTAACAGTCAAATTCATATAGGTGTGTTTCTCAGGAGATGCTCTGCAGGGCAACATCTCTGCTTACCCGAATAAGCCACTTGGAACACATTAAGATAAGTATCAACCTGCCATGCAGATCAGGAGAGTATTGCATCTTCACAGAGTGGGATAATTAACATAGGGATACTCTCCTCCGAGCGGACCAACAGCTTGTCTCCCACTTCTACTTCACGGGATCTCCGATCACATAGAGCGGGTTACCACTGTGGACAACTCATGCGGTGGGTCTCAAACCCATCTCCATCGATGCATTATCTATCACATTGCGTGATAAACCCTTTGTGAAGGGATCTGCCAAGTTTTTCGACGTCTGGATACAATCCAATGTAATAACTCCGGAGTTCTTCAATTTTCTGACAGATTTCAATCTCCTCTTCACATTCCTTGAGGACTTCATATTATCCTTAGAACTGTTTATCTTGATGATCACAGTTTGATTATCACAGTTCATCAGGATAGGAGGTATTGCTTTTTCGACCATAGGCAAGTCCATCAAAAGCTCACGAAGCCACTCTGCTTCAACAGTGGCAGTGTCTAATGCTGTGAGTTCTGCTTCCATAGTTGACCTCATTAAGATGGTCTGCTTGCAAGACTTCCAGGAAACAGCGCCACCACCAAGTGTAAAAACATAACCACTTGTGGCCTTAATCTCATCAGCATCAGATATCCAGTTTGAGTCACTATAACCCTCCAGTACCCTTGGATACCCGGTGTAGTGAATCCCATAGCTCGCAGTGCCTTTCAAGTAGCGCATAACTCTCTCAAGCGCACGCCAATGATCATCTCCTGGTTTTGACACAAACCGGCTCAGTTTGCTCATAGCAAACGAGATGTCAGGCCTCGTGGCACTCGCCAAATACATAAGCGAGCCAATAATCTGAGAGTATCTCAGTTGATCTCTAGCAATTCATTGATTCTTTTGAAGCAACACACTAGCATCATATGGAGTTGGAGAAGGCTGGTAGTCGCTATACCCAAAACGACTGAAGACCTTTTCCACATAGTGAGACTGAAGCAGTGTAATCCCACCATTCTCATCTCTTAGCAGCTTGATGTTTAAGATAACATGAGCTACTCCTAGATCCTTCATCTCAAAACAGCGAGATAAGAAATCCTTAACCTCCTTGATTAAATCAAGTTTGGTTCCAAAGATCAGTATGTCATCGACATACAGACAAAGAATAACTCCTTCGCCCCCACCATGGCGATAGTACACACACTTGTCACCATCGTTTACTACAAAGCCTACAACAGTTAGTGTTCTTTCGAACTTCTCATGCCACTCCTTAGGAGCTTGTTTAAGGCCATATAAAGACTTTAATAACTTGCACACCTTTCCTGCCTGACCAGGTACTACAAAGCCATCGGGCTGATCCATGTAAATTTCCTCCTTCAACTCTCCATTGAGGAAAGCCGTCTTAACGTCCATTTGATGAACGAGAAGACAGTGTGAGGCAGCTAGTGATAGTATCACCCGGGTGGTCAGTCTGGCCACAGGTGAGTAAGTATCAAAATAGTCTTCACCTTCTTTCTGGGTATAACCCTTAGCCCCAAGCCGTGCCTTGTACTTTTCAATCGTACCATCAGGTCTAAGATTTTTCTTGAACACCCACTTACATGCTACAGGTTTGCACCCATAAGGACGGTCGGTGATCTCCCAGGTTCCGTTAGCTAAGATGGAATCCATCTCGCTACGAACAGCTTCCTTCCAGTAGTCAGCATCAGGAGATGCATAGGCTTCTGAAATAGTCCTGGGTGTGTCATCCACGAGGTACACAATGAAATAATCACCAAAGGGCTTTGCAGTCCTTTGTCTCTTACTCCTGACAGGAGTTCCATTGTCACCCTCAATGGGATTCTCAACGTGTTCCATCGCAATGGTGGGTTCAGGAATTATAGTGAATTCCTCACTAGATGGAGTAGGTATCTCCTGATTTGATGAACTTGACATATCCTTCATGGGAAATATGTCCTCAAAGAAAGTTGCAACATTCGACTCCATAATCATACCAACATGCATGTCGGATATCTCAGATTTTATTATCAAAAATCTATAACCAATGCTATGAAAAGCATAGACCAGAAGAACACAATCCACGGTTTTTGGTACAAGCTTGCGCTTCTTGGGAATTGGTATATTGACTTTCGCCGAACAACCCCAAGTACGTAGGTACGAGAGTTTCAACCTTTTCCTTTCCCATTCCTCAAATGGAGTCATGGTCTTATGCTTTGTGGGAACTCGGTTTAGGACACGACACGCTGTCATTAGCGCCTCCCCCACCATTCCTTGGAGAGACCCAATGTGTCTAACATGGTGTTAACCATATCAGTTAGAGTTCGGTTCTTTCTTTCGGCTACCCCATTTGACTGAGGTGAGTAGGGAGGCGTCCTCTCATGGATTATACCATGTTCCGCACAAAACAAATCAAATTCATTGGAAAAATACTCTCCACCACGATCAGACCTAAGCCATTTAATTTTCCGATCAAGTTGGTTCTCTGCTTCAGCTTTATAGTTTTTGAAGAAGGTTAAAGCCTCATCTTTTGATTTCAGAAGATACACGTAACAATATCTAGTGGAGTCATCAATCAACGTCATGAAGTATCTCTTTCCACCTTTTGTCAACACGCCATTCATCTCACAAAGATCAGAATGTATAAGGTCTAGTGGCGCCAAGTCTCTTGCCTCTGCAGTCTTGTGGGACTTGCGAGGTTGCTTAGCTTGCACACATACTTGGCACTTGGAGCCTTTGACAGTAGAGATTTTCGGAATTAAATTCATATTGGCTAGCCGCGTCATGCAACCAAAGTTAATATGAATAAGTCGTGAATTCCAAATATCAGACTCATTATTGTGGCAAACATTATTAATAACTTCAGTGCAAATATCTCACAAAGACAGGCGGAACAAGCCTCCGCCCTCATAGCCTTTTCCAACAAATTGTCCATACTTAGAAATTACAACTTTATTGGATTCGAAAACCAACTTAAAACCATCTCGACATAAACGGGTGAAGGAAATATGCCCTAGAGTCAATAATAAAGTTATTATTTATTTCCTTATATCATGATAAATGTTTATTATTCATGCTATAATTGTATTAACCGGAAACATAATACTTGTGTGAATACATAGACAAACAGAGTGTCCCTAGTATGCCTCTACTTGACTAGCTCGTTGATCAAAGATGGTTATGTTTCCTAGCCATTGACATGAGTTGTCATTTGATTAAACGGGATCACGTCATTAGGAGAATGATGTGATTGACTTGACCCATTCCGTTAGCTTAGCACTCGATCGTTTAGTATGTAGCTATTGCTTTCTTCATGACTTATACATGTTCCTATGACTATGAGATTATGCAACTCCCGTTTACCAGAGGAACACTTTGTGTGCTACCAAACGTCACAACGTAATTGGGTGATTATAAAGGTGCTCTACAGGTGTCTCCGAAGGTACTTGTTGGGTTGGCGTCTTTCGAGATTAGGATTTGTCACTCCGATTGTTGGAGAGGTATCTCTGGGCCCTCTCGGTAATGCACATCACTTAAGCCTTGCAAGCATTGCAACTAATGAGTTTGTTGCGAGATGATGTCTTACGGAACGAGTAAAGAGACTTGCCGGTAACGAGATTGAACTAGGTATTGAGATACCGACGATCGAATCTCGGGCAAGTAACATACCGATGACAAAGGGAACAACGTATGTTGTTATGCGGTCTGACCGATAAAGATCTTCGTAGAATATGTGGGAGCCAATATGAGCATCCAGGTTCCGCTATTGGTTATTGACCGGAGACGTGTCTCGGTCATGTCTACATAGTTCTCGAACCCGTAGGGTCCGCACGCTTAACATTTCAATGACAGTTATATTATGAGTTTATATGTTTTGAGGTACCGAAGGTTGTTCGGAGTCCCGGATGTGATCACGAACATGACGAGGAGTCTCGAAATGGTCGAGACATAAAGATTGATATATTGGAAGCCTATGTTTAGATATCGGAAGTGTTCCGGGTGAAATCGGGATTTTACCGGAGTACCGGGAGGTTACCGGAACCCCCCGGCAACATAATGGGCCTTAGTGGGCCTAGGTGGAAGAGAGGAGAGGCGGCTAGGGCTGGGCCGCGCGCCGCTCCCCCCTAGTCCGAATAGGACAAGGAGAAGGGGGTGGCGCCCCCCTTCCTTCTTCTCCCTCTCCTCTTTCCCCCCTCCCAAGTCCTAATCCAACTAGGAAAAGGGGGGGAGTCCTACTCCCGGTGGGAGTAGGACTCCTCCTGGCGCGCCCCAAGGCTGGCCGCACCTCCCCCCTTTGATCCTTTATATACGGGGGCAAGGGGGCACCCCAGACACAACAATTGATCATTGATCTCTTAGCCGTGTGCGGTGCCCCCCTCCACCATATTACACCTCGATAATATCGTAGCGGTGCTTAGGCGAAGCCCTGCGTCGGTAGAACATCATCATCGTCACCACGCCGTCATACTGACGAAACTCTCCCTCAACACTCGGCTGGATCGGAGTTCGAGGGACGTCATCGAGCTGAACATGTGCTGAACTCGGAGGTGCCGTGCGTTCGGTACTTGATCGGTCGGATCGTGAAGACGTACGACTACATCAACCGCGTTGTGTTAACGCTTCCGCTTTCGGTCTACGAGGGTATGTGGACAACACTCTCCCCTCTCGTTGCTATGCATCATCATGATCTTGCGTGTGCGTAGGAATTTTTTTGAAATTACTACGTTCCCCAACAGTGGCATCCGAGCCTGGTTTTATGCGTAGATGTCATATGCACGAGAAGAACACAAGTGAGTTGTTGGCAATATAAGTCATACTGCTTACCAGCATGTCATACTTTGGTTCGGCGGTATTGTTGGATGAAGCGGCCCGGACCGACATTACGCGTACGCTTACGCGAGACTGGTTCTTCCGACGTGCTTTGCACAGAGGTGGCTGGCGGGTGTCAGTTTCTCCAACTTTAGTTGAACCGAGTGTGGCTACGCCCGGTCCTTGCGAAGGTTAAAACAACACCAACTTGACAAACTATCGTTGTGGTTTTGATGCGTAGGTAAGAACGGTTCTTGCTCAGCCCGTAGCAGCCACGTAAAACTTGCAACAACAAAGTAGAGGACGTCTAACTTGTTTTTGCAGGGCATGTTGTGATGTGATATGGTCAAGGCATGATGCCATATTTTATTGTATGAGATGATCATGTTTCGTAACCGAGTTATCGGCAACTGGCAGGAGCCATATGGTTGTCGCTTTATTGTATGCAATGCAATCGCCATGTAATTGTTTTGCTTTATCACTAAGCGGTAGCGATAGTTGTAGAAGAAATAGTTGGCGAGACGACAACGATGCAACGATGGAGATAAAGGTGTCGCGCCGGTGACGATGGGGATCATGACGGTGCTTCGGAGATGGAGATCACAAGCACAAGATGATGATGGCCATATCATATCACTTATATTGATTGCATGTGATGTTTATCTTTTATGCATCTTATCTTGCTTTGATTGACGGTAGTATTATAAGATGATCTCTCACTAAATTTCAAGATAAAAGTGTTCTCCCTGAGTATGCACCGTTGCCAAAGTTCGTCGTGCCCAGACACCACGTGATGATCGGGTGTGATAAGCTCTACGTCCATCTACAACGGGTGCAAGCCAGTTTTGTACACGCAGAATACTCAGGTTAAACTTGACGAGCCTAGCATATGCAGATATGGCCTCAGAACACTGAGACCGAAAGGTCGAGCGTGAATCATATAATGGATATGATCAACATAGTGATGTTCACCATTGAAAACTACTCCATTTCACGTGATGATCGGTTATGGTTTAGTTGATTTGGATCACGTGATCACTTAGATGATTAGAGGGATGTCTATCTAAGTGGGAGTTCTTAAGTAATATGATTAATTGAACTTAAATTTATCATGAACTTAGTACCTGATAGTATCTTGCTTGTCTATGTTGATTGTAGATAGATGGCCCGTGCTGTTGTTCCGTTGAATTTTAATGCGTTCCTTGAGAAAGCAAAGTTGAAAGATGATGGTAGCAATTACACGGACTGGGTCCGTAACTTGAGGATTATCCTCATTGTTGCACAGAAGAATTACGTCCTGGAAGCACCGCTGGGTGCCAGGCCTGCTGCAGGAGCAACACCAGATGTTATGAACGTCTGGCAGAGCAAAGCTGATGACTACTCGATAGTTCAGTGTCCCATGCTTTACGGCTTAGAACCGGGACTTCAACGACGTTTTGAACATCATGGAGCATATGAGATGTTCCAGGAGTTGAAGTTAATATTTCAAGCAAATGCCCGGATTGAGAGATATGAAGTCTCCAATAAGTTCTACAGCTGCAAGATGGAAGAGAATAGTTCTGTCAGTGAACATATACTCAAAATGTCTAGGTATAACAATCACTTGATTCAACTGGGAGTTAATCTTCCGGATGATAGCGTCATTGACAGAATTCTTCAATCACTGCCACCAAGCTACAAGAGCTTCGTGATGAACTATAACATGCAAGGGATGGATAAGACGATTCCCGAGCTCTTCGCAATGCTAAAGGCTGCGGAGGTAGAAATCAAAAAGGAGCATCAAGTGTTGATGGTCAATAAGACCACTAGTTTCAAGAAAAAGGGCAAAGGGAAGAAGAAGGGGAACTTCAAGAAGAACAGCAAGCAAGTTGCTGTTCAGGAGAAGAAACCCAAGTCTGGACCTAAGCCTGAGACTGAGTGCTTCTACTGCAAGCAGACTGGTCACTGGAAGCGGAACTGCCCCAAGTACTTGGCGGATAAGAAGGATGGCAAGGTGAACAAAGGTATATGTGATATACATGTTATTGATGTGTACCTTACTAGAGCTCGCAGTAGCACCTGGGTATTTGATACTGGTTCTGTTGCTAATATTTGCAACTCGAAACAGGGACTACGGATTAAGCGAACACTGGCCAAGGACGAGGTGACGATGCGCGTGGGAAACGGTTCTAAAGTCGATGTGATCGCCGTCGGCACGCTACCTCTACATCTACCTTCGGGATTAGTATTAGACCTAAATAATTGTTATTTGGTGCCAGCGTTGAGCATGAACATTATATCTGGATCTTGTTTGATGCGAGACGGTTATTTATTTAAATCAGAGAATAATGGTTGTTCTATTTATATGAGTAATATCTTTTATGGTCATGCACCCTTGAAGAGTGGTCTATTTTTAATGAATCTCGATAGTAGTGATACACATATTCATAATGTCGAAGCCAAAAGATGCAGAGTTGATAATGATAGTGCAACTTATTTGTGGCACTGCCGTTTAGGTCATATCAGTGTAAAGCGCATGAAGAAACTCCATACTGATGGACTTTTGGAATCACTTGATTATGAATCACTTGGTACTTGCGAACCGTGCCTCATGGGCAAGATGACTAAAACGCCGTTCTCCGGAACTATGGAGAGAGCAACAGATTTGTTGGAAATCATACATACAGATGTATGTGGTCCGATGAATATTGAGGCTCGCGGCGGATATCGTTATTTTCTCACCTTCACAGATGATTTGAGCATATATGGGTATATCTACTTAATGAAACATAAGTCTGAAACATTTGAAAAGTTCAAAGAATTTCAGAGTGAAGTTGAAAATCATCGTAATAAGAAAATAAAGTTTCTACGATCAGATCGTGGAGGAGAATATTTGAGTTACGAGTTTGGTCTACATTTGAAACAATGCGGAATAGTTTCGCAACTCAAGCCACCCAGAACACCACAACGTAATGGTGTGTCCAAACATCGTAATCGTACTTTACTAGATATGGTGGGATCTATGATGTCTCTTACTGATTTACCGCTATCGTTTTGGGGTTATGCTTTAGAGACGGCTGCATTCACGTTAAATAGGGCACCATCGAAATCCGTTGAAATGACGCCTTATGAACTGTGGTTTGGCAAGAAACCAAAGTTGTCGTTTCTTAAAGTTTGGGGCTGCGATGCTTATGTGAAAAAGCTTCAACCTGATAAGCTCGAACCTAAATTGGAGAAATGTGTCTTCATAGGATACCCAAAGGAGACTGTTAGGTACACCTTCTATCACAGATCCGAAGGCAAGACATTCGTTGCTAAGAATGGATCCTTTCTAGAGAAGGAGTTTCTCTCGAAAGAAGTGAGTGGGAGGAAAGTAGAGCTTGATGAGGTAACTGTACCTGCTCCCTTATTGGAAAATAGTTCATCACAGAAACCGGTTCCTGTGACGCCTACACCAATTAGTGAGGAAGTTAATGATGATGATCATGAAACTTCAGATCAAGTTGTTACTGAACCTCGTAGGTCAACCAGAGTAAGACCGCACCAGAGTGGTATGGTAATCCTGTTCTGGAGGTTATGTTACTAGACCATGATGAACCTACGAACTATGAAGAAGCGATGGTGAGCCCAGATTCCGCAAAATGGCTTGAGGCCATGAAATCCGAGATGGAATCCATGTATGAGAACAAGGTATGGACTTTGGTTGACTTGCCCAATGATCGGCAAGCCATTGAAAATAAATGGATCTTCAAGAAGAAGACTGACGCTGACGGTAATGTTACTGTCTATAGAGCTCGACTTGTTGCGAAAGGTTTTCGACAAGTTCAAGGGATTGACTACGATGAGACCTTCTCACCCGTAGCGATGCTTAAGTCTGTCCGAATCATGTTAGCAATTGCCGCATTTTATGATTATGAAATTTGGCAAATGGATGTCAAAACTGCATTCCTGAATGGATTTCTAGAAGAAGAGTTGTATATTATGCAACCGGAAGGTTTTGGTCGATCCAAAGGGAGCTAACAAAGTGTGCAAGCTCCAGTGATCCATTTATGGACTGGTGCAAGCCTCTCAGAGTTGGAATAAACGCTTTGATAGTGTGATCAAAGCATTTGGTTTTGTACAGACTTTTGGAGAAGCCTGTATTTACAAGAAAGTGAGTGGGAGCTCTGTAGCATTTCTGATATTATATGTGGATGACATATTGTTGATTGGAAATGATATAGAATTTCTGGATAGCATAAAGGGATACTTGAATAAGAGTTTTTCAATGAAAGACCTCGGTGAAGCTGCGTACATATTGGGCATCAAGATCTATAGAGATAGATCAAGACGCTTAATTGGACTTTCACAAAGCACATACCTTGACAAAGTTTTGAAGAAGTTCAAAATGGATCAAGCAAAGAAAGGATTCTTGTCTGTGCTACAAGGTGTGAAGTTGAGTAAGACTCAATGCCCGACCACTGCAGAAGATAGAGAGAAGATGAAAGATGTTCCCTATGCTTTAGCCATAGGCTCTATCATGTATGCAATGCTGTGTACCAGACCTGATGTGTGCCTTGCTATAAGTCTGGCAGGAAGGTACCAAAGTAATCCAGGAGTGGATCACTGGACAGCGGTCAAGAACATCCTGAAATACCTGAAAAGGACTAAGGATATGTTTCTCATTTATGGAGGTGAGAAAGAGCTCATCGTAAATGGTTACGTTGATGCAAGCTTTGACACTGATCCGGACGATTCTAAATCGCAAACCGGATACGTGTTTACATTGAACGGTGGAGCTGTCAGTTGGTGCAGTTCTAAACAAAGCGTCGTGGCGGGATCTACGTGTGAAGCGGAGTACATAGCTGCTTTGGAAGCAGCAAATGAAGGAGTCTGGATGAAGGAGTTCATATCCGATCTAGGTGTCATACCTAGTGCATCGGGTCCAATGAAAATCTTTTGTGACAATACTAGTGCAATTGCCTTAGCAAAGGAATCCAGATTTCACAAGAGAACCAAGCACATCAAAAGACGCTTCAATTCCATCCGGGATTTAGTCCAGGTGGGAGACATAGAAATTTGCAAGATACATACGGATCTGAATGTTGCAGACACGTTGACTAAGCCTCTTCCACGAGCAAAACATGATCAGCACCAAGGCTCCATGGGTGTAAGAATCATTACTGTGTAATCTAGATTATTGACTCTAGTGCAAGTGGGAGACTGAAGGAAATATGCCCTAGAGGCAATAATAAATTTATTATTTATTTCCTTATATCATGATAAATATTTATTATTCATGCTAGAATTGTATTAACCGGAAACATAATACTTGTGTGAATACATAGACAAACAGAGTGTCACTAGTATGCCTCTACTTGACTAGCTCGTTGATCAAAGATGGTTATGTTTCCTAGCCATTGACATGAGTTGTCATTTGATTAAACGGGATCACATCATTAGGAGAATGATGTGATTGACTTGACCCATTCCGTTAGCTTAGCACTCGATCGTTTAGTATGTTGCTATTGCTTTCTTCATGACTTATACATGTTACTATGACTATGAGATTATGCAACTCCCGTTTACCAGAGGAACACTTTGTGTGCTACCAAACGTCACAACGTAACTGGGTGATTATAAAGGTGCTCTACAGGTGTCTCCGAAGGTACTTGTTGGGTTGGCGTATTTCGAGATTAGGATTTGTCACTCCGATTGTCGGAGAGGTATCTCTGGGCCCTCTCGGTAATGCACATCACTTAAGCCTTGCAAGCATTGCAACTAATGAGTTTGTTGCGAGATGATGTGTTACGGAACGAGTAAAGAGACTTGCCGGTAACGAGATTGAACTAGGTATTGAGATACCGACGATCGAATCTCGGGCAAGTAACATACCGATGACAAAGGGAACAACGTATGTTGTTATGCGGTCTGACCGATAAAGATCTTCGTAGAATATGTGGGAGCCAATATGAGCATCCAGGTTCCGCTATTGGTTATTGACCGGAGACGTGTCTCGGTCATGTCTACATAGTTCTCGAACCCGTAGGGTCCGCACGCTTAATGTTTTGATGAAAGTTATATTATGAGTTTATATGTTTTGATGTACCGAAGGTTGTTCGGAGTCCCGGATGTGATCACGGACATGACGAGGAGTCTTGAAATGGTCGAGACATAAAGATTGATATATTGGAAGCCTATGTTTGGATATCGGAAGTGTTCCGGGTGAAATCGGGATTTTACCGGAGTGCCGGGAGGTTACCGGAACCCCCTGGCAACATAATGGGCCATAGTGGGCCTAGGTGGAAGAGAGGAGAGGCGGCTAGGGCTGGGCCGCGCGCCCCTCCCCCCTAGTCCGAATAGGAGAAGGAGAAGGGGGCGGCGCCCCCCTTCCTTCTTCTCCCTCTCCTCTTTCCCCCCTCCCAAGTCCTAATCCAACTAGGAAAAGGGGGGGAGTCCTACTCCCGGTGGGAGTAGGACTCCTCCTGGCGCGCCCCAAGGCTGGCCGCACCTCCCCCCTTTGATCCTTTATATACAGGGGCAAGGGGGCACCCCAGACACAACAATTGATCATTGGTCTCTTAGCCGTGTGCGGTGCCCCCCTCCACCATATTACACCTCGATAATATCGTAGCGGTGCTTAGGCGAAGCCCTGCGTCGGTAGAACATCATCATCGTCACCACGCCATCATGCTGACGAAACTCTCCCTCAACACTCGGCTAGATCGGAGTTCGAGGGACATCATCGAGATGAACGTGTGCTGAACTCGGAGGTGCCGTGCGTTCGGTACTTGATCGGTCGGATCGTGAAGACGTACGACTACATCAACCGCGTTGTGTTAACGCTTCCGCTTTCGGTTTACGAGGGTACGTGGACAACACTCTCCCCTCTCGTTGCTATGCATCATCATGATCTTGCGTGTGCGTAGGAATTTTTTTGAAATTACTACATTCCCCAACAACGGGAACCGCTAACGAGATTTTTATTGATGGACGGCACATGATGAACGTTCTTCAGACGCACGGTCTTCCCCGACGTAAACTTCAGATCGACCGTACCAACACCTCGAACGATGGCATGTGACCCGTTCCCCATCAGCACGGGAGAAGTCCCTGTGACCTGGTAAGAAGAAAACATGGAGGCGTCAGCACAAACATGTACATCGGCATCGGTGTCAATTAACCAATCAGGAGATTGAAATACTGAAAGGATGGTAGGAAGAATACCGTACCCAGATTCCTTCATATCAGTTGTGCTTCCTTTCTTTTACTAGAGAGAGTAGTTCAAGCCTCTAAATATCTTGAGGGCTTTGTGTTGGATCTGATGGTTGAGCCTTTGTTCTTTGTGAGCCTTGCCTTTCTCTTTTTTGCTCTGCTATGGAGTTCTTTGATGGTCTATCTTCGCACCTGGTGCTTCTGGCGCTTTCTTCCTTCCACCTTCCTCTTGTACTCGACTCTTCCCCGATCACTCCCCAACAAAGGCTTGCTCGTCTTCGTCATAGTCCAAACTCTTTCTCGTGTGACTGTGGTGCTTTCTTGAGCGATGACTTGGGAGGGTTCCGGTCACCCCTTATCACCGATGACAACATTAGCGGACTTGCCGCTCTTCTCATGTTTGTGCTCCTCAAAGCGGTTAGGACACTTCGGAGCCCCGTGATTAGGATCACCGCAGACATGGCAAAGTCCCTTTCCCTTCTTATGAGAATTCTTCTTGAAGTTGGTAGAATGTGATGGCTTGTTCTTTGTATCAAACTTGCCTTTGCCCTGAGGTTTGTTGTAGCGACCCGACCTCAAACGGTCAAGTCTCTGTGCTTCAGTGTCATCCCTGGATCGGTAATGCTGACACACATAGTACTCGAAGGATTTATAACAGAGTAGCAATCACACACTTATTACATCGAATGTCTCAAAAGAGAACTTATTACAATAAATATGGCTTAAGGCCATCTAATACGATAACACGGAAGGCTTGGAAGATAAAGTGAGTCCATCAACTCCAACGGCATAGCTGAGCTGCACGGCAACGACCTAGCGAACCTTACTCCTCGTCTAAAAAGTCTGCAACATGATACGTTGCAGCCCGAAAACGGGTCAGCTCATGGAATATGCTGGCAATGTAACACATTAGAGCAATGAACAGAATAATGCTATCACTATATGCAAATATGGCTGGTGGAGGCTCTATGGTTATAAGGTTTTTGCGAAAAGCCAATTTTTCCCTACAACAAAGGAATAAGTTTTATTTTAACTATCATGGTAGTTGAAACATCATTGAGAAGGTTCCTCCAACTCAACCCCAATTAAAAGTAATTCATTAACCCAACAAATTTAAATTAGAGTGATGAGATACAATAGGATAATCCAAGTACTAGATACTCAAGATGTCCATAACCGGGGACACGGCTAACCATGATTAGATTGTACACTCTGCAGAGGTTTGCACACTTTTCCCCACAAGACTCGATCTCCTCCGTTGGAGTTCTCGCACTACATGGTGTTTGAGAAACGGATGACCGAGACACAGTCTTTCGAAAGCATTAACTCTTTACTCTGGGTGGACAGTTACACCTACTTTCCCTCTACATCTGCTAGCCCACCACTGAAAGAGGTCACACAACTTACTCAAACTATGCCAGAGCCCATAATGGCTTGTGGCTGCACACGGAAGTTTCTAGCATGAATAATCTTAAGATCCCTTTGAGCCTAGGTGGCAGACCGTAGAAAAATCACACGTGTACTCCAGGATATCCTAGGACAACACTGGATTCTCCAGCTGCCCAAACAAGCAATCCACCCAGATGTGTATTAAAGTTGCCACCTTAAGTTGAACCATTAATTAACAATCTCACATCTGTCATGGATACACTCGAACCCAATCCACGTCTACGAGCATAGCATAGCAATATAAGCATAACATAGAAGTAACTCCCAAGGTTTGAATGCAGGGCAATAGGTTCCTACCTCATCAACTACTTCCCAATACCCACAATTTAATCACATCCCAATCATGCAGTGTTTGAGGATTGGAACTAATGCATAAAAACTGGGTATGAAAAGAGTATGATCAATGTGTTACTTGCCTTGCTGACGATCCGCAAAACCTAGGGACTCGTAGTAGCACGCTTCACACTCCGGGAATTCTATCGCAAACAAACAATAGCATACATAAGCAATCAATCAAATATGCACGGGTAAAACTCAAATAAGAGGATCTAACCAGAAATTTCAAATTAAGAACTCCAGTTTGCAAAAAGAATCAAATCAAACGGAGCAACGAAACTCAAACTGCGAAGGAAATAAGATCCGATTACTAATCTGAACTAAAGTCAAATTTTACAGTACCAAAATCTTGTTCAAGTTGGTTAAACAGAAAGAGGGTTTCGAGACGAAGATCTAGGCGCTTGAATCGCCTGATCCTGATAAACGGGCGAAAAGAAAAACTAAAACGAAAATCGGATCAGAAATCGTGATCGAAAATAATCGTGAAAAACCTGAGAAAAAGAAAAACTAACGAACAGGCTAACGAACGAGCGTTCGCTTCTGTGACTAACGGGTGAAATCCATTCGTTAAAACGAACATATGGATGAACGTCCGCTAAATAAACTAAACCGAGAAAACCGACGAACCGATCAAAAAAACGTAACTAGGGTTTTAAAAAAAACCCGACAGTTTTTACCTAAATCGAAAAAAAACTGAACGGCGAGATTTGCGAACTCCGGCGCGGCTCCGGCGGCTTCCGGCGAGCGGGGCGGCGGCACGGGCGACGGCGGGGTGGCGCGGGTGGTGCGGCGGCGCTGCGGCGAGGCGGGCGGCGCGGCAGGCGGCAGCGGCTGGCGGCGGCTCGGCTGCTGCTGCTGCTACTTGCGGCGGCGGGGTGGCGATTTGGGGGCGGGGCGGCGGCTTATAAAGGGAGGGGGCGGGACGGCTTGCGGGAGGGGGCGGGAGGAGTCCCGGGCGGCGACGGCGGTTGCCCCGTGTCCCGGCCGGACTCGGGCATGACGGCGTAGGCGGCGAGGCGGCACGACTGGCGGTAGCGCGGCGCGGGCCGGCCTGGCTCGGCTGGGCCTTGGCCCAGTCGGGCGCGGAAGTTTTTTTTAAAACATATTCCGCCGAAATAAAATCCTAGAAAAATAAATAAAAATCTAAAAATACCAAAACAATTTTTCGCCGTCTAAATAAAATATTTAGAACAGGGTGAACATTTTCTTGGCCTAAAATGCAATTTTGAAAAATGCACCTTTTTTTCAAATAAAATTCCAATAAAAACCCAAAAAATACTAATCTGTTTTTAATATTTTTCCTCCAATATTTCATTTGTTTTGGAGAAGTCATATTATCTCCTCTCTTATATTTCTTTATATGAAATATTTTGGAGAGAAAAATAAATAAACCAAAGTGATCCTTGTTTCGCTATTTGATAAAAGTCAAATATGAAAAGCTTGAAATTCCCAACTCTCTCCGAGGATCCTTGAGTTGCTTAGAATTTCGAGGATCGCGAAACAAAATGCAACAAAATATGATTTGCATGAATGAGCTATGTATAACATTCCAAATTGAAAATTTGGGATGTTACAAACCTACCCCCCTTAAGATGAATCTCGCCCTCGAGATTCGGGTTGGCTAGAAAATAGGTGTGGGTGGTCTTTGCGAAGATCATCCTCTCGTTCCCAGGTGGCTTCATCCTCGGTATGGTGGCTCCACTGAACTTTGCAAAACTTGATAACCTTGCTGCGAGTGACTCGGCTGGCAAACTCAAGAATTTTGACCGGTTTCTCTTCATAGGTCAAATCACTGTCCAACTGAATTGCCTCCAGGGGTTCGGTATCTCTCAGCGGTATATCGGCCATCTCAGCATGGCACTTCTTCAACTAGGAAACGTGAAACACATCATGAACTCCTGACAGTCCTTCGGGTAACTCCAACTTGTAGGCAACCTCTCCCATGCGTTCCAAAACACGGTATGGTCCCACAAATCTCGGGGC
Organism: Aegilops tauschii subsp. strangulata; assembly: GCF_002575655.3. Lineage (NCBI taxonomy): Eukaryota > Viridiplantae > Streptophyta > Magnoliopsida > Poales > Poaceae > Aegilops > Aegilops tauschii. The sequence goes on from NC_053040.3 coordinate 182,685,531, forward strand.
TAACTTTCCCTTAACTCCAAAACGTTTAACACCTCGCAAGGGTGAAACTCGCAGATACGCTCTGTCTGCGATTTCATAGACTACCTCCTTGCGTTTTGAATCTGCATAACCCTTCTGCCTTGACTGAGCTACCTTCAGTCTATCTCGAATCAATTTAACCTTCTCTTCAGATTCCTTAATCAAATCCGGTCCAAACAACTGGCGGTCTCCAACTTCATCCCACATCAACGGTGTTCGGCATCTTCTCCCATACAAGACTTCGAACGGTGCCATCTTCAAACTGTTCTGGTAGCTGTTGTTGTATGAGAACTCTGCGTAGGGCAAGTTGTCATCCCAACTTGATCCGTAGTCTAGTGGACAAGCTCTCAACATGTCCTCCAGAATCTGATTGACTCTCTCAGTCTGTCCATCTGTCTGTGGATGAAAAGTTGTACTGAACTCCAGTCTGGTACCCAAGGTCTGGTGCAACTGATGCCAGAATTTTGAAGTAACCTGTGTTCCTCTATCTGATACGATGGTCCTTGGAACTCCATGCAGACATACGATCCTGGTCATGTATGTCTTGGCCAACTTCGCACTTGTATACGTGGTTTTCACTGGGATAAAGTGAGCCACTTTGGTCAAGCGATCAACTACTACCCATATAGAATCATATCCTGATTTGGTCCTGGGTAATCCGGTGATAAAATCCATGCCAAGCTTATCCCACTTCCATTCTGGTATCGGCATAGGTTGTAGCAATCCTGCTGGCTTCTGATGTTCTGCCTTCACTGTCTGACATACATCACATACGGCTACATACTCGGAAATATCCTTCTTCATACCAGTCCACCAGAAACGCTCCTTCAAATCCAAATACATCTTGGTGTTTCCGGGGTGTATCGAGTATGGCGAGTCATGAGCTTCCTGTAGTATCAACTTCCTGATCTCTGCATTATTGGGCACATATATACGGTCCTCAAACCATAAGGTGTCGTGCTCATCCTCACGAAATCCTTTGGCTTTCCCTTCACTCATCTTCTCTTTTATCTCAGCAATCTCCCTGTCGTCCTTCTGAGCTTCTCGAATCTTTTCCAATAGTGTTGACTGAACCTCCAAGGTTGCCACAAAACCTTTAGGAACTATCTCCAATAGAAGTTCCCTGAGATCCTCGGCTAACTCCTTTGGCATCCCTCCGCTTACGAGGGTGTTAACATAACTCTTATGGCTCAAAGCGTCTGCTACGACATTGGACTTTCCTGGATGATAATGCAGCTTCATATCATAATCCTTTATGAGCTCCAACCATCTCCTCTGCCTCAGGTTAAGCTCCTTCTGTGTGAAGATGTACTTCAAACTCTTGTGATCCGTGTATACATCGCAACGGTTTCCAATGAGAAAATGTCTCCAGGTCTTGAGCGCATGTACTACGGCTGCTAACTCCAAATCATGCGTGGCATAATTTAACTCATGCGGTTTCAGTTGTCGTGAGGCATATGAAACAACTCTTCCGTCTTGCATCAGTACTCCTCCAAGTCCTAAGCGTGAAGCATCGCAATACACTTGAAAGTCCTTGCGTATATCCGGCAGAATCAGCACTGGGGCTGTAGTCAAACGTTTCTTCAACTCCTGGAAACTTGCTTCACATTCATCCGTCCAATGGAAATTAGTGTCCTTCTTCAACAATGCCGTCATAGGCTTCGCAATCTTCGAAAAATTCTCAATGAATCTCTGATAATATCCCGTGAGTCCAAGAAAACTGCGAATCTCTCCAACTGAGGTGGGTGCCAACCACTCAGTGACTGACTGAACCTTGGTAGGGTCCACTGCTATACCTTCTCCTAATATAACATGTCCAAGAAATCCAACTTCCTTCAATCAAAACTCACATTTGCTTAACTTGGCATACAACTGATGTTCCCTGAGCTTCTCCAGAACCATACGTAGATGCTCCTTGTGCTCCTCTTCATTTTTCGAGTATACCAAGATATCATCAATGAACACCACAACGAACTTATCCAAGAACTCCATGAACACCTTGTTCATCATACTCATGAAATAGGCGGGGGCGTTAGTTAGTCCAAAAGACATGACCATATACTCATACAGCCCGTACCTTGTGGTGAAAGCTGTCTTAGGTATATCCTTCTCTCGAATCTTCAGTTGGTGATATCCTGATCGCAGATCGATCTTCGAAAACACTTTAGCTCCTGTCAACTGGTCAAATAAATCATTGATCATCAGCAGTGGGTACTTGTTCTTGATCGTCACTTCATTCAACGCACGATAATCAACCACCATTCTTAACGATCCATCCTTCTTCTCAACCAAGAGCACTGGTGCTCCCCATGGTGATGAACTTCGTCGGATGTAACCTTTCTCCAACAACTCCTTAATCTGCTTCTTGATCTCTTCTAGATTATTTGCGGGCATCCGGTAGGGTCTCTTTGATATTGGCCCGGTGCCTGGCAATAGCTCTATCAAAAACTCGATGTCTCGATCTGGCAGCATGCCTGGCAACTCCTCTGGAAAAACATCTGGGTAATCCTTCACTACAGGCACTTCCTCCTGAACAACTCCCGTGAGGGAATTTACTTGGCTCCTCCTAGGCGCATGCCTAGATACATACTTGATCCTTTTTCCCTCTGGGGTGGTGAGCAAAATCGACTTACTCGCGCAATCGATGTTTCCTCCATACATCGATAGCCAATCCATTCCCAGTATCACATCCAATCCTTGTGACTCCAAAATTATCAGGTCTGAGGGGAAAACATGGCTTCCAATGGTCAATGGCATCTGAAAGCATCCTTGGCTTGCCATATACTCCGCTCCTGGTGAACTTACTAACATGGGTGTCCTGAGTACTTTAGTGGGCAGTTTATACTTATCCACGAATCCCCTCGATATGTATGAATGCGATGCACCAGTATCAAAAAGAACGATTGCAGTAAATGACTTAACCAAAAACTTATCGATAATGGCATCAGGCTGCTCCTCAACCTCCTCCACGTTCACGTGGTTCACTTGTCCCCTGTTGAAAGGGTTGGGCTTCTTCCCAGCGCTTCCATTGCCATTCCCATTCTTCGCTTCAGGGCACTCAGTGGCGTAATGTCCAGTCTTCCCGCACTTGAAACAAGTAATGTGACTTAGGTCCTTCTTGGCGGGTGTGGCTGGGTTAGAGCGGTTCTAATTACTACCTGCTCCGTTCCCGTTTCCATTCTTGGGGCCACTGTGGTTGTGAGAACTCCCTCCATTGTGGTGTGACCTCCATGGTTATGGACAAGTCCTCCCGAGTTCGGGGTTAAACGTGGATTTTGCTGAGCTCCTGAGTTGTACCTTCCTTGTCCATACTTCCTTTTGCGGCTCTCAATCTGCTGCTGCTTCCCTTCAATCATAAGAGCCTTGTCTACCAACTCCTGGTAGTTGTTGAATGTTGCCACCATCAACTGCATGCTCATCTCATCATTTAGCCCTTCCATAAACTTCTCCTGCTTTGCGGCATCTGTGGCCACATCATCAGGGGCATAACGAGATAGCTTACTAAACTCATCTACGTACTGAGCCACAGTACGATTTCCCTGGCGTAAGTTGTGAAACTCACGCTTCTTCATGCTCATAGCTCCATTTGAGACATGGGCTGTGCGGAATGCTTGCTGAAACTGATCCCAAGTGACATTGGCTATGGGAAAAGTGGTTGTGTAATTCTCCCACCATGAGGTTGCTGGTCCGTCCAACTAATGTGCGGCAAAACACACCTTCTCTGCATCCGTGCAACCTGCGGTGGTCAACTCCCTTCCAATCCTGCGTAGCCAGTCATCCGCAACTATTGGCTCGGTGCTACTGGAAAACACCGGCGACTGTAACCTCAAAAAACGAGCTAAGTTGTCAACTGGTGGAGGGTTGTTGTTGTTGTTGTTGCCCTGGTTCTGGACTAATATCTGCATTAAGGCATTCTGCTGCTGGATCAACTGGGTGATCTCCGGTGGAAAGACAAATCCGGTGTCACGTCTCGGAGGCATCTGATGGGTTTAGAGGGGGAGATTAGAATAGAAAAGGAGGTCTAGTGAGAAAACACTACCCATATGCACATGAGACAAACACAATCATATCACTCAATCAATCAAGCAAGGGCATACAAACGGTCTAGAAAATCGTAAAAGTGCTCGGACTACTACTATATACATGGGGAAATACTACTAATCATTTGGGGGTCATCTAGAAATTTTGATCGGTGGAAGACTACATGATATTCGCTCCAGCTTCGTCATCAAAGTCATCATCACTATCGCCGGGGTCGGAATCGGTGTCGTCGATGATGATGTAGTTCTCCGGGCAGGTGGAATCGTCGTCTTCTCCTCCTGGCGCGGGGTCTCCCATGAATACTCCGATCTTCTTTATCAGGTCATCGTTCTTCTCCAATAGTGTTGCGATTTCTTCTTCATATTCATCACGTGTAGACTTGAGTTCCTCTTCAAGCTCGGTGATCCTTGTCATCGCCTTCTTCAAATCTATCATGTCTGCGCACATCTGGTTTTCCTGGCGTCGAATGTGTTGGTTTAACTCCTGGATGAAAGCTGCAATGAACCTGTCCTTCCTGGTGCTGACTATCTCCCATTGCTCATCTCGGCGCCCACATATCTGGTACATGGTGTCCTTGAGATCCTTGTGGTAAACTTCGCCGATGCGTCCCATGGCGATGTGAGCTGCCATGCTCTTTCCTAGACTCCAGGTTGGTGCATCAAAGGAAAACTGTATGGGCTCTTTGACTGGCGTGAACGTCCTTCCTGGAACTTGAACTCGTATCATCCAGTGCTCCTCTTCTGGTAATGTGGCGTTGTAGGTCCCGGTGAAGCTTGGTATTCCGATGTTCAGGTATCTAGTGACTTCCTTCAAGTGTCGTCCAAAGGGTGTGTCTTCATCCGGTTGTGCAAACTCGTTCCTCGAATCCGCCATCCTAGAGAGTAGAAAATTGAGAGGAGTCAGAAATGAGTAGAGAAGAGTGACCTATGGCTTAACTTAGTGGTCGTGTCCTACACTCGCGTGTGCTCTGATACCATCTTGTAGCAACCCGACCTCAAACGGTCAAGTCTCTGTGCTTCAGTGTCATCCCTGGATCGGTAATGCTGACACACACAGTACTCGAAGGATTTATAACAGAGTAGCAATCACACACTTATTACATCGAATGTCTCAAAAGAAAACCTATTACAATAAATATGGCTTAAGGCCATCTAATACGATAACAGCGGAAGGCTTGGAAGATAAAGTGAGTCCATCAACTCCAACGGCATAGCTAAGCTGCACGGCAACGACCTAGCGAACCTTACTCCTCGTCTGAAAAGTCTGCAACATGATACGTTGCAGCCCGAAAACGGGTCAGCACATGGAATATGCTAGCGATGTAACACAATAGAGCAATGAACAGAATAATGCTATCACTATATGCAAATATGGCTGGTGGAGGCTCTATGGTTATAAGGTTTTTGCGAAAAGCCAATTTTTCCCTACAACAAAGGAATAAGTTTTATTTTAACTATCATGGTAGTTGAAACATCATTGAGAAGGTTCCTCCAACTCAACCCCAATTAAAAGTAATTCATTAACCCAACAAATTTAAATTAGAGTGATGAGATACAATAGGATAATCCAAGTACAAGATACTCAAGATGTCCATAACCGGGGACACAGCTAACCATGATTAGATTGTACACTGTGCAGAGGTTTGCGCACTTTTCCCCACAAGACTCGATCTCCTCCGTTGGAGTTCTCGCACTACATGGTGTTTGAGAAACGGATGACCGAGACACAGTCTTTCGGAAGTATTAACTCTTTACTCTGGGTGGACAGTTACACCTACTTTCCCTCTACATCTGCTAGCCCACCACTGAAAGAGGTCACACAACTTACTCAAACTATGCCAGAGCCCATAATGGCTTGTGGCCGCACACGGAAGTTTCTAGCATGAATAATCTTAAGATCCCTTTGAGCCTGGGTGGTGGACCGTAGGAAAATCACACGGGTACTCCGGGATATCCTTGGACAACACTGGATTCTGCAGGTGCCCAAACAAGCAATCCACCTAGATGTGTATTAAAGTTGCCACCTTAAGTTGAACCATTAATTAACAATCTCACATCTGTCATGGATACACTCGAACCCAATCCACGTCTATGAGCATAGCATAGCAATATAAGCATAACGTAGAAGTAACTCCCTAGGTTTGAATGCAGGGCAATAGGTTCCTACCTCATCAACTACTTCCCAATACCCACAACTTAATCACATCCTAATCATGCAGTGTTTGAGAATTGGAACTAATGCATAAAAACTGGGTATGAAAAGAGTATGATCAATGTGTTACTTGCCTTGCTGACGATCCGCAAAACCTAGGGACTCGTAGTAGCACGCTTCGCACTCCGGGAATTCTATCGCAAACAAACAATAGCATACATAAGCAATCAATCAAAGATGCACGGGTAAAACTCAAATAAGAGGATCTAACAGAAAGTTCAAATTAAGAACTCCGGTTTGCAAAAAGAATCAAATCAAACGGAGCAACGAAACTCAAACTGCGAAGGAAACAAGATCCGATTACTAATCTGAACTAAAGTCAAATTTTACACTACCAAAATCTTGTTCAAGTTGGTTAAACAGAAAGAGGGTTTCGAGACGAAGATCTAGGCGCTTGAATCGCCTGATTCCGATAAACGGGCGAAAAGATAAACTAAAACGAAAATCGGATCAGAAATCGCGATCGAAAATAATCGCGAAAAACCCGAGAAAAAGAAAAATTGACGGACAGGCTAACGAACGAACGTTCGCTGTCTGTGACTAACGGGCGAAATCCGTTCGTTAAAACGAACGTATGGATGAACGTCCGCTAAATAAACTAAACCGAGAAAACCGATGAACCGATCAAAAAAACGTAACTAGGGTTTTAAAAAAACCGACGGTTTTTACCTAATCCGAAAAAAAACCGAACGGCGAGATTTGCGAACTCCGGCGCGGCTCCGGCGGCTTCCGGCGAGCGGGGCGGCGGCACGGGCGACGGCGGGGTGGCGCGGGTGGTGCGGCTGCGAGGCGGGCGACGCTGTGGCGGCGGGGCGCGGCAGGCGGCGGCAGCTGGCTGCGGCTCGGCTGCTGCTGCTGCTTGCGGCGGCGGGGTGGCGATTTGGGGGCGGGGCGGCGGCTTGTAAAGGGAGAGGGCGGGACGGCTTGCGGGAGGGGGCGGAAGGAGTCCCAGGCAGCGACGGCGGCGGCCCCGTGTCCCGGCCGGACTCGGGCACGGCGGCGGATGTGGCGAGGCGGCGCGGCTGGCGGTAGCGCGGCACGGGCCGGCCTGGCTCGGCTGGGCCTTGGCCCAGTCGAGCCCGGAAGTTTTTTTTTTAAACATATTCCGCCGAAATAAAATCCTAGAAAAATAAATAAAAATCTAAAAAATACCAAAATAAATTTTCACCGTCTAAATAAAATATTTAGAACAGGGTGAACATTTTCTTGGCCTAAAATGCAATTTTGAAAAATGCACCTTTTTTTAAATAAAATTCCAATAAAAACCCAAAAAAACTAATCTGATTTTAATATTTTTCCTCCAATATTTCATTTGTTTTGGAGAAGTCATATTATCTCCTCTCTTATATTTCTTTATATGAAATATTTTGGAGAGAAAAATAAATAAACCAAAGTGATCCTTGTTTCGCTATTTGATAAAAGTCAAATATGAAAAACTTGAAATCCCCAACTCTCTCCGAGGGTCCTTGAGTTGCTTAGAATTTCGAGGATCGCGAAACGAAATGCAACAAAATATGATATGCATGAATGACCTATGTATAACATTCCAAATTGAAAATTTGGGATGTTACATTTGTTCTTGTTGTTTTTGAACTTATTGGGCTGGAAGTTCTTCTTCTGTACCATGTGGGCACTAGAAGCTCCCTCAGCAACTCGAGCACGTGTGTCTTTTGCTCTCGCCTTCTCTTCAACATCAAGATTACCAATGAGATCCGAAACGGAAAACTCCTATCTCTTGTGTTTCAGGGAAGTAGCAAAATTGTTCCACGAAGGTGGAAGCTTGGCAATGATGCCTCCGGCAACAAATTTGTTCGGCAACACACACTTAAAGTACTCAAGTTCTTTTGCGAGCGACTGTATCTCATAAGCCTGCTGTGCAACAGAGCGCTCATCAGTCATCTTGTAGTCATATAATTGTTCCATGACGTACAACTCGCTGCCGGCGTCCGAGGCACCAAACTTGGCCTCGAGCACAGCCCACATGTCCTTGCCGTTGTCAAACGACATATACGAATCCACAATGGAATCTTCAAGAACACTCAGAAGGGCATCTTTAAAAAGAGTATCGATCTTCTCAAAAGCTTCCAGCTGTGCTGGATTAAGATCACCCTCGGGCTTGCCCTTAGTGGCGTCATAGCAGCACATGGTGTGAAAGCAGTAAACTGCTCTCGTGCGCCACCTCTTATATTGCACCCCCTTAAAGGCAGGCGGCTTCAGATGCGTAGCAAAACCACTCGGAGTAAATTGCCTATAATCAGGTTTTTGGATTGTTGGAAATATGAGCAAATTACTACGAGATTTAATCCGACTAAACAGAAAATAAATCATGACAACAATAGCAGAGATTAAACTAATCATGCGAACTAGCATAGTAGATGAACAGATCACATCTAGGGCACATACTAGAAACATGAATTCTACCACGATCTCGAACAAGATGGATAGAGTGACATACGGTGCAGCGGGAGAAGCACCGCCGGCGTTGTTGTTGTCGCCTATGTCGTCGAGGATGAGGTTGCCGAGGTCGGGGAAGAAGTCGTCGCTGCCAGCAGTCGTGCGAGTGCGCTCACCAAAAACCTGATCTCCCCTCTCCCGTACAGGATCACGAGAGGCGGGGTTCCGGAGGCCTGCTGTCCCTTCTCCTGGTGCACGCCGAAAGGAGGGATGGAGAAGACTTGCTTGGCGGCGCAATGATCTGGAACGGTGGTGCGAAACCATATGATCTGGCAGCGGCTAGGGTAGACGTCTGCCTGACTATATAATGCGGCCCGGGTAGGTCGTGGAGTAAACCCACGTCCAAGTAACAGCCCCGCGATCCAAAAGGATCGGAAACGGCTGAGTAATTAACGCGTCCATTAATTAATAATTAATGACTTATTAATTTTTCCCGAGCAGCAAAAATATAGACAACATGCATAGCTTTGTCCTCGGCTCGGCTCATTCCCGCAACCCGCAGCGTGTCGTGACGAGGCGTGGCGTGGCGAGGCGGGCGAGAAGGAGGAGCGCACATGTACGTCTCCTCTTCTCATGCTCATACAAGTGGTAGAAGAGCTCACCTTATAAAAAGGTGCAACTCTCTCTTGACTTATGAGGTGGGACTAAACTTTAGCCTCACTAACACCACTCACATGTGTGCATGAATGGGCCAAGAGAATTTCAGAATTTTAGTTGCGCTTTGGACCAAAAGCCCACTAGCAAATTTCAATAGGAACACCACCGTCCGCGTCAGTCTTCGTCACGCTGTCGGGTTCTTTCTCGCCTACTTCGAGCATTGCTGCCGCGCTCCCAACCTAGCCGCCGCCGGTGCTCTTCTTCCGCGGCTCCACGGCGACTTCCTCGACAACGGCCACCCCGACTCGACATCGACCACGGCATTATTTGCACGACTAGTTCAACCACGGCTACACCGCCCTATGCCCTTGGCTACATCGACATCGGCACAAAGGCCTACCTTGCTTGAACAACCTCGTCGGTTTTCATTCCAGTCATGACTTCCGCGATGCATCGACCGTTACGACTATGGGAGGGTGTCGTCGGTTTGCCTTCAGATTCTTCTCCAGTCTCACCGTCTATGTCGCTACCGTGTCACTGCGGGGGATGTTGAGTATTATGATTATTAGGAAGTATATGATAGACTAGAATTTGGTCCTGCTTTGTCTTGTACCCCAAGTTGACCATTGTACTCTTATATATATGCCCACGAGGCTCAAGCAATAATCATCAACTCCACCAATCCCTCTCTATTCCCTTCTAACACATACAATAGTTTTTTTTCTACCTTTGTAATAGTGGTCTACTCTAATAGTTGGACATACAATATTACACAGTAGTCCTGGACAATCACATCACGTGATCATCCATAAAGCATGTGAGTATGTGGGCCTCCGCATTACACGGCTGCCTTAAACCAAGCTCCCAGATAATCCTCTTGGTATCACGCCAGGCATTTGAGCCAGCCATATTCCCCTTTGGTTCAACCCATCAATTTTTAATTAGAAGAGATGATGAGATCGAGCTGACAATTCTCACATGAGTTGCTTAAAATTTGTCCGTATCCGGAGTACGGCTAAGCATAATCAGTTTTATACACTCTGCAGAGATTTGTGTACTTTGCCTGTGATTCCTGATCACACTCTCCTGCTACTGAACTAAACTTGTGTAACAATTGTATTTTCTCTTCCATATGGTATAAAGGTAATTAACTCTTAAATTTATTCAATATGTTCTGAAATTTTGATTAACCTTGGTGTTGTACTGCCAGCTTATTGTAGGCCTCTGAACCTGTGATCGTGGCTGATGGAACGTGGGAGTGCTGCCATGTATAAGCTTGTCCGTGTTGGGTACAATAAACTCATTTAGCAAAAGATGTGGCTGAGTCTCAGTCGATAAGACATAATCAAGTCTCGGTCAAGTGACATAACATGTAAGAAAGATTAAAAAACTATTTTTTACACGAATCCCATTGTAAATTTTCACCTTGAAAATGATTCAGCTACTATTCAAGGCATGCAGCAGGACCATTCATCAAAAAGGAAAAGGTATGCAGCAGGGAACTATTTTTCATCTTGCATGGTGGTCTGATATTGGTTTTTGGCTCTTTGAACAACATGTAGTAGTATGTCAACATAACAGACGTTATTGCTTTCATGATCCACAAGTTAAAGTTGGACCTTTCAGGATGTTCTCCACGCAATAATATTAGCACATGATACTTTGAGGTCGAGAGAGAAGAGTCGTTCGATATGGACTCTTCGGCGAGTGGTGGTCAGTTTGGTTGCACTTGAGCCTCGCCTAACTGCTTTGGGCCTAGGCGCTCTGGTGTCTGGTTCTGACGCTGTCCCTTGATACTGCATTTATCTTGTCCCTGTCCCCAAGCTCTAGTACCTTTTTTTTTCCTTTTTTTTGGATTTTCCTTTGGTTTTCCCTGATTAACCGAGAATGTTGGGTTTTTTGGTCCAGTTTTTCTTATGAACTGGACCAACTCTTTTCTTAATGAAATGCAGGAACCCCTGCCCTTGCACGAGGTTTCTAAAAAGAATGATCCATTGAACCTATCTGTGGAGATCACAGTTTGCTAACACAGAGTAGCTATGTGCATTCCTCATGGTGTTTCAATTCCTGCTCTTGACGAAGGTACACTGAAGAAATTCAGCCAAATAAGCTGGGTAGTGCATTTATCATATTTTAATTGTGAAAGAGGGGCATCCGTTGATCTTTGCAAGGCCCTAAAACATCTCCTTTCTTGTCATAAGCTGGGTGGAGATCTATATGATGCAAGTTTTTATGAAGTCGAATTTCTTTTCTGGATATGAATTTGCAAAAAACTAGCAGCTTGTTATCTGTAGAGTCTCATTATTAATGTGCGTGCAAATGCTAATGATCTCTGACTCTTGCTGACTGCCTTTGAGAACACTGGCACCCATCACTGATGCACGAGGATTCGAGGGAAAGTCGGAATCAGAGCATTGTGCTATAGATACCTCTCCTGTTGCAACTTCTGGAAACTTGGCATAATTAGGACCAGCGGATGATCGGCTTCTTCTCCTCCGAAGAGCGTCTCTCATTGAGAACTTCTGCAAACTTGGCATCCCTATGGCAATCAAAGTATACAAAATCTGACTCCGTTATGCTATCAGTAGCAGAAGGATTATAATCCCGGATATTCAAATATTCCAAGAGTTCCCCAAGTTGGCTGCTATCTGCCCCAATATGGTTCCCGGATGGTGGATGCACAATTTTGCTCGAAATAGGTTCACAGATAGAGCAACGTCCTGCATATTGATAAAAGGAGATTAGGACATGCATGAAGCAGGCCTAGCAATGACCTCAAATCTGTTATAATCGATTCGTTAAAGGAAATCAATCTAAACATTACATTCCGGTAAGTTCATAGAATGCATTTACCAAGGTATGGATGGTCCGGACTGTAATAAGGCAGCGGGCAACAAAATGATTGTTTCCATTCCTGCTGACTAGATTTACTGTAAACCTTGATGAATTGTGCACTAGATTCAAGTCGGCGACTGTATCTAGTGCACGGTCGAGTAACCAGATTTACAGATGTGTTAGGTTTCGATCTTATTTGTTTGGCCCGAAAGCTCGACTGCCACACTTCAGCGAAAAAGAGCACACGTGCTGAAGAAACATCATCATAATAGACCAAGAAATTGACATGGTAGAACTTTGGATGCCCACGGTCGTGTTTCTTCACGCCACATATGACATCTAGCCTCGGAACAGGTTCCTACAGCAATCCATTCGAGTCAAGTGAGGAAGGGTAAGGTTATAGTTTGTGTAATCCAAATAAACAAATCAAGAGATAGCATGTGCTCCTAAAGCAAGCGCTTTTTTGCGAATAGAAAACAATTCAAAAACGATATTTAAACAAGGACCTGCTGTAATAATTGCACAAATGGGGAGAAAACATGTTCCTACAAGAAGAAATTCAAAGTTTTTTCCATGAATAGATGTTATCCGAGCTTAATTCAGATGAAATTAAAAGTCCAAGCACACTTTTCTAAGGATAGACTGTCCAAGCTTAACTGAGTGGAAAATATATTCCAACAAGAAGCAACTCAAGAAGTTTTTCTAATAAGAATATAAACTCTGTCCAAACTTAATTCAGATGACATACGTACATTTCTGAAAGAATGCCCCCTCCCCCGGTAACAATAGAACTTGTCCAAGCTACTACAAGAAGCAATAGAGAGTTGAGTTATAATTACCCACGGATGTTGATTCGAGTAATCAAGCAGCAATTGTTCCAAGGCTTGACCAAGGAAGTTCTGCTTCTGCACGTATTCTCCCTTCCTTGATGCCAGCGTCATCCAGGCCGATGGGCATAGCCTAGGGTGATCATCTGCTGGTGCAGTGGATGAGCTTCGATCCTCCATTATTTTGGACACTTGCTCCAGAGCTGCATCAGAAATGACATGGCCTTTCCCCATTGCTTCATGGGTCAGCAGGGTATCTTGAGGGACATTATCGGCCATGGACACAAGAAATGTTGCAAGCTCTAAATGTTTGGGGTGCCTTCCAGCTTGACCAGCAGAAACATAGGCATTATAGCACACCTTCTTCGTTGCCGTCTGTAAAACCTTAGATAGGTCACATTGCTTGTGGCAAAGGTATTCCACGGCCATGTGGTCCGAAAAACCGGTGGCTGTGCAGACCATGGCAACAAGGCTGTCGAGGGAGCGGACCACCATGCGAAGCATAGATTGGGTGTCAAGAATGTCCGGCTCAGTCACAGCATCTATCTCCAGCAGAGGGCATGCACTGTCATACCATATGGCATTGAGAATTAGTTGCCATGGTCAGTCTACACACATTTCTACCTTTCCGTTTCAGTTGTTGCATAGTGATGTTTGAACGTCCCCGGTTGCTAGCAACACGGGCTATTTATACTATCTGGTGATATTAGATGATTTTACTCATTATGTGTGGACCTTTCCTCTCCGTCGCAAGTCCGACGCTCTTGCCACACTCATCGCTTTTTATTCATATGTCACCACACAGTTCGGTCGTCCTATTCTCGCCTTGCAAACTGACAATGGCAAGGAGTTTGACAACCTCGCCGTCCGCAATTTACTTGCGTCCCACGGCACCATCTTTCGCCTCACCTGCCCCTACACGTCTCAGCAGAATGGTCGCGCCGAGCGCGTCCTTCGCACGCTTAACGACTGTGTCCGCACGTTGCTCTTCCACTCCTACGTGCCTACTCGGTTCTGGCCGGACGCGCTCGCAACCGCCAACCTCCTCATTAACATTCGCCCTTGTCGTTCCCGCTGGAACTACACCCCTCACCAGCTCCTCTTCGGTGCGGTTCCATCTTATGATGGTCTTCGCATTTTCGGGTGTCTCTGTTATCCTAGCACCGCATCCACTGCTCCTCACAAACTCGCGCCCCGGTCCCTTCCTTGCATCTTCCTTGGCTATCCTCCCAACACCAAAGGTTACCGGTGCTATGATCCAGTCTCCCACCGCGTTTTCACTTCGCGGCATGTGTACTTTGATGAGCTCGTGTTCCCGTTTCAGCAGGTACCGTCACCTTCGGAGTCTCCTGCGGCGCGGTTCGCCCCTACCTCCACCTTTGGCGGACCGCCCAGCCGCGCCCCGGGTCCGGCCCTGCCCGCGCTCCCCGCGCCGGCGGCCCCCGACGCAGCGGCCTCCTCGGCCGCCCCCGCGGCCCCCGTCGCGGCCCCCGACGCCGCGGCCCCCGTCGCTGCGGCTCCCTTGGCGGCTCCCGTCGCCACGGCTGCACCCCTCCCCGGTGTGGTCACTCGGGCTCGGACTGGGACCCTGCGTCCCAGCACGCGCTATCCGTCGGACGAGTACGCATGCGCGGCTTCTACCTCGACGCCGTCACCGCTCCCCACCTCCGCTCGCGCAGCCCTTCGGGATTCGAACTGGCTAGCTGCGATGCGTGAGGAGTTTGACGCCCTGCAGCGCAACCGTACGTGACAGCTTGTCCCACGGCCACCCCGTGCCAATGTCATCACTGGCAAGTGGGTCTTCCGCCACAAGACTCGTCCCGACGGTTCTCTCGAGCGATACAAGGCGCGTTGGGTGGTGCGCGGTTTTCGCCAGCGCGCCGGCGTGGACTTCACCGACACCTTCGCCCCGGTTGTTAAACCGGGCACGATTCGCGCCGTTCTCCAGCTTGCTGTTTCTCGCGCTTGGCCTGTCCACCAGCTCGATGTGTCTAATGCTTTCTTGCATGGCCATCTCGACGAGCAGGTGTTCTGTCAGCAGCCGACTGGTTTCGTCGACACCGACTATCCGGACCACGTGTGCCTGCTCTCCCGTTCTCTCTACGGGTTGAAGCAGGCACCTCGGGCCTGGTACCAGCGGATCGCGGCCTTCCTCCAGCAACAGGGGTTCCGGTCCACACGGTCCGATGCCTCCCTGTTTGTCTACCACCAGGGCCACGCCACCGCGTACCTCCTCCTGTACGTCGACGACATCATCCTGACTGCGTCCTCGCCAGCGCTTCTTCAGCAGATCACAGCTCGCCTCGGCACCGAGTTCGCCCTCAAGGACTTGGGGGCTCTCCACTACTTCCTCGGCATCGAGGTAGTACGCCGGGCTACTGGCTTCTTTCTGCACCAGCAGAAGTACGCCTACGAGCTTCTGGAGCGAGCGGGCATGCTTAATTGCAAGCCTGCTTCCACGCCTGTCGATACGAAGGCTAAGGTGTCCGCCGTCGAGGGCTCTCCGGCGTCCGACGCTCCCTTCTACCGCTCCATCGTCGGTGCGCTTCAGTACCTCACACTGACGCGTCCGGACATTCAGTATGTTGTCCAGCAGGTGTGCCTTCACATGCATGCTCCTCGTGACACCCATTGGGCTCTCGTGAAACGTATACTTCGGTACATACGTGGCACCACAGCCATGGGTCTCACCCCGACGGCCTGGCCAGACACCAGCCTTGTCGCCTACTCCGACGCCGACTGGGCTGGGTGTCCCGACACTCGACGCTCCACTTCCGACTACTGCGTCTACCTCGGGCCCTCTCTGATTTCGTGGTCGTCTAAACGACAACACACGGTCTCACGATCGAGCGCCGAGGCCGAGTATCGGGCCGTGGCCAACGCCGTCGCGGAGTGTTCCTGGCTACGACAGCTTCTCCAGGAGTTGCTATGTGAGGTCACCAAGGCGACGCTCGTCTACTGTGATAACGTCTCCGCAGTGTACCTCACTGCCAACCCTGTCCATCCCCGACGGACGAAGCACATCGAGCTCGACATCCACTTCGTCCGGGAGCACGTCGCACTTGGTCGTGTTCGTGTTCTACATGTGCCCACCGATCAGCAGTTCGCCGATGTGATGACGAAAGGACTACCCACCTCGACTTTCGAGGGCTTTCGGTCCAGTCTTTGCGTCACCGGCGACGCTTCGACTGCGGGGGGTGTTGAACATGTGTACATGTACGTAGGTCTGGGTTCTGTATGCAGTACCTGTAATATCTGTCTCCCTCTGTATGTACGTGTATCTTAGGAGACAAGATACCGGTCGCACCCATTGTATCTATATATATGCCTAGTGCACGATCAATCAATTATCGATGCACCAAATCATTCTCTACAAGCAGCATCCAGACAGTCGAGAAACATCCGCTTCATCTTGTCCGGAGTCCGCAGGTCGCAGATGCTAGAGACATGTCCATCACGGCGGCGCGAGACGACTACCTCGGCGACGTGGTTTTCGCCGACGGGGCAGAAGAAGCGGGCAGGCCGCTCACCAGCTTCTAGCGCCTGCCCTCCTGCTGCTTCTAGTCCAAACAAGCTCCTCCCGATCTCCATGTCAGCTGTATCAGGGCTGCGCCGGAAGGCGACTTTGACGGCAGGGGAGGCCGCGTGGTGCTGCAGCCGAAGGAAACTGAGGATGCCGTCGACGTCGCCGACGCTGAGGGGCCGGCCCTTCTCCAGCACAGCAGCGAGGGGCGTGCGATCGTGGTCTCTCAAGGGGACGAGAAGCTTCGCGAGCCGCACCAGGTCGTCCGGCACGGGGTGCCCTGCCACGGCCGCGGCGACCTTGAGGGCGAACTGGGTCCTGCCGCAGCGGAGGTCGGGGGCGCCGGTGGTGTGACGGTCCTCGGGGCCGAACTGCTGGTTCTCGCCGAGCTGGATTGCGACAGCGAGGTCGGCACCGGCCAGGCGGAGGTAGCGCATGGCCTGCCCCTCGGACAGATACCGGAAGTAGATCCGCATGAAGGCAAGGAGGCCATTGTAGGAACAAAAAGCTAGAAACACCGGGGGCTGGGTCTGGGCGGGCGGCGCCTCCCCCTCTCCCTCCTTCCTCTTGCTGCCGACCTGCGCCGCAGAAGGTCGCTTCCCCTTGACGTTCCCGCTGCACCTGCGACGGCACAGGAGGTTGAGGGCGTTGAGAATGATGTTGGACACCGGATCGATGAGGCCGATGCAGTGGCCGCCGCGCTCGACGCACGGCACAACCTCCGGCATGTCGGCGACGGGGAGCCTGCCCAGCGCCTCCTCGTAGAAGCGCATTATGTCCATCTGCATTGGCCGCCCCAACTCGGCGCGGATCGACGCCTGCCCCTCGCCGCCGGCGTCGTGGAAGCAGGACAGCCGCAGCCTCTTGGGGAGCTCCTCGTTGATTGTGAGAGACATGGGGCCGGAAGCGGTTGTCCTCGATGTCTGGTGCGTCGGCGGCGAATCCACCGTCGGATCGCCGCGCGGTTCGCCCATTCTTCGCCGGATGGAGGGTTCGACTGCGGCGGCGGCTGCTAGGGTGGTTGTCCGGCGGGGAGGGTGAGAATGCCGAACGGATCAGGGTGTGTGATAATGCCGAACTGATCAGGTGACATAGCGCCTCCCTCCTGGACAAGCTCCGAAATCGCATTGAAAACACTCAAAAATCGCATTTCGAAGTTCCGAAGAAATCGTAAAAAGAAAAAAAAAACACGCTGACATACTGATGTGTACTGCACGTGTGTAAATTTTCAGTCGAAAATACATTGATTCACGAGCTACACAAAAAGAATGACAATCATTGTTTTTATCTAATGAACAGGGAACATACTGTTTACTAGTAGTATTTTCAAAATCACCAATTTCTCATTTCTCTGTAGCTCACACGTCAATGTGTTTTCTCATAGAAATTTGCACACACAAAAAAGTTGATCCATTTCTCCGACAAGTATTTCCGGACGAAGGAAGTATAAAATAGTTGTTTTTATGTCGCCCAAGTTGTTCACTATTTTCAAAATCACCAATTTATCATATTTTAGCTCACGTGTCAATGTGTTTTCTCGTACGAATTTGCACGCGTACAATATACATATGTACTCGACAATGTGTATTTTTTAAGTAAAACATTTAATTTGATTTTTTGAAGAAAAAGGGGCTTTATGGAGCTCGAGCACCAAACTCATTTCTCCTCGCCTCATGGAGCGTGGTTGTGCTGCTAATCAGGGCACACATACAGATTAAAATGAGTGGGAAAAAACACTAGACGCATCTATATCTATATACCTTCGATTCGGAAAAAAGTTGGAACGACTTATAATTCAAAATTGAGAGAGTACTATGCTACTTGTATTCCATAAATAGCTTACATATATACAATAATCAAATATTAATATTTCAATTTTATCAAAATATATAAAAGTTTTACTAAAGCAGTGTCAATTAATATGGATCGGAGGGAGTAGCAAACTATTCCTACAACAATGTGCATGGTATCATCTAGTTTTTTTAGAGAGAGATTACCACATGTGCATTAATAAACAAACAAAATACAATGTGTCAATTAATACTTTGAGAGATTCATATGCCTAACCTAATCATCGCCCATCATCGATCACCGCCATCACTGTAGTATCTTCGAAGAAAGACGTAAGTAGCCTTCACACCCAGATCTAGAAGAACTCCATTGCAGACCACGCTGCTTTGTGAACCGATTAAACGGCCCGTCGAAGGCGATGGAACCGAGTCTTTGTGGCACGTCGATCGAGGATCATCCTCAAGTCTACCAGATCCCGACGGTGTCGTCTTCATCCATATGATCGGAGAAGAAAAAGCGTCGCCGCAAGCCACCGTCCGCCCACCACACTCCAAGACACACACTGCCCCAGCCGATGCTGTCGCCCGAGAAGACACCAAGCACCGGCCAGCACAATCTAACATCGTCAAGACCAAAGTTCGATGAGACACAAGGGCTACATGCTTCCTGGCGTTGGCAATTGAAGCATCACCATGGTGTGGAAGAAGCAGAGCCATCTTATTCCGATGCGACGTTGATTCCACCACCAATGCACCGTCTTCAGAAAAAACTAAGTCTATCATATCTAGGCGTCAGAGCGAAGCCGCCGGGGTCCCCGGCCCCTCGGGCTGCCGGAGTGGCAGCCGAAGGGGCCGAGGACCCGTAGCCACACCGGCGAAGAAAAGAGACAGAGATCGCCTTGCGATCGCTTGTGCGAGGGCGAGAGAAAAGTTGGAACCACTCGACAGTTGGAATACCAACCCACACACCTTGAGGCAGTGCACAACAGGCTCAACACATTTGTAAAAAGTACCCTACAAAACCAATAAAGTCCCTGGAGAACATAAAAGCAGAACAATCTTGATGATGCTTCTCAACTACTCCCTCTGTCCCATAATATAAGATGTTTTTGCAAACTAAACTAGCTTGCAAAAACGTCTTACATTGTGGGACGGAAGGAGTAGCACTTTGCGTATGTCGTGCGATACAAATTAAGTTGCCCGTCGGCAGGAACCTCCATGTCAAATACGATCTGGAGGCCTTCACCGACTAGCAGACTAGGGTAAATCTCCTACGTAAGTTAGGATCCCAAATTTCCATTTTTAAAAGGGGAAAATATATTTTTCATCGCTCAATTATTTTAGAAGTATAAAAATGATTTCTCAACTTCAAAACCAGCAAATTTTAGTCCCTCAATTTCTCAAACCAGATAATTTTAGTCCCTCCTGCTGCTTTGTGGGTCTACGTCCACGTGGCAATCCCAGGTGGATCTTCTTGTTCCTTATCATTCGAACTTGGCTAGGCATTTCATCAAACAGTTGGGGCGTGTTTGGTTGCCCGCATCGAGCCCAACCAGGCCCGCGCGGTGCAGCATCTTTTTGGGCCTCGGTTGTTTGGTTGCCTGCAAACACTGTTCAGCCTGCATAGCACGGTTCTTAAAGCACCCCTAGGCCTGGCCCGTTGGGTACGGCCGAATCGGCAGTTTCCCGAGAGCCATGCCCGAGCGATGCTTTCAGGCGCACGTGGGTGGCTCTCTGGAGACGTATGTCTCGAGTTAATCCCCCTCTCTCTCCCTAATCCTCAATCCCCTCTCTCTTCCTCCATGGCCTGCTTGTTCTTCTCCTCCGCGGCCAGCGCCACCCGCAGCTCGCCGCTGACCCGCTGCATGTCGTGGTCAAAGCAGCCCCTCGGCTTGGCGGCGGCGACGGCGACGACGCTAGCCTCGACCACCCGAAGATGGCAGACCTGGAGGCGGGCGGATGCGGCTGGTGTCGCGATGTCGGATGCCAGCGTGCCCGGGGGCGGAACAACCGCCGACCAGCCGGAACAGCCGCCACCGACCACCACCACCACCGCCTGGCAGCAGTAGGAGGTAGCCGAGCAGTCCCAGCAAGCGGAGGACGAGGACGTGAAGGTGGCCCCGCTGATCCAGCCGCACGAGGTCACGGCGCCGACGCCCGCCGCGAGCAGCAACTGCTATGTTTCCCCTGCCCGGGGCATCTCGCCGTCCTACTCCTCGTCGGTGGCGTCCGGTCTGGAGGCGGCGGAGTGGTCGGAGCCCATGTACCTCCTCGGCTTGGACGGCATCATGGACATCGGCTTCGTTGTCCCCGGCGGACTGGGCGTCGACCCGTTCGACCACTACTACCCGGACCCCACTGGCTTCGACCAAGAAGCATGGTCGGCGCAGCATGTGTGTAGGCGGAGGCGACCGATGGGCGCGAAGGGGCGGCTCGGAAGAAGGCCGCAGGCGGCGCGAGGCGCCCGACCCGGCCGGCAACGGACGCGCGCGAGGCACAGAGGAGCGGAGCGGATGGCAGCGGCCGGGTGCACGGCGGGGCGAGCCGGACGCGGTGCGGCAGGCGGAGACAGCGTAGCGGCGCGGCGAGCTGGTCCACGAGACGGTGTAGCTCGGCGTAGCTCATCTGGATCACCTCCGGCGTGCCGCCCTTGAAGTCCGACACCTTCTACGGCATCGTCGGCCCCTAGAAGGCCGGCGCCTTCGCGGCTGCGGTCGCGTCGCTGCTGGTCGTCCTCGGCTGCTTCACGCCCAGGAGCGGCTCCTCATCTACGTGCTCCTCCCATGCGGCAGCTTCGACGCCCCACCTCTTCCTCCCTCTCCCCGGCGACCTCTCCGGCCAGGCCGAAGCCCATTACACAACCGCGGCGAGCCGGACGCGGCCACTCCGGCGCGCTCAAAGTGTTTGACGAAATGTCAAGCCCAATCTGTTGACTGTTAAGTTTTGTTGTTAACGCTGCTAATCATATGCATGTATGCAACCAAACGCCAGGTGAAAATTGCATCTCGACGACAAGACCCCTAATGCAGGCAACTAATCACCTGGTCATCTACGTTTTTGACCTTATTTGCCAGGCCCGGCAGCGAAAGCAAGCGAACACGCCCTTAGATGCGCGTCCAGCAGCAGGTGAAGGGCGTGGGCATGGAGGCCTCCGGCGAGGTGGCTCTAGTCCTTCAAGACCTCCGTAAGGCCGCTCCGGCGCTTCCCGTAGCGCGCCGCCCACGGGGTTGACGAGGAGGCTCCCGCTTCATGTGTCCGACCCGCCGGCCGCACGCACAGCTTCGCCCTGGCCTTGCTGTTGTACGAGCTCGCATGTATGCCGAGGCCAAGCTGTCGCGTGCGTCTGCGCCCGCTGGCTGCACGCACAACTCCGTCCCAACACTGCTGACCTCGCCATGCCTCGGCATCCTGCACCTTTTCTGCATCAAGAACCCGGCCTACAGCCATCCCGCCGGCCCGCACCGTGGTGCACGTTCGCTGCCGCCACCCGCGAGTTCATGAGTCCCGTCATCACAACGCCCAGCAATCACGGGCGACCACCTCGTCGCCCTCGCACACCGAGCGCATCACGCAAATCACGCGCACAGACAAGAGCAGCAACGTCAACCCAGCATGGAGCACGCACACTCAGCGCGAACGGTAGCACACACACAAGCACAAATCCTAGAGCTACTCAATGCGCAGCAGCCCATCAACTCCTGGTGGAGTGCGTCGCGTGCAAGTTCCTCCGACGGCCGTGCGCGCGTTCAGCCACAAGGAGCGTTGAGCGCAAGAAATAGAGCCGTCACGGCCGCCGGCCGGAGCGGGCGAGGGAGTGCATGCTGCCGCGTGCCGCCTCCGGAGCCAGGCTTGGTCATCGGCGAGCTTCAGAGCACCGGCATCCAGGGTGCCGACACACGAACCGTGTGTTGTTTGAGGTTGAAGATGCTCATTACAGTGAGGTCCATAGGTAAGTCGGAGGGATAAACAACAGGAATTAAAGTTTAAAAATGGGTAGAGATGGTGGGGCCCACACTTTGCCAATCCGAGTCAAAAACCGCTCAAAGATCGGCAGAAAACCACCCAAAGTTGCACAAGGACTAAACTTATCCGGTGTAAAAAGTTAAGGGATTAAGTTTTGCTGGTTTTGAAGTCGAGGAACCATTTGTATACTTTTGAAATAATCGAGGGACGAAAAATATATTTTTCCCTTTAAAAAAAAGACACTGTAAGATTGTAAGTTGCCTGCAAGAGGGAATCATGAAGAAGAACAGTGATGGAGAATGCTGCTAACAGAAGATCCCAAGGAGGCAGCCAGATGAGTGGACTTATACAAGGATGCACACCTCACACTTGGACTGGTCAACCAACTTGTATTATACTCCTAGTAACGGGGAGATCGGAGATATGGCACCAAGCCGTATCCGACTGACCAAGTTTCGACAGCAAACGAGAAGGAAATATAGTCAATGGAGTGCCCGGTGCAATTTGACTGCTACTCCATATTTTTCCTGCATTTAGCGAGCTGGCCAGCCTGCCATGGTCATACAGAGAGACCAGAAAAACAGAACAAGCAGCCTTCCACTCAGTAACGCTGAGCATCCTCTGCAGTTCCTGGCAATGGCGGCCACCGGGCACTCTTGCTTGCTCATGCTGCTTCTCCTCGCGAGTTTCGTCGCTGATGGCCAGCCAGTCTCCATGCCCAACACCGAGGCTGCCGCGGACCACCTTGCGCTGGTGTCATTCAAGTCGCTGATAACCAGCGACCCGTCGTCAGCGCTGGCCTCATGGTCATGGGGCGGCAACCGATCGCTCCCGCTGTGCCGGTGGCGCGGCGTGACGTGCGGCGCTCGGGGCAGCCATCGTGGGCGTGTCGTAGCCCTGGACCTCAGCAACCTTGGCCTTTCAGGCGCCATTGCCCCTTCGGTAGGCAATCTCACCTACCTGAGAAAGCTCCATCTTCCCATGAACCGGCTCGCTGGCACCATACCGTCGGAGCTTGGCCGCCTCGTCAACCTCCGGCATGTCAACCTGAGCTACAACTCCCTTGAAGGCGGCATCCCGGCGTCACTCTCACAGTGCCATCAGCTCGAGAACATCAGCCTGGCATACAACAACCTCACCGGGGGAATCCCTCCAGACATGGGTGATCTGCCCGGCATGCGCCGGCTCCAGGTGCAGTACAACATGCTCGACGGCCCGATACTCCGCTCGTTAGGCTCGTTACGCGGCCTCGAGCTTCTTCATGTCTCCAACAACAGACTTACAGGAATGATCCCTTCAGAAATTGGCAACCTCACCAACCTAGTAAGCCTTAACCTCAACTACAATCACTTGACAGGTTCAGTCCCTTCTTCTCTTCGTAGCCTTCAGAAAATCCAGAATTTGCAAGTGAGAGGGAATCAACTCACGGGGCTAATTCCATCATTCCTGGGAAACCTCTCGGCGTTAGCCGTTCTTAATCTTGGAACCAACGGATTTGAAGGGGAGATTGTGCCATTGCAAGCACTGTCATCTCTGTCTGTCCTTGTTTTGCAAGAAAATAAGCTTCATGGTGGCCTCCCTTCCTGGCTAGGAAACCTCTCCTCGCTGGTATACCTAAGCTTGGGAGGAAATAGCTTCACTGGGTATATTCCTGAATCATTAGGAAACCTTCAGATGTTATCTGGTCTTGTTCTCGCGGAAAACAGTCTTACCGGCACCATTCCTTCCTCCCTCGGAAACCTTCGCGCTCTTTCCGACTTATATCTCGACAAAAATCAGCTCACCGGACAAGTTCCTTCTTCCATTTTCAACATGTCCTCTCTAAGAATATTTAATCTACAGTTCAACCAGCTAACTGGATCGTTGCCGACTGGGAAAAAGGTCAGCTTTCCAGTACTCGACATATTTAATGTAGGGGAAAATAGGTTTCAGGGTGTTATTCCACCTTGGCTGTGCAACTGTTCCATGCTTACCAAAATTGCAGTAGAAGTGAATATGATCTCTGGAACGGTCCCGCCTTGTCTTGGAGATAACCTGAAAAGCTTGTCGATCCTGACCCTTGGACAAAACCAACTACTGGCAAATGAAGATGATGGCTGGGACTTCTTGTCCAGTTTAACCAATAGCAGCCGTCTGAAGATTTTGGATTTCAGCAGCAACAGATTTCATGGCAAGCTACCAAATTCAGTAGCCAATCTTTCTACAGAACTGCAAGCTTTCAACATAGCCAACAACATGATAAGTGGCAACATTCCTGATCGAATTGGGAACCTTGTTAATTTATCATACCTTTTGATGAACATCAACTCTCTTGAGGGTACTATTCCTTCCTCTCTTGGTAGACTCCAGAGGCTGAGCTACTTAGATCTTGGTATGAACAATCTCTCAGGGCAAATTCCACCAACCCTCGGCAATCTCACACTGCTGAATAAACTCTATCTTGGAACAAATTCACTTAGTGGACCTGTTCCATCCAGTCTTAGCAACTGTCCTTTAGAACTATTGGCTGTTCAGCACAACAAGCTCAGAGGTCCGATTCCAGAGGAAGTCTTTCTCATATCCACCTTGTCTAACTTCATGTACTTCCAAAGCAACTTGTTTAGTGGGTCACTTCCATTGGAGATCGGTAGCTTGAAACATATTGCAGACATCGATTTATCTGATAATCAAATTTCTGGTGAGATCCCTGCCTCCATTGGTGATTGCCAAAGCCTACAATTTTTAAAGATGCAAAGGAACTTCCTTCAAGGGAGAATCCCGGCATCAGTGGGACGGCTGAAAGGCCTTGAAGTACTTGATCTCTCACATAACAACTTGTCAGGAGAAATTCCTGAGTTTCTTGGGAGTATGAAAGGCCTTGGTAGTCTGAACCTGTCATTCAACTCCTTTGAAGGTGAAGTCCCAAAAGAAGGAGTATTTCTTGATGTAAACGCAACCGCGGTTGAGGGAAATAACCCTGGAATAAAGTTGCCACCATGTTCCACCCACACCAACAAGAAACAGTCTTCGAAGCTTATCATGATAATCTCCATAAGCAGTGCAGTCCTATTGATCATCGTCCTTTTAGCATTGTTTGCATTCTGGTACAGAAGGACCAAGTCACAACAAGCTAACTCAGACTTGTCACTCATCAACGACTTGCACATCAGAGTATCTTATGCTGAATTAGTCAATGCGACAAATGGTTTTGCTTCTGAGAACCTCATCGGAGTAGGAAGCTTCGGTTCGGTGTACAAGGGAAGAATGATGATCCACGACCAACAGGTCACTGTTGCTGTCAAAGTGCTTAATCTCCAACAACGTGGGGCATCTCAGAGTTTTGTTGCAGAATGTGAGACACTGAGATGTGTTCGACGTCGGAACCTTCTGAAGATCTTGACGGTCTGCTCAAGCATGGATTTCCGGAGCCAAGATTTCAAGGCTCTTGTGTATGAATTTCTACCAAATGGAAATTTAGACCAATGGATACAGAAGCCTTATGAAGAAAATGATGGAGACCGGGTGCTAAATCTCATCGGAAGGCTCAGCATCACCATTGATGTAGGTTCTGCACTTGATTATCTTCACCAACACAGGCCATTGCCAGTAATTCACTGTGATCTCAAGCCAAGCAATATCCTCCTTGATAGTAACATGGTTGCTCATGTTGGTGATTTTGGGCTTGCAAGAGCCCTGCGTCAGGAGGGTAGTGATTTCTTAGAGAAATCAAGTGGCTGGGCTACAATGAGAGGAACAGTTGGCTATGCTGCTCCAGGTATGCTTCCAGTTCCAGGGTTCTACCCACACCTGATCTATTGTATTATCCCTGAAATGTCAAAAGTACACCATCATATAAATATGTAATCATAGATTTCTTCAACTTAGATAATACAAATGCTTAAACCTATCCCGTATTTTAATTCTTATGTTTCGATGATTACAGAGTATGGTTTAGGCAATGAAGTTTCGATCCTGGGTGATGTCTATAGCTATGGGGTGCTGTTGCTGGAGATGTTTACTGGGAAAAAGACCAACAGACGGCAAGTTTGGAGAAGCTCTAGGTCTTCACAAATATGTTCAGATGGCACTTCCAGACAGAGTGATCAATATTGTGGATCACCAGTTATTAACAAAAGACAAAGATGGAGAAAGAAACACCTCAAACCCTGACTTAAAAGGAGAAATAACAATTGCTTGCATCACTTCAATTCTGCATATTGGACTATCATGTTCAAAGGAAATTCCTACAGACCGCATGCAAATTGGAGATGCTTTAAAAGGGTTGCTGACAATAAGAGACAAGTTTCAAATGTGTCTTTCAAGTTAACAATTGTAAAGTAATTGAAGGATTATATGTCTCGTGTATATTTGATCTTGATGGTACTATTGAGTTGAGGGCTTGAGGCATAGTAGAGCCTCCAGGCTCCAGCTGCCCAATATGGCCACTATAGTGGTGTTTAGCAGCGCCCTGGTATAAATGACATTTCAAGTTTACATATGATCTTATTTGTTCGTAAAATATTCTTACCATTTCAGATGCACAAAAAGATGTAGCCCTAATGCAAAATAGGTCATTTTACTTCAGAATTGTTTGATTTGGTTTTCTAGGTGATTTTCTAGATGTTGTAATTGTTCACAAAATATCTTTCCTACAATCACTTGTCCGAGCTATTGCAAATAAATCACATTACGTGCTAGTTTATGCCCCCCCCCCCCCCCGCCCCCGCGTCGTCCTCTCGGGCGACACGGGAGGTGACTAGGGTTTCCCCCCGCGCCGCCACCAGAGGAGGCTGCTGGGCAAGCCCGCACGGTCTCCGGTGAAGGTGGCGGCGGGGATCTCGTCGCTCCGTCCCTCGGCAGCCCTGGTCGGAGAGGCGGCGCCGTCCCCGCGGCTGACGGCGTTCGCGGCGATGGTTCTGGCCGGTGCCTTTGGCCACGAGGGTGGTGAGGTGCCAGCGGGTGGCAAGCGCGGAGCCAAGCGACCTTCCTCATTGCCGGATAGGAAGGGTTGAGTTCTTCCCCGTGGCACTCTCCTCCCTGCAAGTTCCGGTTGCGGCTCGGTTGCGGAGCAAACGGAGGTTGGTGGTGTAGGATTGGGACCGGAAGAAACTTTGGTCGGCGGGCTCGGCCCGGCAGCGGCGACGTCTTCTGGTGTCGTTCTCCTCCTTGGAGGCGCAGCCGAGGTCCCTCCTATCCACCCCGACCCCCCTCCCGGATGAAAGTCCAAAATCCGCCTTGGATTGGGCGGCGCCGGCGCCATGCGCGTCGTACCCTCCATGGAAGCGCCGTCCTGGGAGGCTCGGATTTTCGGGAGAGGGTGCTTGTGGGCGGTGGCTCCGGGCAAGGGCTCGAGCGACGGCAGTAGTGTGATGTTGGCAGGTGGAGCGGTGTGGCATCTACCGCGTCGATGATGATGGGTCTTGGCGGCATGGGGCAGCTAAGTCTCGGCGACGGATGCGTCTGGATGGACGAGCGCGGGGTGGTGGCGCTGTTTGGCGCCGTGGCAGGGTCGACGGACGGCCGGACTGACAAGGATAATGCGGATCTTTTTCCTGGAGAAGGATCAGCGGTTCGATGGTGGCGGCGGCGGCTTCTAAAGTGCGTACATGTGGTGTACGCTTTGGGTCTGCTGCACCGGGTGTATGCTCCTGGTACGTTATGCAGACGGATCGGCGGTGATCCCGGTTCTAGATGATGGGGAGTGATGGCATTCCCCATTATTGAGTTTATAAGTGTAGTTGGTGGCTTCGGGTTGTTTGATGTATGTTTTTGTCAGAACTTTGGTGAATAATTTAATAAAGATGGATGTGTGCATCTACTAATGCAGAAGCCGGGGGTTTCAACCTCCTTTTTGAAAAGGGGTGATTTTCTATTCCTACAAGGTATCTGAGCATGTCGTGCCAAGTTGCCAACTGCCTGTACACCACCGTTATCCAGACTAATAAAATATAACTCATTTTACTTTACAAATTTTTATTTGATTTTGAATTTACTAAAATACAACTGAGCATATTGTGCCCCTTTATCGCGGCTATCCACTACAAAAAATATACTTAGCTGCTACAGATGTAGCATGTTTTTTGCATGTAAGATATGGAGACATGGAATAATTGTGTGATATTATACATGTATTTTTTGTTTTTTACCCATTTGCCAACAGGAAGGAAAATGAACTTTCAGGTTTCTTAGTATTTCAATGTTTGCCGTTCATAAAAGAAAAGAAAAAAGGCAAATGAACCACATCCCAATTGATTATTAAGCGACTCTGGAACAAGAATGACACGCACCTACTTCTCTCTTTTACTTAACTAGCAGCATTTTGGGCTAGAGTGGCGCTATATATCATTAAGATCTACATGAACTTGCATAAGTTTCAAACCCTTTCACTGCACAATAGAGTTGCAGCTAAGCTCTAAGTTATCTGGCTAATCACAAACAATATCATATGACATTGCTGATAGTCCAAGAGATGATGTATATTCTTGAAGACTTACCTCCATACTGAGAGTCTGATGCAGAGTTTATCCAACACCATACATATTTTGGAAGGATGAGGTACTGAATAGAGTAAAGTAGCTGCCCTCCCTCTGCCACATGATTTATTAAACACAGCATGCACCCACTTACTAAACAAGAATATATCCGAATTTTGTTCAAGTGACAAGGCAAGTGGTTTATTCCTTTGAAAGAAACATAGCCGAGTGGTTATTCTTTTCCTTAAAAGCTATCTGATTGACTAGGTTACATGAAAGATGTCAGCAGTCAGCATCAATGGACCAAACAATGGAAGTCATCGCCAAAGAATCATGATTAGCTAACCGTTTAGTCAAGACTGTCATTATACTTGATGAATGATTAGTTGGAAATATTTTCTTTCAAACTACTCATTTGGGGGTGGAAGCAAACTCAAGGATATACTGAGGACTTGGCAGGCCATTATTTTTTTATTTGTTCAGTATTTTAGTGCCGTTTGTTGACACTTTTGCTTACCTATTCAACAGTGACCTCTGGTCAAACATAAGGGCGGTGGTATTCAAATGCGGTTTCCAAACTATTGAAGCCGACTAAGAAAAAATCATACATGAGCATGCATGATGCGTCCAAAAGTAGTATTCAATTAATACTACCATCCATGCTTCAATGGTTTGGCCAAACCACTGAAACCATGATGAACACCCCTACTGCCCTACATAAGCGCTTACTGCTTACCACTGTCCAACCCATCATTGATTACTACTCTACACCCAGGAGAGACATCGCCTCTCGTCTCTCATCTCAAATATGCTGTCCCTTCTCCTCTTGCCTTCTGCAACACTCCGGCCTTCCGTCTGAAACTTCAGTTTTCAGCCAAATAAATGCATTTGTAGCCTTTGAAATGAACACAATTCAACAGCATGCCAGCAGTGAAACCATTGAAGGAAAAAAAAAACAGCATGCCAGCAGGAAACCCATCAATCGTTCTTGCTAACCTTCCTATCTATTGCATTCTTTTATCAGTACAACGCAAGCTGATGATCAAAGAAGTGGTACAACTATTTAACTGACTAACTTGCACTCCAGTCATTCATGTTACTCATAAGGAGTGACCCGTCTCAGCTCTCAGGTCAGATGGCTCAGTGTGCAATGACTGAGGTACACGAAATGTGGAGAAAATTCTAGCCTTTGTTAGTAAATCTAGATGTCACTACCAGATCAAGTTGAAGAAGATTAGATCAACAACCACTATTATTAACTGAAGATGGCAAACGAAGGAATGTTAGGTTCTAACAACACTCGAGATATGAGAATCGTAAGTATCAGTTTGATTTTCCGTGCTAGAATATCATGTTCGAAAAAAAGTGCTTCCTACTAAAACATATGAATATTTGTTTCAAAGGAAGAATGGCAGGTTCTAACAACACTAGAGATATGAGAATAGCTGTTGCATGTGTTGTGATATCCAAGTTGTATTTGGAAATGAAGAGCATCCTGCTAGAACATGCAAATTTACTGGTAGTATATCTGTAACGATAACTTTTTTAGCAAGGTAGCTGAATGTTCCAGTTAGATGTAGAGACAGCACATGACAAATCAAAGTATTATCCAGGCAAACAATGAACGAATGGAATACCATCCTTCCAATAAGCTGTTGCACTTACCACATCACACCAGTCTCTATAAATTGCAACTGATAGAGAGGGCAGTGAGATCAAGTTCCATGGAAAATTGACCTAGGTGACACCTTCTTTGATGGGGGCTCTTACTGCAGCCAGTTAAGCTTTATCAGCATGTCTTCGGTTTGTAAACAATCTTCATGATATTCGCATATATAGCTGCATAAAACTGAGGGTGCGCGGGTTTTGAATCGATGTAAGAATCATTGTGAAACTAATCATTCATCAAGTATATAGCGTAAACTGCCTGATTGCACATATGATTTAAATTCGCCACATAACAAAAAGAAACAGGTTCAGTGGATAGTGATATAGTGCCATAATTCATTAACCCTTCCCCGTTTTGTTTATAACAACAATATTATTTTTATTTTATGGTACCTAAACATTAATCATGAAATGGTGTAGTATTTCTGAGCAAAAAAAAGGCAATCTGGAACTGATATCAGACATCCATCACTCGGCACAATGCATTGCAAGCCCCTGCCTCAACGATTTCGGGTCCTAAATTTGCACGTTATTCTTTCTAGATCGTGCTTGAACCGCCGAACCCACACAGAAAATAATAATGCAATCGCATCATTTATAAGAAAGAACAAAATAGCTCTTCTCTCCTTCGGTTTCAGGTCATACATACCATTAGATGCAGGCGGAGGAGGTGAGAGAAACTGATGCAGGAGTAAAGGTCACCAGTTAGACCCTTATCTGGCGAGATGGTGCGGAGTGGAGCATGGGGGCGTGTGGGGGGACGGCGGCGGCCGACCGGATTCCGGCGGTGGAACGGTGACTCTGAGCGAGGGAAGCTAAACATGGGCCTCACTAGTTCTGTCTTATGTGGGCTTCGTTTTATATTGGTTGTACCTTCTTCCCGGGCCACAGTGTATGCAGCTGTACCAGTGGTCTTTCTTTCGTGTCTCTACTTCTATAAAAGACTTAGTTGCTGATGAGTCATCCGTCATTTCTGACTATTAGATCTGCATCTGACGACTAAGAGATAAGTTATGGCCTTTTTACAACAATAGCCTATTTTCTGCTCCAATTTGCAGAAAACCCCTTGATATCTTGAAACCAACCACATCCCTCCCTCACCTCATCAAAACAGCCCGAGGAATATATTTTGAGTGAAATATAATATATATATTTTAAAATATGTATATCAAAACTAGAGTATTTTCTTTCAAGTTTGTGAACAAGTATTATTCTACTTTAAATCCACTGCGGGCACATTGCTAGTCTCAAAAAAAACAGTGGTCTTTCTTCGATCTCCTGATCTCAAGTATATATCCCAATAATATCATTCCCTCAAAAAAATTTAATATTGTTATCAATTGGTAAAGTGGAGCGTTCCAAAAAAAAAGAGCACGTTTAGCTTTAAAAAGAAGTTGTACTAACGGATGCATCGATCCTGTTGCCCATTAGTGTAAAAATCAATTAAGAGCCAATTCTTTTGAGGGCTTAAAAAATAGAACGTCGATAACTGCCACACGTGTGGTAGGAAAGAAGACGCACCATACGACTCTAATGCAAATAGATTGCCACGTCATCGCATGCATGCATGCGAATTTTTTTTTGGATTTTCAGTTTTTAAAATATTTTATCTCTTAAATGAAAAATCCGATTGAAGATCCGTTTTCACCATTAAATCCCTCGCGACGAGATCTTCAAAACTAGATCTCATATCGATATATTTCAGCGATTTTTTTTAGTTAAAAGTTGCCATGTCTATTGCACATGAATTGCCATGATATTTACACTGAAGTTGCCATGATATGTTTCAACTATTTTCTTTTACATTTAAAACTAAATTTTAACATATTATAAAACAGAGAATCAAGAAACTAGACTTGCCATGCATCATAAACTAAAAATTGCCATGATACATGCACTTAAAATTGTCATGGTTCAATAAAAAAATATTTTCATGGTCAAAATACTGGAATTGCCATCATCAAAAAACAAAATTTGCCATGATCTACAAACTAAAATTGCCACATGGCAACTTTAGTTTAAGCACTATGGCAACTATAGTGAAAACATCATGGCAACTTCTAGGCAAAAAAATCGTCGAAACATATCAACATAGGGTCTAGTTTTGAAGATCTCGTCGAGACGGATTTAATGGTGAAAACGGATTTTTAGTTCGCTTTTTTAGTTAGAAGATAAAACATTTTTAAGACAAAAACCAAAAAGATTTCTGCTGATGTCACCTATTCATACGTGGCAAAATGAGTGATGATGAAGGCGTGTGGGCGACCTGCAAACACCCACACGTGTGGGCATTAGTTTTTCCAAAAAAATAAGCTACCTCTCCTCAATTTAAAAAATAAGTCGCTCCTAATTGAGATTTCTATATTAGTTATTCCATAACTAGTTCAGAAGCTCCAATAAATGAGGGAGACGGCTTATGGAAAAAACTGAAGAGGAGAAGGCTTATTTTTTAAGCTGTCAAAAGAACTGGCCCTAAGATTCAGTAATGATGATCACTCATAATAAGATGGGCATGTTCCTTGGTGCATTGGCTGTGTGATTACTGGAAAATATGATCCTAGAACTTTGAAAGATGTTGCATAGTCTAGAGGCCCTTGCTTCAGGAGCTGACTTAACCATCATGAGAATTTTTATGGCAATTGGCTGTTTGAGGGTAGTTAACATGATCAGAGAGAATATTAAATCCTCTTATGTTGTGGTGACAAAGAAAATTAAAGCAAGGTTGAAGGTTTTCAATAAGGTCGTGGTCGCCAGGAGAGGAAGGGATTAAATAGGAAACTCATAGACTAGCTAAACATATTTATTTTTGTTGGACGTCATGTCTGGTTTTATTGGTTTGATAAAGGGTGTCAACATTCTAAAAGCATCTCTAGCAGACCCTTTATATCCCATCGAACTGTAAAATAACCGTCAATTTTTTATTTTGGACGGGAAAGGTAGCCCGAATAGACACCTTATACATCTTCGGCCTTTAAAAAATTAAGGGTGCGGTAAAAAGCTCCTCTCGATCTGCAAAAATATAGTTTCCGCGTCCGCTTCTACGTTGCCCTGTACCGGGAGAAAGCAGTTGGCGGGAGCCCAACTGCCACGGAAACATCCCCATGACCTGTCCGCGCCGCCCCGCCCGTCCTCGGACCCGGCCGCCGCCCGGCTGCGTCTCTCCCATTGCAGTTCAAGCCGCCACCCGCCCCGGTCCGTCTCGGCTGCCTCGTCTCAAGGGTTCAGAGCGCGTGGCTCGCCCGCGTCTCCTCGGCCGAAGCTGGCGGCGTCCCCATGCTGCTCGCCGCACCGGCCTCGAGGGAGATTCCTGAGTCGCCGTTGCTTGGGGTCGTGTCGGCATCGAGGTGGAGATGAGGAGGGCGTGAGGAAGGGGTGGCCAAGAAAAAAAGTGGGCCGATTGTGGGCCCTGCTTTATAAAGTTGGTATATTTAGAGAATATTCTTTTTTACGGGTTGATTATACGGGATATGTTCGGCCGCAGCTAAAATCGGCCCTTACAACATGTTTTTCTCGGTCCTTATAACGACTTTAAGGGTCCGCGCGATGAGGGGTATGTTAGAGATGCTCTAAAAATGACTAGAAAAACAGGAGTAGCTTAATGGAGAAGCATCAAGACAATTTTCAGTTCTTCTCGTCTGGGGATCTAAAAGTTGTGGCATAAGCTAAAAAGAGAAAGTTGGTTCTGTGAAGAAAATTGGAGTGGTTGCTTAGGAAGCCACTCCAGTATGGATGACAAGGTGTCGTGGAAGCCGCTCCTACACGAACCATCATGGTTGATCGAAAGCTTAAGCACGTTTTTCACTGTCATAAGGTTCCATGACACATGATGACATCCTCATGACGCAAAGTTGTGTTGACTTGCTCCCGAGAGAAGAAAATGGTCTTTGTCGTCATGTCGCCCCCTAACTGTAGTCATCACCCTGTTTGCTAGAGAAGAGAGAAAAACAATGAGAGAAGATACCTTCGAGTAGGGATGATGTGGTCCAACTTCGAACGGATGCCCCTTGACAAATAGCCATATGAATGCCCAACGTACTTTCTATCTGGCCCAATCGTACTTTTAGTGTATGCAACCCTGGTGTTATGTGCAACAGATACCAATAATACCTAGTCCAAATCACAAATTTGGTGCATATCAGTTTGGTGTTACTTGCAACAAACAACAATATCTTTCCTATTTATAAATGTTGGAGTTGGTGGTGAGTTCACTTGTGGGCCAACAACCTTCACAATAAACAAATACACTCCTCTTCCTCTTCACATATGGAAGTATAGCAAACTTCCAAGAGACATAAAAAACAAATACACTACTACTTTAACAGAAAACCAACACTCATGTAGAAGGCACAAAAAAATTGCAAAAATTACGACTCCAACTTAAAATCACGATTTTACTTTTAGTATCTCTTCCCAACAAAATTTTCAAGTTTTATATCATGCCATAGGAGAGTGAACAAATTGCAATGCCTATTCTCCCATGTTTTCAAATCCAAAATGTTGTCTCACTATAAATCTTTTAAAGGACCTACCACGGTTACATCAAATTCTTCGACCCCTACCTCATCCCTCTTAATATATTTTTGCTCTTCTTATTATCATGAATCGTGCAAGGTACTAAAATCTTTTGATCATCACCTAAGTTGGTGCCCTAACGTCTCTCTTTTTAATAGCTCCGTAGCAACGCACGGGCACTGTGCTAGTATGGTCTAAAATGCAACAAATGTCACTTTATCATATTAAAGTCATAATTCAGTCAATTTCAAAACTGATAAAGATTGATTGTTTCATGAATTTTCTTCTCCATTGCCTTGTTCAGCATTAGTAGCACACCTACATATATCAGAACAACTAGTATACCACAAGGCATTGAAAGCTTTTCAGACAAAGATGGCTAAGTACAATTTTCTTAGTATTGAATATGTGTACATGTGCCCTTTATGAATCGGGAAAGTTTAAAATCACGCGCTATTCACAAAATAAAATAAAAGGTGGGCAGTTCAGGTGAAATTTTCGTAAAATTCGTTCAAATTCCTTGTTTTTTCTTGGACCTTATAAGTGCCGCACGTGTGGCACGAACACATGGCAACTCCGAATGTTTTTTATGGCAAGTTTAGTGACACGAGGATGGCAACTTTAGTTGTGAAGCACGACAACTTTTTTTCCGGATGGCAAGT
The DNA here is from genome assembly GCF_002575655.3 of Aegilops tauschii subsp. strangulata. Taxonomy (NCBI): domain Eukaryota; kingdom Viridiplantae; phylum Streptophyta; class Magnoliopsida; order Poales; family Poaceae; genus Aegilops; species Aegilops tauschii. The sequence goes on from NC_053040.3 coordinate 182,721,084, forward strand.
TTTAGTTTTTTTGGTTTGTTTTTTCTTTTCGGATGACAACTTCAGTTGTGAAAAACGTCGAGGCGGAGGTTTTTCTTTAGAAAGAACTGGTTAACGTTGTGTTTGGATGTCTGTATTAGGGTCTCGAATTGGATTTGGTATTCCCAATCCACCAAATCGTGTGTTTGGCATGCGCATGGAAACAACGGTCTGAAATCAACCCAATACAGCGACAAAATCGATCCAACTAGCTGAGGCCTCACACGATACGGAGCCCAACACCTCCGATTTGGCCTGAATTGAACGACCCCACAAAAGAAAACGATTCGAGCCTAATCTTTTTCTCCCCACGCTCGACCGAAGCTGCCACTCCCCCACTATCGGTGTCAAAACCGGCGGATCTCATGTAGGGGGTCCCGAACTGTGCGTCTAAGGTCGATGGTAATAGGAGACGGCGGACACGATGTTTACCCAGGTTCGGGCCCTCTTGATGGAGGTAATACCCTACTTCCTGCTTGATTGATCTTGATGAATATGAGGATTACAAGAGTTGATCTACCACGAGATCGTAATGGCTAAACCCTAGATGTCTAGCTTGTATGATTGTGATTATGACTGCCTCTACGGACTAAACCCTCCAGTTTATATAGACACCGGAGGGGCTTAGGGTTGTACCGAGTCAGTTTACAAAGGAAGGAATCTACATATCCGAACGCCAAGCTTGCCATCCACGCAAAGGAGAGTCACATCCGGACACGGGAAGAAATCTTCTGTCTTGTATCTTCTTAGCCCATTAGTCCGGCCCATGTTACATAGTCCGGACGCCCGAGGACCCCTTAATCCAGGACTCCCTCAGTAGCCCCTGAACCAGGCTTCAATGACGATGTGTCCGGTGCGCAGATTGTCTTCAGCATTGCAAGGCGGGTTCCTCCTCCGAATACTCCAAAGCAACCTTCGAACATAGAAAACGTGTCCGGCTCTGCAAAACAAGTACCACACACACACGCAGAGAGTACAATATTTCACGAGTCCAATCCACTGACAACTTTTGCAGCGTGACATCACGTTGCTGCCCGGTTATTATTTCGAACCGTTTTTTAGCCTCCCGCTCCATGTTTCAAGATGCGGTTTTATTGCCACGTCTTGTCGAAGCAGAGATCGTGTCCCCTTATTGAGGGATTCTCATCGATACGGGCGTGGGTAATCGAACCACGCCGTCTGCACGGCCCTCGGGGACTAGGCGAGTTTTAAGGCGAGTGGGGAGGCGCTTGATATTCGCACCCTTTGTAAAGGGATAAGGATTTCACCTTTTCACCCACGCCTTCTTTCTCTCTGCCCATCCATTCTCGAGCTCCAGCGCCCAAGCTTCCATCCTTTCCACCTCAAAAAAGCACTCCAGCCATGTCCGGATCTGGAGCGCAGGGCAAGTGGATGATTTCCTCCGTTAAGGAGAAGGACATCACCAAGCTCCGGGAGGCTGGGTACTTAGCCCAGGAAATCGCCCACCGGCTTCCAGCAAAGGGGCAGATCATCCCCAGCCCGAAGCCCCATGAGAGGGTGGTATTCTGTTGGAAACATGCCCTAGAGGCAATAATAAAATGGTTATTATTATATTTCCTTGTTCATGATAATTGTCTATTGTTCATGCTATAATTGTGTTATCCGGAAATCGTAATACATGTGTAAATACATAGACCACAACATGTCCCTAGTGAGCCTCTAGTTGACTAGCTCGTTGATCAACAGATAGTCATGGTTTCCTGACTATGGACATTGGATGTCACTGATAACGGGATCACATCATTAGGAGAATGATGTGATGGACAAGACCCAATCCTAAGCATAGCACAAAGATCGTGTAGTTCGTTTGCTAGAGCTTTTCCAATGTCAAGTATCATTTCCTTAGACCATGAGATCGTGTAACTCCCGGATGCCGTAGGAGTGCTTTGGGTGTACCAAACGTCACAACGTAACTGGGTGACTATAAAGGTACACTACAGGTATCTCTGAAAGTGTCTGTTGGGTTGACACGGATCGAGACTGGGATTTGTCACTCCGTATGACGGAGAGGTATCTCTAGGCCCACTCGGTAATGCATCATCATAATGAGCTCAAAGTGACCAAGTGGTTGGTCACGGGATCATGCATTACGGTACGAGTAAAGTGACTTGCCGGTAACGAGATTGAACAAGGTATTGGGATACCGACGATCGAATCTCGGGCAAGTAACGTACCGATTGACAAAGGGAATTGTATACGGGATTGATTGAATCCTCGACATCGTGGTTCATCCGATGAGATCATCATGGAACATGTGGGAGCCAACATGGGTATCCAGATCCCGCTGTTGGTTATTAACCAGAGAGTCATCTCGGTCATGTCTGCGTGTCTCCCGAACCCGTAGGGTCTACACACTTAAGGTTCGGTAACGCTAGGGTTGTAGAGATATTAGTATGCGGTAACCCGAAAGTTGTTCGGAGTCCTGGATGAGATCCCGGACGTCACGAGGAGTTCCGGAATGGTCCGGAGGTGAAGAATTATATATAGGAAGTCCAGCTTCGGCCACCGGGAAAGTTTCGGGGGTTACCGGTATTGTATCGGGACCACCGGAAGGGTCCCGGGGGTCCACCGGGTGGGGCCACCTATCCCGGAGGGCCCCATGGGCTGAAGTGGGAGGGGAACCAACCCCTGGTGGGCTGGTGCGCCCCCCCTTGGGCCTCCCCCTGCGCCTAGGGTTGGAAACCCTAGGGGTGGGGGCGCCCCCCACTTGGCTTGGGGGGAAGCCACCCCTTGGCCGCCGCCCCCCTGGAGATCAGATCTCCCAGGGCCGGTGCCCCCCCAGGAGGCCTATATATAGGAGGGGGGAGGGAGGGCAGCCGCACCACAGCCCCTGGCGCCTCCCTCTCCCTCCCGTAACACCTCTCTCTCTCGCTGAGCTTGGCGAAGCCCTGCCGAGATCCCCGCTACTTCCACCACCACGCCGTCGTGCTGCTGGATCTCCATCAACCTCTCCTTCCCCCTTGCTGGATCAAGAAGGAGGAGACGTCGCTGCTTCGTACGTGTGTTGAACGCAAAGGTGCCGTCCGTTCGGCGCTCGGTCATCGGTGATTTGGATCACGACGAGTACGACTCCATCAACCCCGTTCACTTGAACGCTTCCGCTCGCGATCTACAAGGGTATGTAGATGCACTCATCTCTAGTTGCTAGATGACTCCATAGATTGATCTTGGTGATGCGTAGAAAATTTTAAATTTCTGCTACGATCCCCTACAGTGGCATCATGAGCCAGGCCTACGCGTAGTTTCTATGCACGAGTAGAACACAAACTTGTTGTGGGCGTAGATGTTGTCAATTTTCTTGCCACTACTAGTCTTATCTTGTTTCGGCGGCATTGTGGGATGAAGCGGCCCGGACCGACCTTACACGTACGCTTACGTGAGACAGGTTCCACCGACTGACATGCACTAGTTGCATAAGGTGGCTAGCGGGTGTCTGTCTCTCCCACTTTTGTCGGAACGGATTCGATGAAAAGGGTCCTTATGAAGGGTAAATAGAAATTGGCATATCACGTTGTGGTTTTACGTAGGTAAGAAACGTTCTTGCTAGAAACCTATAGAAGCCACGTAAAAACATGCAACAACAATTAGAGGACGTCTAACTTGTTTTTGCAGCATATGCCTTGTGATGTGATATGGCCAAAAGGATGTGATGAATGAGATATATGTGATGTATGAGATTGATCATGTTCTTGTAATAGGAATCACGACTTGCATGTCGATGAGTATGACAACCGGCAGGAGCCATAGGAGTTGTCTTTATTTTAAGTATGACCTGCGAGTCATTGAATAACGCCATGTAAATTACTTTACTTTATTGCTAAACACGTTAGCCATAGAAGTAGAAGTAATCGTTGGCGTGACAACTTCATGAAGACACGATGATGGAGATCATGATGATGGAGATCATGGTGTCATGCCGGTGACGAAGATGATCATGGCGCCCCGAAGATGGAGATCAAAAGGAGCAAAATGATATTGGCCATATCATGTCACTATTTGATTGCATGTGATGTTTATCATGTTTTACATCTTATTTGCTTAGAACGACGGTAGCTTAAATAAGATGATCCCTCGCAATAATTTCAAGAAAGTGTTCCCCCTAACTGTGCACTGTTGCGAAGGTTCGTTGTTTCGAAGCACCACGTGATGATCGGGTGTGATAGATTCTAACGTTCGAATACAACGGGTGTAAGCCAAATTTACACACGCAATACACTTAGGTTGACTTGACGAGCCTAGCATGTACAGACATGGCCTCGGAACACGGAAGACCGAAAGGTCGAGCATGAGTCGTATAGAAGATACGATCAACATGAAGATGTTCACCGATGTTGACTAGTCCGTCTCACGTGATGATCGGACACGGCCTAGTTGACTCGGATCATGTTTCACTTAGATGACTGGAGGGATGTCTATCTGAGTGGGAGTTCATTGAATAATTTGATTGGATGAACTTAATTATCATGAACTTAGTCTAAAATCTTTACAATACGTCTTATAGATCAAATGGCCCACGTTGCCCTCAACTTCAACGCGTTCCTAGAGAAAACCAAGCTGAAAGATGATGGCAACAACTATACGGACTGGGTCCGGAACCTGAGGATCATCCTCATAGCTGCCAAGAAAGATTATGTCCTAGAAGCACCGCTAGGTGAAGCACCCATCCCAGAGAACCAAGACGTTATGAACGCTTGGCAGTCACGTGCTGATGATTACTCCCTCGTTCAGTGCGGCATGCTTTACAGCTTAGAACCAGGGCTCCAAAAGCATTTTGAGCAACACGGAGCATATGAGATGTTCGAAGAGCTGAAAATGGTTTTCCAAGCTCATGCCCGGGTCGAGAGATATGAAGTCTCCGACAAGTTCTTAAGTTGTAAGATGGAGGAAAATAGTTCTGTCAGTGAGCACATACTCAAAATGTCTGGGTTGCACAACCGCTTGACTCAGCTGGGAGTTAATCTCCCGGATGACGCGGTCATTGACAGAATCCTTTAGTCGCTTCCACCAAGCTACAAGAGCTTTGTGATGAACTTCAATATGCAGGGGATGGAAAAGACCATTCCTGAGGTATATTCAATGCTGAAATCAGCGGAGGTGGAGATCAGAAAGGAACATCAAGTGTTGATGGTGAATAAAACCACTAAGTTCAAGAAAGGCAAGGGTAAGAAGAACTTCAAGAAGGACGGCAAGGGAGTTGCCGCGCCCGGTAAGCCGGTTGCCGGGAAGAAGCCAAAGAATGGACCCAAGCCTGAGACTGAGTGCTTTTATTGCAAGGGAAGTGGTCACTGGAAGCGGAACTGCCCCAAATACTTAGCGGACAAGAAGGCCGGCAACACCAAAGGTATATGTGATATACATGTAATTGATGTGTACCTTACCAGTACTCGTAGTAGCTCTTGGGTATTTGATACCGGTGCGGTTGCTCATATTTGTAACTCAAAACAGGAGCTGCGGAATAAGCGGAGACTAGCGAAGGACGAGGTGACGATGCGCGTCGGGAATGGTTCCAAGGTCAATGTGATCGTCGTCGGCATGCTACCTCTACATTTACCTACGGGATTAGTTTTAAACCTCAATAATTGTTATTTAGTGCCAGCTTTGAGCATGAACATTGTATCAGGATCTCGTTTAATTCGAGATGGCTACTCATTTAAATCCGAGAATAATGGTTGTTCTATTTATATGAGAGATATGTTTTATGGTCATGCCCCGCTGGTTAATGGTTTATTCTTAATGAATCTCGAACGTAATGTTACACATATTCATAGTGTGAATACCAAAAGATGTAAGGTTGATAATGATAGTCCCACATACTTGTGGCACTGCCGTCTTGGTCACATTGGTGTCAAACGCATGAAGAAGCTCCATGTAGATGGACTTTTGGAGTCTCTTGATTACGTATCATTTGACACGTGCGAACGATGCCTCATGGGTAAGATGACCAAGACTCCGTTCTCCGGAACAATGGAGCGAGCAACCAACTTATTGGAAATCATACATACTGATGTGTGCGGTCCAATGAGTGTTGAGGCTCGCGGTGGCTATCGTTATGTTCTCACTCTCACTGATGACTTAAGTAGATATGGGTATGTCTACCTAATGAAACACAAGTCTGAAACCTTTGAAAAGTTCAAGGAATTTCAGAGTGAGGTTGAGAATCAACGTGACAGGAAAATAAAGTTCTTACGATCAGATCGTGGAGGAGAATATTTGAGTCACGAATTTGGCACACACTTAAGGACATGTGGAATAGTTTCACAACTCACGCCGCCTGGAACACCTCAGTGAAATGGTGTGTCCGAACGTCGTAATCGCACTCTATTGGATATGGTGCGATCTATGATGTCTCTTACCGATCTACCGCTCTCATTTGGGGCTATGCTTTAGAGACTGCCGCATTCACTTTAAATAGGGCTCCGTCGAAATCCGTTGAGACGACACCGTATGAATTATGGTTTGGGAAGAAACCTAAGCTGTCGTTTCTAAAAGTTTGGGGATGCGATGCTTATGTCAAGAAACTTCAACCTGAAAAGCTCGAACCCAAGTCGGAAAAATGCGTCTTCATAGGATACCCTAAGGAAACCATTGGGTATACCTTCTACCTCAGATCCGAAGGCAAAATCTTTGTTGCCAAGAACGGGTCCTTCCTGGAGAAAGAGTTTCTCTCGAAAGAAGTGAGTGGGAGGAAAGTGGAACTTGATGAGGTGATAGTCACCCCTTCCGAATCGGAAAGTAGCACAGCGCGGGAAGATGTTCCTGTGGTGCCTGCACCAACTGGGGAGGAAGTTAATGATGATGATCATGAAGCTTCAGATCAAGTTACTGCTGAACTTCGTAGGTCCACAAGGACACGTTCCGCACCAGAGTGGTATGGCAACCCTGTCATGGAAATCATGTTGTTAGACAACGGTGAACCTTCGAACTATGAAGAAGCGATGGCGGGCCCGGATTCCAACAAATGGCTTGAAGCCATGCCATCTGAGATAGGATCCATGTATGAAAACGAAGTATGGACTTTGACTGACTTGCCCGATGATCGGCGAGCCATAGAAAATAAATGGATCTTTAAGAAGAAGACAGACGCGGATGGTAACGTGACCATCTATAAGGCTCGACTTGTCGCTAAGGGTTATCGACAAGTTCAAGGGGTTGACTACGATGAGACTTTCTCACCCGTAGCGAAGTTGAAGTCCGCCCGAATCGTGTTAGCAATTGCCGCATTCTATGATTATGAGATATGGCAAATGGACGTCAAAACGGCATTCCTTAACGGCTTTCTTAAGGAAGAATTGTATATGATGCAGCCAGAAGGTTTTGTCGATCCTAAGAATGCTAACAAGGTATGCAAGCTCCAGCGCTCCATCTATGGGCTGGTGCAAGCATCTCGGAGTTGGAACATTCGATTTGATGAGATGATCAAAGCGTTTGGGTTTACACAGACTTATGGAGAAGTCTGTGTTTACAAGAAAGTGAGTGGGAGCTCTGTAGCATTTCTCTTATTATATGTGGATGACATACTATTGATGGGAAATGATATAGAATTCTTGGAAAGTATAAAGGCCTATTTGAATAAGTGTTTTTCAATGAAGGACCTTGGAGAAGCTGCTTATATATTAGGCATCAAGATCTATAGAGATAGATCAAGACGCCTCATTGGTCTTTCACAAAGTACGTACCTTGACAAGATATTGAAGAAGTTCAATATGGATCAGTCCAAGAAGGGGTTCTTGCCTGTATTGCAAGGTGTGCAATTGAGCACGGCTCAATGCCCGACCACATCAGAAGATAGAGAAAAGATGAGTGTCATCCCCTATGCCTCGGCCATAGGGTCTATTATGTATGCCATGCTGTGTACCAGACCTGATGTAAACCTTGCCGTAAGTTTGGTAGGAAGGTACCAAAGTAATCCCGGCATGGAACACTGGACAGCGGTCAAGAATATCCTGAAGTACCTGAAAAGGACTAAGGATATGTTTCTCGTATATGGAGGTGACGAAGAGCTCGTCGTAAAGGGTTACGTCGACGCTAGCTTCGACACAGATCTGGATGACTCGAAGTCACAAACTGGATACGTGTATATTTTGAATTGAGGGGCAGTAAGCTGGTGCAGTTGCAAGCAAAGCGTCGTGGCGGGATCTACTTGTGAAGCGGAGTACATGGCGGCCTCACAGGCAGCGCAAGAAGCAATCTGGATGAACGAGTTCATTACTGACCTAGGGGTGATTCCCAATGCGTCGGGCCCGATGACTCTCTTCTGTGACAACACTGGAGCTATTGCCCTTGCCAAGGAGCCCAGGTTTCACAGGAAGACCAGGCAGATCAAGCGTCGCTTCAACTCCATTCGTGAAAGTGTTCAAAATGGAGACATAGATATTTGTAAAGTACATACGGACCTGAATGTAGCAGATCCGTTGACTAAACCTCTCCCTAGAGCAAAACATGATCAACACCAGAACTCTATGGGTGTTCGATTCATCACAATGTAACTAGATTATTGACTCTAGTGCAAGTGGGAGACTGTTGGAAATATGCCCTAGAGGCAATAATAAAATGGTTATTATTATATTTCCTTGTTCATGATAATTGTCTATTGTTCATGCTATAATTGTGTTATCTGGAAATCGTAATACATGTGTGAATACATAGACCACAACATGTCCCTAGTGAGCCTCTAGTTGACTAGCTCGTTGATCAACAGATAGTCATGGTTTCCTGACTATGGACATTGGATGTCATTGATAACGGGATCACATCATTAGGAGAATGATGTGATGGACAAGACCCAATCCTAAGCATAGCACAAAGATCGTGTAGTTCGTTTGCTAGAGCTTTTCCAATGTCAAGTATCATTTCCTTAGACCATGAGATCATGTAACTCCCGGATGCCGTAGGAGTGCTTTGGGTGTACCAAACGTCACAACGTAACTGGGTGACTATAAAGGTACACTACAGGTATCTCTGAAAGTGTCTTTGGGTTGACACGGATCGAGACTGGGATTTGTCACTCCGTATGACGGAGAGGTATCTCTGGGCCCACTCGGTAATGCATCATCATAATGAGCTCAAAGTGACCAAGTGGTTGGTCACGGGATCATGCATTACGGTACGAGTAAAGTGACTTGCCGATAACGAGATTGAACAAGGTATTGGGATACCGACGATCGAATCTCGGGCAAGTAACGTACCGATTGACAAAGGGAATTTTATACGGGATTGATTGAATCCTCGACATCGTGGTTCATCCGATGAGATCATCGTGGAACATGTGGGAGCCAACATGGGTATCCAGATCCCGCTGTTGGTTATTGACCGGAGAGTCGTCTCGGTCATGTCTGCGTGTCTCCCGAACCCGTAGGGTCTACACACTTAAGGTTCGGTGACGCTAGGGTTGTAGAGATATTAGTATGCGGTAACCCGAAAGTTGTTCGGAGTCCCGGATGAGATCCCGGACGTCACGAGGAGTTCCGGAATGGTCCGGAGGTGAAGAATTATATATAGGAAGTCCAGTTTCGGCCACCGGGAAAGTTTCGGGGGTTACCGGTATTGTACCGGGACCACCGGAAGGGTCCCGGGGGTCCACCGGGTGGGGCCACCTATCCCGGAGGGCCCCATGGGCTGAAGTGGGAGGGGAACCAGCCCCTGGTGGGCTGGTGCGCCCCCCCTTGGGCCTCCCCCTGCGCCTAGGGTTGGAAACCCTAGGGGTGGGGGCGCTCCCCACTTGGCTTGGGGGGGAAGCCACCCCTTGGCCGCCGCCCCCCTGGAGATCAGATCTCCCAGGGCCGGCGCCCCCCCAGGAGGCCTATATATAGGAGGGGGGAGGGAGGGCAGCCGCACCACAGCCCCTGGCGCCTCCCTCTCCCTCCCGTAACACCTCTCCCTCTCGCTGAGCTTGGCGAAGCCCTGCCGAGATCCCCGCTACTTCCACCACCACGCCGTCGTGCTGCTGGATCTCCATCAACCTCTCCTTCCCCCTTGCTGGATCAAGAAGGAGGAGACGACGCTGCTCCATACGTGTGTTGAACGCGGAGGTGCCGTCCGTTCGGCGCTCGGTCATCGGTGATTTGGATCACGACGAGTACGACTCCATCAACCCCGTTCACTTGAACGCTTCCGCTCGCGATCTACAAGGGTATGTAGATGCACTCATCTCTCTCGTTGCTAGATGACTCCATAGATTGATCTTGGTGATGCGTAGAAAATTTTAAATTTCTGCTACGATCCCCTACATATTCATCCCCCACTTCGTCCGTGGATTGGGATTCCCTCTCCACCCATTCGTCTGTGGACTCATGTTCTACTACGGGCTGGATTTCCACGATCTGGCCCCCAACTCCTTCCGCAACATCTCGGCATTCATTGTCGTGTGTGAGGCCTTCCTCCGCATCCCACCCCACTTCGGATTGTGGTTAAAGATCTTCAATGTGAAGCCGAAGGTGGTGGGTGGTCAACACGCAGAGTGCGGAGGCGCCATGGTGAGCAAGATGCCCAACGTTTCATGGCCCAAAGGTACCTTCGTGGAGACCGTCAAAGGGTGTAACAGCAGTGGTTCTACGTCACAGAGCCTCGCGACGCCACCTGGGCCGCGGCTCCCGAATTCCAGTCCGGAGCCCCGATACGGCTCACCTCCTGGCTAGAGAAGGGCCTGATATGTCTCCAACGTATCTATAATTTTTTATTGTTCCATGCTATTATATATTTTGTTTTTGATGTTTAATGGGCTTATTTATACACTTTTATATTATTTTTGGGACTAACCTATTAACCGGAGGCCCAGCCCAAATTGCTGTTTTTTTGCCTATTTCAGTGTTTCGCAGAAAAGGAATATCAAACGGAGTCCAAACGGAATGAAACCTTCGGGAACGTGATTTTTCGAACAAACGTGATCCAGAGGACTTGGAGTGGATGTCAAGAAATCACCGAGGAGGCCACGAGGCAGGGGGCGCGCCTACCCCCCAGGGCGCGCCCTCCACCCTCGTGGGCCCCTCGTGGCTCCACCGACCTACTTCTTCCTCCTATATATACCTACGTACCCCCAAACCATCAGAAGCGCCCATGAAAACCTAATTCCACCGCCGCAACCTTCTGTACCCGTGAGATCCCAACTTGGGGCCTTTTCAGGTGTCCTGCTGGAGGGGGCATTGATCATGGAGGGCTTCTACATCAACACCATAGCCTCTCCGATGATGTGTGAGTAGTTTACCTCAGACCTTCGGGTCCATAGTTATTAGCTAGATGGCTTATTCTCTCTCTTTGGATCTCAATACAAAGTTCTCCTTGATTCTCTTGGAGATCTATTTGATGTAACTCTTCTTTTGCGGTGTGTTTGTCGAGATCTGATGAATTGTGGGTTTATGATCAAGATTATCTATGAACAATATTTGAATCTTCTCTGAATTCTTTTATGTATGATTGGTTATCTTTGCAAGTCTCTTCGAATTATCAGTTTGGTTTGGCCTACTAGATTGATCTTTCTTGCAATGGGAGAAGTGCTTAGCTTTGGGCTCAATCTTGCGGTGTCCTTTCCCAGTGACAGCAAGGGCAACAAGGCACGTATTGTATTGTTGCCATCAAGGATAAAAAGATGGGGTTTATATCATATTGCATGAGTTTATCCCTCTACATCATGTCATCTTACTTAAAGCGTTACTCTGTTCTTATGAACTTAATACTCTAGATGCATGCTGGATAGCGGTCAATGTGTGGAGTAATAGTAGTAGATGCAGAATCGTTTCGGTCTACTTGTCACGGACGTGATGCCTATATACATGATCATACCTAGATATTCTCATAACTATGCTCAATTCTATCATTTGCTCGACAGTAATTCGTTTACCCACCGTAATACTTATGCTATCTTGAGAGAAGCCACTAGTGAAACCTATGGCCCCCGGGTCTATTTTCCATCATATTAATCTTCCGTCAACTAGCTATTTCTATTACCGTTTATTTTGCTTTCTTTACTTTTACTCTTTACCATGAAAATACCAAAAATATTATCTTATCATCTCTATCATATCTCACTCTCGTAAGTGACCGTGAAGGGATTGACAACCCCTTTATCACGTTGGTTGCGAGGTTCTTATTTGTTTGTGTAGGTGCGTGGGACTCGAGCGTAGTCTCCTACTGGATTGATACCTTGGTTCTCAAAACTGAGGGAAATACTTACACTACTTTACTGCATCACCCTTTCCTCTTCAAGGGAAAACCAACGAGTGCTCAAGAGGTAGCATGAAGGATTTCTGGCGCCGTTGCCGGGGAGGCTTACGCCAAGTCAAGTCAAGATTTGTTCTCCCGACAACGAGCCATTTCTGGCGCCATTGCCGGGGAGTCTACGCACAAGTCAAGACATACCAAGTACCCATCACAAACTCTTATCCCTCGCATTACATTATTTGCCATGTGCCTCTCGTTTTCCTCTCCCCCACTTCACCCTTGCCGTTTTATTTGCCCTCTCTTTGCTCGCCTTTCCTTTGCCATGGCCGAATCAAAAAGGGCTAAGGGCTCTCTCCAGGGTTTTACTTTGGATAGCCCCTCTGTCCTCTCTAAGCTCATAAATAATGATGCTATGGAAAGACCTACCGGGGTTATCAATGAGGGTTTGAATAATTTCGATGAAGATGATCCCGGATTTTTTTGTTATTTACTTGATGAGTCTTTGAAAGATGCGTGTGATAGGCTTTTAAGGATCCGAGCTAGTTATGTGCCCCAATATCAAGTTGAGGTATATCTAAAAAGCTTTTATGTTGGGTTGCCCGCTTCGTTCAAGCAAGTTTTAGATTCTATTTTTGAAGAGGGTTTTCTTGAAGGGGATCCCATAGATACCTATGAAAAGATGAAAACTAGCTTAGATGCAAATTTCCGTAGCTTGCTTAATCTTTCGTCCACCATTAATGGCCACGTGATTTATCAAAATAGAAAGATAAATGCTATAGATAATAAATTTTCTCTTTTCTTCCCCAACACCAAAGATGGCAATACCTAGATCTATCCTTGCTTTTATGCCTAGCTAGGGGCGTTAAACGATAGCGCTTGTTGGGAGGCAACCCAATTTTATTTTTAGTTTTTAGTTTTTTGGTTCTGTTTAGGAATAAATCTTTGATCTAGCCTCTGGTTAGATTTGTTTTTATGTTTTAATTAGTGTTTGTGCCAAGTTAAACCTATAGGCTCTTCTTGGATGATAGTTATTTGATCTTGCTGAAAATTCCAGAAACTTTCTGTTCACGAAAACAATTGTTAAAAATCACCAGAACGTGATAAAATATTGATTCCAATTTCATCAGATCAATAAACAAATTATCTAGGGCGTCCTATTTTGGTAGATTTTTCTGAGTTCCAGAAGTTTGCGTTAGTTACAGATTACTACAGACTGTTCTATTTTTGACAGATTCTGTTTTTCGTGTGTTGTTTGCTTATTTTGATGACTCTATGGCTATTAAAATAGTTTATAAACCATAAAGAAGTTGGAATACAGTAGGTTTAACACCAATATAAATAAAGTATGAGTTCAATACAGTACCTTCAAGTGGTGTTTTGTTTCTTTCGCTAACGGATCTCACGAGATTTTCTGCTAAGTTTTGTGTTGTGAAGTTTTCAAGTTTTGGGTAAGGATTTGATGGATTATGGAACAAGGAGTGGCAAGAGCCTAAGCTTGGGGATGCCCAAGGCACCCCAAGGTAAATCTAAGGACACCAAAAAGCCAAAGCTTGGGGATGCCCCGGAAGGCATCCCCTCTTTCGTCTTCGTCCATCGGTAACTTTACTTGGAGCTATATTTTTATTCACCACATGATATGTGTTTTGCTTGGAGCGTCTTGTATGATTTGAGTCTTTGATTTTTAGTTTACCACAATCATCCTTGCTGTGCACACCTTTTGAGAGAGACGCACATGATTCAGAATTTATTAGAATACTCTATGTGCTTCACTTATATCTTTTGAGCTATATAGTTTTTGCTCTAGTGCTTCACTTATATCGTTTAGAGCACGGCGGTGGTTTTGTTTTATAGAAACTATTGTTCTCTCATGCTTCACTTATATTTATTCTGAGAGTCCTACAAAACAGCATGGTAATTTGCTTAAATTGAGAAATTAGTCCTAAAGTGATAGGCATCCAAGATTAGTAAAAACTTTCTTATAAGTCCGTTGAATACTATGAGAAGTTTGATGCTTGATAATTGTTTTGAGATATGAAGATGGTGATATTATAGTCATGCTAGTTGAGTAGTTGTGAATTTGAGAAATACTCGTGTTAAAGTTTGTGATTCCCGTAGGATGCACGTATGGTGAACCGTTATGTGATGAAGTCGGAGCATGATTTATTTATTGATTGCTTTCCTTATGAGTGGCGGTCGGGGATGAGTGATGGTATTTTCCTACCAATCTATCCCCCTAGGAGCATGCGCGTAGTGCTTGGTTTTGATAACTAATAGATTTTTGCAACAAGTATATGAGTTCTTTATGACTAATGTTGAGTCCATGGATTATACGCACTCTCATCCTTCCACCATTGCTAGCCTCTCTAATATCGCGCACTTTTCGTCGGTATCATACACCCACCATATACCTTCCTCAAAACAGCCACCATACCTACCTATTATGGCATTTCCATAGCCATTCCGAGATATATTGCCATGCAACTTACCACCTTCCGTTTGCTATGACATGCTTCATCATGTCATATTGCTTTGCATGATCATGGAGTTGACATCGTATTTGTGGCAAAGCCACCGTTCATAATTTTTATACATGTCACTCTTGATTCATTGCATATCCCGGTACTCCGTCGGAGGCATTCACATAGAGTCATATTTTTGTTCTAAGTATTGAGTTGTATTTTTTGAGTTGTAAGTAAATAAAAGTGTGATGATCATCATTATTAGAGCATTGTCCCAAGTGAGGAAAGGATGATGGAGACTATGATTCCCCCACAAGTCGGGATGAGACTCCGGATGAAAAATATAAAAAAAGGCCATAAAAAAGAGAAAAGGCCCAAATAAAAAAAATGAGAGAAAAAGAGAGAAGGGACAATGTTACTATCCTTTTACCACACTTGTGCTTCAAAAGTAGCACCATGATCTTCATGATAGAGAGTCTCCTATGTTGTCACTTTCATATACTAGCGGGAATTTTACATTATAGAACTTGCCTTGTATATTCACTACTGGAATCAGCTAATTTGCCATCTGCCAGCTCTTTGCCGTCTGCTAGCTGACGGCAAAGAAGCTCTTTGCCATCAGCTACCCAAAAGCAGACGACAAAGAAATGGCAGACGACAAAACAGGTCTTTGCCATCTGCCGGCTCTTTGCCGTCAGCCAGCAGACGGCAAAGAATCTTTGCCGTCCGCTGGCTAACGGCAAAGAGAGAGGTGGCCCCCACCCCCCCACCCCCCGCCCGTTTAGAAAAACTTAACGCCCAGACGGCAAAGAGACATAAAGGCGGACGGCAAAGATTGGCGGACGGCAAAGAGGAGACTAACTAACGGCCCCTACCCCCCCCCCCCCGCCCGTTACTCTCTCTTCTCTCCCTCTCTCCTCCCCGACGCGCCCCGCCACCACATCCCACCCCACCGCCGCCGCCCCCGCAGCCCCGCCACCCGCCGCCCGGCGCCGCCCCGTCGCCCCCCACCCCTCCGCCCCCACCCCACCCGCCGACGCCCCGTCGCACCGCCACCCGCCGCCCGGCGCCGCCCCGCCGCCCGGCGCCGCCCCGTCGCCCCCCACCCCTCCGCCCCCACCCCACCCGCCGACGCCCCGCCGCCCTGCCACCCGCCGCCCCCGCCGCCCGGCGCCCCCACCCCCCCCCCCCCCCCCCCCGCCGACCGTCCCATTGCTCCGGTGAGGGACTAGTGCTTTTTTTTTTTCTGTTTTATCATTTTTTTGTTTAATTGTTAGTGCTAGATTGTGTTAGTGTTAGTGTTAGAAAAGAATGAGAAGTAGTAGAAGAAGTAGAAGAAGAAGAAAAGAGAAGAAGTAGAAAAAAGATGAAAAAAGAAAAAGAAGAAAAGAAGTAGAAGAAGAAGAAGAAAGGAAGAAAAGAAAAGAAGTACAAAAAAGATGTAAAAAGAAGAAGAAGAAAAGAAGTAGAAGAAGTAGAAGAAGAAGAAAGGAAGAAACGAAAAGAAGTAGAAAGTTTGCCTACAGTGGCAGACGGCAAAGACACTAGAAAGTTTGCCGTCAGCGGTGGACGGCAAAGGCCTGCCGTTAGCCACTTAACGGACTGACAGCGCAATTATTGCCGTCTGCTCTCTTTGTTGTCCGCTGCAGACGGCAAAGGCCCTTTGCCGTCAGCCGCCAGGAAGCAGACGGCAAAGTAGCTCTTTACCGTAGCCTACTTTGCCGGAGCCTTTTGTCGTCCGCGGCTGACGGCAAAGGCCTTTGCCGTCCGCCGTTCATGCCTTTGCCGTCCGCCGTGGCAGACGGCAAAATAGCTGATTCCTGTAGTGATTCCAATGATGGGCTTCCTCAAAATGCCCTAGGTCTTCGTGAGCAAGCGAGTTGGATGCACACCCACTTAGTTTCTTTTGTTGAGCTTTCATACACTTATAGCTCTAGTGCATCCGTTGCATGGCAATCCCTACTCACTCACATTGATATCTATTGATGGGCATCTCCATAGCCCATTGATACGCCTAATTGATGTGAGACTATCTTCTCTTTTTTTGTCTTCTCCACAACCACCATTCTATTCCACATATAGTGCTATGTCCATGGCTCACGCTCATGTATTGCGTGAAGATTGAAAAAGTTTGAGAACATCAAAAGTATGAAACAATTGTTTGGCTTGTCATCGGGGTTGTGCATGATTAAATACTTTGTGTGATGAAGATAGAGCATAGCCAGACTATATGATTTTGTAGGGATAACTTTCTTTGGCCATGTTATTTTGAGAAGACATGATTGCTTAGTTAGTATGCTTGAAGTATTATTATTTTATGTCAATATTAGACTTTTATCTTGAATCTTCGGATCTGAATATTCATACCACAAATAAGAGAATTACATTAAGGAATATGCTAGGTAGCATTCCACATTAAAAATTCTGTTTTTATCATTTACCTACTCAAGGACGAGCAGTAATTAAGCTTGGGGATGCTTGATACGTCTCCAACGTATCTATAATTTTTTATTGTTCCATGCTATTATATATTCTATTTTGGATGTTTAATGGGCTTATTTATACACTTTTATATTATTTTTGGGACTAACCTATTAACCGGAGGCCCAACACAAATTGCTGTTTTTTTCCTATTTCAGTGTTTCGCAGAAAAGGAATATCAAACGGAGTCCAAACGGAATGAAACCTTCGGGAACGTGATTTTTGGAACAAACGTGATCCAGAGGACTTGGAGTGGACGTCAAGAAATCACCGACGAGGCCACGAGGCAGGGTGCGCCTACCCCCCAGGGCGCGCCCTCCACCCTCGTGGGCCCCTCGTGGCTCCACCGACCTACTTCTTCCTCCTATATATACCTACGTACCCCCAAACCATCAGAAGCGCCCACGAAAACCTAATTCCACCGCCGCAACCTTCTGTACCCGTGTGATCTCATCTTGGGGCCTTTTCAGGCGTCCTGCCGGAGGGGGCATTGATCATGGAGGGCTTCTACATCAACACCATAGCCTCTCCGATGATGTGTGAGTAGTTTACCTCAGACCTTCGGGTCCATAATTATTAGCTAGATGGCTTCTTCTCTCTCTTTGGATCTCAATACAAAGTTCTCCTTGATTCTCTTGGAGATCTATTTGATGTAACTCTTCTTTTGCGGTGTGTTTGTCGAGATCCGATGAATTGTGGGTTTATGATCAAGATTATCTATGAACAATATTTGAATCTTCTCTGAATTCTTTTATGTATGATTGGTTATCTTTGCAAGTCTCTTCGAATTATCAGTTTGGTTTGGCCTACTAGATTGATCTTTCTTGCAATGGGAGAAGTGCTTGGCTTTGGGTTCAATCTTGTGGTGTCCTTTCCCAGTGACAGCAGGGGCAGTAAGGCTCATATTGTATTGTTGCCATCGAGGATAAAAAGATGGGGTTTATATCATATTGCATGAGTTTATCCCTCTACATCATGTCATCTTACTTAAAGCGTTACTCTGTTCTTATGAACTTAATACTCTAGATGCATGTTGGATAGCGGTCGATGTGTGGAGTAATAGTAGCAGATGCAGCGGTCTACTTGTCACGGATGTGATGCCTATATACATGATCATACCTAGATATTCTCATAACTATGCTCAATTCTATCAATTGCTCGACAGTAATTCGTTTACCCACCGTAATACTTATGCTATCTTGAGAGAAGCCACTAGTGAAACCTATGGCCCCCGGGTCTATTTTCCATCATATTAATCACTAGCTATTTCTATTACCGTTTATTTTGCTTTCTTTACTTTTACTCTTTACCATAAAAATACCAAAAATATTATCTTATCATCTCTATCATATCTCACTCTCGTAAGTGACCGTGAAGGGATTGACAACCCCTTTATCGCGTTGGTTGCGAGGTTCTTATTTGTTTTTGTAGGTGCGTGGGACTCGAGCATAGTCTCCTACTGGATTGATACCTTGGTTCTCAAAACTGAGGGAAATACTTACGCTACTTTACTGCATCACCCTTTTCTCTTCAAGGGAAAACCAACGCAGTGCTCAAGAGGTAGCAGGGCCTGGACTGGTCTTCGTCGGACGAGCTGACCGCGCTTCAGACGCGCATTAGGAGCATGGTAGACAAGAACATCAAGCTTGTCAATGTGATCCAGGTGATGCTTTTTCGCCGGATCCTTCCGTGCCAAAGCCGGACTTTCCATTTGTGGGAGTTCGATCTGGCCGAGTACCAGACCCTGCAACAGTTCTTCGGCACTACACACGAAGACATCTGGAAGGTACTTTTCAAGGCCAACAAGACATGGCCGAAGACGACCGAGGATCATGGGTACAACCTGACCCATCATGCCAATCCGGTAAGTTTTTCGTATTCCAAGGTGTATCCTTTACTTGCATACTCAAGGAAGATGTCTAAGCTTCCCTATTTGTTTTTTCAGGGCTGGACAAAGAAGACGGAGCGGGTTCAGTGTCCAGCTCCGCTGCCCGAAAACCCAGCAATCCCGCTTCTGACGAAGATGCTGGTTCCGGCGCCCTACCAAGCACCGGAGAAGAAGGCCAAGGAGACCAGGAGTGGCCTCCGCCGTAAGGGCACTTCGGACGTGATGTACAAAGACGCCAAGACCCACTCCTCCCCCACCGAGGATGACGAGGAGGAGGAAGAAACCAACTCTCCCCCGGAGGGGGGAAGGAAGAAAAGGGTGGCCTCCACGCATCTGGAGGCAAAGGCATCCAAGAAGGGGAAGGTCTCCCTCGCGGATAACTCCGCGTGGGACATCGATAGCAGCTCCGAGTGGCGCCCCAGGGATAAGCCCCTAGCCGAATCGTAAGTACTCAAAGACACGCACATGTATCCAGCTCCTTTACTCCATGGTTTTGACATGTTGAATCATGCGCTGCAGTCCGGCTCGTTCCGACCTCCAGCGATCCTCATCTTCGGGGAATTCGCTGGATCCGAAGGTGATGGACAGCGGGTCCCTTCCGGCGGCCTCTTCTCCCAAGTCCATGGATGACACCGAGGTGCTGTCCCGAAGGACCTCCCCAGGCCAGGGAGAGACGCAGGAGGCCGTCAGGGTGGTGCCAGAAGGTGAAACCTCGGCCTCCGGACACATGGGGGAGCAGATCCCCATGGAGACTGGCGATGGGGGCCATATCCAATTCGGCCCCCAGCCGAATACAATTCCGGAGACCCATACGGCTCCGAAATCAGGCGAGCAGCCTCCTTCGAAAGAAGGAGGTGCGCCTATTCCGCCGGTGACCTCTGTATATCCAGAGGCACCGGATACTCTACTGGAAGCGCTGCAAGGCGCTTCCATCATTGAGGAACACCATATCCTTATGGGTACGGTGGTTGAGAGGGTTCAGTCCGTTAAGAGCGGACTGACTGAAGCCTGCACCAGGCTTCTAACAGGCTTTGAGGTATGCGACGTAATTATGCAAAAAGAATGCCATAGTATAGATAGTAGCCCCTGAGACTAAGTCCGGTGTTCGGAAAGAAAAGTCGGACAGAGGATCAAATAATTTTTGTAGGAGACTAACCATACATGTCTATGTGAATAAGCAGGCGTCGTTGCTGGCTGCGACCTCCCATTCTGCCGAAGTCTCTGGACTGAAGCAGAGTCTGGAGCAGACCGAGGAAGAGCTCGGCCGTGTGAAAAAACAGCTGGAGGACAATCAAGGTATGCAATGACCTTGTGTAGATTCAGAAAGGATGAATGATTTGTGTTGACCATAGTGCCATTGTATTTTGTAGGTGCGGCGACCAAGGTGGAGACCCTCAGGAAGGCGCTGGCCGAAGCCCACGAGAGAGCAGCAGAGGAACAAGCCGCTCGCGAGAAACACGAGGCCAGGGTCGGTGAGGTCCAACAGGAGCTCCAGGACACCGTAAAGAAATGCGAGTCCTTGGAGCGCAATATTGCAGATCAAGAGTCCGAACTTGCCAAGGCCCGCCAAAGCGCACAAGATGCCCGGGTTGAAGCCCAGGGAGCCCTCCAGGAAATCCAGGAGGCCAGGAACATCGCGGCGGGTAAGGCCTTTATTATGAAGAGCAAATTTGTGAAGAAAAGGTACCTCTTACTCACCCCGATTTGGAGTTCTCCAGGAGCGTTTGCGGACCTGCCGCACAGTGTTGCTGATGCAGCGGAGTTCTTCCGAGCCGAAGAGGGGAGCTCAACGGAGAAGCTGTTCTGGTCACAATACCTTGCGCCAGAGCATCCAGTGCCCTTTAGCGATCAGCTGAAACAGCTGACCGAACTGCATAGGGTGGCCGAACTGGTCATGAAGGATTTGATAATCCGTTTATGGCCTGCCGAAACCATACCCAGCAGCTACTTCGGGCTCGTGAAGCGGCTCGTCAATGCCTGCTCTCGGCTTGATGCCATCAAGCGGTCGGTCTGCATCAAAGGTGCGCAAATGGCCTTCACCCGTGTCAAGGTGCAGTGGGTGAAGATGGACGCCGTCAAGCTCGCGACCGAGGGACTGCCCGCGGGCAAGGAACACCGTACGCCCGAGCGGTATTTTGATGATGTCCTGAAGGGATCCCGTATTGTAGAGGGCCAGTGTTCAGAAGACATTATCTTTGAATGAAGTCATTCATGTTATCCCTTCCTGTATTATGAAACAAAGCCGTTATGTAATATAATATTTGTTGTTTTAAATTTTACCTCTTGTGCGGCCGTTTTGTTAAATCTGAGAGTTGGCAAGTCGTCGGCTTCAGCCCCCACGTAGGTAGTACGGGGGTGTTCGGGATGGAATATAAACACTCTTGATCCAAGATTTTGGCCCTTGAAGGAGGTGTTTAGCGCAACGAACCAGGCGATCGGACTATATGGCTTTATCACCCTCACTTAGCCATAGGAGTTTGACAATAGAAATGTAGGTGCAGCGCCTAGTTGGTATTTAGTCCGGACTAGGGTGTTGTAGACACCTGATCGGGTAGAGGCCGAATCGTCGCATAATGCGGAAAAAATCGCAAAAGATTTTTAACCTCCGAATAGCTGACCAGCTCTTGCCGCATCATGACAGTCAGTTTTCGGCTTTCTCTACTGAGGTGTTTGCTCGGATAAACTAGAAACACAATCGCAGTAGTTCTCCCTTTACTACCTTAGCCGATAGGACGGAACGTAAGGTAGCAAGCACAGGAGCCGGGCAACCCAACTATTGACCAAAGACATGATTCGGAGCCGATGCATATAACGCTAACTTCGGGGTGCCGAACTGTACTGTAAAAAGTGTTCGGACTTTATTGCCATAGTATGGAGCACAATGAAGCCCCTGGCGAATTAAAGCGTACCAAAGTGTACGGGTGCAATCGATAAGAATAGCGAAATAAAATGAAGTAGTAAGCTAGTGCCACATAAGTTGGGCCGCAAACTGTTTCCATTATAATTTGATTAATACATAAAAGCGTATTCATACAAATAGTGCGATAAGCAATAAGGCTATCATGCCAAGACCAAGGGGGGGCTGCGTGCGGGTCCTCAAAACAGGTAGAGTGATCGTCGAGAAGAACATCTAGAGATTCCCCCACACGTCTGTGCTGCCTGCCGCCTTGGTATATCCATCCTTCGAAAGGACCGATGATCAGGCCGTAGGGAGGGGCCTGTAGAGAAGAAGCCTGAAAAGAGAAAAAAAAGGAAAAGGAAAAGCATGTGTGCCCAGGTTAGGTTAAGCCGTATTATGGACCACCATCTAGTTGTGCCTCCGTCTCTGCCCATGCTATTTTGAGTGCGTAGTTATGTATGCGTGGTACGTATGCCACCATTTGGTCGGGATTGAGACGTAGGCCGAATTGCTAGTCCAACTCCTGACGAGCTGGACTGTCGTGCTGCAGAGTAGTCTGGACTCGTTTGACAGTGTCCGGGAGCTTGGCCGCTGAATTAAAGTTCTGCTTGATAAGGCCGCTCTGTACTTCCGCTGCTAGGGCCGCGGTGTGCTCCTCGGTACGGAGGGAGCGCTCCGTGTTTCCATTGACTGTTATGACACCGCGTGGTCCGGGCATCTTGAGTTTGAGATAAGCATAGTGTGGCACCGCGTTGAATCGAGCAAATGCAGTTCGTCTGAGTAGTGCGTGATAGCCACTGCGGAAGGGGCGACGTCGAAGATCAAGTCTTCGCTTTAGAAGTTGTCCGGGGATCCGAAGACAACTTCCAATGTGGTTGAACCCGTGCAGCGGGCCTCTACACCTGGTATTACTCCTTTAAAGGTATATTTTGTGGGTTAGATCCTTGATGGATCGATGCCCATTTTGCGGATTGTATCCTGGTAGAGCAGGTTGAGGCTGATGCCATCGTCCATGAGGACTCGCGTGAGGTGGAATCCATCAATGATTGGGTCAAGGACCAGTGCGGCTGAACCGCCATGACAGATACTGGTCGGATGGTCCCTGCGATCAAAAGTGATCGGGCAGGACGACCATGGGTTGAATTTTGGGGCGACTGGCTCTATCGCATAGACGTCCCTGAGCGCACGTTTGCGCTCCCTCTTGGGGATGTGGGTAACGTATATCATGTTCATCGTTTTAACCTGGGGGGACTTCTTCTGTCCCCCTGTGTTCGGTGGACGGGGCTCCTCGTCATCGTCCTCACTCTGCGACCCCTTCTCCTTGTTCTCGGCATTTAACTTGCCGGCCTGTTTAAAGACCCAACAGTTTCTGTTGGTATGATTGGCTGGTTTATCGGGGGTGCCGTGGATCTGACATGGACGATCGAGTATGCGGTCCAAGCTGGATGAGCCCGGATTGTTCCTTTTGAATGGCTTCTTCCGCTGGCCGGATTTGGAGCCACTGAATCCGGTGTTGATCGTCGTGTCATTGGTATTGTCACCGTTATTTCGACGCTTGTGCCTGTTGCGTCGGGGCTTGCCGTTGCTACTTCTGGCTTTAGAGGTGCCTGGTTTGCTTGAATTATTATTGCTACGGGCTAGCCAGCTATCTTCGCCCGCGCAAAAGCGGGTCATGAGTGTTGTGAGGGCTGCCGTGGACTTCGGCTTTTCCTGGCCGAGGTGTCGGGTGAGCCATTCGTCGTGGATGCTATGCTTAAAGGCCGCTAGGGCTTCGGCATCCGGACAGTCAACGATTTGGTTCTTTTTAGTTAGAAACATAGTCCAGAATTTCCTGGCTGACTCTCCGGGCTGTTGAACTATGTGACTTAAGTCATCGGCATCCGGATGTCGGACTTATGTACCTTGGAAGTTATCGCGGAAGGCGTCTTCCAAGTCCTCCCAGCTGCCAATGGAGTTTTCAGGCAGGCTGTTCAACCAGTGTCGAGCTGGTCCCTTGAGTTTTAGCGGGAGGTATTTGATGGCATGAAGTATTGGAAATATGCCCTAGAGGCAATAATAAAATGGTTATTATTGTATTTCCTTGTTCATGATAATTTTCTATTGTTCATGCTATAATTGTATTAACTGGCAACCGTAATACATGTGTGAATACATAGACCACAACATGTCCCTAGTAAGCCTCTAGTTGACTAGCTCGTTGATCAATAGATGGTTATGGTTTCCTGACCATGGACATTGGATGTCATTGATAACGGGATCACATCATTAGGAGAATGATGTGATGGACAAGACCCAATCCTAAGCATAGCACAAGATCGTGTAGTTCGTTTGCTAAGAGCTTTTCTAATGTCAAGTATCGTTTCCTTAGACCATGAGATTGTGCAACTCCCGGATACTGTAGGAATGCTTTGGGTGTACCAAACGTCACAACGTAATTGGGTGGCTATAAAGGTGCACTACAGGTATCTCCGAAAGTGTCTGTTGGGTTGGCACGAATCGAGACTGGGATTTGTCACTCCGTATGACGGAGAGGTATCTCTAGGCCCACTCGGTAATGCATCATCATAATGAGCTCAATGTGACTAATGAGTTAGCCACGGGATCATGCGTTACGGAACGAGTAAAGAGACTTGCCGGTAACGAGATTGAACGAGGTATTGGGATACCGACGATCGAATCTCGGGCAAGTAACATACCGATAGACAAAGGGAATTGTATACGGGTTGATTGAATCCCCGACATCGTGGTTCATCCGATGAGATCATCGTGGAACATGTGGGAGCCAATATGGGTATCCAGATCCCGCTATTGGTTATTGGCCGAAGAGGTGTCTCGGTCATGTCTGCATGGTTCCCGAACCCGTAGGGTCTACACACTTAAGGTTCGGTGACGCTAGAGTTGTTATGGGAAATAGTATGTGGTTACCGAAGGTTGTTCGGAGTCCTAGATGAGATCCCGGACATGACGAGGAGCTCCGGAATGGTCCGGAGGTGAAGATCGGTATATTGGACGAAGAGTATTGGAGTCCGGAATTGTTCCGGGGGTACCAGGCTATGGCCAGCATGTCCGAAAGGGGTTTCGGAGGCCCCGGCAAGCGTTTGGGGGCCTTATGGGCCAAGGGGAAGGGGCAAACCAGCCCACTAAGGGGCTGTGCGCCCCTCCCAACCCCTCTCACGTAACCAGGAGAGGTGGGGGCGCCACCCCTAGGGCAGCCGCCCCTCCCGGCTTGGGGGGCAAGTTTCCTAGGGGGTGGGGGCGCCCAAACCCATCTAGGGTTTCCCCTGGCCGCCGCCTCCTCCTCTAGATCCATCTAGAGGGGCCGGCCCCCTCTCCCCTTCCCCCTATATATAGTGAGGGGGTGGGAGGGCAGCCGCACCCCTGGCAAGGCGCAGCCCATCATCCTCATACATCTCCTCCTCCTCCGTAGTGCTTAGCGAAGCTCTGCCGGAGAACCACGAGCTCCATTGCCACCACGCCGTCGTGCTGCTGGAGGTCTCCCTCAACTTCTCCTCTCCCCTTGCTGGATCAAGAAGGAGGAGACGTCCCCGGGCTGTACGTGTGTTGAACGCGGAGGCGCCGTCCCTTCGGCGGTAGATCGGATCTTCCGCGATTTGAATCGCCGCGAGTACAACTCCATCAACCGCGTTCTTGTAACGCTTCCGCTTAGCGATCTTCAAGGGTATGAAGATGCACTCCCTCTCTCTCGTTGCTAGCATCTCCTAGATTGATCTTGGTGACACATAGGAATTTTTTTGAATTATTGCTACGTTCCCCAACATGAAGATCATCACCACGGGCCATGTGAATATGGAGAAGAAAATCCTCAATCCATACCGCGGGATCTGTTGTTCCATCATATGATTCGATATTCACGGGTTTAAACCCTTCTGGGATTTCGTGCTCCATTACTTCATCAGTGAAGCAGAGGGGATGTGTGGCGCCTCTATATCGGGCCAAGTCGCGACGTAGCTCGGATGGAGTCCGTTTGCAGTTTTTGGCTCGGGCGTGATTATGCTTGTTGTGTCCGACTAGATAGCCGTCTTCGCGCGTCGGGGCGCCCCCCCGCGATCTGTAGATCGATCTGGTCTGACCTGCTCTACTGTCCAGGTCCTGCCGTAGGTCATATGTATATCCCCGAGCTGTTATATCTCTACCTTTACGGCGAGGTGGTATGGGCTGGTGTTCGGCCTGAATTGTCGTTTTGTCCCGGCCACGTGGTGGTCGGTCAGCTGCGTTACGCGCTGACGGTACGGGGTCCAGTGCCTCGTGATACGTCTCCGTCGTATCTACTTTTCCAAACACTTTTGCCCTTGTTTTGGACTCTAACTTGCATGATTTGAATGGAACTAACTTGGACTGACGTTGTTTTCAGCAGAATTGCCATGGTGTTATTTTTGTGTAGAAATAAAAGTTCTCGGAATGACCTGAAACTTCACGGAGAATATTTTTGGAATTAATAAAAAATACTAGCGAAAGACTCAAGGCCAGGGGGCCCACACCCTGTCCACGAGCGTGGGCGGCGCGCCTACCCCCCTAGGCGCGCCCCGATGCCTCGTGGGCCCCCTGGTGCTCCATCGACCTCAACTCCAACTCTATATATTCACGTTCGGGAAGAAGAAAAGCAGAGAAAAGGATTCATCGCGTTTTATGATACGGAGCCGCCGCCAAGCCCTAATCTCTCTCGGGAGGGCTGATCTGGAGTCCGTTCGGGGCTCCGGAGAGCGGAATCCGTCGCCGTCGTCATCATCAACCTTCCTCCATCACCAATTTCATGATGCTCACCACCATGCGTGAGTAATTCCATCGTAGGCTTGCTGGACGGTGATGGGTTTGATGAGATTTACCATGTAATCGAGTTAGTTTTGTTAGGGTTTGATCCCGAGTATCCATTATGTTCTGAGTTGATGTTGCTATGACTTTGCTATGCTTAATGCTTGTCACTAGGGCCCGGGTGCCATGATTTCAGATCTGAACCTATTATGTTTTCATGAATATATGTGAGTTCTTGATCCTATCTTGCAAGTCTATAGTCACCTATTATGTGTTATGATCCGTTAACCCCGAAGTGACAATAATCGGGATACTTACCGGTGATGACTGTAGTTTGAGGAGTTCATGTATTCACTAAGTGTTAATGCTTTGGTCCGGTACTCTATTAAAAGGAGGCCTTAATATCCCTTAGTTTCCAATAGGACCCCGCTGCCACGGGAGGGTTGGACAAAAGATGTCATGCAAGTTCTTTTCCATAAGCACGTATGACTATATTCAGAATACATGCCTACATTACATTGATGAACTGGAGCTAGTTCTGTGTCACCCTATGTTATAACTATTGCATCAGGAATCGCATCCGGCATAATTCTCCATCACCGATCCAATGCCTACGAGCTTTTCACCTACTGTTCTCCGCTTAGTTACTTTTCCGTTGCAACTGTTACAATTACTACAAAGCTGCTACTGT
The DNA here is from genome assembly GCF_002575655.3 of Aegilops tauschii subsp. strangulata. Classification (NCBI taxonomy): domain Eukaryota; kingdom Viridiplantae; phylum Streptophyta; class Magnoliopsida; order Poales; family Poaceae; genus Aegilops; species Aegilops tauschii. The sequence goes on from NC_053040.3 coordinate 182,748,464, forward strand.
TACGTTTGCTACCGTTACCGCTACTATCATACTACTTTGCTACTAAATATTTTGCTGCAGATATTAAGTTATCCAGGTGTGGTTGAATTGACAACTCAACTGCTAATACTTGAGAATATTCTTTGGCTCCCCTTGTGTCAAATCAATAAATTTGGGTTGAATACTCTACCCTCGAAAACTGTTGCGATCCCCTATACTTGTGGGTTATCAAGACTATTTTCTGGCGCCGTTGCCAGGGAGCATAGCTGTATTCTTTGAGTCACTTGGGATTTATATCTGCTGGTCACTTTGAGGAACTTGAAAGATGAAAGAACTAAGATTTTTCCCTCAACTACGAGGGGAGGTAAGGAACTGCCATCTAGCTCTGCACTTGATTCACCTTCTGTTTTGAGTAAGCTTGTGACACCTAAACATGCTTCTGCTATTAATTCGGATATGTCGCATGTTATTGATGATGCCACTTCTGCTATGCATGATACTTATGATGAAACTACTTCTATGCTTGATACTACTGTGCCATTAGGTGAATTTCTTGATGAACAACTTGCTAGGGCTAGAGAGAATGAAATTATTGAAACTGATAATATTGATGAAAGTGATGATGAAGATTCTCCCCCTAGATATGAATTGTCTGTTGTGCCTGAGGGCTATGTTATGGATGAAGAAACTGCTAGAGACTTTCTTGCTTGCAATGACAGGAATGATCTTAAGAAATTGTTAGCTAAGCTGAAAGAAAAGTCTTTGAATGCTAGAATGAAATATGACCCTACTTTTGATACTTCATCTATCTGCATTACTGATAAGGAGTATGATTTCTCTGTTGATCCTGATATAATTACTTTGGTTGAATCTGATCCTTTTTATGGCTATGAATCTGAAACTGTTGTGGCACATCTTACTAAATTAAATGATATAGCCACCCTGTTCACTAATGATGAGAAAACTCGCTACTACTATATCCTTAAATTATTTTCGTTCTCATTAAAGGGTGATGCTAAAACATGGTTTAATTCTCTTGATCCTGGTTGTGTGCGTAGTCCCCAGGATATGATATATTACTTCTCTGCGAAATATTTCCCCGCTCATAAGAAACAAGCTGCTTTAAGGGAAATATATAATTTTGTGCAAATTGAAGAAGAGAGTCTCCCACAAGCTTGGGGGAGGCTTCTCAAATTACTCAATGCTTTGCCTGATCATCCTCTCAAGAAAAATGAAATACTTGATATCTTTTATAATGGACTAACCGATGCTTCTAGAGACCACCTGGATAGTTGTGTTGGTTGTGTTTTCAGGGAAAGAACAGTTGACCAAGCTGAATTGCTATTGAATAATATGTTGACTAATGAAAATAATTGGACACTACCTAAACCAACTCCTAAGCCAACTCCGAAGAAGAGGGGTATTCTATTTCTCAGTCCTGAAGATATGCAAGAGGCAAAGAAATCTATGAAAGAAAAAGGTATTAAAACTGAAGATGTTAAGAATTTACCTCCTATTGAAGAAATACATGGTCTTAATTTGCCGGTTGTTGAAGAAATACATGGTCTTGATAACCCGACACAGGTAGTAAAGGTAAATTCTCTCTATAGATTTGATGAAGGTGATATTCCTCGTTATAAGTCTGCTAGCCAATGCTTAGCTGAGTTTGATAATTTTATTGTTAAACAAGAAAACTTCAATGCTTATGTTGGTAGACAATTGAAACGAAATGCTTATATGATTGAGCACTTGAGTGATTATATGTCTAGAGTTAAAGGTGAACTTAAACTCATTAGTAAACATGCTTCTACGGTTACCACTCAAGTAGAACAAGTGCTTAAGGCTCAAAATGATTTGCTCAATGAATTAAATAATAAGAAGAATGATAATGCTATTAGAGTTATGACTAGAGGGGGTAAATGACTCAGGAACCTTTGTATCCTGAGGGCCACCCTAAGAGAATTGAGCAAGATTCTCAGACAACTAATGTTGATGCACCTAGTCCTTCTAAAAGGAAGAAAAAGAAAAATGATAGGACTTTGCATGCTGATACGTCTCCAACGTATCTATAATTTTTGATTGTTCCATGCTATATTATATTCTGTTTTGGACATTATTGGGCTTTATTATACACTTTTATATTATTTTTGGGACTAACCTATTAACCGGAGGCCCAGCCCAGAATTGCTATTTTTTGCCTATTTCAAAGTTTCGTAGAAAAAGAATATCAAACGGAATGAAACCTTCGGGAACGTGATTTTCGGAACGAACATGTTCCAGAGGACTTGGACCCTACGTCAAGACATCAACCAGGTGGGCACGAGGTAGGGGGGCGCGCCTACCCCCCCAAGCGCGCCCTCCACCCTCGTGGGCCCCATGTTGCTCCACCGACGTACTTCTTCCTCCTATATATACCTACGTACCCCCAAACTACCAGATACGGAGCCAAAAACCTAATTCCACCGCCGCAACCTTCTATACCCGTGAGATCCCATCTTGGGGCCTTTTCCGGAGCTCCGCCGGAGGGGGCATCGATCACGGAAGGCTTCTACATCAACACCATAGCCTCTCCGATGAAGTGTGAGTAGTTTACCTCAGACCTTCGGGTCCATGGTTATTAGCTAGATGGCTTCTTCTCTCTTTTTGGATCTCAATACAATGTTCTCCCCCTCTCTCGTGGAGATCTATTCGATGTAATCTTCTTTTGCGGTGTGTTTGTTGAGACCGATGAATTGTGGGTTTATGATCAAGTTTATCTATGAACAATATTTGAATCTTCTCTGAATTCTTTTATGTATGATTGGTTATCTTTGCAAGTCTCTTCGAATTATCAGTTTGGTTTGGCCTACTAGATTGATCTTTCTTGCAATGGGAGAAGTGCTTAGCTTTGGGTTCAATCTTGCGGTGTCCTTCCCCAGCGACAGTAGGGGCAGCAAGGCACGTATTGTATTGTTGCCATCGAGGATAAAAAGATGGGGTTTATATCATATTGCATGAATTTATCCCTCTACATCATGTCATCTTGCTTAAAGCGTTACTCTGTTCTTATGAACTTAATACTCTAGATGCATGCTGGATAGCGGTCGATGTGTGGAGTAATAGTAGTAGATGTAGGCAGGAGTAGGTCTACTTGTCTCGGACGTGATGCCTATATACATGATCATACCTAGATATTCTCATAACTATGCTCAATTCTGTCAATTGCTCAACAGTAATTTGTTCACCCACCGTAAATACTTATGCTCTTGAGAGAAGCCACTAGTGAAACCTATGGCCCCCGGGTCTATTTTCCATCGTATTAATCTCCCGTCAACAAGATATTTCCATTGCCTTTTATTTTGCTTTTATTTTACTTTGCATCTTTATCATAAAAATACCAAAAATATTATCTTATCATATCTATCAGATCTCACTCTCGTAAGTGACCGTGTAGGGATTGACAACCCCTTATCGCGTTGGTTGCGAGGATTTATTTGTTTGTGTAGGTGCGAGGGACTCGTGTGTGGCCTCCTACTGGATTGATACCTTGGTTCTAAAAAACTGAGGGAAATACTTACGCTACTTTGCTGCATCACCCTTTCCTCTTCAAGGGAAAACCAACGCAGTGCTCAAGAGGTAGCACATGCTTCTAGTGAACATGTTGCTGACACACCTGAGAACCCCAATCATAGTTCTATCTCTGATGCTGAAACACAATCAGGTGATGAACATGAACCTAGTGATAATGTTAATGATAATGTTCATGTTGCTGCTCAACCTAGCAATGATAATGATGTAGAGATTGAACCTGCTGTTGATCTTGATAACCCACAATCAAAGAATCAACGTTATGATGAGAGAGACTTTGTTGCTAGGAAGCACAGTAAAGAAAGAGAGCCATGGGTTCAGAAACCCATGCCTTTTCCTCCCAAACCATCCAAGAAAAAGGATGATGAGGATTTTGAGCGCTTTGCTGAAATGATTAGACCTATCTTTTTGCGTATGCGTTTTACTGATATGCTTAAAATGAATCCTTATGCCAAGTATATGAAGGATATCGTTACAAATAAGAGAAAGATACCGGAAGCTGAAATTTCCACCATGCTTGCTAATTATACTTTTAAGGGTGGAATACCTAAGAAACTAGGAGATCCAGGAGTACCAACTATACCATGCTCCATTAAAAGAAACTATGTTAGAACTGCTTTATGTGATCTTGGAGCCGGTGTTAGTGTTATGCCTCTCTCTTTTATATCGTAGACTTGATTTGAATAAGTTGACACCTACTGAAATATCTTTGCAAATGGTTGATAAATCAACTGCTATACCTGTCGGTATTTGTGAGGATGTGCCTGTTGTGGTTGCAAATGTTACTATTTTAACGGACTTTGTTATTCTTGATATTCCCGAGGACGATAGTATGTCGATTATCCTTGGTAGACCATTTTTGAATACTGCAGGGGCTGTTATTGATTGCAACAAAGGCAATGTCACTTTTCATATTAATGGTAATGAGCATACGATACACTTTCCGAGGAAACAACCTCATGTTGGGAATCGTAGCATAATTTTAAAATTTTCCTACGCTCACCAAGATGCATCTATGGAGTATACTAGCAACGAGGGGAAAGGAGTGCATCTACATACCCTTGTAGATCGCGAGCGGAAGCGTTCCAATGAACGTGGATGACGGAGTCGTACTCGCCGTGATCCAAATCACCGATGACCGAGTGCCGAACGGACGGCACCTCCGCGTTCAACACACGTACGGTGCAGCGACGTCTTCTCCTTCTTGATCCAGCAAGGGGGAAGGAGAGGTTGATGGAGATCCAGCAGCACGACGGCGTGGTGGTGGATGTAGCGGGATGCCGGCAGGGCTTCGCCGAGCTTCTACGAGAGAGAGAGGTGTAGCAGGGGAGGAGGGAGGCGCCCAAGGCTGAGATATTTCTGCCCTCCCTCCCCCCTTTATATAGGCCCCCTGGGAGAGGGGGGGCGCCGGCCAAACCCATCTAGGGTGGGGGGCGGCGGCCAAGGGGGTGCCTTGCCCCCCAAGGCAAGTGGGAAGCCCCCCCACCCTAGGGTTTCCAACCCTAGGCGCATGGGGGGAGGCCCATGGGGGGGCGCCCAGCCCACTAGGGGCTGGTTCCCTTCCCACTTCAGCCCACGGGGCCCTCCGGGATAGGTGGCCCCACCCGGTGGACCCCCGGGACCCTTCCGGTGGTCCCGGTACAATACCGGTAACCCCCGAAACTTTCCCGGTGGCCGAAACTTGACTTCCTATATATAATTCTTTACCTCCGGACCATTCCGGAACTCCTCGTGACGTCCGGGATCTCATCCGGGACTCCGAACAACTTTCGAGTTTCCACATACACATATCTCTACAACCCTAGCGTCACCGAACCTTAAGTGTGTAGACCCTACGGGTTCGGGAGACATGCAGACATGACCGAGACGCCTCTCCGGTCAATAACCAACAGCGGGATCTGGATACCCATGTTGGCTCCCACATGTTCCACGATGATCTCATCGGATGAACCACGATGTCGAGGATTCAATCAATCCCGTATACAATTCCCTTTGTCCATCGGTATGTTACTTGCCCGAGATTCGATCGTCGGTATCCCAATACCTTGTTCAATCTCGTTACCAGCAAGTCTCTTTACTCGTACCGCAATGCATGATCCCGTGACTAACGCCTTAGTCACATAGAGCTCATTATGATGATGCATTACCGAGTGGGCCCAGAGATACCTCTCCGTCACACGGAGTGACAAATCCCAGTCTCGATCTGTGCCAACCCAACAGACACTTTCGGAGATACCCGTAGTGCACCTTTATAGTCACCCAGTTACGTTGTGACATTTGGCACACCCAAAGCACTCCTACGGTATCCGGGAGTTGCACGATCTCATGGTCTAAGGAAAAGATGCTTGACATTGGAAAAGCTCTAGCAAACGAAACTACACGATCTTTTATGCTATGCTTAGGATTGGGTCTTGTCCATCACATCATTCTCCTAATGATGTGATCCCGTTATCAACGACATCCAATGTCCATAGTCAGGAAACCATGACTATCTATTGATCAACGAGCTAGTCAACTAGAGGCTTACTAGGGACACGTTGTGGTCTATGTATTCACACATGTATTACGATTTCCGGACAATACAATTATAGCATGAACAATAGACAATTACCATGAACAAAGAAATATAATATTGCCTCTAGGGCATATTTCCAACAGTCTCCCACTTGCACTAGAGTCAATAATCTAGTTACATTGTGATGAATCGAACACCCATTGCGTCCTGGTGTTGATCATGTTTTGCCCTAGGGAGAGGTTTAGTCAACGGATCTGCTACATTCAGGTCCGTATGTACTTTACAAATATCTATGTCTCCATTTTGAACACTTTCACGAATGGAGTTGAAGCGACGCATGATATGCCTGGTCTTCCTGTGAAACCTGGGCTCCTTCGCAAGGGCAATAGCTCCAGTGTTGTCACAGAAGAGAGTCATCGGGCCCGACGCATTGGGAATCACCCCTAGGTCGGTAATGAACTCCTTCATCCAGACTGCTTCCTGTGCTGCCTCCGAGGCTGCCATGTACTCCGCTTCACATGTAGATCCCGCCACGACGCTTTGCTTGCAACTGCACCAGCTTACTGCTCCTCCATTCAAAATATACACGTATCCAGTCTGTGACTTCGAGTCATCCAGATCTATGTCGAAGCTAGGGTCGACGTAACCCTTTACGACGAGCTCTTCGTCACCTCCATAAACGAGAAACATATCCTTAGTCCTTTTTAGGTACTTCAGGATATTCTTGACCGCTGTCCAGTGTTCCATGCCGGGATTACTTTGGTACCTTCCTACCAAACTTACGGCAAGGTTTACATCAGGTCTGGTACACAGCATGGCATACATAATAGACCCTATGGCCGAGGCATAGGGGATGACACTCATCTTTTCTATATCTTCTGCCATGGTCGGGCATTGAGCTGTGCTCAATTGCACACCTTGCAATACAGGCAAGAACCCCTTCTTGGACTGATCCATATTGAACTTCTTCAATATCTTGTCAAGGTATGTACTCTGTGAAAGACCAATGAGGCGTCTTGATCTATCTCTATAGATCTTGATGCCTAATATATAAGCAGCTTCTCCAAGGTCCTTCATTGAAAAACACTTATTCAAATAGGCCTTTATACTTTCCAAGAATTCTATATCATTTCCCATCAATAGTATGTCATCCACATATAATAAGAGAAATGCTACAGAGCTCCCACTCACTTTCTTGTAAACACAGGCTTCTCCATAAGTCTGTGTAAACCCAAACGCTTTGATCATCTCATCAAAGCGAATGTTCCAACTCCGAGATGCTTGCACCAGCCCATAGATTGAGCGCTGGAGCTTGCATACTTTGTTAGCATTCTTAGGATCGACAAAACCTTCCGGCTGCATCATATACAACTCTTCCTTAAGGAAGCCATTAAGGAATGCCGTTTTGACGTCCATCTGCCATATCTCATAATCATAGTATGCGGCAATTGCTAACATGATTCGGACTGACTTCAGCTTCGCTACGGGTGAGAAAGTCTCATCGTAGTCAACCCCTTGAACTTGTCGATAACCCTTAGCGACAAGTCGAGCCTTATAGATGGTCACATTACCATCCGCGTCTGTCTTCTTCTTAAAGATCCACTTGTTTTCTATGGCTCGCCGATCATCGGGCAAGTCAGTCAAAGTCCATACTTCGTTTTCATACATGGATCCTATCTCGGATTTCATGGCTTCTAGCCATTTGTCGGAATCTGGGCCCGCCATCGCTTCTTCATAGTTCGAAGGTTCACCGTTGTCTAACAACATGATTTCTAGGACAGGGTTGCCGTACCACTCTGGTGCGGAACGTGTCCTTGTGGACCTACGAAGTTCAGTAGTAACTTGATCCGAAGCTTCATGATCATCATTAACTTCCTCCCCAATCGGTGTAGGCACTACAGGAACATCTTCCCGCACTGCGCTACTTTCCGGTTCGGAAGGGGTGACTATCACCTCATCAAGTTCTACTTTCCTCCCACTCAATTCTTTCGAGAGAAACTCCTTCTCCAGAAAGGACCCGTTCTTGGCAACGAAGATCTTGCCTTCGGATCTGAGGTAGAAGGTATACCCAATGGTTTCCTTAGGGTATCCTATGAAGACGCATTTCTACGACTTGGGTTCGAGCTTTTCAGGTTGAAGTTTCTTGACATAAGCATCGCATCCCCAAACTTTTAGAAACGACAGCTTAGGTTTCTTCCCAAACCATAATTCATACGGTGTCGTCTCAACGGATTTCGACGAAGCCCTATTTAAAGTGAATGCGGCAGTCTCTAAAGCATAGCCCCAAAATGAGAGCGGTAAATTGGTAAGAGACATCATAGATCGCACCATATCCAATAGAGTGCGATTACGACGTTCGGACACACCGTTTCTCTGAGGTGTTCCAGGCGGCGTGAGTTGTGAAACTATTCCACATTTCCTGAAGTGTGCACCAAATTCGTGACTTAAATATTCTCCACCATGATCTGATCGTAAGAATTTTATTTTCCTGTCACGTTGATTCTCAACCTCACTCTGAAATTCCTTGAATTTTTCAAAGGTTTCAGACTTGTGTTTCATTAGGTAGACATACCCATATCTACTTAAGTCATCAGTGAGAGTGAGAACATAACGATATCCTCCGCGAGCCTCAACACTCATTGGACCGCACACATCGGTATGTATGATTTCCAATAAGTTGGTTGCTCGCTCCATTGTTCCGGAGAACGGAGTCTTGGTCATCTTACCCATGAGGCATGGTTCGCACGTGTCAAATGATTCATAATCAAGAGACTCCAAAAGTCCATCTGCATGGAGCTTCTTCATGCGCTTGACACCAATGTGACCAAGGTGGCAGTGCCACAAGTATGTGGGACTATCGTTATCAACTTTACATCTTTTGGTATTCACACTATGAATATGTGTAACATCACGTTCGAGATTCATCAAGAATAAACCATTGACCAGCGGGGCATGACCATAAAACATATCTCTCAAATAAATAGAACAACCATTATTCTCGGATTTAAATGAGTAGCCATCTCGAATTAAAGGAGATCCAGATACAATGTTCATGCTCAAAGCTGGCACTAAATAACAATTATTAAGGTTTAAAACTAATCCCGTAGGTAGATGCAGAGGTAGCGTGCCGACGGCGATCACATCGACCTTGGAACCATTCCCGACGCGCATCGTCACCTCGTCCTTCGCCAGTCTCCGTTTATTCCGTAGTTCCTGTTTTGAGTTACAAATATGAGCAACCGCACTGGTATCAAATACCCAGGAGCTACTACGAGTACTGGTAAGGTACACATCAATTACATGTATATCACATATACCTTTGGTGTTGCCGGCCTTCTTGTCCGCTAAGTATTTGGGGCAGTTCCGCTTCCAGTGACCACTTCCCTTGCAATAAAAGCACTCAGTCTCGGGCTTGGGTCCATTCCTTGGCTTCTTCCCGGCAACTGGCTTACCGGGCGCGGCAACTCCCTTGCCGTCCTTCTTGAAGTTCTTCTTACCCTTGCCCTTCTTGAACTTAGTGGTTTTATTCACCATCAACACTTGATGTTCTTTTCTGATCTCCACCTCCGCTGATTTCAGCATTGAATATATCTCAGGAATGGTCTTTTCCATCCCCTGCATATTGAAGTTCATCACAAAGCTCTTGTAGCTTGGTGGAAGCGACTGAAGGATTCTGTCAATGACCGCGTCATCCGGGAGATTAACTCCCAGCTGAGTCAAGCGGTTGTGCAACCCAGACATTCTGAGTATGTGCTCACTTACAGAACTATTTTCCTCCATCTTACAGCTGAAGAACTTGTCGGAGACTTCATATCTCTCGACCCGGGCATGAGCTTGGAAAACTAATTTCAGCTCCTCGAACATCTCATATGCTCCATGTTTCTCAAAACGCTTTTGGAGACCCGGTTCTAAGCTGTAAAGCATGCCGCACTGAACGAGGGAGTAATCATCAGCACGCTGCTGCCAAGCGTTCATAACGTCTTGGTTCTCTGGGATTGGTGCATCACCTAGCGGTGCTTCTAAGACATAATCTTTCTTGGCTACTATGAGGATGATCCTCAGGTTCCGGACCCAATCCGTATATTGCTGCCATCATCTTTCAGCTTGGTTTTCTCTAGGAACACGTTGAAATTGAGGACAACGTTGGCCATTTGATCTACAAGACATAGTGTAAAGATTTTAGACTAAGTTCATGATAATTAAGTTCATCTAATCAAATTACTCAATGAACTCCCACTCAGATAGACATCCCTCCAGTCATCTAAGTGAAACATGATCCGAGTTAACTAGGCCGTGTCCGATCATCACGTGAGACGGACTAGTCAAGATCGGTGAACATCTCCATGTTGATCGTATCTTCTATACGACTCATGCTCGACCTTTCGGTCCTCCGTGTTCCGAGGCCATGTCTGTACATGCTAGGCTCGTCAAGTCAACCTAAGTGTATTGCGTGTGTTCCGAGGCCATGTCTGTACATGCTAGGCTCGTCAACACCCGTTGTATGCGAACGTTAGAATCTATCACACCCGATCATCACGTGGTGCTTCGAAACAACGAACCTTCGCAACGGTGCATAGTTAGGGTGAACACTTTCTTGAAATTATCATAAGGGATCATCTTACTTACTACCGTCATTCTAAGAAAATAAGATGCAAAACATGATAAACATCACATGCAATCAAATAGTGACATGATATGGCCAATATCATTATGCTCCTTTGATCTCCATCTTCGGGGCACCATGATCATCTTCGTCACCGGCATGACACCATGATCTCCATCATCATGATCTCCATCATTGTGTCTTCATGAAGTCGTCACGCCAACGATTACTTCTACTTCTATGGCTAACGCGTTTAGCAACAAAGTAAAGTAATTTACATGGCGTTATTCAATGACACGCAGGTCATGCAAAATAATAAAGACAACTCCTATGGCTCCTGCCGGTTGTCATACTCATCGACATGCAAGTCGTGATTCCTATTACAAGAATATGATCAATCTCATACATCACATATATCATTCATCACATCTTCTGGCCATATCACATCACATAACACATGCTGCAAAAACAAGTTAGACGTCCTCTAATTGTTGTTGCAAGTTTTTACGTGGTTTGTAGGTTTCTAGCAAGAACGTTGCTTACCTACGTATGAACACAACGTGATTTCCCAATTTCTATTTACCCTTCATAAGGACCCTTTTCATCGAATCCGTTCCGACTAAAGTAGGAGAGACAGACACCCGCTAGCCACCTTATGCAACTAGTGCATGTCAGTCGGTGGAACCTGTCTCACGTAAGCGTACGTGTAAGGTCGGTCCGGGCCGCTTCATCCTACAATGCCGCCGAAACAAGAAACGACTAGTAGCGGCAAGAAGAACTGGCAACATCAACGCCCACAACTTCTTTGTGTTCTACTCGTGCATAGTAACTACGCATAGGCCTGGCTCATGATGCCACTGTTGGGAATCGTAGCATAATTTTAAAATTTTCCTACGCTCACCAAGATGCATCTATGGAGTATACTAGCAACGAGGGGAAAGGAGTGCATCTACATACCCTTGTAGATCGCGAGCGGAAGCGTTCCAATGAACGTGGATGACGGAGTCGTACTCGCCGTGATCCAAATCACCGATAACCGAGTGCCGAACGGACGGCACCTCCGCGTTCAACACACGTACGGTGCAGCGACATCTCCTCCTTCTTGATCCAGCAAGGGGGAAGGAGAGGTTGATGGAGATCCAGCAGCACGACGGCGTGGTGGTGGATGTAGCGGGATGCCGGGAGGGCTTCGCCGAGCTTCTACGAGAGAGAGAGGTGTAGCAGGGGAGGAGGGAGGCGCCCAAGGCTGAGATATTGCTGCCCTCCCTCCCCCCTTTATATAGGCCCCCTGGGAGGGGGGGGGGCGCCGGCCAAACCCATCTAGGGTGGGGGGCGGCGGCCAAGGGGGTGCCTTGCCCCCCAAGGCAAGTGGGAAGCCCCCCCACCCTAGGGTTTCCAACCCTAGGCGCATGGGGGGCCCATGGGGGGCGCCCAGCCCACTAGGGGCTGGTTCCCTTCCCACTTCAGCCCACGGGGCCCTCCGGGATAGGTGGCCCCACCCGGTGGACCCCCGGGACCCTTCCGGTGGTCCCGGTACAGTACCGGTAACCCCCGAAACTTTCCCGGTGGCCGAAACTTGACTTCCTATATATAATTCTTTACCTCCGGACCATTCCGGAACTCCTCGTGACGTCCGGGATCTCATCCGGGACTCCGAACAACTTTCGGGTTTCCGCACACACATATCTCTACAACCCTAGCGTCACCGAACCTTAAGTGTGTAGACCCTATGGGTTCGGGAGACATGCAGACATGACCGAGACGCCTCTCCGGTCAATAACCAACAGCGGGATCTGGATACCCATGTTGGCTCCCACATGTTCCACGATGATCTCATCGGATGAACCACGATGTCGAGGATTCAATCAATCCCGTATACAATTCCCTTTGTCCATCGGTATGTTACTTGCCCGAGATTCGATCGTCGGTATCCCAATACCTTGTTCAATCTCATTACCAGCAAGTCTCTTTACTCATACCGCAATGCATGATCCCGTGACTAACGCCTTAGTCACATAGAGCTCATTATGATGATGCATTACCGAGTGGGCCCAGAGATACCTCTCCGTCACACGGAGTGACAAATCCCAGTCTCGATCCGTGCCAACCCAACAGACACTTTCGGAGATACCCGTAGTGCACCTTTATAGTCACCCAGTTACGTTGTGACGTTTGGCACACCCAAAGCACTCCTACGGTATCCGGGAGTTGCACGATCTCATGGTCTAAGGAAAAGATGCTTGACATTGGAAAAGCTCTAGCAAACGAAACTACACGATCTTTTATGCTATGCTTAGGATTGGGTCTTGTCCATCACATCATTCTCCTAATGATGTGATCCCGTTATCAACGACATCCAATTTCCATAGTCAGGAAACCATGACTATCTATTGATCAACGAGCTAGTCAACTAGAGGCTTACTAGGGACACGTTGTGGTCTATGTATTCACACATGTATTACGATTTCCGGACAATACAATTATAGCATGAACAATAGACAATTACCATGAACAAAGAAATATAATAATAACCATTTATTATTGCCTCTAGGGCATATTTCCAACACCTGAGGTCCAAAGTATCAATTCTATTGGAAAAATTTCAACTATTACTATTGGAGGTTTTGAATTTCCTCTTCCTACTGTCAAGAAGAAATATGACATTCTTATTGTTGGGGACGTGCATATACCCGTTGAGGTAACCTAGTTCTATTCAAAAATTCTCCGGTTTCATGCAATTCGGAAAGAGTTTGTTAACAAGACTTGATCAACCTTGTTAGTGGATTCCTTTTGATGAGCATGAGATGGATGAAGTTAGAAAGCACAACCTTCTGTACCCTCCTTTTACTTTCTGTTATTTAGATTAAATAAAGCAAAATTAGTATATTCTGTCTGTTTTCTGAATTATCCGTGCAATAAAAAATACCCTGAAAATAAAAGTTCTCCAAATGCCCTGAAAATGAAATATGATTTTTTTCTAGAATATTTGAGAATATTTGGCACTTTGAACACATCAGGGGGAGCAAGCACCTGGCCACGAGGGTCCAGGGCGCGGCCACCCCCTGCCTCGTGGGCCCCTGGTGGCCCCCCTCCACTTATTCCACCCACCACACACTCCTTCTTCCTCACAAAAAAATTACCAACCAGCTCAAGCAGGAGTTCTAGCCCATCTTGCTGCGATTTTCGATCTCCTTGCTCAAAGCCTTACTCACAAAACTGCTTTGGGGGATTGTTCTTCGGTATGTGACTCCTCCAATGGTCCAATTAGTTTTTGTTCTAGTGCTTTATTCATTGCAAATTTTTGCTGCTTAGGTGACCCTGTTCTTGAGCTTGCATGTCAAATTTATATGGTCCCAAGTAGTTCTAATGCATGATATAGTCTCTAGGCACTTGTAAGAGTAGTTGCTATCAATTTTGTTGAGTTTGGTTTACTTTTATTGTAAGTTACTAAAAATTTCAGAAATTTTTCAAAGGAAGAAATATGTTTAGGAAATTGTATCAAGGTGGTTCTTCAAGGAAACAAGGACCCAGGCCCGCAATACGTGAGCCGGACCAGGAACCACCAAGAGAAGCTCAAGTGCGGCCTTGTGAATGGCCGTCAGAAGATTTCATGGTCCGAGCAGGAATTAAAGAGGAATTTGACGCATATGTGTGTAATGCTGAACTCGAGGGCTTCATGCTAGATAAGTGCCCTCAGTATTATCACCTAACTGATTCCTTTGTGAGAAGGTTCAAATTTTCATCTTCACGCAATTCTCACACCGTCCTATTTGATATCTATGGTAAATCTTATACTATGGACTTAGAGGATTTTAATACTGCTTGCAAACTTCCACAATGGGGTAGTGCTAGTGAACCTCGCAAATCTGAGTTAAAGATTTTTTTGCTAGTATTACTGTGGGGGAATCTAGAGAGATAACACAAGCTACCATAGGGAGCATTCATTTTCCCGCTATACATTATTTTGCTCTCTTTATAGGTAGATGCATAAATGGTAAGGATGAGGCATGTCACATGTGTGTTCCTGACCTTAGTGTTCTCAAGAGTGTTGTTTTAGGAGATAAACAATATAACTTGGGGGCCATTGTTGTACGAAGGTTGCATAATAATGGTTTAAGTGGAGACTTGTTTGGTGGTATTTATGCAACCCGTGTGGCTAACTTTCTTGAGATACCCATACATGAAAATGATATGGAATTGCCACCCGCTTATCTAGATTATGATGCTATGGTTCACCATCAATTTATTGAGAGGAATGAACAACCTCTCCAGTACCGACTAATGTTTGACAGGTGCCGCACTTTCCATGTTGCTCTCCCTGCTCCTACTTTCTTTGACTTCCAGGCAAAAGGGAGATATATTATAACCAGGGAGGAGGCGAACGAGTATAAGAGGATGACGGAGGCAGCTCGCCTCCAAGCTGCAGCTCATGAGGCAATAGCTGTTGCATCTCAGTACGACCCCAACTACAACTTTGATCCATGGGCATAGACCAACTTAGGCCAAAAGCCTAAGCTTGGGGGAGTACGTATTTCTCACCGACATTACATTCATGTTCACACACTCATGCTAGTTGTCGGTGCTCATACTTTTTCATTGTAATATCCATGCTAGTTTATTTTCTTTTTCTCGCTTTCTTCTTGTGTGTTTGAAAAACCTTAAGAAAAACCAAAAAATTAGTTGTAGCCTTTAGCTAGTTTACTTTCCATGCTTGTAGTAGTAATAATTAAAAGAAAACCCAAAAAGATTTCTCGTTCTTCTTTTGCTTGTTGGGAACTTTCCCGTGTAAATAGTTTTATTTCTTTTCTTTTCTTTGGGGGTCGAGAGGAGAAGACCATAATGAAAATGTTGAAGTGGCTCTTATATGCATTATTGTTGATTTAACAAAGAGCCATATTACCTTGCCTTCTCCTCTGTATCGGATGCTTGCAGATCCCAGCTTAGTCCAATGCACGTGCACTATTATTATTATACACATCGTTCGGTCGCGCAAGTGAAAGGCAATAATGACGATATATGGTGAACTGATTGAGATGAGAGAAGATGGTATGAACTCGACCTCTCTTGTTTTTGTAAATATGATTAGTTCATCGTTCCTGATTCAGCCTATTATGAATGAAACATGTTTGCAATGACAATTAGAGATTATAGTTGCTTATGCCATGCTTAATCCGCTAGGAGTTTATAATGGTTTACCTTGCGTGCCAACATGCTATTAAAATGGTTGTGATGTGGTATAATGGGGTGGTATCCTCCTTTGAACGATTCAAGTGACTTGACTTGGCACATGTTCACGTATGTAGTTGAAACAAAATCAACATAGCCTCCACGATATTTATGTTCATGGTGGATTATATCCTACTCATGCTTGCACACAATGTTCATTAACTTTAATGCATGTTCATGATTGTTGTCGCTTCTAGTTGGTCGCTTCCCAGTCTTTTTCTAGCCTGCACTTGTACTAAGCGGGAATACTGCTTGTGCATCCACTTCCATAAACCCCGAAGTTATTCCATATGAGTCCACTATACCTTCCTATATGCGGTATCTACCTGTCGTTCCAAGTAAATTTGTATGTGCCAAACTCTAAACCTTCAAATGAAATTTTGTTTTGCATGCTCGAATAGCTCATGTATCAACTAGGGCTGTCTGTATCTCCCATGCTAGGCGGGTTATTCTCAACAGGAGTGGACTCCGCTCCTCACTCACGAGAAAATGGCTGGTCACCAGGATGCCCAGTCCCATGCTCTAAGCAAATCAAATCGAAATAATTGCAAACAAAACTCCCCCAGGACTGTTGCTAGTTGGAGGCACTCATTGTTTCGAGCCAGCCATGGATTGATGCTTGTTGGTGGTGGGGGAGTATAAACTTTACCATTCTGTTTGGGAACCGCCTATAATGTGTGTAGCATGGAAGATATCGAGATCTCTCGGTTGTTATGTTGACAATGAAAGTATGCCGCTCAAAATATTATTTATCTCTATTTCAAAACCGAGCTCTGGCACCTCTACAAATCCATGTTTCCCTCTGCGAAGGGCCTATCTATTTACTTTTATGTTGAGTCATCACCCTCTTATTTAAAAGCACCAGCTGGAGAGCACCGCTGTCATTTGCATGTATTACTATTAGTTTATATTGGGTATGACTATGACTGGATCTCTTTTACCATGAATTACAATGTTTAGCCAGTCCTTGATCTTCAGAGGTGCTCTGCATTTATGTTTTGCGGTCTCAGAAAGGGCTAGCGAGATACCATCTTGTTATATCATATCATGATTATTTTGAGAAAGTGTTGTCATCCGAGATTTATTATTATTGCTCGCTAGTTGATTATGCCATTGATACGAGTAAACATGAGATCTAAATGTTATTGTGAATATGGTTAGTTCATAATCTTTGCTGAAAACTTGAATGCTGGCTTTACATATTTACAACAACAAGAGCAAACAGAGTTTGTAAAAGTTTTTCTTTATCACTTTCAGTTTCTCAACTGAATTGCTTGAGGACAAGCAAAGGTTTGAGCTTGGGGGAGTTGATACGTCTCCGTCGTATCTACTTTTTCAAACACTTTTGCCCTTGTTTTGGACTCTAACTTGCATGATTTGAATGGAACTAACCCGGTCTGACGCTGTTTTCAGCAGAATTGCCATGGTGTTATTTTTGTGCAGAAATAAAAGTTCTCGGAATGACCTGAAACTTGGAGAATATTTTTGGAATTGATAAAAAATACTGGCGAAAGAATCAAGGCCAGGGGGCCCACACCCTGTCCACTAGGGCGGGGGCGCGCCTACCCCCCTGGGCGCGCCCCCCATGCCTCATGGGCCCCCTGGTGCTCCACCGACCTCAACTCCAACTCTATATATTCACGTTCGGGGAGAAAAAAAATCAGAGAAAAGGATTCATCGCGTTTTATGATACGGAGCCGCCGCCAAGCCCTAATCTCTCTCGGGAGGGCTGATCTGGAGTCCGTTCGGGGCTTCGGAGAGGGGAATCCGTCGCCGTCGTCATCATCAACCTTCCTCCATCACCAATTTCATGATGCTCACCGCCGTGCGTGAGTAATTCCATCGTAGGCTTGCTGGACGGTGATGGGTTGGATGAGATTTACCATGTAATCGAGTTAGTTTTGTTAGGGTTTGATCCCTAGTATCCATTATGTTCTGAGATTGATGTTGCTATGACTTTGCCATGCTTAATGCTCGTCACTAGGGCCCGAGTGCCATGATTTCAGATCTGAACCTATTATGTTTTCATGAATATATGTGAGTTCTTGATCCTATCTTGCAAGTCTATAGTCACCTATTATGTGTTATGATCCGTTAACCCCGAAGTGACAATAATCGGGATACTTACCGGTGATGACCGTAGTTTGAGGAGTTCATGTATTCACTAAGTGTTAATGCTTTGGTCCGGTACTCTATTAAAAGGAGACCTTAATATCCCTTAGTTTCCAATAGGACCCCGCTGCCACGGGAGGGTTGGACAAAAGATGTCATGCAAGTTCTTTTCCATAAGCACGTATGACTATATTCAGAATACATGCCTACATTACATTGATGAACTGGAGCTAGTTCTGTGTCACCCTATGTTATAACTATTGCATGAGGAATCGCATCCGGCATAATTCTCCATCACCGATCCAATGCCTACGAGCTTTTCACCTACTGTTCTCCGCTTAGTTACTTTTCCGTTGCCACTGTTACAATTACTACAAAGCTGCTACTGTTACTTTTGCTACCGTTACCGCTACTATCATGCTACTTTGC
The DNA here is from genome assembly GCF_002575655.3 of Aegilops tauschii subsp. strangulata. Taxonomy (NCBI): domain Eukaryota; kingdom Viridiplantae; phylum Streptophyta; class Magnoliopsida; order Poales; family Poaceae; genus Aegilops; species Aegilops tauschii. The sequence goes on from NC_053040.3 coordinate 182,766,895, forward strand.
TACTAAATACTTTGCTGCAGATATTAAGTTATCCAGGTGTGGTTGAATTGACAACTCAACTGCTAATACTTGAGAATATTCTTTGGCTCCCCTTGTGTCGAATCAATAAATTTGGGCTGAATACTCTACCCTCAAAAACTGTTGCGATCCCCTATACTTGTGGGTTATCAAGAGTAAGTCTTGATAACCCACAAGTATATGAAAGTGACAAAATAAGAGACTCTCTATCTTGAAGATCATGGTGCTACTTAGAAGCACAAGTGTGGAAAAAGGATAGTAACATTGTCCCTTCTCTCTTTTTCTCTCATTTTTTTATTTGGGCCTTCTCTCTCTTTTTTTCTTTTTTAGGCCTCTTTTTTTTCGTCCGGAGTCTCATCCCGACTTATGGAGGAATCATAGTCTCCATCATCCTTTCCTCACATGGGACAATGCTCTAATTATGATCATCACACTTTTATTTACTTACAACTCAAGAATTACAACTCGATACTTAGAACAAAATATGACTATGTGAATGCCTCCGGTGGTGTACCGGTATATGCAATGAATCAAGAGTGACATGTATGAAAAATTAAGCATGGTGGCTTTGCCACAAATACGATGTCAACTACATGATCATGCAAGGCAATATGACAATGATGATGCGTGTCATAATAAACGGAACGGTGGAAAGTTGCATGGCAATATATCTCGGAATGGCTATGGAAATGCCATAATAGGTAGGTATGGTGACTGTTTTGAGGAAGAAATAAGGAGGCTTATGTGTGATAGAGCGTATCTATCACGGGGTTTGGATGCACTCGCGAAGTTTGCACCAACTCTCAAGGTGAGAAAGGGCAATGCACGATACCGAAGAGGCTAGCAATGATGGAAGGGTGAGACTGCGTATAATCCATGGACTCAACATTAGTCATAAAGAACTCACATACTTATTGCAAAAATCTACAAGTCATCAAAACCAAGCACTACGCGCATGCTCCTGGGGGGATAGATTGGTAGGAAAATACCATCGCTCGTCCCCGACCGCCACTCATAAGGAAAGCAATCAAGGAACACCTCATGCTTCAAATTTGTCACACAACGTTTACCATACGTGCATGCTACGGGACTTGCAAACTTCAACACAAGTATTTCTCAATTTCAGAATTACTCAACTAGCACACCTCTAATATTACCACCTTTATATCTCAAAACAACTATCAAGTATCAGACTTCTCTTAGTATTCAATGCACTTTAAAGTTTTTTTCTTGGATGCCTATCATATTAGGACTATTTTATAACCAAAGCAAATTACCATGCTGTTCTAAAGGACTCTCAAAATAATATAAGTGAAGCATGATAGATCAATTATTTCTATAAAATAAAACCATCACCGTGCTCTAAAAGATATAAGTGAAGCACTAGGCAAAATTGTTTAGCTCAAAAGATATAAGTGAAGCACATAGAGTATTCTAATAAATTCCGATTAATGTGTGTCTCTCCCAAAAGGTGTGTACAGCAAGGATGATTGTGGTGAACTAAAAATCAAAGACTCAAATCATACAAGACGCTCCAAGCAAAACACATATCATGTGGTGAATAAAAATATAGCTCCAAGTAAAGTTACCGATGGACGAAGACAAAAGAGGGGATGCCTTCCGGGGCATCCCCAAGCTTAGGCTTTTTGGTTTTCCTTGGATTTTACCTTGGGGTGCCTTGGGCATCCCCAAGCTTAGGCTCTTGCCACTCCTTGTTCCATAATCCATCAAATCTTTACCCAAATCTTGAAAACTTCACAACACAAAACTTAACAGAAAATCTCATGAGCTCCGTTAGCGAAAGAAAAGAAAACACCACTTTAAGATACTGTAATGAACTCATTCTTTATTTATATTGGTGTTAAACCTACTGTATTCCAACTTCTCTATGGTTCATAAAGTCCATTACTAGCCATAAATTCATCAAAATAAGCAAACAACACACGAAAAACAGAATCTATCAAAAACAGAACAGTCTGTAGTAATCTATATCTAACTCAAACTTCTGGGACTCCAAAAATTCTTAAATAAATTTCTGGACGTGAGGAATTTATCTATTAATCATCTGCAAAAAGAATCAACTAAATAGCACTCTCCAGCAAAAAGTTGTAGCTAATCTCGTGAGCGCTAAAGTTTATGTTTTTTACAGCAAGATCAAAAAGACTTCACCCAAGTCTTCCCAAAGGTTCTACTTGGCACAAACACTAATTAAAACACAAAAACAAATCTAACCAGAGGCTAGATCAAAGATTTATTCCTAAAGAGAACCAAAAAGCAAGAAACAAAAATAAAATTGGGTTGCCTCCCAACAAGGGCTATCGTTTAACGCCCCTAGCTAGGCATAAAGGCAAGGATAGATCTAGGTGTTGCCATAATGATGGTAAGGTAAATCACGAAAACTCATCTCATATTCCCTAGGTTCAGCAGCAAGTTTCCTTTGTGGCAAGCAAAAGTAATCAAAAGGGCTAAATTTAATAGGACAAAAGTCCCCAAGATCAAGCTCGGGAGATATGGGTTCCTCCTTTGGCCCCTTATATTACACAACCAATTCATCATTATAAGCATTCTTTTGGCAATAAGTCATGAGCCTTTGTTCAAGAGAAAAACCTAACCCATTGTTCTGAATAGCAAAGTCATCATTAAGTTCAGAAATTCTATCAACTAGAACATCGGTAGGAACCTTTTTTCTAAGGTTTTCATTGTAAGCAACATGATCTAAGGATCGTAAGCGCATTGTCTTCTTGATTAAAAAGGATAGCCTCTATGGGAGGACGACCAGTGTCCACCCTATAATGCACAAAAATTTCATTGGCCTCTTTCATTATAATCTGAACTCATGTGCCAAAAAGATAGTAGCCGCTCGCTTAACAGAAGAATGCTCGATATTGGAAAACTCTAGAAAAATCCCTTGTATGCAAGGACGCAAATGAATAAATTGTCTTTCAAGTTCAACTACGAGCAAGGATATAGGATCCGCAAGACTACTAGTTCTATGAAGAATAGACCCACCCATAGAGGGTAGGGTACCGACACAAGTAAAGAAATCTTGAATAACTCCTTTCCCAATAATATTACCGCTACCTATCTGAAACTTTTTAGTGTGTAAAATAGTAGGATCTTCAAGAGGATCATCAAAAACATCAAAGTTTTCCATATTATTATCCTTAACAACGATAACCTCCCCAGTTTCGGAACGGCAGCACCGAGGGTGGGGGGCGCGCCTCCCTGCCTCATGGGCCCCTCGTGGCTCCACCGACCTACTTCTTCCTCCTATATATACCTACGTACCCCGAAACCATCCAGGAGCACCACGAAACCCTATTTCCACCGCAGCAACCTTCTGTACCCGTGAGATCCCATCTTGGGGCCTTTTCCGGCGCTCCGCCGGAGGGGGCATCGATCACAGAGGGCTTCTACATCAACACCATAGCCTCTCCGATGATGTTTGAGTAGTTTACCACAAACCTTCGGGTCCATAGTTATTAGCTAGATGGCTTCTTCTCTCTCTTTGGATCTCAATACAAAGTTCTCCTCGATCTTCTTGGAGATCTATTCGATGTAACTCTTTTTGCGGTGTGTTTGTCGAGATCCGATGAATTGTGGGTTTATGATCAAGATTATCTATGAACAATATTTGAATCTTCTCTGAATTCTTTTATGTATGATTGGTTATCTTTGCAAGTCTCTTTGAATTATCAGTTTGGTTTGGTCTACTAGATTGATCTTTCTTGCAATGGGAGAAGTGCTTAGCTTTGGGTTCAATCTTGCGTTGCTCGATCCTAGTGACAGAAGGGGAAACGACACCTCGTCGTCGAATTGAGGTAGAAGTTTACGCTTCGGGTAGCTTTTGGTTGGGCGCTCGAGGCCATATTCCTCGGCTGCCAGGACATTAGTCCACCTATCGTTGAGCAGATTTTGATCAGCTTGAAGCTGCTGCTGCTTCTTTTTCAGGCTCCTTGCAGTGGCAATTAACCGGCGCTTAAAGCGCTCCTGCTCGAGAGGTTCATCAGGTACGATAAAGTCTTCGCTACCAAGGCTCACCTCGTCCTCGGAGAGTGGGAGATAATTACTGCCCTTCGAGTCTTCGTTTACGTCCTGTTCGTAAGGGCTAACTTGCCCATCTTCCCGATCGTCCTGTTCGAAGGTTGGCTCGACGGGATCTTCTTTGTCTTCGGCATCGTCCGGAGTGTTGCTGTCTTTGGTGCCGGTATTGCTGTCTTTTCCACGACGTGATTTAGAACGGTGTCGCTGACGTCGGCGCTTGGGCTGTGCCTCAGGAGGTTTATCCTCGACTGGATCTTCTTTATCATCGCCGTTACCCTCTTTGGGTGTGTCCACCATGTACACGCCATACGAAGAGGTGGTCGTCTAGCGTCCGGTAGACGGCGGGTTTTCGGCCTGCTCCTCTTCGGCATCGTCGTCCATACCGTCGATGTCTTCGGAGCCGTAGTCGAGCATGTCAGTTAAGTCCTCGATAATGGCTATGAAGTGGGTGGTGGGTGGGATGTAAAATTCCCCGCTCTTAGCCCCTAGTCCGGGCTGAGCGTAGTTCGGACATTGCTCCTCTATAATGACGAGGGATCACATCAAGTCTAGGGCCTCACTTAAAGGCGAGGTTTGGCCAGGAAGAAGAAAATCCGTGGAGTACGGCGGGAAGGAAACTCCTTGGCCGGGCTCACGCGATGCTGACTCTGAGGGTTCGGAGCCAGTGTCCGGAGAAGAGTCCGGCTTCATGACAGTCGCCAGCGACACCACTTCCTCCGGCTCCCCCGTACTGGGCCTAGTGGCCGCAGATAGTCCGGCGGGCTGAGTAATCCCGTCTTCGGACCTGGCGATGCGCTCCGGATCTAAGGCCGGAGCGGAGGTTGGGGTCGTGAACCCTTGGAAGATCAAGTCTCCTCGGATCAGCGCCATAGTCTAGATTTCCAAAACTAATCTGGTGACCTGGGGCGTAGCTGTCGATCTGCTCTAGATGGCCAAGCGAGTTGGCCCGCAGTGCGAAGCCGCCGAACACAAAGATCTGGCCGGGGAGGAAAACCTCCCCCAGGGCAGCATTGTTGTATATGACTGGTGGAGCCATCGAACCTTCTAATGACGACGCAGCGGAACTATCAATGAAAGCACAAATGTCGGTGTCAAAACCGGCGGATCTCGGGTAGGGGGTCCCGAACTGTGCGTCTAAGGTCGATGGTAATAGGAGACGGGGGACACGATGTTTACCCAGGTTCGGGCCCTCTTGATGGAGGTAATACCCTACTTCCTGCTTGATTGATCTTGATGAATATGAGGATTACAAGAGTTGATCTACCACGAGATCGTAATGGCTAAACCTAGATGTCTAGCCTGTATGATTGTGATTATGACTGCCTCTACGGACTAAACCCTCCAGTTTATATAGACACCGGAGGGGCTTAGGGTTGTACCGAGTCGGTTTACAAAGGAAGAAATCTACATATCCGAACGCCAAACTTGCCATCCATGCAAAGGAGAGTCCCATCCGGACACGGGAAGAAATCTTCTGTCTTGTATCTTCTTAGTCCATTAGTCCGGCCCGTGTTACATAGTCCGGACGCCCGAGGACCCCTTAATCCAGGACTCCCTCACCCACCCCGCGCGACGAGAGGAGGCGGCGCCCAGGAAGCACCCGCCAGCGCTTCTACTCCTCGTCGGCCCTTCTTCTCTTCCCCGCCGTCGGTCCTCTTATCCTTCTGACAGATCTCCTCCTCGTCCCCACCGCATCTCCTTTGGCCATGGCCGCCACGGCTTGGCCCTCCCCGCCTTGCCTCTGTTCGCGTCAGAGCCGTTGATGGCACGACCTTTAGCTCAAATCGTAGTTGGTAGACTAGGATGTTTAGTTGTTGTAATAGTAAAAAAACAGAAAATAAAAATGCTGCATCAGTTGCACGTAGCACCAAATTCTCTTGTGGTTGTTATCTCCTGTGTTCGAGCGACGAGAGAAGGTAGCTAGCTGCAACAACACAAGGCACGTAAGGATATTATTCAAAGAGAAAGAGATGCTTTGGGTGATTGTCGATTTCTGTTGCTACTGAATTTTATTCAGTGGAAGATGGGTATTACTCAGGATATCATTTAGAGAGAGACGAGACACATGTCGTCATGCATTTATCAAATATTCTTTTTAATTTTTACTGTTATACAACCATTTGATTATAGTCACACATTGTACAAATTTTAATTTGATACATATAGAACAAAACATTATGCCATAGTTTGCCATCCAAGCAAGATTTGATATTGAAACCTCATTGAGATTCCATCAACCAATTCTATGAGCATCCAAACAAGCGAATTCATATTCGTATCTACTATAGTTTTCTCACCAAATTGATATTGAAACAAATTCAATACAGACAACCAAACGCAACTTAAAATTCTTTGGTTCAACTCACATTCATTTCAGTACCAATCCGATCCGATCCCGTTTACGCGAAACTCCTTCGCGTTCCCGCTGTCCCCCCTCCCCGGGAAAATATCTGGTGCTCCGGGAGCACCTAAGAGCTTAGGTGCTCCCGTGTGACCTCAGCCGTTGGATCTCAAATCCAACAGCTCCTGTGAGATGACGAACATTTTTACAAAAAAAACCCTCGTAGAATCTGAAAAATGAACATAAGTATAATAGCTATAGCAGCTTCTCATACGCCGTTGGATCTGAGATCCGATGGCTCAAAAGCCCGTATCATGGGAGCACCTATGCTCCCGTATCACAGGATACTCTCCCCCCCTCCCCACTGCCGCACCAACACGCCAGTCTCGGCGACGCCAAACCCTCGCCCGCTCTCCAGAAACCCCCCTATGGCCGCCACCGGCGCTGCCGCGCCCGCGCCCGCGGCCGTGCAGCCGCCGCGGCAGTTCAAGCTCGACCCGCAGAGCGAGCTCCGCGTGGAGGTGCTCCCGGACGCGACCCTCCGCGTGCGCCTCGTCTCCGGCACGGCGGAGATCTTCGGCACCGAGCTCCCGCCCGAGGGCTGGCTCACCATCCCGCCCCGCTCCAAGATCGCCGTACCGTGCTTTCCCCATCCCCCGCCTAAACCCGCCTTGCCCAGCTTGCTGCTACCGCCGGCACACAGTTCTGACCTGCTGTTCCTGTTCCCACGATTTAGATTTTCACGTGGCACGGCGCGACGGTGGAGCTGGACGGGGTCAGCGAGAGCGAGTACACGTCCGACGAGGTGGGGCGGCGGCCGGTTTCCTTCATCTGCCAAAACATCTTCGTTTTCGTTGTGCTCTGTCCGTTCCTGAATGTGCTGTAGTGGTGACGTGATTCTGCTTCAACTGTAGACGCCGATGGTGATTTATGTCAACACGCATGCGATTCTCGATGCACGGAGGGCGAGGGCGAGGGCAGCGCAGGGAGGCGACTTGGAGGCCTCACAGGTGACTACTCTCTGTTTCATTCATTGTGGAACATTGTGAAGAAGGCTGTAACGAATTATGCTTTGGACTGAGTCAGTGAACTTGTCAACTCTTGGTTGTCTAGGGACCTAGAGTGATTGTTGTGGGGCCAACTGATTCTGGAAAAAGCACTCTGTGCAAAATGCTCCTTAGCTGGGCTGCCAAACTGGGATGGAAGCCTACATATGTGGATTTAGATATTGGCCAGGGTTCCATAACCATACCTGGATGTATTTCTGCTACACCAATAGAGAAACCCATAGATATAGTTGATGGGATTCCTTTGGAGATGCCGCTTGCATACTTTTATGGCCATCCAAATCCAAGGTAACTTTCCAGTTTACTCTCTTGGTGGTTCTAGCCACTGCTCTGTGTGGCTCCTTTTCTTTTCTGCTGATTCGGTGCCTCAGTTTTCTACTTTTCTTTATGTTGACAACAGTATTAATCCAGATGTTTACAAAGCGCTCATGAGAGAGCTAGCTCAAACATTAGAGACACAGTTCTCTGGGAATGCTGAATCTAGGGCGGCCGGTATGGTTATTAACACAATGGGGTGGGTTGAAGGCCTTGGCTATGAGGTAATTATTTGCTTAAACATAATTAGCTATTTGAATAAGCATGTTAATCGCTAATAGTGTATGCTAACACAGGATAAATGATGTGCAGTTACTTCTTAATGCAATTGACATCTTCAAGGCTAATGTAGTGCTGGTATTGGGACAGGCAAGTGCTACATTGCTATGTTCAGTCTGTACTAGTTTATCCAGTGTTGCTTCACAACGGACACGTGATATAGTTCTGTAGATAACTCAACATTTATTTCATACTCGACAACTCTTTCTATTCAAGATTACTCTATGTTATGTTTCATTTTTATGATAATAATGTTTCATAGCATCCAACTGATGGTACTCAGAGATCTTAAGCATGTAAGTATAAGACATTTGTTTAACGCTGCAGATTAATTAGATCATAACCCACACTTTACTTCCCCATTTAATAATCCCCCCCCCCCCCCCCCCCCCCCCCTGGTCCAGTTAATCTGCCCCCATTGAGACATTCATGGGGCAAATCATCCCTAGTAAACTGTGACAAATAGTAGAAATATCGGCAGTGGTAACTGGTAAGAGCAGTTAATCTGCCCTCTGGTTTAAATGATAATCAGCATCAGTATGTAGCACAAATATATTAATGCATAAAACGATTCTCGCTGAAGTTTATTACATATTTAATTTGAACAAATAGAATATAGGTTGGTAAGAAGCTCAACAGCTGAAAAATAGTGAAGATTATCATTCCAACTCCTAATTCTGCCAAATACAGCTCGAAGAGGTGCTTGCTAGATCAAAATTTGTTTTATAAACACAAAGCCACATGGATGCAAAACTGCTGATACTATAAAAGATGAACCGGCCGTTTGTTAGGATTAGTTTTCATACAGTAATAATAATGCTGGTGTGCTTGTCGTTGTCCTTGTTGTCATGTTTGCCTTGAAATGTGGAGTCATGGATAAACATGTGATCAAATGATCCTGAAGCTTGGAATGATCTGACTTGTCTGCTGCAGGAGAAGCTCTGGAAGATGTTAAAAGATGCAGTACAAAGTAAGCCCAATATCGATGTCGTAAAACTTCATAAATCGGAGGGTGTTGTCCTAAGGAATTCAAAATATCGTCAAAAGACTAGGAGCTTTCGTATCAAGGTAAATTTTGTTTGTCTGGGCCCCTCAGTGTTTTGATTTTGGTGTTCGTAAGGATCCCTAGTGCTTAAAAGATACATTTCACTTTAGTATTTGTTTGGTTAATAACCTTTTTTTACTGCAAGGCTTATCATCAAATTAGTTCTATAGAAAATTGAGTTTATCCATCCTTGCACTATGTCCCTTTATGCCCAATTGTGATTTTGTTCTTGCAGTCGTAGTTGGCATTTTTTTTTTCTCTTAATCCGTCTCAGGCTAAATCCTATTCCTGTCTGCAGGAGTACTTTTATGGGATTGCAAACGATCTGGCACCACATTCAAATGTAGTCAACTTTAGTGATGTTTCTGTTTTCAGAATTGGTAGTGGACATCAAGCTCCACGGTCAGCTTTACCAATTGGTGCAGAGCCTGTGGCAGATCCCACTCGGCTTGTTGCTGTCAACATCAGCACTGATATGGTCCACACAGTGCTTGCTGTTTCTTATGCGAAGGAACCTGATGAAATAATTTCGAGGTAATACCAACTGTTGTTTCCAAGATAGTGGTTAAGTGTTACAGCCACGGAAAGGTGGCAAGGTCGGGTTCTGCATGGGCCAAGCTACGTGAGACACATGCCTGAACTCAAGATGCTGCCCGCCGCCCGCCCATGAAAAAATCCCATATGAGCGGAAAATCATGCCGAAGTCTAAACCCGATGAGTACCCATTGGAACACAGCAAATAATCACAATAAGCAAATAATATCATGGGAAATAACTAAATAAGAAATGAACTCAGCAATTCAAGTATACAAGTTTACAGTTTCTCTCACAAACTGACATCTCCAAAGGCACATGTCATATGGAATAAATTCATTTTTTAATTAGTAAAGAAATATAAGGCTCTCATATTTCTTTACAGAGGGGGTCTAAACGCCCTTATATTTCTTTACAGAGGGAGTAATATTAATTGGGTGACCTTTGGACAAAAAATTATACGCATACCCGGTCCATTCCTAATCGGGTTACCCATGGGTCTTGCTACCATTGGAGATAAAAATTGAAAGCTACCCATATTTTAGCCATGGTGGCTATGGACTAGGGCTATAACTACACAAGCAAGGACTGATGCAAAAGTAGCCCCGACTAGAAGTAGATCACCAGTGTCAAACGCTACTCAACCTAAGCCTGACAGCAAATTGTTCATTTGCTTGTCTTACAAGTTTCTAAGCGCTATGATATTTTCAGTTTCATAGTTATAGAGGATAGTTAATTATTTATTCATCTAGTGACTCATTTGATTCTCATGCGAGCTTTTCAAGTAGTTCAATCAGTGGCAAACTGGCAACTGTTACTGTCCTAGGAGAAGTTGGTAGGTGCACAGTTGTTTTTGTTGTTTGACATTAGATATACTATAGATTAGAACTTTTTTACTTTGTGTCGTGTGTGCGTTTTCCGACTGCAACAGATATATATAGCATAACAAATCGTTTTATGTCTTCATTCTCATTAGGCAAAACTGTCAAGAGTTTGTGTTCCCCTTTTTTTGCTAACACCTAGATTGAAATTCTGTGCAGCAACGTTGCCGGATTCATCCATGTCACAGATGTTGACATCCAAAGGTACACTAACACCACGAAACCAACTTGTGGCCCTGCCTGAAGTTTCACCTGGGACCTAACATTCTGCATGCATTCCAGGAAGAAGCTGACGTACATCGCGCCTTGCCCAGGAGACCTGCCAAGCAGGCTGTTAATCGCGAGCTCCCTGACATGGTACGAGCAGGCTTGACCCGGTTCGAGGTTGGACATTGTAGGTAGGTAACCAGATGGCTGATGACATGTTGTAACGCCGAAATGGATACTCTGTGCATTTGATAACTGGAACACTGCTGGTAAAGCTGAAAAGCTGAATGGGTTGGACGATATCTCAGGCATCTTGCTGCGAAGCTTTCTGCTGACTTGCTTATGCTTTCTATGCTGCTGTGGCGGCGAAGATACAAATAGTTAGGTCAATGAAAGATTGGTGTGCTCTTTTGTACGCTGTTGGGAACTAAGATATACTAGAAGACGAGTCCTTTGGCCTCTTCTCAACTGTATCCAGATATAAACATCGGAACTAGTTATTACTAGAAGAACGTCCGTGCGTTGCAATGGGGCCACATTAACTTTAAGAGTTCAATATTAATATTCTCGTACATATAAGTGACATTGGTGACCTTTTTTACCATCAAAATCCTCATACACACTCTCCCTCCCTCTTCCTTCCTCTCCCTCCCTCTCTCTAACGCACACACATATCCATCTTATTGGGTATGGGACCATAATTCATTTATTTCACACACCCGCTAGTGCATAACAATATGAATTATGTGTATTATATTTGCCATCATAATTGAGGGAATTAATTTCATGTAAATCGGCCAGCCACAACTCCAAAAATACGCGGAGGAGGTGGCCTGGGTCGGCTTCGACACTGTCCGGCGCGGGCCACGGGCTCGCTTCCAAGTGCGTCTGCGCGCCGGCCACCCACGCCAGGTCCTTCAAGTGCCGCTTCCACCACACCAACTCCCAGGGCCACGGCCACGGCCAGGGAAGCCGCCCTTCTTCGCCCCCTTCACCGGCCGCGGCACCCGGCCTCGCCGTCCTCGTCCTCCGGCACCGTCGCGACCCAGTGACGCAGCCCAAGCATCGGCCTCGAGAATCAAGAACGCTCGACAACGGAGAGGAAAGGGAAGATCATATACATGTAATAAGAAAGGGAGTTTATTTATTGCTCCCTCAATATATTGTTTCATTTGTTTGGAGATTGATTACCATCCGTGAGTTAAGGTAAGGTTAATGTGATTGAGCGATTTTTCTGAAAATCAATTATTTGTTTTCTAATTAATGTGATCGAGTGATTTAAGGTAAGGTTAATTAATTTAGATTTGATCTTTAGAGATTGTTCGTGATTGATTCTACATTACTAAATAAATTGCGCCAGTATGAAAAGTTCTGATCTGTTTAGATGTCTTTCGTTGTGTGAGAGGGTGACGCGAAAATAAACCGATGAAGTGGGGGGAGGGGACGAAAAAAAAATCTACGAAAAAAACCAGCAAAGGTGGAAGAAGGTAAAAAAAACCATGGGAGGTGGGAGAAAAAAAACCTGAAAGCGAGACTATCAACTACTTCATTAGGAGTAGAGATATATACTCCCTTCATTCCAAAAAGTCTCAACTTTGTACTAACTTTAATACAAAGTTATACTAAGCTTGAGACACTTATTTTTAGACGAAGGGAGTATATATATAGCCAACATAAAGCGAGCAAACATAATCTGAAGATTTCCAGCAATTTGTATCAGAGGAAACATCATCAATATGACAAGTAAACACATCTGCATTGAATTAACATGTGTGTGGACATTAAGCATCCAATTTACAGATATTAGTGTTGGATTTATAGATGATACAGGCACTGGCTTTTGCAGCGCTGGCCACTAACTACAGCCGATCAACAACTAAAAAAAACCTAGAGCCGATCAAGACAGGGAATAGAGCGACATGGCTAGACCAAACTTAAATAGACTTGAGATCGATTCTGATTGCATGGAGGTTAAGGTAATTAACTTCATCAAGGAGGCAGGCAGCTGCTATTTGCCAAGAAAAATGCACGCTTTTATGTCGTGATTTTACTAGGGTTTGCTTTGAGCATTGTCCTGGGGAGGTATCTAATATGGCTGCAGATACTTTATCTACTACTTCCTTTGTTCCTAAATATTTGTCTTGCTAGAGATTTTAACAAATGACTACATATAAAGTAAAATGAGTGAATCTATACTCTAAACTATGTCTATATACATCTATATATGGTAGTCCATTTGAAATCTCTAAAAGACAAATATTTAGGAGCGGAGGGAGTAGACAGATAGCTGGTCCCCTCAACGCTTGCATGAGGACCCCGTGTGCTTAATTTCTATATTAGCTTAAATATAAACCACCATCAAGGCTTTACCTCTAAAAAAGATTAAATATATTCATATCCAAACAAAACATGTACACTACTTTGGTGTATATTAATGATCAAAGTTGTGCATCAAATTATCGTGTAAAATCAAGCGTGCCTTACATTTTGAGAAGATTGGAGTACTTTCTTTGCATGAAAGATATATGGCAATATTTATTTGTCATGTGTCACGACTCATGAGTCCATTATACTGCATGTCATGTTGTTAGGGGCAAAAGGTCAAAAACTGGACATTTTATATTGCGACACCTAAACACTTACCCCCCCCCCCCCCCCCCCGGCGTCACCCTCCCCATGGGCGACTCAGGAGGCGACGTGACCCCATCGAGCGCCCCCTACCCTCCACCTTCCCCTCCCCTTGCCGTCGTCGGTGCCTCCCGTCGAGCAAAGCCCGAGCGGATCCGGCGACGGCGGGACCTTGCTCCGCGGCGGCTTCCCTCTCGAGCGTGGTGGCTCGACGAGGCTGGTGATGAGTTCTATGTTTACACTCATTCACCCTTTGTTTAAACCGATATATTTCATTACAACTAAGATATTTGCTCCGATATTGCTACTAATGACTAATGAATGCAAATGATTCCACAAATCCTCTCTTTGATGTGTTTCCACAAGAAATTGGCTAAAAAGGGAAGAAATCGCATGTGAACATGGAAAGGAAGGGAAATGAAGATAGAAGAAATAAAGAGGAGGCGCACCAGAAGCCACAGGGCAAAAGACGACATTTCATACGACTGCAAGCGCCCGTATGACTTCCCGTATGGCGTGGTTTTCGAGGCTCCTCGTCCACGTGAACAACTTTTATAAAGGGGACCATGCCGAAATGTCAACATAACATCCACGAACGAAGTCAGAACAGAGCCATCTTCATCCCCTTCATCAACCCTAGCCGCCGCCATTTCCATCTCCATAGCCGCCATCACCACCATAGTGCTTCCTCATCTAGCTCATATTTATAATCGTGCATCGCACAAGGCATCCGTTGTAAGACCTATTATCAATCGATCTATCTCCAAGATGTGTTCTTCAACATGTTCTTCATGCGATCTGATCTTCAGGTGTGAGTAGTTCGGTAAGGTATGGGTTGAGGCATAGGCCGTGCAACCCTCTGTATTTGTTGTAGGGATCAAACGAAGGACTTAGAATTAACATTCCATATGTATGAAATAAAATTATTCCGTAGATGTCTCTTGTCTTGTCCGCGATCTTCATTCCTATAGGTACCCAGAATCATGAAGATTGAGCCATGGAAAGGCTAAGGGCAAGGAGAACGTGAAGTGTTATTTTGAAGACCAGTGACAAAAGGGTTTAGTACGGTAACACGAATCCAATCCTTAGGGGTTCATGAGGTGTAGTCATTAAACGCCCAAAGCGCTTGTCTGGTTATTATAATCTAAATTATAGAGGCAACCCCGCGCGACGGATAGGGCCTTTTGAAAGGATCGAGAAGAGGTGTCTAGAGGGGCGGTGATTAGACCCTCAACAAAGAAAAGTAGCAATACATTTCAAGCACGCATGGCAAGAGTATATGAGCAGCTGAAAGTAAAGCATGCAAGTTGCAAGAAAGTAAAGGGATGGGATTGGAGTATGCAAACGCAATTGGAGACACGGAGATTTTTGGCGTGGTTCCGATAGGTGCTATCGTACATCCACGTTGGTGGAGACTTCAACCCACGAAGGGTAACGGTTGCACGAGTTCACGGAGGGCTCCACCCAAGAAGGGTCCACGAAGAAGCAACCTTGTCTATCCCACCATGGCCATCGCCCACGAAGGACTTGCCTCACTTGGGTAGATCTTCACGAAGTAGGCGATCTCCTTGCCCTTACAAACTCCTTGGTTCAACTCCACAATCTTGACGGAGGCTCCCAAGTGACACCTAACCAATCTAGGAGACACCACTCTCCAAAAGGTAATAGATGGTGTGTTGTTGATGAACTCCTTGCTCTTGTGCTTCAAATGATAGTCTCCCCAACACTCAACTCTCTCTCACAGATTTGGATATGATGGAAAGATGATTTGAGTGGAAAGCAACTTGGGGAAGGTCAGAGATAAAGATTCTTGTGGTTGGATTGGAATATCTTGGTCTCAACACATGAGTAGGTGGTTCTCTCTCAAAAAATGAATGCTGGAAGTGTAGGCACGTTCTGATGGTTCTCTCCACGAATGGAGGAAGGGTGGAGGGGTATATATAGCCTCCAAACAAAATCTAGCCGTTGCACACGATTTACCAAACTCGGTGGGACCGAATCGAGAAACTCGGTCAGACTGATATGGTTCAAAATGTGAACGTTAGAGTTTTTGGTGGGACCGACATGATCAACTCGGTGGTACTGTGACGCCCGGATGATTAAGCTACAGTAATTCCCTGCTAATGATGCCACGTCACCACGATTACTGTTGTTAAACTCACGTTGGTTCGAAACTGACTCAAATTCGAAATCAAGTCACAATAAAGGTTTTCAAATATTAAAACTATAATGTTCGGGATGTGCCAAATAATTCATAAGTAATATTGGTGAATAAACCAAGTCTTTATAAAAGGTTTAAATGCACTAAACTAAACAAAACAGTAGCAAATACAATTAATTAAATACCTTTTAATTTATAAAAGTACTAAACTATTTTATTTAAAAACGTCAGACTATTGGGGCTGCGGTGTAATTAGTAGAACTAATTTTGGCACAAATAATATAATTTTCAAAACTAAGATAAAACAGAAAAGTAAAATAAAATGAAAACTAAACTAAAAAGTATAAGAGAACCCCCCGACTGGTCCAACTCCCCGGGCTTTGGCCCAGACCGGCCTACACATACCCTCCCGACCGAACCCTAGCCGTAACCCCCACTTCCCCCACTCGTCTCTCCTCTCACTCCCTCGTCTCCCCCCTCTCGATCCCGATCTGGATCGGGATGGGGACGAACCGCCGATGCCCGCCGCTAGACCCTGTCGCCCTTGACGACCATCGCCAGCAGCACGACGCCGTCGACCGCCGAAGCACCTCCAGCCACATCGCCGGAGCCCCGCGCCACCCCGACCCCGTCGCCGTCGTCCCCGTCCTCCTCCTCGAGCCCCGCTGCCATTCCCCTACACCGTACGGTGAGGCCAAACCCCCGGCCTCCTCTCTCCCCTATCCCCGCTCACTCACCGTCTGAGCCGTCCCGCTCCTCGTGCCCGTCGCCTCGCCCGCCCGCTCCCGCTCCGTCCCGCCTCTGCCGTTGTTGCTGCTCCATCCCCGCTTCGCCTGGCTGCCCCGTGTGTGCCCCGCTCGCCCGCCGTTGCTCGCCTGCGCTACCCGTTGCCTCCTCACGCCAGCGCCCGCGCTCACCGCGGCCCTCGCACCGACCCTCACTCCGCGCGCCTCTGCCCTCGCGCTGCTCACGCCCGCGACGCCTAGCCTCTGCCTCCGCCGCCCCCTGTCCGGCGTCCGCTCCGGCCACGCGGCCCCAGAGCTCTGCTCCACCACGGCCTCGCACCACCGCGCCTCCACCGCATCGCTCGCCCGCAGCGCGCGCACCCTGCTCGCGATGCTCACCGCGCCCTGCCCGCCGAGCTGCTGCATCGCCGCTCGCCTTCTCCCGCGCGTCGCCCCCCCACCTCCGGTCGGGCGAGCCCGCCTCGCCGCGGCCTCGCCCCTGTCGCCTCAGGCGGCCGACCTCACCTCGCTCCCCTCGGGCGGGCTCGACCCCATGCGGTTGCGCCCGTTTGCCCGCTACCCGCGCGCCCGCTATGCGCCCCCTAGGCCTATGACTAGGGGGCCCCGCCCAGAACGTTTTTAATAAAAAATAAATAAATAAAAATAAAAATGAATTCATAAAGATTAATTATTAATTAATTAATGAATTAATTAAGTGAATTAATCGTGTTTAAATAATCTAATTAATTAGTTAGTTTAATTAAACAGTAATTAGTCTAGCTAAATTCTAATTAACCTAAACAGAGTATGACAGGTGGGTCCCGCACGTCAGTTTGACCCAGTCAACGCCCTGTTGACTGCTGACATCATGCTGACGTCAGCATGCACTATTTTGGATAATGTTGATTTAAAATAATTAAGTAAATCCTAAAAATGATTTAAAACTTTAGAAAATCATATAAAATAAACCGTACCTCAGATGAAAATATTTTCTACATGAAAGTTGCTCAGAACGACGAGAAGAATCCGGATACGCAGCCCGTTCATCCGCCACACACACCTAGCATATCGAACACGCAACTTTCCCCCTCCGGTACATCTGTCCGAAAACACGAAACACCGGGGATACTTTCCCGGATGTTTCCCCCTTCACCGGTATCACCTCTTACCGCGTTAGGGCACACCTAACACCGCTGTTTGCTTTGTCATGCATCGTTATGCATCTGTTTGCATTGTATTCATTGTTTCTTCCCCCTCTTCTCTCCGGTAGACTACGAGACCGACGCTGCTACTGGTGCCCCGACCGACTACACTGTTGACGACCCCTCCTTGCCAGAGCAACCAGGCAAGCCCCCCATTGATCACCAGATATCGCCTATTCTACTCTCTACTGCTTGCATTAGAGTAGTGTAGCATGTTACTGTTTTCCATTAATCCTATCCTGATGCATAGCCTGTCCTTGCTACTACTATTGTTACCTTTACCTGCAATCCTACATGCTTAGTATAGGATGCTAGTATTACATCTGTGGCCCTACATTCTTGTCCGTCTGCCTTGACTATCGGGCCGTGATCACTCGGGAGGTGATCACGGGTATATACTTATATACTTTACATGATACATGTGGTGACTAAAGTCGGGTCGGCTCAAAGAGTACCCGCGAGTGATTCACGGATTGGGGGCTGAAAGGACCTTTGTCCCAATGGCCCTCTGTGTGGATCTTTGTGGCGGAGCGACAGGGGAGGTTGAGACTACCTAGGTGAGAGGTGGGCATGGCCCTGGTCGGCGTTCGCGGTTACTTTAATAACACGCTTAACGAGATCTTGGTATTTGATCTGAGTTGGGTCGTTGACCTTATACGCACTGGAAGTGCATCTAGTGCCCCTTAGTGATTTTGGTGTATTGAAGACTTATAGGTTAAGGGACTAATGTGTTTATAAGTGTACACATGTCTATAAGTCTATGAGGAGTTTGATATTTACAGTGAAAGTCGACCCCTAAAAATGAGGTTCTTCGACTGAAGACTTTGGATTTCTGAAGACTTTCTGAAGACTTTGAAAGTGAAGAAATTGGTGTGACCTTGAAGACTTGGTATTCATTTGAGGAACATGAAGCGTGAAGACTTTTGTTTTCGTAGTTTCATTTTCTCTTTCTTGAGTCATAGGAAACACCGTACTGTTAAAGGGGGTCGAGGAAATACTAAGGAAAAATTTCCATGTGATGCTCAACTCAAAATCCTACACCTACCATTCCCTTCGAGTGAAGCCATTGGAAATCTCATACAGTTCAGTCATATTCTTCAGTGACAGAGACGAAGTTCTTCTGGTCTCTGAGGAATTTGTTCTGACTGAGGAGTTAGGAATTCGCCAGTGCGGATTGCCTACACAGTGAGGAACATGATAGCCCCGAGGAATTTGATACTCAAATTTCCGACCGTTGCTGTGCTATGCGCCAGCTGTCGCAAAATATCTACCCACCTAACGGTCATATCATTGAAGGGCATTCATGTCTTATCATGACAGGCTGCTCCCTAGGCTATAAATAGCCGCCCCCTACAACCACTAGCTGGTTGGCTGCTCCGAGAGAAACTGACACTTATCATTTGAGAGCATCCCATCCTTCGAGGACTTTGAGCGAAAATCATCAAGTGAGGAAAACCCAAACCCAAACACCTACAAACCCCAAGTGATTGAGCATCACTGAAGAGATTGATCCTGCGTGGATCCGACGCTTGCTACCTTTGAAGATTGTGCTTCTTCCAGACGGTTAGGCGTCATGGTCTAGAGTATCCAAGAGGAAATTGTGGATCGCCGAGTGACCGAGTTTGTGAAGGTTTGGAAGTCACCTGAAGACTTACCACAAGTGATTGGGTGAGGTCTGTGTGACCTTAGCTCAAGGAGAATACGGTGAGGACTGTGTGTCCTCAGGTTTAAATACCTAGCCGCTCCAACCAGACGTACAACTGAGACAGCAGTTGGAACTGGTCTACCAAATCATTGTCTTCACCAAGCCAACTGGTTCTATTTCCTCAACTCTTTCATTTCCTCATAGCTGTGTTGTGCACTTGTTCATATCTGTGTTTGAAGACTTTGACTGAAGACTTTCTCAATTTCCTCAGTTCAAATTCTTCGGTCTGTTTGTCTTCATCCTGTGTTATCCTGTGTTTACGCTTTCTGTACTCTGTGCTTGTCTTCATTTCATCATGATGACCATGCTTGTGTTCTGCTGTGCATACTTTTGAGTACTTATTCTACTGTAAGTAGTTATTCGCTAAGGAATTTCCTCACTAGCAAATTCCTCAGTGAAGAATTCATAAAAATCGCCTATTCACCCCCCTCTAGTCGATATAACGCACTTTAAATTGGTATCAGAGCGAGGTACTCCCTTGTTCTGTGTGATTTTGGTTTAACCGCCTGGAGTTTTAGTTATGTCGACCGCAGGTATGATCAAGGTCTCTGCTGGGTGTCCTACCTTCGATGGGACGGACTACCCCTACTGGAAGAATAAGATGCGAATGCATCTTGAGGCAATTGATAACGATCTCTGGTATGTTGTGGAAAATGGTGTTCCCTCTGTCTCACCCTCACTGAACGCTACCGATGTGAAGAGATTCAAGCAACTCGATTCTCAAGCGAAGAATATCATATGTGGCCATCTGAGCAAAGGACAGTATGGAAGAGTGAGTGCGTTGGAAACTTCTAAGCTTATCTGGGATAGGCTGTCCAAAGTAAATGAAGGAGTCTCAACTCAGCGTGACTCTCGAGTTGATGTTCTTCGTAATCTCTTCAACCGCTTCAAAAGACTCGACAATGAAAATGTTCAACAAACCTTCGATCGTCTCACTGACATCTCAAATGAGCTTCAAGCGCTTGGTGCCACTGACATCACCGACCATGAGGTGGTGAAGAAATTGTTGAGATCGCTTGATTCCTCATTTGATACTCTGGCATTGATGATACAAGAACGTGCTGATTACAAGTCACTTGATCCCGCTGATATCCTCGAGAGGCTAAATACTCATGAGTTCCAGCTTGCTGAAAAGAGAGATCTCTATGGTTCGAGCTATGGCAGATCACGTGCACTGAAGGCCAAGGCAGTTTCTGAGTCTGAAGATGAAGACTCTGATAGCAGCCTTGGTGATCCTGAAGAACTGAGCCATGATCTAGCACTGCTCTTGAAGAAATTCCAGAAGTTCTCAAGACGTGGTCGCTTTGGAAGACCCTCAAGGAGCAATGATTCCTCATCCAGTGACTATAGGAAGAGGCTTTGTCACAAATGCAAGAAACCCGGACACTACATTCAAGATTGTCCTCAGTGGGAAAAGGAATCAAAGAAGAAGAAATACAAGGATTACAGTTCTGATGATGCGAAGAAAAAGAAGAAATCCTCAAAATCTTCATCATCAAAATCCTCAAAGTCTTCATCTCACAAGAAGAGCAGCTCCAAGAAGGCTCGGGCATTCATTGGCAAGGAAATGGACTCTGAGGCTGAATCAGAAGAAAATGAGGAAGAGGAGGCATCCGAGGATTCCGAATCTGGTGTGGCGAGCCTAGCCCTCGCTACTGCATTCTTCAGCAAGTCTATCTTCAACACTGAAGAAAATGACCTCACCAACAAGGCTGATGAAGGCAATGATGACTACACTCCCACCTATTGCTTCATGGCAAAGGGTGCCAAGGTACGCAAATATACCTCCTCTGAATCAAGTGAGAATGAATCTGATGAAAACCTTAAGCCCAGCTATTCTAAACTTGCTAAGATTGCTGTGAAACAACAAAGGGTTTTTGAAAAGGTTCAAAACATGCTAGACAAAAGTGATGATATGTTGGGTGAAGAAATGGATCGCACTAAAACCTTGACTGAAAATCTTCAGAGACTTCAGACTAGGCTTGACAACCTTCAAGGTCATCATAACACTCTCTTGTCTGATCATGAGAAGCTTTTGTTATGAATTTCTTCAAAGAAAGCATGATCTTGAGAAGCTAAGAGTGAGTTATGAAGATCTTAAGAAGGAGCACGATTCATTACTTGCTCAACAAATCAGCGCTGCTCAGGAAGAATTTGTTCCTCCATGTTTGAAATGCATTGAACGTGAATCTGTTAATTCTTCACCTGAATGTTCAAATGCTTCTATGATACAAATTCTTCAACTGTCTCTGTTATCACTAATTCCTCATCTGAGGACATTGCTAGTATCACTGACGATGCAGGGCTGAAGGAATTGTACATGACAGGCATGTACAAAAGCCTCAAAGGGCATCAGACTCTTTGTGATGTGCTTAAAAAGCAGATCCTCAACAGGAACCCTAGGAAAGAGGGTATTGCCTTTGAGAGGAAACTCAATGCTGATGGTACATATTGGAAGCCTGAGCAGTACCCCAAAACCTCATGGGTTGCTACAAAGGGACCTCCAGTTGATCCATCTAATTTATCTGGCTTTACATGTGAATCTTCTCATTTTTCTGATGAGTCATTTGACTCCAACTATAAACTGTTTAAAAATCAGAATGGTGAAGTATTTGCTAGATATGTTGGCACTAACTACAGGAACGGTTCTCCTATGAAGAAAATCTGGGTTCCCAAAAGGTGCCTTGAAAGTCTTCAGGTGAATGTCCTCATGACACCACCTGTGAAGAATAGGAACCCGAGATCAAATTCTTCATATGGACCAAATTCTTCATATGGATCCAAGTCCTCATACGGACCAAATTCCTCACATGGATCAAATTCCTCAAAAGGATCAAAGTCCTTATATGAACATCATCGTGCTAACAACTCTGTTTCGCACGGAAGAGCTAAGGGCTATGAATATGAGCATTATTCTTCTAATCATTATGTTCATAAGTCCTCGAAGAATTTCTCTGCTTATTCATATGCTTACTCTAACTCCTCTTATGTGAAACGAAATGGATTGGCTTCTATGCCACCTTTATCGTATGGAGCTCGCAGAGTGATGAACTCTTTGCCACCCCTTCAGATGTGGGTGGTGAAGAAAAGGAACTAATCTTTTATGCAGGGTCAGGTCTCCAGACGTACTTAAACGTCTGAAGAATTTGCTAGAGACCTGAAAAGTGCCTGAAAGGACGCAGGCTAATCATGAATACTTTCATTTCTCACGTCCTCATATGGTTTTAACTGTTGCATTGCTTGATGAAATTGGTCTGATGAATTGTGATGTCATATTCTTCACTCATGAAGTATATGAAGTTCGTAAGCTGCACTAATTCATCTGCAGGATGATTAACCCAAAGCCACTGAGTGGGTCCTCGATAGTGGATGTACAAATCACATGACTGGTGACAAGAATCTATTGATGGATGCTCCTTTATCACCATCGCATCTAAAGCATATCATCTTCGCTGAAAAAGGCAAAAGTCAGGTATTGGGTCTAGGTAAGGTTGCGATCACAAAGGATCGACACATGGACAAAGTCATGCTTGTCGAGTCCTTAGGATACAACCTTATGTTTGTCTCAATGCTTTGTGATCTTGATATGGTTGTTGTCTTTGGCAAGTATCGTTGTGTTGTGGTTATGGAAGCTGACAATTCCAAAGTCTTCGAAGGCTTTAGGAGAGGAGACTTGTATATTGTTGATTTCTCTACAGGACCGCAACCAGCCGTGTGCCTACTTGCAAAAGCTTCAGAAGGCTGGATATGGCATCGACGACTTGGTCATGCAGGCATGAGGAATTTGCACACACTTGCGAAGAAGAAGCATGTCATTGGCATTGAGAATGTCAAATTCCTCAAGGATCACTTGTGTGGAGCTTGTGAAGCTGGAAAGATGACCAAGGCTAAGCATCCAGCGAAGACTATCATGACCACTACTCGACCATTTGAATTGCTTCATATGGATCTTTTCGGTCCTAACCATTACTCAGCAGTCACAAATGATGCATCTCTCTATGGATTTGTTATTGTTGATGATTACTCTCGATACACATGGGTACACATTGTTACTTACAAACATGAAGTGCAGGAAGTCTTCAAACGATTTTCCTCGAGGGCTTCAACCAACTTTGGTGTGAAGATCAAGCACATCAGAAGTGACAATGGAACTGAGTTCAAGAATTCTGGTCTTGATGACTATCTTGATGAACTTGGTATTACTCATGAGTTATCTGCTCCTTACACTCCTCAGCAGAATGGCGTAGTGGAGCACAAGAACAGAACTCTTGTTGAGATGGCTCGCACTATGCTTTGATGAGTACAAGACGCCTCGTCACTTCTGGATTGAGGCAATTTATACTGCGTGCCACATCATCAACAGGGTATATCTTCAAAAATTCTTCAAGAAGACTGCCTATGAACTCCTCACTGACAAGAAACCCAATGTGAGTTATTTCAAAGTCTTCGGTGCTAAATGTTGGATTAGAGATCCTCATCACAATGCTAAATTTGCACCGAAAGCACATGAAGGTTTTATGCTTGGTTACGGAAAGGACTCGCACACCTACAGAGTCTTCAACAACGTTCTTCACAAGGTTGTTGAAACTGTAGATGTGCGGTTCGATGAAACTAATGGCTCGCAAAGAGAGCACCTACCCTCTGTGATAGATGAACCAGCACCTGAGGAAACTATCAAGTTCAAGGCTACTGAGGATGTCATTCCTACCGAAGAATCTGCTGAAGAATTCATTCCTGAACGTGAAGAAAGTCGAGCTAATGCACCTGAAGAAAACGCTGAAGAAAATGGTGCTGAAGAAAATGCTGATCAAATTCCTCGATGACAACCCACTCATCCTCGCATTGCAAAAGAAGTGCAAGTTGAAAAGATCATCGATGACATTAAAGCACCAGGTCCACTCACACGCTCAAAAGCTTCACATTTATCTAACTTTTGTGGGCACTATGCTTTTGTCTCTATCACAGAGCCCACTAAGGTAGATGAAGCATTTCTGGAGCCTGAGTGGATTCAGGCCATGCAAGAAGAATTACATCAATTCGAACTCAACAACGTCTGGGAACTGGTTACATGTCCAGATCCTCGCAAGCACAATATCATTGGCACAAAGTGGATCTACCGCAACAAGCAAGATGAAAATGGCCTTGTGGTGAGGAATAAGGCACGGCTTGTAGCTCAAGGCTACACACAGGTTTTGAGGATCCAAAGCATCCTGACAAAGTCTTCAGACTCAATAAGGCCCTCTATGGCCTCAAGCAGGCCCCTCGGGCGTGGTATGATACTTTGAAGGAATTCCTCATGAAGAAAGGCTTCAAACCCGGTTCACTCGACCCTACTCTTTTCACTAAATCTTATGATGGTGAATTGTTTGTGTGCCAAATATATGTTGATGATATTATCTTTGGCTGTACTGACCAACATTATAGTGATGAATTTGCCTATATGATGAGTGAAGAATATCAAATGTCTACGACGGGAGAGTTGAAATTCTTCTTAGGTCTTCAAATTCGTCAACAGCGAAATGACATATTCATATCTCAGGAGAAATACCTCAAGGATGTACTGAGGAAATTCGGCATGCAAGATTGCAAAGGCGTCAAATTCCTATGCCCACAAATGGCCATCTGTGCACTGATGAAAATGGTATTGACTTCGATCAAAAGGTATACCGCTCCATGATTGGTTCTTTATTGTATTTATGTGCATCTAGGCCAGATAATATGCTTAGTGTTTGCATGTGTGCCCGATTTCAAGCTACACCGAAGGAATCACACCATAAGGCTGTGAAGCATATTCTTTGATATCTAGCTCACACACCAACACTTGGATTATGGTACCCCAAGGGCTCGGCTTTTGATCTCATTGGATATTCTGACTCTGACTATGCTGGTGATCGTGTGGACTGCAAGTCAACATCTGGTACATGTCATTTCCTCGGACGATCTTTGGTATGTTGGTCCTCGAAGAAACATAACTGCGTATCATTGTCTACTGCTGAAGCTGAGTACATTGCTGCTGGTTCTTGCTGTGCTCAATTATTGTGGATGAAGAAAACTCTCAAGGACTACGGCGTCAACGTGAAGAATGTGCCTCTCTTCTGTGACAATGAGAGTGCCATCAAGATTGCTCACAACCCAGTTCAGCACTCGAAGACAAAGCGCATTCAGATTCGTCATCATTTTCTTCGCGATCATGTGTTGAAGGGCGACATTTCTATTGAGCATGTGAAGACTAAAGAACAGCTAGCCGATATCTTCACAAAGCCCTTGGATGAGAAGAGATTTAGCAAGTTGCGGTGTGAGCTAAATATCCTAGAATCTTCGAATGTTCTTTGAAAAGGACACTCATGCTAACACTTATGCAAAATTGATGACTTAGATGTGCAACACATGAAGAAACGTTTTTCTTCAATCAATGAAAAATAACACTCTAAGTGTGAAGAAATTAATGAAGAATTTGATTCTCAGAACCCTACGACAATTGTACGCGGTGTCTGAAATCATCATTCTTATACGGTGGGTCACGCCACCACAAAAGTTGAAAATCTTCAATTTGAGTTTTTCCTTAGTTTTTTTTGAAATTCCTCAGTTGTTCATATTCTTCAACTTTGCATTGTCTTCACCTTCTCCATCGTTTTTCTTCATTGGCTATAGATATATATATGAGTTTATGTCCTCTACAGCATTCACTTATGGCTAATTCTTCAAGTTGATTTTTCTGCTAAGTGAATGTGATCGGACCCTTCCCCCTCTATGCTATACTCAACCCAATCTATTCACAAATTCTTCATGTGCGTTCTATTTGAAACTCGTTCAAAATCTTCACTGTGTCCTTGTCAGCTGAAGAATTTGCGAACGGAACTTTTAACTTATCTTATCCAAATTTTCGGCTTTGCCGCTCAAACCGTTCCACATCCCACGAAATACTTATCTATTCACCCACGATCTAACATGATCTCCACTTCTCAGTACGTGGGTGACACATGTCAAGCGAATGAGAAGGGTCAGGGGCACGTTCGTCCAATTTCTTCAGGCGAACAGTTTTTCACCATGGCTATAAATACCCCCCTCTCCCCTTCCTCACTTCCTTTACTCCGCTCGATTTCTCTCCAGCTCGAGCTTCTCAAACCCTAGCGCCGCCGCTATTTCATCATCGCCGGTGAGGAAGAGCTTCACTGCCTCGACCTCATCACCGCCGTACTTGCGCCGGCCGTGGAAATCTTCACTCCGCCACCCCCGTAGCCGTCTTCCCCCGCCGAGTTAGGGCGTGGAAGATCTGCACAGACGAACTTCACTTCTCCACCTCACAGTTCGTCGTGTTCTTCGTCCAGGGTAATTAAAAGTTACTTTTACTACCCTCTTTGATTCAAATGATTTCTACAAAATCTTCAAAGGTGTTTATTCTTCAAATTTTTGACACACTAAACACCTCACATGTCATCTGTTCTTGATTCGTTTCTCTAAGCATCATTTTTCTTCAAGATTCCTCAATTGTGTGGATCTTCGATCTATACAACTCTGGAACCTAAGACAAAGAACGCTTAGTGAAATTCTTCAAGACTCATCTGGTCATATTCCTCAAACTTGTTTTTTTTAAAAACCTTCTGAGAACGCATATGACCTCTCCAAATTCCTCGCAACTATACTCTGTTCATAGGTACTCATGTCCGCTGCTGAATCACTAGGTTCTCATCAACTTTACTCATTTGCAGCGTTCCTCGAAGAAAAGTTGCATACTTCTTCAGAGAGTTCAATTGTTCAAATTCCTCAACTGAAGAAAATGGCTTATGGAAAGAAGCCACAGAAAGGAGGAAAGAGGCCTGAAATCAATACTGCCTTTGAAATCCCTGAGGACATTTATGCTGGGTACTGCACACCCCCTGAGGAAGATAAAAATCAGCGCAAGGTGCGCATTCAGAGGATAGAGAGGAGATGGGCAAAAGAGTGGAGGGAGTACATGTATGTGACTCCAAAATACATGAAGAAATTCGCTGTTACTCCTCCATGCTCAAGACCACCATTGGCACCTGGCCAAGAAGCAGATCCCACTAGCATCAAGCGCGGTGAGGATTTTCCTGAAGAATGGGCCAAGCGCCAGGCCAAGTTGGCCAAACAGGCAAAAGATGCAGTGAAGAAATTCAACGAAGACTCTACTGCTGCTGCTGCTGCTGCTGCTGAGGCCTCTGTAAGGCCGAAGAAATCCATGGCAAAGAAGCCTGCGCATAAGCCAAGTGCCTCTTCTTCAATGCCCTCACGGCCAATTTCCTCAGCTAAGCCCTCACGGCCAATTCCTCACGCCGCCCCTGCTCCTCCAAAGTCCTCAGCTGCTCCGATCAAATCCTCAGCACCTCTGCATCTTGCCACGTGCCAAAGGACTACAGGCATCTCTATTGCCTCAGGAGCTTCAGCTAGTTCCTCAGCTGCTCCAAATTCTTCAACAGGACCCTCTCTGCTGAAGACAAAGACCACTGCTGGACGAGGCTCTCGCCCAAGTCCACACAAGAAGCAGGTCGCCTTCCAAGTGTCGTCTGAAGAAGACGAAGCTGATGATGAAGAACTTGCTGAAATCATCAGAGATAGGCAAGTCAGGGCCACTAGAGCCAAGGGCACAAATGTGCCTCTGCTTTTGGATCCAAAGTTGATCCTCCACTACATTGATCTCTGGCACAAGGACCCAAACACTCCTATGCCTGACTTCAAGCTGACTCCTAGTCAAAGTCATATGCTGACTGCCTTCATCCAAGAAGAGAAATGGAAATTTGAGAAGGCCAGGCAACTCAAGAAAGCGCAGTACATGAAGGAGAAATTCCTGAAGAACAACGTTGTCTCTATGACAACTGATGAACTTGTAAAGATCCAGTCTGAAATCAAAGTCCTCAGCGATGATTTCAATGCTTACTATGCTGATTGGAAAGGAGCCAAGGTCAGGTTTGTCAAACTGACCAAGATGTTCACCTCAAATGTTGCAGCCCCATTGCAACAAGAAATTCCTCAGGCTGAAGTATCTGCTCAGCCAACTGAAGAACATGCCAGCACCGCTGATGACAATCAGGCTGCTGAAGAAAATATGAGTTCCAGGGCTGATGACTGTATTCCAGCCGCTGATGAAATTGCCAGGGCATCCACTAGTGGTGCGCCTGAAGAAAATGAAGAAGTCAGGGCAACTGCATCAGTTGTGCCTGAAGAAAATCAACCACATTCCTCTGCTCCTCCTGCGCCAACCCCAACTCCAATCCTTCCATCTGCATCAGATGTGAGGAAAGACCAAGGCTGCAGAGCGTGTAGCAGTGAAGAAAAGGAAAGCATCAGCTCCTTCAGATTCTTCAGCACCGAAGAAGATGAAGAAATTGACAAGCTCATTTGCTAATCCAATTGATGCTGTTCCAGTTTCCTCCATGCCATCAAAGGAAGTCGTCCCTTTTGATGAAGAATATGTGATCCCTAGCGGATCTGATGAAGAAAATCCTTCTGCTGCTTCGTAAGAGCAGATGGATGAAGAAATTGAAGTGGATAAAATCCCTTCAACCCCCACAGTTTCCTCGCCTATGCCTTAGTTTTCTGCTGAAGAGGCTGGCGTTGAAGAAATGGAAGATGAAGATGTGGACATTGGCTGTACCACACCAGTGATGAATGATGACTTCTGGGAAAGTCAGCACCCCAACTCTCCACTCTTCACTCCATTGCAACATATTCCTCAGTCCCCAGCAACTACAGTTCAAATGGGATCTGATGAAGCTCATGAAGACATTCCAGCCGCCAGTGCTGAAGAAAATGAAAATGAAGAATTGAAGAACCAGGCTGCCACTGAAGAGGAACCAGAAATTCCTCAGCCTGAAGAACCTGAGATTGCGATTCCTGAGGTTGTCATGCAACTGACTGACACTCCTCTGCCCAAGCCAAAGGATCCATTCTCAAGGAAGCAAAAATGCAAGGCTGATGATTTCTTCGGCGAGCACGTATTCTTCACAGACTACAACCCCTATGACTCTGCTCGCATTAGGAAGAGGCGTTTCTGGACTACTAGCCAGGCAAATTTTTATTCCTCAGTGCTGTTCAACAAAGACAAAGTCTTCGATCACGAGCACATTCCTCACGTGGATATGGAATCTCTGCCATGCTTCGTGCCAGTCCTCAGTGTTCTTTATGATGCTGGACTGTTAAATTTCTGACTGATATATGTGATTGGAATGAAGAGCTTATTCTTCAATTTTATGCAACGCTGCACATCACCTGCAACTCTGAAGACGTGAATTCATGGGTGCTGGACTGGATGTCTGAAAACACTCACTACAAAGCACCAGCTACTGAATTGCTTCATGCTTTGCCTCCCAGTCCGCCCCTTGAAGGTGCTTGTTGCGTCTACAATGAACCTGAGCTTACCAATCACTACATGCAAGTGCTGATGAAGCCTTTAAAGCCAGGTCAGGCCCCAAGAACAAAATTCCTTGTGAAGGAATTGCTGTATGTGCCTCGGACTGTCTATCGCATTTTGATGAAGACATTGAGTCCTATCAAGGGCCACGACTCAAATGAAGAAGTCGTTGGCATCATGAAGAATCTGCTTTTCAATATCATTCATGGCGTTCCTGTCAACTTCCATGCTTTGTTCGTGAGGACTCTGGCCAATGTCGCAATGTCACCGTTTGAGTTGAAGCCTTATGCTCCGTGGATTATGAGATTCATCAGAACAAGGTCTTCACTCAACTACAAAGCTGATACACTGAACCATTGCAGCTACTTGCCCCCGATTGAAGTCCTCAAACGGACATTTTCCTCAGCTGATGAAAAGGGCAAGGCTACTGCTGTAATTGATGAAGGCATTCGTCCATTGGATGGTCAATTTCGCAAGGCTGCATCCTACTCCACCAATGATGACTCTGCCACCCATGACTCTGCCGCCAACGCACCCAAGCAAAATCCTCAAGGCACAGCTCCCAGGGTGATGACTGACCGTGAGCTTCTCCTCGGTCTTCACCAGAAGGTTGATCGCAATCACAAATGGGTCAAGCGTCAGTTTGGTTCAATGCTTCACAACATGACAGCTACCCACAATGCAATGAAGAAAAACCACTACTACCTTCATGAAACCCTCAACCGCACCTAGGCTGTTCTGTCGCACATATGTGGTGAAGAAGATCTGAAGAAAATGGGTCTCAAGGAAGATTTTGACCGGGCTGCACCTCCTCCGAAGAAGTACAAGAAGGTCAAGGTTCCTTCCTTGGTGGCCAACTCCTATTCTTCAAAAGTATGCATAGCAGAACACAAGCATAGTCATCATGATGAAATGAAGACAAGCACAGAGTACAGAAAGCGTAAACACAGGATAACACAGGTTGAAGACAAACAGACTGAAGAAATTGAACTGAGGAAATTGAGAAAGTCTTCAGTCAATGTCTTCAAACACAGATATGAACAAGCATACAACACAGTAATGAAGAAATGAAAGAGTTGAGGAAATAGAACCAGTTGGCTTGGTGAAGACAATGATTTGGTAGATCCATTGTTGGGGTCGTTTGTTGTAGTAGGGCCTGCTGCAGTGTCATCCAAGTCTTCATGCTCGTCGGTGTCGCGCGATGAAGAATAGGAGCTGGCCACCAAGGAAGGAACCTTGACCTTCTTGTACTTCTTCGGAGGAGGTGCAACCCGGTCAACATCTTCCTTGAGACCCATTTTCTTCAGATCTTCTTCACCATATATGTGCGACAGTACAGCCCAGGTGCGGTTGAGGGTTTCATGAAGGTAGTAGTGGTTTTTCTTCATTGCATTGTGGGTAGTAGTCATGTTGTGAAGCATTGAACCAAACAGACGCTTGACCCATTTGTGATTGCGATCAACCTTTTGGTGAAGACCGAGGAGAAGCTCACGGTCAGTCATCACCCTGG
Organism: Aegilops tauschii subsp. strangulata; assembly: GCF_002575655.3. Lineage (NCBI taxonomy): Eukaryota > Viridiplantae > Streptophyta > Magnoliopsida > Poales > Poaceae > Aegilops > Aegilops tauschii. The sequence goes on from NC_053040.3 coordinate 182,797,926, forward strand.
GAGCTGTGCCTTGAGGATTTTGCTTGGGTGCGTTGGCGGCAGAGTCATGGGTGGCAGAGTCATCATTGGTGGATTAGGATGCAGCCTTGCGAAATTGACCATCCAATGGACGAATGCCTTCATCAATTACAGCAGTAGCCTTGCCCTTTTCATCAGCTGAGGAAAATGTCCATTTGAGGACTTCAATCGGGGACAAGTAGCTGCAATGGTTCAGTGCATCAGCTTTGTAGTTGAGTGAAGACCTTGTTCTGATGAATCTCATAATCCACGGAGCATAAGGCTTCAACTCAAACGGTGACATTGCGACATTGGCCAGAGTCCTCACGAACAAATCATGGAAGTTGACGGGAACGCCATGAATGATATTGAAAAGCAGATTCTTCATGATGCCAACGACTTCTTATTCATTTGAGTCGTGTCCCTTGATAGGACTCAATGTCTTTGTCAAAATGCGATAGACAGTCCGAGGCACATACAACAATTCCATCACAAGGAATTTTGTTCTTGGGGCCTGACCTGGCTTCAAAGGCTTCATCAGCACTTGCATGTAGTGATTGGTAAGCTCAGATTCATTGTAGACGCAACAAGCACCTTCAAGGGGCGGACTGAGAGGCAAAGCACGAAGCAATTCAGTAGCTGGTGCTTTGTAGTGAGTGTTTTCAGACATCCAGTCCAGCACCCATGAATTCACGTCTTCAGAGGTGCCGGTGATGTGAAGTGTTGCATAAAATTGAAGAATTATCTCTTCATTCCAATCACATATGTCAGTGCAGAAATTTAACAATCCAGCGTCGTGAAGAACACTTAGGACTGGCACAAAGCATGGCAGAGATTCCATATCCACGTGAGGAATGTGCTCAGGATCGAAGACTTTGTCTTTGTCGAACAGCACTAAGGAATAGAAATTTGCCTGGCTGGCAGTCCAGAAACGCCTCTTCCTTATGCGAGCAGAGTCATAAGGGTTGTACTCAGTGAAGAATACGTGCTCGCCGAAGAAATCATCAGCCTTGGATTTTTGCTTCCTTGAGAATGGATCCTTTGGCTTGGGCAGAGGAGTGTCAGTCAGTTGCATGATGACCTCAGGAATCGCAATCTCAGGTTCTTCAGGCTGAGGAATTTCTGGTTCTTCTTCAGTGGCAGCCTGGTTCTTCAATTCTTCATTCTCATCTTCTTCAGCACTAGCGGCTGGAATGTCTTCATGACCTTCATCAGATCCCATTTGAACTGTAGTGACTGGGGACTGAGGAATTTGCTATAGTGGAGTGAAGAGTGGAGAATTGGGATGCTGACTTTCACCACGTCTTGAGAGCTTCTGGAATTTCTTCACTAGCAGTGCTAGATCATGGCTCAGTTCTTCAGGGTCACCAAGGCTGCTGCCAGAGTCTTCATCCTCAGACTCGGAAACTGCCTTGGCCTTCAGTGCACGTGATTTGCCATAGCTCGAACCATAGAGATCTCTCTTTTCAGCAAGCTGGAACTCATGAGTGTTTAGCCTTTCGAGGATATCAGCGGGATCAAGTGACTTGTAATCAGCACGTTCTTGTATCATCAATGCCAGAGTATCAAATGAAGAATCAAGCGATCTCAACAATTTCTTCACCACCTCATGGCCGGTGATGTCAGTGGCACCAAGTGCTTGAAGCTCATTTGAGATGTCATTGAGGCGATCGAAGGTTTGTTGAACATTTTCATTGTCGAGTCTTTTGAAGCGGTTGAAGAGATTGCGAAGAACATCAACTCGAGAGTCACGCTGAGTTGAGACTCCTTCATTCACTTTGGACAGCCTATCCCAGATAAGCTTAGCAGTTTCCAAAGCACTCACTCGTCCATACTGTCCTTTGCTCAGATGGCCACATATGATATTCTTCGCTTGAGAATCGAGTTGCTTGAATCTCTTCACATCGGCATCGTTCAGTGAGGGTGAGACAGAGGGAACACCATTTTCCACAACATACCAGAGATCGTTATCAATTGCCTCAAGATGCATTCGCATCTTATTCTTCCAGTAGGGGTAGTCCGTCCCATCGAAGGTAGGACACCCAGCAGAGACCTTGATCATACCTGCGGTCGACATAACTAAAACTCCAGGCGGTTAAACCAAAATCACACAGAACAAGGGAGTACCTTGCTCTGATACCAATTCAAAGTGCGTTATATCGACTAGAGGGGGGTGAATAGGCGATTTTTATGAATTCTTCACTGAGGAATTTGTGGGTGAGGAAATTCCTTAGCGAAGAACTACTTGCAACGGAATAAGTACTCAAAAGTATGCATAGCAGAACACAAGCATAGTCATCATGATGAAATGAAGACAAGCATAGAGTACATAAAGCGTAAACACAGGATAACACAGGATGAAGACAAACAGACTGGAGAAATTGAACTGAGGAAATTGAGAAAGTCTTCAGTCAAAGTCTTCAAACACAGATATGAACAAGCATACAACACCGTAATGAAGAAATGAAAGAGTTGAGGAAATAGAACCAGTTGGCTTGGTGAAGACAATGATTTGGTAGACCAGTTCCAACTGCTGTCTCAGTTGTACGTCTGGTTGGAGCGGCTAGGTATTTAAACCTGAGGACACACAGTCCCGGACACCCAGTCCTGAACATGCAGTCCAGGACACTTAGTCCTCACCGTATTCTCCTTGAACTAAGGTCACACAGACCTCATCCAATCACTCGTGGTAAGTCTTCAGGTGACTTCCAAACCTTCACAAACTAGGTCACTCGGCGATCCACAATTTCCTCTTGGATGCTCTAGACCATGACGCCTAACCGTCTGGAAGAAGCACAGTATTCAAAGCTAACAAGCGTCGGATCCACACAGGATCAATCTCTTCAGTGATGCTCAATCAATTGGGGTTTGTAGGTGTTTGGGTTTGGGTTTTCCTCACTTGATGATTTTCGCTCAAAGTCCTCGGAGGATGGGATGCTCTCAAATGACAAGTGTCAGTTTCTCTCGGAGCAGCCAACCAGCTAGTGGTTGTAGGGGGCGGCTATTTATAGCCTAGGGAGCAGCCCGACATGATAAGACATAAATGCCCTTCAATGATATGACCGTTAGGTGGATAAGATATTTTGGGACAGCTGGCGCATAGCACAACAACGGTCGGAAATTTGAGGCTCAGATTCCTCAGGGCTATCATGTTCCTCACTGTGTAGGCAATCCGCACTGGCGAATTCCTAACTCCTCAGTCAGAACAAATTCCTCAGATACCAGAAGAACTTCATCTCTGTCACTGAAGAATATGACTGAACTGTATGAGATTTCCAATGGCTTCACTCGAAGGTATTGGTAGGTGTAGGATTTTGAGTTGAGCATCACATGGAAATTTTTCCTTAGTATTTCCTCGACCCCCTTTAACAGTACGGTGTTTCCTATGACTCAACAAAGAGAAAATGAAACTACGAAAACATAAGTCTTCACGCTTCATGTTCCTCAAACGAATACCAAGTCTTCAAGGTCACACCAATTTCTTCACTTTCAAAGTCTTCAGAAATACCAAAGTCTTCAGTCGAAGAACTTCATTTTTAGGGGTCGACTTTCTCTATAAATATCAAACTCCTCATAGACTTATAGACATGTGTACACTAATAAACACATTAGTCCCTTAACCTACAAGTCTTCAATACACCAAAATCGCTAAGGGGCACTAGATGCACTTACAATCTCCCCCTTTTTGGTGATTGATGACAATATAGATTAAGTTTTCAACAGGGATAAACATATGAAGTGTAAATACTGATATTGAGGAATTTGATTGCAAGATATAGAAGAACTCCCCCTGAAGATGTGCATAGTGAGGAATTTGCTTTTGAAGCAATGCACACTTGAAGAGTTGAATCATGGAGATCTCCCCCTATATCTTGTAATTCATACACGCATTTGACATATAATATGAAGAATTTGAAATGCATGATGAAATATGGTGACTGATGTAATTCAGCATGCGTGCAATAATATTAACGAGGAATAAGCATGAAGAAGAAACAGCAAAAGTATCAGGCCACCATAGAGTTTAAGTTTACAACTCGATCCAGCAAAGTCATCAGAAGAACGGGAGTTGTAACTTTAGAAGAAAAAAATGCCCATAAATGCCCATAAGATAGACCCGCTTGAAGACTAACTCAAATTTCTCCCCCTTTGTCATCAAAGGACCAAAAGGGTCGAAAATGAGGACTAACGCCCCTGAAGAATATCAAGGTGATGAAGGAGCGTCAGCGTTGTTAGGGTCGTTTGTTGTAGTAGGGCCTGCCGTAGTGTCGTCCAAGTCTTCATGCTCGTCGGTGTCGCGCGATGAAGAATAGGAGCTGGCCACCTAGGAAGGAACCTTGACCTTCTTGTACTTCTTCGGAGGGGGTGCAGCCCAGTCAAGATCTTCCTTGAGACCCATTTTCTTCAGATCTTCTTCACTATAGACTTGAGACAGAACAGCCCAGGTGCGGTTGAGGGTTTCGTGAAGGTAGTAGTGGTTTTTTTTCACTGCATTGTGGGTAGCAGTCATGTTGTGAAGAATTGAACCAAACTGACGCTTGACCCATTTATGATTGCGATCAACCTTCTGATGAAGACTGAGGAGAAGCTCACGGTCAGTCATCACCCTGGGTGCTGTGCCTTGAGGATTTTGCTTGGGTGCGTTGGCGGCAGAGTCATGGGTGGCAGAGTCATCATTGGTGGAGTAGGATGCAGCCTTGCAAAATTGTCAATCCAATGGACGAATGCCTTCATCAATTACAGCCGTAGCCTTGCCCTTTTCATCAGCTGAGGAAAATGTCCGTTTGAGGACTTCAATCGGAGGCAAGTAGCTGCAATGGTTCAGTGTATCAGCTTTATAGTTGAGTGAAGACCTTGTCCTGAGGAATCTCATAATCCAAGGTGCATAAGGCTTCAGCTCAAACGGTGACATAGCGACATTGGCCAGAGTCCTCATGAAGAAATCATGGAAGTTGACGGGAACGCCATGAATGATATTGAAAAGCAGATTCTTCATGATGCCAACGCCTTCTTCTTCATTTGAGTCGTGGCCCTTGATAGGACTCAATGTCTTTGTCAAAATGCGATAGACAGTCCGAGGCACATACAACAATTCCTTCACAAGGAATTTTGTTCTTGGGGCCTGACCTGGCTTCAAAGGCTTCATCAGCACTTGCATGTAGTGATTGGTAAGCTCAGGTTCATTGTAGACGCAACAAGCACCTTCAAGGGGCGGACTGAGAGGCAAAGCACGAAGCAATTCAGTAGCTGGTGCTTTGTAGTGAGTGTTTTCAGACATCCAGTCCAGCACCCATGAATTCACGTCTTCAGAGTTGCCGGTGATGTGCACTGTTGCATAAAATTGAAGAATTAGCTCTTCATTCCAATCACATATGTCAGTGCAGAAATTTAACAATCCAGCGTCGTGAAGAACACTTAGGACTGGCACGAAGCATGGCAGAGATTCCATATCCACGTGAGGAATGTGCTCATGATCGAAGACTTTGTCTTTGTCGAACAGCACTGAGGAATAGAAATTTGCCTGGCTGGCAGTCCAGAAACGCCTCTTCCGTATGCGAGCAGAGTCATAAGGGTTGTACTCGGTGAAGAATACGTGCTCGCCGAAGAAATCATCAGCCTTGAATTTTTGCTTCCTTGAGAATGGATCCTTTGGCTTGGGCAGACGAGTGTCAGTCAGTTGCATGATGACCTCAGGAATCGCAATCTCAGGTTCTTCAGGCTGAGGAATTTCTGGTTCTTCTTCAGTGGCAGCCTGGTTCTTCAATTCTTCATTCTCATCTTCTTCAGCACTAGCGGCTGGAATGTCTTCATGACCTTCATCAGATCCCATTTGAACTGTAGTGACTGGGGACTGAGGAACTTGCTGCAGTGGAGTGAAGAGTGGAGAATTGGGATGCTGACTTTCGCAAAAGTCATCATTCATCACTGGTGTGGTACAGCCAATGTCCACATCTTCATCTTCCACTTCTTCAACGCCAGCCTCTTCAGCTGTGAACTGAGGCATAGGCGAGGAAACAACTGGTGTTGAAGGGATTTGATCCGCTTCAATTTCTTCATCCATCTGCTCTGACGAAGCAGCAGAAGGATTTTCTTCATCAGATCCACTAGGGATCTCATATTCTTCATCAAAAGGGATGATTTCCTTTGATGGCATGGAGGAAACTAGAACAACATCAATTGGATTAGCAAATGAACTGGTCAAAGGCTTCATCTTCTTCGGAGCTGAAGAATCTGAAGTAGCTGATGCTTTCCTTTTCTTTACAGCTGCACGCTCTGCAGCCTTGGTCTTCTTCAAATCTGATGCAGATGGAAGGATCGGAGTTGGGGTAGGCGCAGGAGGAGCAGAGGAATTTGGTTTAGTTTCTTCAGGCACAACTGATGCAGTTGCCCTGACCTCGTCATTTTCTTCAGGCGCACCACTAGTGGATGCCCTCGCAATTTCTTCAGCGGCTGGAATGCAGTCATCAGCCATGGAACTCACATTTTCTTCAGCAGCCTGATTATCATCAGCGGTGCTGGCATGTTCTTCAGTTGGCTGAGCAGATGCATCAGCCTGAGGAATTTCTTGTTGCGATGGGGCTGCAACATTGGTGGTGAACCTCTCAGTCAGTTTAACAAACCTGACCTTGGCTCCTTTCCAATCAGCATAGTAAGCGTTGAAATCATCGCTGAGGACTTTGATTTCAGACTGGATCTTTACAAGTTCATCAGTTGTCATAGAGACAACGTTGTTCTTCAGGAACTTCTCCTTCCTGTACTGTGCTTTCTTGAGCTGCCTGGCCTTCTCATATTTCCATTTTTCTTCTTGGATGAAATGGGTCAGCATGTGACTTTGGCCAGGTGTCAACTTGCAATGAGGCATAGGAGTGTTTGGGTGCTTGTGCCAGAGGTCAATGTAGTCGAGGATCAACTTTGGATCCAAAAGCAGTGGCACATCTGTGCCTTTGGCTCTAGCGGCCCTGACTTGCCTATCTCTGATGATCTCAGCAAGTTCTTCATCATCAGCTTCGTCTTCTTCAAACGGCACTTGGAAGGCGACCTGCTTCTTGTGAGAACTTGGGCGAGAGCCACGTCCAGCAGTGGTCTTTGTCTTCAGCAGAGAGGGTCCTGTTGAAGAATTTGGTGCAGCTGAGGAACTAGCCGAAGCTGCTGAGGCAATGGAGATGCCTGTAGTCCTTTGGCACGTGGCGAGATGCACAGGTGCTAAGGATTTTGTCGGAGCAGCTGAGGACTTTGGAGGAGCAGGAGCGGCTTGAGGAATTGGCCGTGAGGGCTTAGCTGAGGAAATTGGCCGTGATGGCATTGAAGAAGAAGCACTTGGCTTATGCGCAGGCTTCTTTGCCATGGATTTCTTCGGCCTTACAGAGGCCTCAGCAGCAGCAGCAGCAGTAGAGTCTTCGTTGAATTTCTTCACTGCATCTTTTGCCTGTTTGGCCAACTTGGCCTGGCGCTTGGCCCATTCTTCAGGAAAATCCTCACCGCGCTTGATGCTAGTGGGATCTGCTTCTTGGCCAGGTGCCAATGGTGGTCTTGAGCATGGAGGAGTAACAGCGAATTTCTTCATGTATTTTGGAGTCACATACCTGTACTCCCTCCACTCTTTTGCCCATCTCCTCTCTATCCTCTGAATGCGCACCTTGCGCTGATTTTTATGTTCCTCAGGGGGTGTGCAGTACCCAGCATAAATGTCCTCAGGGATTTCAAAGGCAGTATTGACCTCATGCCTCTTTCCTCCTTTCTGTGGCTTCTTTCCATCAGCCATTTTCTTCAGTTGAGGAATTTGAACAATTGAACTCTCTGAAGAAGCATGCAACTTTTCTTCGAGGAACGCTGCAAATGAGTAAAGTTGATGAGAACCTAGTGATTCAGCAGTGGAGATGAGTACCTGTGAACAGAGTATAGTTGCGAGGAATTTGGAGAGGTCATATGCGTTCTCAGAAGGTTTTTCAAAATGAACAAGTTTGAGGAATTTGACCAAATGAGTCTTGAAGAATTTCACTAAGCGTTCTTTGTCTTAGGTTCCAGAGTTGTATAGATCAAAGATCCACACAATTGAGGAATCTTGAAGAAAAATGATGCTTAGTGAAACGAATCAAGAACAGATGATATGTGAGGTGTTTAGTGTGTGAGGATTTGAAGAAAAACACCTTTGAAGATTTTGTAGTAAACATTTAAATCAAAGAGGGCAGTAAAAGTAACTTTTAATTACCCTGAACGAAGAACACGACGAACTGGGATGTGGAGAAGTGAAGCTCGTCTGTGCAGATCTTTCACGCCCTAACTTGGCGGAGGAAGACGGCTACGGCGGCGGCGGAGTGAAGATTTCCGTGGCCGGCGCGAGTACGGCGGCGACGAGGTCGAGGCAGTGAAGCTCTTCCTCACCGGCGACGATGATTGAGCGGCGGCGCTAGGGTTTGAGAAGCTCGAGCTGGAGAGAGGTCGAGCGGAGTAAAAGAAGTGAGGAAGGGGAGAGGGGGTATTTATAGCCACGGTGAAAAACTGTTCGCCCAAAGAAGTTGGACGAACGTGCCTTTGACCCTTCTCATTCGCTTGACATGTGTCACCCATGTACTGAGAAGTGTAGATCGTGTAAGATCGTGGGTGAATGGATATGTATATCGTGGGAAGCGGAACGGTTTGAGCGGCAAAGCCGAAAATTTGGATAAGATAAGTTAAAAGTTCCGTTCGCAAATTCTTCAGCTGACAAGGACACAGTGAAGATTTTGAACGAGTTTCAAATAGAACGCACATGAAGAATTTGTGAATAGATTGGGTTGCGTATAGCATAGAGGGGGAAGGGTCCGATCACATTCACTTAGCAGAAAAACCAACTTGAAGAATTAGCCATAAGTGAATGGTGTAGAGGACATAAACTCATATATATATATAGCTAATGAAGAAAAACGATGGAAACAGTGAAGATTTTGCAAAGTTGAAGAATATGAACAATTGAGGAATTTCAAAACTGAGAAAAAAACTCAAATTGAAGATTTTCAACTTTTGTGGTGGCGTGACCCACCGTATAAGAATGATGATTTCAGACACCGCGTACAATTGTCGTAGGGTTCTGAGAATCAAATTCTTCATTAATTTCTTCACACTTAGAGTGTTATTCTTCATTGATTGAAGAAAAACGTTTCTTCATGTGTTGCACATCTAAGTCATCATTTTTGCATAAGTGTTAGGATGAGTGTCCTTTTCAAAGAACATTCTAAGATTCTAGGATATTTAGCTCACACTGCAACTTGCTAAATCTCTTCTCATCCAAGGGCTATGTGAAGATATCGGCTAGCTGTTCTTCAGTCTTCACGTGCTCAATGGAAATGTCGCCCTTCAACACATGACCGCGAAGAAAATGATGACGGATCTGAATGTGCTTTGTCTTCGAGTCCTGAACTGGGTTGTGAGCAATCTTGATGGCACTCTCATTGTCACAGAAGAGAGACACATTCTTCACGTTGACGCCGTAGTCCTTGAGAGTTTGCTTCATCCACAGGAATTGAGCATAGCAAGAACCAGCAGCAATGTACTCAGCTTCAGCAGTAGACAGTGATACGCAGTTCTGCTTCTTCGAGGACCAACAGACCAAAGATCGTCCGAGGAAATGAAATGTACCAGATGTTGACTTGCGATCCACACGATCACCAGCATAGTCAGAGTCAGAATATCCAACGAGATCAAAAGCTGAGCCCTTGGGGTACCATAATCCTAGTGTTGGTGTGTGAGCTAGATATCGAAGAATATGTTTCACAGCCTTATGGTGGGATTCCTTCGGTGTAGCTTGAAATCGGGCACACATGCAAACACTAAGCATAATATCTGGCCTAGATGCACATAAGTACAATAAAGAACCAATCATGGAGCGGTATACCTTTTTATTGAAGTCAATACCATTTTCATCAGTGCACAATGGCCATTTGTCGGCATCAGAATTTTGACGCCTTTGCAATCTTGCATGCTGAATTTCCTTAGTACATCCTTGAGGTATTTCTCCTGAGATATGAATACGCCATTGCGCTGTTGACGAATTTGAAGACCTAAGAAGAATTTAACCTCTCCCATCATAGACATTTGATATTCTTCACTCATCATATAGGCAAATTCATCACTATAACGTTGGTCAGTACATCCAAAGATGATATCATCAACATATATTTGGCATACAAACAATTCATCATCATATGATTTAGTGAAAAGAGTAGGGTCGAGTGAACCGGGTTTGAAGCCTTTCTTCATGAGGAATTCCTTCAAAGTATCATACCACGCCCGAGGGGCCTGCTTGAGGCCATAGAGGGCCTTATTTAGTGTGAAGACTTTGTCAGGATGCTTAGGATCTTCAAAACCTGGGGGTTGAGCAACATATACTTCTTCCTCAAGCTTACCATTGAGGAATGCACTTTTCACATCCATTTGATATAAAGTGATATCATGATGGTTAGCATAAGCAAGTAATATGCGAATAGCTTCAAGTCTAGCAACAGGTGCAAAAGTTTCATCGAAATCAATTCCTTCAACCTGTGTGTAGCCTTGAGCTACTAACCGTGCCTTATTCCTCACCACAAGGCCATTTTCATCTTGCTTGTTGCGGTAGATCCACTTTGTGCCAATGATATTGTGTTTGCGAGGATCTGGACGATTGACCAGTTCCCAAACGTTGTTGAGATCGAACTGATGTAATTCTTCTTGCATGGCCTGAATCCACTCAGGCTCCAGAAATGCTTCATGTACCTAAGTGGGCTCTCTGATAGAGACAAAAGCATAGTGCCCACAAAAGTTAGATAAATGTGAAGCTTTTGAGCGTGTGAGAGGACCTGGTGCTTCAATGTCATCGATGATCTTCTCAACTTGCACTTCTTTAGCAACGCGAGGATGAGTAGGTTGTCGTCGAGGAATTTGATCAGCATTTTCTTCGGCAATTTCTTCAGGTGCATTAGCTCGACGTTCTTCATGTTCTGGAATGAATTCTTCAGCAGATTCTTCAGTAGGAATGACATCCTCAGTAGCCTTGAACTTGATAGTTTCCTCAGGTGCTGGTTCATCTATCACAGAGGTAGGTGCTCTCTTTGCGAGCCATTAGGTTCATCGAACCGCACATCTATAGTTTCAACAACCTTGTGAAGAACCGTGTTGAAGACTCTATAGGTGTGGGAGTCCTTTCCGTAACCAAGCATAAAACCTTCATGTGCTTTCGGTGCAAATTTAGCATTGTGATGAGGATCTCTAATCCAACATTTAGCACCGAAGACTTTTAAATAACTCACATTGGGTTTCTCGTCAGTGAGGAGTTCATAGGAAGTCTTCTTGAAGAATTTGTGAAGATATACCCTGTTGATGATGTGGCACGCAGTATAAATTGCCTCAATCGAGAAGTGACGAGGTGTCTTGTACTCATCAAGCATAGTCTTGTACTCAATCCAGAATTTGTGAAGATATACCCTGTTGAAGACTGAGGAGAAGCTCACGGTCAGTCATCACCCTGGGTGCTGTGCCTTGAGGATTTTGCTTGGGTGCGTTGGCGGCAGAGTCATGGGTGGCAGAGTCATCATTGGTGGAGTAGGATGCAGCCTTGCAAAATTGTCAATCCAATGGACGAATGCCTTCATCAATTACAGCCGTAGCCTTGCCCTTTTCATCAGCTGAGGAAAATGTCCGTTTGAGGACTTCAATCGGAGGCAAGTAGCTGCAATGGTTCAATGTATCAGCTTTATAGTTGAGTGAAGACCTTGTCCTGAGGAATCTCATAATCCAAGGTGCATAAGGCTTCAGCTCAAACGGTGACATAGCGACATTGGCCAGAGTCCTCATGAAGAAATCATGGAAGTTGACGGGACCGCCATGAATGATACTGAAAAGCAGATTCTTCATGATGCCAACGACTTCTTCATTTGAGTCGTGGCCCTTGATAGGACTCAATGTCTTTGTCAAAATGCGATAGACAGTCCGAGGCACATACAACAATTCCTTCACAAGGAATTTTGTTCTTGGGGCCTGACCTGGCTTTAAAGGCTTCATCAGCACTTGCATGTAGTGATCGGTAAGCTCAGGTTCATTGTAGACGCAACAAGCACCTTCAAGGGGCGGACTGAGAGGCAAAGCACGAAGCAATTCAGTAGTTGGTGCTTTGTAGTGAGTGTTTTCAGACATCCAGTCCAGCACCCATGAATTCACGTCTTCAGAGTTGCCGATGATGTGCACTGTTGCATAAAATTGAAGAATTAGCTCTTCATTCCAATCACATATGTCAGTGCAGAAATTTAACAATCCAGCGTCGTGAAGAACACTTAGGACTGGCACGAAGCATGGCAGAGATTCCATATCCATGTGAGGAATGTGCTCATGATCGAAGACTTTGTCTTTGTCGAACAGCACTGAGGAATAGAAATTTGCCTGGCTGGCAGTCCAGAGACGCCTCTTCCGTATGCGAGCAGAGTCATAAGGGTTGTACTCGGTGAAGAATACGTGCTCGCCGAAGAAATCATCAGCCTTGAATTTTTGCTTCCTTGAGAATGGATCCTTTGGCTTGGGCAGACGAGTGTCAGTCAGTTGCATGATGACCTCAGGAATCGCAATCTCAGGTTCTTCAGGCTGAGGAATTTCTGGTTCTTCTTCAGTGGCAGCCTGGTTCTTCAATTCTTCATTCTCATCTTCTTCAGCACTAGCGGCTGGAATGTCTTCATGACCTTCATCAGATCCCATTTGTACTGTAGTGACTGGGGACTGAGGAACTTGCTGCAGTGGAGTGAAGAGTGGAGAATTGGGATGCTGACTTTCGCAAAAGTCATCATTCATCACTGGTGTGGTACAGCCAATGTCCACATCTTCATCTTCCATTTCTTCAACGCCAGCCTCTTCAGCTGTGAACTGAGGCATAGGCGAGGAAACAACTGGTGTTGAAGGGATCTGATCCGCTTCAATTTCTTCATCCATCTGCTCTGATGAAGCAGCAGAAGGATTTTCTTCATCAGATCCGCTAGGGATCTCATATTCTTCATCAAAAGGGATGATTTCCTTTGATGGCATGGAGGAAACTGGAACAACATCAATTGGATTAGCAAATGAACTGGTCAAAGGCTCCATCTTCTTCGGAGCTGAAGAATCTGAAGTAGCTGATGCTTTCTTTTTTTCACAGCTGCACGCTCTGCAGCCTTGGTCTTCTTCACATCTGATGCAGATGGAAGGATCGGAGTTGGGGTAGGCGCAGGAGGAGCAGAGGAATTTGGTTCAGTTTCTTCAAGCACAACTGATGCAGTTGCCCTGACCTCGTCATTTTCTTCACGCGCACCACTAGTGGATGCCCTGGCAATTTCTTCAGCGGGTGGAATGCAGTCATCAGCCCTGGAACTCACATTTTCTTCAGCAGCCTGATTATCATCAGCGGTGCTGGCATGTTCTTCAGTTGGCTGAGCAGATGCATCAGCCTGAGGAATTTCTTGTTGCGATGGGGCTGCAACATTGGTGGTGAACCTCTCAGTCAGTTTAACAAACCTGACCTTGGCTCCTTTCCAATCAGCATAGTAAGCGTTGAAATCATCGCTGAGGACTTTGATTTTAGACTGGATCTTTACAAGTTCATCAGTTGTCATAGAGACAACGTTGTTCTTCAGGAACTTCTCCTTCCTGTACTGTGCTTTCTTGAGTTGCCTGGCCTTCTCATATTTCCATTTTTCTTCTTGGATGAAATGGGTCAGCATGTGACTTTGGCCAGGTGTCAACTTGAAATGAGGCATAGGAGTGTTTGGGTCCTTGTGCCAGAGGTCAATGTAGTCGAGGATCAACTTTGGATCCAAAAGCAGTGGCACATCTGTGCCTTTAGCTCTAGCGGCCCTGACTTGCCTATCTCTGATGATCTCAGCAAGTTCTTCATCATCAGCTTCGTCTTCTTCAGACGGCACTTGGAAGGCGGCCTACTTCTTGTGAGGACTTGGGCGAGAGCCACGTCCAGCAGTGGTCTTTGTCTTCAGCAGAGAGGGTCCTGTTGAAGAATTTGGTGCAGCTGAGGAACTAGCCGAAGCTCCTGAGGCAATGGAGATGCCTGTAGTCCTTTGGCACGTGGGGAGATGCACAGGTGCTGAGGATTTTGTCGGAGCAGCTGAGGACTTTGTTGGAGCAGGAGCGGCTTGAGGAATTGGCCGTGAGGGCTTAGCTGAGGAAATTGGCCGTGATGGCATTGAAGAAGAAGCACTTGGCTTGTGCGCAGGCTTCTTTGCCATGGATTTCTTCGGCCTTACAGAGGCCTCAGCAGCAGCAGCAGCAGTAGAGTCTTCGTTGAATTTCTTCACTACTTCCTTAGCCTGTTTGGCCAACTTGGCCTGGCGCTTGGCCCATTCTTCAGGAAAATCCTCACCGCGCTTGATGCTAGTGGGATCTACCTCTTTGCCAGGTGCCAATGGTGGTCTTGAGCATGGAGGAGTAACAGCAAATTTCTTCATGTATTTTGGAGTCACATACCTGTACTCCCTCCACTCTTTTGCCCATCTCCTTTCTATCCTCTGAATGCGCACCTTGCGCTGATTTTTATCTTCCTCAGGGGGTGTGCAGTACCCAGCATAAATGTCCTCAGGGATTTCAAAGGCAGTATTGACCTCAGGCCTCTTTCCTCCTTTCTGTGGCTTCTTTCCATCAGCCATTTTCTTCAGTTGAGGAATTTGAAGAATTGAACTCTCTGAAGAAGTATGCAACTTTTCTTCGAGGAACGTTGCAAATGAGTTAAGTTGATGAGAACCTAGTGATTCAGCAGCGGACATGAGTACCTGTGAACAGAGTATAGTTGCGAGGAATTTGTAGAGGTCATATGCGTTCTCAGAAGGTTTTTCAAAAAGAACAAGTTTGAGGAATTTGACCAGATGAGTCTTGAAGAATTTCACTAAGCGTTCTTTGTCTTAGGTTCTAGAGTTGTATAGATCGAAGATCCACACAATTGAGCAATCTTGAAGAAACATGATGGTTAGAGAAACAAATCAAGAACAGATGATATGTGAGGTGTTTAGTGTGTGAGGATTTGAAGAAAAACACCTTTGAAGATTTTGTAGTAAACATTTGAATCAAAGAGGGCAGTAAAAGTAACTTTTAATTACCCTGAATGAAGAACACGACGAACTAGGATGTGGAGAAGTGAAACTCGTCTGTGCAGATCTTCCACGCCCTAACTTGGCGGAGGAAGACGGCTACGTCGGCGGCGTAGTGAAGATTTCCGCGGCCGGCGCGAGTACGGCGGCTACGAGGTCGAGGCAGTGAAGCTCTTCCTCACCGGCGACGATGATGTAGCGGCGGCGCTAGGGTTTGAGAAGCTCGAGCTGGAGAGAGGTCGAGCGGAGTAAAAGAAGTGAGGAAGGGGAGAGGGGGTATTTATAGCCACGGTGAAAAACTGTTCGCCCAAAGAAGTTGGACGAACGTGCCTTTGACCCTTCTCATTCGCTTGACATGTGTCACCCACGTACTGAGAAGTGTAGATCGTGTTAGATCATGGGTGAATGGATATGAAGATTTTGAACGAGTTTCAAATAGAACGCACATGAAGAATTTGTGAATAGATTGGGTTGAGTATAGCATAGAGGGGGAAGGGTCCGATCACATTCACTTAGCAGAAAAACCAACTTGAAGAATTAGCCATAAGTGAATGCTGTAGAGGACATAAACTCATATATATATATATATAGCTAATGAATAAAAACGATGGAAACAGTGAAGATTTTGCAAAGTTGAAGAATATGAACAACTGAGGAATTTCAAAACTGAGAAAAAAACTCAAATTGAAGATTTTCAACTTTTGTGGTGGCGTGACCCACCGTATAAGAATGATGATTTCAGACACCGCGTACAATTGTCGTAGGGTTCTGAGAATCAAATTCTTCATTAATTTCTTCACACTTAGAGTGCTATTCTTCATTGATTGAAGAAAAACGTTTCTTCATGTGTTGCACATCTAAGTCATCAGTTTTGCATAAGTGTTAGGATGAGTGTCCTTTTCAAAGAACATTCGAAGATTCTAGGATATTTAACTCACACTGCAACTTGCTAAATCTCTTCTCATCCAAGGGCTTTGTGAAGATATCGGCTAGCTGTTCTTCAGTCTTCACATGCTCAATGGAAATGTCGCCCTTCAACACATGATCGCGAAGAAAATGATGACGGATCTGAATGTGCTTTGTCTTCGAGTGCTGAACTGGGTTGTGAGCAATCTTGATGGCACTCTCATTGTCACGGACGAGAGGCATATTCTTCACATTGACGCCGTAGTCCTTGAGAGTTTGCTTCATCTACAACAATTGAGCACAGCAAGAACCAGCAGCAATGTACTCAGCTTCAGCAGTAGACAGTCATACGCAGTTCCGCTTCTTCGAGGACCAACTGACCAAAGATCATCCGAGGAAATGACATGTACCAGATGTTGACTTGCGATCCACACGATCACCAGCATAGTCAGAGTCAGAATATCCAACGAGATCAAAAGCCGAGCCGTTGGGGTACCATAATCCTAGTGTTGGTGTGTGAGCTAGATATCGAAGAATATGTTTCACAGCCTTATGGTGTGATTCCTTCGGTGTAGCTTCAAATCGGGCACACATGCAAACACTAAGCATAATATCTAGCCTAGATGCACATAAGTACAATAAAGAACCAATCATGGAGCGGTATACCTTTTGATCGAAGTCAATACCATTTTCATCAGTGCACAGATGGCCATTTGTGGGCATCGGAATTTTGACGCCTTTGCAATCTTGCATGCTGAATTTCCTCAGTACATCCTTGAGGTATTTCTCCTGAGATATAAATACGCCATTGCGCTGTTGACGAATTTGAAGACCTAAGAAGAATTTAACCTCTCCCATCATAGACATTTGATATTCTTCACTCATCATATAGGCAAATTCATCACTATAACGTTGGTCAGTACATCCAAAGATGATATCATCAACATATATTTGGCATACAAACAATTCATCATCATATGATTTAGTGAAAAGAGTAGGGTCGAGTGAACCGGGTTTGAAGCCTTTCTTCATGAGGAATTCCTTCAAAGTATCATACCACGCCCGAGGGGCCTGCTTGAGGCCATAGAGGGCCTTATTTAGTGTGAAGACTTTGTCAGGATGCTTAGGATCTTCAAAACCTGGGGGTTGAGCAACATATACTTCTTCCTCAAGCTTACCATTGAGGAATGCACTTTTCACATCCATTTGATATAAAGTGATATCATGATGGTTAGCATAAGCAAGTAATATGCGAATAGCTTCAAGTCTAGAAACAGGTGCAAAAGTTTCATCGAAATCAATTCCTTCAACCTGTGTGTAGCCTTGAGCTACTAACCGTGCCTTATTCCTCACCACAAGGCCATTTTCATCTTGCTTGTTGCGGTAGATCCACTTTGTGCCAATGATATTGTGTTTGTGAGGATCTGGACGATTGACCAGTTCCCAAACGTTGTTGAGCTGGAACTGATGTAATTCTTCTTGCATGGCCTGAATCCACTCAGGCTCCAGAAATGCTTCATCTACCTTAGTGGGCTCTGCGATAGAGACAAAATCATAGTGCCCACAAAAGTTAGATAAATCTGAAGCTTTTGAGCATGTGAGAGGACCTGGTGCTTCAATGTCATCGATGATCTTCTCAACTTGCACTTCTTTAGCAACGCGAGGATGAGTAGGTTGTCGTCGAGGAATTTGATTAGCATTTTCTTAACCACCATTTTCTTCAGCAATTTCTTCAGGTGCATTAGCTCGACGTTCTTCATGTTCTGGAATGAATTCTTCAGCAGATTCTTCAGTAGGAATGACATCCTCAGTAGCCTTGAACTTGATAGTTTCCTCAGGTGCTGGTTCATCTATCACAGAGGGTAGGTGCTCTCTTTGCGAGCCATTAGTTTCATCGAACCGCACATCTACAGTTTCAACAACCTTATGAAGAACGTTGTTGAAGACTCTGTAGGTGTGCGAGTCCTTTCCATAACCAAGCATAAAACCTTCATGTGCTTTCGGTGCAAATTTAGCATTGTGATGAGGATCTCTAATCCAACATTTAGCACCGAAGACTTTGAAATAACTCACATTGGGTTTCTTGTCAGTGAGGAGTTCATAGGCAGTCTTCTTGAAGAATTTGTGAAGATATACCCTGTTGATGATGTGGCACGCAATATAAATTGCCTCAATCCAGAAGTGACAAGGCGTCTTGTACTCATCAAGCATAGTGCAAGCCATCTCAACAAGAGTTCTGTTCTTGCGCTCCACGAAGCCATTCTGCTGAGGAGTATAAGGAGCAGATAACTCATGAGTAATACCAAGCTCATCAAGATAGTCATCAAGACCAGAATTCTTGAACTCAGTTCCATTGTCACTTCTGATGTGCTTGATCTTCACACCAAAGTTGGTTGAAGCCCTCGAGGAAAATCGTTTGAAGACTTCCTGCACTTCATGTTTGTAAGTAACAATGTGTACCCATGTGTAACGAGAGTAATCATCAACAATAACAAGCCCATAGAGAGATGCGTCATTTGTGACAGCTGAGTAATGGTTAGGACCAAGTAGGTCCATGTGAAGCAATTCAAATGGTCGAGTAGTGGTCATGATAGTCTTCGCTGGATGCTTAGCCTTGGTCATCTTTCCAGCTTCACAAGCTCCACACAAGTGATCATTGAGGAATTTGACATTCTCAATGCCAATGACTTGCTTCTTCTTTGCAAGCATGTGCAAATTCCTCATGCCTGCATGACCAAGTCGTCGATGCCATAGCCAACCTTCTGAAGCTTTTGCGAGTAGGCACACGGCCGGTTGCGGTCCTGTAGAGAAATCAACAATATACAAGTCTCCTCTCCTAAAGCCTTCGAAGACTTTGGAATTGTCAGCTTCCATAACCACAACACAACGATACTTGCCAAAGACAACTACCATATCAAGATCACAAAGCATTGAGACAGACATGAGGTTGTATCCTAAGGACTCGACAAGCATGACTTGATCCAT
Source organism: Aegilops tauschii subsp. strangulata (assembly GCF_002575655.3). NCBI lineage: Eukaryota > Viridiplantae > Streptophyta > Magnoliopsida > Poales > Poaceae > Aegilops > Aegilops tauschii. The sequence continues at coordinate 182,816,879 of NC_053040.3, forward strand.
GTGTCGATCCTTTGTGATCGCAACCTTACCTAGACCCAATACCCGACTTTTGCCTTTGTTAGCGAAGATGATATGCTTCGGATGCGATGGTGATAAGGGAGCATCAATCAATAGATTCTTGTCACCAGTCATGTGATTTGTACATCCACTATCGAGGACCCACTCAGTGGCTTTGGGTTGATCATCCTGCAGATGAATTAGTGCAGCTTACGAACTTCATATACTTCATCAGTGAAGAATATGACATCACAATTCATCAGACCAATTTCATCAAGCAATGCAACAGTTAAAAACAGTATGAGGACGTGAGAAATGAAAGTTTATTTCTTCATGATTAGCCTGCGTCCTTTCAGGCACTCTTCAGGTCTCTAGCAAATTCTTCAGACGTTTGAGCACGTCTGGAGACCTGACCCTACAGAAGATATTAGTGCTTTTTCTTCACCACCCACATCTGAAGGGGTGGCAAAGAGTTCATCACTCTGCGAGCTCCATACGAAAAAGGTGGCATAGAAGCCAATCCATTTCGTTTCACATAAGAGAAGTTAGGGTAAGCATATGAATAAGCAGAGAAATTCTTCGAGGACTTATGAACATAATGATTAGAAGAATAATGCTCATATTCATAGCCCTTGGCTCTACCCTGCGAAACAGAGTTGTTAGCACGATGATGTTCATATGAGGACTTTGATCCTCTTGAGGAATATGATCCATGTGAGGAATTTGGTCCGTATGAGGACTTGGATCCATATGAAGAATTTGGTCCATATGAAGAATTTGATCTGGGGTTCCTAATCTTCACATGTGGTGTCATGAGGACATTCACCTGAAGACTTTCAAGGCACCTTTTGGGAACCCAGATTTTCTTCATAGGGGAACCGTTCCTGCAGTTAGTGCCAACATATCTAGCAAATACTTCACCATTCTGATTTTTGAACTGTTTACAGTTGGAGTCAAATGACTCATCAGAAGAATGAGAAGATTCACATGTAAAGCCAGATAAATTTGATGGATCAACTGGAGGTCCCTTTGCAGCAACCCATGAGGTTTTGGGGTACTGCTCAGGCTTCCAATATGTACCATCAGCATTGAGTTTCCTCTCAAAGGCAATACCCTCTTTCCTAGGGTTTCTGTTGAGGATCTGCTTTTTAAGCACATCACAAAGAGTCTGATGCCCTTTGAGGCTTTTGTACATGCCTGTCATGTACAATTCCTTCAGCCCTGCATCGTTAGTGATACTAGCAATGTCCTCAGATGAGGAATTAATGATAGCAGAGACAGTTGAGGAATTTGTAGCATTAGAAGCATTTGAACATTCAGGTGAAGAATTAGCAGATTCATGTTCAATGCATTTCAAACATGGAGGAACAAATTCTACCTAAGCAGCGCTGATTTATTGAGCAAGTAATGAATCGCGCTCCTTCTGAAGATCTTCATAACTCAGTTTTAGCTTCTCAAGATCTTGCTTTCTTTGAAGAAATTCATAAGAAAACTTCTCATGATCAGACAAGAGAGTGTTATGATGACCTTGAAGGTTGTCAAACCTAGTCTGAAGTCTCTGAAGATTTTCAGTCAAGGTTTTAGTGCGATCCATTTCTTCACCCAACATATCATCACTTTTGTCTAGCATGTTTTGAACCTTTTCAAGGGCCCTTTGTTTTTTCATAGCAATCTTAGCAAGTTTAGAATAGCTGGGCTTAAGGTTTTCATAAGATTCATTCTCACTTGATTCAGAGGAGGTATATTTGGGTACCTTGGCACCCTTTGCCATGAAGCAATAGGTGGGAGCGTAGTCATCATTGCCTTCACCAGCCTTGTTGGTGAGGTCATTTTCTTCCGTGTTGAAGATAGACTTGCTGACGAATGCAGTAGCAAGGGCTAGGCTCGCCACACCGGATTCGGAATCCTCAGATGCCTCCTCTTCCTCATTTTCTTCAGATTCAGCCTCAGAGTCCATTTCCTTGCCAATGAATGCCCGAGCCTTCTTGGAGCTGCTCTTCTTGTGAGATGAAGACTTTGAGGATTTTGATGATGAAGATTTTGAGGATTTCTTCTTTTTCTTCGCATCATCAGAACTGTAATCCTTGTATTTCTTCTTCTTTGATTCCTTTTCCCACTGAGGACAATCTTGAATGTAGTGTCCTGGTTTCTTGCATTTGTGACAAAGCCTCTTCTTGTAGTCACTGGATGAGGAATCATTGCTCCTTGAGGGTCTTCCAAAGCGACCACGTCTTGAGAGCTTCTGGAATTTCTTCACTAGCAGTGCTAGATCATGGCTCAGTTCTTCAGGGTCACCAAGGCTGCTGCCAGAGTCTTCATCCTCAGACTCGGAAACTGCCTTGGCCTTCAGTGCACGTGATTTGCCATAGCTCGAACCATAGAGATCTCTCTTTTCAGCAAGCTGGAACTCATGAGTGTTTAGCCTTTCGAGGATATCAGCGGGATCAAGTGACTTGTAATCAGCACGTTCTTGTATCATCAATGCCAGAGTATCAAATGAAGAATCAAGCGATCTCAACAATTTCTTCACCACCTCATGGCCGGTGATGTCAGTGGCACCAAGTGCTTGAAGCTCATTTGAGATGTCATTGAGGCGATCGAAGGTTTGTTGAACATTTTCATTGTCGAGTCTTTTGAAGCGGTTGAAGAGATTGCGAAGAACATCAACTCGAGAGTCACGCTGAGTTGAGACTCCTTCATTCACTTTGGACAGCCTATCCCAGATAAGCTTAGCAGTTTCCAAAGCACTCACTCGTCCATACTGTCCTTTGCTCAGATGGCCACATATGATATTCTTCGCTTGAGAATCGAGTTGCTTGAATCTCTTCACATCGGCATCGTTCAGTGAGGGTGAGACAGAGGGAACACCATTTTCCACAACATACCAGAGATCGTTATCAATTGCCTCAAGATGCATTCGCATCTTATTCTTCCAGTAGGGGTAGTCCGTCCCATCGAAGGTAGGACACCCAGCAGAGACCTTGATCATACCTGCGGTCGACATAACTAAAACTCCAGGCGGTTAAACCAAAATCACACAGAACAAGGGAGTACCTTGCTCTGATACCAATTCAAAGTGCGTTATATCGACTAGAGGGGGGTGAATAGGCGATTTTTATGAATTCTTCACTGAGGAATTTGTGGGTGAGGAAATTCCTTAGCGAAGAACTACTTGCAACGGAATAAGTACTCAAAAGTATGCATAGCAGAACACAAGCATAGTCATCATGATGAAATGAAGACAAGCATAGAGTACATAAAGCGTAAACACAGGATAACACAGGATGAAGACAAACAGACTGGAGAAATTGAACTGAGGAAATTGAGAAAGTCTTCAGTCAAAGCCTTCAAACACAGATATGAACAAGCATACAACACCGTAATGAAGAAATGAAAGAGTTGAGGAAATAGAACCAGTTGGCTTGGTGAAGACAATGATTTGGTAGACCAGTTCCAACTGCTGTCTCAGTTGTACGTCTGGTTGGAGCGGCTAGGTATTTAAACCTGAGGACACACAGTCCCGGACACCCAGTCCTGAACATGCAGTCCAGGACACTTAGTCCTCACCGTATTCTCCTTGAACTAAGGTCACACAGACCTCATCCAATCACTCGTGGTAAGTCTTCAGGTGACTTCCAAACCTTCACAAACTAGGTCACTCGGCGATCCACAATTTCCTCTTGGATGCTCTAGACCATGACGCCTAACCGTCTGGAAGAAGCACAGTATTCAAAGCTAACAAGCGTCGGATCCACACAGGATCAATCTCTTCAGTGATGCTCAATCAATTGGGGTTTGTAGGTGTTTGGGTTTGGGTTTTCCTCACTTGATGATTTTCGCTCAAAGTCCTCGGAGGATGGGATGCTCTCAAATGACAAGTGTCAGTTTCTCTCGGAGCAGCCAACCAGCTAGTGGTTGTAGGGGGCGGCTATTTATAGCCTAGGGAGCAGCCCGACATGATAAGACATAAATGCCCTTCAATGATATGACCGTTAGGTGGATAAGATATTTTGGGACAGCTGGCGCATAGCACAACAACGGTCGGAAATTTGAGGCTCAGATTCCTCAGGGCTATCATGTTCCTCACTGTGTAGGCAATCCGCACTGGCGAATTCCTAACTCCTCAGTCAGAACAAATTCCTCAGATACCAGAAGAACTTCATCTCTGTCACTGAAGAATATGACTGAACTGTATGAGATTTCCAATGGCTTCACTCGAAGGTATTGGTAGGTGTAGGATTTTGAGTTGAGCATCACATGGAAATTTTTCCTTAGTATTTCCTCGACCCCCTTTAACAGTACGGTGTTTCCTATGACTCAACAAAGAGAAAATGAAACTACGAAAACATAAGTCTTCACGCTTCATGTTCCTCAAACGAATACCAAGTCTTCAAGGTCACACCAATTTCTTCACTTTCAAAGTCTTCAGAAATACCAAAGTCTTCAGTCGAAGAACTTCATTTTTAGGGGTCGACTTTCTCTATAAATATCAAACTCCTCATAGACTTATAGACATGTGTACACTAATAAACACATTAGTCCCTTAACCTACAAGTCTTCAATACACCAAAATCGCTAAGGGGCACTAGATGCACTTACAATCTCCCCCTTTTTGGTGATTGATGACAATATAGATTAAGTTTTCAACAGGGATAAACATATGAAGTGTAAATACTGATATTGAGGAATTTGATTGCAAGATATAGAAGAACTCCCCCTGAAGATGTGCATAGTGAGGAATTTGCTTTTGAAGCAATGCACACTTGAAGAGTTGAATCATGGAGATCTCCCCCTATATCTTGTAATTCATACACGCATTTGACATATAATATGAAGAATTTGAAATGCATGATGAAATATGGTGACTGATGTAATTCAGCATGCGTGCAATAATATTAACGAGGAATAAGCATGAAGAAGAAACAGCAAAAGTATCAGGCCACCATAGAGTTTAAGTTTACAACTCGATCCAGCAAAGTCATCAGAAGAACGGGAGTTGTAACTTTAGAAGAAAAAAATGCCCATAAATGCCCATAAGATAGACCCGCTTGAAGACTAACTCAAATTTCTCCCCCTTTGTCATCAAAGGACCAAAAGGGTCGAAAATGAGGACTAACGCCCCTGAAGAATATCAAGGTGATGAAGGAGCGTCAGCGTTGTTAGGGTCGTTTGTTGTAGTAGGGCCTGCCGTAGTGTCGTCCAAGTCTTCATGCTCGTCGGTGTCGCGCGATGAAGAATAGGAGCTGGCCACCTAGGAAGGAACCTTGACCTTCTTGTACTTCTTCGGAGGGGGTGCAGCCCAGTCAAGATCTTCCTTGAGACCCATTTTCTTCAGATCTTCTTCACTATAGACTTGAGACAGAACAGCCCAGGTGCGGTTGAGGGTTTCGTGAAGGTAGTAGTGGTTTTTTTTCACTGCATTGTGGGTAGCAGTCATGTTGTGAAGAATTGAACCAAACTGACGCTTGACCCATTTATGATTGCGATCAACCTTCTGATGAAGACTGAGGAGAAGCTCACGGTCAGTCATCACCCTGGGTGCTGTGCCTTGAGGATTTTGCTTGGGTGCGTTGGCGGCAGAGTCATGGGTGGCAGAGTCATCATTGGTGGAGTAGGATGCAGCCTTGCAAAATTGTCAATCCAATGGACGAATGCCTTCATCAATTACAGCCGTAGCCTTGCCCTTTTCATCAGCTGAGGAAAATGTCCGTTTGAGGACTTCAATCGGAGGCAAGTAGCTGCAATGGTTCAGTGTATCAGCTTTATAGTTGAGTGAAGACCTTGTCCTGAGGAATCTCATAATCCAAGGTGCATAAGGCTTCAGCTCAAACGGTGACATAGCGACATTGGCCAGAGTCCTCATGAAGAAATCATGGAAGTTGACGGGAACGCCATGAATGATATTGAAAAGCAGATTCTTCATGATGCCAACGCCTTCTTCTTCATTTGAGTCGTGGCCCTTGATAGGACTCAATGTCTTTGTCAAAATGCGATAGACAGTCCGAGGCACATACAACAATTCCTTCACAAGGAATTTTGTTCTTGGGGCCTGACCTGGCTTCAAAGGCTTCATCAGCACTTGCATGTAGTGATTGGTAAGCTCAGGTTCATTGTAGACGCAACAAGCACCTTCAAGGGGCGGACTGAGAGGCAAAGCACGAAGCAATTCAGTAGCTGGTGCTTTGTAGTGAGTGTTTTCAGACATCCAGTCCAGCACCCATGAATTCACGTCTTCAGAGTTGCCGGTGATGTGCACTGTTGCATAAAATTGAAGAATTAGCTCTTCATTCCAATCACATATGTCAGTGCAGAAATTTAACAATCCAGCGTCGTGAAGAACACTTAGGACTGGCACGAAGCATGGCAGAGATTCCATATCCACGTGAGGAATGTGCTCATGATCGAAGACTTTGTCTTTGTCGAACAGCACTGAGGAATAGAAATTTGCCTGGCTGGCAGTCCAGAAACGCCTCTTCCGTATGCGAGCAGAGTCATAAGGGTTGTACTCGGTGAAGAATACGTGCTCGCCGAAGAAATCATCAGCCTTGAATTTTTGCTTCCTTGAGAATGGATCCTTTGGCTTGGGCAGACGAGTGTCAGTCAGTTGCATGATGACCTCAGGAATCGCAATCTCAGGTTCTTCAGGCTGAGGAATTTCTGGTTCTTCTTCAGTGGCAGCCTGGTTCTTCAATTCTTCATTCTCATCTTCTTCAGCACTAGCGGCTGGAATGTCTTCATGACCTTCATCAGATCCCATTTGAACTGTAGTGACTGGGGACTGAGGAACTTGCTGCAGTGGAGTGAAGAGTGGAGAATTGGGATGCTGACTTTCGCAAAAGTCATCATTCATCACTGGTGTGGTACAGCCAATGTCCACATCTTCATCTTACATTTCTTCAACGCCAGCCTCTTCAGCTGTGAACTGAGGCATAGGCGAGGAAACAACTGGTGTTGAAGGGATCTGATCCGCTTCAATTTCTTCATCCATCTGCAATGATGAAGCAGCAGAAGGATTTTCTTCATCAGATCCGCTAGGGATCTCATATTCTTCATCAAAAGGGATGATTTCCTTTGATGGCATGGAGGAAACTGGAACAACATCAATTGGATTAGCAAATGAACTGGTCAAAGGCTCCATCTTCTTCGGAGCTGAAGAATCTGAAGTAGCTGATGATTTCTTTTTTTCACAGCTGCACGCTCTGCAGCCTTGGTCTTCTTCACATCTGATGCAGATGGAAGGATCGGAGTTGGGGTAGGCGCAGGAGGAGCAGAGGAATTTGGTTCAGTTTCTTCAAGCACAACTGATGCAGTTGCCCTGACCTCGTCATTTTCTTCACGCGCACCACTAGTGGATGCCCTGGCAATTTCTTCAGCGGGTGGAATGCAGTCATCAGCCCTGGAACTCACATTTTCTTCAGCAGCCTGATTATCATCAGCGGTGCTGGCATGTTCTTCAGTTGGCTGAGCAGATGCATCAGCCTGAGGAATTTCTTGTTGCGATGGGGCTGCAACATTGGTGGTGAACTTCTCAGTCAGTTTAACAAACCTGACCTTGGCTCCTTTCCAATCAGCATAGTAAGCGTTGAAATCATCGCTGAGGACTTTGATTTCAGACTGGATCTTTACAAGTTCATCAGTTGTCATAGAGACAACGTTGTTCTTCAGGAACTTCTCCTTCCTGTACTGTGCTTTCTTGAGTTGCCTGGCCTTCTCATATTTCCATTTTTCTTCTTGGATGAAATGGGTCAGCATGTGACTTTGGCCAGGTGTCAACTTGAAATGAGGCATAGGAGTGTTTGGGTCCTTGTGCCAGAGGTCAATGTAGTCGAGGATCAACTTTGGATCCAAAAGCAGTGGCACATCTGTGCCTTTGGCTCTAGCGGCCCTGACTTGCCTATCTCTGATGATCTCAGCAAGTTCTTCATCATCAGCTTCGTCTTCTTCAGACGGCACTTGGAAGGCGGCCTGCTTCTTGTGAGGACTTGGGCGAGAGCCACGTCCAGCAGTGGTCTTTGTCTTCAGCAGAGAGGGTCCTGTTGAAGAATTTGGTGCAGCTGAGGAACTAGCCGAAGCTCCTGAGGCAATGGAGATGCCTGTAGTCCTTTGGCACGTGGGGAGATGCACAGGTGCTGAGGATTTTGTCGGAGCAGCTGAGGACTTCGTTGGAGCAGGAGCGGCTTGAGGAATTGGCCGTGAGGGCTTAGCTGAGGAAATTGGTCGTGATGGCATTGAAGAAGAAGCACTTGGCTTGTGCGCAGGCTTCTTTGCCATGGATTTCTTCGGCCTTACAGGGGCCTCAGCAGCAGCAGTAGAGTCTTCGTTAAATTTCTTCACTACTTCCTTAGCCTGTTTGGCCAACTTGGCCTGGCGCTTGGCCCATTCTTCAGGAAAATCCTCACCGCGCTTGATGCTAGTGGGATCTACCTCTTTGCCAGGTGCCAATGGTGGTCTTGAGCATGGAGGAGTAACAGCGAATTTCTTCATGTATTTTGGAGTCACATACCTGTACTCCCTCCACTCTTTTGCCCATCTCCTTTCTATCCTCTGAATGCGCACCTTGCGCTGATTTTTATCTTCCTCAGGGGGTGTGCAGTACCCAGCATAAATGTCCTCAGGGATTTCAAAGGCAGTATTGACCTCAGGCCTCTTTCCTCCTTTCTGTGGCTTCTTTCCATCAGCCATTTTCTTCAGTTGAGGAATTTGAAGAATTGAACTCTCTGAAGAAGTATGCAACTTTTCTTCGAGGAACATTGCAAATGAGTTAAGTTGATGAGAACCTAGTGATTCAGCAGCGGACATGAGTACCTGTGAACAGAGTATAGTTGCGAGGTATTTGGAGAGGTCATATGCGTTCTCAGAAGGTTTTTCAAAAAGAACAAGTTTGAGGAATTTGATCAGATGAGTCTTGAAGAATTTCACTAAGCGTTCTTTGTCTTAGGTTCCAGAGTTGTATAGATCGAAGATCCACACAATTGAGCAATCTTGAAGAAACATGATAGTTAGAGAAACAAATCAAGAACAGATGATATGTGAGGTGTTTAGTGTGTGAGGATTTGAAGAAAAACACCTTTGAAGATTTTGTAGTAAACATTTTAATCAAAGAGGGCAGTAAAAGTAACTTTTAATTACCCTGAACGAAGAACACGACGAACTAGGATGTGGAGAAGTGAAGCTCGTCTGTGCAGATCTTCCACGCCCTAACTTGGCGGAGGAAGACGGCTACGGCGGCGGCGGAGTGATGATTTCCGCGGCCGGCGCGAGTACGGCGGCGACGAGGTCGAGGCAGTGAAGCTCTTCCTCACCGGCGACGATGATGTAGCGGCGGCGCTAGGGTTTGAGAAGCTCGAGCTGGAGAGAGGTCGAGCGGAGTAAAAGAAGTGAGGAAGGGGAGAGGGGGTATTTATAGCCACGGTGAAAAACTGTTCGCCCAAAGAAGTTGGACGAACGTGCCTTTGACCCTTCTCATTCGCTTGACATGTGTCACCCATGTACTGAGAAGTGTAGATCGTGTAAGATCGTGGGTGAATGGATATGTATATCGTGGGAAGCGGAACGGTTTGAGCGGCAAAGCCGAAAATTTGGATAAGATAAGTTAAAAGTTCCGTTCGCAAATTCTTCAGCTGACAAGGACACAGTGAAGATTTTGAACGAGTTTCAAATAGAACGCACATGAAGAATTTGTGAATAGATTGGGTTGAGTATAGCATAGAGGGGGAAGGGTCCGATCACATTCACTTAGCAGAAAAACCAACTTGAAGAATTAGCCATAAGTGAATGGTGTAGAGGACATAAACTCATATATATATATAGCTAATGAAGAAAAACGATGGAAACAGTGAAGAGTTTGCAAAGTTGAAGAATATGAACAACTGAGGAATTTCAAAACTGAGAAAAAAACTCAAATTGAAGATTTTCAACTTTTGTGGTGGCGTGACCCACCGTATAAGAATGATGATTTCAGACACCGCGTACAATTGTCGTAGGGTTCTGAGAATCAAATTCTTCATTAATTTCTTCACACTTAGAGTGCTATTCTTCATTGATTGAAGAAAAACGTTTCTTCATGTGTTGCACATCTAAGTCATCAGTTTTGCATAAGTGTTAGGATGAGTGTCCTTTTCAAAGAACATTCGAAGATTCTAGGATATTTAACTCACACTGCAACATGCTAAATCTCTTCTCATCCAAGGGCTTTGTGAAGATATCAGCTAGCTGTTCTTCAGTCTTCACATGCTCAATGGAAATGTCGCCCTCCAACACATGATCGCAAAGAAAATGATGACGGATCTGAATGTGCTTTGTCTTCGAGTGCTGAACTGGGTTGTGAGCAATCTTGATGGCACTCTCATTGTCACGGACGAGAGGCATATTCTTCACATTGACGCCGTAGTCCTTGAGAGTTTGCTTCATCCACAGCAATTGAGCACAGCAAGAACCAGCAGCAATGTACTCAGCTTCAGCAGTAGACAGTGATACGCAGTTCTGCTTCTTCGAGGACCAACAGACCAAAGATCATCCGAGGAAATGACATGTACCAGATGTTGACTTGCGATCCACACGATCACCAGCATAGTCAGAGTCAGAATATCCAACGAGATCAAAAGCCGAGCCCTTGGGGTACCATAATCCTAGTGTTGGTGTGTGAGCTAGATATCGAAGAATATGTTTCACAGCCTTATGGTGTGATTCCTTCAGTGTAGCTTCAAATCGGGCACACATGCAAACACTAAGCATAATATCTAGCCTAGATGCACATAAGTACAATAAAGAACCAATCATGGAGCGGTATACCTTTTGATCGAAGTCAATACCATTTTCATCAGTGCACAGATGGCCATTTGTGGGCATCGGAATTTTGACGCCTTTGAAGACTTCCTGCACTTCATGTTTGTAAGTAACAATGTGTACCCATGTGTAACGAGAGTAATCATCAACAATAACAAGCCCATAGAGAGATGCGTCATTTGTGACAGCTGAGTAATGGTTAGGACCAAAGAGGTCCATGTGAAGCAATTCAAATGGTCGAGTAGTGGTCATGATAGTCTTCGCTGGATGCTTAGCCTTGGTCATCTTTCCAGCTTCACAAGCTCCACACAAGTGATCATTGAGGAATTTGACATTCTCAATGCCAATGACATGCTTCTTCTTTGCAAGCGTGTGCAAATTCCTCATGCCTGCATGACCAAGTCGTCGATGCCACGGCCAACCTTCTGAAGCTTTTGCGAGTAGGCACACGGCCGGTTGCGGTCCTGTAGAGAAATCAACAATATACAAGTCTCCTCTCCTAAAGCCTTCGAAGACTTTGGAATTTTCAGCTTCCATAACCACAACACAACGATACTTGCCAAAGACAACTACCATATCAAGATCACAAAGCATTGAGACAGACATGAGGTTGTATCCTAAGGACTCGACAAGCCTGACTTGGTCCATGTGTCGATCCTTTGTGATCGCAACCTTACCTAGACTCAATACCTGACTTTTGCCTTAGTCAGCGAAGATGATATGCTTCAGATGCGATGGTGATAAGGGAGCATCAATCTATAGATTCTTGTCACCAGTCATGTGATTTGTACATCCACTATCGAGGACCCACTAAGTGGCTTTGGGTTGATCATCCTGCAGATGAATTAGTGCAGCTTACGAACTTCATATACTTCATCAGTGAAGAATATGACATCACAATTCATCAGACCAATTTCATCAAGCAATGCAACAGTTAAAAACAGTATGAGGACGTGAGAAATGAAAGTTCATTTCTTCATGATTAGCCTGCGTCCTTTCAGGCACTCTTCAGGTCTCCAGCAAATTCTTCAGACGTTTGAGCACGTCTGGAGACCTGACCCTGCAGAAGATATTAGTTCTTTTTCTTCACCACCCACATCTGAAGGGGTGGCAAAGAGTTCATCACTCTGCGAGATCCATACAAAAAGGTGGCATAGAGGCCAATCCATTTCGTTTCACATAAGAGAAGTTGGGGTAAGCATATGAATAAGCAGAGAAATTCTTCGAGGACTTATGAACATAATGATTAGAAAAATAATGCTCATATTCATAGCCCTTGGCTCTACCCTGCGAAATAGAGTTGTTAGCACGATGATGTTCATATGAGGACTTTGATCCTCTTGAGGAATATGATCCATGTGAGGAATTTGGTCCGTATGAGGACTTGGATCCATATGAAGAATTTGGTCCATATGAAGAATTTGATCTGGGGTTCCTAATCTTCACATGTGGTGTCATGAGGACATTCACCTGAAGACTTTCAAGGCACCTTTTGGGAACCCAGATTTTCTTCATAGGGGAACCGTTCCTGCAGTTAGTGCCAACATATCTAGCAAATACTTCACCATTCTGATTTTTGAACTGTTTACAGTTGGAGTCAAATGACTCATCAGAAGAATGAGAAGATTCACATGTAAAGCCAGATAAATTTGATGGATCAACTGGAGGTCCCTTTGCAGCAACCCATGAGGTTTTGGGGTACTGCTCAGGCTTCCAATATGTACCATCAGCATTGAGTTTCCTCTCAAAGGCAATACCCTCTTTCCTAGGGTTTCTGTTGAGGATCTGCTTTTTAAGCACATCACAAAGAGTCTGATGCCCTTTGAGGCTTTTGTACATGCCTGTCATGTATAATTCCTTCAGCCCTGCATTGTTAGTGATACTAGCAATGTCCTCAGATGTGGAATTAATGATAGCAGAGATAGTTGAGGAATTTGTAGCATTAGAAGCATTTGAACATTCAGGTGAAGAATTAGCAGCTTCACGTTCAATGCATTTCAAACATGGAGGAACAAATTCTTCCTGAACAGCGCTGATTTGTTGAGCAAGTAATGAATCGCGCTCCTTCTGAAGATCTTCATAACTCACTTTTAGCTTCTCAAGATCTTGCTTTCTTTGAAGAAATTCATAAAAAAGCTTCTCATGATCAGAGAGGAGAGTGTTATGATGACCTTGAAGGTTGTCAAACCTAGTCTGAAGTCTCTGAAGATTTTCAGTCAAGGTTTTAGTGCGATCCATTTCTTCACCCAACATATCATCACTTTTGTCTAGCATATTTTGAACCTTTTCAAGGGCCCTTTGTTGTTTCATAGCAATCTTAGCAAGTTTAGAATAGATGGGCTTAAGGTTTTCATCAGATTCATTCTCACTTGATTCAGAGGAGGTATATTTGGGTACCTTGGCACCCTTTGCCATGAAGCAATAGGTGGGAGCATAGTCATCATTGCCTTCATCAGCCTTGTTGGTGAGGTCATTTTCTTCCGTGTTGAAGATAGACTTGCTGACGAATGCAGTAGCGAGGGCTAGGCTCGCCACACCGGATTCGGAATCCTCAGATGCCTCCTCTTCCTCATTTTCTTCAGATTCAGCCTCAGAGTCCATTTCCTTGCCAATGAATGCCCGAGCCTTCTTGGAGCTGCTCTTCTTGTGAGATGAAGACTTTGAGGATTTTGATGATGAAGATTTTGAGGATTTCTTCTTTTTCTTCGCATCATCAAAACTGTAATCCTTGTATTTCTTCTTCTTTGATTCCTTTTCCCACTGAGGACAATCTTGAATGTAGTGTCCTGGTTTCTTGCATTTGTGACAAAGCCTCTTCTTGTAGTCACTGGATGAGGAATCATTGCTCCTTGAGGGTCTTCCAAAGCGACCACGTCTTGAGAGCTTCTGGAATTTCTTCACTAGCAGTGCTAGATCATGGCTCAGTTCTTCAGGGTCACCAAGGCTGCTGCCAGAGTCTTCATCCTCAGACTCAGAAACTGCCTTGGCCTTCAGTGCACGTGATTTGCCATAGCTCAAACCATATAGATCTCTCTTTTCAGCAAACTGGAACTCATGAGTGTTTAGCCTTTCGAGGATACAGCGGGATCAAGTGACTTGTAATCAGCACGTTCTTGTATCATCAATGCCAGAGTATCAAATGAAGAATGAAGCGATCTCAACAATTTCTTCACCACCTCATGGTCGGTGATGTCAGTGGCACCAAGTGCTTGAAGCTCATTTGAGATGTCAGTGAGGCGGTCGAAGGTTTGTTGAACATTTTCATTGTCGAGTCTTTTGAAGCGGTTGAAGAGATTGCGAAGAACATCAACTCGAGAGTCACACTGAGTTGAGACTCCTTCATTCACTTTGGACAGCCTATCCCAGATAAGCTTAGCAGTTTCCAAAGCACTCACTCTTCCATACTGTCCTTTGCTCAGATGGCCACATATGATATTCTTCGCTTGAGAATCGAGTTGCTTGAATCTCTTCACATCCGCAGCGTTCAGTGAGGGTGAGACAGAGGGAACACCATTTTCCACAACATACCAGAGATCGTTATCAATTGCCTCAAGATGCATTCGCATCTTATTCTTCTAGTAGGGGTAGTCCATCCCATCGAAGGTAGGACACCCAGCAGAGACCTTGATCATACCTGCGGTCGACATAACTAAAACTCCAGGCGGTTAAACCAAAATCACACAGAACAAGGGAGTACCTTGCTCTGATACCAATTGAAAGTGTGTTATATCGACTAGAGGGGGGTGAATAGGCGATTTTTATGAATTCTTCAGTGAGGAATTTGTCGGTGAGGAAATTCCTTAGCGAAGAACTACTTGCAGCGGAATAAGTACTCAAAAGTATGCATAGCAGAACACAAGCATAGTCATCATGATGAAATGAAGACAAGCACAGAGTACCGAAAGCGTAAACACAGGATAACACAGAATGAAGACAAACAGACCGAAGAAATTGAACTGAGGAAATTGAGAAAGTCTTCAGTCAAAGTCTTCAAACACAGATATGAACAAGCATACAACATAGTAATGAAGAAATGAAAGAGTTGAGGAAATAGAACCAGTTGGCTTGGTGAAGACAATGATTTGGTAGACCAGTTCCAACTGCAGTCTCAGTTGTTCGTCTGGTTGGAGCGGCTAGGTATTTAAACCTGAGGACACACAGTCCCGGACACCAAGTCCTGAACACGCAGTCCAGGACACTTAGTCCTCAACGTATTCTCCTTGAAATAAGGTCACACAGACCTCGTCCAATCACTCGTGGTAAGTCTTCAGGTGACTTCCAAACCTTCACAAACTAGGTCACTCGGCGATCCACAATTTCCTCTTGGATGCTCTAGACCATGACGCCTAACCGTCTGGAAGAAGCACAGTCTTCAAAGGTAACAAGCGTCGGATCCACGCAGGATCAATCTCTTCAGTGATGCTCAATCACTTGGGGTTTGTAGGTGTTTGGGTTTGGGTTTTCCTCACTTGATGATTTTCGCTCAAAGTCCTCGGAGGATTTGATGCTCTCAAATGACAAGTGTCAGTTTCTCTCGGAGCAGCCAACCAGCTAGTGGTTGTAGGGGGCGGCTATTTATAGCCTAGGGAGCAGCCCGACATGATAAGACATAAATGCCCTTCAATGATATGACCGTTAGGTGGATAAGATATTTTGGGACAGCTGGCGCATAGCACAACAACGGTCAGAAATTTGAGGCTCAGATTCCTCAGGGCTATCATGTTCCTCACTGTGTAGGCAATCCGCACTGGCGAATTCCTAACTCCTCAGTCAGAACAAATTCTTCAGAGACCAGAAGAACTTCGTCTCTGTCACTGAAGAATATGACTGAACTGTATGAGATTTCCAATGGCTTCACTCGAAGGGATTGGTAGGTGTAGGATTTTGAGTTGAGCATCACATGGAAATTTTTCCTTAGTATTTCCTCGACCCCCTTTAACAGTACGGTGTTTCCTATGACTCAAGAAAGAGAAAATGAAACTACGAAAACAAAAGTCTTCACGCTTCATGTTCCTCAAATGAATACCAAGTCTTCAAGATCACACCAATTTCTTCACTTTCAAAGTCTTCAAAAATACCAAAGTCTTCAGTCGAAGAACTTCATTTTTAGGGGTCGACTTCTGTGTGTCCTCAAACTCCTCATAAGGAAGTCGACCCCTAAAAATGAAGTTCTTCGACTGAAGACTTTGGATTTCTGAAGACATTCAAAGTGAAGAAATTGGTGTGACCTTGAAGACTTGGTATTCGTTTGAGGAACATGAAGCGTGAAGACTTTTGTTTTCGTAGTTTCATTTTCTCTTTCTTGAGTCATAGGAAACACCGTACTGTTAAAGGGGGTCGAGGAAATACTAAGGAAAAATTTCCATGTGATGCTCAACTCAAAATCCTACACCTACCAATCCCTTCGAGTGAAGCCATTGGAAATCTCATACAGTTCAGTCATATTCTTCAGTGACAGAGACGAAGTTCTTCTGGTCTCTGAGGAATTTGTTCTGACTGAGGAGTTAGGAATTCGCCAGTGCGGATTTCCTACACAGTGAGGAACATGATAGCCCTGAGGAATTTGATACTCAAATTTCCGACCGTTGCTGTGCTATGCGCCAGCTGTCCCAAAATATCTACCCACCTAACGGTCATATCATTGGAGGGCACTTATGTCTTATCATGACGGGCTGCTCCCTAGGCTATAAATAGCCGCCCCCTACAACCACTAGCTGGTTGGCTGCTCCGAGAGAAACTGACACTTGTCATTTGAGAGCATCCCATCCTCCGAGGACTTTGAGCGAAAATCATCAAGTGAGGAAAACCCAAACCCAAACACCTACAAACCCCAAGTGATTGAGCATCACTGAAGAGATTGATCCTGCGTGGATTCGACGCTTGTTACCTTTGAAGATTGTGCTTCTTCCAGACGGTTAGGCGTCATGGTCTAGAGCATCCAAGAGGAAATTGTGGATCGCCGAGTGACCGAGTTTGTGAAGGTTTGGAAGTCACCTGAAGACTTACCACGAGTGATTGGGTGAGGTCTGTGTGACCTTAGCTCAAGGAGAATACGATGAGGACTGTGTGTCCGGGACTGTGTGTCCTCAGGTTTAAATACCTAGCCGCTCCAACCAGATGTACAACTGAGACAGCAGTTGGAACTGGTCTACGAAATCATTGTCTTCACCAAGCCAACTGGTTCTATTTCCTCAACTCTTTCATTTCCTCATAGCTGTGTTGTGCACTTGTTCATATCTGTGTTTGAAGACTTTGACTGAAGACTTTCTCAATTTCCTCAATTCAAATTCTTCGGTCTGTTTGTCTTCATCCTGTGTTTACGCTTTCTGTACTCTGTGCTTGTCTTCATTTCATCATGATGACCATGCTTGTGTTCTGCTGTGCATACTTTTGAGTACTTATTCCGCTGCAAGTAGTTCTTCGCTAAGGAATTTCCTCACTAGCAAATTCCTCAGTGAAGAATTCATAAAAATCGCCTATTCACCCCCCCCCCTCTAGTCGATATAACGCACTTTCACGCACTAACCGCCACGTGGGACAAGATATGGGCAACCGGCGTCGTGGTATCAACCGAAGCTCTTTTTGACGTCAGCGACTGAGCAGCGCGCGCCGGATTGGACTGGAACGCCTACTCTTGTATAAGGGAGGCTAGGTCTGCTTCCGGCCGCGTACGCAACGTGCAGGTGTGCAATGGGCGATGGGCCCAGACCCCTGCGCGCATGGATTTAGACCGGCGTGCTGACCTCTCTGTTGTGCCTAAGTGGGGCTGCGACGTGTTGATCTTCCGAGGCCGGACATGACCTAGGAAAGTGTTCCTGGCCAGAGGGATCGAGCGTGTCGGGTAATGTGGTGCACCCCTGCAGGGAAGTTTATCTACTCGAATAGCCGTGGTCTTCGGTAACAGGACGACTTGGAGTTGTACCTTGACCTTATGAAAACTAGAACCGGATACTTAATAAAAACACACCCTTCCAAGTGCCAGATACAACCCGGTGATCGCTCTCTCACAGGTCAACGAGGAGAGGATCGTCGGGTAGGATTATGCTATGCGATGATACTTGGTGAACTTACCTTCTACTCTCCTCTATATGCTGCAAGATGGAGGCGGCTAGAAGCGTAGTCTTCGACAGGACTAGCTATCCCCCTCTTATTCTGGCATTCTGTAGTTCAGTCCACCGATATTGCCTCTTTACACATATACCCATGCATATGTAGTGTAGATCCTTGCTTGCGAGTACTTTGGATGAGTACTCATGGTTGCTTTTCTCCCTCTTTTCCCCCTTTGCATTCTTCTCGGTTGTTGCAACCAGATGCTGGAGTCCAGGAGCTAGAGATCCCGAGGATGATTCTACGTGGAGTTCGGCTTCGAGGAGTAGTTAGGAGGTCCCAGGCAGGAGGCCATGCCTTTTCGATCGTTGCTACTTTTGTGCTAGCCATCTTATGGCAACTTGTTTAACTTATGTATGTACTCAGATATTATTGCTTCCGCTGACTCTTGTGTTTTCGAGCTGATGTATTTGAGCCCTCAAGGCCGTTGGCTTGTACTATAAAGCTTGTGTTATTTTAATTTGTGTCTAGAGTTGTGTTGTGATATCTTCCCGTGAGTCCCTGATCTTGACCGTACATGTTTGCGTGTATGATTAGTGTACGGTCAAATCGGGGGCGTCACAAGTTGGTATCAGAGCCGACTGCCTATAGGAATCCCCCTTCCACACTCCTTGGCCGAAGTCGAGTCTAGTCGATGAAAACTGTTTTACTAACATGGCTGTGCGGCCCATGGGCCCACATCGCCATCGGGTGGTATTAGGATCTTTTACTACTTGATATTTACTCTGGGACTCTAATCTCTCTTCTATTCGGGTTAAATGAATTTTGCTAAATCTAACATTAGGATCTCATGATCACTTATTACCGATGATCGTCTGCTGCACCAGAAGATTCTGAAGATACTCTATGATGTTCTCTCGAGACTTTATGCCATCGCTTTTGCAATTCCCTTCCATCGATAAACACCTATGGATAAATATGCACACTTGCCATTCTTACATTCGTTCCCCGTTGATCTTGTTATTACAAGATACCCCGGAATTCTCTTTATTGTTCCGAGAATACTTTGTGCCTACTGTTAGCTCTTTCAGCGTGAATACACGTGCAAATAATTTCTCGCGCTTACCGAGTATCCGCTCACCCCCAGTTGATTCATGTATTTCACAAAAGTCTTCGAAATACCATTTGATATTCCGAAAATCCTCAGCAGCCTATTGCTCTTGAAATCCTTGCTTGCTTTCATTATGGTTAATCCCATAAGTCTAGTAATCTTATTGGCATCCGTTGACACTATCATTTTGAGTCCGTTGATTCTATATGTGTGCGAATACACGCAATCATTAGTTGATCCTTATAAATTATCTTTCCGTCTTAGACGTCTTTCGAACATGAGTTGGTTCTCGGCCAATCAGATTGCCATCGATTGTACCCCTAAGTCTATTCAACTTATCCATCCTTGATCAGAGCGTTTGCTCCTGATCCCTTGATTTGAAAATCATGATTCCTTTGTTATTTAAACGTTGAATTATTCAGATGTTCTATAAACCGATGCATTTGCATTCTTCCTTCCTTTGATTGGGTATCGATACTCACATCAGCTCCATTGTGGATCGCCATATCCACTGTTGGATTATTATCCGACAGTGTCCTTCATAATTAATCACCTTGTGAGTTCTTTCTCCGATACATAATGCCTTTGGTAAATTGTATCCTCTCCTTTTGTCAACCATGCTCTATTTTCGAGCTTGTGTTAGTTACTCTTGAAGCTTGTGGTATATGTTTCTAAGATACCCCGATGGGTTGAACCTATGCCTTCCTTAATATGTGTGAACTCGAAAGTTTTCACGAGTCATACTCTTCTGGTCTTTTGCCAAATAAAATTTCAACACTACAACTTCATCGAAAGCGAGAAGTGAATGAAAGTTTAGGCGTTGGAGAAGTGGGAGTCGACCTTGAACTTGTGTTCATGCCCATGGACACGATATAGATCCTATCATGGAAACTTCTTGTAATAATAACTATTTCCTTGATATAGGTTCATCTAGTATCCATGTTTGGTCCTTTGCAACCATGGTTCCGACCATGATTGTTCTCCTTTGATTCCATTTCTCAGACAAGATGAAGTACTTGTCTTCTTCAGATCATTTCACGTGTCCACCATCTACTCCGCTCTACCGTCGAGTATTATACTCTGGTACCTCGAGAATATCACCGAACTACATAACTTCTTGTGAGTTCTTCATCAACTATTATTTCTCGATGGTTCCAATTTTCTCCGGGTTTTGATTTGTTTGTCACTCGAAACACCGATAACTGAATCGAGTCCATTCTGCGGTTCAACTACTCTTTGTAATCCTTATTACCTGCGAGTTGTACTCGTTGATGTCATTCCCAACCGATTGGCTACATTATCATCGTCATGTTAAAGCTTAAACTGTGCTACCTGGACCTTATTCCCAGAGCACAACTTTCGATGATGAGCTAAGCTTACACGTCGATCTTCCTTGTCTTACCGTTTCACCTCAAACATCAAGCTTGATTTCGAGTTCGTGTCATACCCTTGGTTCCAATAACCTTTCGCTTCATCAGTCCTTTGACTTGATGTCATCGCTGTTCGATTACATCTTCATGAAACCTCTCGACAAATGTGTCATGATCATCATCAACATTCTGAGCTCTTCCAGGATATCAATTGAATTCATGATGAGAAATACCATCCTTGCCCTTGATGATTTGTGTTGTCATCGACCATTTTATTGCCTTCCCTCCAACACAAACTTGTTCGTGTTCTGTGTTATACCTTGAGTTCCTTGCTATCCAGCATTTGTTCTTCTTTACCTTGGAGTACTACCATCTTTTATGTCAAGAATGCTGTGAGAATTTCACCACCTCTTAAAAATTCTTGATATAGTAATACTTCTCGTCATCTCTGTTCATTTCTTGGTCCCCATGTTGTTCCAACCGGAATACTGACAATTGAACTATGATGAGTGAATTCAAAACTTCTAGCAACCCAATTGCTTTGAAGTGAATGGTCGATAGTTTCATTCTAAGTCTTTTGGTTATCAAATCACCATTCGAACATTGGCCGTGCTACTTAGTCCATACTTCTAGGTGCACTTTTGATCAATGTTTAATTGTGGATGTTTTTCCTCGAACATACATCATTATATCATGTAATCTGACATATGTTATCTCCTTGTTCACGTAATTATGGAAATCCATCTTTTGGAAATCTCGATAAATTGTCGTTGAGTCCATCTGACATTTCCTCACCCTCTCCTTGGTTTAGTGATGAACCCTTGTTTTGGAAGTTCGCTTCCATAGTTCATTTCCCGAGAATCTTACAATGTTATCTCGTCAATTTGTGTTGCACCTTTTCTTCTCAGGCATCCTGAGTCTGAGGTATCCTAACGCCAATCAGATCTGAATCTCGATTAGATATGGTGGTTCGAGCATCTTCCAAGAGTCATAACATTGGTATTTATATAGCCCGGTAAGGGATGTCATACCTAGCACACCTGGCCGGAGGACCCATTGTTATAGTTCTTCCTTTTAGCAATGTTAACCATTCTTCCAAGAGGAAATTGAAAGACTTATTCTATAAGTTGTTCCTGATGAATCCATTGAGTACCCAAAGTCCGACCTTTGCTTGAAGACCATGTAAATGCTATCTCGAAGCATGTCTGTGGTACTCCGAATTTCAATAAGAACATTTGAAGCACAATGCTAAATTTTCTTATCAATTATCCAAACACCGTTGTATGGGTAATGGCATGAAATTTCTCTCCCCTTTCCTAAAGGGTTTTCTATGTTATATCATGTCATGGATATCATGCTCTGTTTCTCCTTGGGAAGGATATACCCCTGAATAATGTGTTTAAACACATTTTCCTTTCCATTGTAATATTTAATCTGATGATCACCTTTTCCTTTCCATTGTTTTGTTTAACCTTTCTGGTGATCTATATGATCTAAGCAATAATATTCTTCTGCCTATGTAAACACCTGGGTGTACAATCGTGTCGGTAAGACCCTATTACTATTGTTGATGACATTTCGGTAACCACCGATGGACGAGAACTTTGCCTATTGGTCCGCCTCGTTCAACGAGCAGGAAAATGGTTCTCTTCGTCCCTCGCCCTTGGTACCGACGTTGTTGCTGACATATAACTGACAGGCTACCCTCTGACATGCCTTGCTATCACGACCATGCAAGAGGTCATCGCTCCTACTTTTAACCCACATGGTGTGCCCATAACCCATAATTCCACAGGATCGAAACCTGACTCTCCTATACACCCCTTGTTTCCAAAGTTATTCCTCACGCTTGGCTTCGTACGTAATTCACGAGCCACCTTCCGTGTGATCATCAATTCTGGTATTAAACACAATACTTATTCCCGTTGCCTTGAACCCCTTTCACACTCTGTTTCAGGCAACGAACAATTGTCTATCCGCTTGAAACTTCTTGTGGTACCTTCTTACTTGGCTCTCGATATGTTTCATTCGTTCAACTCGAGAGATACTCTTGTGTTCATTCCTGGGATAACCCCAAATGATTTCCCCTTATACCATTCTATCATTGTAGAGCAGCCCCTTACCTATTAGTAAGTACGATAGAATTTTCGAAGAAAGGAGGACGACTTCATCATGATGACCTGAAAAGCAGAGAAATAAAGACATCAACAAGGAGGATCAACTACTTCAGGAAGAGCAACCAAGACCGAGAACACTCGTTAGAATTTCGTAACCAAATCCCTTCCCCGTCACTTCCCCTCTTAAATCTCGGGACGAGATTTCTTGTAGTGGAGGAGAATTGTGACGCCCGGATGATTAAGCTACAGTAATTCCCTGCTAATGATGCCACGTCACCACGGTTGGTGTTGTTAAACTCACGTTGGTTCGAAACCGACTCAAATTCGAAATCAAGTCACAATAAAGGTTTTCAAATATTAAAACTATAATGTTCGGGATGTGCCAAATAATTCATAAGTAATATTTGTGAATAAACCAAGTCTTTATAAAAGGTTTAAATGCACTAAACTAAACTAAACAGTAGCAAATACAATTAATTAAATACCTTTTAATTTATAAAAGTACTAAACTATTTTATTTAAAAACGTCAGACTATTGGAGCTGTGGTGTAATTAGTAGAACTAATTTGGGCACAAATAATATATTTTTCAAAACTAAGATAAATCAGAAAAGTAAAATAAAATGAAAACTAAACTAAAAAGTATAAGAGAACCCCCCCCCCTGACTGGTCCAACTCCCCGGGCTTCGGCCGAGACGGCCGGCCCACCCCCGGCCTACACATACCCTCCCGACCGAACCCTAGCCGTAACCCCCACTTCCCCCACTCGTCTCTCCTCTCACTCCCTCGTCTCCCCCCTCTCGATCCCGATCTGGATCGGGATGGGGACGAACCGCCGACGCCCGCCGCTAGACCCTGTTGCCCTCGACGACCATCGCCACCAGCATGACGCCATCGACCGCCGGAGCACCTCCAGCCACATCGCCGGAGCCCCGCGCCACCCCGACCCCGTCGCCGTCGTCCCCGTCCTCCTTCCCGAGCCCCGCTGCCATTCCCCTACACCGTACGGTGAGGCCAAACCCCCGGCCTCCTCTCTCCCCTATCCCCGCTCACTCACCGTCTGAGCTTTCCCGCTCCTCGTGCCCGTCGCCTCGCCCGCCCGCTCCCGCTCGGTCCCGCCTTTGCCGTTGCTGCCGCTGCTGCTGCTCCATCCCCGCTTCGCCTGGTTGCCCCGTGTGTGCCCCGCTTGCCCGCCGTTGCTCGCCTGCGCTGCCCGTTGCCTCCTCACGCCAGCGCCCACGCTCACCGCGGCCCCCGCACCGACCCTCGCTCCGCGCGCCTCTGCCCTCGCGCTGCTCACGCCCGCGACGCCCAGCCTCTGCCTCCGCTGCCCCCTGTCCGGCGTCCGCTCCGGCCACGCGGCCCCAAAGCTCTGCTCCACCACGGCCTCGCACCACCGCGCCTCCACCGCATCGCTCGCCCGCAGCGCGCGCCCCCTGCTCGCGATGCTCACCGCGCCCTGCCTGCCGAGCTGCTGCATCGCCGCTCGCCTGCTCCCGTGTGTCGCCCCCCCCCCCCACGTCCGGTCGGCGAGCCTCCCTCGCCCGTGTCGCCTCAGGTGGCCGGCCTCACCTCGCTCCCCCCGGGCGGGCTCAACCCCGTGCGGTTGCGCCCGTTTGCCCGCTACCCGCGCGCCCGCTACGCGCCCCTAGGCCTATGACAAGGGGGGGCCCGCCCAGAACGTTTTCAATAAAAAAATAAGTAAATAAAAATAAAAATGAATAATAAAGATTAATTAATTAAGTTAATTAATCGTGTTTAATTAATCTAATTAATTAGTTAGTTTAATTAAACAGTAATTAGTTTGGCTAAATTCTAATTAACCTAAACAGAGTACGACAGGTGGGTCCCGCACGTCAGTTTGACCCAGTCAACGCCCTGTTGACTGCTGACATCATGATGTCAGCATGCACTATTCTGGATAATGTTGATTTAAAATAATTAAGTAAATCCTAAAAATGATTTAAAACTTTAGACAATCATATAAAATAAACCGTAGCTCAGATGAAAATATTTTCTACATGAAAGTTGCTCAGAACGACGAGACGAATGCGGATACGCAGCCCGTTCATCCGCCACACACCCCTAGCATATTGAACACGCAACTTTCCCCCTCCGGTACATCTGTCCGAAAACGCGAAACACCGGGGATACCTTCCCGGATGTTTCCCCCTTCGCCGGTATCACCTCTTACCGCGTTAGGGCACACCTAACACCGTTGTTTGCTTTGTCATGCATCGTTATGCATCTGTTTGCATTGTATTCATTGTTTCTTCCCCCTCTTCTCTCCGGTAGACTACGGGACCGACGCCGCTGCTGGTGCCCCGACCGACTACGCTGTTGACGACCCCTCCTTGCCAGAGCAACCAGGCAAGCCCCCCCCCCCCTTCATCACCATATATCGCCTATTCTACTATCTACTGCTTGCATTAGAGTAGTGTAGCATGTTACTGTTTTCCGTTAATCCTATCCTGATGCATAGCCTGTCCTTGCTACTACTGTTGTTACCTTTACCTGCAATCCTACATGCTTAGTATAGGATGCTAGTATTCCAACTGTGGCCCTACATTCTTGTCCGTCTGCCTTGCTATACCATCGGGCCGTGATCACTCGAGAGGTGATCACGGGTATATACTTATATACTTTACATGATACATGTGGTGACTAAAGTCGGGTCGGCTCGAAGAGTACCCGCGAGTGATGCACGGATTGGGGGCTGAAAGGACCTTTGTCCCAACGGCCCTCTGTGTGGATCTTTGTGGCGGAGCGACAGGGCAGGTTGAGACTACCTAGGTGAGAGGTGGGCCTGGCCCTAGTCGGTGTTCACGGTTACTTTAATAACACGCTTAACGAGATCTTGGTATTTGATCTGAGTTGGGTCGACGTCAGCGAATGAGCGGCGCGCGCCGGATTGGACTGGAACGCCTACTCTTGTATAAGGGAGGCTAGGTCTGCTTCCGGCCGCGTACGCAACGTGCAGGCGTGCAATGGGCGATGGGCCCAGACCCCTGCGCGCATAGGATTTAGACCGGCGTGTTGACCTCTCTGTTGAGCCTAGGTGGGGCTGCGACGTGTTTATCTTCCGAGGCCGGACATGACCCAGGAAAGTGTGCCTGGCCAGAGGGATCGAGTGTGTCGGGTAATGTGGTGCACCCCTGCAGGGAAGTTTATCTATTCGAATAGCCGTGATCTTCGGTAACAGGACGACTTGGAGTTGTACCTTGACCTTATGACAACTAGAACCGGATACTTAATAAAACACACCCTTCCAAGTGTCAGATACAACCCGGTGATCGCTCTCTCACAGGTCAACGAGGAGAGGATCATCGGGTAGGATTATGCTATGCGATGATACTTGGTGAACTTACCTTCTACTCTCTTCTATATGCTGCAAGATGGAGGCAGCCAGAAGTGTAGTCTTCGGCAGGACTAGCTATCCCCCTCTTATTCTAGCATTCTGCAGTTCAGTCCACCGATATTGCCTCTTTACACATATACCCATGCATATGTAGTGTAGATCCTTGCTTGCGAGTACTTTGGATGAGTACTCACGGTTGCTTTTCTCCCTCTTTTCCCCCTTTGCATTCTTCTCGGTTGTCGCAACCATATGCTGGAGTCCAGGAGCTAGAGATCCCGAGGATGATTCTACGTGGAGTTCGGCTTCGAGGAGTAGTTAGGAGGTCCCACGCAGGAGGCCATGCCTTTTCGATCGTTGCTACTTTTGTGCTAGCCATCTTATGGCAACTTGTTTAACTTATGTCTGTACTCAGATATTATTGCTTCC
Organism: Aegilops tauschii subsp. strangulata; assembly: GCF_002575655.3. NCBI lineage: Eukaryota > Viridiplantae > Streptophyta > Magnoliopsida > Poales > Poaceae > Aegilops > Aegilops tauschii. The sequence continues at coordinate 182,843,089 of NC_053040.3, forward strand.
GCTGACTCTTGTGTTTTCGAGCTGATGTATTCGAGCCCTCGAGGCCCCTGGCTTGTAATATAAAGCTTGTGTTATTTTAATTTGTGTCTAGAGTTGTGTTGTGATATCTTCCCGTGAGTCCCTGATCTTGATCGTACATGTTTGCGTGTATGATTAGTGTACGGTGAAATCGGGGGCGTCACAGGTACCGATGTGCTAGGGTTAGGGTAAAACCTCAACTCGGTTTGACCGATTACGCAAACTCGATGAGACCGATTTTGGTAATGAGCAAACAGAGAGTTGGTCAAGCACACTCGGTGGGACCGATTGCATATCACGGTGGGACCGAAATAATTGCAACACGAAACAGAGAGTTTGCAAACCCATCTCGGTGAGACCGAGATCCCATCGGTGAGTTCGAACTGATTAGGGTTTCTGGCAGTGGCTATGAAGTGAACTCGGTGGCGCCGGATAGATCAAATTGGTGGGGCCGAGTTTGACTTTAGGTTTAGGACATATGTGGAAATGAGAAAGTGGTTGAGGACTTTGGAGCATATCACTAAGCACTTTGAGCAAGCAAGCCATTAAGCAACACCTCATCCCCCTTTTAATAGTATTGGCTTTTCCTATGGACTCAATGTGATCTTGGATCACTTAAATGAAAATGTAGAGTCTTGAGCTTTTGCCAATGTTTGTCCTTAACATCTTGAAGGGGTTCCACATCCTTTTGTCCATGCCACGCCTTTGTTGAAATTTCTGAAATACACTAGATAAAAATATTAGTCCAACAAGAGATATGTTGACATTAATTACCAAAATCACCCAAGGAGCACTTGTGCTTTCACCTTTGGTTAGACAAATGATTCTCGATGCAGGGCACGTGCCGGTCAAGATGTTATTTGGACACATCCCCCACTTCGGTAGTAACAAGCACATCTCGATGGGTGACTTCCAGCGCACAAATTAAGATCATATCCGGTACTAACACAAATACATGGGTGTAAGCACTAAGACTCACACCCGCTCCTCTTTTTATTATAAGTGTTTAATCACAATTTGCTTGATTGATCTGGTCAAAAGCTGAAATTAATCCTTTGACAAAAGCTTGCTAGAAACCATCGCTTCAAGGGGACCTTCCTCTCGTGGGTTCGATAACCCAGGGTCACCTCTGGGGAAATAGGTGCGGGATACTTTATGTTCCTTTACCATACCACTAAAAGGAGGTATCAGCAGAGCTTCTCCGGGCCTAGAGTTTTGTGACAACGACCTTAGTCGGCGGTGGCAAGGTGTAGGTGGCAGGTCCCTAGGTCGGGCCTCTGGACCTGGCGTGGCAAGCACGCGAGCAGTGCGGCGCGACTCTATGGGGTGCGGCTGTGGCTTCTTGGCTGCGCCCCGGCGGATCCTGGCGGCGGAGGCTGCGGGCCGGCACGACGGCATCCTTGGTCGGCGGTGGCAAGGTGTAGGTGGCAGGTCCCTATGACGGCGCCACTAGCCCTACTCGACGCGTTCCCCTATGATCCCTATCCTGGTTTGGCTGGTGCTTCCCTACTTCGACGGTGACGATACGTGGTTCCCCTCTCGGTGTTGGTGGTCCTCTCCGACTATCTGCTTCTTCGTCTCATGTCTGCCCCTGCTTCGATGGTCTTTGAGGGTTTGTGGTCATGGGCTGGGGCGAAATCCTTGCTCTGACAATGGCGACACATGAGGGTTACCTCCATGGAGGCGCTGTCATGGCCCTAAGTGGACCCTCTGATCACGGGCGGAAACCATTGGTCCAGTTTGCTGGACAAGGCAACGTCGACGTCTCAGCGCCCTTCCCTTCTTGAAGGCACCGCTTGGGTTGCACTTGCAGTCCCCACTTTGGCAGCTGAGGATGGTGGCCTCCCCGGTCTTTCCGACGAGGCTTGTCGGCATTGCGTTGTTGTTTTTTTCTTTTGCGGGGAATTGAGGGCTTCTATTCAATCAAAAGGGCTTCAGCACTATCAACCATAAGGCTAGTGACCAAAAAGCCAGGAAGGGAGTCCGTCCAACACTCTGTCACCTCTAATGTGCATGCGTAGCACATGGGAGTTTCTATTTACATGACGAATAACAAAGTAGGTAAAAGAAGAAGCTCGCATTGCGTTGCTCTGATGTGGGCTGCGGGCGTGGGCGTTTGGGGCGCAATGAACACCGGCGTCGACGTTTACAAGACGATGGCTTCTTTAGAGCATCTCCACTCGTTCGCCCCCCAGCGCATAGGTCGGCACTCTTTCGGGCGCTCGCCGGCGATTTTTAGGCCCTGGGGGCGATCTACGTCCCAGCCACGCCCCCGGGTGCCGCCCCCAAGGCGTCGCAAATTCAAAGTTGGTCCGTTTCCAGCTCCCAAAAAAGCCACCAGTCCGGTGATCAGCGTCATTCGGCGATCACGTTGCCACAATTCGGCGATCAAATAACAAGTTCGGCATGCACGTTGCCACAATTCGGCGATCAAATAACAAGTTCGGCGTGCAAAAGAAAGGACGGACGCGTCGCATCGAGCTCAAACGGCGGTGTCGGCCTTCGGCGTGCGAGGGTTGGTCGGCGTCGGTGCGCCTTCTGTGTTGGGCGTCGTCGAGGCATCATCGCTCGGGCTTGGCGGCGGCGTAGGCGGCGGCGGCGTGGGAGTTGGCGCCGCGGTCGACGGCATCTGGTACAGGATGAGGCCACGCTCCGCCAGGTACCACGCCTTGACCTGCTCGTCCATCGCCGACATGTCCGCGCCGCCCATCAGGAAAGCCAGGTCGGTGTTCCTCTTCTTCGCGGCGACGTTGGTCCGGAGCAGGTCGAGCTTGACGGCGTTGTTCGTCATCAACGCCGAGCACCACGCCTCGGTTTTCTCTTCCCGCTGGGCAGCCCGGGTCTGGGCGTCGGCGACTCAATTCTCAATGGACTCTTGCACACGCGCGGTGGCCGACTCGGCGTGTTTCCCCTTCTTGGCCCCTTTGTTGCCGTCCGGACGCCCGTCGGCCGCGCCGGGCATGCGTGTCCGGCTTGTACGTCTCCTTGGCCTTGGCGAGGGTGTGCCTGGCATCCGCCCATTTCTCACACTTCTGGATCCGCTTGAAGATGTGGAGGTACTTGAAATCTTGATCGCTGCTGTCCTGGCGAAACATGGCGAACATCCGCACCACCTGCGCCAAGGAACAACAGTCGGCGGGCACGAACACGACGAAAGAAAAAGGGAGAGACCGGCGTGCCATACCTGATCCTCAATGCTGGCGCCGCTCTCCGGGCGAGCCGCGATCTCCTCGACGATCCCATGCCATTTGTTGCACGCCGTTTGGAAGAGCCCCCAATGGTTCGCCATTGACTTCGACCCGCGCTGCATGTAGACGCCTTTGAAGTAGGGGTTGACGAGCTTGCGCTCGTCGAACTCGGCCTTGATAAGCTCCCAATACGTGTCGATGCTCTGGTTCGTGCCGGTGATCGGGTCGAGGCAGACGACTTTCCACGCTTCGACGAGGCACTCGTCCTCCTTGGACGCCCACTTGATGCGCGGCTCGCCATTCCTGGCCGCCCGCTTCTTCTTCTTCCCTTTCCTTGCCGGAGCAGGCGCCGGCTCCTCCTCGTCCTCGTCCTCCTCCTCCTCCTCTGGCTCCTCCTCGCCATATCAAGCTCGCCGTCCATGTCGCCGTTGAGGCCCATTGCGTCCTCTTAGGTAGTGAACCCGGGGTAGGCGGCGGCGGCAGCCGAGCCGGTCGTGATGATGTCGTCCATGTCGGCCTCCTTCGCGTCGGTGTCGCCGAGATGCGACGAGGAGGCTTCTGAGAAGAGCAGCACGCCACGGCGGAGAGGTGGTGTCAGGGAGGCTGCGTAGGTCGGCGATGAGTAGGTGTACGGAGGGTACTGCACGCCGGCGAAGGCAGGCGAGGGCGTGCGCTGGGCCGGGTGACCATGCGGGAAGGTGATGTTGGGGTTGAACCCGCCGTGCGCGCCGTCGGCGTAGCCCGGCGACGGCGTGCAGACCCAGGGTTGTGGTGACGACGAGAAGCCGGCCGGAGACCCGACGCTTTGCTGGCTCCAGGACGCGTACGGGTCGTGGCCGCCCGGTGGATTCATCATCCCCGCGTGAGCCGCCTCGGCCTGTTCGGCCAAGCGCTCCGCCTGCTCCGCCACCGCCGCAGCCGCGATCGCCGCCCTGTCCCGGTCCTTCTTGGCGTTCGCCTTGTTCCGCCGGTCGGTGGTGACAGCCTCTCGGCGCTGAACTTCCGCCCTCCAGTCGGCGTTCGACATGCCCGGGGGCTTGGACGGCGGCGCCCTCTGCTTCCTCTGCTTCGGCTGGGCGGCGGTGACGGTGGCATCCGTCGCAGCGCGGGGGACCACGTACTTCTTTGGCGGCATGGCGGCCGGCTGGGAAGGAAGGAGGAGGAGATTGGCGGGAGGAATGAAGAATGAGAGGAAAGCCGAGGGGGGAAGCGGGAGGAAATGGTGGGAAAAGGGCCTCCTCTCGCCGACAGAGCGGCCCCACGCCCCTTTTCATTTCTGTCGGCGCCCCAGGCGACCCCCGGACGCTTGGGTTCGGCTCGGGTGCGCCGGCTGTTATTTCGGCTCAAACCGGCGCTAAATGAGATCCTGAGGACGTGACTGGAGCAATTTTCGTCCGCCGACGCTAAAAAATCGACTAAGAGGGGCATGTTGAGAACGCGGCCGAAGATGCTCTTAGTTCCGGCCGGGTCCTACCATCGACCTACCAACTCTCCTAGCCACATGAGAAGGTGTCTGGCAACAGTTGACGCAGCCTTGAGGCTCTGAGTCTAGCTGCCTCGCCATTCATTGTTGGTGTGCCCCTACTGCAGAAAGGTTGTACATATACTGTATTCTCTTCCTGTTCAATGAAATGAAACGCTAAATCTTTTACATTTCTTAAAAGAAAAAAAAAGGCCAGAAACAGATCGGTTGCATATTGGGTAGCGTGCCCACCTTGCACATACGAAAAAAGTAAATTTTACCAGGATATGAATATAGATCAGTTGTTTGCACAATTCAAAATGGATATTAGCACCTGCTCCCTCCATCCAAAAAAGCTTGTCCCTCAAATGGTTATATCAAGCACCAAGTTAGTGCTAAATACATTCATTTGAGGACCAAGCTTGGGACAAGTTTTTTTGGATGGAGGGAGTATCTAGCATTTATAGGACAAACACCGACATAATACTCAGGTCCAAACATATATTTCCCATTTATAGGACATCACATCAAACACATTATAATACACCGACCAACATACACATAGGGGCAAATGCAAGTATCGCCAGGAGGGCCTCCCCGTCCATATGAAAATTATTCAGTTATATCCAGATGATGCAGAGAAGACCTTCCTTCAGGCAAGCATCCTGCTCAGACCCAAAGGAAAAACAATAACAGAGGCTAACATAACAAATCCCAATGCAGCTTCCCTCCATTGTGTACCAACAATGCAAAATGGAAGCACATCAGGAGAAAAAAAATCAGAGCATGTAACTTTAACATCTCGTGTAAAGATCGAGAAGCAGCAAAAAAAGATCTCCAAACAAAAGAATTGATTGACATACAGCTCGGGCCCCATGGAGCCCGTATCTAAGGACACAAGATCTACAGACTCCGACGCTGCGGAGGAGAGGAGCATCAGCACCGTTAAGTTAAACAGGTCAACACCACAATTACAAAAAGTAGTCGGGGGTCTTGCGTGTTGTGTCAGGCTCGATTTGCCGAGGCGCTGGGTCAAACTGGAGGAAGTTATGATCCATGTTTTCCCCAATCTCAAGAATCGCGGCCATGTTACCACATCGGTAACAGTAGTTTGGCGCGCTGAAGACCGTCACAACATTCTTATCCTGCATGAGAAAATCAGAACACAGTAATTATTCAACCTTCCTATGTATGCCACCAGAACGAGTATAAAACCTTGCCTAACGCAAGAATGCATGAAAATTTGCATTCACGACTGTTAATTTAATAACCACAGGTCATGCTACAAGATACAACAAAGCAAATCGCTATTTGATGGTTTTCTGCTTATTTAAGCACCAAAGCAAAAGGCTTGCACATAAAGGATGATGCAGTTTCCAATATTTTAATCAAGTTCCCTAATATTTTTCTGATGATACGTTAAAGTGGGATGAGTGATACTTTGCTCATTTCCCTTGGAAAATGCAGTCGACAGGGAATTAAAATCTGCCTTGTGATCCTGTTTGATGCAGGATTGGACTTATATGTTCCCTCCACTTTACACCTTTGTCTGTGTTCCCTTACATACACGATATGGACCTCAGTAATCTACACCAGTTGGCCCACACAGAGAACCATAGACTATATGATTAAGCAATAGGTTGATTTGGTCCCTACAGAAACTTGGATAAAAGTTGTTTTAGTATTTTTTTTTTCTTTTCAGGGAGGCTTTGTGCATATTGAGGAATATGTAAACGCATCAGTTTATAATTTAACACAATTATAAGTGCGATGGTATGTAACCTTAATTAACTTTTAACCAAAGAACTGGAAAATTCCAGATTCATGCCCCCTAAACAAATACTCCCTCCGTCCCATAATGTAAAGACGCTTTTTGACACTATTGTAGTGTTAAAAAACATCTTGCATTATGAGACGGAGGGAGTAATTAACAATTGCACTTCGAATTTGTTCATTAGATATTCAAGCAACTTCGACAGAACGATTGTGCTCAGACTTTTCAGTAGGTATTTTCTGTGAATGACTGCAATTGGTTAATTAATTGCAAGATAAAATAATGAAATCATTTTTTTTTTCCAATGATGTGTTCTGAACACCAACCTGGCACCAATTGAATCCTTCCATTACAAGTTGATGTGCCCTTGATATAAGAGAGAGGCCATTTGTATGGTTGAACTGTTGCGCAATATCTTGCCCAAATGTATAACCTGCTCCTCTTGGTGAAATCCCCCATCCACATCGATCGTCTGGATCAGACCACAAAAGATCACACATGGGCCCTTCATGAGGAACCTGCAATCATTATGAGAAATATGTGATTAAATTGAGAATAAACATTTTGCAGCGAGTCCAGTTTCTTCCTCAATAATCATGGAAACAAGTCACGACTTGAGACTTAACAGATATCATGGATATCCTTCATAAGCACAACAGGTATCTATTAGAAATATAATTATATACAGCCACCCACTTCATGGTCAACAACTCAACATTACAAACTGTAGAGCTCTAATCCTCAGAAGACAAAAACTACATTTATTCAGTATTCTAATAAAAAAAAGATGGTAAAGGACATCATGTAGATCCACTGCCACAACTCAGTAATGATTTATCAATAATAAATATTTTCCATCAGAATTCCTAATGCCACCTCACTGAACTAAATCAAGTTTTTCGGATTGATATTTTATCTGAATCTTTTCGGATTGGTTGCGAGATCTTATGGGTTTCACCTCTAGCCTACCCCAACTTGTTTGGGACTAAAGGCTTTGTTGTTGTTGTTGTTGTTGTTGTTGTTGTATATTTTATCTGAATTAACATCCACATGATGTGAATCAAAATACAGGAAAATGTATGTATCACAGAACAGTTTTCATTGCATATACCTGCCTAGTGCCTAGGTAATACAAATAGCAAAGATCGCCACCCGTGCATGCTTCTAAATGGGAAACAAGAAAAGAGCACTAGTTCATAAAGACAGCGATAACTTTGCTGTTTACCTCTTGTATGCGATCAAGAGCACGAATGTTATCTAATGTATCCAATGATGGAGAGAGACCACCATGAAGGCAGAACACCTACAAATAGGTGTTTCCCATATGTCAGGCATATATATTAAATAAGCCTGCACTAGTTGTACAAAATTGCATGAATAACAAACCTGGTTTTCTATAAGAGCCGTGAGAGGCAAATAATCAAACAGGTCTGTAAAGTACTTCCATACATTTGCATTCCCATATTTTCGCAAGCACTCGTCATAAAAGCCATATCTGTAGCAAAATAGTCGATGTCAACAACTAAGTTGTAGCACAACAGGTGAACATTTTGCCGAATAGTACCATTATAGTTTTCATGAATTTCCCCAAAATTTTACTAACACATCTGTATGAAAATTAGTACTACTCAAAAAACATAAATGTGAAAACTATACTCATTTTAGGATCTAGCTGGAAGTTTTGCTGTGATCAACCACGTAAATACGTCTAGAAAGTAGGTAGATCATAACTACATTTTACCAAGACTATGCTCAAAGTGTTTTGTTACTTGGTTACCCATAGAAGACAACTTCAAATAACTTCATGCACACGTAACTTCACCAACACATTTAATGTTAAGCAATAATAACTTGAGTTCCAGTAACAAGACAAGCTGCTTTGTAAATTCTAAAGGTCGATCATTGCCTTAGCCATAGTGCATCAGATGATACCCGATGTGGCAAAATACATCTCCAAGATTTAGTCAATTAGACAAGTTAATTCAGGATCAAACAGGCTAGGAAAGATCAAAAGATTACATGTTGAATGCCATCACTTGATAGTTGTTACATCAAGCGGGGAAGTACTCAATAATAAGGAACTGAAATCAGCAATCCAAGTGTAGAAGGGCATAAACTCACACTTGAGTGATTTGTCTGCTCTCATGATTTCCTCTCAATATCGTAATTCTGTCTCTGTAGCGAACTTTCAAAGCCACTAACAGCGAAACAGTCTCCACCGAATAGTAGCCACGATCTGCATTAAGAGCAATATTATAGATTTATCCATATTGGGAATGACACAAGATGGAGTGCATCTAAAACTAAAGATGGAGTGCACCTGGTATCATTAAGTGCATCTAAAACTACATTTAATTGCCAACAAAATTATACATCCTCACGTCTTGCGGAAATTGTTGACATCGAACAGAGACGGTGTGAACCTTTTTTTGGTCGTTCTCAAGCACCTGGTATCATTTATGAGAATTCTTTCTAGCTACAAACCTACAGCCCTTAAAATGGTATCTACGAGGACCTTTTGTTTATTGACAACGTATCTAGGAGGACCTAAAGATAGGACTCGCACAAAATCCTTGTAAGCTATAGGTCGAAACAAGACATAAGACACGTAGCCAGCACAGGATACCACCATGCGAACCTAGAGAAGTAATAGAAGCTACATACTGTACATACTAATAACCAGCACAAACGTCTGGAAACGAATTCTCCTGACAAGAAGAACCGCCGGCTGAATTCCGTGTAGGATCTACTATAAAGAAGCCATATTTGCCGCAGCAATCCCTAGAGATGGACAAAAATCGAGCGTTCAAAGGGCGGCCGCCCGCACGCACGCGAGAGGCGAAAGGAGGCGAGGCGTACCGACGTAGTCGCCCATGAAGAGGTAGTTGGTGTCGGGCGACTCGCCGCCGATGCGGAAGAGCTCGATGAGGTCGTAGAACTGGCCGTGGATGTCGCCGCAGACGGTAACGGGGCAGCGGACGGGCTGCACGTTCCACTCCTCCATGAGGATGGCCTTGGCCTGCTCGCAGAGCCCCTTGACCTCCGCCTCCGGGAGGTGCTTGCACTCGCGCAGGTGCGCGATCTGCCGGTCCAGATCCCCGTGCGGCGGCATCTCGGCCGCAGGAGCGGGCTACGGCTCGCGCGCGCGGTCGGCCGGTCGCCGGCGAGGAGGAGGGAGGGGCTAGGCCGGGGCTAGGGTTTGCGGGGGATCAGCGGAGGGGGAGGGTGTGGAGCAGCTCAAGCCTCCATTTTTCGCTTTGTTTTATACCAAGCGAGATTTTTCTTCGCCTCCAACACTCGCAGGCGTACACAACGACCGGGGCGGCTGTGCTGCCGCCTGGCTGGGCTGGCTTGCTTGTGCTGTTTCTGCGAATTGGTGGTTTTGGAATGGGCGGACTGTAATTTGGTCCAAAGGAAAGGTGAGCTGGTCAAAATGGCTGGATATGCGTTGCCGACCACGAGACTTTGATCCCACATGCTTAAACGCAGCTGCGGTAATCGAGCACACACGCGTGAGCCGTCTGATGTCAATGGACGGTTCCACGCAGCTGCGGTAATGGAGCACACCCGCGTGAGCCGTCTGATGTCAATGAACGGTTCCGCGTCTAGTGGAACGGTTGAGCGTCTTGACGCACGTGGTGACACAGAGACGTGTCCGATGTATGTTTGGTGGTGGGCATGTCGTGGTTCTAAGTCTCACAGTAGAATGGGGGGTAGGGATGTAGAGGCAAGATCCTAGCTATGTAGAAGTTGTACGCACGAGTTTTACGAGTTCAGGCCCTTCTCGGAGGAAGTAACAGCCCTACGTCTCGAAGCCCGGAGGCGGTCGACTGGATTATATGCGTGTGTGTTAAGGGGGGTGCGAACCCTTGTCTCAGAGGAGGGGGTGGCTTATATAGAGTGCGCCAGGACCCCAGCTCCCCTCCGTTACACAAGATTCAATGTACATAAAGCGAGAGCATTACAGGTAACGCTAATAATAAAGTGCTATAAATGATCATTAAGTCTATGAGTAAACGCCCGACCGTTGCTGCGCGGAGTGGCTTTAGGTCTTCTGCACGTCGGGTGGTTGAGTGGTCGATTGACCTAAATAAGGCGGGATCTCCGAGTGAATTGTAGGTCGAGTGGATTGCACTCGACACCTTTGTTGAGCCCTCTCTATTTGCTCTTGAACTTCTTTGCTTCTAGGACAAGGACCTTAGGTAGGGCGTATAGGTCAGGCCTATTACCCTACCCCAGGTCTATGTCCTCATCATTAGACCCCGAATGGATTGAGGTCCGAGTGAAAAGAAGGTTGAAGTTGATCTTGCTTTGACTCTTGCCTTTCTCAAGAATTCATCTCTGAACGGAGGCTAGTGTTGGAACTTCGGCTTAGTTTCATTCGCCTTGATCGATTTAGAAATTGCCGATTGGTTTTTATAACGTCACCCGTCGAGTGTTGTCTTTGACGCGAAATCTTTGGCGCGATCGGTTGCAGAGGATCCCGGATTTTGCGGGATTCGAAATTTCGGTGGAAGCGCGCCAGGCGGAGCGTGCCGTGGTAAGCGGAGTGGATAAACAGGACGTTTTGATTTCTGCGCCACCTTTTTCGCCGCGTATCCCGTGTGCGACTGTTGCGGGATTTGACAGGATCGCCCGGACCCACGCGTCAGCCACTCGGAAGTGGGCCTTTAAAAGCGGCAAGGCCGAGGCGTCCACACTGTGCGTGCCTATTCTCCTTCTTCTTCCTCTCGCTCCTTCACCTCATCCGGCTTCTCCACTCTCGACGCCTCCGCTCCGCCGCCATGGGGAAGGAGAAAACGGCGGCGCTGGAACGCGTGAAGAAGGCGACGGGGGCGGCGAAAGGCAAGAAGACGAATCGGGGATCTTCATCGCGCTCGGGGCTGCCGCGGGGTTGGATCCAGGGAGATTGGATCCGATCCTCGCTTCAGCGGGAAGACTTGGATGATATGGCCGAGTTAGGTCTGATCGTCCATGAGTCCGCGCAGCTGCCGGAGGGGGAAACGGAGCCACAGCCGCGACCGGGTGAGTGTGTTCTGCTTGCCACTCATGTCGACCGCGGTTTCTCGCTTCCTCCGCACCCTTTTTTTCGAGATTTTTCTTGAATTTCTTCGGGGCTCAACTCCATCATTTCACTCCCAACACCATCACATACCTTGCCGCATTCGTGTCCATGTGCGAGAATTTTCTGGGGTGTTAACCGCACTGGGGTCTTTTCAAGCACATTTTGACCATCCGCCCCCAAACAGTGAAGAAAGCGAACTCGAACGACGAGAAAACCCATGTTATCCAGATGTGTGGGGGTCTGGGTATTCAGAAGAGGAAGAGGAGTTCCTTCCCTTCGATGACTCTTCCTGAGTTGGTCAGGGGCTGGCAGTCGACCTGGTTCTATTGCCAGGATATCGTGACCCCAGGCCAGTCAACTGGACTTCCCCCTTTTTCTTTTGATCGTGTTCAAACTCCATCTTCGTTGAAAGTGACCGCCGCGGAGAAGGCGGAGACGGGCATGCTGGTCGAGAGAGTAGTTCAACTAATCAACCAAGGTGTCACCGGCATGGATCTGCTGGAGGTGTTCCTCAGTCGACGCATTCAACTACTCCAAGCTCGTGACCACTCCATGTGGATGTACTCCGGGGCTGGTGATACCGCTCGGGTTCATCCGGAGGTGGTGGAGGCCAAAACAATGGTCGAGTGGCTGAGGGGCATCACCGGGAACAAGGACAACCCAGGGGCGCCAGGAGAGTCAAACCTTTCAGCGACAGCAACCAGCCAGACAAGGTTTGGCCACTACAACTGATTGAATTTGGATGTGTTTTCTGACTGTTTGTTGATCCGACTGATTTCCACTCGGCTCCTTGTTTTGTAGATTTATACAGATATGTACTCAATGCCCAATCGCGAGCAAGCTCTGGAGCAGGACCATGAAGGCGAGGACAGCGCGGAGGAGAGCGGCGAGTGGGAGTCACCAGCCGACGATGATGAAGATGAGAACGATGAGTCAGACGACGAGGAGGTGGCCGACTCACCACCTCGTTCCGAACGTCGATCCAAGCAGCACCATGATCCCGCGGGCAGGCGCGGCAAGGCTGTGGCCTCGAGCGCTCCATCTCAAAAGCGCGCTCGGTCTTCGACTCCAGAATTGGCTGAGAAGGTCACCAAGCAGTCCAAGATCAATCCTTCGAAGGCTCGGAAGACCTTGTCTAGAATCAAGATGGACGTTCATGTTGCTTCTAGGTAAATATTCTCCCCGTATTTTCTTGTTCTGACCGATTCTCTTGTACTGACCGAGTGGATGATGAACCTTTACAGCCCGGCCTCGGCTGCGGCTGATATGGATATTGACAAGACCCCAGACGACGAGGAAACTGCCGATGGAGCTACCTGCAAAGCCAGTAAGTCTGCCCGACTCGAATTTATTTGGACGACTGGATTGTTTGTCAGCTATCTCTTTGACTTTCTCTGTTTGTTGCAGCACAACGAGATGTTGTTGTGCTCCCGGATGATGAAGAAGAAGTACCGCTGAGGGGAAGGAGGAGGAGGGACAAGGAACTGAGCGGGAAAGCGCTTGAGGCCCAGGTTCCTCAGTCGACTAAGATGCCTGGGACGGCAGTCGAGCGATCGACAGATCCGGCACGTACCAACGTCACTTTTGCTATCCCGCTGTCGACTGATTGCCCATCAGGATCAGCTGCTCAGACTTCTGTTGTGCCAATACAACTCCACGCGTCAGACCCAGCGGATGCTCCGACTGCTCTGCCATCATCGCTTTTCACTGCGTATCAAACCCTGGACGACCCACCGGCTGCCGCCAAAGAAGCTCTTCTTCAGTTGAACCTTGTGATGGGGCAAATGAAAGTGGTGCATGAGGCCAGTCAGGTGGCCTTCAACGCTGGAGCAGCTCTGCAGACCAATGTCCAGGTTAGTTGATTCTTGATTGATCATACTTCTCATCCGATCACCCATTGGGGTGTGACTGTTTTGAAGTTGTACGAGTCAAATTGAGTCGTCTTGAATTGAATCTTTGAACTAGTGGGGGCACTCTCAGTGTACCCACTGGGTGTAGTCCCCGAGACCATAGTTGACTGCGGGCAGTCGACTGTGGTCTGAGAATCTGAATTTTGTCACTCGGTCTGGACGGACCAGGTCGAATGAAACCAGAACCAGTGGGGGCACGCTAAGTGCACCCACTGGGTGTAGTCCCCGAGACCGTGGTTGACTGCGGGCAGTCGACTATGGTCTGGGAACTGCTTTTTTTACTCTCGCGCTGGGCAGGCCATGTCGAGTGTTTATTCGAACCAGTGGGGGCACGCTAAGTGCACCCACTGGGTGTAGTCCCCGAGACTGCTGTTGAATGTTTGATTCGGTGGTAGTCTTAGAGTAGCTATCACTGTGATGTCTTTTTATCTCAGTCAACTGATATGGCTTATACTGCAGAAATCTTGTGATCTTGGGGCTCAGCTTTCTGCAATGAACAAGCAGCAAATCAGCCTCAACCTTGATCTAGAATTGGCCAAGAAGAATCTTAAGACTGCTCGTGATGAAGTAGCTGCCATGGGAGGTAACCAATCGTCAACTGTCTATCTCATTGCTGGCACCTTTCCTTTCTATTTTTTGAACCGAGTGACTCCACTCGAGCAGATGTATGTAGTGAAAACCGTCAACTCCAAGCCCATCTGAAGAATGTTATTTCTTTAGAGAAAATGAAGCAGGCTTTGGAGAAGAAGGATCTGGATCTTGCTGCTGCACAGAAGGAAGCACGAGAGAAGACGGTGCTTGCTGACAAGAAGCTTACTTCAGTCGGCAAGTTAGAAGAAGAGAATTCCAAACTGAAGACTGTTGTTTCTGACGCCAATCGGGAGGTCGAGCGACTGAAGAAAGACAAGGACAAGCTGACTGACGAGCTTGGGAGCCTCAAGGCCAAGAAGGGCGAGTTGGAGTCTTATCTGGGCCAGGTTGCTGCAAAGCTGGTCCTGAAACTTGAAGGTACTGATGATTGACTGACTTATTGCGGTCGACTGTTAAGCCTGATCGTATCATCGACTCACTATTTATTCAATTATGCAGAGCTTTGCCAAGACTTTGAAGCGGAAACTGGGCGGGTCGAGACGGGTCTCGATCCCATAAATTGTCCAGTCAAGGATGATATTGCGATGAAAGTGCTGCAACTGGAATCTCGCATGGACAGCGCGGTTGCTTATCTTGCCCGCCTGAAGGCAGCGAGGACCCGGGTTGATACTGAACTCTGGCCTCAGGCGGAACTTTCACAAGACCTCGAGTCTCTGATGGCTCGACTGAATCAAATACCTGACCGAGTGCAAGAATGGAAGAAGGCTTCTGCTCGTTGTGGCGCTGATGTCACGTTGTCCTTGGTCCGAGTGCACTGCAAAGACGTCAAAGAAGACAAGCTGGCGGAGCTCAAGGTTGCTAACACAAAGAGGCACACCTTCCAATCCTTCATGGACACTTTCCTTGACGTCGCCACTCGTATTGCAGACAACATAGACCTTGACAGTTTCTGCGACCCAGCCAGTCCTTCTCCCGACGAGAGACCGAGAAACATTACGCCCCACCTTTATTTGCCTCGGAATTGTTGGAAATATGCCCTAGAGGCAATAATAAATTGGTTATTATTATATTTCCTTGTTCATGATAATCGTTTATTATCCATGCTAGAATTGTATTGATAGGAAACTCAGATACATGTGTGGATACATAGACAACACCATGTCCCTAGTAAGCCTCTAGTTGACTAGCTCGTTGATCAATAGATGGTTACGGTTTCCTGACCATGGACATTGGATGTCGTTGATAACGGGATCACATCATTAGGAGAATGATGTGATGGACAAGACCCAATCCTAAGCCTAGCACAAGATCGTGTAGTTCGTTTGCTAAGAGCTTTTCTAATGTCAAGTATCATTTCCTTAGACCATGAGATTGTGCAACTCCCGGATACCGTAGGAATGCTTTGGGTGTACCAAATGTCACGTAACTGGGTGGCTATAAAGGTGCACTACAGGTATCTCCGAAAGTGTCTGTTGGGTTGGCACGAATCGAGACTGGGATTTGTCACTCCGTGTAAACCGAGAGGTATCTCTGGGCCCACTCGGTAGGACATCATCATAATGTGCACAATGTGACCAAGGAGTTGATCACGGGATGATGTGTTACGGAACGAGTAAAGAGACTTGCCGGTAACGAGATTGAACAAGGTATCGGGATACCGATGATCGAATCTCGGGCAAGTAACATACGGTTGACAAAGGGAATTGTATACGGGATTGATTGAATCCTCGACATCGTGGTTCATCCGATGAGATCATCGTGGAACATGTGGGAGCCAACATGGGTATCTAGATCCCGCTGTTGGTTATTGACCGGAGAGTCGTCTCGGTCATGTCTACATGTCTCCCGAACCCGTAGGGTCTTCACACTTAAGGTTCGGTGACGCTAGGGTTATAGAGATATTAGTATGCGGTAACCCGAAAGTTGTTCGGAGTCCCGGATGAAATCCCGGACGTCACGAGGAGTTCCAGAATGGTCCGGAGGTAAAGATTTGTATATGGGAAGTCTTGTTTTGGTCGCCGGAAAAGTTTCGCGCATTATCGGTATTGTACCGGGAGTGCCGAAAGGGGTCCGGGGGTCCACCAAGGGGGTCCACCAGCCCCGGGGGGGGCACATGGGCTGTAGGGGTGTGCGCCTTGACCTATATGGGCCAAGGGCACCAGCCCCAAGAGGCCCATGCGCCAAGAGATAAGGGAAAGGGAGAGTCCTAAAGGGGGAAGGCACCTCCGAGGTGCCTTGGGGAGGATGGACTCCTCCCTGGCCGCACCCTTCCTTGGAGGAAGGGCCAAGGCTGCCCCCCTCTCCCTTGGCCCTATATATAGTGGGGGGAGGGAGGGCAGCAACATCCAAGCCCTGGCGCCTCCCTCTCCCTCCCGTGACACATCTCCCTCCTCCCGCAGCGCTTGGCGAAGCCCTGTTGGAATCCCGCTACTTCCACCACCACGCCGTCGTGCTGCTGGATCTCCATCAACCTCTCCTCCCCCCTTGCTGGATCAAGAAGGAGGAGACGTCGCTGCTCCGTACGTGTGTTGAACGCGGAGGTGCCGTCCGTTCGGCCCTAGGATCATCGGTGATTTGGATCACGACGAGTACGACTCCATCAACCCAGTTCTCTTGAACGCTTCCGCTCGCGATCTACAAGGGTATGTAGATGCACTCCTTCCCTCTCGTTGCTAGTAAACTCCATAGATTGATCTTGGTGATGCGTAGAAAATTTTGAATTTCTGCTACGTTCCCCAATAGTGGCATCATGAGCTAGGTCTATGCGTAGTTTCTATGCATGAGTAGAACACAAAGTAGTTGTGGGCGTCGATTTTTTCAATTTACTTGCCGTTACTAGTCTTATCTTGATTCGGCGGCATCGTGGGACGAAGCGGCCTGGACCGACCTTACACGTACTCTTACGTGAGACAGGTTCCACCGACTGACATGCACTAGTTGCATAAGGTGGCTAGCGGGTGTCTGTCTCTCCCACTTTAGTCGGATCGGATTCGATGAAAAGGTTCCTTATGAAGGGTAAATAGAAATTGGCATATCACGTTGTGGCTTTTGCGTAGGTAAGAAACGTTCTTGCTAGAAACCCATAGCAGCCACGTAAAACATGCAACAACAATTAGAGGACGTCTAACTTGTTTTTGCAGGGTATGCTATGTGATGTGAAATGACCAAAAGGATGTGATGAATGATATATGTGATGTATGAGATTGATCATGTTCTTGTAATAGGAATCATGACTTGCATGTCGATGAGTATGACAACCGGCAGGAGCCATAGGAGTTATCTTAATTTATTGTATGACCTGCGTGTCAATGAAAACGCCATGTAATTACTTTACTTTATTGCTAACCGTTAGCCATAGTAGTAGAAGTAATAGTTGGCGAGACAACTTCATGAAGACACGATGATGGAGATCATGGTGTCATGCTGGTGACGAAGGTGATCATGCCGCGCCTCGAAGATGGAGATCAAAAGGCGCAAGATGATATTGGCCATATCATGTCACTTTATGATTTGCATGTGATGTTTGTCATGTTTACATCTTATTTGCTTAGAACGACGGTAGCATAAATAAGATGATCCCTCACTAAAATTTCAAGAGACGTGTTCCCCCTAACTGTGCACCGTTGCGAAGGTTCGTTGTTTCGAAGCACCACGTGATGATCGGGTGTGATAGATTCTAACTTCGAATACAACGGGTGTTGACGAGCCTAGCATGTACAGACATGGCCTCGGAACACATGCGAAACACTTAGGTTGACTTGACGAGCCTAGCATGTACAGACATGGCCTCGAAACACAAGAGACCAAAAGGTCGAACATGAGTCGTATAGTAGATACGATCAACATGGAGATGTTCACCGATGATGACTAGTCCGTCTCACGTGATGATCGGACACGGCCTAGTTTGACTCGGATCATGTATCACTTAGATGACTAGAGGGATGTCTATCTGAGTGGGAGTTCATTAAATAATCAGATGAACTTCATTATCATGAACATACTCAAAGGTCTTTGCAAATTATGTCATAGCTTACGCTTTAGTTCTACTGTTTAAGATATGTTCCTAGAGAAAATTTAGTTGAAAGTTGATAGTAGCAATTATGCGGACTGGGTCCGTAAACTGAGGATTGTCCTCATTGCCGCACAGAAGGCTTATGTCCTTAATGCACCGCTCGGTGTGCTGAACCTCAGCGTCGTCTGTAGATGTTACGAAACATCTGACATACACGTTTTGATGACTACGTGATAGTTCAGTGCGTAATGCTAACGGTTTAGAATTGTGGCACCAAAGACGGTTTTGAAACGTCGCAGAACATGTGAGATGTTCCGAAGACTGAAATTGGGATTTCAGACTAATGCCCACGTCAAGAGGTATGAGACCTCTGACAATTTCCTAAGCCTGCGAACTAAGGGAGAAAAGCTCAATCATTGAGCATGTGCTCAGATTGTCTGAGTACTACAATCGCTTGAATCGAGTGGGAGTTAATCTTCCAGATGAGGCAGTGATGGTTCTCCATAGTCACTGCCACCAAGCTATTAGAGCTTCGTGATGAACTATAACATATCAGGGATAGGCATGATGATCCTTGAGCAACTCGCGTTGTTTGACACCGCGAAAGTAGAAATCAAGAAGGAGCATCAATTGTTGATGGTTAGTAAAACCACTAGTTTCTAGAAGGGCAAGGACGAAAGGGATACTTCATGAAACAGCAAATCATTTGCTGCTCTAGTGAAGAATCCCAAGGTTGAACCCAAACCCGAGACTAAGTGCTTCTGTAATGAGGGGAACGGTCACTGAAGCAGAACTACCCTAGATACTTGGTAGATGAGAAGGCAGGCAAGGTCGACAGAAGTATATTGGATATACATTATATGAATGTGTACTTTACTAGTACTCCTAGCAGCACCAGGATATTAGATACCGGTTCATTTGCTAAGTGTTAGTAACTCGAAATAAAAGCTGCGGAACAAACGGAGACTAGCTAAAGGTGAGATGACGATGTGTGTTGGAAGTGTTTCCAAGGTTGATGTGATCAAGCATCGCATGCTCCCTCTACCATCGAGATTGGTGTTTGCGTTGAGCATAAACATGATTGGATTATGTTTATCGCAATACGGTTATTCATTTAAGGAGAATAATGGTTACTCTGTTTATTTGAATAATACCTTCAATGGTCTTGCACCTAAAATGAATCTCGATCGCAGTGATACACATGTTCGTGCCAAAAGATAGTAATGATAGTACCACATACTTGTGGCACTGCCACTTGAGTCATATTGGTATAAAACGCATGAAGAAGCTCCATGTAGATGGATCTTTGGACTCACTCGTTTTTGAAAAGATTGAGACATGCGAACCATGTCTATTGGTATATATGCATGAAGAAACTCCATGCAGATGGATCGTTTGGACTCACTTGATTTTGAATCACTTGAGACATGCAAATCATACCACATGGGCAAGATGACTGAAAGGCCTCGTTTTCAGTAAGATGGAACAAGAAAGCAACTTGTTGGAAGTAACACATTTTGATGTGTGCAGTCCAATGAGTGCTGAGGCATGCAGTGGATGTCGATATGTTCTTACTTCACATATGATTTGAGTAGATGCTGAGAATATTTACTTGATGAAACACAAGTCTGAATTATTGAAAGGTTCAAGTAATTTCAGAGTGAAGTTGAAGATCGTCGTGACAAGAGGATAAAATGTCTATGATATGATCATAGAGATATCTGAGTTACGAGTTTGGCACACAATTAAGACATTGTGGAAAGTGTTTCACAATTAATACCGCCTGGAACACCACAGTGTGATGGTGTGTCCGAACATCATAACTGCACCCTATTGGATATGATGCATCCCATGATGTCTCTTATCGAATTACCACCATCGTTTATGGGTTAGGCATTAGAGACAACCGCATTCACTTTAAATAGGGCACCACGCAATTCCGTTGAGACGACACCGTTTAAAGAAACCTAAGCTGTCGTTTCTTAAAAGTTTGGGGCTGCGACGCTTATGTGAAAAGTTTCAGGCTGATAAGCTCGAACCCAAAGCGGATAAATGCATCTTCATAGAATACCCAAAACAGTTGGGTATACCTCCTATTTCAGATCTGGAAGCAAAAGTAATTGCTTCTAGAAACGGGTCCTTTCTCGAGGAAAAGTTTCTCTCGAAAGAATTGAGTGGGAGGATGGTGGAGACTTGATAAGGTTATTGAACCGTCACTTCAACTAGTGTGTAGCAGGGCACAGGAAGTTATTCCTGTGGCACCTACACCAATTGAAGTGGAAGCTTATGATAGTGATCATGAAACTTCGGATCAAGTCACTACCAAACCTCGTAGGACGACAAGGATGCATGCTACTTCAGAGTGGTACGTGATCCTGTCTTAGATATCATGTTGTTAGACAATACTGAACCTACGAGCTATGGAGAAGCGATGGTGGGCCCATATTCCGACAAATGGTTAGAAGCCATGAAATCCGAGATAGGATCCATGTATCAGAACAAAGCATGGACTTTGGTGAACTTGCCCGATGATCGGCAAGCCATTGAGATAAATGGATCTTTAAGAAGAAGACGGACATGGACGGTAATGTTACCGTCTATGAAGCTCAACTTGTGGCAAAGAGTATTTTCACAAGTTCAAGGAGTTGACTACGATGAGATTTTCTCATCCGTAGCGATGCTTAAGTCCGTCGGAATCATGTTAGCATTAGCTGCATTTATGAAATCTGGCAGATGGATGTCAAAAACAAGTTTTCTTACCAGTTTTTCGTAAGGAAAGGTTGTGTGTGATACAATCAGAAAGGTTTTGTCGATCCTAAGGATGCTAAAAGGTATGCTAGCTCCAGCGATCCTTCCATGGACTAGAGCAAGCATCTCGGAGTCAGAATATACGCTTTGATGGAGTGACCAAAGTTTTTGGGTTTATACAAAGTTTGTTAGAAACTTGTATTTACAATAAAGTGAGTGGGAGCGCTACAACATTTCTGATAAGTATATGTGAATGACATATTGTTGATCCGAAATGATGTAGAATTTCTGGAAAGCATAAAGGGTTGTTTGAAAGGAGTTTTTCAAAGGAAGACCTGGATAAGGCTGCTTACATATTGGGCATCAAGATCTATAGAGATAGATCAAGACGCCTGATGATACTTTCAAAGAACGCACACCTTGACATGATTTTGGAAGAGTTCAAAATAGATCAGCAAAGAAGGAGTTCTTGGCTGTGTTACAAGGTGTGAGTATTGAGTAAGACTCAAGACCTGACCACAGCAGAAGAGAGAGAAAGGACGAAGGTTGTCCCCTATGCTTTAGACGTAGGCTCTACAGTATGCTATGCTGTGTACCGCACTTGAAGTGTGCCTTGCCATGAGTTGGTCAAGGGGTACAATAGTGATCCGGGAATGGATCACATGACAACGGTCGAACTTATCCTTAGTATCTAGTGGACTAAGGAATTTTCTCGATTATGGAGGTGAAAAGGAGTTCGTCGTAAAGGGTTACGTCGATGCGAACTTTGACACTAATCCGGATGACTCTGAGTAGTAAACCGGATTCGTATAGTAGAGCAGTTATTTGAAATGGCTCCAAGTAGCACGTGGTAGCATCCACAAGATGACATAGATATTCGTAAAGCACACACGGATCTGAAAGGTTCAGACCCGTTGACTAATAACCTCTCTCACAAGCATAACATGATCAAACCAGAACTCATTGAGTGTTAATCACATAGTGATGTGAACTAGATTGTTGACTCTAGTAAACTCTTTAGATGTTGGTCACATGGTGATGTGACCTGTGAGTGTTAATCACATGGTGATGTGAACTAGATTATTGACTCTAGTGCAAGTGGGAGACTGTTGGAAATATGCCCTAGAGGCAATAATAAATTGGTTATTATTATATTTCCTTGTTCATGATAATCGTTTATTATCCATGCTAGAATTGTATTGATAGGAAACTCAGATACATGTGTGGATACATAGACAACACCATGTCCCTAGTAAGCCTCTGGTTGACTAGCTCGTTGATCAATAGATGGTTACGGTTTCCTGACCATGGACATTGGATGTCGTTGATAACGGGATCACATCATTAGGAGAATGATGTGATGGACAAGACCCAATCCTAAGCCTAGCACAAGATCGTGTAGTTCGTTTGCTAAGAGCTTTTCTAATGTCAAGTATCATTTCCTTAGACCATGAGATTGTGCAACTCCCGGATACCGTAGGAATGCTTTGGGTATACCAAACGTCACAACGTGACTGGGTGGCTATAAAGGTGCACTACAGGTATCTCCGAAAGTGTCTATTGGGTTGGCACGAATCGAGACTGGGATTTGTCACTCCGTGTAAACGGAGAGGTATCTCTGGGCCCACTCGATAGGACATCATCATAATGTGCACAATGTGACCAAGGAGTTGATCACGGGATGATGTGTTATGGAACGAGTAAAGAGACTTCCCGGTAACGAGATTGAACAAGGTATCGGGATACCGACGATCGAATCTCGGGCAAGTAACATACCGGTTGACAAAGGGAATTGCATACGGGATTGATTGAATCCTCGACATCGTGGTTCATCCAATGAGATCATCGTGGAACATGTGGGAGCCAACATGGGTATCCAGATCCCGCTGTTGGTTATTGACCGGAGAGTCGTCTCGGTCATGTCTACATGTCTCCCGAACCCGTAGGGTCTTCACACTTAAGGTTCGGTGACGCTAGGGTTATAGAGATATTAGTATGCGGTAACCCGAAAGTTGTTCGGAGTCCCGGATGAGATCCCGGACGTCACGAGGAGTTCCGGAATGGTCCGGAGGTAAAGATTTATATATGGGAAGGCTTGTTTTGGTCGCCGGAAAAGTTTCGCGCATTATCGGTATTGTACCGGGAGTGCCGAAAGGGGTCCGGGGGTCCACCAAGGGGGTCCACCAGCCCCGGGGGGGCACATGGGCTGTAGGGGTGTGCGCCTTGGCCTATATGGGCCAAGGGCACCAGCCCCAAGAGGCCCATGCGCCAAGAGATAAGGGAAAGGGAGAGTCCTAAAGGGGGGAAGGCACCTCCGAGGTGCCTTGGGGAGGATGGACTCCTCCCTGGCCGCACCCTTCCTTGGAGGAAGGGCCAAGGCTGCGCCCCCCCTCTCCCTTGGCCCTATATATAGTGGGGGGGAGGGAGGGCAGCAACATCCAAGCCCTGGAGCCTCCCTCTCCCTCCCGTGACACATCTCCCTCCTCCCGCAACGCTTGGCGAAGCCCTGTTGGAATCCCGCTACTTCCACCACCACGTCGTCGTGCTGCTGGATCTCCATCAACCTCTCCTCCCCCCTTGCTGGATCAAGAAGGAGGAGACATCGCTGCTCCGTACGTGTGTTGAACGCGGAGGTGCCGTCCGTTCGGCGCTAGGATCATCGGTGATTTGGATCACGACGAGTACGACTCCATCAACCCCGTTCTCTTGTACACTTCCGCTCGCGATCTACAAGGGTATGTAGATGCACTCCTTCCCTCTCGTTGCTAGTAAACTCCATAGATTGATCTTGGTGATGCGTAGAAAATTTTGAATTTCTGCTATGTTCCCCAACAGGAATGCCGAGTGATTGTGTAATCGTTAAACTTCTTCGGGCTTGATGCTCGAATACTTTTGATCCGTCGTCCGGAACTTTAGGATTTATCTAAACTTGGTTTATCTCTGAATATGCTTGTGTTTGCCTTTGAGTGGAATTTGCTCTTCAATTGAAATAATCTTTGTACTTGAGATGCAGCTATTGTACTTATGGCGCAGCTCCGAGGAGAAGTTTGCAGTCGACCTGCACCATGCTGTCCTTGCAGATGAGGATGGGGCGTATGTTGTACTTGTGGCGTAGCTCCGAAGGAGAAGGTCGCAGTCGACCTGCACCTCATCGTCCTTGCGGGTAGGGAGGGAGCACACGTTGTACTTGTGGCGCAGCTCCGAAGGAGAAGGTTACAGTCGACCTGTACCTCGTTGTCCTTGCGGATAGGGATGGAGCGCACGTTGTACTTGTGGCACAGCTCTGAAGGAGAAGGTTACAGTCGACATGTACCTCGTCGTCCCTGCGGATAGGGATGGAGCGCATGTTGTACTTGTGGCACAACTCCGTAGGAGAAGGTTACAGTCGACCTGTACCTCGTCGTCCTTGCGGATAGGGATGGAGCGCACGTTGTACTTGTGGCGCAGCTCCGAAGGAGAATGTTACAGTCGACATGTACCTCGTCGTCCTTGCAAATGGGGATGGACTTCGAACTTAGGCGAGTACTAGACTGCAGCTAAGCCCCCGAGTGGGAGGGTTGCTCACCACTCGGTAGGATTTTTCAAACTTAGGCGAGTACTGGACTGCAGCTAAGCCCTCGAGTGGGAGGGTTGCTCACCACTCGGTAGGATTTTTCAAACTTAGGCGAGTACTGGACTGCAGCTAAGCCCCCGAGTGGGAGGGTTGCTCACCACTCGGTAGGATTTTTTTCAAACTTAGGCGAAACGGATTCGCGGCTAAGCCCTCGAGTGAGAGGCTTGCTCATCACTCGGTAGGATTTTTCAAACTTTAGGCGAAATGGATTCGCGGCAAAGTCACCCACTGGGGGATTTCAGACGCAAACAAAAGTAACAACAACCATTTAGAAAGACTGTAAAGCTCTTGTCTTTGATAAACAAACTACAAAGGTATTTCTTATTACATCTCATCTGAATGAGTACTTAAGTATGAAAGGGGCGGAGCAGCTCCGCGTTCCAAGCCCGTGGCTCGTCTTTCTGATGCTCGACATTGTAAAGATGGTATGCTCCATTGTGGAGAACTCTGGTGATAATGAAGGGACCTTCCCAAGCAGGGGCGAGCTTGTGTGGTTTCTGCTGATCCACTCGAAGAACCAAGTCTCCCTCTTGAAAGGCTCGTCCCCTCACGTTTCTGGCGTGGAATCGACGCAAGTCTTGCTGATAAATGGTCGGCCGGATTAAGGCCATCTCTCTTTCCTCCTCTAGGAGATCAACTGCATCCTGCCGGGCCTGTTCTGCTTCATCTTCAGAGAAGAGCTCGACTCGGGGTGCATTGTGAAGCAATTCACTCGGTAGAACAGCTTCTGCTCCATAAACCAAAAAGAATGGAGTTCGGTCAGTCGACCGATTGGGAGTTGTCCTCAATCCCCAAAGAACTGATGGAAGTTCATCGACCCAGGCGCCTGCTGCGTGCTTGAGATCATGCATCAGTCGGGGTTTCAGTCCTTTGAGAATCAAGCCATTTGCTCTTTCTGCTTGTCCATTCGACTGGGGGTGGGCGACCGAAGCATAGTCGACTCATGTGCCTTGGGAAGCACAGAAGGCTCTGAACTCATCAGAATCGAAGTTCGACCCGTTGTCAGTGATGATGTTGTGCGGAACTCCATATCTGAATGTCAATTCTCTGATGAAACTGACGGCAGTACTGGCCTCAAGATTCTTGATAGTCTTGGCTTCAATCCATTTGGTAAACTTGTCGACTGCTACAAGCACATGAGTGAAGCCGCTCCTACCAGTCCTCAGGGGTCCAACCATATCCAATCCCCAAATAGCAAAGGGCCAGACGAGTGGAATAGTCTTCAGGGCTGACGCAGGCTTGTGGGACATATTGGAGTAAAACTGGCAGCCTTCACATTTGTCGACTATATCTTTCGCCATTTCATTTGCTCGTGGCCAATAAAATCCAGCTCGGTATGCTTTGGCCACAATGGTCCGAGAGGATGCATGGTGACCACAGGTCCCCGAGTGGATGTCGTTGAGGATCATTCGACCTTCTTCTGGTGTTATGCATTTCTGGTTGGCTCCAGTTACGCTTTCTCTGAACAGTTGTCCTCTTATCACAGTGAAGGCTTTGGATCGACGGACGATCTGTCGAGCCTCTTCTTCATCCTCTGGGAGTTCCTTCCTAAGGATATACGCAATATATGGCACTGTCCAGTTGGGAGTGATGACCAAAACCTCCATGATCAGGTCGACCACGGCTGGGACTTCGACTTCAGTCGGATCTGTGGCACTCTTAGGCTGCGGGGGCTCTTCAGTGAAAGGATCTTCTTGAACTGAAGGTGTATGAATGTGTTCTAAAAACACGTTGCTGGGAATGGCTTCCCTCTTGGAACCTATCTTTGCCAAATCATCGGCTGCTTGATTTTCAGTCGGGGTATATGATGGAGCTCTAACCCCTCAAACTTATTTTCCAACTTCCTCACCGCATTGCAGTAACCAGTCATAGCTGGGCTTCTGACGTCCCACTCCTTCATCACTTGATTGACTACCAAATCTGAGTCACCGTAGACCATGAGGCGACGGACGCCGAGTGAGATGGCCATACGTAACCCATATAAGAGTGCTTCATATTCCGCTTCGTTATTGGAGGAATCAAAGTGAATCTGGAGAACATATCTGAGCTTGTCTCCTCGGGGGGATACCAGTACCACCCCAGCACCGGAACCATTCAGCATCTTGGAACCATCAAAGAACATGGTCCAGTGCTCCGAGTGGATTTGAGTCGGCAGTTGCTGTTCGATCCACTCGGCGAGGAAATCTGCTATTGCTTGGGACTTGATAGCTTTATTTACCTGAAACTTAATATCCAAGGGAAGGAGTTCAATCGCCCACTTTGCCACTTGACCAGTTGCATCTCTGTTGTTCAGAATCTCTGATAATGGAGCGTCGCTGACGACTGTAATGCAGTGGTCAGAGAAATAATGTGCAACCTTCTTTGTGGTCATATAAATCCCATAAACAAGCTTCTGATAACGTGAATATCTTTGCTTTGATGGAGTCAAAACTTCAGAAACATAATATACTGGGCGCTGAACTTTATAGGCTTTTCCTTCCTCTTCCCGCTCGACCGTAAGTACCGTACTGACAACTTGTCCAGTGGCTGCAATGTAAAGCAGTAAAGGCTCTTTGCTGATTGGAGCAGCAAGCACCGGCTGGGTGGAAAGCAGGGCTTTGAGCTCTGCAAATGCTGCATCAGCTTCAGGAGTCCACTCGAACTTATCAGGCTTCTTCATTAGTCGGTAAAGAGGCAATGCCTTTTCACCGAGGCAAGAAATGAATCAACTCAAGGCGGCCAAACAACCTGTAAGCTTCTGGACATCGTGCACACGCACAGGGCGTTTCATTCGGAGAATGGCACCAACTTTCTCTGGGTTAGCGTCGATCCCTCGTTCGGAAACGAGGAAACTGAGTAATTTTCTGCCTGGAACTCTGAATGTGCACTTTGATGGATTAAGCTTGATATCATACCTTCTGAGGTGGCAAAAGTTTCAGCAAGGTCAGCCAATAGGTCGGAACCTTTACGTGACTTGACCAAAATGTCATCCATGTATGCTTCCACATTCCGACTGATTTGAGTGAGTAAACACTTCTGAATCATCCTCATGAATGTGGCTCCAGCATTCTTCAGGCCGAATGGCATGGTGACATAACAGAAGCACCCAAATGGAGTGATGAAAGCTGTTTTTATCTCATCGGGTCCATACAGTCGGATCTGATGATACCCGGAATAAGCGTCCAAAAAGGACAAGCGCTCACACCTTGCAGTCGAGTTGACTATTTGATCGATGCGGGGGAGAGGAAAGTGATCTTTCGGGCAGGCCCGATTGATATGCTTGAAGTCAATGCACATGCGAAGTGAGTCATCCTTCTTGGGGACCATGACAACATTGGCTAGCCACTCGGAGTGGTAAATCTCTCGGATAAACTCAGCTGCTAGGAGCCGAGCCACTTCTTCACCGATTTCTTTTCTCTTCTGCACGGCGGACCGTCGAAGATGTTCTTTGACCGGTTTCACTTTTGGGTCGACTCGCAAACGGTGCTCAGCCAGCCCCCTGGGAACACCCGGCATGTCGGAAGGTTTCCATGCAAAGATGTCCCAGTTCTCACGGGGGAACTGGATGAGCGCTTCTTCCTATTTGGAGTCGAGTGTTGTCGAAATGTGAGTCGGAGCAGCATTGGGATCGGTCGGGTGAATATGAATCGGCCTCGTTTCACCAGACGACTGAAATGCTGAATCCGTGGCAGGCTTCTTAGCTCGCAATAAATCACTCGGATCTGCATTTTTTTGATACTCCTGTAATTCCACAACTGCCATTTGTGCATCGGCGATCTTTGAGCCCTTCTGGAAGCACTCTTCTGCCTTCTTTCGATTGCCAGTGATAGTGATCACTCCTTTGGGACCAGGCATCTTCAATTTGAGGTAAATGTAACATGGTCGAGCCATGAAACGTGCATAAGCCGGCCTGCCCAGAATAGCATGATAAGCACTCTGGAAATCGACGACTTCAAACGTCAGCTTTTCTTTGCGGTAATTCTTGGAATCACCGAAAACCACATCGAGGGCGATCTGGCCGAGTGACTCAGCCTTCTTGCCAGGAATAACCCCATGGAAACTCATATTGCTTTCACTGAGTCTGGACATCGGAATGCCCATTCCTTTCAAGGTCTCCGCATACAGTATATTTAGGCCACTGCCACCATCCATCAGAACCTTAGTCAACCGAGTGCCTTCGACGACTGGGTCGACCACCAATGCTTGCCTCCCAGGGGTGGCTATGTGTGTCGGGTGGTCAGACTGGTCGAATGTAATGGCAGTCTGGGACCACTTTAAATAACTGGGCGTCGCCGGAGCGACCATGTTCACTTCTCTGTTGATGACTTTCAGTCGACTCTTGCTCTCAACATCAGCAAAAATCATCAGAGTGGAATTGACGTGGGGGTAACCATCATCGTCTTCTTCCTTATCCTCAACTTTGTCCGATTCTTTCTCCTTTTCTTTGGGATGTTTCTCTCGGAACTGCTGGATTAGGAGCCGACATTGTCGAGTGGTATGTTTCGGGTAAATGAGATTACCCTCCTCATCTTTTTTGGTGTGAATGTGGCATGGTAAATCCAACACATCATTTCCATCTTGGTCTTTTACTTTCTTGGGATTCCATGGCCCTTTGGGCTTCCCCTTGAACTTTCCTTGAGTCACGGCTAAGGCTTCTCCAGGAGCAGCTGGCTCGGCTTTGCGCTTCTGCTTCCGACTGGAGTTCCCTCCCCCGGTTTCGTGGGCGACTGCTTTGTGCTTGCCACTCCGGAGCCGATCCTCCTCTTCTCTGTTAGCATACTTGGTAGCAATTTCCATCATTCGACTCAGAGACATATCTCCGGTCCGACCGAACTTCAGATTCAATTCTCGATACTTGACGCCTTCTTTGAAGGCACAAACTGCTTGGTGATCAAACACATTCTTCACCGTGTGGTGCAGCGTGATCCACCTCTGGATATAATCTCTCAAAGTTTCATTCGACTTCTGCACACAAGACTGTAGCTCTGTTAGCCTTGCTGGCCGTTTGCATGTACCTTCAAATGTTCTGACAAACACTCGGGCAAGCTCTTCCCAGCTATAAATACTGCCCGGTGCTAACTGATTCAACCACGCTCTGGCCGAGCCCTCTAACATCAGAGGAAGGTGCTTCATGGCCACTTCATCATTGCCACCACCAATCTGCACAGCCACTCGGTAGTCCTCAAGCCAAGTGTCAGGCTTGGACTCACCAGTGAACTTGCTGACTCAAGTCGCCAACCTGAAGTTGGGAGGAATCACTGCAGCCCTGATGGCTCTGCTGAAACACTCGGGACCTGAAACATGCACTCTGCTGCCAGTCGGGTAATCTCTGTCGTGGCCTTCTCTGTGCACTCTGTTCCTGTCAACCAGACCTTGGACAAGAATAGATCTCGCATCAAAGCCCGGCTCTCGGGGGTCGACTGGGATCCTTCGCCCACCACTGTGAGGGCGTCTGTCATCGTGTTGCCGAGGCACGTATGACCCACTCCTTGGGGGAGGCGTGGGCACTCGACGACGATCATCGTGGTCGAGTCGGTGATTATACTGCTCACGGTTTCTGTACTGATCTCGTCGGTCTCCACGTCCCTCACGCCTCGGGGGCGATCTTGGACTGTGAGCCGACTGGACTGTGTCTGCTACCACGGATCTACTATGGATCCTATTCCGGGACTGAGATACTGTTGTGTTTTGTTCCCCTGCTGCCCGGAGTAAAGCCCTGATCTGCATCAAACCTCTGCCAGCTTCTGACTGGGAGGGCTGAATCGACTCTGCTATTTGGGCTGCAGCTGTGAGATTCTGAATCGGAGTTCGGTATACCTGAGTTGGAGGCGGAAAAAGTTGCCGTCGACTGGACTCAGGAATCCGCTGCCGAGCACGCTCATCGAGTGCGTGCTGGAGATTCTCCGGTCGAGTGCGCTCAGCCAAGTTGGCCAGGCGCACCTCCTCCAAGGCCCGGGCCTCGGGGGTTTCTCCAACGATAGGAGTGTGAAGTGCATCCATGTTGCGGCGGCGAAGCTCTTCCCTCTGCTACGAAGAGAGGGGCTCGGGCGATACTCATCGTGGGCACGCGACGGATCGCCTCCGCCGTCGCCACCATCCTCGCGGGGGAAGCCAGGAGGACTGCGCGGCCCGTTGACCATCAGGACTTCCACCGCGGGGTCACTGCTATCCCACTCGGACGCAGTCTCGACGGAGCCAGTCGAACAGGCCGTAGAGAGTTTCGTCGGGCTCGATTGCCGCGACTTGGGGGGTGGCCGATTGGCGAGCCACCGCGTGCCTCACCCACCGCTGGAGCCTCGACCGACCGGAACGCTTGTGCCGGCGGGCAGCAGGGAGTGAAGACGCCACCGGAGCCGACCGATACTGAGTCGACGGCTGCCGCAGGAGGACGCCGCGGACGCACACGCAAAAGTGCGTTGCCCCGCGGACGGGGAGCGCCTCGACGTCGAGTGGAGCTTCTTGGAGCCAAGCGGAGTCGTCGGCGACGAACACGAGCGCGCCGAGACGGATCTCGCAGCCCTCGGTCAATCCTCCGCCTGAAACCATGCTGATGGGAATCGGAAAAATTGCAACTTCTCCAACAAATCGCTAAGACACCTGCCCCACGGTGGGCGCCAACTGTCGTGGTTCTAAGTCTGACAGTAGAATGGGGGGTAGGGATGTAGAGGCAAGATCCTAGCTATGGAGAAGCTGTACACACGAGTTTTACGAGTTCAGGCCCTTCTCGGAGGAAGTAACAGCCCTACGTCTCGGAGCCCGAAGGCGGTCGACTGGATTATATGCGTGTGTGTTACAGGGGGTGCGAACCCTTGTCTCAGAGGAGGGGGTGGCTTATATAGAGTGCGCCAGGACCCCAGCCCCCCTCCGTTACACAGGATTCAATGTACATAAAGCGAGAGCATTACAGGTAACGCCAATAATAATGTGCTATAAATGATCATTAAGCCTATGAGTAAACGCTCGACCGTTGCTGCGCAGAGTGGCTTTAGGTCTTCTGCACGTCGGGTGGTTGAGTGGTCGAGTGACCTAAATAAGGCGGGATCTCCGAATGAATTGTAGGTCGAGTGGATTGCACTCGACACCTTTGTTGAGCCTTCTCTATTTGCTCTTGAACTTCTTTGCTTCTAGGACAAGGACCTTAGGTAGGGCGTATAGGTCAGGCCTATTACCCTACCCCAGGTCTATGTCCTCATCAGGGCCCGGACAGTAATTTCAGGTGATACCGCCTCCCTTCGCCGCTCCTCTGGTTTGAAATTTCAAGAGACGCGTTGCTTCTCCTCCTATGCATTTAGTTCATCGTGATCGGAATTATATATAGAATTTTTGGCCTCGTGAAGGAGAAAGTATCGCTCTAGCTTGGGGAGGCTTAAATCAATGTTATATTCATGCCCCAATCATGAGCTCTCAAGAGAAATTATTATCTAAAAATTTTATGCTCGGCTTTCTCGTAATGATCAAACCATGCTTGATACTTCTTGTGCTAGTTCTTTTATCAAGAAGACTATTGAATTTCGGTGGCATCTTTTGGAAAGAATAAAACGCAACTCTGAAGATTGGGAACTCGACGAAGGTAAAGAGTCAGGTATTAAACTTAAATATGATTGTGTTAAATCTTTTATGAATACCGATGCTTTTCAAAAGTTTAGCACTAAATATGGACTTGACTCTGAGATTGTAGCATCCTTTTGTGAATCATTTGCTACTCATGTTGAACTCCCTAAAGAGAAGTGGTTTCAATATCACCCATCTATTAAAGAAGAAATTAAAGAACCGGTACCGATTAAAGAAGAAACTATAATTTATAATGTTGATCCACTTGTCCCTTCTGCTTATATTGAGAAACCACATTTTCCTGTTAGGATAAAGGAACATGCTAAAGTTTCAACTGTGGTTAACAAAAGCTATATTAGAACACCTAAAACTGATGAACAAATTAAAGTAGAACCTAGCATAGCTATGGTTAAAGATCTCTTAGAAGAAGATATTGATGGGCATGTTATTTACTTCTGTGAAGAAGCTGCTAGAATTGCTAAACCTGATAAAAGGTATAAACATAGACCTGTTGTGGGCATGCCTGTCATCTCAGTCAAAATAGGAGATCACTGTTATCATGGTTTATGTGACATGGGTGCTAGTGTGAGTGCCATTCCTTACACTTTATATCAAGAAATTATGAAAGACATAGCACCTGCTGAGATAGAAGAAATAAATGTTACTATTAAACTTGCTAATAGAGACACCATATCACCAATTGGGATTGTTAGAGATGTTGAAGTCTTGTGTGGAAAAATAAAATACCCTACTGATTTCCTTGTTCTTGGTTCCCCACAAGATGACTTCTGTCCCATTATCTTTGGTAGACCTTTCTTGAATACAGTTAATGCTAAGATAGATTGTAAGAAACAAACTGTCGGTGTTAGCTTTGGTGATGAGTCTCATGATTTAAATTTTTTCAAGTTTAGTAGAAATCTTCATGAAAAAGAATTGCCTAGTAAGGATGAATTAATTGGTCTTGCTTCAATTGCTGTGCCACCTACTGATCCTTTAGAACAGTATTTGCTAGACCATGAAATTGATTTACATATGCATGAAAAAAATGAAATAGACAAGATTTTCTTTGAACAACGTCCTCTGCTTAAACACAATTTGCCTATTGAAACTCTTGGAGGTCCTCCTCCACCTAAAGGTGATCCTGTGTTTGAATTAAAACAATTGCCAGACACTTTGAAATATGCTTATCTTGATGAAAAGAAAATATATCCTGTTATTATTAGTGCTAACCTTTCAGAACATGAAGAAGAAAGATTATTGAAAGTTCTAAGGAAGCACCGAGCTGCTATTGGATATACTCTTGATGATTTAAAGGGCATTAGTCCCACTCTATGTCAGCACAAAATTTATATGGAACCTGATGCTAAACCCGTTGTTGATCACCAACGTCGGTTAAATTCGAAGATGAAAGAGGTGGTAAGAACGGAAATAATAAAACTTCTGGAAGCAGGTATAATCTATCCTATAGCTGATAGTAGATGGGTAAGTCCTGTTCATTGTGTTCCTAAGAAAGGAGGTATCACTACTGTTCATAATGATAAGAATGAACTTATTCCACAAAGAATTGTTACAGGCTATAGAATGGTAATTGATTTTAGAAAAATAAATAAAGCAACTAGAAAAGATCATTACCCTTTTCCTTTTATTGATCAAATGCTTGAAAGATTATCTAAGGACACACACTTTTGCTTCCTTGATGGATATTCTGGCTTTTCACAAATACCTGTTTCTCAACCTGATCAAGAAAAGATCACTTTTACTTGTCCTTTTGGAACCTATGCTTATAGGCGTATGCCTTTTGGTTTATTTAATGTACCTGCTACCTTTCAAAGATGTATGACTGCTATATTCTCTGACTTTTGTGAAAAGATTGTTGAGGTTTTCATGGATGACTTTTCTATTTATGGGAAGTCTTTTGATGATTGTTTAAGCAATCTTGATCGAGTTTTGCAGAGATGTGAACAAACAAATCTTGTCTTGAATTGAGAGAAGTGCCACTTTATGGTTAATGAAGGCATTGTCTTGGGTCATAAAATTTCTGAAAGAGGTATTGAAGTGGACCAAGCTAAGGTTGATGCCACTGAGAAAATGCCATGTCCAACAGATATAAAAGGTATTCGTAGTTTCCTAGGTCATGTTGGTTTCTATAGGAGATTTATCAAAGACTTCTCTAAAATATCTAGGCCTCTTACTAATCTTTTTCAAAAGGATATTTCTTTTGTTTTCGATGATGATTGTTTAGAAGCCTTTGAAACACTCAAGAAAGCCTTAATTTCTGCACCTATTGTTCAACCACCTGATTGGAACTTGCCTTTTGAAATTATGTGTGATGCTAGTGATTATGTTGTTGGTGATGTTCTAAGGAAAAGAGTTGATAAGAAATTGAATGTTATTCATTATGCTAGTAAAACTCTAGACAATGCTCAAAGAAATTATGCTACTACTGAAAAAGAATTCTTAGCAGTGGTGTCTGCTTGTGATAAATTTAGACCTTGTATTGTTGATTCCAATGTAACTGTTCACACAGACCATGATGCTATTAAATATCTTATGGAAAAGAAAGATGCTAAACCTAGACTTATTCGTTGGGTTCTCTTACATATCATTGATAGAAAAGGAGCTGAGAACCCAGTAGCTGATAACTTGTCTAGGCTTGAAAATGTGCTTGATGACCCACTACTTATTGATGATAGTTTTCCTGATGAGCAGTTAGCTGCAATAAATGTTGCTAATAGTACTCCTTGGTATGCTGACTATGCTAATTACATTGTTGCTAAATATTTGCCACCTAGCTTTATATACCAACAAAAGAGAAAATTCTTCTATTATTTAAGACATTACTTTTGGGATGACCCACATCTTTATAAAGAAGGACTAGATGGTATTATTAGACGTTGTGTGCCTGAGCATGAACAGGGACAAATCCTACAAAAATGTCACTCCAAAGCTTATGGAGGGCATCATGCTGAAGATAGAACTGCTCATAAGGTATTGCGGTCTGGATTTTATTGGCCTACTCTCTTCAAGGATGCCCGTAAGTACGTCTCATCTTGTGATGAATGTCAAAGAATAGGTAATATCGGTAAGCGTCAAGAAATGCCTATGAATTATTCACTTGCTGTTGAACCATTTGATGTTTGGGGATTTGATTACATGGGACTTTTTCCTTCCTCTAATGGGTATACACATATTTTGGTTGCTGTTGATTATGTTACCAAATGGGTAGAAGCTATTCCAACCAGTAGTGCTGATCACAACACCTCTATTAAAATGCTTAAGGAAGTTATTTTCCCAAGGTTTAGAGTCCCTAGATATTTAATGACTGATGGTGGTTCACCCTTTATTCATGGTGCTTTTCGTAAAATGCTTGCTAAGTATGATGTTAACCATAGAATTGCATCACCCTATCATCCTCAGTCTAGTGGTCAAGTTGAACTTAGCAATAGAGAAAATAAAATTAATTTTGCAAAAGGCTGTCAATAGGTCTAGGAAGAATTGGTCTAAGAAATTAGATGATGCACTTTGGGCTTATAGAACAGCATGTAAAAATCCTATGGGTATGTCTCCTTATAAAATGGTTTATGGAAAAGCTTGTCATTTGCCTCTTGAGTTAGAACATAAAGCATTTTGGGCAGTCAAAGAGCTCAATTATGATTTCAAACTTGCTGGTGAAAAAAGGTTATTTGATATTAGCTCATTAGATGAATGGAGAACCCAAGCTTATGGAAATGCAAAATTATTCAAAGAGAAAGTTAAAAGATGGCATGACAAAAGAATCCAAAAGTGTGAGTTTAAAGTCGGAGAATATGTTCTTTTGTACAAATCTCGTTTTAGATTCTTTGCAGGAAAGCTCCTCTCAAAATGGGAAGGCCCATATGTCATCGAGGAGGTTTACCGGTCTAGAGCCATCAAAATAAATAATTCCGAAGGTACTAACCCGAAGGTTGTCAATGGACAACGAATAAAGCACTATATCTCAGGTACGCCTATTAATGTTGAAAGTAATATTATCCAAACTTTGACACCGAAAGAACACATAAAAGAGTCCTTCCGGAACACTCCAGAATCATGAAAATAAGGAGGTACGTGATACAGTAAGTAAACGGACTCCGAAAAATCCGCAAAAATATTTTTTGTCAGTTTTGGAATATTTATGAATTTTGGAAATAAAGAAACTTTCAGGAAGCGTCCCCTGGTGGGCACAAGGCACCAGGGCGCGCCCAGGTGGGTTGTGCCCACCTGGGACACCTTCCGTACTCCATTTTTCTACCGTATACTTGTCCTCCAAGATAAAAAATATATATATACTTCCCGAACCTGTTAACCATCGTATCGCAGAGAAATCCTCTGTTCTCTTTTCCTTACTGTTTTCTGTCAGATCCCATCTACCATGGCTGCTTCAAGCTCCTCCAAGGACAAGTTCTTCAAGAATGTCATCAACCCATATCTACGGGAGGTGGTGTAGCACCCTCAGGTCATTGAGATGCATGAGGGGGTGCTTCACCTTCGCGATGTGCCCTGTCCCAAGGGGACGGGAACCGTGGAGGCTAAACTCTCGAAGCTATGGAGCAAGACGTCTTCCGGTGCAAGGGGATGGTGGAGCGTTGACTCCATGCCTATCACCTCATGATCACGGACCTCTCCCGTGATCTCAAGGTGGATGACAAGCCCATGAAGGAGATCAACTTCACCCTCAACGAACAAATCAACTTTTTCCAAAGCCAGATCTATGACCTCCAGAACCAAGTCTTTGAATATGAGGCGAGGTTTAAAGGTATGAGTTTGGCTGCTAGTTGCAGGACCCGTGGGACTCACTCCTCCTCTTATGATGGTGGACCACTGCCATGGAAATCCGAGGACAAGACATCTTCTTCTTCACCACCACCATCTTCTTCACCACCAAAGGAGAACTGAGTATCGGGTATGGGCACTCCCCTTGGCTTCCGCCAATCTTGGGGGAGGTGCCCCGGTATCTTATCATCCCACTATCCTTTTGCTTTTACTTATCTTAGTTCGATCTTTTTGCTTTAGATGAAATAAAGTTTAGTTCGATCCTTTCTTCTTTGAGAGTTTGCTTAGTGATCTATCCTTATAATCGTGTGCAAGTTATATAATAAAGTTTAGTTTGAGTTTCTGCTTTCTTTATTTCATGTTGCAAATAAAGAAAAGAAATATGGAAGAAAGAAAAAGAGAAAGGAAATAAATAAAAGAAAGGAAATTAATCAATAAGATCATATACTAATCCTATGGTTGGTGATGGCACCACATAAGGAAAAGTATAAGTAGAAAAATTTATTAGAGATTGACAAACATAGCATTAGTCAATGATGCAACTCATGAAAGAATTAATAAGGGAAGGGAAGATTTACATATAAATATACTATCCTAGAAATCTTTTGTGATTGTGAGCCCACTACAAAAAAATACACTTCCGTGATGATACGTGTTTGTCACAGTAGGTCACGTTTTCTGTCATGCATGTACATCCATGACGATTTTATGACAGAATCAAGATAGTCATACCTGTGTTGTCGTAGAAGTGTTCCATGACATTACCAAAATTATCATCACGGAAGTGTCCACTTCCATGACGATAAATCGCGCGTCATGGAAGTGCTTTCGTCAAGGGTGACTGACACGTGGCATCCACCGTAACGGGTCGCTGTTAAGCTATCGAGTCCGGTTTTGGATCCGATAACCCATTAACAGCCCAGACCAATGAGGATTTTCCACGTGTAAAATTGTCATTGGCGAGAGGAAACACATGTTGGCTCACCGTTGGGACAGATGTCATCCATTCATTGGACAGGAGGCGCCTATGATAGGTCGACACATGGCACGGCCCAACAGAGGCCATTCCGGTGAAAAGGCCGGCCCGTTTGACTTGGTCAAAAGGTAACGGGCCGGCCCACGGAAAGCTTGTTCGTATATAGCCCATTTACGACCCGCTAACTCACGGCCCGTTACGGCCTATCAGAATTAAGCCCAGTAGCTTCATCTGGGCCGTCCAATATGATTCCAGCTCGTTATAACTTCCGGCCCATGTATGGCCCATAATGTCTTTCGGCCCATACGAGGCCATTTGTAACTCTTGGCCCATTAACGGCCCGTGGTGAATCTGGCCCACAATGAATAGTGTATCGCTTCATACCCATTAACGACCCATTATTCCATTGGGCCGTTTCCAACCCGTGTTATCTTTCGGCCTTCTCAGGGCCCATTTATTATTGGCTTATTTCCAGCATTCGGTTACTTACGGCCCGTTACTGGCCTTTTCTGCTTGTGGGCCAAATTCAGCCCTTACAATCGGCCCGTTTGCGGCCCGTTAATCCGTTGGGTCGTTTTCATAGCGTCATCAAATACGGCCGATTAACGACGGCCCGTTATTGTCGGCCCATGAACGGATGATTCCAAATCTAGCCCGTTTACGGCCCATAATGCGGTCTGTTGTTGCCCCATGTTCGGCCGATCGATCATACGGCCCATAGAAGGCCCATTGATGCTACGGCCCGTAGAAGGCCCATTGTTTCTACGACCCTTAGAAGTCCCATTGTTTCTACGGCCCGTAGGAGGCCCATGGTAACTACAGTAAATATGTAGCCCATGGTTATTGTGGCCTAGTTTTAAAAAAGAGGTTATTGCGGCCAAACTGCGGGAAAAGAACTGCACTGACTACAAGCAAACAAATAAACAAGACAACAAGGAAATAAATAAGCAAGCAACTTACGCTAGGCTATCACGGCTATTACACATATTATATCCTCTGGGCATCAAAGTTCGCCACCAGTGCAAATATAGGGAACAAAGCAGCATATCATACACTGGTTGTCAAAGTTGGCGACCAGTGCAAATAAACACCCCAGCAAAACAAGTCCAGAACTGAAACCACTTCAGAAGAGGTCAAGAAACAATATCCTGGGTACCAATAATGCTGGCAAGACGCTTAGCAAGCTTATTAACTTTCTCTTGTTTGGCGCTTAAATCCTCCAGCGCTTGTTGTTGCACCAGAAAGTATGCATCTGAATCCTCCAGCGCTTAAATCCTCAGTCCTTCAGTTTCCTGTTGCAGCACATCTGATTAATGTCTTTCAACTTGAAGTTGAGACTCAAGAAGATGAACTGATTCAGGCAGCGAGTTCGAAGAGCTTGTGCCAGCAGTAGTGGCCAGTAACTCAAACACTACAGCAAGACATGACTTTTGGGTTCTCTCAGTGTCGTCAAGATAGTTTTTATCAGCTTTCTTGGAGACCAATAGGGATGTCTCACTATCTTGAACCTTATCTGCATTACTTCCTTTACCATTGCATAACGGGGTACTGTTCTCCAATATTTTGTCCGCATTCTAAAAGAGAAACAAGCAGACACAACACAGGTTTACCATGTTGTATATGAAACTCATTTTGGTAAATCAGTTCAGTAGTAAAGTGGACAGGATAACAGCATGAAACAAACATATATCTATGTACCATGGTCACTTTATGGTCTATATCATTCTATTTTTTGTTGCCAAATCAAGATAGAGACACAGTTCAAATAATATTTGTTCAAGACAAAGCAGATAGACAGAATATAAGTGTGGGAAAGTATAGAGCAATAACAACACTTGTAATGTGCATGACATGAGAACATAACTGTTTATTCAATTGAAACTGAAATCAACATAGAGCAAGTTACAACAACAAACCAGTTAAAGAAACAGGTTTAAAACATACTTGTTGCGCCATTGGAGTTTCAATTCCATCCTTCAAATTTGAAAAAAGTTGGTATGAGTAAATACAGTGATGCAAGAGCAAAGGAGTATGAATCATAGCTACAGAACCTGACCTGAGAACAATTCTTCTTCTCCTTTAAGCGTTGAGTTGGGATTCGGAGTGGTGGTCCTCGTGCTTTGGGCACTGCAGTTCATTTACTAATTGCTCGTGTTTGGGTGCTCTGTGGTGGAGACGGTGCTGTGTCAACTGGAACTGGGTAACTATCTGCTGGGGTTGGGGTTAGAAGGGATGTAGCTAGTTCTCTGTCCAACTGGGTAGGGGTACTATCTGCGAGAGTCTGGGTTATGTGTGGTGGGGCTGGTTCTTGGGCAAGTACAACCGTGGTTCTATCTGCATCAACTGGTAGCACTATCTTTTCTGAAGACCGTGTTGTTACTCCCTTAGATACTGCCATCACCCTCTCCAATTCAAATGGCTGATAAACAAGAAAAGTAATTGAATGTACAGACATTGTATGATAGATAGGTGCAATGGATAATGGGGAATAAAAGAGGGCATGAAATAATTCACATTTATGTTGTCTAACCAAACAGGATAGCATGACACAATTTCACATATATGATGGCTAACTAAACAGGATAGCATGACACAATTTCACATTATGATGGCTAACTAAAAAAGATGGAAAGACATAGTTCAAAATATGATGACTATGTAAACATGATGACATGATATAACTATATAATGTGTTTATTAAATAGGTTGGCATGCCATAATTCACATACATGCCGCCTATGGAAACATCATAGCATGATATAATTCTAGAATGACATAATTAAAAATATGATGACTGTAAACACTAAACATGATGAGATGATATAACTATATGATGTCTTTATTAAATGGTTGCCATGCCATAATTCAGATAAATGATGTGTATGTAAACACGATGGATGATATGATTTATATAGTAAGCAAGTAAGCAGATGGCAATCCATATATGATGTAAAAACTAAGCAATGCAAGACAACATGCATGACATGGGTAATATAACCCTGCCAAGTTTGACCATAGACCTCAGGGGGAAATAGGACTGGTCATCAGTCTCTGAATCCTCCTCTGACGAGCTCTCTGTAACCAGCAAGATGCCTGCTTAGCATTGTCTACTCTGAATACCTTGTTTTCACTCCAGATACTTCCATCACCGCTTCAAATGGCTGATGCACAGGAAGAGTAGTTGAATATACAAACATTGTCGACAAATAGAACACGTAATACAAAAAAATGATAGCATGATACAATTCACATACATGATGATTGGCTAAACAGCATGGCATTGCATAATTCACATATATAATGCCTTTGCAACAAGATAGCATTGCATAATTCACATATATAATGTCTTGCAACAAGATGGCAATGCATAATTCACATATATGATAATTAGACACTAAACAGGTGGCATTCACACAAAGCATGTCTAAACTAATCAAATGACATAGCAATACAAGACACCATACGCACGATATGAGCAACCTAACCTTGCCAAGTTAGAGCATACACCTCGAGGGGGAAATAGGACTAGTCATCTATCTCTGAATCCTCCTCTGAGGAGCTATCCGTAACCAGCGAGATATGCGCTTCGTTAGATAGCGTAGTCTGCTCTGAAGACCTTGTTTTCACTCCAGAATTTTCCATCACCGTGTCAAATGGCTGATGCACACGAAGAGTAGTTTAATGTACTAACATTGTTAACAAATGTAATACGTAACGGAAAAAGGATGGCCTGGTATAATTCACATATAAGATGACTGGCTAAGCAGGGTGGCATTGCAAAAGACACATATATGATGCCTGGCTAAACAAGATGGCGTTGCATAATTCACATAAACAATGAATAAACTAAACAGATGGCATTCACACAAAGCATGTCTAAACTAAGCAGATGGCATATTTGATCTATAAAGTAAGCAATGCAAGGCACCATATGCATGATATAACCAACATCAGCATGCCAAGTTAGAGCGAAGACCTCAGGGGGTAAATAGGAGTGGTCTTCTCCTTCTGAATCCGCCTCAGAATAGACATCTTCCTCTCGATTACAATCCGAAATGGGTGGAGGGGGGCTGCCTTTGCGCCTACCATGGAGCAACGTCTGCATGAAATTTTATTGCCACGCAAGGCTCGTCTCTTTTGCTCTACATGTTCAGTTCCATTGTGTACAATAACTGACATGCATAGGAATAAAACATAGTGAGATTATGTAAGGAGTGCATGTAGAAATCCAGAGTGATGGTAGAAACCTGTGGATAGACCCAAAACCAATGATAGTAGGCAGATAATGGCTTCAGTTAAAAATACAGATAATGGCTTCTTTACTATTTGTTTCCCACCCAACATGAAACTCATAGTAGACACCAGAGATTAACCAGATAGTAGATAGATACTATTGATTGCGGCCCCGATATGTACCCCACAACCATTTAAAAACTCAAGTTTGACCATTAGTTTGGAGCTAACTCAAAGTCTAATCGGTGAACAGGACGATAAAGTAGCATGTAATATTAAGCGATGCATAACGTAAGCAGACACGAAAGAGTGCAACCTCTCTTGCGGACCCGTGTAGTCCTCGAGGTCATCTGCTCGGTTGATGATGGTAATGCAGTTTTCATGGCTGCCAGCGGCGGGGAAGAAGATCTGAGGCGGCGAAAGACAGTCTGGAGGCCGGATCCCTGCTGTGCTGGACCCTTCTGTCGTTGGAGTAGCTGAGCTGGGGTGGACGACGGCGCAGCAGGAGCGGGACAAACCACACAAGGTTTCTTTGACAACTATCTATAAGAGAAGTAATTTTGTAAGGGCTCATTTGAATTGGAGGACTCTAACAACGCAGGGATAGGAACTACACAGTAATAGGATAGGAATGCGCGTGCAAAACAGAGAATTTAAAAACACAGGATTTCTGCTAATCTGGGTGTTTGGTTCACAAGAATTGGAAGATCACAGGATGCAAAGAAGCATGGTGAGATTAAGTCAAACCACAAGAAAATGTACGATTATAATGCTATTATGCTACTATCTCTTAGTCTTGTGCTTCATGAATAGGAATTTGAAAAGGAGGACAAGTGCATATTAAAATTCCTACGGTTTTTATTTCAAGGAGACACTAAAGGAACAAATCCTACAGTTTTCCTTTGCTCCATTCGTTTGAACCAAATGCATTAATAGTAGTACCATAGGAAACTTTCCAATTCCTATGTTTTTCCTTCACTTTTCCTTTCAAGCACTGGCGATTCTAGTAGGCAGGCTTGAGCAAGGAAAAGCCTACACTCAAAAAATGTTTTTGTGCTACTTCTACTACTTTGGACCCAGGCCACTGCCCTACTAGCTCAACTCCCAGGCCCATTGACAAATGCACAGCTCAAACGCGCAGAGATAAATAATGATGGCGTTCAAGAGAGTCCATCACAGATAGCTAAGTTGCCTGGTACCTCACTGCTTGTCATATAGTAGGAGAAACTAATCGTATTTCACGTTACTACGTGTGCTCAGTGGACAATATATATATATATGTATATAACATGTAGAGTAAAAAAGAGATGCAACAAGTGTACAACCTCTTTAGCGAAGCCATGTCGATCTTAGCGTGATTGGGTTGGTCGGTGAGGATGATCCGGCTGACTTGGCTATCGGCGGAGGGGAAGAAGATCTTAGGCATCTTGAGATGGAGCCCGGGGTACTGCTCCGCTGTGATGGAGGGTTTCGTCGCTGGAGCAGCTCCGGTGAGTTGTATGACGCCGAGGCTGAAGCAGGACAGGAGAAACAATGTTAACCTGAGTGGAATTCTAATAGCATCTCCAATATATGACGTAAAATACATAACCACAAAGTGCTAGATGTAAAATACATCAGCCGCTCATCTCTGAACTTAACTGTAAAAACTGAATTTAACTGTCGAAACTAAACTTAACTGTCGAAACTGAATTTTGCTGTCGAAACTGAATTTTACTGTCGAAACTGAACGCACTAGTAGCAGAAAAGCAGTAGCAGCAGCAGCGCGTGCGAGAGCCGGGGCAGCTGATCGTGTAGCAGCATCAGGTGAGGCTACACGTCAGTTGACTGCATTTTTCATCTCTGGTCAGTCAATTTTCCAGCCGTTGGATACGAAATCAAGGGCCCGCAGTTCATCTTCAACCTCCACCCCTCTGAGCGCCAGCCACCACCGGCCAAACTGCCGCCCCGCCCGCCCCAAAACCACTCCCCACCGCTGGTCCGCCGCCACCCCGGCCATCCCTCTAGGCCCCCCCGTGCCGAGCTTTTTCTCCGACGATCCCCAGGCCACCGCCACACCACCGTCGGTGACCATCGCCCCCACCCTAAACCCTAAGATAGATAGTGGGGTACCTCTCCAGCGAGCCCCCCTCCCCGCTGCGGCTGGTTCTTCCTTAACTCCGGCGAGCCCCCACACCCCCTGAAAATCTACTGACCCAAAAGTCGATCCAGTCGACTGAAGTGTAGCTAAATTGGAGCAGCATCACAAGCAAGAGCAAGAGCGAGAGCAGCAGCGCGAGCAAGAGCAAGAGCAGACCAAGCAGGGGACCGAGAGCAAGAGCAGAGCAGCATCGCGAGCGAGAGCTAAAGCAGCAGCAGCTCCTACTGATGTGGACGTCGCCGCCGAGGGAGCGACGCCGTGGAGGAATTGGCCGGCGACGCCGCCGTGGATGGAGCTGCGCCGTGTCATCTCGGGACCGAGCGCCGGCAGCACCGTGAGATCGAATCAAGAAGAAAATGCGGTGATTAGTGTACAACCTCTTTGGTGGCACCGATTAGGCCTCAGCTTCATCCGAGGAACGGTGATGATGATGCTCTTCCGGT
Organism: Aegilops tauschii subsp. strangulata; assembly: GCF_002575655.3. Taxonomy (NCBI): domain Eukaryota; kingdom Viridiplantae; phylum Streptophyta; class Magnoliopsida; order Poales; family Poaceae; genus Aegilops; species Aegilops tauschii. The sequence goes on from NC_053040.3 coordinate 182,887,583, forward strand.
GGTGCAGGTGAAGACGGCGGTGTGGGAATGGAGGTGGCGCGAAAGACGAGGGGAACGTCGGGTAGCTCCTTGGAGGTGGAGGATGGGGTGGCTGAACCGGCGGGATGACGAGATCGACGACGGATCCTCATCTGGTACGGTGGATGAGGGACGTCGAGGTGTTGCTGTGGACGACGTCGTCGGGGAAGAGGCTCCGGCTGGGTGGCGGACGGAGGAGGGTGTGGGGATTCACGGGTTTTCGCGGCCTCGGTGTATGAATGGGTGGGCAGATGGGATGGGAGTGGGGAACCATGGCTTAGGGACGCGCTTGTCCGAAATGTGGGGTAAGTTAAGAAAGTACCCCCACCGATTTGAGCTAGGCGGTTCTTTCGGTTCAGGGGTATCACGGGAATTTCGCGTGTCGGGATTTCACAGGAGGTGAGAGTTTTCGCGCGCGTTGTAATTTTGGAATAGCAAGGCGCGGGTTGAGATGGAGGGAGTTGTCGGAGCACAACGAGACAAAGATATATTTTAAATATTTCGGGGTAACAAGGCGCGGGTTGAAATTTTCGGACAAGCTTAGCGTGTACTGTACCAAATCAATTCACACTTCCGTCGACGAAAAAACAAAAAGAAATCAATTTGCAGCACACAAGAGAGTCTAGTCCCGTGTACTGTACCAAATCAATTCGCACTACAAATGTCATTCAAAACTTTGAATTCATATTATGTTCAATTAAAATATTTCGCTACGTGTATAATGCATGCAACCTGCTACTCAAATGAACGTTTTAGTGCATTCCAAACGTATATACTACCGCTTCAATATGAATTAAATTTGAATTCATTTCTCTATTTGAATAAGATTTACAATAATGATTGTTGTGAAGTCACACCATTTGAATTCGTTTCTCTATTTTAATAAGATCTACAATCATCATTATTGTCAAGTTAAACCATCATTTGTGTATTATCTTCACAGCACACCACATGATTACTCTCGAGTTAGATATGAACTATGTGTACTATATGAACTCGAACTCGATTTTTTGAATCCACTTTATGTTGATTTCAAATCACAGTACATATCAAGCTCTAGCTAGATCTTCATAATCTAAACAATGTCTCATATGTATAATGTGTTTATCACATAATGTATGGTGCCCCGCCCCCTACGCCTACAAGTATTTAGATGTGAGTTGCAAACACCACACATTACCACAAATTCAAATAAAATGTGAGATTATTCGATATATAGTATCGTTTAGATTGTTCGATATTTAGTTGTAAGCCACAAACGCCACACATTATCACAAATTCAAATAAAATGTGAGATTGTTCAATGTATAGTATGGTTTAGATTGTTCGACATTTAGCTGTGAGTTGCAAACGCCATGCATTATCACATTATGGTATAACATGTGCAAAACCACAGCATGCGTATCACCGCTATATTCATGCATGCATATGTTTATAACACTATGATCTCCTATTCAAATATATGAATCCACTTTCATATCAAATTATGATCTTTGTTAGTCTCTTACACCCACACAATCCTCTAACCTTTGTAGCTAGCACTAACTTTCTCTCGTGCATGCACACGCCCTCCTCGCCCTCCCCCTCCCTCAGCATTCTATCCATCACGCACATTCATTTTTTTTCTTTAGGTCATTCTCCCACAGTCTCCACAACTCCTTTCCGACACACACCGATCAATAAACCTCTCAAGCGATGTCTGCCTACAACATACACACGCACCTTCCATCTCCTCCTTTCTGTGTCCATGCCTCGTGTCTCTCATACGGTCCCACACACGTGTAAACTCTCGCCCCTCTTTTCATCGATCTCACAACCGCACACTCCTCCCCCTATCTAGCTAGTAGCTCGGCCTCTCGCACCACCTCCTAGCTCCATTCTCTCTGTCTATCCATCTCGCCGGGCCTTATTTGCCTCTAACAAATGGATGTACACCGACCGATCTCCCGCTATACATATAGCTAGCTAGGTCCTCATAACTCGTTTTTCCCCACGCGTCGATCGATGTACCTCATTAGTTATGTCTCTCCCTTCCTCTGACAAACAACAATTGATCTACCGATCTAGTTAGGTTTGCTTACCAAACACATGGTTCCCCTTCATCATCCATGCGTGCGCCCCAACAGATTTATCACACACAGGCACACACAGAAACACATCCCCACTCTTATTGATAATATTGCAGTTCTACCCTCAGTTTGTCTAGTAGGCCTCTCCCACCATCTTCGAGAAGCAACTCCATCACCCATCCAGCACTCTACCCCTCTCCCTCCCTCCCTCTCTCTCTCTCTCCCCTCTCTCTCTCTCTCTGTCCCAACCTATTTCCCGTCCTTCAGTTATGTATGGATGTCGACCGATCTCCCTCAAGACATAGCTGGGTCTCTCCTTCTCAACACATATACGAGTCGTTCTACCTATCTAGTTAGGCCTCTGCCTCCCCCACCCCCCACCCCACACACACACCGATACATCGAGCGCTCTAGTCATGTCTCCCTGCCACACACAAACTTGCCCTGTGCCCTCTGACGTTCCGGTAGGTCAGTCGCCCTATATCTTTGACTTGCCCACACACAATTTCGATAGCTCTCTTCACCGATCTCGCACCCACCCACTTGATCCTCTCTTCGACTCTATCGATATCTATGATCCCTCCCTCTCTTCTCGTGGATCGCCCCCTCTCTATATGATATGGATAGGCCTCTATTTCACACACATTGCATGCAAAATTTTGTTTGAGATGTCGTCGACACATATTCCCACAGATACATTCATGAAATCACACCCCCCAAACAAAAAACACTCATTAACGCACACGCCATCTGTCTAGGTTTGTATCTCTCTCACACACCCACGTAGGTGGGGGACGTGCATGAAGAGAACAGGCGCACGCACGGCGCACGTACTCCCGTCTCTTTCCCAACCACACCCGCGCGGGTACACGGTGGAGCTCATTTCTGTATGAAAAGGTAGCCCACGTGGTAATTTGACACGTGTACTGGTTGTCCACTTGATGGAGGATCGTCTACCACGGGTGAACAAACAAATTGCGACTTGACGCGTTATATTAAAAAAGAGGCAAACCATGTGGGTGTTGGAAATATGCCCTAGAGGCAATAATAAAATGGTTATTATTGTATTTCCTTGTTCATGATAATTGTCTGTTGTTCATGCTAAAATTGTATTAACTGGAAACCGTAATACATGTGTGAATACATAGACCACAACATGTCCCTAGTAAGCCTCTAGTTGACTAGCTCGTTGATCAATAGATGGTTATGGTTTCCTGACCATGGACATTGGATGTCATTGATAACGGGATCACATCATTAGGAGAATGATGTGATGGACAAGACCCAATCCTAAGCATAGCACAAGATCGTGTAGTTCGTTTGCTAGAGCTTTTCTAATGTCAAGTATCATTTCCTTAGACCATGAGATTGTGCAACTCCCGGATACCGTAGGAATGCTTTGGGTGTACCAAACGTCACAACGTAACTGGGTGGCTATAAAGGTGCACTACAGGTATCTCCGAAAGTGTCTGTTGGGTTGGCACGAATCGAGACTGGGATTTGTCACTCCGTATGACGGAGAGGTATCTCTGGGCCCACTCGGTAATGCATCATCATAATGAGCTCAATGTGACTAAGGAGTTAGCCACGGGATCATGCGTTACGGTACGAGTAAAGTGACTTGCCGGTAACGAGATTGAACAAGGTATTGGGATACCGACGATCGAATCTCGGGCAAGTAACGTACCGATTGACAAAGGGAATTGTATACGGGATTGATTGAATCCTCGACATCGTGGTTCATCCGATGAGATCATCGTGGAACATGTGGGAGCCAACATGGGTATCCAGATCCCGCTGTTGGTTATTGACCGGAGAGTCGTCTCGGTCATGTCTGCATGTCTCCCGAACCCGTAGGGTCTACACACTTAAGGTTCGATGACGCTAGGGTTGTAGAGATATTAGTATGCGGAAATCCGAAAGTCGTTCGGAGTCCCGGATGAGATCCCGGACGTCACGAGGAGTTCCGAAATGGTCCGGAGGTGAAGATTTATATATGGGAAGTCCTATTTTGGCCACCGGAAAATGTTTGGGATTTTTCGGTATTGTACCGGGAAGGTTCTAGAAGGTTCCGAAGTGGGGCCCACCTGCATGGGGGGACCCACATGAACGTGGGTAGTGGGGGCAAGGCCCCACACCCCTGGTCAAGGCGCACCAAGATCCCACCTTAGAAGGAATAAGATCATATCCCGAAGGGATAAGATCAAGATCCCTAAAAAAGGGGGATAACAATCGGTGGGGAAGGGAAATGATGGGATTTCTTTGCCCCACCTTTGCCAATGCCCCAATGGACTTGGAGGGCAAGAAACCAGCCCCCTCCACCCCTATATATAGTGGGGAGGCGGATGGGAGCAGCACCCCAAGCCCTGGCGCCTCCCTCCCTCCCGTGACACCTCTTCCTCCCCGTTTGCGCTTGGCAAAGCCCTGCCGGGATCCCGCTACTTCCACCACCATGCCGTCCGTTCGGCGCTAGGATCATCGGTGATTTGGATCACGACGAGTACGACTCCATCAACCCCGTTCTCTTGAACGCTTCCGCTCGCGATCTACAAGGGTATGTAGATGCACTCCTCCCTCTCGTTGCTAGCATCTCCTAGATTGATCTTGGTGACACGTAGGAAAATTTTGAATTTCTGCTACATTCCCCAACAGTGGTATCAGAGCCAGGTTTATGCGTAGATTCTATGCACGAGTAGAACACAAAGTAGTTGTGGGCGATGATTTGTTCAATTTGCTTGCCGTTACTAGTCTTATCTTGATTCGGCGGCATTGTGGGATGAAGTGGCCCGGACCGACCTTACACGTACTCTTACGTGAGACAGGTTCCACCGACTGACATGCACTTAATGCATAAGGTGGCTAGCGGGTGTCTGTCTCTCCCACTTTAGTTGGATCAGATTCGATGAAAAGGGTCCTTATGAAGGGTAAATAGCAATTGGCATACCACCGTTGTGGCTTTTGCGTAGGTAAGAAACGTTCTTGCTAGAAACCCATAGCAGCCACGTAAAACATGCAACAACAATTAGAAGACGTCTAACTTGTTTTTGCAGGGTATGCTATGTGATGTGATATGGCCAAAAGGATGTTATGAATTATATATGTGATGTATGAGATTGATCATGTTCTTGTAATAGGAATCACGACTTGCATGTCGATGAGTATGACAACCGGCAGGAGCCATAGGAGTTGTCTTAATTTATTGTATGACCTGCGTGTCAATGAAAACGCCATGTAATTACTTTACTTTATTTCTAACCGTTAGCCATAGTAGTAGAAGTAATAGTTGGCGAGACAACTTCATGAAGACACGATGATGGAGATCATGGTGTCATGCCGGTGACGAAGGTGATCATGCCGCGCCTCGAAGATGGAGATCAAAGGCGCAAGATGATATTGGCCATATCATGTCACTTTATGATTTGCATGTGATGTTTGTCATGTTTACATCTTATTTGCTTAGAACGACGGTAGCATTAATAAGATGATCCCTCACTAAAATTTCAAGAGATGTGTTCCCCCTAACTGTGCACCGTTGCGAAGGTTCGTTGTTTCGAAGCACCACGTGATGATCGGGTGTGATAGATTCTAACGTTCGCATACAACGGGTGTTGACGAGCCTAGCATGTACAGACATGGCCTCGGAACACAAGCAAAACACTTAGGTTGACTTGACGAGCCTAGCATGTACAGACATGGCCTCGGAACACAAGAGACCGAAAGGTCAAACATGAGTCGTATAGTAGATACGATCAACATGGAGATGTTCACCGATGATGACTAGTCCGTCTCACGTGATGATCGGACACGGCCTAGTCGATTCGGATCATGTATCGCTTAGATGACTAGAGGGATGTCTATCTAAGTGGGAGTTCATTAAATAATCAGATGAACTTAATTATCATGAACATAGTCAAAAGGTCTTTGCAAATAATGTCGTAGCTTACGCTTTAGTTCTACTAAGATATGTTCCTAGAGAAAATTTAGTTGAAAGTTGATAGTAGCAATTATGCGGACTGGGTCCGTAAACTGAGGATTGTCCTCATTGCTGCACAGAAGGCTTATGTCCTTAATGCACCGCTCGGTGTGCTGAACCTCGAGCGTCGTTTGTGGATGTTGCGAACATCTGACATACACGTTTTGATGACTACGTGATAGTTCAGTGCGTAATGTTGAACGGTTTAAAATTGTGGCACCAAAGACGGTTTTGAAACATCGCAGAACATATGAGATGTTCCAAAGACTGAAATTGGGATTTCAGACTAGTGCCCACGTCAAGAGGTATGAGACCTCTGACAAGTTTCTTAAGCCTGCAAACTAAGGGAGAAAAGCTCAATCGTTGAGCATGTGCTCAGATTGTCTGAGTACTACAATCACTTGAATCGAGTGGGAGTTAATCTTCCAGATGAGATAGTGATGGTTCTCCATAGTCACTGCCACCAAGCTATTAGAGCTTCGTGATGAACTATAACATATCAGGGATAGACATGATGATCCTTGAGCAACTCGCGATGTTTGACACCGCGAAAGTAGAAATCAAGTAGGAGCATCAATTGTTGATGGTTAGTAAAAGCACTAGTTTCTAGAAGGGCAAGGGCAAGAAGGGATACTTCATGAAACGGCAAATCAGTTGCTGCTCTAGTGAAGAAACCCAAGGTTGAACCCAAACCCGAGACTAAGTGCTTCTGAAATGAGGGGAACGGTCACTGAAGCAGAACTACCCTAGATATTTCGTAGATGAGAAGGCTGGCAAGGTCGACAGAAGTATATTGGATATACATTATATTAATGTGTACTTTACTAGTACTCCTAGTAGCACCAGGGTATTAGATACCGGTTCGGTTGCTAAGTGTTAGTAACTCGAAATAAAAGCTGCGGAATAAACGGAGACTAGCTAAAGGTGAGATGACGATATGTGTTTCCAAGGTTGATGTGATCAAGCATCGCATGCTCCCTCTACCATCGAGATTGGGGTTAAACCTGAATAATTGTTATTTGGTGTTTGCGTTAAGCATAGACATGATTGGATTATGTTTATCGCAATACGGTTATTCATTAAAGGAGAATAATGGTTACTCTGTCTATTTGAATAATACCTTCAATGGTCTTGCACCTAAAATGAATGGTTTATTGAATCTCGATCGTAGTGAGACACATGTTCATGCCAAAATATATAAGATAGTAATGATAGTACCACATACTTGTGGCACTGCCACTTGAGTCATATTGGTATAAAACGCATGAAGAAGCTCCATGTTGATGGATCTTTGGACTCACTCGTTTTTGAAAAGATTGAGACATGCGAACCATGTCTATTAGTATATATGCATGAAGAAAGTCCATACAGATGGATCATTTGGACTCACTTGATTTTGAATCACTTGAGACATGCAAATCATACCACATGGGCAAGATGACTGAAAGGCCTCGTTTTCAGTAAGATGGAACAAGAGAGCAACTTGTTGGAAGTAATACATTTGATGTGTGCAGTCCAATGAGTGCTGAGGCACGCAGTGGATATCGTTATGTTCTTACTTCACAGATGATTTGAGTAGATGCTGAGAATATTTACTTGATGAAACACAAGTCTGAATTATTGAAAGGTTCAAGTAATTTCAGAGTGAAGTTGAAGATCGTCGTGACAAGAGGATACAATGTCTGTGATATGATCATAGAGATGAATATCTGAGTTACGAGTTTGGCACACAATTAAGAAATTGTGGAAATTGTTTCACGACTAATACCGCCTGGAACACCATATTGTGATGGTGTGTCCGAACATCATAACTGCACCCTATTGGATATGGTGCATACCATGATGTCTCTTATCGAATTACAACTATCGTTTATGGGTTAGGCATTAGAGACAACCGCATTCACTTTAAATAGGGCACCACGCAATTCCGTTGAGACGACACCGTATGAACTATGGTTTAGAGAAACCTAAGCTGTCGTCTCTTAAAAGTTTGGGGCTGCGACGCTTATGTGAAAAAGTTTCAGGCTGATAAGCTCGAACCCAAAGCGGATAAATGCATCTTCATAGAATACCCAAAACTGTTGGGTATACCTCCTATTTCAGATCTGGAAGCAAAAGTGATTGTTTCTAGAAACGGGTCCTTTCTCAAGGAAAAGTTTCTCTCGAAAGAATTGAGTGGGAGGATGGTGGAACTTGATGAGGTCATTGAACCGTCACTTCAACTAATGTGTAGCAGGGCACAGGAAGTTGTTCCTGTGGCACCTACACCAATTGAAGTGGAAGCTTATGATAGTGATCATGAAACTTCAGATCAAGTCACTACCAAACCTCATAGGACGACAAGGATGCGTACTACTTCAGATTGGTACGTAATCCTATCTTGGAAGTCATGTTGCTAGACAACAATGAACCTACGAGCTATGGAGAAACGATGGTGGGCCCGGATTCCGACGAGTGGCTTGAGGCCATATAATCCGAGAGGATCCATGTATGAAAACAAAGTATAGACTTTGAAAGAACTACTTGATGGTCGTAAGGCTTTTGGGTACAGATGGATTTTAAAGGGAGGACAAACAATGATGGTAAGTGTCACCATTAAGAAAGCTCGACTTGTCGTTAAGATGTTTTCTGGCAAGTTCAAGGAGTTGACTGCGATGAGACTTTCTCACTCGTAGCGATGCTAAGAGTCTGTTAGAATTATATTAGCAGTTACTGCATTATTTATGAAATCTTGCAGATAGGATGTCAAAACATTGTTTCCTCGACGATTTTCTTGAGGAAAGGTTGTATGTGATACAACCAGAAGGTTTTGTCAATCCTGAAAGATGCTAACAAGTATGCAAAGCTCCAGCAATCCTTCTAAGGATTGGAGTAAGCATCTCGGAGTTGGAATGAACGCTTTGATGAGATGATCAAAGATTTTGGGTTTATACAAAGTTCATCAGAAACTTGTATTTCCAAAGAAGTGAGTGGGAGCACTATAGAATTTTTGATGAGTATATGTTGTTAACATATTGTTGATCAGAAATGATGTAGAATTTCTGGAAAGCATCCAGGGTTATTTGAAAAGTGTTTTTTAATGGAAAACCTGGATTAAGCTACTTGAACATTGAGCATCAAGATCTATAAGGATAGATCAAAAACGCTTAATAGTACTTTCAAATGAATACATACCGTGACAAGATTTTGAAGGAGTTCAAAATAGATCAGCAAAGAAGGAGTTCTTGGCTGTGTTACAAGGTGTGAGTATTGAGTAAGACTCAAGACCCGACCACGGCAGAAGAAAGAGAAAGGACGAAGGTCGTCCCCTATGCTTTAGACGTAGGCTCTACAATATGCTATGCTGTGTACCGCACCTGAAGTGTGCCTTGCCATGAGTTAGTCAAGGGGTACAATAGTGATCCAGGAAGGGATCACATGACAGCGGTCGAACTTATCCTTAGTATCTAGTGGACTAAGGAATTTTCTCGATTATGGAGGTGGAAAGGGGGTTCGTCGTAAAGGGTTACGTCGATGCAAACTTTGACACTAATCCGGATGACTCTGAGTAGTGAACTGGATTCATATAGTAGAGCAGTTATTTGGAATAGCACCAAGTAGCGCGTGGTAGCTGCATCTACAAGATGACATAGAGATTTGTAAAGCACACACGGATCTGAATGTTGCAGACCCGTTGACTAAAACCTCTCTCGTAAGCATAACATGATCAAACCCTAGAACTCATTGAGTGTTAATCACATGGTGATGTGAACTAGATTATTGACTCTAGTAAACTCTTGGGTATTAGTCACATGGCGATGTGAACTTTGAGTGTTAATCACATGGTGATGTGAACTAGATTATTGACTCCAGTGCAAGTGGGAGACTGTTGGAAATATGCCCTAGAGGCAATAATAAAATGGTTATTATTGTATTTCCTTGTTCATGATAATTGTCTGTTGTTCATGCTAAAATTGTATTAACTGGAAACCGTAATACATGTGTGAATACATAGACCACAACATGTCCCTAGTAAGCCTCTAGTTGACTAGCTCGTTGATCAATAGATGGTTATGGTTTCCTGACCATGGACATTGGATGTCATTGATAACGGGATCACATCATTAGGAGAATGATGTGATGGACAAGACCCAATCCTAAGCATAGCACAAGATCGTGTAGTTCGTTTGCTAGAGCTTTTCTAATGTCAAGTATCATTTCCTTAGACCATGAGATTGTGCAACTCCCGGATACCGTAGGAATGCTTTGGGTGTACCAAACGTCACAACGTAACTGGGTGGCTATAAAGGTGCACTACAGGTATCTCCGAAAGTGTCTGTTGGGTTGGCACGAATCGAGACTGGGATTTGTCACTCCGTATGACGGAGAGGTATCTTTGGGCCCACTCGGTAATGCATCATCATGATGAGCTCAATGTGACTAAGGAGTTAGCCACGGGATCATGCGTTACGGTACGAGTAAAGTGACTTGCCGGTAACGAGATTGAACAAGGTATTGGGATACCGACGATCGAATCTCGGGCAAGTAACGTACCGATTGACAAAGGGAATTGTATACGAGATTGATTGAATCCTCGACATCATGGTTCATCTGATGAGATCATCGTGGAACATGTGGGAGCCAACATGGGTATCCAGATCCCGCTGTTGGTTATTGACCGGAGAGTCGTCTCGGTCATGTCTGCATGTCTCCCGAACCCGTAGGGTCTACACACTTAAGGTTTGGTGACGCTAGGGTTGTAGAGATATTAGTATGCGGAAATCCGAAAGTCGTTCGGAGTCCCGGATGAGATCCCGGACATCACGAGGAGTTCCGGAATGGTCTGGAGGTAAAGATTTATATATGGGAAGTCCTATTTTGGCCACCGGAAAATGTTCGGGATTTTTCGGTATTGTACCGGGAAGGTTCTAGAAGGTTCCGAAGTGGGGCCCACCTGCATGGGGGGACCCACATGAACGTGGGTAGTGGGGGCAAGGACCCACACCCCTGGTCAAGGCGCACCAAGATCCCACCTTAGAAGGAATAAGATCATATCCCGAAGGGATAAGATCAAGATCCCTAAAAAAGGGGGATAACAATCGATGGGGAAGGGAAATGATGGGATTTTTTTCCCCCACCTTTGCCAATGCCCTGATGGACTTGGAGAGCAAGAAACCAGCCCCCTCCACCCCTATATATAGTGGGGAGGCGCATGGGAGCAGCACCCCAAGCCGTGGCGCCTCCCTCCCTCCCGTGACACCTCTTCCTCCCCGCTTGCGCTTGGCGAAGCCCTGCCGGGATCCCGCTACTTCCACCACCATGCCGTCCGTTCGGCGCTAGGATCATCGGTGATTTGGATCACGACGAGTACGAATCCATCAACCCCGTTCTCTTGAACGCTTCCGCTCGCGATCTACAAGGGTATGTAGATGCACTCCTCCCTCTCGTTGCTAGCATCTCCTAGATTGATCTTGGTGACACATAGGAAAATTTTGAATTTCTGCTACGTTCCCCAACAGTGGGGCCTACCTTAGAGGCAAGGCTCTATCACCGGAGTACTTTTGATGTGTCCCGTCAACTCGTAGAACGAGGAGAAGCTTTCTTAGTACGCCGTCTCCCCCGCCCACGGGCGCGGTGGCTCGCAGGATGAGGTGAAGCTTGCTTACTAGTACGCCTTACGCCCGCTCCCTCGCCCACGCGCGCGGTGGCTCACAGGACGAGGAGAAAATTTTACTACTCCCTCCGTTTACTCCTCGTCCCTACCTTGGTTAGAGAGATTGTCATATTGTTTGGAATATATGTCCTTTAGTAGATTTCAATATGAACTACTAGTACATACTCCAAATACTGATGTATATAGACGTATTTTAGAGTGTAGATTCACTCATTTTGCTCCGTATGTAGTCCATATTGAAACGGACGTAATAGTATGCACTCTCCCTCACCCCTCGACCCTCGCCCACGTGGTGGACGTGCAGCAATTCATTCGGTCTCATATAGCCAGAACGATATATACTGCAGTACCATTATTGCTCGACTTCCCGAAGAGGCGAAGAGCCAATCGCAAGGTTAATATTTTGGAGATGCCAAGGGCAAGGTTTATAGGAGAACGAGTAGTAGGTGCCGCGTAATTTATAAATGAAGTTTTTTTCTTCGGTGGCACGTACGCAATATAAATAGGTTTATATGGAGAGAAAAGGAAACCGCTCCACTATATACATAGGGAGGACGAGCCTACACGGTTGCTTGCTGGGGTTGCTCTCTTCACACTCTCTCGCACAAAACGACTGTGGCCACATCTCTAACATCCCGGCGGATCACGTCCGCCGGGGGAAGGGGTGGATGCTTAGTGTAGGTGTGGTCGCCGTCGCCGACGGTGAAAACCCACTGTCGGCACGTCCTGATCAGGGGTCCCCGTCGTTCTCTCTCACAAAGCCGGTGAGGTTGCCTTCGTCCCTTGCTCACTGTCGCGACGTGGGCAGTTGCCGCCTCCCGCTGCCCTCCTCTAGGTTGAGCTACGTCCCGACATCCCTCAGGTACAACTCCCTTTACAGCCGGCTTGCACCACTGCTCCAGCTGCCCACATCACTCCATGTGGATATTTCTCTACTTCTTTGCCCCGCACATACCTCTACTGGCTTCTACGTACTGTATTTGTGATGAGTTTATGTCTCATCAACTAGTCCCAGTAATCTTATTCTAATCACGCTTCTTAAATTTCTTTGCCATAGGGATGCTCATCTCGATTTTGGTGAAACTGCACAAAATGATCCGATGGTCAAAGGGTTGCAAACTTCATTTCTTTGGATGGTCCAACGTTGCCAGCAAATTAAAGCCTGGTTAGGGTTTACGGTTCAAGGGCTAGGGACTGCATGGATCATTTTTTTCTTTAGCTGTCTCTGTTTCAAAATAAGTGCCAACTTTAGTAGTAGTTCAACTTTGTACTAAAGTTTGCATAAAGTTGAGACACTTATTTTGGAAAGGAGGGAGTACATATTGGCTATGATCTGTCAATCATTGAGATGCAATAGCATGCATGTTAGTCTCCTTTGTATTTGATGAAATGTTGCAACGGGCAACCTTGGACGCAAGATACATGAAACAGAAGCTGGAAGCTTCATAGCATTGTACAAATTTATCTCACTGATAAATTACAGTACGTACTATACTAGTACTATGTAAAGAGTTAGGTGTCGTACGGTGTCCAGAAAATATGGTGATAGTGTGAGGTGGGCCATGTAATCACTGAGCCTGCGTGTTTTCACTGCTCTCGCACCCCTCCGCTGTAAGAGTGGAGAAAATTGTAATCTAGTAGTACCTCCTTTTGCCGAAAGCGTGGGACATCCAGCAGTCCTACCACCTCAGTAATAATGACCAATGAGCCGTCAAATCACATAGACCCAACAGTAAGTTCGACGGACGAAGCAACCATCACTCTTGAATCCGCTTCTCCCTTCAATGCAGGCGCCAGTGAGAGGTCGTGTCCGCTCTGCCCGGGCATGAATGCGGCACCGATTCTTTGGAGCGGCGCTGACCGTTTCAGTGGGAAGCGCGCGCGGGCGATGGAGGGGCTTTGGGTGGGCCAGGCTGGTCAGGAGCGGGCGTGGCAGCTGTCCGCCTGTCCCGACCGGACGCCCGGAAACGAGAGGATGCACCGACTCTCACGACTAAATCATACACTACACACCATCTCTCTGTAGGAGTAGGTCGATGTGTCGCTCTCTCTAACACACATGTTGTTAAACACACAGACACGCACACGCACACACAGGTTCATAGAATAGGAATATCATGCAAGTGCGAAGCCACAGGAAGTGAGATACAAATGGAGTACATACAAGAAGAGAAGAGGTGATGAATATTCCATCAAACCTAGACTAAGGAGTAGTACTCCCTCCGATAGGTGTTAAGTCATCTTACGAAAATTCGATATTCCCAAAATGTTTAGGCGTCGTCCATTAACTTCGCATCTCAATCCCCTCCTGGTCTCGTTGCTAGCGAGCATTGTTACTTAGGGAGTGTTTGGATCCTTAGCAAGAACAGTTTATAGCCTAGCCGGGCAAGGTTAGGCGTTTGGAACTGTTAAAATATGTTAGCTTTTGTGGGCCAGCTAGCTTGGGTGGGCTAGAAAAACCTTGCTAGCTCAGGAGAGCCAGACCAGCTCGCTTCCGACGGCAAACTTCGTGTACGAGTATCAGAGAGGTATCTCTGGGCCCTCTTGGTAATGCACATCATGATAAGCCTTGCAAACAATGTGACTAATGAGTTAGTTGCGGGATGCATTACAGAACGAGTAAAGAGACTTGTCGGTAACGAGATTGAACTAGGTATGAAGATACCGACGATCGAATCTCGGGCAAGTAACATACTGATGACAAAGGGAATAACGTATGTTGTCATTACTGTTTGACCGATAAATATTTTCATAAAATATGTAGGAACCAATATGAGCATCCAGGTTCCACTATTGGTTATTGACCAGAGAGGTGTCTCGGTCATGTCTACATAGTTCTCGAACCCGTAGGGTCCGCACGCTTAACGTTCGATGACGATTTTGTATTATATGAGTTATGTGATTTGGTGACCAAATGTTGTTCGGAGTCCCGGACGAGGTCACAGAAATGACGAGGAGTCTCGAAATGGTCGAGAGGTAAAGATTCGTACTCCGAATAGGAACAGGAAAGGGGGGGGGGATTGGGAGGACCCCAAGTAGGATTCCTCCTACTTGGGGCACCCCCTTGGATGCCTCTCCTCCCCTCCAGCCTATATATATGAGGGGGGCACCGCTAGAACACACAACAAACATGGTTAGCCATGTGCGGCGCCCCCTTCCACAGTTTACGCATCCGATCATATTCACGTAATGCTTAGGCGAAGCCCTGCGCGAATCACTTCACCATCACTGTCACCACGCCGTTGTGCTGACGGAACTTTCCCTCGACACTTTGCTGGATCAAGAGTTCGAGGGACATCATTGAGCTGAACATGTGCTGAACTCGGAGGTGCCGTACGTTCGGTACTTGATCAGTTGAATCGTGAAGACGTTCGACTACATCAACCATGTTAAACTAACGCTTCCGCTTTTGGTCTATGAGGGTACGTGGACACACTCTCCCCCTCTTGTTTCTATGCATCTCCTAGATAGATCTTGCGTGAGCGTAGGAATTTTTTTGATATTGCATGCTACGTTTCCCAACAGTCGTTTCTTAAAGTTTGGGGTTGAGACAGTTATGTCAAAAGGCTTCAGCCTGATAAGCTCGAACCCAAATCGGAGAAGTGCGTCTTCATATGATACCCTAAGGAAATAATTGGGTACATGTCGGTGTCAAAACCGGCGGATCTCGGGTAGGTGGTCCCGAACTGTGCGTCTAAGGTTGATGGTAACAGGAGACGGGGGACACGATGTTTACCCAGGTTCGGGCCCTCTCTATGGAGGTAATACCCTACTTTCTGCTTGATTGATCTTGTTGAATATGAGTATTACAAGAGTTGATCTACCTCAAGATCGTAATGGCTAAAACCCTAAAAGTCTAGCCTGTATGACTGTGATTTTTCTTGTCTCTACGAACTAAGCCCTCCGGCTTATATAGACATCGGAGGGGACTAGGGTTATACAAAGTCGGTTACAGAGAAAGGAATCGTCATATACGGACGCCAAGCTTGCCTTCCACGCCAAGGAGAGTCCCATCCGGACACGGGTGAGAGTCTTCGGTCTTGTATCTTCACAATCCATCAGTCCGGCCCATGTCCAACAGGCCGGACGCCTGAGGACCCCTTAGTCCAGGACTCCCTCAGTAGCCCCCGAACCAGGCTTTCAATGACGATGTGTCCGGCGCACAAATTGTCTTCGGCATTGCAAGGCGGGTTCCTCCTCCGATGACTTCAAAGAGCTGTATTCGGCCTTTCATTTAATGTCATACCCATCGGCTTCTGTGCATCCATTGTTTCAGCTTCCACGTGTCGAGCGAATACGAGAGGTCAGGGTATTTTTTGCATATAACACCCCGGCCATGTAAGAAAAGCGTCTATTTAAAGGAATTGGATCTCAGATCTGTTCCACATCTTGCGGAAAATCCTCAGAGCTTGCTAGGAGAGACCACTCCAACATGGCTAGCACTCCCAGTTCTTCCTCCCGTCCCCACGACCCTGAAAAAGGCGATTGGGAGAGATGTTCTGTATCCCACGGTCAGCTAGTGAAGCTGCAAACACAGGGATTTCTTCCCCCGCGGATCTAGTCCCCATTCGAGCAGGATTGACTTCCTTCAACGGCGGGGCTCAGGCTGAGAATTTCCCCAATCCATCCAGGGGGAACGAGTGTGCTTTGTTCCCTACCTGCTAAGAGGCGTCGGATTTCCAATCCATCTGTTCCTCCGAGGGCTTCTGGAGTATTATGACCTTCACCTTCACAATTTCACTCTTGCCTCCATTCCGCACATCGCGAGTTACGTCGCTCTTTGTGAGCTATTCCTGGGTTGTGAGGCCCATTTTGAATTGTGGAGGAAGCTATTCTGCCTCGTCCCTCGTAACCAAGAGGGATCAATATTTGAAGTGGGCGGAGCCGAGATATGGCGCATTGACGGGACTGGATACCTGTCCGGCACGCCGAAGAAGGCATCCAAAGAGTGGCCTTCCGAATGGTTCTATATTGAGGACGTCGCCCTTCCTGACCCAGTCCGAATGGGTCTTCCCGAATTTACAAGTGTTCCGTTGAAGAAACGCCACAGCTGGCGCCCTCGGAGCCTCGAGGAGGAAGATAGTGCGGAAGTCCGTCAACTGATGAGCAAGATAAAGACGCTTGCCGAGTCCGGATTATCAATAGTCAAGGTAATGGCGACTTCCATAGTGCGAGGGGTTCAGCCACTCCAATACAGAGGGCTTCCCATGTGGCACTATAATGGGGAAGATGACGCCTCCCGCTGCGGTCGGAAGGGTCCGGACACCCCCGCCGCTTTGGCCAAAATATTGGCCGAACTATTCAAAGGGGAGGAAGAGGAATTCATTCGTATTAAGTGCAGAGATGGATTTTCCATGTACAATCCTCCGAGTTAGGTGAGTTCCAATCCCACTGTTCTACTCATTCTACTCCCTGGGTCACTTTTAATGAACATTAATACGTCCATTTGTAACAGGAATGGCGAAAGAGCACCGAGGGCTCCACAGCCCCGCCCCACAGCCAGAGGACCACAACTGGGACCTTGACCCCGGATTCGAAGAGGATCCGGACATATTCGTGGTGCTCGAGGATGGGGTGTTCTACCAGGCGAGCTATGACGGCACAGAAGTGGCCATCACCACCGAATACCCCATCCCTGCCTCCCACGTAAGTAATCAGGAGACATCCCCGAAAGAGCTTCCTCGTTCTACCTCACCCACCGTACTGTCTCGTGCTCCAAAGGGGATGTGTTCGACGTGCCATGCTACACCAGCGGCAACTCCAAAGAGAGCGGCGCCCACGCCGGGCAAGCCTTCGAAGAGGAAGGCAAATGAAGACACGACCGAACCTTCATCGAAGAGGTATGGCTTTGTAAATTTGCCCCTTGGCAGTCACATCCAACTATAACATTTTCCGTTTGTGCCTTATCAGGAAAAGTGTTCGCCGGACTATGTCCGGGGGTCCGGCCGGTCATACTCCTAGCAGCCAGGTTCCAGACCCTGCCGTAAAGACAGGGGCTGATATGGGAGTGACGCCGGATTGTCCTTTGGCAGAGGGTTCGAATGATGTATCCGTCACCAACTCGGAAGTGGAGAGCGCCATGAATCATCAGCGCCGGAGGGCCGCTCTACGCGACCCCAGCCTTACAAAAGAGGCATTCAATGCCTTCAGCTCGGCTGATGCCTACATCCAAGCTGCTCGAGACAGGCTTAACAGAGCCACAAACCAGTGATATGTCTCCAACGTATCTATAATTTATGAAGTATTCATGCTATTATATTATCCATCTTGGATGTTTTATGGGCTTTACTATGCACTTTTATATTACTTTTGGGACTAACCTATTGACCCAGAGCCCAGTGCCAGTTCCTGTTTTTTCCCGTGTTTCAGTGTTTCGAAGAAAAGGGATATCAAACGGAGTCGAAACGGAATGAAACCTTCTGGAGAAGTTATTTTTGGAAAGAAAGCAATCCGGGGGACTTGGAGTCCACGTCAAGGAAGCAACGAGGAAGGCACGAGGCAGGGGCGCGCCCACCCCCCTGGGCGCGCCCTCCACCCTCGTGGGCCCCTCGTGGCTCCCCTGATGTATTTCTTCCGCCTATATATATAGATATAATCTAAAACAATCGGGGAACAGAATAGATCGGGAGTTCCGCCGCCGCAAGCCTCTGTAGCCACCAAAAACCAATCGGGACCCTGTTCCGGCACCCTGCCGGAGGGGGGAACCCTCACCGGTGGCCATCTTCATCATCCCGGCGCTCTCCATGACGAGGAGGGAGTAGTTCACCCTCGGGGCTGAGGGTATGTACCAGTAGCTATGTGTTTGATCTCTCACTCTCTCGTGTTCTTGAGGTGATACAATCTTGATGTATCGCGAGCTTTGCTATTATAGTTGGATCTTATGATGTTTCTCCCCCTCTACTCTCTTGTAATGGATTGAGTTTTCCCTTTGAAGTTATCTTATCGGATTGAGTCTTTAAGGATTTGAGAACACTTGATGTATGTCTTGCCGTGCTTATCTGTGGTGACAATGGGATATCACGTGATCCACTTGATGTATGTTTTGGTGATCAACTTGCGGGTTCCGCCCATGAACCTATGCATAGGGGTTGGCACACGTTTTCGTCTTGACTCTCCGGTAGAATCTTTGGGGCACTCTTTGAAGTACTTTGTGTTGGTTTGAATAGATGAATCTGAGATTGTGTGATGCATATCATATAATCATGCCCACGGATACTTGAGGTGACATTGGAGTATCTAGGTGACATTAGGGTTTTGGTTGATATGTGTCTTAAGGTGTTATTCTAGTACGAACTCTTGAATAGATCGATCCGAAAGAATAACTTTGAGGTGGTTTCGTACCCTACCATAATCTCTTCGTTTGTTCTCCGCTATTAGTGGCTTTGGAGTGACTCTTTGTTGCATGTTGAGGGATAGTTATATGATCCTATTATGTCATTACTGTTGAGAGAACTTGCACTAGTGAAAGTATGAACCCTAGGCCTTGTTTCCTAGCATTGCAATACCGTTTACACTCACTTTTATCATTAGTTACCTTGCTGTTTTTATATTTTCAGTTTACAAAAACCTATATCTACCATCCATATTGCACTTGTATCACCATCTCTTCGCCGAACTAGTGCACCTATACAATTTACCATTGTATTGGGTGTGTTGGGGACACAAGAGACTCTTTGTTATTTGGTTGCAGGGTTGCTTGAGAGAGACCATCTTCATCCTACGCCTCCCACGGATTGATAAACCTTAGGTCATCCACTTGAGGGAAATTTGCTACTGTCCTACAAACCTTTGCACTTGGAGGCCCAACAACGTCTACAAGAAGAAGGTTGTGTAATAGACATCAAGCTCTTTTCTGGCGCCGTTGCCGGGGAGGCTAGGTAAGCGGCACTCACACCCCGTCAACTAAGCTCTTTTCTGGCGCCGTTGCCGGGGAGGTTAGTGCTTGAAGGTATATCTTTAGATCTTGCAATCGAATCTTTTTGTTTCTTGTTTTATCACTAGTTTAGTTTATAAAAGAAAACTACAAAAAAATGGAGTTTGTCTCATACACTTCATCTTTTTAATATCTTTCGTGAGTATGATGGAAAGGAAAATTGTGCCAAAGTGTTAGAAGAAGAATGCATTAAAATGTTTGGCACTGAATCTTTGAATGATGAGCATGATTGCAATTTTGTTAGTATGAACTCTTTGAATATCCATGGTACTAATGATGATTGCACTAGTTATGATGAAAATGTCTCCTATAAACACGTCAATTTTTGTGGAGTGCATTGGGTTTGCAAGTACACACCAAATAGAGAAGACAGATATTGCAAGAAGCATAAGCATTTAGAAAATAAATTGTTGCAAGAAAGGCTAGATGTTTGTGCTGAAAATTTAAATTTTCTTGGCCGTACTTGTGGACTTTGCAATGAACAGGGTCATTCAGCTATCCGATGCAAATTGTTTCATGATCTAATCATGTCCAAAAATTGTGATGACTTGATTTCCCTTGCACATTATAATGAACTCAGTTTGCTTATGGGTTACGAAGAAATGAAACGTATAACTAAGCATCTTCCAGAATTTGCCCGTTATAAACTTCTTGGTTTTGATCTAGAGGAAATTTATATGTATTGTGTGGTGAATTGCATTGAAAATCCTTATACTGCCAATTACATAAAGAAAAGAAAACAAATAGAGGATGAAGAGAATACTAACGAAAGGGAAGAGACTTCCCAATATCCTCCTATTATTTCTTATGATGAATGAGGTAACGAGGAGGAGCCTTCTATTCAACCAATCTCATTAATAAGGAGCTCCAAAAATAGGATTGAACCCACACATGATGTGGTGAAGAAGAAGAAAAGGAAAAGGAAGAGAGGTAAAAAGATATCTCTCCCAAATAATGTTGCTCCTATTATTGCTGTGCCTCATGAAAATGAATCAAAAATAATTGTGGAAGATGATGCACTTGATGATGATCTCGTTATGCCTATTGCTTGTTGTGATGATTATGATTGGGAAGATAATGATACTTCTTATGATCTTGAAAATCTTTTTGGCACTTGCTTGGAAGAATATGATAATTGCTATACTATTGGTGCTATCCATACTATTAATGATGAGAGTGATTATGCTTATGATATGAAAAGGCCCAAGCTTGGGGATGTTATGTTTGATGAAGATGATGTTTTTGAGAATATATTTGCTGCAATTAATGTTTGTCCCAAGCTTGGGGATGCTATGTTTAATAATGATGATATTTTTAGCCTCCCAAGTTTTGATATGCAAATCTATAATGATGATAGCATGCCTCCTACCTATGATGATTATATTGATGAAAGTGGGTTTGGAAGAGTGTCAACTTTAGGAAGTAATGATCCCACTCTTTTGGAGGATGTTGAATCTTATGATAATTATGAAAGTGGATTTGGAGAGGTCATGACTTTATTTAGTGATGTATCCACTATTTCGGAAGAGGTTTCAATTGATTACGATGAGAACAAAAGTTGCTACTTATGATGATTATTGTGATGACACTTATGCTATAAGAAGTAGTGATGATTATATTTATAAAACTTGTCATGATTATGATTCCCCTTTTTCTGAACATTACTCTTTTAATGTGGAAACAATTTATAGTATTCAAGTCTCTTATGATACTCCCACTATTCCGAATGAGAAGAATTTTGCTTATGTGGAGAGTAGTAAATTTTCTATGAAAGTAGATCATGAAAAGAATACTTTATGTGCTGGTTATATGGTTGAATTCATTCATGATGCTACTTAAAATTATTATGAGGGAGGAATATATGCTTGTCGGAATTGCAATAATATCAAGTTTCCTCTCTATGTGCTTAAAGTTTTGAAGTTATGCTTGTTTTGCCTTCCTATGCTAGTTGATTATTGTTCCCATAAATTGTTTGCTCACAAAATCCCTATGCATAGGAAGTGGGTTAGACTTAAATGTGCTAGTAATATTCTTTATGATGCTCTCTTTATGTTTCAATTCTTATCTTTTATGCGAGCATCATTGAAATCATTATGCCTAGCTAGGGGCGTTAAACGATAGCGCTTGTTGGGAGGCAACCCAATTTTATTTTAGTTTCTTGCTTTTTGGTTCTGTTTAGTAATAAGTAATCCATTTAGCTTCTGTTTAGATGTGGTTTTGTGTTTTAGTTAGTGTTTGTGCCAAGTAGAACCTTTGGGAAGACTTGGGTGAAGTCTTTATGATCATGCTGTAAAAAACAGAAACTTTAGCGCTCACGAGATTAGCTAAAACTTTTTACTGGAAAGTGCTATTTAGTTGATTATTTTTGAAGATGATTACTAGACAAATTCCTCAGGTCCACCAATTTAGTTTAGAATTTTTGGAGTTCCTGAAGTATACGTTTGATACAGATTACTACAGACTGTTCTGTTTTTGACAGATTCTGTTTTCTATGTGTTGTTTGCTTATTTTGATGACTCTATGGCTAGTAAATAGTTTATAAACCATAGAGAAGTTGGAATACAGTAGGTTTAACACCAATATAAATAAAGAATGAGTTCATTACAGTACCTTAAAGTGGTGATTTATTTTCTTATACTAACGGAGCTTACGTGTTTTTTGTTAAGTTTTGTGTTGTGAAGTTTTCAAGTTTTGGGTAAAGATTCGATGGACTATGGAATAAGGAGTGGCAAGAGCCTAAGCTTGGGGATTCCCAAGGCACCCCAAGGTAATATTCAAGGATAACCAAGCGTCTAAGCTTGGGGATGCCCCGGAAGGCATCCCCTCTTTCGTCTACTTCCATCGGTAACTTTACTTGGAGCTATATTTTTATTCACCACATGATATGTGTTTTGCTTGGAGCGTCATTTTAGTTTCTTTTGTTTTGCTTGCTGTTTAAATAAAATACCAAGATCTGAAATTATTAAATGAAAGAGAGTCTTCACATAGCTACATAATTATTTAACTACTCATTGATCTTCACTTATATCTTTTTGGAGTAGTTTGTCATTTACTCGTGTGCTTCACTTATATCCTATGAGTAAATGGTTGAATGATTTGAATGTCATAAATCTGAAATTATATATGTTTCATATGCCTTTCCCATGGGGAGTAATACCTTCACATATAAGAAGTAGAGGTGGTAAATTTATTGAAGGTTAGCAAACTTTGTATTGGTCACTTGAACAATTCATGAAAGAATATTGAAGGAAGAGAGATTTCACATATAAATATACTATCTTGGACATCTTCTATGATTGTGAGCCACATTAATTATTTTCAAACCTGAGCAAATTAGTTGAAGTTGAACAAGGAAGACAACATAATGAGTTATGCTTGGGTATATTTGTATAGAAGTTATATTGTTATGGATCCTCCAACATGTGGTGCTTGCTATTTAGAATCCTTTGCTAGCCAAAATATATGTACTAAGCGGGAATACTGCTTGTGCATCCAAACTCCTTGAACCGAGTTTCTTCCATGAGGTATTTACCTGCCGTTCCAAGTAAATTTGCATGTGCCAAGCTCTAAACCTTCAAATAATAATCTGTTTTGTATGCCCGAATCGCTCATGTAGCGACTAGGGGCTAGTAGTATCTTCCATGCTAGGTGGGTTATTCTCACGATGAGTGGAATCCGCTCATCATTCACGAGAAAATGGCTGGTAACTGGGATGCCCAGTCCCATGATCAAAAGATCGAAATCAAATAAAAATAATTGCAAACAAAACTCCCCCAGGTTTGATGTTAGTTGGAGGCACCCATTGTTTCGGGCAAGCCATGGATTGATGATTGTTGGTGGAGGGGGGGGGGTAAATCTTTACCTTTCTGTTTGGGAACCGCCTATAATGTATGTAGTATGGAAGATATTGGGAACTCTTGGTCGTTATGTTGACAATGAAAGCATACCTCTCAAAATTATTTTCATCTCTGTTTTTGCTTCGAGCTCTAGCACCTCTGCAAATCCCTGCTTCCCTCTGCGAAGGGCCTATATTTTACTTTTATGCAAGAGTTAGTAGTATTTCTTCTCATTCCAACCTACTCTTTAGTTGGCAAGCATCATGTGATGGGAAGATCTAAGCATATATGGCCATTCAAATATATTTGATCATGGATTATTATTGTTGACATTACCCTTGAGGTAAAAGGTTGGGAGGCGAAACATTAAGCCCCTATCTTTCTCTGTGTTCGATGAATACTATTTGTTCTAAACTTATGCTTTGAGTGGTAGCAATCATGGAAGACTAAATGATAGTTGAGTATGTGAAGTTTGCTGAATCAACGCTCTGACATAGACTCTTCCTGAAAATAAGATGAATTGTAATTGTTTGATGACTAATAACAGGGTTTGTTAGTTTTCAAGAAAGTTTATGTTCTATACTTTAACATGTGAATAGTTTGTTACTTGATCATGAAAAGTTTTATGATATGAGCTACTGTTATGACATATAATGATGCTAGAAAAGATGATTGAAATTATCATTGATCAAACTTGTGCACCTGCTAGCATTCACACTTCATAAATTCTTTCTTTTATCATTTACCTACTCGAGGACGAGCAGGAATTAAGCTTGGGGATGCTGATACGTCTCCAACGTATCTATAATTTATGAAGTATTCATGCTATTATATTATCCATCGTGGATGTTTTATGGGCTTTACTATGCACTTTTATATTACTTTTGGGACTAACCTATTGACCCAGAGCCCAGTGCCGGTTCCTGTTTTTCCCTTGTTTCAGTGTTTCGAAGAAAAGGGATATCAAACGGAGTCGAAACGGAATTAAACCTTCTCGAGAAGTTATTTTTGGAAAGAAAGCAATCCGGGGGACTTGGAGTCCACGTCAAGGAAGCAACGAGGAAGGCACGAGGCAGGGGGGCGCGCCCTCCACCCTCGTGGCTCCCCTGACGTATTTCTTCCGCCTATATATATATATATATATATATATATATATATATATATATATATATATATATATATATATATATATCCATATACCCTAAAACGATCAGGGAACAGAATAGATCGGGAGTTCCGCCGCCGCAAGCCTCTGTAGCCACCAAAAACCAATCGGGACCCTGTTCCGGCACCCTGCCGGAGGGGGGAACCCTCACCGGTGGCCATCTTCGTCATCCCGGCGCTCTCCATGACGAGGAGGGAGTAGTTCACCCTCGGGGCTGGGGGTATGTACCAGTAGCTATGTGTTTGATCTCTCTCTCTCTCTCGTGTTCTTGAGGTGATACGATCTTGATGTATCGCGAGCTTTGCTATTATAGTTGGATCTTATGATGTTTCTCCCCCTCTACTCTCTTGTAATGGATTGAGTTTTCCCTTTGAAGTTATCTTATCAGATTGAGTCTTTAAGGATTTGAGAACACTTGATGTATGTCTTGCCGTGCTTATCTGTGGTGACAATGGGATATCACGTGATCCACTTGATGTATGTTTTGGTGATCAACTTGCGGGTTCCGCCCATGAACCTATGCATAGGGGTTGGCACACGTTTTCGTCTTGACTCTCCGGTAGAAACTTTGGGGCACTCTTTGAAGTACTTTGTGTTGGTTTGAATAGATGAATCTGAGATTGTGTGATGCATATCGTATAATCATGCCCACGGATACTTGAGGTGACATTGGAGTGTCTAGGTGACATTAGGGTTTTGGTTGATATGTGTCTTAAGGTGTTATTCTAGTACGAACTCTTGAATAGATCGATCCGAAAGAATAAATTTGAGGTGGTTTCGTACCCTACCATAATCTCTTCGTTTGTTCTCCGCTATTAGTGGCTTTGGAGTGACTCTTTGTTGCATGTTGAGGGATAGTTATATGATCCAATTATGTTATTATTGTTTAGAGAACTTGCACTAGTGAAAGTATGAACCCTAGGCCTTGTTTCCTAGCATTGCAATACCGTTTACGCTCACTTTTATCATTATTTACCTTGCTGTTTTTATATTTTCAGTTTACAAAAACCTATATCTACCATCCATATTGCACTTGTATCACCATCTCTTCACCGAACTAGTGCACCTATACAATTTACCATTGTATTGGGTGTGTTGGGGACACAAGAGACTCTTTGTTATTTGGTTGCAGGGTTGCTTGAGAGAGACCATCTTCATCCTATGCCTCCCACGGATTGATAAACCTTAGGTCATCCACTTGAGGGAAATTTGCTACTGTCCTACAAACCTCTGCACTTGGAGGCCCAACAACGTCTACAAGAAGAAGGTTGTGTAGTAGACATCAACCAGCATTTAAAAGATATGCGGGTAAGTTTACATTGTCCAAATATGATAATTATATACCAGTAGCCCCTGAGACTTGAAGCAGTTGAACCAAATGATTTAAGGATCATTGTATAATCAGGTGCTTACTGAGAGGAACAACCTGTTGTCTCAAGAACTGGAAAAGTGTCGAACCGAGCTGAATGCTGCTATCGTCCAACTGGAACAATCCAAGAAGGCATCGCCTGGTAATATTCACCTCCATCGAGAAAATATAATTATATACCAGTAATGCTAATATTGTTGCATATCTCATGAGTGTCAGATAAACTGAAGGAGGCACTGGAAGTCGCGCAAGCGGGTGAACAAGAAGCCAAAAGGCAACGGGCCACGGGCGAACGTATACTGACACGGATCAGGGAGGAGAAAAACAAACTCCAGGATACCAATACCCAGCTGGGCGAAGAACTGAAAGATGTGCGGGCCTAGCTGGCTGACTCCATGAAGGAAAATAAGAGGCTGCAAGGCGGTATATTTAGTATGTGTTCGAACTTACCTTCGTGTTATTGATGTGTACTTTACTAGTGTTATTGAAGGATGGCAAAGTGAACAAAGGTATATTGGATATACATGTTATTGATGTGTACTTTACTAGTGTTTATAGCAACCCCTCGGTATTTGATACTGGTTCAGTTGCTAAGAGTAGTAACTCGAAACGGGAGTTGCAGAATAAACAGAGACTAGTAAAAGGCGAGGTGACGATGTGTGTTGGAAGTAGTTCCAAGATTGATATGATCATTATCGCACACTCCCTATACTTTCGGGATTAGTGTTGAAACTAAATAAGTGTTATTTGGTGTTTGCGTTGAGCATGAATATGATTTGATCATGTTTGTTGCAATACGGTTATTCATTTAAATTAGAGAATAATTGTTGTTCTGATTACATGAATAAAACCTTCTATGGTCATACACCCAATAAAATGGTTTGTTGGATCTCGATCGTAGTGATACACATATTCATAATAATGAAGCCAAAAGATGCAAATTTAATAATGATAGTGCAACTTATTTGTGGCACTGCCGTTTAGGTCATATTGGTGTAAAGCGCATGAAGAAACTCCATACTGATGGGATTTTGGAATCACTTGATTATGAATCACTTGATGCTTGCGAACCGTGCCTCATGGGCAAGATGACTAAAACGCCGTTCTCCGGAACTATGGAGAGAGCAACAGATTTGTTGGAAATCATACATACAGATCTATGTGGTCCGATGAATATTGAGGCTCGTAGCAGGTATCATTATTTTCTGATCTTCACAGATGATTTGAGCAGATATGGGTATATCTACTTAATGAAACAGAAGTCTGAAACATTTGAAAAGTTCATATAATTTCAGAGTGAAGCGAAAATCATCGTAACAAGAAAATAAAGTTTCTACGATTTGATCGTGGAGAAGAGTATTTTAGTTACGAGTTTGGCCTTCAGTTAAAACAATGTGAAATAGTTTCACTACTCACGCCACCTGGAACACCACAGCATAATGGTGTGTCCGAACGTCATAAACGTACTTTATTGGATATAGTGCTATCTATGATGTCTCTTACCAATTTACCACTATCGTTTTGGGGTTATGCATTAGAGACAGCTACATTCACGTTAAATAGGGCACCATCAAAATCCGATGAGACGACGCCTTATGAACTGTGGTTTGGCAAGAAACCAAAGTTGTCGTTTCTTAAAGTTTGGGGTTGCGATGCTTATGTGAAAAGTTTCATCCTGATAAGCTCAAACCCAAATCGGAGAAATGTGTCTTCATAGGATACCCAAAGGAGACAGTTGGGTACACCTTCTATCACAGATCCGAAAGCAAGACATTCGTTGCTTAGTATGGATCCTTTCTAGAGAAGGAGTTTCTCTCGAAAGAAGTGAGTGGGAGGAAAGTAGAACTTGATGAGGTAACTGTACCTGCTCCCTTATTGGAAAGTAGTTCATCACAGAAATTTGTTCCTGTGACTCCTGCACCAATTAGTGAGGAAGTTAATGATGATGATCATGGAACTTCAGATCAAGTTATTACTGAACCTCGTAGATCAACCAGAGTAAGATCCGCACCAGAGTGGTACGGTAATCCTATTCTGGAGGTCATGTTATTTGATCATGACGAACCTACGAACTATGAGGAAGCGATGATGAGCCCAGATTCCGGGAAATGGCTTGAAGCCATGAAATCTGAGATAAGATCCATGTATGAATAACAAAGTATGGACTTCGGTTGACTTGCCCGATGATCGGTGAGCCATTGAGATTAATGGATCTTCAAGAGGAAGACGGACGCTGATAGTAGTGTTACTATGTACAAAGCTAGAATTGTCGCAAAAGGTTTTCGACAAGTTTAAGGTGTTGACTACGATGAGAGTTTCTCACTCGTATCTATGCTTAAGTCTGTCTGAATCATGTTAGCGATTGCCGCATTTTATGAAATCTGGCAAATGGATAAACAAAACTTCATTCCTTAATGGATTTATTAAAGAAGAGTTGTATATGATGCAACCAGAAGGTTTTGTCAATCCTAAAGGTGCTAACAAAATATGCAAGCTCCAGCGATCCATCTATGGACTGGTGCAAGCATCTCAGAGTTGGAATATACGCTTTGATAAGTTGATCAAAGCATATAGTTGTATACAGACTTGCGGTGAAGCCTGTATTTACAAGAAAGTGAGTGGGAGCACTACAGCATTTCTGATAAGTATATGTGAATGACATATTGTTGATCAGAAATAATGTAGAATTATTCTGCAAAGCATAAAGGAGTGTTTGAAAGGAGTTTTTCAAAGAAAGACCTCGGTGAAGCTGCTTACATATTAAGCATCAAGATCTATAGAGATAGATCAAAACGCTTGATAAGTTTTTTCAATGAGTACATACCTTAACAAGATTTTGAAGTAGTTCAAAATAGAACAATCAAAGAAAGAGTTCTTGCCTGTGTTACAAGGTGTGAGATTGAGTAAGACTCAAAGCCCGACCACGGCAGAATATAGAAAGAGAATGAAAGTCATTCCCTATGCCTTGGCCATAGGTTCTATAAAGTATGCCATGCTGTGTACCAGATCTATTGTATACCCTACACTGATTTTGGCAAGGGAGTACAATAGTGATCTAGGAGTAGATCACTGGACAGCGGTGAAAATTATCCTTAGTGAATAAGGACATGTTTCTCGATTATGGAAGTGACAAAAGGTTCGTCGTAAAGGGTTACGTCGATGCAAGTTTTGACACTAATCTAGATGACTCTAAGTCTCGGTCTAGATACATATTGAAAGTGGGAGCAATTAGCTAGAGTAGCTCCGTGCAGAGCATTGCAGACATAGAAATTTGCAAATATACTTACGGATCTGAATGTGTCAGACCCGTTGACTAAAATTATCTCACAATCAAAACATGATCACACCTTAGTACTCTTTGGGTGTTAATCACATAGCGATGTGAACTAGATTATTGACTCTAGTAAACCCTTTGAGTGTTGGTCACATAGAGATGTGAACTATGGGTGTTAATCACATGGTGATGTGAATTATTGATGTTAAATCACATGGCGATGTGAACTAGATTATTGACTCTAGTGCAAGTGGGAGACTGAAGGAAATATGCCCTAGAGGCAATAATAAAGTATTATATATTTCCTTATATCATGATAAATGTTTATTATTCATGTTAGAATTGTATTAACCGGAAACATAATACATGTGTGAATACATAGACAAACAGAGTGTCACTAGTATGCCTCTACTTGACTAGCTCGTTAATCAAAGATGGTTATGTTTCCTAGCCATAGACATGAGTTTTCATTTGATTAACGGGATCACCTCATTAGGAGAATGACGTGATTGACATGACCCATTCCGTTAGCTTAGCACCCGATCATTTAGTATGTTGCTATTGCTTTCTTCATGACTTATACATGTTCCTATGACTATGAGATTATGCAACTCCCGTTTACCGGAGGAACACTTTGGGTGCTACCAAACGTCACAACGTAAATGGGTGATTATAAAGGTGCTCTACAGGTGTCTCCAAAGGTACTTGTTGGGTTGGCGTATTTCGAGATTAGGATTTGTCACTCCGATTGTCGGAGAGGTATCTCTGGGCCCACTCGGTAATGCACATCACTATAAGCCTTGCAAGCATTGTGACTAATAAGTTAGTTGCGGGATGATGTATTACGGAACGAGTAAAGAGACTTGCCGGTAACGAGATTGAACTAGGTATCGAGATACCGACGATCGAATCTCGGGCAAGTAACATACCGATGACAAAGGGAACAACGTATGTTGTTATGCGGTTTGACCGATAAAGATCTTCGTAGAATATGTGGGAACCAATATGAGCATCCAGGTTCCGCTATTGGTTATTGACCGGAGAGGTGTCTCGGTCATGTCTACATAGTTCTCGAACCCGAAGGGTCCGCACACTTAACGTTACGATGACAGTTTTATTATGAGTTTATGTATGTTGATGTACCGAAGGAGTTCGGAGTCCCGGATGAGATCGGGGACATGACGAGGAGTCTCGAAATGGCCGAGACGTAAAGATCGATATATTGGACGACTATATTCGGACTTCGGAAAGGTTCCGAGTGATTCGGGTATTTTTCGGAGTACCGGAGAGTTACGGGAATTCGTATTGGGCCTTAATGGGCCATACGGGAAAGGAGAGAAAGACCCCAAAGGGTGGCCGCACCGCTCCCCATGGGCTAGTCCGAATTGGACTAGGGAGAGGGGGCGCCCCCTTCCTTCTTTCTCCTTCCCCCTTCCCTTCTCCTACTCCCACAAGGAAAGGAGGAGTCCTACTCCCGGTGGGAGTAGGACTCCCCCCTTTGGCGCGCCTCTCCCCTTGGGCGGCTGCCTCCCCCTTGCTCCTTTATATACGGGGGCAGGGGGGCACCCCAGAGACACAACAATTGATCTTTGAGATCTCTTAGCCATGTGCGGTGCCCCCCTCCACCATATTACACCTCGATAATACCGTTGCGGAGCTTAGGCGAAGCCCTGCGTCGGTGGAACATCATTATCGTCACCACGCCGTCGTGCTGACGAAACTCTCCCTCAACACTCGGCTGGATCGGAGTTCGAGGGACGTCATCGAGCTGAACGTGTGTAGAACTTCGGAGGTGCCGTGCGTTCGGTACTTGATCGGTCGGATCGTGAAGACGTACGACTACATCAACCGCGTTGTGATAACGCTTCCGCTGTCGGTCTACGAGGGTACGTGGACAACACTCTCCCCTCTCGTTGCTATGCATCACCATAATCTTGCGTGTGCGTAGGATTTTTTTTTGAAATTACTACGTTCCCCAACAACTGGAACCCATCAAATTGCTCGGGGCGATCTCCACAACCTAATTGGAGACCCCAACGCTTGCCCGGAGCTTTACACCACAATGATTGAGCTCCAAACACCACCAACCGTCTAGGGTGCCCAAGCACCCAAGAGGAACAAGCTCAAGGGTACCAAGCACCCAAGAGTAATAAGCTTCTCAACTTGTAACTTCCACGTATCACCGTGGAGAACTCAAACCGATGCACCAAATGCAATGGCAAGGGCACACGGAGTGCCCAAGTCCTTCTCTCTCAAATCCCACCGAAGCAACTAATGCTAGGGAGGAAAATAAGAGGAAGAACAAGAAGGAGAACACCAAGAACTCCAAGATCTAGATCCAAGGGGTTCCCCTCACATAGAGGAGAAAGTGATTGGTGGAAATGTGGATCTAGATCTCCTCTCTCTTTTCCCTAAAAAACTAGCAAGAATCCATGGAGGGATTGAGAGTTAGCAAGCTCGAAGAAGGTCAATAATGGGGGAAGAACACGAGCTCAAAGGATAAGGTTCATTGGGGAAGAAGACCCCCTTTTATAGGAGGGGGAAAATCCAACCGTTATGCTCACAGCCCGCACCGAGCGGTACTACCGCTTCTATGAGCGGTACTACTGCTAGGGCGGCAGAAGCCCAATGAAACAACACTGCAAACGGGCAACAGGGCGGTACTACTGCAGGAGAGGTACTACCGCCTGCCCTTGCGGAACTACCGCGCGACCACGGAAGTAAAAATAACTGCCGCGCCTACAACCGATGGAGCTAGCTACGAGAAAAAGGCGGCACGGTACTACCGCTCACAGGGAGCGGTACTACCGCGCAAGGGCGGATGTAAAAAATTACATCCGCGCCTACTACCGCACGCAATTAGCAACAGGATGCGAGGCAGCGGTACTACCGCTCACCAGGAGCGGTACTACCGCGTAGGACGCGGAAGTAAAAAATTACTTCCGCGCCTACTTCCGTGCGCGCCAGCGTTCTGGGCTAGAGGCAGCGGTACTACCGCTCACAGGAGCAGTACTACCGCTGGCCCCTGCGGTACTACCGCTCCCTTGAGCAGTACTACCGCACACCACAGAGGCTTTAGCACTTGGATGCCTTCAAAACGCAGCTAAAGACAACAGATGGATCCAATAAAACCAGAACTGCCATAACTTCTGCAAATGAGCTCCGAATTGAGCAAACTCAAGCTTGTTGGATACAAGACAATGAGTGAAGAGGCAGGGGAGGTATGCCTAACACATAGAGGAGTGAAACCTCCAACAGAGAAGAACCGGCATAACCTCCAACATCGAAAACATCATAGAAGATGCAAGTGAACTCCGTTTTCGATGAACTCGAGCTTGTCAACAAGATGACCAAAAGCTCCAAAACTCACAAAGAGAAGCAAACAAGAACCAAGAAAGATGATGCAAGGATGCAATGGTTTGATCTCTCTACGAATGATACGATCAAGCTACTCATCGAGAGCCCCCCTTGATAGTACGGCAATCGATCCTATAACCCGGTCTCCCAACTACCACCATGAGACCGGTAAAATAGAAAACCTATCAAGGGCAAACCTTTGCCTTGCACATGGTCCACTTGAGCTAGATGATGACGATCTTGACTCCCTCAAGTTGGACCACCTTTCTTGATTGCGTTGGCTCGATGAAGACTAGATGATTACTCCCCCATAGTCCACTATGGGTGAGCCACTCTTCGGCACATCTTCACAAGTCCATTGTCACCACAATGGACGGCAAGCTTCAAGCACTTGATCTCTTCGTGATGCTCCACTTGAACTTGCACACGGCAATCTTGATGACGATCACCACTTGATGTCATCCTCTCCATGGGTTGAGTGATATCTTCCTCTTGACGCAAGCCCATGAACACGTACCTAACCCCACATAGAACTCTCACATAGACCATGGGTTAGTACAAAAAGCACAATGGACAATGCTTACCATACCATGGGATCACTTGATCCCTCTCGGTACATCTTCTACGCTTTGTGAGTTGATCAACTTGATTCACTCTTGACTTAGTCTTGATCAACCTAGAATCTTTCCAACTCTCTTCATTTGGATGATGTCTTGAAGGTAAACATGAATAATCACACAATCTTCTTCAAGACATGCTTGCAATAAGCTCAACTCTCACATGACCAATATTTGGATAATTCCTTAATAGCACCTTGGTCAACACAAACTCTCCTTCAAACCAACACATGTACTCCAAGAAAAGCCTATGGACAAAACCTTCAAATATAACTCAAGACAACCATTAGTCCATAGAGATTCTCGTCAATTACCAAAACCAAACATGGGGGCACCACATGTTGTTTCACCAGGCAACCCAGCTTGGCCAAAACTTAAGTCATATCGATGCATATAATGGCGAAGAAAAGGTACATATGAGGAAAAAACGCATATGTGATGAGCTTGATGCTCGGAAAATAACAATAATAAGCTTCTGTGCCAGAAGCCCCCAGGTATAATGGACGTACATATTTGAGGATATGTACGTCATAGGTGCACGGTTTAGCCGCACGAAAGCTTTAAGGCTAAAAAAAGAAGCGAAAAGAGAGGAAAAATAATGAAACAATAGGGAGAAGGAGACGAACAAAGAGTTCGGCGCTAGGCATAGAATCTTCGGAGTCTGGCCGCGTTCCAGGGGTTTGGCTCTAGGCGATTGTGGGATGCATCACGCAGGCGGTACACTCCTCCAGTGAGAACTTCGCAATGATGAAGGGACCCTCCCACTTGGGCTTGAGTTTGTTCTTTTTCTTCTCCGGCAGGCGTAGAACGAGTTCGCCAACATTATAAGTCTTGGCCCGTACTTCTCTGCTTTGATATCTGCGGGCCTGCTATTGATAAAATGCGGAACAGGCCTTTGCAACATCGCGCTCCTCCTCCAGGGCATCTAAGCTGTCCTGCCGATCAAGCTCGGCCTCTCTCTCTTCATACATGCACACTCGAGGTGAGTCATGAATAACGTCGCAGGGTAACACATCCTCTGCGCCGTACACCATGAAGAAAGGTGTATATCCGGTAGTGCGATTGGGTGTGGTCCGCAGCCCCTAGAGTACGGAGTCGAGCTCCTCCACCCAGTGCTTGTTTGATTCTTTTAAAGACTGCACTAGTCTAGGCTTAATGCCGCTCATAATAAGACCATTTGCTCGTTCGACTTGACCGTTTGTTTGCGGGTGATAGACGAAGGCGTAATCGAGCTTAATACCTAGATTAGCACACCAGGTTTTCACCTCATCGGTTGTGCAATTGGAGCCGTTATCGGCGATGATGCTGTGTGGAACACCATAACGGTGCACAACACCAGATATGAAGTCTATCACTGGTCCAGCTTCGGCCGTTTTAACTGGTTTGGCCTCTATCCACTTAGTGAATTTATCCACCGTGACCAGCAGATATTTTTTCTTATGGCTTCCTCCTTTAAGGGGTCCAACCATATCAAGCCCCCAGACCACGAAAGGCCAAGTGATGGGGATGGTTTGTAGAGCGGCAGGTGGCATATGGCTTTCGTTGGCGAAAAGCTGGCATCCAACGCAGCATTGGACAAGGTCCTGTGCATCTGCTCGGGCCGTCGGCCAATAGAAACCTGTACGGAAGGCCTTGCTTACAAGGTCCCGAGCCGCAGCGTGGTGACCACCGAGACCGGCATGAATTCCAGCCAATAGCTGTCGCCCCTCTTCCTCGGAGATACATCTTTGGAGTACTCCGGTAGCGCTTTTCTTGTAGAGTTCTCTGTCATGAACTTTGTAGGCTTTCGAGCGCCGGACAATGCGGCGAGCCTCATTCTGATCCTCAGGGAGTTCTCGCCTATTAAGGTAGGCCAAGAAGGGTTTGGTCCATGGGGCAATGACTTCCATGATAAGATGGGCCGACGGTGTTATTTCGGTGGCTGAGCCCCCGATGATATCGGTGTGTTCGGAGTCTGAGGTTATGATCGGATCTGGACTGTTGTTGCCGCTCTCCCCTTGCCACACCATAGATGGGAGCCTTTCCAAAAAGATGTTAGGTGGGACGGGGTCGCGCTTGGCGCCAATGCGAGCAAGGACATCCGCCGCTTGATTACTTTCTCGAGCCACATGATGAAACTCGAGCCCCTCGAACCGAGCCGACATTTTGAGAACGGCGTTATGATAAGCCGCCATCTTCAGATCTTTCGCATCAAAATCTCCGTTTATTTGAGATATTGCGAGGTTTGAATCCCCGCGCACTTCCAGGCATTGTATGCCCATGGAGACAGCCATCCGAAGACCATGCAACAAGGCCTCATATTCAGCTGCATTGTTGGAGTCTGTGTATAATATTTGGAGTACGTATTGAACTGTATCGCCAGTGGGGGACGTTAGGACAACGCCTGCTCCTAAGCCCGCTAGCATTTTGGAGCCGTCGAAGTGCATGACCCAGTTGGAATATGTGTCGTACTCTTTAGGGAGTTCGGCCTCTGTCCATTCGGCGACGAAGTCGACCAGGACTTGAGATTTAATGGCCCGGCGCGGTTTGTATGTTATTTCAAACGAGAGGAGCTCAATGACCCACTTGGCAATCCGGCCTGTGGCATCGTGGTTGTTTATTATGTCATTGAGTGGTACTTTAGAGGCCACCGTGATTGAGCACTCTTGAAAGTAGTGTCGTAGCTTCCGGGATGCCATGAAGACCGCGTATGCTATTTTTTGGTAATGAGGGTACCGGGATTTGCATGGTGTGAGGACAGTGGATACGTAGTATACCGGTTTCTGGAGTGGGAACTTGTGTCCATCCTGCTCTCGCTCGACGACGAGCACGACACTTACCACCTGGTGTGTTGCCAATATGTATAATAACATGGGTTCGCCGACGTTCGGTGCGGCCAGGATTGGGTAGCTCGCTAAAAGGGCCTTTATTTCTTCCAGTCTGGCCGTTGCCGCATCCGTCCATTCGAAGTGGCCGGTGCATTGGAGAAGTCGATAAAGTGGCAACGCTTTTTCTCCCAATCTGGAGATAAAGCGGCTTAAAGCTGCCACACATCCGGCTAGTTTTTGGACCTGTTTAAGGTCAGTTGGTATAGCCAATTGTGACAAAGCCCAGATTTTGGCTGGATTGGCCTCAATTCCTCTGATGAAGCCCAGCTGTTTTCCGGCGGGAACGCTGAAAACACACTTTTCCGGATTGAGCTTGATGTCATATGTACGGAGGTTGTCGAATGTGAGACGTAAGTCGTCTATTAGTGACTCGAGGTGCCTACTCTTGATGACTACGTCATCCACATAAGCTTCAACTGTCTTGCCAATTTGTTTCTCCAGGCATGTTTGAATCATGCGTTGGTAGGTGGCGCCAGCGTTTTTGAGCCCGAAAGGCATAGTGTTGAAGCAGAAAGGCCCGTATGGGGTAATGAATGCCGTTGCGGCTTGATCAGACTCCTTCATCTTGATTTGATGGTATCCGGAGTATGCGTCGAGGAAACACAGTGAGTCGTGTCCTGCGGTTGCATCAATAAGCTGATCGATGCGAGGGAGGGGGAAGGGATCCTTAGGGCAGGCCTTGTTGAGGTCTTTGAAATCGACGCATAGGCGCCAGGATTTGTCCTTCTTTGGTACCATCACCAGGTTTGCTAGCCAGTACGGGTGTTTTATTTCTCTGATGAATCTGGCTTCGAGTAACTTGGCTAGCTCTTCTCCCATAGCTTGTCGTTTGGGTTCGAAAAAATGCCACAATGTTTGCTTGACCGGTTTATATCCCTTCAATATATTGAGGCTGTGTTCGGCCAACCTGCGTGGGATTCCTGGCATATCAGAAGGGTGCCGGGCGAATATATCCCAGTTCTCACATAGGAACTCTCGTAGCGCGGCGTCGACCGTTGGGTCGAGTTGTGCCCCGATGGATGCTGTCTTCTTGGGGTCCGTCGGGTGGACTTGAAATTTGACTATTTCATCTGCTGGTTTAAAGGAGGTGGATTTGGGTCACTTGTCCAGGCTTACGTCATCCCTATCCACAGTGGAGCGCAGCGCGGTTAGCTCTTCGGCCGCGAGGGCTTCAGACAATGCCTCGAGGGCCAGGGATGCGGTTTTATTTTCGGCGCGGAGTGCTATGTCCGGATCACTGGCAAGAGTGATGGTACCTTTGGGCCCGGGCATCTTGAGCTTCATGTACCCGTAGTGGGGTATAGCTTGGGAGCGTGTGAATGCGTCTCGCCCCAATAGGGCGTGATATCCGCTGTTGAAAGGGGGCACTTGGAAGGTTATCTCTTCGGACCGATAATTCTCCGGCGTGCCGAATACCACGTCGAGCGTGATTTTTCCCGCGCATCGTGCCTCCTGACTGGGAATGATTCCCCGGAAGGTCATGCTGCTTTGCTCAATGCGGCTCCTGTCTATTTCCATTTTATTGAGCGTATCCTCTTAGATGAGGTTTAATCTGCTGCCGCCGTCCATGAGCACTTTGGTGAGCCAAAAACCGTCCACGATTGGATTGAGGACCAAGGCGGCTGGTGCCCGGACTGTCCGGAATTTTGGTTCGTCACTGGCATTGAAAGTTATGGTCGTGTCATTCCAAGGGTTTATTGCTGCGACTTGGAAGACTTCGGCGAGGTCGCGGAAGGCCCTTTTACGCTGATTGCTTGAAGCGAAAGTCTCGAAGACTATTAATACGCTGGGGTCATCATCTTTCGGGGGGTGTTGCTCTGGGGTATTTTTGGTGAGGATATCCTCGCCGCTCTTGGCCACTTGCTGGAGTATCCAACATGATCTAAGGTTGTGGGTTGGTATGGTGTCCGGTGTTGTGTGTATTTTGCATGGCCTATCGAGCCATCCCTCCAGAACGGTTCCGCGCCCCCTGATGTGCTTAGATTTTTTTACTATTGGTTCTGGTGCGCCGCGAGGGTGCATCCTTTTTGCCTGGACGAAGGGTTGAGTGGAAACCGATGGTTCCCAGAGAGCTGCCTGAGTTTTCCAGGTGCTTTCCATTGCGCAGTACTTCATACGATGGTTGCCAAGTCAGCGAAGTGCGACACGCGATGGCGATTGATGGCGTTGAGGAGTCCTACGTTCGTGCAATTATTGCAGAATGCTGAGATCGCGTCTTCGTCGCGACAATCTTTAATCTTGTCTTTGACAAGGAGGAATCTGGCCCAAAAGTGATGGACTGTTTCCTGAGACTGCTGCCGTATGTACATGAGATCGTGTATATCTGGGTGGGTGGGTGGCTTTAAATCCGAGCCCTGACCCAATTGGGGATCCGGAGTTTGGGGAATCTCCGAACTTAACGGTTCGGGCTCCGGGATATCAACTGATTTTTCCGGCCCATCATCCGATTCTAGGTTCAAAGGACAGGGCACGTTGCTCGGCGGGCAGGTATCCGGTTCTTTGAGCTCGGAAATCCGGACATAGTTCGTCCTCAATATAGAGGAAGAGTTGCCGTTCTGCTCCTCTACTAACGCTATCTGATGGGTGAGTGGCGGAGATTTGATTTCTCTCCGATCGGGTTTAAGCCCAATCCGCTCGTAGTCTGTAGAGAACCCCAAAGCGGCGACGCAATCTAGTAGTTCATTTAAAGACGACAACTCCATCGGATCCATCCGTTTGGAGTATTTGGAGCTGACATGGAGGTGGTTTTTGATGACCCGAGAAGTCATCGTTGGCTTAACGGTCGTAGGGGCGGTCATGGTAAAGCCGCCCAGCCGGAGGGTTTGGCCTGAGGTCAGGGCACCTCCGGTGGTGATATTGTCCTTGATGACAAGGAGAGCCATCAATCCTATCTTCGACGTCACAGTGGAACTCTCAATGAAAGCACCAATGTCGGTGTCAAAACCAGCGGATCTCGGGTAGGGGGTCCCGAACTGTGCATCTAAGGTTAATGGTAACAGGAGACGGGGGGACACGATGTTTACCCAGGTTTGGACCCTCTCTCTGGAGGTAATACCCTACTTCCTGCTTGATTGATCTTGATGAATATGATTATTACAAGAGTTGATCTACCTCGAGATCGTAATGGCTAAAACCCTAAAAGTCTAGCCTGTATGACTATGATTTTTCTTGTCTCTACGGACTAAGCCCTTCGGCTTATATAGACACCGGAGGGGACTAGGGTTATACAAAGTCGGTTACAGAGAAAGGAATCGTCATATCCGGACACCAAGCTTGCCTTCCACGCCAAGGAGAGTCCCATCCGGACACGGGTGAGAGTCTTCGGTCTTGTATCTTCACAGCCCATCAGTCCGGCCCACGTCCAACAGGTCGGACGCCCGAGGACCCCTAAGTCCAGGACTCCCTCAGTACACCTTCTACCACAAATCCGAAGGCAAGATATTTGTTGCCAAGAACGGGAACTTTCTAGGGAAGGAGTTTCTCTCGAAAGAAGTGAGTGGGAGGAAAGTAGAACTTGATGAGGTAATTCTACCTTCTCTCAAATTGGAAGGTAGCCCATCACAGAAAACCGTTCCCGTGATGCCTACACCAACTAGAGAGGAAGCTAATGATAGTAATCATGAAACTTCAGATCAAGTTACTTCTGAACCTCGTAGGTCAACCAGTGCACGATCCACACTAGAGTGGTACGGTAATCCTGTTCTGGAAGTCATGTTACTAGACCATGACGAACCTACAAACTATGAAGAAGCTATGATGAGCCCAGATTCCGATAAATGGCTTGAGGCCATGAAATCTGAGATAGGATCCATGTATGAGAACAAACTGTGGACTTTGGTGCTTTTGCCTGATGATTAGTGAGCCATAGAGAATAAATGGATCTTCAAGAAGAAGACTGACGCTAATGGTAATATTACTGTCTACAAATCTTGACTTGTCGCAAAAGGTTTTCGACAAGTTCAAGGAGTTGACTACGATAAGACTTTCTCACCCGTAGCGATGCTTAAGTCTGTCCGAATCATGTTAGCAATTGCCTCTTTTATGGTTATGAAATCAGGCAAATGGATGTCAAAACTGCATTCCTTAATGGATTTCTTAAAGAAGAGCTGTATATGATGCAACCAAAAGGTTTTGTCGATCCTAAAGGTGCTAACAAAGTGTGCAAGCTCCAGCGATCCATATATGGACTGGTGCTAGCATCTCAGAGTTGGAATATACGCTTTGATAAGGTGATCAAAGCATATGGTTTTATACAGACTTATGGTGAAGTCTGTATTTACAAGAAAGTGAGTGGGAGCACTATAGCATTTCCGATATTATATGTGGATGACATATTATTGATTGGAAATGATATAGAATTTCTGGATAGCATAAAAGGATACTTGAATAAATAATTTTTCAATGAAAGACCTCGGTGAAGCTACTTATATATTGGGCATCAAGATCTATAGGGATAGATCGAGACGCTTAATAGGACTTTCAAAAAGCACATACCTTGACAAGATTTTGAAGAAGTTCAAAATGGATCAGTCAAAGAAAGGGTTCTTGCCTGTGTTGCAAGGTGTGAAGTTGAGTAAGACTCAAAGCCCGACCACGGCAGAAGATAGAGCGAGAATGAAAGTCATTCCCTATCCCTCAGCCACAGGTTCTATAAAGTATGCCATGCTGTATACCAGACATATTGTGTACCTTGCCATGAGTTTGGCAAGGTGGTACAATAGTGATCCAGGAGTATATCATTGGACAGCGGTCAAAATTATCCTTAGTTACCTAAGAGGACTAAGGAAATATTTCTCGGTTATGGGGGTGATAAAGAGTTCATCGTAATGAGTTACATCGATGCAAGCTTTGACACCGATTCAGATGACTCCGAGTCTCAATCTGGATACATATTGATCACACCTTAGTACTCTTTGGGTGCTAATCACATGGATATGGGAACTAGATTACTGACTCTAGTAAACCCTTTGGATGTTGGGCACATGGCGATGTGAACTATGGGTGTTAATCACATGGTGATGTGAACTATGGGTGTTAATCACATGGTGATGTGAACTATTGGTGTTAATCACATGGCGATCTGAACTGGATTATTCACTCTAGTGCAAGTGGGAGACTGAAGGAAATATGCCCTAGATGCAATAATAAAGTTGTTATTTAATATTTCCTTATGATAAATTATTATTATTCATGCTAGAATTGTATTGGTCGGAAACCCAAATACATGTGTGAATACATAGACAAACATTGTGTCCCTAGTGAGCCTCTACTTGACTAGCTCATTGATCAAAGATGGTTAAGGTTTCCTAACCATAGAGATGAGTTGTCATTTGATAATGGGATCACATCATTAGGAGAATGATGTGATGGACAAGACCCATCTGTTAGCTTAGCATTATGAACGTTCAGTTTTATTGCTATTGCTTTCTTCATGTCAAATACATATTTCTTCGACTACGAGATTATGCAACTCCCGAATACCGGAGGAATACCTTGTGTGCTATCAAACATCACAACATAACTGGGTGATTATAAAGATGCTCTATAGGTATATTCGAAGGTGTTTTGTTGGGATGGCATAGGTCGAGATTAGGATTTGTCACTCCGAGTATCGGAGAGGTATCTCTGGGCCCTCTCGGTAATGCACATCATAAGAACCCTTGCAAGCAAGGTGACTAATGAGTTAGTTACAAGATGATGTATTACGGAGCGAGTAAAGAGACTTGCCGGTAACGAGATTGAACTAGGTATGTGGATACCGACGATCGAATCTTGGGCAAGTAACATACCGATGACAAAGGGAATAACATATGTGTAACGCCCCGAGACCGACGCTCCACACGCCTTCCATGTTTTTCGTGTTCGCCGTGTGTTTTATTTGTTGGTTGCATTTCATCATTGCATCATCCGCATTGCATCTGCATGTTTTCATAAAGTTTGCATCCATTCGTAGTTCCCGCTTCTCCCTGTTGCCTTCGTTGCCCCTTTCGAGACCAACTGTTCTTTTGTTGTCCGGCCATTTGAACCTCTCTGCACAGTGCATCGACCCCCCTTGTGTGCGCGTCCGAAGCTGTCCCGAACCCGAACCGGACTTTCGTCACCGTTGGGTCCGGATCATCCCCAAACATCTACAAAATATCTCTGTTTTGTTATTTGGACGCCCATAGCCTATTTTTCTCGACCGTTGATTTCGATCGGAGGGACTAGGTAGCCCCTAACCTAATCCCCTGCTATATATACTCAAGGTCCAACCCTAGAAATTAGGAGCCTTGTCCCATCCCCATTCGGCCGCCACCACTCCAAGATCTTCATCGAGATCCCCATCCCACCAACCACCACAGCCCGAGCTTCCTCCTCGTTTTCCCCATCACACCAATCCGCCCGCAGCCTGCCCTCCTTGCTACGCGAGCTGCACGAGCGCATCAGCTACTCGTGCACCAGGTCCCTCTCCCGTCTGGATCGAGACCACCGGCGAGTCTCCCCACACCCGCGCGTCCTCTGTCTCACCGTCGTCTTC
Organism: Aegilops tauschii subsp. strangulata; assembly: GCF_002575655.3. Classification (NCBI taxonomy): domain Eukaryota; kingdom Viridiplantae; phylum Streptophyta; class Magnoliopsida; order Poales; family Poaceae; genus Aegilops; species Aegilops tauschii. Next base: position 182,930,231 of record NC_053040.3, read on the forward strand.
GCGTGCCATGCCGGAGTTCCACCTCGCCAGAGCAGAGCTCCTCCCGCCGACGCCCTCCGCCACCTAGGCGAGCCCCCGAGCACCTCTCCTCTCGTTCCCGCAACGCCCCAGCTCCCTGCCTCCCATGCTCGTCCCCGAGCAAGCAGCTTAGCGCTCCGCCGGCCGCCGCTGAACCAGCAGATGAGCGCCGTCGCTCTCTCCCTTGTTCCTCCTCCCTCCCGTGGCCTCCTCTGCCTCTCACCCATCCTCTCTCTTCTCTGTACAGGTGCTCCCTGCGCCATGGAAGCCACCGTAGGCTCCACGTCGAGCTCCGCCGCCCCTGGATCTCCTCTCCCCGTGGAGCCACTTGAGCCCTGCCCAGAGTAGCCAAGCTGTCGTTCCCGCCGCGGCCCTGTTCCGTTCGTCGCTGCCTCCATCAGATCCGGCGGGTCCCTGCACCTCGGCCTCGTCCCTGGCTCCAGGTCGCCGCGCCGCCCCACCGGAGACCACCAAGTCCCCGCTGCCGCGTCGTGCCCTACTTCTGCCTCGCCCGTGTTGACCTCTCCACTCGCCAAGCCGCCGAGCCGCCTGAGCACCTCCTCCAGTTCGTCGCCTCGGACGCCGCCTGGCCAAGCTCCGCTCGCTGCCGGCCATCGCCGGGAGACGCCAGCGCCAAGTTCCCCTGTCTGCTTCCTCTGCATCGAGCGAGGGCAGCGCCCGCATTGACCGCGCCGCCAGCATGCCTGGGCCCCCGCGTCGCCCTTCACCAGCTAGCAGGCCCAGCGCCCCCCTTCCGACCTCCTCCACCGACTGGGCCTGGCCCATGGGTGAGCGCCAAATCCAGCCCCCCACCTCTCTGTTCAGCCTAGAAATGCATCAGTTTCGGCCCGTGTTGTTTTTTTTCCTGAACGAATTTGCCTATTTATCCAGTGAATGACAGATTTGCAGAAAACCCCTCTTACATCATGCATATAATAAATTCACAACCATGCATGGGATTAAAATATTTTATACATGTAAAATGCTCAGAAATTTGTGTAGTTTAATAATATGTCACTCTCATCCATGTTTAAAATGTTTAAAATGCTGTTTGTTTAAATTTGCTCAAATAACATGCTAAACTGATTTATTTCATAACTAATTAACCGTAACTCGGAATTTAATAAACTTTATATGTAAATGGGGTAGAAAAATGCCTAGTTTAACTTGTTGCACTTCATTTTGCTGTTTAACAACATTAAAATTGTGTTTAAGGCAGAACAGTACCAAATTCAAAATATGCATATGAGGATTTTCCGGAATTGTTGTTTGTTGTTCCGGCCTCATTTAAACTTGCCTAAATAGTTAGTTTACTTATGTTTCACATCTTGCCATGTTTAACAACATTTAATATTGTGGGGTACATAAACGAGAGAGAACTAAATAATTGATGTGGTGTTTCTTCAATATGCAACTTGTTGCATATTGAGCTTCACTTAATTTGTAGTATTGTTTGTTGCACTTTGCCATGCCATGCCTCATTAAACCGGACATGCATCATATTTGTTTTTGCATCATGCCATGTGTATGTGGTGGTTGTTTACTATGTTGTTTGTTTCTTTCCGGGTTGCTTCTCTCATTAGCTTCGGTTTCATTCCGGAGTTGTGAGGATTCGTTCGACTACATCCGTTTGTCTTCTTCATGGACTCGTTCTTCTTCCTTGCGAGATCTCAGGCAAGATGACCATACCCTCGATATCATTTCTATCTTTGCTTGCTAGTTGTTCGCTCTATTGCTTTGCCGCGCTACCTACCACTTGTTATATCATGCCTCCCATATTGCCATGTCAAGCCTCTAACCCACCTTTCCTAGCAAACCGTTGTTTGGCTATGTTACCGCTTTTGCTCAGCCCCTCTTATAGCGTTGCTAGTTGCAGGTGAAGATGAAGTTTGTTCCATGTTGGAACATGGATATGTTGGGATATCACAATATCTCTTATTTAATTAATGCATCTATATACTTGGTATAGGGTGGAAGGCTCGGCCTTATGCCTGGTGTTTTGTTCCACTCTTGCCACCCTAGTTTCCGTCATACCGGTGTTATGTTCCTTGATTTTGCATTCCTTACGCGGTTGGGTGATTTATGGGACCCCCTTGACAGTTCGCCTTGAATAAAACTCCTCCAGCAAGGCCCAACTTTGGTTTTACCATTTGCCACCTAAGCCTTTTCCCCCGGGTTTTCGCGAGCCCGAGGGTCATCTTTATTTAAACCCCCGGACCAGTGCTCCTTCGAGTGCTGGCCCAAACTGAGCGATGTCCGGCGCCCCCTGGGCAACCAGGGTCTATGCCAACCCGACGTCTGGCTCATCCGGTGTGCCCTGAGAACGAGATACGTGCGACTCCTATCGGGATTTGTCGGCACATCGGGCGGCTTTGCTGGTCTTGTTTTACCATTGTCGAAATGTCTTGTAAACCGGGATTCCGAGACTGATCGGGTCTTCCCGGGAGAAGGAATATCCTTCGTTGACCGTGAGAGCTTATAATGGGCTAAGTTGGGACACCCCTGCAGGGTATAAACTTTCGAAAGTCATGCCCGCGGTTATGTGGCAGATGGGAATTTGTTAATATCTGGTTGTAGAGAACTTGACACTTGACTTAATTAAAATGCATCAACCGTGTGTGTAACCGTGATGGTCTCTTCTCGGCGGAGTCCGGGAAGTGAACACGGTTTGTGTTATGCATGAACGTAAGTAGTTTCAGGATCACTTCTTGATCATTTCTAGCTTCGCGACCATTGCGTTGCTTCTCTTCTCGCTCTCATTTGCGTATGTTAGCCACCATATATGCTTAGTGTCTGCTGCAGCTCCACCTCATTACACCATCCTTTCCTATAAGCTTATATAGTCTTGATCTCGCGGGTGTGAGATTGCTGAGTCCTCGTGACTCATAGATTCTACCAAAACAGTTGCAGGTGCCGACGATGCCAGTGCAGATGACGCAACCGAGCTCAAGTGGGAGTTCGATGAGGAACGTGGTCGTTAATATGTTTCTTTTCCTGATGATCAGTAGTGGAGCCCAGTTGGGACGATCGGGGATCTAGCATTTGGGGTTGTCTTATTTTCATTTGGATTTTGACCGTAGTTGGTCTGTGTGTGGTTTTTGGATGATGTATGAATGATATTTATGTATTGTGTGAAGTGGCGATTGTGAGCCAACTCTCGTTATCCCATTCTTGTTCATTACATGGGATTGTGTGAAGATAACCCTTCTTGCGACAATACCACAATGCGGTTATGCCTCTAAGTCGTGCCTCGACACGTGGGAGATATAGCCGCATCGTGGGCGTTACAGTATGTTGTCATTACGGTTCGACCGACAAAGATCTTCGTAGAATATGTACGAAACAATATGAGCATCCAGGTTCCGCTATTGGTTATTGACCGGAGAGGTGTATCGGTCATGTCTACATAGTTCTCGAACCCGTAGGGTCCGCATGCTTAACGTTCAATGACGATTTTATATTATATCAGTTATGTGATTTGGTGATCGAATGTTGTTCGGAGTCCCAGATGAGACCACGGACATGACGAGGAGTCTCAAAATGGTCAAGAGGTGAAGATTCATATATAGGACTATAGTATTCGGACACCATAAGTGTTCAGGGGGTACCGGGTACATATCGGGTCACCGGAAGGGGTTCCGGGCAACCCCCAACAAACTATATGGGCCTAATGGGCCAACAGGGGAAACGCAGCAGCCAGCAGGGGCTGCTGCGCCCCCCATATGGGCCGCACCTGAGGGAAAGGAAAGGAGGGAAGAGAGAAGGAAGGGGAGGGATTCGGCCTCCCCCTTCCTTCCCTCCTCCCTCCTCTTTCCTTCCCCTTCCGGTGGATATGGTAAGGGGGGCCAAATTGGACAAGGCCCCCAAGTAGGATTCCTCCTACTTGGGGCGCCCCATGGCTGCCCCCCTTCCCCTCCCACCTATATATACATGGGGACGGGGCGCCTAGCACACACACCAACAATTGTTAGCCGCGTGTGGCGCCCCCTCCATAGTTTACACCCCCGGTGATAGTATTGCAGTGCTTAGGTGAAGCCCTGCGAGAATCACTTCACCATCACTGTCACCACACCGTCGTGCTGACGGAACTCATCTACTTCCTTGAAACCTTGCTGGATCAAGAAGGCGAGGGACGTCATCGTGCTGAACGTGTGCAGAACTCGGAGGTGTTGTACGTTCAGTGCTTGATCGGTCGGAGGTAGAAGAAGTTCGACTACACAAACCGCATTGTCAAACGCTTCCGCTTTCGGTCTACGAGGGTACGTGGACACACTCTCCCCCTCTCGTTGCTATGAATCTCCTAGATAGATCTTGCGTGAACGTAGGAATTTTTTTGAAATTGCATGCTATGTTCCCCAACAAACCATTAGTATAAGAAAATAAAATCACCATTTTTGGTACTGTTGTGAACTCATTCTTTATTTATATTGGTGTAATATATATTGTATTCCAACTTCTCCATGGTTCATGCCCCCGATACTACCCATAGATTCATCAAAATAAGCAAACAACACATAGAAAACAGAATATGTCAAAAACATAACAGTCTGTAGAAATCTGTAAACTTAAAATACTTCTCTAACTCCAAAAATTCTGAAAAATTAGAACAACATAGGCAATTTGTATATCAATCTTGCACAAAAAGAATCAGTATTTTATCACGCTTCTGTTAAAAATGAGAATTATTTTTCTGGGCGCAAAAGTTTCTGTTTTTCAGCAAGATCAAATCAACTATCACCGTAAGCCATCCCAAAGGTCTTACTTGGCACAAACACTAACTAAAACACCAAAACACAATTACTACAGAGGTAATAATGTGTATACTCATAAAAACAGAAAATAAAAAAATGGGTTGTCTCCCAACAAGCGCTTTTCTTTAAAGCCTTTTAGCTAGGCATTGACATTTCGATGATGCTCACATGAAAGATAATAACTGAAACACAAAGAGAGCATCATAAAACATGTGACAAACAAATCTAAGTCTAACATGCTTCCTATGCATAGGAATTTTATAGGAAAACAAATTAGCAAGGCAAGAAAGGTCTAGCATATGCAAGGAAAAAGAAAGAAAGAATAGCAATCTCAACATAACGAGAGGTAATTTAGTAACATGAAAGTTTCTACCACAATATTTTCCTCTCTCATAATAATTACATATGGAATCATATTCAAATTCAACAATATAACTATCACAAAACATATTCTCAACATGATCCAAATGCATGCAAAGTTGACACTCTTCCAAAATAGTGGGATTATCAAATAAAGTCATGACCTCTCGAAGCCCACTTTTATCAAAAATTTCATAAGATTGATCATACTCCAAGGTAGTGGGATCATTATTACCTAGAGTTGACACTCTTAGAAACCCACTTTCAATATTATTGCAAACACTATTATCAATATCATATTCATCATGGGGCTTAAATAAATTTTCAAGATCATAAGAAAAATCACCCCAATCATGATCATTGCAACAAAGTAGCGGACATAGCAAAATTAGCATCCCCAAGCTTAGGGTTTTGCATATTATTAGCACAATTGACATCAATAGAATTTATAATAACATCATTGCAACCATGCTTTTCATTCAAGGAGCTATCGTGAAACACTTCATAAATTTCTTCTTTTAAAACTCCATCACAATTTTCAGATTCACGAATTTCAAGCAAAACTTCATAAAGATAGTCTAGTGCACACAAATCACTAGAAATTGGTTCATCATAATTGGATCTCTTAAAAAGATTAACAAGTGGATGAGGATTCATAAACTCAGTGCTTCCTATTTTTGAATAAAATACACAATTATGCCAACTAAACGAGCAAACAAACCAAGTAAGACATAAGGGCAGACGGAAAGAAGGCAAAAACAAAAGGTAAATATTTTTGAAAATCGTTTTAGAAGTGTGGGAGAGGAAAATGAGAGGCAAATGGCAAATAATGTAATGCAAGATATGAGAGTTTTATGATGGGTACTTGGTAGGCTTGACGTAGATCTCCCCGGCAACGGTTTTTTTGAAAGTGAACGACAGTGGGAGAGGCTCCCACTGACTTTTGTATTACTCACAAAGGAACAATTACATAGTTGTTACAAAGGGGTTTAATCGGCCCCCCGGCCGTGTGGGCTAGTGTAACTACAGCACTAATGTCCCAAGTTTACAATGTAACTAGATAGGAAAGGACGAAGCTCCTCTCTGCAATTATGGGTCAGTAGCTCTAGGAGATGTTTGAATCTAGCCAACCATGACCCGATTGAGTGTTGTATCCCTCTGAAATGTTGATTGTTTCTTCCATACATAAACTCTAGGCAGCCAACAGAAAAATGTCCATGAAGAGAGGCTGTCGCCAGGTATCTCTGCCCCCATGCAGCAATGCTATTCTATTGTATCTTATCGGCCAGGTTAATCCAACCTTACTCCAGCACTGTTGACTAAAGGGGCACATGAAGAACAAGTGTTCAACAGTTTCCTGGGGGGGGGGGGGGTTGACAGAACATGCAGGCATAATTGTTCCCCGTGACAGCGAAGTGTCTACGTTTAAGCATGTTTCTGGTATTCAGTCGATCCACAAGAAGCAGCCACCCAAACATTTTAAACTTGATCGGGCTCTTGGCCTTCCAAAGCCAGCGAAAAGCCTCATCAGCCACGATCTCCTTGTAACATTGATCATAGAATTTCTTTGAAGAGAAGCGCCCAAGCATGCATTCACAGGTGTCACGGTGGTCATCGGCCACACACACGTGCATCGAGTCCTGCTGGATTTGTCTGACCTCCTCCCTTGCTTGGGTCGAGAGGGGTAAGCTAAAGATCATGGCAGGATCTGTGGCAATAAGAACCTTAGCAATGGAGTCATCCTCATTCAGGCAGAAGGAGAAAGCCCGCGGGTACACTTCCATGAGTGGAGCGTCATCATCGCTTTCAAGCCAGACACCTTTCCAAAACAGAGAGCTAGAACCATCTCCTGGGATGACCCTGGTGATCCCACGAAAAACACCATTGAGTTGCATTACGTCTTTCCACCAGAAAGAACCCACGGCGTCAGATGCATGAGGGATCTTGTTTCTGTAATATGCGCTCCAAACCAACTCCGCCCAGGGAACCTCCTCATGGTTATAGAATTTGAACAGATGCTTTAAGAGCAGGGCTACATTTTGGGTCTTGATATCAATGACACCAAGGCCACCACACCGCTTTGGACGGCAGACAAGTTCCCAGGCTGCAAGGGAGTTGTTTTTGACACCATCGTCAGAATTTTTTGCCCAGAGACAATATATGCGCAATTTATCCAGATGTTCAACCATCTTCGGGTGTAATTTGATTGTGCACATTGCATAGATCAACATTGACGTCATGACAGAATTGACCAAAGTCAGCTTAGCTCCTGACGACATCAGAGATAGCGCCGTGGAAGTCTTCCTCTCAACTGCGTGCACCATTGGCATAAGATCCAACACACTGGGCCTCGTCGTCCCCATCGGGAGACCGAGGTAGGTGAATGGTAGGGATCCAACAGATCATCCAAACACCCCCGCCAACTCACTAGCACGCTGGTGATCAATGTTAATGGGGATAAGAGTTGATTTATGAAAACTGATTTTTAGACCTACCGATGCAGCATAGTTTTCCAGGATAGATTTCATACGGGCAGCTTGGTCAGCACATGCCTGCATTACCAATATCGTGTCGTCGACATATTGCACGACCGGGATATCGCCAGCACTGTCCCGAGGGAGAGGAAGATCAACACGGCCGCTAACGAACATCGTTAATCGCAGCTTGGAGGAGGTCCGCGGCAAGGACAAAGATAAGCGGTGAGAGAGGGTCACCCTGCCGCACGCCACACTTGCATTGAAATTTTCGACCAGGGACTCCATTAAGGAGCACCGAAGAGACCCCGGAACCAAAAATCATTTTCCATCCAACCTAGCCACTTATCATCAAAACCCATATGCTTCATGATCTCTAGCATGGGAGCATGTTCAATCGTGTCGAATGCCTTGGCGAAATCAAGCTTGAGGAGGATTATCTCCCGCTCTGAGGCATGACATTGATGGATATATTCAAAGGTCCACGTCAGGCAATCTTGGATCGTCCTCCCCTTAATGAAACTGTGCTGGTTCTTGTGGATGATTTTAAGGATGACTTTCTGCAGCCGATTAGCCAGGATTTTTGTGATGATTTTCAGACAACAGTTCAGCAAAGTGATTGGTCTGTAATCGTTCGCAGTTTCTGGAGAAGAGATCTTAGGGATCAAAGTGATGTAGCCCTCACTAATGCTGATATCAAGCCCCCCAGCCTGGAAATCATGGCACATTTTGTAGCAGTCCGTTTTGATGATCTTCCAGCAACTCTTAAGAAAACATCCATTAAAGCCGTCAGGGCCAGGAGCCCTATCACTGGGCATTTCCTTAATAACAGCGTCGATCTCATCATTGGTGAAGGGTGCCGACAATTGCTCCAGCCCCTCAATCTGGCGGATGATTCTAGAGAGATCAAAGCGCATATTAGTGGGCTTAGAAGAACCTAAACGCTCCTTATAGGTTTTATATAGCACCCCCTCTTTGCCAACATGGTCATTGATTTCCATATTATCCTGACGAAGTGTGGCAATAGAATTGTGCCTATATCTCTTAGTGGCCAGAGATTGGAAGAGCTTGGTGTTTTCATCTGCGAACCTGAAAAACCTGATCGTACATCTTTTCCTCCAATACTCATTCTGATACTAGAGCAGCATCTGCAAATGGAGTTTTAAGATCCGTCTGAAGTTTGACTCCTGGATAAAGAGAGGTCTTTTGTCCTCAAGATTATCCATCATAGCTAACATCTTATTGCTGTCCTGGATCATAATTTTTAGCTTCGAGATATCTCTACTCCATCTCTTGAGATCATATCTCAGTGTTTTAAGTTTTTTACAAATGCGAGCAGCAGAATCCCCGGCAACGGTGCCAGAAATTCTTCCTATTACTTCTTGAGCTTGAGTTGGTTTTTCCCTTGAAGAGGAAAGGGTGATGCAGCACATTAGAGATAAGTATTTCCCTCAGTTAAGAACCAAGGTACCAATCCAATAGGAGAAACGCGCAAGTCCCCAATAGATGCACCTACACAAACAATCAAACACTTGCACCCAACGCGATAAAGAGGTTGTCAATCCCTTCACGGTCACTTGCAAAGGTGAGATCTGATAGAGATAGATAAAACTAAACAAAAGATAAAATATTTTTGGGTTTTTTGGTTTATAGATCTGAAAATAAAAGATTGAAAAATAGTAGATCGGGAACTAATATGATGGAAAATAGACCCGAGGGCCATAGGTTTCACTAGAGGCTTCTCTCTTGAAGGCAAATAATATGACGGGTGAACAAATTGTTGTCGAGCAATTGATAGAAAAGCACAAAGTTATGACGATATCCAAGGCAATGATTCTGCAATATAGGCATCACGTTTGTGTCAAGTAGACTGACTCCTACCTGCATCAACTACTATTACTCCACACATCGACCGCTATCCAGCATGCATCTAGAGTATTAAGTTCATAAACAACGGAGTAACGCCTTAAGTAAGATGACATGATGTAGAGGAATAAACTCAAGCAATACGATGAAAATCCCATCTTTTTATCCTAGATGGCAACAATTCAATACGAGTCTCGCTACCCCCACTTTGTCACTGGGTGAAATCACGCAAGATTGAACCCAAAGCTAATCACCTCTCCCATTGCAAGAAAAACCAATCTAGTTGGCCAAACCACACCGATAATTCAAAGAAAAATACAAAGATATCAAATCATGCATATAAAAATTTAGAGAAGATTCAAATAATATTCATAGATAAGCTGATCATAAATCCACAATTCATCGGATCTCAACAAACACACCGCAAAAGAAGATTACATCGGATAGATCTCCAAGAACATCGAGGAGAACATGGTATTGAGAATCAAAGAGAGAGAAGAAGCCATCTAGATACTAGCTATGGACCCGTAGGTTTGTGGTAAACTACTCACGCTTCATCGGAAGGGCAATAGAGTTGATGTAGATGCCCTCCGTGATCGAATCCCCCTCCGGCAGGATGTCGGAAAAGGCCCCAAGATGGGATCTCACAAGAACAGAAGGTTGCGGTGGTGCAAAAGTGTTTTCGTGGATGGTTCTAAGGGTTTTGGAATATATGTGAATATATAGGAGGAAGATCTAGGCGAGGGAGTCACCGAGGGGCCCACAAGGTAGGGCGGCACCCCCCTAGGGCGCGCCCTCCACCCTTGCCGCCGCCTCGTGGCTCTTCTGACTTGCACTCCAAGTCCCCTTGGTGTCTTCTGGTCCAAGAAAAATCATCGTGAAGTTTTATTCCGTTTGGACTCCTTTTAGTATTCCTTTTCTGCGAAGCTCAAAAACAAGGAAAAAACAAAAAGTGGCACTGGGCTCTAGGTTAATTAGTTAGTCCCAAAAATAATATAAAATAGCATATTAATGCATATAAAACATCCAAAACAGATAATATAATAGCATGGAACAATAAAAAATTATAGATACGTTGGAGACGTATGAATGGTATATATGATTACTATGATGTGGAACGAATATAAGAATTTGTTGCTTTTAAGGGTGCTTATGAAATCGAATCTTTGTTTGAAATTTGATGATGCTGTTTATAGACCTAAATTTTTTGCTATGCTTAAATATTGCTATGAGAATTATGAATATAATGCCAATATTAATGAGTTTATTGAGAAAGTCTCTGTTGTCCAAGAAGAGACTAATATTTTGCAGGAATATATGGAAGAAGAAGCTGATGACACTGTGAGCTCATTAGATGAAAAAGATGACGAGGAGAGCGAAGAACAAAAGGAGGAAGAGCGGATTAGCTACCCGTGCCCACCTTCTAATGAGAGTAACTCTTCAACTCATATATTGTTTAATTTCCCTTTGTGCTTACCGAAGGATGGCTATGATGATTGCTATGATCCCTTGGATTCGTTTGAAATATCCCTTTTTGATGAAATTGATGCTTGCTATGCTTGTGGCCATCATGCCAATATGAATTATGCTTAGGGAGATGAACTTGCTATAGTTCCTTATATTAAGAATGAAATTGTTGCTATTGCACCCACACATGATAGTCCTATTATCTTTTTGAATTCTCCCAACTACACTATATCAGAGAAGTTTGCTCTTATTAGGGATTACATTGATGGGTTGCGTGCTACCATTACACATGATGATTTTGATGAGTATAATATGCATGTGCTTGCTGCTCCTACTTGCAATTATTATGAGAGCGGAATTACATCTCCGCCTCTCTATGTTTCCAATACAATAAAATTGCAAGAAACTATGTATGCTATGTATCGGCCTTTACTTTGTGTGCATGAATTGTTCTTTTATGACATGCCGATGCATAGGAAGAGAACTAGACTCTGTTTTTGCATGATATATGTTCCTTTGTGCTCAATACTAAATTACAAATCATTGTTAATTAAAATTGGCTTTGATATACCTTGGGATCCGGGTGGATCAATTACTTGAGCACTTTATGCCTAGCTTAATGGCTTTAGAGAAAGCGCTGCCAGGGAGACAACCCGAAAGTTTTAGAGAGTCATTTTATTCTGTTGTGTGCTTTTAAAAAGTTCAAAAACAATAAATATAGAGGGGGACATAAAAATTTTCAAAAAGAAAGTGAAAGTAAGAAAGACGAGCACCGTTGAAGTGGGGGAGCTCCTTGAACTTTGTTCATGCCGATGGAAACTTTGCAAATCTTGATTACAGAAACTTTTTAACAAAAATAATTATCCCCTTGTAAAAATCCATTGTATTATAAAAATAATGTGCCAAGATTTGCCTTTAGGGCGATTAGATTGCTTGTTTGGTTTGTGCAGCGCAAAAACAGAAACTTTTGCTGTAGTGCGTGAATTTACGTTTTTTACTGGAATGTGCAAAATTTCTGAATTTTTTACACAGTACTGCTATACTAATTGTTTAGTATGTCCTAAATTTTCAGAATTTTTTCAGTTACAGAAGTATGGTAGATGTTCAGATTGCTACAGATTGTTCTGTTTATGACAAATTCTGTTTTTGATGCATTTTTTTGCGTGTTTTGATGAATCTATGGATTGTATTGGTGATATAAGCTATGGTGAAGTTAGAGTACAATAGGTATACTGCAAAAATAAAATATGAATGAGTTTGCAACAGTACTTAAAGTAGTGATTTGCTTTATTATACTAACGGATCTCACGAGGGTTTTGTTAAGTTTTGTGTGATTGAAGTTTTCAAGTTTTGGGTGAGATCATGATGGATGAAGGAATAAGGAGTGGCAAGAGCCTAAACTTGGGGATGCCCGAGGCACCCCAAGGTAATATTCAAGGACTCCCAAGCAACTAAGCTTGGGGATGCCCCGGAAGGCATCCCCTCTTTCTTCTAACGACCACCGGTAATTTTACTTGGAGCTATATTTTTATCCGTCACATGATATGCGTAAATTCTTGGAGCGTCCCGTGCCCCTTTTTCTTTTATTAATGCACCATGCTGGTATGAGATAGTCCTTGGTTGATTTATAGAATGCTTCATGCACTTCAGTTATATCTTTTGAGTATGGCTTTATAGAATGCTTCATGTGCTTCACTTATATCATTTGAAGTTTGGATTGCATGTTTCTCTATGCATAGACAACCGCCATTTGTATAATGCTCTTTTGCTTCGCTTATATTTGTTAGAGCGTGGGCATATCTTTTGTAGAAAGAATTAAACTCTCATGCTTCACTTAATCTATTTAGAGAGTTAACAGGAATTGGTCATTCACATGGTTAGTCATAAAATCCTACCTAAAAACTTGTAGATCACTTAATATGATATGTTTAATTCCTTGCAACAGTTTTGAGATATAAAGATGGTGATATTAGAGTCATGCTAGTGAGTAATTGTGGATTGGTAGAAATACTTGTGTTAAGGTTTGTGATTCCCGAAGCATGCACGTATGGTGAACCGTTATGTGATGAAGTCGAAGCATGATTATTTTTCGATTGTCTTCCTTATGAGTGGCGGTCGGGGATGAGCGATGGTCTTTTCCTACCAATCTATCACCCCAGGGGCATGCGTATTAGTACTTTGCTTCGATAGCTAATAAATTTTTGCAATAAGTATGTGAGTTCTTATGACTAATGTTGAGTCCATGGATTATACACACACTCACCCTTCCACCATTGCTAGCCTCTCTAGTACCGCGTAACTTTCGTCGGTGCAATAAACCCACCTTATACCCTTTCTCAAAACAGCCACCATACATACCTATTATGGCATTTTCATAGCCATTCCGAGATAATTTCCATGCAACTTCCACCGTTCCGTTTATTATGACACGCACCATCATTGTCATATTGCTTTTTCATGATCATAAGATAGCTAGCATGATGTTTTCATGGCTTGTCCGTTTTTGATGTCATTGCTACGCTAGATCATAGCACATCTCGGTACACTTCTGTAGGCATTCATATAGAGTCATATCTTTGTTCTAGCATTGAGTTGTAAGTAAATAGAAGTGTGATGATCATCATTATTAGAGCATTGTCCCATGTGAGGAAAGAATGATGGAGACTATGATTCCCTCACAAGTTGGGATGAGACTCCGGACTTCAAAATAAAATAAAAAGAGGCCAAAGAGCCTAAAATAAAAAAAAGAGGCCAAAGAGACCAAAACAAAAAAAATAAAAAAGATAAAAAAACAGAGAAGGGGCAACGCTACTATCCTTTACCACACTTGTGCTTCAGAGTAGCACCATGTTTTTCATATAGAGATTCTCCTATGTTGTCACTTTCATATACTAGTGGGAATTTTTTTATTATAGAACTTGGCTTGTATATTCCGATGATGGGCTTCCTCAAATGCCCGATGTCTTTATGAGCAAGCAAGTTGGATGCGCACCCACTTAGTTTTTAGTTTGATCTTTCATAACTTATAGCTCTAGTGCATCTGTTGCATGGCAATCCCTACTCACTTGCATCGATATCGATTGATGGGCATCTCCATAGCTCATTAATTTTCCTAGTTGATGTGAGACTTTCTCCTTTTTGTCTTCTCCTCACAAACACCATATTCTATTCCACCTATAGTGCTATATCCATGGCTCACGCTCATGTATTGCGTGAAAGTTGAAAAGGCTTGAGACCATTAAAAGTATGAAACAATTGCTTGGCTTGTCATCGGGGTTGTGCATGATGAAATACTTTGTGTGATGAAGATGGAGCATAGCCAGACTATATGATTTGGTAGCGATAACTTTCTTTAGCCATGATATTTTGAGAAGACATGATTGCTTTATTAGTATGCTTGAAGTATTATTGTCTTAATGTCAAATGATAGACTATTGCTTTGAATCACTCGTGTCTTAATATTCATGCCATGATTATGCTAGGTAGCATTCCACACCAAAAATTATCTTTTTTATCATTTACCTACTCGAGGACGAGAAGGAATTAAGCTTGGGGATGCTGATACATCTCTGTTTTATCTATAATTTTTGATTGTTTCATGCCAATATTCTACAACTTTCATATACTTTTGGCAACATTTTATATTATTTTTGGGACTAATATATTGATCCAGTGCCCAGTGCCAGTTCCTGTTTGTTGCATGTTTTTTGTTTCGCAGAATATCCATATCAAACGGAGTCCAAATGCGATAAAAACTTACAGAGTTTTTTTGGAATATATGTGATTTTTGGGAAAAACAATCAACGCGAGACGATGCTCGAGGGGTCCACAAGCCCTAGGGGTGCGTCCCCTACCCTAGGCACGCCCGGGAGGCTTGTGGCCACCCCATAAGGTGGTTGGTGCCCTTCTTCGGCCGCAAGAAAGATAATATCCAGATAAAATCATGTTAAAATTTTAGCCCAATCGAAGTTACGGATCTCCGGGAATTTAAGAAATGGTGAAAGGCCAGAAAACAGAAACGCAGAAACAAAAGGAAACAGAGAGAGAGAGAGAGATCCAATATCGGAGGGGCTCCCGCCCCTCCACCGCCATGGAGGCCAAGGACCAGAGGGGGAACCCTCCTCCCATCTAGGAGGAGGCCAAGGAAGAATAAGAAGAGGGGGGCTCTCTCCCTCTCTCTCTCGATGGCGCCGAAACGCCGCCGGGGCCATCACCGTGACAGTGATCTACACCAACAACTTCACCGCCTTCATCACCAACTCTCTGCCCCTCTATGTAGCAGTGTAACACCTCTTCTCACTGCTGTAATCTCTACTTAAACATGGTGCTCAACGCTATATATTATTATCCAATGATATGTGGCTATCCTATGATGTGTGAGTAGATCTATTTTGTCCTATGGGTTGATTGATGATCATGATTGGTTTGAGTTGTATGTTTTATTATTGGTGCTGTCCTATGGTGCTCTCCATATTGCACAAGCGTGAGGGATCACCGCTGTAGGGTATTGCAATGTGTTCATAATTCGCTTATAGTGGGTTGCTAGAGTGACAGAAGCTTAAACCCGAGTAAGGGGGTTGTTGTGTATGGGAGTAAAGAGGACTTGATACCTTATAATGCTATGGTTGGGTTTTACCTTAATGATCTTTAGTAGTTGCGGATGCTTTCTAGAGTTCCAATCATAAGTGCATATGATCCAAGTAGAGAAAGTATGTTAGCTTATGCCTCTTCATCATATAAAATTGCAATAATGATTACCGGTCTAGTTATCGATTTCCTAGGGACAAATAACTTTCTTGTGACAAAAAGCTCTCTACTAAAACTAACTTAGTTGTTTCTTTATCTAAACAACCCCTACATTTTATTTACGTGTTCTTTATTATCTTGCAAACCTATCCCTTTACACCTACAAAGTACTTCTAGTTTTATACTTGTTCTAGGTAAAGCGAACGCCAAGCGTGCATAGACTTGTATCAGTGGTCGATAGAACTTGAGAGAATATAAATTCTACCTTTAGCTCCTCGTTGGGTTCGAAACTCTTACTTATCAAGAAAGGCTACAATTAAGCCCCCCATACTTGTGGGTTATCAGGCCGCAGTGTGTTACTCCGTCCGGAGTAAGCGCTCCGTGTTGCTGTTGATCATTATGATGCCTGCGGGACCAGGCATCTTCAGCTTGAAGTATGCGTAATGCCGGACGGCGTTGAATTTGGCGAACGCCATTCGGCCGAGGAGGTTATGGTAGCCACTGCGGAATGGGATGATATCGAAGATTAGGTCTTCGCTTAGGAAGTTGTCAGCGAGCCGAATACCACTTCCAAAGTTATCATGCCTGAGCAGTGGGCCTCTACACCCGGAATAACCCCCTTGAAGGTGGTGTTGCTGGGTTTGATCCTTGACGGATCGATCCCCATTTTCCTCACCGTGTCTGCATAAATCAGATTGAGGCTACCGCCTCCGTCCATTAGGACTCTCATGAGGTGGTACCCATCTATAATGGGGTCAAGAACCAGGGCCACCGATCCTCCACGAGGGATACTGGTCGGATGGTCCCTGCGGTCGAAGGTGATCGAGCAAGCCGACCACGGGTTGAACTTCAGCGCTACGGGCTCGACGGCATACACATTCCGCAGCGCGCGCTTCCTCTCGTTCCTTGGTATGTGGGTGGCGTAGATCATGTTCACTGTCTTGACCTCGGAAGGGAAGGGTTTTTGGCCTCCACTGTTTGGCCTGCGGGGCTCCTCATCATCCTCGCTTCGTGGGCTTTTTCCCGAGTCTTCAGTTGTGAGTTGTCGGCCTGTTTTATCACCCAACAATTACTGTTGGTGTGGTCGGCAGGCTTTTCGGTGATGCCATGAATCTAGCAGGGCCTATCCAGGATTGCGTTCAGCTTGGTTGGGCCGTCCTGGTTGCCTTTAGAAGACTTTTTCCATGACCCGGACTTCGGATTACGGAATCTGGCATTGACTGCCATTTCGTCCGCTTCGCTGTCATTATGGCGGCGTTTGTTCTTGTTCCTTCGTGGCTTCCCGTTCCCATCCCGAACTTCCGAGGTGCCGGGGGTGTCGGGGTTGGTGCTTCTACGGGCCAGCCAACTATCCTCTCCGGCGCAGAAGTGGGTCATCAGGGAGGTGAGCGCCGACATCGTTCTTGGCTTGTCCTGGTCGAGCTGGCATGCTAGCCATTCATCCTGAATACTGTGCTTAAAGGCGGCTATAGCTTCGGCATCCGGACAGTCCACGATCTAGTTCTTCTTGGTCAAAAACCGGTTACAAAATTGTCGGGCTGACTCGTCGGGCTGCTGGATTACGTGGCTCAGGTCATCGGCGTCCGGGGGCCGGATATAAGTGCCCTGAAAGTTAGCCCGGAAGGCATCCTCGAGCTCCTCCCAACATCCTATGGAGTCTTCGGGGAGGCTATTTAGCCAGTGTCGAGCCGGACCCTTGAGCTTTAGTGGTAGGTACTTGATGGCATGGAGGTCGTCCCCTTGTGCCATGTGAATGTGCAACAGAAAATCTTCGATCCATACTGTCAGATCTGTTGTCCCGTCATAGGGCTCAATATTTATAGGTTTGAAACCTTCCAGGAATTGGTGATGCATCACTCTATCTATGAAGCAAAGAGGATGAGCGGCGCCCCTGATTCGGGCTACGTCGCGCCGGAGATCATCTGTCATCCAGGCTCGTTGCAACACCCGAGCTCTATCATTTTGGTCTAGCCAGGATTTGTATCCGTCTCGTCTAACAGGAGGATTTTAGGTACGTACATGGACCTTGTCAGACCTGCCCGAGCATCCAGGTCATGGCATAGGTCGTACTCATAGCCTGGCCGTACTACCTCCTTGCCTTGACGGCGAGGGTGAGTGGGAGGTTGTTCGGTTTTATCAGCTGTCCGGTCCCATCCTCAAGGGGGGCGGTCCGGCTGGTCCGCCTGAGTGTACCTTGCAGGCACTGGCTCTATGGCCTCGTCATCGAATTGAGACAGTAGCCTTCGCTTTGGGTAGCTTTTGGTTTGTCGCATGTGGCTGTACTCCTCTTCGGCATCTAGGACCTTGGTCCATCTGTCATTGAGGGTATCCTGTTCGGCCTTTTTTTGTTGTTGTTTCTTCAGGCTACGCGCAGTGGCAATAAGCTGCCGCTCAAACCGCTCTTGATCCAGCGGTTCTTCGGGGAAGATGAAATCTTCGTCGCCCAACCTGACCTCCTCTTAAGAAAGGGGGAGGTAATTGCTGTCTTTGGAGTCATCGAGGTATTCAGGATCGAGCGGGTCCTCGTGCTCCTCATGGTTGTTGTGTGGTTGTTCATCGGTGCCGGGGTCGTCAAGATTGTCCACATTGTCTGGAGTGGCATTTTCTCCGGTGTCCGTGTTGCTCGCGTGGCTTCGACATGCCTTGGAGCAGCGGTGCTGTCTGCGGCGTTTCGATGGCTCATGGCTGGGCCTGCCATTATCCTTCCCGGAAGTGTCATCGTCTTCTTTCGGGGTGTCCACCATGTAGACGTCATAGGTGGACGTGGCCTTCTAGCAGCCGATGACGAGGGGAGCAACATTGGTGTTAGCCATGGCTCCACTATCCTCGTCCATGTATTCGACATTTTTCAAGGTGTAGTCCAACATGTTGGTTAAGTCTTAGACTATGGCCACTAAGTGGGTGGTGGGTGGGACACAAAATTCCCTGAAATCTGCCTCAAGGGGCTGCTGAACGCAAGCCGAGGGTGGATCCTCCCGAATAGACATCATCCGGATTCGGTCCAGCGTCCCGTTTAATAAGGCGAGGGTTGCCGAACTAGTACGCGGTGGTCGTCGAGGGCCGGCCTCCGACATGGAGGGGCAAGGAATGATCTAGGCCCGGGCTGGATCCTGGTCTTCAAGGGCCGAGTTAACATCGAGGCTGGGGGGCGGACAGTCGTAAGAGACCGAGGGCAAAACCTAGGCTCCGGACGATGTTTCCGTATTGGGGCTCGGAGCCGAGTTGATGAGGGGGAGTTCGGCCAGGGATGATTCCTGGCTTCTGAACATCGACCCGTCATTGGGGCTCAAGGCCGGAGGCGTGTCATGAGGAGAGGGTTCGGCCGAGAGTGACTCTTGGCGTCCGAACACTACTTCCGTGTTGGGGCTCGAAGCTGGGTCTTCGGCGGGCATCACTAGTGTGGTTGAAGGGGGTTCCTGGCCTCCGGTTAGGTGGATCCGTCCGAGCTCTAGGCCGGCGGATGGATTGAGGTCGATCCGTAGATCAGATCGGGAGAGAGCTCCAGAGCGGGCGTAGCGGGGCCCATAGGGGTACGGGGAGAGGCTGCGAATCCGGCAAAGACCAGATCGCCTCGGGCGTCCGCAACATACTCCAAGTTGCCGAACCTAATCCGGTGCTCAGGGGAAAAATTATTGATTTGGTCTAGATGACTAGTTGGGTTGGCGTGCAGCATGATGCTGCCGAACGCGAAGAGTTGGCCAGGGACAAAGAGGTCCCCGGTGCTGACGCCATCTCCGATGATCAGCCGAGCCATCGATCCTTCAGCGACCCAACAACGAAACTCTCAATCAAAGCACCAATGTCGGTGTCAAAACTGGCGGATCTTGGATAGGGGGTCCCGAGCTGTGGATCTAGGATCAATGGGGAACAAGGGACGATGAACATGGTGTTTACCTAGGTTCGGGCCCTCTCGAAGAGGTAAAACCCTACGTCCTGCTTGATTGTATTTGATGTGTATGATATGGTTATAGAGTCGATCTACCACGAGATCAGGCGAGCTAAACCCTAGGTTGATGGGGTGATGGATGTTGTTCTAGCCCTAAAGACTAAAACCCTCTAGTTTATATAGGCACCAGTAGGGTTAGGGTTACATGTGATCAGTTACAACAAAGGAAAGATCACGCTAGTCTTGACTCGGAGGGCACACCACGACTCCAAAGATCTTCTGTCCGATCACGGGTCCACGCCCTAGTTCGGCTTCATAGTAGCCCATCATTCTGGCCCACAAGCAATGGGTCGGCAACCGAGGACCCCTTAATCCAGGACTCCCTCACCTATTAACTCGGTGCCCAGTGTTAGTTCTTGTTTTTTTACTTTTCAGGAAATCAATACCAAACGAACTCCAAACATGATGATACTTTACGATGAATTTTTCTGGACCAGAAGGGACCCTAGAAGGTTCGGGAGGAGGCCATAAGACGTACGGGAGAGACACAAGCTCACAGGGCGCCCCCCCTGAGCTCATGACTCCCACGCAACTTCGTTTGACCTAATTCCACCACTATAAATTCCCAAATATTCCCAAACCAGCAGAGAGACATCCAAAACACATTTTCCTCAGTCGTAAGCGTCTTCCGCGATCCCATCTGGAGGCCTTTTCCTGTACTCTGCCGGAGGGGGAATCGACCACGGAGGGCCTCTAAATCAAACTTGCTGCCCTACCGATGATGCGTGAGTAGTTCACCACAGACCTACGGGTCCATAGCTAGTAGCTAGATGAATTCTTCTCTCTCTTTGATCTTCAATACCATGTTTTTCTCGATCTTCTTGGAGTTCTACCCGATGTAATCTTCTTTTGCGGTGTGTTTGTTGGGATCCGATGAATTGTGGTTTTATGATCAAATCATTCATTGAAAGTAATTGAGTCTTTTCTGAATTTTTATTATGCATAGTTATTATAGCTTCGCATTTCTCTCCGATCTATCCATTTGGTTTGACCAACTAGCTTGATTTATCTTCAGTGGGAGAGGTGCTTTGTGATGGGTTCAATCTTGCGTGTCCTCACCCAGTGACTGAAAGGTAGCGAGGCACGTATTTGTATTGTTGCCATTAAGGGTAAAATGATGAGGTTTATTTATATTGCTTGAGTTTACTTTGTCTACATCATGTCATCATACTTCATGCATTACTCTGTTTGTTATGAACTTAATACGTAGAGAGGCAAACATAAAAGCGCTCTCAAAGTGAAGTAATAGTAGTAGATGCAGAATCGTTTTGGTCTACTTGTCACGGACGTTATGCCTATATACATGATCATTGACATGAATAACATCGTAACAATGTGATTTTCTATCAATTTCCCAACGGTAATTTGTCTACCCATCGTACGCTTTTGTTTTGAGAGAGAACTCTCTAGTGAAAACTATGCCCCCCGGGTCTAATTAATCATATTGCTAAAACCAAAAATACCTTGCTGCAATTTTACTTTTCTTTTTATCTATCTACCACTAAAAGATTTAATCCTTGCAAGTAACGAGCTCAAGGGGATTGACAACCTTCTTGCCCGCGTTGGGTGCAAATATTTGTTTTTGTGTGTGTAGGTGTTGTTCACTAGGGTTGAATGATTCTCCTATTGGTTCGATAAACCTTGGTTGTTGTAGGGTGAAACCCTAGATGGGATCTTTTCACACTTGGAGGGGGGAAAAGAGGAAGAACACTCAAGAACACAAGGAACAAATCACTCAAACAAACCCAAATATCACATCCACTAGAGTAGCATACATGAGATCCACAAGATTACATGAACAATTCAAGGAAAATAGCACTAGGTAAGTTCTTCCCACTAGGTGAGGTCTTGATGTTGATCTTCTCCAAGAGGAGGGCTTGATAATCCAAAGGATTCTTCCCTAGGTGGGGGCTTGATCTCCAAGAGGAGGGGATACAAGGAGTAAAGCTCTCTCTTTGTGTTCTAAATACTTTGCTATCCTTCCAAATGAGCTAGGCAAAGAGTATATAAAGGCTAGGGACGAAACTTAGAGAAAGAGGGGTACAAAGGACCAAAATATCCCTAAAACGCGTAGCCACGGAGGAGGGGGCCGGGCATCCGGAGTCGTGGGGTCCGGGCACCCGGGGCACGCCTGGGAAGGTGGGCCGGGCACCCGGGGGGTGAGGCCCGGGCACCCGGGGCGCACAGGAGGCCGGGTGGCTGAGGGGACCGGGCACCCGGGGCGGTCAGGGAGCCGGCCCGCGGGCGGTTGAAGGGGCCGGGGACCCGGGGCCATTTGGCCGGGCACCCGGGCTGCTCCAGCCAGCGCCAGGCAGAGGGGCCGAGTACCCGGGGTGGCCAGGGGCGATCCCCAACTGGTGGCCGGGCACCCGGGGTGTCCAGGACCTCCACGTCCTTCTTCTTCATGACTCCTTCCTCCTTCTTCTCCTTCCCGGATGCTTGGGTTTCCGTCCTCTCCTTCTCACGATCATCTTCTTGGTACCTAAGAATGCATAGCGTATCTCTTTGAGGTAGAATCTCATTCTCGTGGGAAACCGAACGAAACTCGGAGAGGAAAGAAGTGACCTCGTTAGCGATGTTGCGTGCACGTGCTCTTGTCATTGGTCCTCTCGGTGCTTGCGGTGGCGATGGAGTGTCGGTGTGGGTAGTCGAGGGATGCTTCGCATCATCTCCCCCCCATTGGGAGAGATCCGTCCACGGATCGTGCTCTTCATCACCATGGTACTTGGCCAAGTCTTTGACGTTGAAGATGTCGCTTACGTTGTACTTGTCACGTGGGATGTCGACCTTGTAGGCGTTGTCGTTGTAGCGTGCGAGCACATTGAATGATCCATCGGCTCTCGGGAGTAGCTTGGACTTGTGTTCCTTGGGGAAGCGGTCCTTGCGGAGATGTATCCATACTTGATCACCCGGTTGGAACACCATCGGAGACTTGTGGATGTTGAGCCTGGAGGTGAGTCATTGTACTTGGCGCTCGATCGTGGAACGTGTTTCTTCATGCATCTTCTTGAGGTAGGTGGCTCTCGCACTAGCGTCCATGTTTGCTCGTTCTTGAAGCGGTAGAGGAAGGATGTCCAACGGCGACAATGGGTTGAAACTGTAGACAACCTCGAAGGGGGACTTGCCGGTGGTAGAGTGTCTTGCACGGTTGTAGGCGTACTCGGCGATGGGAAGGCACTCCTCCCACTCCTTGATGTTCTTCTTTATCAACACGCGAAGGAGAGTGGCAAGCATCCGGTTGGTGACTTCCGTTTGGCCATCGATTTGCGGATGATATGCCGTGGAGAAGAGTAGCTTGATTCCGAGCTTGGCGCATAGCATCTTCCAAAAGTAGCTTAAGAACTTGACGTCTCGGTCCGACACAATTGTCTTTGGCATGCCGTGCAACCTCAAGATTTCCCTACAAAAGAGATTTGCAACATGTGAAGCATCGTCTATCTTATTGCATGGGATAAAATGAGCCATTTTAGAGAAGCGGTCCACTACAACAAATACGGAGTCCTTGCCCTTTTGAGTCCTAGGTAATCCAAGCACAAAATCCATGCTAATATTTTCCCAAGGTTGATGTGGAATAGGTAGTGGCATATGTAAACCATGGGATTGAGATTGTGACTTAGCTTTGCAACATGTAGAGCACCGGTTGGTGAAGCGGGCGACATCGCGAAACATCTTGGGCCAAAAATAGTTGTTGGACAGCGTGGCAAAAGTCTTGTTGCGTCCAAAGTGTCTCATGAGTCCACCTCCACGAGCCTCTTGCAAAAGTAACAAACGAAGAGAAGACTCGGGAATGCATAATTTGTTAGCTCTCATTAGATAACCATCTTTGATATAGTATCGTTCCCAAGAAGTATGCGTCACACACTTAGCATAAGGAGTAGCAAAAGTCGCGTCATGCTCATACAAATCTTTGATATGATCAAATCCAACAACATTCAATTCAAGTTGAGTAAGTAACATGCATTTGCGGGAAAGGGCATCCGCCACAACATTCTCTTTGCCCTTAATGTGCTTGATCACATAGGGGAAAGATTCAATAAATTCACTCCATTTAGCATGCCGTTTATTCAACTTCATTTGACCTTTAAGGTACTGAAGTGTCTCATGATCTGTATGTATGACAAACTCATGTGGTCTAAGATAATGCTCCCAAACATGCAACACACGCACTAACGCATGCAATTCTTTCTCATAGATGGGATAGTTAAGTTGAGCACCGAAGAGTTTTTCACTAAAATATGCAATAGCTCGCTTTTCTTGCATCAAAACTCCACCAATTCCATTACCACTAGCATCGCAATGAACCTCAAAAGTTTTGTCGAAGTTGGTCAAAGCAAGAATCGGAGCATGAGTAAGCAAGGATTTGAGCTCATCAAAAGCGGTAGATTGCAAAGGTCCCCAAACAAAAGGAGCATTTTTCTTACTCAAGGCATGCAACGGTGCGACAATAGTGCTAAACTCTTTCACAAAGCGGCGATAGAAACCCACAAGGCCAAGAAAACTATGCACTTGTTGCAAATTAGTGGGTTGTGGCCAAGTTTTAATTGCTTCAATTTTAGAGTCATCAACATGGACACCCTTTGAGGAAACAACGAAACCCAAGAAAACAAGCTTGTCAACTCCAAAAGTGCACTTTTTCATGTTTGCATAAAGACGTTCCTTGCGAAGAGTTTGCAAAACAGCCCTAACATGATTTATATGATCTTTGATGGATTTGCTAAAAACAAGTATGTCGTCGAAGTAGACCACAACAAACACTCCAATGTAAGGACGAAGCACAAAATGCATAAGACGCATGAAAGTACCGGGAGCTTCCGATAAACCTATAGGCATAACCAACCACTCGTACAAGCCAAATTTAGTTTTGAAAGCGGTTTTCCATTCATCACCTTCTTGTATGCGGATTTGATAATAGCCACTTTTAAGATCATTTTTTGAGAAAATGGTGGCACCGCTAAGCTCATCTAGCATATCATCAAGGCGAGGAATGGGATGCCTATAACGAACGGTGATAGCATTGATGGGTCTACAATCGGAGCACATGCGAAAACTACCATCTTGCTTGGGCACAAGTATAACCGGAACGACACAAGGGCTTAAGCTTTCACGCACATGGCCGTTGTCGATGAGTTGTTGTACTTGCCGTTGGATCTCCTTAGTTTCTTCGGGGTTGACACGGTAGGGAGCCTTGTTTGGAAGAGGCGCTCCGGGGATGAGGTCGATCCTATGTTCAATGCCACGTAGAGGAGGGAGACCGGGAGGTAGCTCATCGGGAAAGACATCCTTGAATTCCTGCAACAAGTTAGAAAACACTAGAGGAAGCGGATTAGGAGTATTAGTTTTTGCCACCTCATCTTTGCATTGGAGGACAAAGTGGATGACACTCAATGGGTTCTCACACACTTCTCTCATCTCTCTTTTTGTGGCTAGGAGGACTAAGTTTTTCTCTCTTGGCGAAGAGTCGCTCAATTTTGGCTTGTGGCGCTCACTTTCTTTTTGGTGGTTCTCTCTCTCACTAGTATCTCCACGATGGGCGGATGCTTTCTTGTCGGCGATCACTTGGCTTGGTGACATTGGTCGAAGCACATACTCCTTGCCCTTCATCTTGAAGCTATAGTGGTTGGTTCTTCCGTTGTGGATGACTCCGCGGTCGAATTGCGAAGGTCGTCCCAAGAGAAGATGGCACACGGACATAGGAACTACGTCGCACTCCAAGGTGTCCTCGTAGGCGCCGATCTTGAAAGAAACTTGCACCGTATGCTCTACTTGAATAGTGTCGGAGTCGCTTAGCCATTGCACCTTGTAGGGATGAGGGTGCTTCTTCTTGACCAATTGCAGCTTGGAACATAGCTCTTCACTTGCCAAGTTGTGACAACTTCCTCCGTCGATGATGACTTTCACGGAACGCCCGTTGATGCCGGCCTTGGTGTGGAAGATGTGGCACCGTTGGTCTTCTTCTTGGTGGTGTTGGAGCGTCAAGACCTTGGAGACCACGAGAGAGGGACTTGAATCGTTGTCACAAAACACTTGATCATCTTCATCTTCGTTCACGCGCCGGTGCATGGCCACGTGCTCAAGGGCTTCCATTTCTTCTTCACTCATCGAGTCGTATGTGCCATCATCGTTGAAGATCATGGTTCGCTTGTTGGTGCATTCGAAGGACTTGTGTCCTCGGCCACCACAAGTGAAGCACTTGTCTTAACGGAGTCGTTTGGTGGCGCCGAAGATGAGGGAGTCTTGGATTTGTAGGTGCTTGCCGGAGGACGAGTCGAGGAAGGCGTAGCTTGCTTGGAACTTGACTTGTCGCGGGTACTTGGTGATGCTCTAGTTGAGGTAGGAGTTGCCGAAGTCGCGAGAGCTTGAGAGTAGGAGCCGTAGGTCTTGGAAGAGTACTTGGCGTATTTGAAGTCATCTTGCACTTGTCGCTCGACCTTGGTCGCTTGATGAACTAGCTCGAGAAGGTTTGTGTATGGTTGGAAGTCGGCAATCCGCTTGATTGGGTGGTTGAGGCCATTCAAGAAGCGTGCCATTGTTTGCTCGTCGTCTTCCTTGACATTGGATCGTATCATGGCAATCTCCATTTCTTGGTAGTATTCTTCCACCGTCTTCGTGCATTGCTTGAGGAGTTGCAACTTCTTAAAGAGATCACGGGTGTAGTGTGTAGGCATGAAGCGAGCTCTCATGACATCCTTCATTTCCGTCCAAGTTGTGATTGGTGGTTCGCCTCTTGTTTGTCATCGCTTGATCACTTGTTCCCACCAAATGAGGACGTAGTCTTGAAACTCGAGGGAGGCCATGGCGATCTTCTTTTCCTCGTCGTAGTTGTGGAGACAGAATATCTTGCCCACCTTCAAGGCCCATGGGAGATATTCTTCGGGATCATTGCTTCCGGTAAACTTGGGCATGGTGAACTTGAGCTTGCCGTAGCGGAGTTCTTCATCATAGTAGCGGTTTTGATGTCGCTCTTGCCGTGGAGGAAGGTCTTCAAATGCACGTCCCTCAAGATGTCGCTCTTGGCGTGGGGGAGAGTCTTGAGGCACTTGTTTCACTTGGTGGCATTCTTGTCGTGGAGGAGGACGAGGAATATGCGCTTGGTTGCGCCTTTCTTGTTGTTCTTCGTGATGTGCGGCTTCTTCTTGTATCTCCCGACGAAGAGCTTCCTCTTGTTCTCGCACTTGGCGGTTGCGCTCTTCAACATCTCTAGTGGACTCGCAGAGTGCGCGTTGTGCTTCGAGTGCTTGTGCTTGATGGATGGCGTCATCATCTTGTGGTTCTTGACGTGGCACTTGCGGAGGTATTTGCTCTTGCTCCATTTCTTCTTGCGCTTGTTGTCGCGCCCTTTCACGTGCTCGTACTCGGTCTTGTAAGCCATTGCCATGGAATGGATTTTCTTGAGCTAGGCGATCTTGAGGATCATCACGTCAAGGGACCCGAGCTCGGGGAGGACTTGTATCCTAAGAGTAGTCCGAAGATTGCCGACTTGAGCGGCGGCTTGAGTGGCGCCGTCTTGATGAAGAGGACGAGGAAGACGGGCGTCGCACGATCATGTTGCGGAGTTCTTCCATTTGGGTGGTGAACTTGTCGTCGATGTAGTCGCGGTTCCTTGCTTCCGATTGACGAAGGTCGGTGGTGAGTTTCTCAAGGCATTCACCCAAGGCCTCACTTTCTTGATGGAGAGCTATTTGCGCGATGAAGAAGTGGCCCTTGGTGACGTAGCCGGGATCAACACCTTGCTCCTCAAAAAGCGGGTTCGCCGACGAACTTGGCCTATCCATCATAACCAAGTGGGGTGAGTAGGAAAATGAGAGAACAATACCCAAGTTACCTTTTCCGAGGATTGAGGATGTAACAAGTGTCACTCAATGTAATGCCACAATAGGAGAATTGGAACCGGGTTTGTTTCTCACACCTACAAGTAAAAGGCTTATGGAGTAGCTCGGTTAGGATGGTATCAAATTTTCCAAACAAAATGTTAGTCAAGATATCGATAAGGTTGAGAAGCTTCACAAAAATGCAAGTAAAGCAAATAGATCAAAGCCAAGACTATCACTAGGAACACACACACAGAAGATAGATGGGATCCGCACAACCAAGGAGTGAGCTCAAAATGTGCAACCACGGAAAATGCTCTTGTTGTGCGAATGCTAGAGAGACGCTAGCTCGATTGCTCAAATGGGCAAGATACGCTTGGGCACCAACCTATGAGAGAAACATGCCGTCTTCAATCCCAACTATGCTATGTGTGCGGTGACCAAGATGATATGTCTATGCAAAATGGCTCAATGCTATTGCTTACAAGATCTTTGTTTATCCTCTTTTGCTTAAAAGCTTTTTTTCTATGCTTGATGCTCGAGCCAAGTATGATATGAGACAAGTATGTAAGATATGCACGGGAGAGACTTATGGTACTAAGATGATAACAAGATCACTACGGTGCACAATAGCATGGCCCGGCAATTCTCAACTTGCTAGTCTCGATGGGTAAGCAACGCAAAATGGCTCGGGTTATCAATGCAAAAGCAAGGGTAGGAAGTAAGTGTCGTCGAGGTTACTGCCCTTTCTTACGGTTAGCGGTGAAGATGACTCCGAGGTGATGATGAATGGCGGTGATGTCGATGTCACACATTCCTAAGTAGCCGAAACACCTTAGGAAACGGAAACCGCAACTCAAAATCGGTCAAATGTGGAAGGTGGGTGCTATGATGATGAATTTTTGGATGGAGGCTAATGGTGGTGGTAATGATATATGTGGATGGGGGATGTCAAGAGCTTCCAAACGAGCTAAAGAACACAAAAAACGGACTTAGAGTTGGAAGTTATGGCCAAAACGGTGGTGTAGTTGGGCTGATTCGGGGGGGGGGGTGCGGGCACCCAGGGGTGAGAGGTGCGGGTGCCCGGGGTGGTCAGGGGGAATTGGCCCGGGGGTTCGGGGTGCGGGCACCCGGTGGTGGCCGATTTGGGCAGAGAATTTTGGGGAAAGGCAAAATTCTGTGGATTTCGTGGTGGGAAGGGTGGGGGTTGTTGGGTAGGGGCTAGATCCACTTGCCAAACATCAAATCCATGGACCAAAACAACCAAATCTCACAAGATACAACAAATTGCAAGAAATTTTTTGGGGGCTATTTTTGTGGGGATTTTCGAATTTGGACGAAAAAACAACAAAATCAAGCTAGCAAATGGGGGGATGGGACTCCAAGTTGTGAATCAACCTTGCTCATGATACCAAGATGTTGTAGGGTGAAACCCTAGATGGGATCTTTTCACACTTGGAGGGGGGGGGGGAGAGGAAGAACACTCAAGAACACAAGGAACAAATCACTCAAACAAACCCAAATATCACATCCACTAGAGTAGCATACATGAGATCCACAAGATTACATGAATAATGCAAGGAAAATAGCACTAGGTAAGTTCTTCCCACTAGGTGAGGTCTTGATGTTGATCTTCTCCAAGAGGAGGGCTTGATAATCCAAATGATTCTTCCCTAGGTGGGGGCTTGATCTCCAAGAGGAGGGGATACAAGGAGCAAAGTCTCTCTTTGTGTTCTAAATACTTTGTTATCCTTCCAAATGAGCTAGGCAAAGAGTATATAAAGGCTAGGGACGAAACTTGGAGAAAGAGGGGTACAAAGGACCAAAATATCCCTAAAACACGTAGCCACGGAGGAGGGGGGCGGGCACCCGGGGGGTGAGGCCCGAGCACCCGGGGTGCACAGGAGGCCGGGTGGCTGAGGGGACCGGGCACCCGGGGCGGTCAGGGAGCCGGCCCGCGGGCGGCTGAAGGGGCCGGGCACCCGGGCTGCTCCAGCCAGCGCCAGGCAGAGGGGCCGGGCACCCGAGGCCTCCAGGGGCGATCCCCAGCTGGTGGCTGGGCACCTGGGGTGTCCAGGACCTCCAAGTCCTTCTTCTTCACGACTCCTTCCTCCTTCTTCTCCTTCCCGGATGCTTGGGTTTCTGTCCTCTCCTTCTCACGATCATCTTCTTGGTATCTAAAAATGCATAGCGTATCTCTTTGAGGTATAATCTCATTCTCGTGGGAAACCAAACGAAACTCGGAGAGGAAAGAAGTGACCTCGTTAGCGATGTTGCGTGCACGTGCTCTTGTCATTGGTCCTCTCGGTGCTTGCGGTGGTGATGGAGTGTCGGTGTGGGTAGTCGAGGGATGCTCCACATCATTGGTTCTTGCTGAGGGAAATACTAATCAGCTACTATATTGCCTTCCTCTTCGGGGAAAATCCTAACGCAGCTCACAAGTAGCACACGCCCATCACGCAACCACCCTCGTACGCGTGCCACTCGTCCCTCATGAGTCTCTTCCTTTACCTTATCTTGTACACAACAAATGTGAGCCACTTATTTTCTTCATCTTTTTCTTCCTCCTCCTTTCTTCAACGGATTCAGCACACCACAATCACGTCGGCCGTCGGCACCTTCCTGCTGGCCCATGACGAATCAAGGCCTTCGCCTCAGCGCGACCTCGACCACCCTCCTTCACGCCCGATGGCAGTCACGCCGCCCCTACTAGCCCCACGTCGGCGACCTATACATGTTCCAGGCCGACCACCAACAATGTTTGCATCCTCCTTTGGGCCTCCATGTCCCGGCCTCCAGCACCACTGTCACGTCCATCAAGAGGTTAGAGACGAGTTTCTGCAACAACGACACTGTTCCAAATTAGGCGGCGAACGACAAAGGAGATTTAGTTTTCTGCAACAAGCCTCTTGTTGCAGACGGCCGAGTGCAACACTATGTTTGTTGCAAAGGGGGCAACAACGCCGTTTCTACAACAAGGGTCTTGTTTCTCACATGCCTTGTTTCAAAGAAAAAATGGTTCGGCGGGAGCGCAACAAGTCTCGTGCTGCAAAGTGCCGAGCGCAACATGGGCCTTGTTGCAAAGGCTGGTGCACACTCACGCGGAGAAGATTGGACGAGTGCCGAACTCGCCATCCAACGCCTAAGAAGGCGGCAGATAAACATCACCCAGCCGACGCGTAGCACATCCAAAATTAACGTGCGAAGTAAATGAAAACAAACGAAGTACTGAATAGTGTTTGAAACTCCAAAAAAATTCAGGAATGTATTCATGAACTGTACTCCTTTTAGATTAGATGTGAGCATTTTGATATTTATTCCCCTTTTCTAGACGTGACTTGATTTTGGCCGCGCACCATAAAACCCAGCAATCGCAATTCTTTCCAGACGCTTACCGTTACCTAAAACCCAGAACCCGCAACTCGGCAGCCATGCCGCCGCCGCTCAAGAATCGCAGCCACGCTCCCGCGAAGGTCGGGCAGAGCCGGCCGCCGCCACGCCAGCCGGGGCGGTGGATGGCGAGCCGCGACGCTGGGGAGCGAGCGGCCTTCTTCGCGCGGCGCGAGGCGGCCACGGTGCTCCGGCGCGTGCTACGCGGGGACGCCTCCAAGCGCTCCGGGGGATCCATCAAGTCCCTCGTCTTCTCCCCCTCCGTACGCAACAAGCGTGCCACCTTCGCCCTCGTCTGCCAGACCCTCAAGTGTAAGCCCCAGCTCCAACCGGCTGCCTTCTTGCGCGCTCGCGTGCAAGGTGTTCGATGTAATGCCAGTCCAGAGCCCCGTTGCTGCATTCTCGCTATGATATCCAATGCGTCCGATAGAATGCCGCTGTGGAGATATATGCTGCTAAATGTGCGCATCAACTTCTATTTAATGCCCTGGTTGAAGATACTTTAATGTCTTTACTACCTGTGACATAATCCTTTTCGTCCAAGCACGATCTATAGAATGAATAAATATGCCAATGTTAACAGAGTGGATTTCTGGCTAACTCAAACTTCCGGAGAATGATGCTCCGCGAACCCTAATTATAAAACAACTAACCTTGAAGAAATGTACATATTCGATCAGTATGTTAGTCCATCCGATGAGAATGTACATAGCTGACGACCAGGAAATAAAACCATATGTGGTGCTGCTTGAAATAAGCAAACTCTGCGGTTATGCTTTTCCCCTTGTGCTTTAACTCTCAGTTTGTATGTTCCTGCATTGACTTCTCCCTCATAATTTCTTTGTTTCCTTTAATCAGATCTTCCAATTCTTAAGGAGGTTTTAGCATCAAGTGGAGTATTCAGCAGCAAATGGAAGGTCAGCCATCTGAGCTAAATGTTATGAATTAATTGATTCCCTTCTTGCTATACACTGTTTATACCAGCCTTGTGTTGATAGGTTTCATGGCCTTTAAGTGTCTACTTATAAGTTATAACACCGCCAGGGAAGGAAGTAAGGCATAGATTGACTATGCATTCCCTTTTTCTTGCAGAAACAAGAGGAATTAGTTTATGTGACGGCCTACGACATCCTCTTCGGTCAGGTTTGTCAGTTACTATGTTCTTTGGATCAGTGTCTAACCTTCTAATTGTTAAGTTCTAACCTTGTAGCTATAACACAGTTAAACTTGAGTTATGGAATTAAGCACTAGTTTGCCATGTCATTCGCTTGATCAGTCTTGTTGTTCCGCTTCTTCTTCCCATCCAAAGAAAATCTGACATGAAGTAGCATTCGTAGGAAATTGCAGTTTCTGGATCTGTCGAGGAGTATATTATGCTACATAAAGATACTTTTAGGACTGCTCTTCAGAAAATATGTGTTAAAAGGAAAGTCAGTAATGTTGAGGATTTGTTAAGCGAGAAAACTACAGGTATCCTTCTCTGTTCTCTCTGACATGTTCCTTTTGTAATAGATCATTGACTGTTCCTCTAATATGATTGCCCCTGCATCTCTGAGCCGCCTGATGATCTTGACCATCCAGATCAAATGCATTCATTTGATCACATAATTCTCTGTACATGGCATAATAGATTGTGTCACAGCTGTAAAGTTTAGTTTTTTTCATATGCAGCATCTATGTGAGGTGTTACATCTATGAACTTCAACTATTTCATATGCAGTGTATTATATGAGGTTGTTTTCTTGTGTCAACGCTCA
Source organism: Aegilops tauschii subsp. strangulata (assembly GCF_002575655.3). Taxonomy (NCBI): domain Eukaryota; kingdom Viridiplantae; phylum Streptophyta; class Magnoliopsida; order Poales; family Poaceae; genus Aegilops; species Aegilops tauschii. Next base: position 182,962,814 of record NC_053040.3, read on the forward strand.
ACACTGACTTTCATGCTAGGTTTGAGACTTTAATCATTTTTTATGTCGAGTACTTTCTGACCCCATATGATAATTGATAAGTTCTGGTTAACTTAGGGAAATCTGTTAATTGTATTTTAGATAGTATCCTTCAAAAGAACAACTAATAAAACAGTAGCCATTTTCATACACTTGGAAAAAACAGTTTAATTTTCAATATTAGATCACAACCGTGTCCTGGAGAAGGTACAACTGCTGCTGTGCATTTGCTCAATTTTGACATGTCAGTGATATGCCATCCTCATTATACATAAATTAAATGGTACTAGCAAAATTTTGTGCATGCAACGCTGTTCATTATTCTTTTATTTTTGCAGTCAAACCAAAGCCCAGGTTTGTTCGTGTAAACACACTCAAGACCACAACAGGATCGGTTATTGAAGTACTAAGTAAAATGCACAAGGTACTTCACCTATCTTCTACTCCCTCCGATCCAAAATAAGTGTCGCAGTTTTGAACTAAGGTTAGTTGAACCTCAGTTGAAAACTGTGTCACTTATTATGGATCGGAAGGGGTAGTACTGTTTAGCAAGCATGTTTCTCCAAGTAACAAGCCTGCTGCCAATGTTTCTTGGTATAACTTAGATATCACTTTCATGCTCTACCATTCTTAGTGATACTCGAAATTCACCTCTTGGTAGGTTGATAAAGATGATATGGTTCCAGACATGTTGGTGCTCCCACCTGGAACTGATATGCATAAACATCCATTGGTCACAGATGGAAAGGTGTTTTTGCAGGTGAAGCCTTGTGATTCTGTAGCATCTGCATCTGAAAGAAACTTTATCTAATATCATTTCCTCTCTCACTTTAACCTGTTTGCACAGGGAAAAGCAAGTTGCATGGTGGCAGCTGCATTGAGCCCTAAGCCGGGTTGGAAGGTTAGTGTAGTGTATTTAATCGCACTAGTTCTTATCGCATATATTTATTTTTGTCTTGCTAGTTGCAACCATTTGAGCTAAATTTAATTTTAATTACATTTCCATCTTTCTTAATTGATAGGATTTTACACAACAATATTCTGGACCTTAGTACTGCATCTTTAGTACTAGGACGTAAAATTGTGGCGACGCGGAGTTTTCTTGGAAAGAAAAGTTTTGAGGGATGCCCGCAGTGTAAAATATAATAATCCTGAAATTTATCACTTAACAATTTGTATATCGTTTTTAAAGTTTGCAAATGAAAAGTCTATGCTTATTTACTATGCTTCATGACTCATGATTATGGAACGAATGTTGCATTCTGAGCAGTTGATAAGTATCACTTTACATACTTAGGACTTGTATCATGTCAGATCATTAATTTCCAGTTGAACATTAAACTTAGGTTATTGATGCATGTGCGGCTCCAGGGAACAAAACAGTCCATCTTGCTGCACTCATGAATGGAGAAGGGAGTATTATTGCTTGTGAACTTAACAAAGAGAGGGCCAAGACATTGCAACATACTGTCAGAAGATCTGGAGCAAACAGTATCCTTTCTTAAATGCTTTATTATTACCTCTAGCTCTAGTGATCTCGCAATTATATATTTCCTAGGCATTATTTTACTGTTAAATCATGCTTTTCACCTTGCATTTAATCTAGGAAAAAAATGTTTATAAGTTCGCATAATTTCTGCAGTAAAGTAAGTACCTTGTGAATTCTTTTGACCTTCAAATACAAATCCCCTGCTAACCCGAGTGAGGTTTCAAATGCTTTTGTTTTGTGACAGTAGCTTTCATTTGTTTCTTTGACATTTATTCACAACGGCACAAAACTAACAGCATTCCATCTTTCAATCAGGCATATCTTTGCACCTTCTTTGTGTATGTGGAAATGATCATGCATTCACTTGTCTTCTGGCTACTTTGACCCAGCCCTTGATATCATTTTTCTCTAAAGTGTAATACACAAACCATTATGTCAAGGGGGTCGCTGTGATATATGTGGACTATCTATGGTGATCATTTCTTTGTTTAATTGTATGTAGTCTTTTCCTTCCAATTTGCAACTGTATCCACCTGTTCACCATATACTATGTTACAAAGTTTGTGACATGATACAATGATCAGATTTTCTTAACCAGTTTTGTAGATATTGAAACAGTTATTGGTGACTTTTTGAATATAGACACCAATGATCCGTCATATGCAGAGGTTTGTAGTACTTGTGTTGTTATTGTTACTATTGTTAGAAAGATTAGATTCATGTATTGAATTTCTGGTATTGACATCCATAATGATCTACTCCCTCCGTCCCATAATGTAAGACGTTTATGAGACGGCGGGAGTATTGTCTATTGATGAAAACTTCAGACAAGCATACGGTTTTTGAGCTTTCCATTTGTCTTGTCGAACAATCAACCCTAAAATTGTGTTGTGTGCTTCAATACAATGATGATTGTGCAGGTTCGTGCTATTCTATTAGACCCCTCTTGCTCTGGATCTGGAATCTCTACCGAGAGACTCGACCACTTGCTTCCTTCATATTCTATAGGTAACTGTATGCTATGGAGGCTGCTCTTACGACATATATGTACTTCTCGTATTCAATATGAAAACTTGGAATCTGCATTGTGTGTTCATACCACATTGAGTTCATCCTAGTTTTCATACCACATTGAATCTTTTCGTATTCAATGTGTGTTCATGCCACATTGAGTTCATCCTAGTTTTCTCCGCAAACCATGATATTTTTTTTCCTGGGCAAAATAAGAAGGCTAAGGTTCTGTTAGCATCTTATGCAGTCTGATACTCTGATGGGTCATCCGGCCTTCTGTAGTTCTGTAGTTGGCACAGGGGCTTTGCTTGCTTGGTCAATTTTGACCTGAAATAATGAACATTCGAGTGTCAGGGATGTTTCTTAAGGTCTACATTTTTTCAAAGATGCAAGTGAGGGAAACAGATTCACCCCACCACCATCATACCAGTATCCAATTGGAACATTTAAACTAAAGAAACCCTGTTCTGCAGATGATCAGGATGATGCAGGTTCAAGCGCAAGGATCCGGAAACTGTCCGCCTTTCAGCGGAAAGCTCTCTCACATGCTCTATCATGTAAGTTCCTACTCTACTCGGTCTGTTTAATGATCACATTTCTATGGACAACTGTCGCAGAAACTGAAGTGAAAAGCTTCCGTCCACGTCTGCAGTTCCCTCTGTAGAGAGATTGGTCTACAGCACCTGTTCAATACACCAGGCAGAGAATGAGGATGTCGTCAGCTCTGTGCTACCTTTAGCCTCATCACTCGGTTTCGAGCTCGCTACCCCATTCCCTCAATGGATGCGCCGTGGCCTTCCGGTCTTCGACGGAGGTATGCTCCCTTTCCCTGAACAACTCAAATACGCTTCTGGATGACCTTCTGTTGGCATGAAATTATACACCCTCACGGCTTTCCTTGTTTGCAGCCCAGCATTTGCTTCGGACGGATCCCGAGGATGACCTGGAGGGATTCTTCATAGCGCTGTTTGTGAGGAAAGCAGCCGCCGCTGATGCTTTGGAGCCTAGCGAAGACGGTGGCGCGTTGGGAAGGAAAAGGAAACGAGCTTGCACAACGCGAAGCGGAGGTCTCAGGGCGTTCAGCTCCTTGAGATTGTCCAGGATGGACGTGCTCTGCTCCATCTGGGGTATATAGAGATGTTGCCCTAGGATCTTTGAGCGATTTCTTTTGGTAGCGGCAGCTGAACGAAGCCGGCGTTGGACTTGTAGCTGAATTTTGCATTTTCTCGATATGTAGGCAGAATTGTAAACTAAGGCCATTGTGCACGTTCAATTTTGAAGCAATTAACATCGAAAAAGAGACGTGTATTACTACTATTGCACCCAAGAACGCGTTATCATCGACAAGAATCGGAAAGGAAATTGTGTCAATTCCTATCTTAACGAGAGATGTATTTTTGACTGTAAGATCAGATTAGGCGGCTGAAAACTTTGGTACTCGGGTGTTACATGCAGTGCTCACTTTTTTAAACAATAAAAGTCATCTGCATTAGTTGTAGAGCCATATTAAATTTGAAATCCTTTTAACTCTCATATCGTATGGCTAGAACGAAATGTCATTTTACCATGCTCTACTATTTATTTTTTAACCGTCGTTATCATGTACTCTATCCATTCCAAAATAAATGTTATGGTTACCATGACACTTATTTTGGAACGGAGTTAGTAGCGGTGCATGAACGATCACACTATCATTGACAAGGTACTAGTAGAAATATAGTGCAAGAGACGATGGAGGTGGCTACAGAGAGGGCAATATAGGGCCGAGCAGTGGCGAAGCCAGGATTCACACAGGATAATTTGCATCACAATTAGATAATATCTACTCCCTTCGTACCTAAATACGTATATGACGTTTTGGTAGGCTAGGAGGGAGTAGGACACATACAAAGATATGAACTCTTGATAGATATGAACTCTTCAGAGAATCGTAGCGTCACAGATCAGACAATCAAACAACAACAATCTTATGCATAACAGTATAAATTCGACACTAATACAAGATGAAAATAGAGAGAGATTAGTATATACTAATCCAGCCTAAAATATACTAGTGTGATATGTTAAACCTTGGCTAGTTTGCTTTTGGAGCCGGAAGAATTGACAGGGAAGCATGTTGCGTCGCGCCCTAGCCATATGAATCGGATCCTGAGCAGCAGGGCAGAGAGAAGAGGCGGGCGGACGACAAGGGCTCAGAACGGAAACGACTAGTTTTGTGCGCACTAATCCCACGTAACGCTAATTATGGGAGAAGAGATCTCACGGGAGAGTGCAACCCCAGGCCAATCTTGTTTCCCAATGTCTTACAACGCACTGGAGATGGTGTGCTGGAACGTGAGAGGGCTAAATAGCCCTGCCAAGAAGAAGGCGCTGAGGGAGTTCGTACACACATTGCATGTCGCGATAATTTGTATATTAGAAACTAAACTAGCGGTCGTAAACCAGTATACTATAATGCAATGTCTTGGGCCATCCTATGATGGCTTTGCTTATCTCCTGACTTCGGATACTAGAGAAGGCATCTTTGTGGGTTGGGATTCCACGAAAGTCAACTTGTCAATCTTTGGTAATGACTATAACTCCATAACCGGATATGTCTTGCCAAAGGAGGGAGCTGTGTGGTGGCTCACGGTTGTGTATGGGCCATAAGAGGACGCTCAGAAGATCCCATTTTTGGAGGAGTTCGCAGAAAGACGGAGCTACTACCTCGGGCCATGGCTAGTTATTGGGGACTTTAACCTCATCCTCCAAGCAGCGGATAAAAATAATTCTCTGACCGATAGACGGATGATGGAGAAGTTCAAGAGATTTGTGGATGATAATGCGCTTAAGGAGCTTTTCTTGCATGGACGTACGTACACGTGGAGCAACGAGCGGGAAGTGCCCATCCTCACCAAGATCGATCGGGGTTTGTTTCGGTTGATTGGGAGCTTGGTCATCCTGAATGTTTACTTCAGACACTTTCTACTGCTTGTTCCGATCACTGTCCCCTATACTTGTCTCTGGAGGAACACTTACAACCGAAGAGGAGGTTTAGATTCGAGCTGTTCTGGATGAAGATTGAGGGGTTTTTGGACGCGGTCAAGGAAGCGTGGATCTGTGATGCGGAGATCTCGGATCCCATCGTGAGGCTGGACATGTTGTTGAGAAACACAACGCGTTACCTCACTGCTTGGGGGCAAAAGAAAGTGGGCAACATCAAACTACAGATCGCCATAGCCAACGTGGTCATTCTTCGTTTTGACGTGGCGCAGGAAAGAAGATTACTTTCACAGGAGGAAAGGTCGCTCATGATGACCTTAAAGCACATGGTGCTAGGACTTGCTTCACTTGAAAGAACTATTGCGAGGCAGAGGTCACGGATCAGATGGCTAGGTGAGGGAGATGCCAATACACAGTTGTTCCACTTAATTGCCAACGGGGGGAAGGCCAAGAACTTCATACCGGCAATTTTAGTTGATGGCCACGTAATTGCTGATCAACTAGGCAATGAGGCGGCCTTCCATGAGGCATATAAGGAGCTCCTTGGGAAGGATACGACGAGGGAGCATGCCATTAATCTAGAAGCACTGGATATAGCTGAAGGAACTATGCCCTAGAGGCAATAATAAAGTTCTTATTTTATATTTCCTTATTCATGATAAAGGTTTATTATTCATGCTAGAATTGTATTGATCGGAAACCTAAATACATGTGTGAATACATAAACAAATATCGTGTCCCTTGTAAGCCTCTACTAGACTAGCTCGTTGATCAAAGATGGTTAAGGTTTCCAAACCATAGACATGTGTTGTCATTTGATAACGGGATCACATCATTAGGAGAATGATGTGATGGACAAGACCCATCCATTCGCTTAGCATATTGATCGTTCAGTTTATTGCTATTGCTTTCTTCATGTCAAATACATATTCTTTTGACTATGAGATTATGCAACTCCCGGATACCGGAGGAATGCCTTGTGTGCTATCAAACATCATAACTTAACTAGGTGATCATAAAGATGCTCTACAGGTATCTCCGAAGGTGTTTGTTGGATTGGCATAGATCGAGATTAGGATTTGTCACTCTGAGTATCGGAGAGGTATCTCTGGGCCCTCTCGGCAATACAGATCATAAGCTTGCAAGCAAATGACTAAGGAGTTGGTCATTAGGTGATGTATTACGGAACGAGTAAAGAGACTTGCCGGTAACGAGATTGAACTAGGTATGAAGATACCGACGATCGAATCTTGGGCAAGTAACATACCGATGGACAAAGGGAATTACGTATGTTGTCATAACGGTTCGACCGATAAAGATCTTCGTAGAATATGTAGGAGCCAATATGGGCATCCAGGTTCCGCTATTGGTTATTGACCGGAGAGGTGTCTCGGTCATGTCTACATAGTTCTCGAACCCGTAGGGTCCGCACACTTAACGTTCGATGTCGATTTGGTATTATATGAGTTATGTGGTTTGGTGACCGAATGTTGTTTGGAGTCCCGGATGAGATCACAGACATGACGAGGAGCTCCGGAATGGTTCGGAGGTAAAGATTGATATAAAGGACGATACTATTTGGTCTCCAGAATGGTTTCGGAATGCACCGAAAAGTTATCGGAATACCGGAAGGGGTTCCAGAGGCACCGGGAGAGTATTGGGCCTTATTGGGCCATGTAGAGGGAACACACCAGCCCACATGGGCTGGTGCGCCCCCTAAAGGCAGCCACACCCAGTTGGATGGAAAGGGGAGGCTCCACCTCCTCCTACCATATCTCCGGAAGGAAGAAAGGAAAGAGAAGGGGCGCCTCCCCCCTTTCCTTCTCCCTTGTGCATTACATGGAGGGGGGGGCACCACTAGGAAAACCCTAGGGTGGCCGCCGGCCCTATTGGAGGCGCCTTAGGGCTGCCTCCTCCCCTCCCACACCTATATATATGTGGGGAGGGGTGCCACACAATACGCAGCTGATTCCACGCCGTGTGTCGGCACCCCTCCGCCTCTAGTTTACTCCTCTGCTCTAGATCGTCGCAGTGCTTAGGCGAAGCCCTGCGGGATTGCTTCATCACCATCGTCACCACGCCGTTATGCTGACGGAACTCATCTACTACCTCGTCCCACTTGTTGGATCAAGATGACGATGACGACACCGAGCTGAACATGTGCAAAACGCGGAGGTGCCGTGCGTTCGGTACTTGATCGGGCTGATCGTGAAGGTGTATGACTACATCAACCGCGTTGAATAAACGCTTCCACTTACGGTCTATGAGGGTACGTAGACACACTCTCCCCCTTGTTGCTATGCATCTCCATGGATAGATCATTGTGTGTGCGTAGAATTTTTTTGTTTTTCCATGCAACGATTCCCAACAGTGGTATCCGAGCCAGGTCTATGCGTAGATGATATGCACGAGTAGAACACAAAGAGTTGTGGGCGGTGATAGTCATACTGCGTACAAGCAACGTCTTAATTTGATTCGGCGGTATTGTGGGATGAAGCGGCCCGGACCAACCTTACATGTCCACGCACATGAGACCGGTTCCACCGACTGACATGCAACTAGTTTTGCATAAAGGTGGATGGCGGGTGTCTGTTTCTCCTAGTTTAGTTGAATCCAATTTGACTACAGCCGGTCCTTGAAGAAGCTTAAAACAGCAAACTTGACGAATCACCGTTGTGGTTTTTGCCGTAGGTAAGAACGGTTCTTGCTAGAAACTCGTAGCAGCCACGTAAAACTTGCAATAACAAAGTAGAGGACGTCTAACTTGTTTTTGCAGGGTATATTGTGACGTGATATGGTCAAGATATGATGTGATATACGTTATTGTATGAGATGACCATGTTTTTTAAGATATCAGGCAAACGGCAGGAGCCTTATGGTTGTCTCTTTATTGTATTAAATGCAAACGCCATGTAATTGCTTTACTTTATCGCTATGAGTTAGCAATAGTTGGCGAGACGACCACGACGCAATGATGGAGATCAAGGTGTCGAGCCGATGACGATGGAAATCATGACGATGCTTTGGAGATGGAGACCAAAAGCACAAGATGATGATGGCCATATCATGTCACATCTGATTGCATGTGATGTTTAGCTTATATGCATCTTATTTTGCTTAGTACGACGGTAGCATTATAAGATGATCCCTTCACTACATTTCAAGGTAAAAGTGTTCTCCCTGAGTATGCACCATTGCGAAAGTTCGTCGTTTCGAGACACCACGTGATGATCAGGTGTGATAGACTCTACGTTCACATACAGCGGGTGTAAGACAATTTTACACATGCAGAATACTTGGGTTAAACTTGACGAGCCTAGCATGTACAGACATGGCCTCAGAACACTGGAGACCGAAAGGTCGAACATGAATCATATAGTAGATATGATCAACATAGAGATGTTCACCATTGATGACTACCCCATCTCACGTGATGATCGAACATGGGTTAGTTGATTTGGATCACGTATCACTTAGATGAGTTGAGGGATGTCTATTTAAGTGGGAGTTCTTAAGTAATTTGATTAATTGAACTTAATTTATCATGAACTTAGTACTGATAGTATTTGCATATCTATGTTGTAGATCAATAGCTCGTGATATAGCTCCCCTATTTTCTATATATATGTTCCTAGAGAAAATAAGATGAAAGATGATAGTAGCAATGATGCGGACTGGGTCCGTGATCTGAGGATTATCCTCATTTCTGCACAAAAGAATTATGTCCTTGATGCACCGCTAGGTGATAGACCTATTGCAGGAGCAGATGCAGACGTTATGAATGTTTTGGCAAGCTCAATATGATGACTACTTAATAGTTTAGTGCGCCATGCTTTACGGCTTAGAACCGGGACTTAAAAAATGTTTTGAACGCCACGGATCATATGAGATGTTCCGAGAGCTGAAATTGATATTTCAGACTCATGCCCGTGTCGAGAGGTATGAGACCTCTGACAAGTACTTTGCCTACAAGATGGAGGAGAATAGCTCAACCAGTGAGCATGTGCTCAGAATGTCTGGGCACTATAATCGCTTGAATCAAGTGGGAGTTAATCTTCCAGATAAGATAGTGATTGACAAAGTTCTCTAGTCACTATCACCAAGCTACTATAACTTCGTGATGAACTATAATATGCAAGGGATGACAAAAATGATTCCCGAGATCTTCCCGATGCTGAAATCGGCGATGGTAGGAATCAAGAAAGAGCATCAAGTGTTTATGGTTAACAAGACCACTAGTTTCAAGAAAAAAGGGCAAGGGAAAGAGAGGGAACTTCAAGAAGAATGGCAAGCAAGTTGCCGCTCCCATGAAGAAGCCCAAAGCTGGACCCAAGCCTAAAACTGAGTGCCTCTATTGCAAAGGAAATGATCACTGGAAATAGAACTGCCCCAAATACTTGGCTGATAAGAAGGATGGCAAAGTGAACAAAGGTATATTTGATATACATGTTATCGATGTGTACCTTACTAGTATTAATAGTAGCCCCTGGGTATTTGATACCGGTTCAGTTGCTAAGATTAGTAACTCGAAACAGGAGTTGCAGAATAAACAGAGACTAGTTAAGCGCGAGGTGACGATGTGTGTTGGAAGTGGTTCCAAGGTTGATACGATCACCATGGCACACTCCCTCTATCTTCGGGATTAGTGTTGAACCTATATAAATGTTATTTGGTGTTTGTTTGAGCATGAATGTGATTTGATCATGTTTATTGCAAGATGGTTATTCATTTAAGTCAAAGAATAATTGTTGTTCTATTTACATGAATAAAACCTTCTATGGTCATACACCCAATGTGAAAGGTTTATTGAATCTCGATCGTAGTGATACACATATTCATAATATTGATGCCAAAAGATGCAAAGTTAATAATGATAGTGCAACATACTTGTGGCACTGCCGTTTAGGTCATATTGGTGTAAAGCGCATGAAGAAACTCCATGCAGACGGGATTTTGGAAGCACTTGATTATGAATCATTTGATACTTGCGAACCATTCCTCATGGGCAAGATGACTAAAACTCCGTTCTCCGGAACAGTGGAGCGAGCTAATGACTTATTGGAACTAATACATACCGATGTATGCGGTCCGATGAGTGTTGAAACACGCGGCGGGTATTGTTATTTGCCGACCTTCCCAGATGATTTGAGTAGGTATGGGTATATCTACTTGATGAAGCACAAGTCTGAAACATTTGAAAAGTTCAAAGAATTTCAGAGTGAAGTGGAGAATCATCGTAAACAAGAAAATAAAGTTTCTACGATCTGATCACGAAGGCGGATATTTGAGTTACGAGTTTGGCCTTCATTTAAAACAATGTGGAATTGTTTCACAACTCACGCCATCGGGAACACCACAGCATAATGGTGTGTCCAAACGTCGTAACCATACTTTATTGGATATGGTGCATTCTATGATGTCTCTTACCGATTTACCACTATCGTTTTGGGGTTATGCATTAGAGACAGCTGCATTCACGTTAAATAGGGCATCGTCTAAATCCATTGAGACGACACCGTATGAACTATGGTTTGGCAAGAAACCTAAGCCGTCGTCTTAAAGTTTGGGGTTGTGACACTTATGTCAAAAGGATTCAGCCTGATAAGCTCAAACCCAAATCGGAGAAGTGTGTCTTCATAAGATACCCTAAGGAAACAATTGGGTACACCTTCTACCACAGATCCGAAGGCAAGATCTTTGTTGCCAAGAATGGAACATTTCTAGAGAAGGAGTTCTCTCGAAAGAAGTGAGTGGGAGGAAAGTAGAACTTGATGAGGTAACTGTACCTTCTCTCAATTTGGAAAGTAGCACATCAGAGAAATCCGTTCTTGTGATGTCTACACCAACTAGAGAGGAAGCTAATGATGATGATCATGAAACTTCAGATCAAGTTACTACTGGACCTCGTAGGTCGAACAGAGCATGTTCCGCACCAGAGTGGTACGGTAATCCTATCCTGGAAGTCATGTTACTAGACCATGGCGAACCTACGAACTATGAAGAAGCTATGATGAGCCCAGATTCCAATAAATGGCTTGAGGCCATGAAATCTGAGATAGGATCCATGCATGAGAACATAGTGTGGACTTTGGTGGACTTGCCCGATGATCGGCAAGCCATTGAGAATAAATGGATCTTCAAGAAGAAGACTGACGCTGATGGTAATGTTATTGTCTACAAAGCTCGACTTGTCGCGAAAGGTTTTCGACAAGTTCAAGGGGTTGACTACGATGAGACCTACTCACCCGTAGCAATGCTTAAGTCAGTCCAAATCATGTTAGCAATTGCCGCATTTTATAAGTATGAAATCTGGCAAATGGATGTCAAAAACTACATCCCTTGATGGATATTAAAGAAGAGTTGTATATGATGCAACCAGAAGTTTTTGTCGATCCTAAAGGTGCTAACAAAGTGTGCAAGCTCCAGCGATCCATCTATGGGCTGGTGCAAGCATCTCGGAGTTGGAATATACGCTTTGATGAGGTGATCAAAGCATATGGTTTTATACAGACTTATGGTGAAGCCTATATCTACAAGAAAGTGAGTGGGAGCTCTGTAGCATTCTGATATTATATGTGGATGACATATTGCTGATTGGAAATGATATATAATTTCTAGATAGCATAAAAGGATACTCGAATAAGAATTTTCAATGAAAAACCTCGGTGAAGCTACTTACATATTAGGCATCAAGATCTATAGAGATAGATCAAGACGCTTGACAAGATTTTCAATGAGTACATGCCTTGACAAAATTTTGAAGGAGTTCAAAATGGATCAGTCGAAGAAGGAGTTCTAGCCTGTATTGCAAGGTGTGAAGTTGAGTAAGACTCAAAACCCGACTACGGCATAAGATAGAGAGAGAATGAAAGTCATTCCCTATGCCTCAGCCATAGGTTCTATGAAGTATGTCATGCTGTGTACCAGACCTATTGTGTGCCTTGCCATGAGTTTGGTAAGTGGGTACAATAGTGATCCAGGACTTGATCACTGGACAGCGGTCAAAATTATCCTTAGGTACCTTAAAGATGACTAAGGAAATGTTTCTCGGTTATGGAGGTAACAAAGAGTTCGTCGTAAAGGTTACGTCGATGCAAGCTTTTACACCGATCCAGATGACTCTAAGTCTCAATCTGGATACATATTGAAAGTGGGAGCAATTAGCTAGAGTAGCTCCATGCAGAGCACTGTAGACATAGAAATTTGCAAAATACATACGGATCTGAATATGACAGACCCATTGACTAAACCTCTCTCACAAGCGAAACATGATCACACCTTAGTACTCTTTGGGTGTCAATCACATGGCGATGTGAACTAGATTATTGACTCTAGTAAACTCTTTGAGTATTGGTCACATGGCGATGTGAACTATGGGCATTAATCACATGGCGATGTGAGCTAGATTATTGACTCTAGTGCAAGTGGGAGACTGAAGGAAATATGCCCTAGAGGCAATAATAAAGTTGTTATTTTATATTTCCTTATTCATGATAAAGGTTTATTATTCATGCTAGAATTGTATTAATCGGAAACCTAAATACATGTGTGAATACATAAACAAATACCGTGTCCCTAGTAAGCCTCTACTAGACTAGCTCGTTGATCAATGATGGTTAAGGTTTCCCAACAATAGACAAGTGTTGTCATTTGATAACGGGATCACATCATTAGGAGAATGATGTGATGGACAAGACCATCTGTTAGCTTAGCATATTGATCATTCAATTTACTGCTATTGCTTTCTTCATGTCAAATACATATTCCTTCGACTATGAGATTATGCAACTCCCGGATACCGGAGGAATGCCTTGTGTGCTATCAAACGTCACAACGTAACTGGGTGGTCATAAAGATGCTCTACAGGTATCTCCGAAGGTGTTTGTTGGGTTGGCATAGATCGAGATTAGGATTTGTCACTCAGAGTATCGGAGAGGTATCTCTGGGCCCTCTCGGTAATACACATCATAAGCTTGCAAGCAAATGACTAAGGAGTTGGTCACTACGTGATGTATTACGGAATGAGTAAAGAGACTTGCCGGTAACGAGATTGAACTAGGTATGAAGATACCGACGATCGAATCTCGGGCAAGTAACATACCGATGGACAAAGGGAATTACGTATGTTGTTATAACGGCTCGACCGATAAAGATCTTCATAGAATATGTAGGATCCAATATGGGCATCCAGGTTCCGCTATTGGTTATTTACCGGAGAGGTGTCTCGGTCATGTCTACATAGTTCTCGAACCCGTAGGGTCCGCACACTTAACGTTCGATGTCAATTTGGTATTATATGAGTTATGTGGTTTGGTGACCGAATGTCGTTTGGAGTCCCGGATGAGATTACGGACATGACGAGGAGCTCCGGAATGGTTCGGAGGTAAAGATTGTTATATAGGACGATACTATTTGGTCTCCAGAATGGTTTCGGAATGCACCGGAAAGTTATCGGTATACCGGAAGGGGTTCCAGAGGCACCGAGAGGGTATTGGGCCTTATTGGGCCATGTAGAGGGAACACACCAGCCCACATGGGCTGGTGCGCCCCCCTAAAGGCAGCCACACCCAATTGGATGGAAAGGGGAGGCTCCACCTCCTCCTACCATATCTCCGGAAGGAAGAAAGGAAAGAGAAGGGGAGCCTCCCCCCTTTCCTTCTCCCTTGTGCATTATATGGAAGGGGGGGGGGACGCACCACTAGGAAACCCCTAGGGTGGCCACCGGCCCTATTGGAGGTGCCCTAGGGCTGCCTCCTTCCCTCCCACACCTATATATATGTGGGGAAGGGTGCCACACAATAAACAGCCGATTCCACGCCGTGTGTCGGCACCCCTCCGCCTCTAATTTACTCCTCCGCTCTAGATCGTCGCAGTGCTTAGGCGAAGCCCTGCAGGATTGCTTCATCACCACCGTCACCACGCCGTTCTGCTGACGGAACTCATCTACTACCTCATCTCGCCTGCTGGATCAAGATGACGAGGATGACACCGAGCTGAACGTGTGCAGAACGCGGAGGTGCCGTGCGTTCGGTACTTGATCGGGCGGACCGTGAAGGTGTACGACTACATCAACCGCGTTGAATAAACGCTTCCGCTTACGGTCTATGAGGGTACGTAGACACACCCCCCCTCATTGCTATGCATCTCCATGGATAGATCATTGCGTGTGCGTAGAATGTTTTTGTTTTTCCATGCAAGGATTCCCAACAATAGTGCCTATAGATCTATCGGAGCTTGATTTGCCGTTCAGTGAGGACGACTACATAATAATCTTCTTCCATAAGGCTTGGGAAATTGTCAAGATGGATGTTATTGCGATACTTCACAAACTCTTCCTTAACAATGGTAGGGGATTTGGAAGACTAAATCAAGCGCTGATCACTTTAATCCCAAAATCACTGGAGGCCTACCATATACATGATTTCCGGCCGATCAGCCTGGTACACAGTATGCCAAAGCTTGCATCAAAACCGATGACCACTAGGCTTCGGCCCCGCATGGGGGAGCTGGTTCATATCAATCAGTTGGCTTTTATAAAAGGAAGGACCTTGCATGACAACTTTCTCCTAGTAAGGCAAATGGAAAGAAGATTAGGAGTTCCGCTCAAATTGGATATCTCACGTGCTTTTGATTCATTATCATGGCCTTTCCTGTTCAAGGTGCTCAGGGCCAAAGGCTTCTCGGAAGTTTGGTTATCTTGGTTCGCAACACTCCTATCTATAGCAAGTTCTCAGGTAGTGGTTAATGGCTGTGCGGACAAGAAGTTTATGCAAGTTTGTGGATTACGGCAAGGGGACTCCCTTTCCCCGCTCCTGTTCGTCATAGAAATGGATGTGCTCACACTATTATGAAGAAAGCCCATGAACAACAAGTTTTGAGCATGATTAATGGATGTCGGCCAATGCAGCGACTTTCCTTATATGCGGATGATGTAGTGATGTTCATCAAACCAACGACAACAGATATTTACTTTGTGAAAGAAATTCTTGGCATATTCGGAAAAGCGACTGGACTCAGGGTGAACTTTGCCATCCTATCTACTTTTCCTAACGCTTCTGTTCCTGTTTTGGACTCTAATTTGCATGATTTGAATGAAACTAACCCGGACTAACGCTGTTTTCAGTAGAACTACCATGGTGTTGTTTTTTGTGCAGAAATAAAAGTTCTCGGAATCGAACGAAACTTTTTGGAGAATTATTTTGGAATAAATAAAAAATACTGGAACCAAGACCTACTAGAGGGGGGGGGGCAGCTGCCCACAAGGCATCAGGGCGCGCCACCCCCTCTGGCATGCCCTAGAGGGTAGTGGGGCCCACAAGGCTCCGCTGACCCTAATTCCGATGCTATAAAATCCTACTTTTCCAGAAAAAATAGGCGAGGAAGTTTCATCGCATTTTACCATACGGAGCCGCCGCCACCTCCTGTTCTTCATCGGGAGGCCAGATCTGGAGCCCGTTCGGGGCTCCGGAGAGGGGGATCTTCAGTCTTCGTCATCACCAACCATCCTCTTCATCACCAATTTCACGATGCTCACCGCTGGGAGTGAGTAATTCCTTCGTACGCTCGCTGGTCGGTGAGGAGTTGGATGTGATTCATCATGTAATCGAGTTAGTTTTGTTAGGGCTTGATCCTAGTATCCACTATGTTCTGAGATTGATGTTGCTACAACTTTGCTATGCTTAATGCTTTTCACTAGGGCCAGAGTGCCATGATTTCAGATCTAAACCGTTTATGTTTTCACCATTATATCTATGTTCGTGATCCGATCTTGCAAGTTATATGCACCTATTACGTATTATAATCCATAAACCCCAAGGTGATAATAATTGGGATACTTTCCGGTGATGCCGTAGTTTGAGGAGTTCACATATTCACTATGTGTTTATGCTTTGTTCCAGTTCTCTATTAAAAGGAGGCCTTAATATCCCTTAGTTTCCTTATGGACCCCGCTGCCACGGTATGGTAGGACAAAAGATGTCATGCAAGTTCTTTTCCATAAGCACGTATGACTATTTACGGAATACATGCCTACATTATATTTATGAATTGGAGCTAGTTCTGTGTCGCCCTAGATTATGACTATTATATGATGAATATTATCCAACGTAATCACCGATCCAATGCCTACGAGTTTTCCACATATTGATCTTGCTAAGTTACTATTGCTATTGCTACAGTTACAACTGCTACAAAAATGTTACTGCTGTTACCGTTACCACTACTATCAAACTATCATATTACTGTGCTACAAATCACTTTGCTATAGATATTTAATCTACAGGTGTGGTTGAATTGACAAATCAACTGCTAATACTCACAAATATTCTTTGGCTCCCCTTGTGTCGAATCTATAAATTTGGGTTGAATACGCTACCCTCGAAAACTGTTGCGATCTCATATACTTGTGGGTTATCAGTCGTCTGCCACTCTGATCAGAGGTGAAGAGGAGGATGAGGATACGGTCAGAAGCGCTCTACCATGTTAGGGCTTGATCCTAGTATCCACTATGTTCTGAGATTCATGTTGCTACGACTTTGCTATGCTTAATGCTTGTCACTAGGGCCAGAGTGCCATGATTTCAGATCTGAACCGTTTATGTTTTCACCATTATATCTATGTTCGTGACCCGATCTTGCAAGTTATATGCACCTATTACGTGTTATGATCCGTAAACCCCAAGGTGACAATAATTGGGATACTTTCCGGTGATGACCGTAGTTTGAGGAGTTCATGTATTCACTATGTGTTAATGCTTTGGTCCGGTTCTCTATTAAAAGGAGGCCTTAATACCCCTTAGTTTCCTTATGGACCCCGCTACCACGGGAGGGTAGGACAAAAGATGTCATGCAAGTTCTTTTCCATAAGCACATATGACTATTTATGGAATACATGCCTACATTATATTTATGAACTGGAGCTAGTTCTGTGTTGCCCTAGATTATGACTATTATATGATGAACATTATCCAATGTAATCACCGGTTCAATGCCTACGAGTTTTCCACATATTGATCTTGCTAAGCTACTATTGCTATTGCTACTGTTACAACTGCTACAAAACTGTTACTGCTGTTACCGTTACCACTGTTACCGTTACTACTACTATCAAACTATCATATTACTGTGCTATTGATCACTTTGCTGCAGATATTTAATCTCCAGGTGTTGTTGAATTGACAAACTGAACTGCTAAAACTTACAAATATACTTTGGCTCCCCTTGTGTCGAATCTATAAATTTGGGTTGAATACTCTACCCTCGAAAACTGTTGCGATCCCCTATACTTGTGGGTTATCAAGACCTTTCTCTGGCGCCGTTGCCGGGGAGCATAGCTATATTTGTTGATTCACTTGGGATTTGTATCTATTTATCACGATGAAGACGAGGGTAGGTAAGGAATTGCCATCTAACTCTGCACTTGATTCAGCTTCTGTTTTGAATAGACTTGCAACACCACCACATGCTATTAATCCTGATATGTTGCAAGTTATTGATGATGCTACTTCTGCTATGAATGATGATTCTAGTACCTTGCTTGATGATAATATGCCACTAGGTGAATTTCTTGATGAACAACTTGCTAGAGCTAAAGATATTGAGAATGCTGAAACTGATGAAATCACTGAAACCGTTGAAGTCTTTGAAACTGAAAAATACGAAACATCTATTAGACCTAGCTCTCCTAGATTTGAATTGCCCAAGATGTCTGAGGGTTATTTTTATGGATGGAGAGGTAGCTAGAGACTTTCTTGCTTGCAAGGATAGAGATGATCTTAAGAAATTATTATGCAAGTTGAAAGAAAAATCCTTGAATGCTAGAATGAAATGTGATCCTAAGTTTTCTACTTCACCTATCTTTGTTACTGATAAGGATTATGAATTCTCTGTCGACCCAGAGTTAATTACTTTGGTTGAATCTGATCCTTTCCATGGCTATGAAACTGAAACTGTAGCGGCACGTCTTACTAAATTAAATGATATAGCCACCCTATTTGTTCATGATGAGAAAATTCGCGATTACTATATCCTCAAGTTATTTACGTTCTCATTAAAGGGTGATGCTAAAATATGGTACAATACTCTTGCTCCTGGTTGTGTGCGTAGTCCCCAGGATATGATCTATTACTTCTCTGAAAAATATTTTCCTGCTCATAAGAAACAAGCTCCCTTACAGGAAATATTTAACTTTGTGCAAATTGAAGAAGAGAGTCTCCCACAAGCTTGGGGGAGGCTTCTCCAATTACTTAGTGCTTTGCCTGATCATCCTCTTAAGAAAAATGAAATACTTGATATCTTCTATAATGGACTAACCGATGCTTCTAGGGATTTCCTAGATAGTTGTGCTGGTTGTGTTTCCAGGGAACAAACTATTGAACAAGCTGAGGAATTATTGGATAATATATTAAAGAAATATGATGGTTGGACACTTCCTGAACCACCGCCTAAACCCACTCCGAAGAAGAGGGGTATTTTATTTCTCAGTCCTGAAGATATGCAAGAGGCAAAGAAATGTATGAAGGAAAAATGTATTAAAGCTGAAGATGTTAAGAATTTACCACCTATTAAAGAAATACATGGACTTGACACACCACCACCATGGGTGGTAGAAATAAATTCTTTATTAAAGTTTGCTGAAGGTGACATCCCTTACAATAAACATCCTAGTCAATGCTTGTATGAATTTGATAATTACATTATGAAACAAGATCACTTCAATGCCTATGTTATGAAACAACCAAAAAAATTTATGATATGATAGCTTGCTTGAGCGACTTGTTATTTAGAATAACTAATGATGTTAGAGGTGTAGGAAAACATGCCTCTATGATCCAAACCCAGTTAGAACAAGTTGCTACATCTCAAAAAGACTTGCTTAGAATGAATAATAATATGAATGATTATGCTGTTAGAGTAGCAACTAGAGGAGGCAAAATGACTCAGGAACCACTTTATCCCAAGGGACACCCTAAAAGAATTGAACAAGACTCTCAAAGAATTAATGTTGATGCACCTAGTGCTTCTAAAAGGAACAAGAAAAATAAAAATGATAGGACTCTGCATACCTCTAGTGAACCTGAAATAGAAAAACCTTCTGAAGATAATAATAATGTCTCTATCTCAGATGCTGAAAGTCAATTTGGTAATGAACATTCACCTAGTGATAATGAAAATGGTAATGATGATGTTCATGTAGATGCTCAACTAGACAATGATAAAGAACCAGATAATGATGTTGAAATAGAACTTGCAGTTGATCTTGATAACCCACAACCTAAAAATAAACGTTATGATAAAAGAGACTTTGTGGCTAGAAAACATGGTAAAGGAAAAGAACCATGGGATTAGAAACCCATGCCCTTTCCACCTAAACCATCTAAGAAAAAAGATGATGAAGAATTTGAACGCTTTGCTGAGATGCTTAGGCCACTCCTTTTGCGTACCCATTTGACTGATATTTTAAGAATGGCTCCTTATGCTAAATACATGAAGGAGATTGTCACTAATAAGAGAAAAATACCTGAAGCTGAAATCTCCACCATGCTCGCCAACTATTCTTTTAAGGATGGAGTACCTAAGAAACTAGGAGATCCAAGAATACCAACTATACCATGCTCTATAAAAACAAATTATGTCAAAACTGCCTTATGTGATTTGGGAGCCGGTGTTAGTGTTATGCCTTTCTCTTTATATGAAAGACTTGATTTGAATAAACTCACACCTACTAAAATATCATTTGCAAATGGCTAACAACTCAATTGCCATACCTATCGGTATTTGTGAGGATGTGGTTGTTGTTGCAAATGTTACTATCTTAACAGACTTTGTTATACTTGAGATGCCCGAGGACTACAACATGTCGATTATCCTTGGTAGACCCTTTTTGAATACTGCAGGGGCTGTTATTGATTGCAATAAAAGCAAAGTCACTTTTCATATCAATGGTAATGAGCATACGGTGCATTTTCTGAAGAAACAATTTCAAGTGAATGGTATTAATGTTATTGAAAAATCTCCGACCATTACTATTGGAAGTTTTCAACTCCCTCTACCTGCTACCAAAAAGAAATATGAAATACTTATTTTTGGGGATATGCATATCCCCGTTGAGGTAACTTAGTGTTTCACGAATGTTCTTCGAGCTCATGCTAATCAGAAGTGATTGTTAATAAGACTTGATCAACCTTATTAATGGATTGCTTTCGAGAGGCATGTGGTTGATGAATTTCATAAGCAAAATTTTCTGTCCCTACTTTTTGTTTTCTGTTTTTCTTAGTAAAATAAAATAGAATGCCATGTTTAACCTGTTTTCTAAATTTTTCGTGCAATAAAAAAGTGGTCAAAAATAGAAGTGTTCAGAATGACGTGAAATTTTAACATGATTTTTTCCCGAAAATTTAAGAATTTTTGGTACAAATAACATCACAGGGGAGGGGGAGGGGGTGCCCCTGGTGCCCACAGGGCACTAGGGCGCGCCAGCTACCCCAGGCATGCCCTGGTGGGTAGTGGGCCCCATGTGGCCCCCTCACTTATCCCTATAGCCCATGTCATCACCTACCTCTAGAAAAAATTCACTCCAGCTCTCTCTCTCTCTCTATCTCTCTCGTGTTCTTACTCTCAAACCTGCGGATTTCAATCTCTTTGCTCGAAGCTCTGTTTTTGAAACTGTTTTGGGGGATTGCTACTCGGTATGTGACTCCTCCATTGCTCCAATTAGTTTTTGTTCTAGTGGTTTAAATTCTGAGTAATTAGCTACTCTTGGTGCTGCTGTAAATGAGCTTGCATGTTAAATTCTTTGAGTTCCAAGTAGTTTGAATACTTAATATGGCCTCTAGGCATCCATATGAGTAGCTGCTATCAATCTTGTGAAGTTTTGTTGACAAAAGAATTGTGACCCAAAAATTTCAGAAAATTGTTCGTGAATAAAATGTACCTCTTTAGGAGTTCTTCGAGGAGGAGGTCCTCGGAGGCATAATCGAGCGGGAGCTCAATATGACAGTCCTATGTTGAGCCACGTGCAAGCTCGATGCAGGACGCCGACACCAAATCATGCCTATGGCCGTGTAATGAATTCATGTTGGGTGCAGGCATAAAGGAAGCGTTTGAGCAGTGTTCATAACATCAAGCTTGCTCCCTTCATCGCAGATGAGTGCATTCAACATCTCAACCTCACACAGACGTTCACTAACAAATTTAAATATCATCCTCGTGAGTCTAGGGTTTCATTTATCCTTTATGATAATGCTTTCACCATGCCTATAGAAGCGTTCTGTGTTGCATGTAAAATTCCATATTGGGGTTCGCTGGACGAACCACCAAAATCTGAGTATGAGTCATTTTTGACTAGTGTCTGTTATGGTGAGGATAGAGGAGTGATACAAGCTAGAATAAAAAGTATACATTTCCCATCAATTCATTACTTTGAACTCTTTAATGGAAAATGCATCGTGGGCAAACAAGATAGCAGCACACTATGTGCCCCTAACTTGAGCCTCATACACACTTCTCTGACAAGAATTAAACGTTATAATCTTGGAGCAATCGTTGCACGGAGTTGCAACGCAATGCTGATAGTGGCCACTTTTATGGAGGGGTTTATACCTCCCGTCTAGCTAAGGAGCTGGGTGTGTCACCTAGGCCTAATGATCCCATTCTACCTACTCAGTACTTAGACTTTGAGACCATGAAGCGCCATAAGTTCATTAAGGCCACAACCACTAACTATAATTAAAACTTGATGTTCAATCAAAAACCCATTGTGCATGTTACTGTGCCTACACCTGCTCTCTTTGATTATCACAGTAAAGGAAGATATTACATTCTTGAGAGCGAGGCCCGCGAGTACGATGCGGCAATCGAGGCTGCTCTAAGGGCTGAGAAGGCCGCACCAAGAGCTTCCGTGAGTTATCACTCTGATTATTATCCAGGCCGCGGGTGGTGATTACCAAGCTAGGCCATTAGCCTAAGCTTGGGGGAGTACGTATTTCCACCGACACTAGCAAGATGCCCGTGCATTGCACGAAACATCAAGATGCATTTTTTTAATAAAACACCTGTTGTGATTGACCCATGCGGGAGTAAGCCCATGTGTCAAAACTAATGATATATCGAGAAAGAGGAGAGATAAGGTGACGCGGAGTGGGGCATGGTGGTGATTGGTAGTCGGATTGGGCGCAGGCATGGGGATGGCGGATGGACGACGCCGGCAGCGGCCACCATGCCAGATTGTTCCAGAGAATTCCCTTTTTAATTGCTCAACAATGAGGTTGTGGGAGATAAGGATGAACATGGGAAGGCCCTATCTGCAAATATGGAGAGAGGTGCGGGTATCTTTTTGCAAAATTGCCATAGTTTGCTTTCTATCCGTCAGATATAGATCAGACGGTCTATATTGCACGATGGCAGGCACACCATCATCACCAACTCAACTTTTTATAAGAGTAGACATAGAGATTACATTCATGTTCACACATTTCATTTCAGTTGTCGGTGTCCACACTTTTCCATTGTATTATCCATGTTAGATTTATTTTCTCGCCTTCTTCTTGTGTGTTTGAAAAACTTTGAGAAAATCCAAAAATATTCTCTTGCTTCTCTTTGTTTTTTTCTAGATTAAATTAGTTGTAGTACTAAAAGAAAATCCAAAAAGATTTCCCATTTCTTCTTTTGCTTGTTGGGAGCTTTCCCATGTAAATAGTTTTTCTCGCTTTTGTTTTTCTTTCTTTTGCTTCCTTTCAAGAAAAACTAAAAAGCCCCAAAAATATTTCGGTGTGTTTCTGTGAAATTCTTTTTTTATTGATTCGTACCAAGGGGAAGACCACAATGAAAATGTTGAGTGGCTCTCGTATGCATTATTGTTGATCTAACAAAGAGCCCATATTATTTTGTGTTCTCCTCTGAATAAAATGTTGCAGATTCCAGCTTAGTCCACGACACTCTTGCACTATTATTATTTTCACATCATTCGGCCGTGCAAGTGAAAGGCAATAATGACGATATTTGATGAAGTGACTGTGGTCGGGAAAAGCGGGTATGAACTCAACTTGTTTTTGGTTTTGTAAATATGTTTAACTCAGTATCCATGATTCAGCATATTATGATTAAACATGTTTGCAATGACAATTAGAGATTATAGTTGGTCATGCCATGCTTAAGTAGCTAGGAGTGGATAATGATTTATCTTGGGTGTCAACATGCATTAAAATGATTGTGATGTAGTATGATGATATGGTATCCACCTGTGAATGTTTCAAGTGGCTTGACTTGCCACATGTTAACGCATGTATAGTTGAATCAAAACCAACATAGCCTCCATGATATTTATGTTCATGGTGTTTATATCCTACTCATGCTAGTATTAAATGTTGATTATTCATAATGCATGTTCATGACTGTTTTCCCTCTCTAGCTGGTCGCTTCTCAATCTAATTTCTAGCCTTCGTCTGTACTAAGCGGGAATACTGCTTGTGCATCAAAATCCTTAAACCAAAGTTATTCCAGATGAGTCCACTATATCTACCTATATGGGGTATTACCCTGCCGTTCCAAGTAAATTTGCATGTGCCACCTCTAAAATTTCAAATGAACATATGTTTTGTGTGCCTGGACCACTCATGGAGCGACAGGGGTGGTCAGTATCTTCCATGCTAAGCGGGTTATTCTCTTGATGAGTGTTTATCCACTCGTCTTTGCATTAGAGGGACCGGTAATAGGGATGCCCAGTCCCTAAATAAAAAATGCAAATAATTAAACAAAACTCCCCTGGACTGTTTTTGGCATGGAAGGCACCCATGGATTCGGTTAGCCATGGCTTGTGTTTGTTGGTGGAGGGGGACTAAACTTTCCATTTACTGCTTGGGAACCGCCGCTAATGTGTTTAGCATGGAAGCTATTGAAAACTCTTGGTCGTAACGTTGACAGGAAGGGTGTAGCTCCCAAAATTATATTTATCTCTGATTTAAGCTTTGAGCTCTAGCACCTTTGCAAATCACTGCTTCCCTCTGCGAAGGGACTATCTATTTACTTTACTTTTATTTTATTTTATTTTTATGTTGAGTCATCACCTTCTGAAACAAGCACCAGACCTGAGAGCACTATTGTCATCCTCATGCATTGTGTATAGTTAATGTTGAATGCATCAGGACCGGATCTCTTCTACCATGAATTACAATGTTTAGTCGCTTCTTGAACTTTGGAGGTGCTCTGCATTTATGTTTTTCGGTCTCAGAAAGGGCTAGCGAGATACCATTATTGTCATGTTATATCATGATTGTTTTGACAAAGTGTTGGCATTTGAAATATTTTATTATTGCTCACTAGTTGATTATGCCATTGATATGAGTAAATATAATTTCTAAGAGTTACCGCTTGCATGCTTAGTTACGATCTTTGCTAAAAATTGGGTGCTATTTATGCATATATATGTAAACAAGAACAAAATAGTTCATAAAGTTTTTCTTTATCACTTTCAGTTCATCAACTGAATTCCTTGAGGACAAGCATTGTGTTAAGCTTGGGGGAGTTGATACGTCTCCATCATATCTACTTTTCCTAACACTTTTGCTCTTGTTATGGACTCTAATTTGCATGATTTGAATGAAACTAACCCGGACAAACGCTGTTTTCAGCAGAACTACCATGGTGTTGATTTTTGTGCAGAAATAGAAGTTATCGTAATTGGACGAAACTTTTTTAAGAATTATTTTGGAATAAATAAAAAAATACTTGAACCAAGACCTACTGAAGGGGGGGGGGGGCAGCTGCCCACAAGGCACCAGGGCGCACCATCCCCCTCTGGCGTGCCCTGGTGGGTAGTGGGGCCCACAAGGCTCCGCTAACCCTAATTCCTATGCTATAAATATTATTTGTCCTAAAAAATAGGAGAGGAAGTTTCATCAGGTTTTACGAGACGGAGCCGCCGCCACCTCCAGTTCTTCATCAGGAGGCCAGATCTAGAGCCCGTTCGGGGCTCCGC
Source organism: Aegilops tauschii subsp. strangulata (assembly GCF_002575655.3). Lineage (NCBI taxonomy): Eukaryota > Viridiplantae > Streptophyta > Magnoliopsida > Poales > Poaceae > Aegilops > Aegilops tauschii. The sequence goes on from NC_053040.3 coordinate 182,988,285, forward strand.
GGAGGGGGATCTTCAGTCTTCGTCATCACCAACCATCCTCTCCATCACCAATTTCACGATGCTCACCGCCGGGAGTGAGTAATTCCTTCGTACGCTCGCTGGTCGGTGAGGAGTTGGATGTGATTCATCATGTAATCGAGTTAGTTTTGTTAGGGCTTGATCCTAGTATCCACTATGTTATGAGATTGATGTTGCTACGACTTTGCTATGCTTAATGCTTGTCACTAGGGCCAGAGTGCCATGATTTCAGATTTGATCCGTTTATGTTTTCACCATTATATCTATGTTCGTGATCCGATCTTGCAAGTTATATGCACCTATTACGTGTTATAATCCATAAACCCCAAGGTGATAATAATTGGGATACTTTCCGGTGATGCCGTAGTTTGAGGAGTTCACGTATTCACTATGTGTTTATGCTTTGTTCCGGTTCTCTATTAAAAGGAGGGCTTAATATCCCTTAGTTTCCATATGGACCCCGCTGCCACGGTATGGTAGGACAAAAGATGTCATGCAAGTTCTTTTCCATAAGCACGTATGACTATTTACGGAATACATGCCTACATTATATTCACTACAGGAAACAGCTTCTTTGCCGTCAGCCACGGCGGACGGCAAAGGCTCGAAAGGCGGACGGCAAAAGGCTCCGGCAAAGAAGGCTACGGTAAACAGCTGCTTTGCCGTCTGCTTCCTGGCGGCGGACGGCAAAGAAGGCGGACGGCAATAATTGCGCTGTCAGTCCGTTAAGTGGCTAACGGCAGACCTTTGCCGTCCGCCGCAGACGGCAAAATTTCTCTGGTCTTTGCCGTCCGCCTTATGATGTCATCTACACGTCACTAGATGGCAGGTTCTTTGTCGTCTGCCACTGATTCTTTGCCGTCTGCCACGGACGGCAAAGTCTTTGCCGTCTGCCACTGTAGGCAAACTGACCAAATGGGTCAGCTCCCAGGAAGCACAGTTGGCTGCCACGTGGCTTCTTTGCCGTCCGCGGCAGACGGCAAAGAGCCCGTTGCCGTCGGTGGCAGACGGCAAAGAGCCTGCATATTGTCTGTTTTTTCTGTTTTTTGTTAAATCCCACAATTTGCACAGAAAATATATATGACATATAGATATATTTCACAGGCATTCATCACATAAACAAGTTCATACATCATTTCATACATAAACAAGGTCCATCCATCATTTCATACATAAACAAGTTCCATCCATCATTTCATACATAAAGAAGTTCCATCCATACATAAAGTAGCACTCCATAGCTAAGGTGACTAGAATGAGAATACAAGAATGAGAAGACAAGAAGAAGAAGAGTAGAACAAGCACTCCATCCAGCACATAATGAAATCTGCAAAATGGCAAAATAAGAAAGTTAGAAATGGATCGTTTTTGAGGTAACTAAGGTGAAATGGATCGTTTTTGAGGTAACTAAGGTGAAATGGATCTTTTTTAGCTCACTTAGGTCAAATGGATCGTTTTTGAGCTAACTTAGTTGAAATGGATCGGTTTTGAGCTAACTTTGTTGAAATGGATCATTTTTGAGCTAATTTAGTTGAAATGGATCATTTTCAGCTAACTTAGGTGAAATGGATCATTTAAGAGCTAATTTAGGTGAAATGGATCGTTTTTTAGCTCACTTAGGTCAAATGGATTGTTTATGAGCTAAATTAGTTGAAATGGATCGTTTATGAGATAACCTAGGTAAGATGGGTCATTTTGGAGTTAACGTAGGTGAAATGGGCCATTTTAAAGCTAACGTAGGTAAAATGGATCATTTAGGAGCTAATCTAGGTAAAATGGGTCATTTTTGAGCTAACTTGGATGAACTGCATCATTTATAAGCTAACCTAGGTAAAATGGGTCATTTTGGAGGAAAATAAGCTAACTCTAGGTCATTATGGTAAGCATATTGGAGGAAATAAAGCTAAGTCTAGGTCTTTATGCATTTGTTAAGCAAAACACTAGAGAAACTTACCGTGATCAGGGAGATGTAGGAGCGGGGTGGCTAGTGCCGCTACCTGGAGAAGGATCGTGCGATGCGTTTCTGGAGTTAAGCTGCAACAAAGATCATTTCCAATGTCTCGTTAGCATTACGACACTCAAATGTTAAGACTACCAACTAATGTCCATTCAAACTAAACTCACCGTGCTCCCAGGAGCAATCACTGGCATCGGCGGAGCGGGCTGACCGGACTTCTCGCACACAGACTGCACATTTGGTTTTCAGAACAGAGTCATACTAGTTAGTAATGAGACTCAAATGTTAAGACCAGCAAGTAATCTGCAGAAGAAACTTACCACAAGGAGCTCGTACATGGCCCTTGCCTGCATGTCATTCCGTGCCCTCTCCTCCTCCATCATCTTTCTCGTCCTCTCCTCCATCTCCCGCTGCCTCTCCGCCGCCTCCGCCAGAAGTTTCTCCGTTCTATCTCTCTCAGTCTGTATAGCAGCCTGCAACACCACTCACATGACCATTTGTAATCATTGATGGAAGCGCACACAATGTAATGGAGAAAGATAACTGAGTACGTATCACTAACCTTGATGGCGAGTTGCACTGGCCGTTCACGAGGCCTTATCTCAGGAGCGGAGCTCGACTGGTGCGCCTTGATCTCCGGGAGAGTGCTAGGACAACGGATAAGTCCATCTCCAATGGCTATGGAGCCATGGGACCTCCCGCCACCAGATATCATCACCAGCTCTGGATCAATGGGAACCTGGCTCGGGTTAAAGTCCTCCCCTTTCCTCGCCTTCCCCTCATCTCTATATCTCACGAGCTTGTTGTGGGAGGAGATGTTGGTGAAGTTGTTTGCATCATCGAGGTCAGAGTGAGAGAAAGCCTTGACTTTCTTGAAAGAGCCAGTGTGGGCCATGGCATACAGGTCGTACACCTCTGGCACCTTATCCGCCTTATTGTGGCGTGCCTGAAAGAGAGAAACAATGAAAATTAGTAATTAAAGGGCTCAAGCTAGCATGATGAATGAATTGCATGAATCATGAAGCAAACCACATACCCAGTTGCGCCCGAACTGATATAAGTTGGAGCTGCCTTGGTGGTGTGGCACACCTTCCATTTGGGCACGTTTGTCCTTGGCCTGGTTGTGGAGGGCTAGCCATTCTTGTGAGCACCACTCATCGACCAACACCTCCCAACAATCCATCCGATCCGCACACCATCTCGGAGGCGCCTAAGTTAGCAAATAGAAACTTGAGCGCTACGGCTAAGAATTACTAAATGAAGGAACTTAAGTAGAAGGCCTTAAGAATTACCTTCATGTACTGCTCCTTACTTAGGAGCTTATCGCGGCACGCCGGCTTGGTCTTCTTGATACCACGCAAGGCGTAGTAGTCTCGAACAGCCTGCACCCGAGCCTCGTGCCGTAAGTTCTAGAGTAGGCGCTTGCAGACGTTCTGGATAACATTTGCGCTGTCCTCCTCGTATCCCTCCTCACACCTGTAGAATGTCTGCAATCAAATGAGACAATATTGATTAGTACAATTAATAACTAGCTAGTTGAAGATTTTGAAATGTGTAAAGGAGAAATTACCCAGAACGTCCTGATCACCATGTCTGCCCTCGTGTCGCACACGACACCGTCGATAATGACATCCGGCGAGGCCGGGGCAGCCACGTAGTGCTCCCAGCTCAACCCAAGCTCTGGAAGCCGACCCTCACCAGGCAACGTGACAAACCCCGGGAAGTTTTGCCGGCAAAGAACTCCAAGGACGGAGTTGGGCCGGCGGACACTATGATGGTGGTCCCAACCCCTGCAGCATGACAAGGCCAACGCATTAGTTATTTGAAGAAACGTGAATGCAGAAGGTACAAAAATATTAAATGCACTTACGTACCTCTCCCCATCAGGGAAGATCAACCACCTCTGCTCGCGGGTCGCCGGCACGGACGGGAGCCGTGTAGCACCACGCTGGTACACGATGCCACCCTCCTCCTCAAGATCAGTCGGCTCCCCGCCATCATCAGCATGGCCACTCGGCTCCTCGGGCTGATCCGGCCAGGTACCCCATCCGGACGTGTGCTCCTCCGGGGTCTCGTGGGCCGAACTCTCGTGGGCCGAAGGCCAGTCGACCCGAGGCTCGTGGGCCCAAGACCCGTGGACCGGAGGCTCGTGGACCGGAGTCCGTGTAGCCTCCTCCTCGGATGAGTCCACCCTAGCAGTCACGTGCTCGGGTGAAACAGCTGGGGGTGGCGGCGAGGAAGGTGCCCTAGCAGTCACCCTACCTCCTCTCCCGCGACCACGTGCCCCACCTCCTCTCTTCCTACCTCGTCCCCTGCTGGGCACCGCGGTCGACGAAGAAGGGCCCGGCGGTGTGGACATACTGTCCAGCAACGCTCGGCGGAGAGGTACGTCTGGAATCGAAGACCTCAGACCACGCGCCGACGAAGAAGGGGCCTTGGCGCGCTCCCGACCAGCGCCCACCATCTTTCAACACCTGCCATGAGAAACAGTAAACGAAATTAGTACAACATAAAAAAAAGACCGACATGAATAATAATATGTGTATCACTTAAGTGTATCATCATCAAGTACAACATTAAAAAATTTAATACCTGACACTACTAATAATCTCGATCAGTATCATCAATAAATGCATAATCATCATCATCACTATAATCAATGACGGGCTCATAGGGTTCAGTGGCATCAACATGTGCAAGGCCACCTTGACGTAATCGGTCAAGCAATGACAGGTCATCCGCAGCAGTAACCTCTTCTTGTTCCGGCTCTTCTTGTTCCTCCTCTGGGGTGATGTCGGATTCACTGTCGCTGTCTACTTCAATGTTTTGGGGTGAAGTATAGCGGTTCTTGAAACGCTTTTTGGAAAGACGTGTCTCTTGGAAGAATTCTCCTTCATATGTGTCTGGGTTAATGTGAGGTTCATAATCCTCTTCCTTTGGGGGAGATAGTCTAGCACGTGGCGGCACTTCATAAACGACATCCCAACCTTTCAAATTTGGATTAGTTTGGCAGGCCCACGGTAGATAGAATACTTGGGTCGCCTGTTGAGCCGTAATATAGACATCAGGAACATCTAAATGGGTGCTTTGGTTGATTTCAACTAGCCCTATATGTTCATGAGTCCTTCTAGTCTCCTTCGGCTGAAACCAATAACATTTGAAGACTACGACATTCGGTGGGTTTTCACCATAGAATAGAAGTTCATAAATTGCTTCAACTCTCCCATAATACTCGGTACCTCCTTCGCCGATAGCAGATACACAACAATTTGTAGACTTTCGGTCGGCCATAGATAGCTCTTTGCCATAGGTACGAAAGCGATACCCATTGATGTCGTATTTGTCAAATGAACGGACCTTATAGTCAAAACCATTAGCGACTTGTCTCAATTCGGCGTCCATAGACTCTGAATTAGCCTACAAGTTTAATATGAAAGGATTGTTGCATTACGCACAAATTAGCGAATGAAACCGGGATAGCCGCCTACAAATTAGCCTACAAGTCTAATAGAAATTACCGTTTGTTTGAACCAAGAGATGAAACCGGGATAGCCGCCTCCTTGCTTTGCGAGAAGCTCATACTCTTCGACAGAATCCTTTTGGATCACCGCTCCATACGAGAATAAGGCGACGTATCGACTGTATGAAATATCCAGGAATAAGAGCAGTTCAAAGGAAATAGAAGTTGCGAAACTATGTACCGAGAACTTACTCGATGTACGGCCGCACTTCTATCAGGTTGTTGAAGATATACAACGAAATGGTCCGCCATTGTTCGTTATCCAAAGATACTGGATTTGAAACACTGGCTGGTGCGAGATTCCCTTTGAATAGGCTGAGGTTGGATCCACCCTTTTTAGGGTCGTCAGCATTGTACCGAGGCTTCAGATTATGCAAATGACGATTTTTGGCTTCGTAGTGTGCTGTCACGAAGTTTGCCGCCTCCTCAGTGATGAATGCCTCAGCCATCGATGCTTCAATTCTACGTTTATTTTTACATTTTTGGCGAAGTGTCTTCTGCATCCTCTCAGTTGGGTAGCACCAACGATTTTGCACGGGCCCCCCCAATCTTGCCTCGGTCGGGAGATGCAAAATCAAATGTTGCATTGGATTAAAGAAGCCCGGTGGAAAGATCTTCTCTAACTTGCAGATCAACTCCGGCGCCAACTCTTCCATTTCTTCTAGCACGCCAGGCGATAGTTCTTTCGCACAAAGAACACGGAAGAAATAGCTGAGTTCTGCCAGTACTAGCCATTCATCCTCAGGGATGAAGCCACGCAACATCACCGGCATTACCCGCTCAATCCATATGTGCCAATCATGACTCTTGAGACCAAATATCTTCAATTTATCAAGACTGGCCCCCCTCTGTAGATTCGCTGCATACCCATCGGGGAACATCAACTGCATTTTCACCCACAAGATAATTTCCCTCATAGCTGGCCTTCCAAGATTGAACCATGCCTTTGGCTTCGTCCAGTTCTGCTTTCCTTTCGGTTCTTTCATGTTTTGTAACGGCCTGTCACATAGCGCCTCCAGATCGACTCTAGCCTTAGTATTATCCTTTGACTTCCCATCTATGCCGAACAATGTACCAAAAAGTGCCTCGGCGATATTCTTCTCAGTGTGCATCACGTCGATGTTGTGTGGGCAAAGGAGGTCTTTGAAGTAAGGCAGATCCCATAAGCATGTTTTGTGAGTCCAGGCGTGCTTAGAATTATACCCCTTGAAGTACCCTAGACGCTCTGGATCCGGCTCGAGAGCGTTTAACTGATTCAGGGTCTGTTGGCCTGTCAATGCATGTGGTGCAGAGTTTTTGTCAACTCTACCTCTGATGAAGTTCTTCTTGTCTTTCCTGAACTTATGGCGAGGATTCAGGAATTGTCTATGCATGTCGAAGCAAGAAAACTTGCGACCGGCCTGAAGCCAACGAAACTCAAGAGCTCCCTTGCATGTGGGGCACGGGAACCTTCCATGCACACACCAGCCAACGAATAGCGCATACGCCGGCAAGTCATGCGTCGAGTACATGTACCAGACACGCATTATGAAGTTCCGTTTGCTATAGGCATCGTATGTCTTGAACCCATTATCCCAGGCTTCTTGCAATTCGTCCTTAAGCGGTTGCATATACACATTCATATTTTTCCCCGGATAGTTGGGCCCTGGAATTATCAACGTCAGGAAAATGTTCTTTCTTTGCATAATCTGTCCGGGGGGGGGGGGGGAGATTGAGTGGAAATACAAATACGGGCCAACAACTGTATTGGGCTGCCGTCATACCAAACACACTGAACCCATCCGTGCTGATGCCGACTCGAGGATGCCTCGGATCTGCCGCTTTGTCACCATGTAATTCATCAAACTTTTTCCACGCAACACCATCCGATGTGTGTACAATCATCAGATTCCCATCTGCATCTAGTTTGGTTCTTTTGCCCGTTTTGTGCCATGTCATCTGTCTGGCCGTCTCTTCGACCATGAAAAGACGTTGAAGTCTTGGTACGATTGGCATATACCGAAGAACACTAACGGGGATTTTGGTCTGTGTCTTCTCACCCATACCGTTGTCTACCACAACATACCTGGAAGACTTGCAAATGGGACAACAGTTCAAGTCCGCATAGTCAAGCCTAAACAAGACACATCCTTTCTCACAGGCATGTATCTTATCATAGGGCATCTTCAGTGCACGGAGGATTTTGTCCGACTGGTACAGGTTTGCAGGCATTACATGGCCTTTGGGTAGAAAGCGTCCAAATACTGTCATCATTGCATCGTAGCATTCTCTGCCCAAGTTGAACTGAGCCTTCAGAGCCATTACTTGTGAGATGGCATCCAACTGACAAAGCTCAGTGTGCTCATGGAGCGGACGTTTTGAAGACTCCAACATTTCATTGAAGGCCTTTGCAGATTCCTCCATCTCCTCGTCCGAATCCCGAGCATCATCAAAGTCTTGCACCATGTTTTCCATACCGGTACCATGCTCGTCGGTGCGACGACGATCCACCTCAGCTCGGTCACGTTGGGCAGACTCACCATGAAATGTCCACACCGTATAATCGGGCGTAAAACCACTCTTCTGCAGGTGTTTGCCCATTTCAGCCTCTGTCCTCTTTTGCCAATTGCCGCACCGTAAACAGGGGCACCAGGTTTTCCTCTGGCCATTTGCAAATGCGGCTCGCACAAACCCCTTGGTTTTTGTGAACCATTCAGTGCTCCATTTGTTCTGACCAGTGTGACCGGTGTACATCCACGCACGATCACTCATCTTGACTTTCAGAGCTACTAGACACACAACAAATATATATATATATATATATATATAATTCACCATGTATGTATTCATCAGTTGATCTACTTTGTCAATTTTATTACGTCCATGCAACCTACACTCTAATAGGTAATGATAGGTCCTAATCCCACCCGAGTATGTTTAGATTGGGTTCATTTTCCCATGCTATGCCCCGGATCCTACGCAAAATTTCGGCAGCACCTCCCCGCTGTTCTCCTGATACACGTCTCTGCAATAAACAGAGAGGATGTGTACCCGGAGAACAACAGGGGAGGCACTGACGAAATTTATGCGTCGGATCCGGAGCAAAGCATATGGGAAAACGAACCCAATCTAAACATACTCGGGCTGTCCATGGATAGCGTTGGACAATTCGAAAGAATCAAGGTTATAAATATGCAAATGCATGCATATTTATAACTATGACGCTTTCGAACGGGAGACACATATTGGTTACGCATACTGATGATTCAAGACACATATATATCTAGCTATCAAGTTTCATCGGAATAGATCAAATAATTAATGGGGGAGGAGGACATGTCATTTGTGCTCACCCACGAACGAAGGGGCAGAGCTCGTCAAACGCACGGCGAGGTCGTCGAACACCAAACCTCGCAGCGATGAAATAACTGCACATTTAAAACTACCCGATCAACACAATTATATATGATGTTTTTCATAACAAAATCGAAAGATATATGACCTAACTAATAATTCACAAATATATGACCCCGTCGGCTTCTGGAAGGCCAAAGAACACCTTTTCGGGGTCGGGGTCTCGGGGTCGGGGTGTCGGGTCGGGGTGCCGGGTCGGGGTCGGGGTGCCGTGTCGGTGTCGGGGTCGGGGTGTCGGGTCAGGCTCGGGGTCGGGGTGTCGGGGTCGGGGTCGGGGTCGGGGTCGGGGTCTCGGGGTCGGGGTGTCGGGGTGTCGGTGGTGTCGTGTCGGGGGTCGGGGTGTCGTGCCGGTCTCGGGGTGCCGTGTCGGGGTCGGGGTGTCGTGTCGGTCTCGGGGTGCCGTGTCGGGGTCGGGGTCTCGGGGTCGGGGTGTCGGGTCGGGGTGCCGGGTCGGGGTCGGGGTGTCGTGTCAGTGTCGGGGTCGGGGTGTCGGGTCAGGCTCGGGGTCGGGGTGTCGGGGTCGGGGTCGGGGTCGGGGTCGGGGTCTCGGGGTCGGGGTGTCGGGGGTGTCGTGTCGGGGGTCGGGGTGTCGTGTCAGTCTCGGGGTGCCGTGTCGGGGTCGGGGTGTCGTGTCGGTCTCGGGGTGCCGTGTCGGGGTCGGGGTCTCGGGGTCGGGGTGCCGGGTCGGGGTCGGGGTGCCGTGTCGGTGTCGGGGTGTCGGCTCAGGCTCGGGGTCGGGGTGTCGGGGTCGGGGTCGGGGTCGGGGTCTCGGGGTCGGGGTGTCGGGGGTGTCGTGTCGGGGGTCGGGGTGTCGTGTCGGTGTCGGGGGTCGGGGTCGGGGTGCCGTGTCGGTGTCGGGGTCGGGGTGTCGGGTCAGGCTCGGGGTCGGGGTGTCGGGGTCGGGGTCGGGGTCGGGGTCGGGTTCTCGGGGTCGGGGTGTCGGGGGTGTCGTGTCGGGGGTCGGGGTGTCGTGTAGGTGTCGGGGTGCCGTGTCGGTGTCGGGGTGCCGTGTCGGGGTCGGGGTGCTGTTTCGGGGTCGGGGCTTCGGTGTGTCTCCTCCTCCTCCTCTTCTTCTTCTTCTTCTTCTTCTTCTTCTTCTTCTTCTTCTTCTTCTTCTTCTTCTTCTTCTTCTTCTTCTTCTTCTTCTTCTTCTTCTCTCCTCCTCCTCCTCCTCCTCCTCCTCTTCTTCTTCTTCTTCTTCTTCTTCTTCTTCTTCTTCTTCTTCTTTCTCCTCCTCCTCCTCCTCCTCCTCCTCTTCTTCTTCTTCTTCTTCTTCTTCTTCTTCTTCTTCTTCTTCTTCTTCTTCTTCTTCTTCTTCTTCTTCTTCTCCTCCTCCTCCTCCTCCTCCTCCTCCTCCTCCTCCTCCTCCTCCTCCTCCTCCTCTTCTTCTTCTTCTTCTTCTTCTTCTTCCCCCTTCTACTTAACCTAAACCTAAACTAACCTAAACTAAAAACCTAAACTAATTAAAACTAAACTATTTAAACTAATTAAACCTAAACTTAAACAGAAAAAAACAAAAAAACAGAAAAAAAACAAAAAAACAGAAAAAAGGGAGGAGGGGCTCACTGTGGGGGGCGGCGATGGGTCGGGGAGGGGCCGGCGACGGAGGGCCGGGGCGGGGCGGTGGAGGAGGCGGGGCGGCGGGGGCCCGGCCGGCGGGGGCCCGGCCGGCGGGGGGCCGGGGCGGCGGGGGGGGATGGGGGGCGGGGCGGTGGAGGAGGCGGCGGGGGGCCGGGACGGCGAGGGGCCGTGGCGGCTGTGGGCCGGGGCGGCGGCGGGGCGGCGGGGGGCCGGGGCGGGGCGGCGGTGGGGCGGCGGGGGGCCGGGGCGGGGGGGGGGGGCGACGGGGCGGTGGGGCGGCGGGGCGACGGGGCGGCGGGGGCGACGGGGCGGCGGCGGCGGCGGGGTGGGAGGAGAAGGGCGCGAGGACGAAGTGAGTAACGGGCGGGGGGTACGTGCCGTTAGTCAAGTGCCTTCTTTGTCGTCCGCCAGCCTTTGCCGTCCGCCTTTTTGCCTCTTTGCCGTCTGCTAGCGGACGGCAAAGAGGTGGGCCGTTATGATTTTTTCAAACGAGCGGGGGCTGGGGGCCACCACACTCTTTGCCGTCTGCCAGCGGACGGCAAAGATTCTTTGCCGTCCGCTGGCAGACGGCAAAGAGCTGGCAGATGGCAAAGAGCTTCTTTGCCGTCAGCCTCTTCTTTGCCGTCTGTTTATGTGTAGCTGATGGCAAAGAGCCTCTTTGCCGTCAGCTAGCAGACGGCAAAGAGCTGGCAGATGGCAAATTAGCTGATTCCAGTAGTGATTTATGAACTGGAGCTAGTTCTGTGTCATGCTAGATTATGACTATTATATGATGAATATTATCCAACGTAATCACCGATCCAATGCCTACGAGTTTTCCACATATTGATCTTGCTAAGTTACTATTGCTATTGCTACAGTTACAACTGCTACAAAATTGTTACTGCTGTTACCGTTACCACTGTTACCGTTACCACTACTATCAAACTATCATATTACTGTGCTACAGATCACTTTGTTGCAGATACTTAATCTATAGGTGTGGTTGAATTTACAACTCAACTGCTAATACTTACAAATATTCTTTGGCTCCCCTTGTGCCGAATCTATAAATTTGGGTTGAATACTCTACCCTCGAAAACTGTTGCGATCTCATATGCTTGTGGGTTATCAGTCGTCTGCCAGTCTGATCAGAGGCGAAGAGGAGATGAGGATCCGGTCAGAAGCGCTCTACCATGGAAAATTGGTCACTTTCCATGAAAATACTTGGGGCTACAGCTAAGCATCAGACAACTTACATGCGCAGAGTGGCAGCCCATGGTTGACGCGACACTCAAAATATTGCCTGGATGGCAACGAGGGATGGTGACCAGGCCGGGTCGGCTGATTTTGGTTAATCAAGTCATGCGTGCCCGTGGCACACATCACTTAATTGTGGCCGAAGCTCCCAAGTGGGCACTGGAGAGGATTGACAAGGGATGTCAGGCGTTTTTCTGGGCAGGCTCGGATGAGATTCAGGGAGGCAAATGTGTAGTATCCTGGAAGCGAGTATGCCGACCCAAATATCTCGGTGGATTGGGTGTGATCGATCTGCAAAAACAAGGCATCACACTCAGAATGCGATGGGAGTGATTGCTTGTATCTGCGTTGGTATTTCCCCGAAGAGGAGAGGATGATGCAACACAACAACGGTAAGTATTTCCCTCAGTTATGATACCGAGGTTATCAATCCAGTAGGAGAACCAAGCAACTCTATGTAAACGGTACCTGCACACAAATAACAAATACTTGCAACCCAACGCATAAGAGGGGTTGTTAATCCCTCCCCGGTATTGAGATGGATTAAATTGTATGAGATTGGATAAATAGATCTGACAAAAACACAAAATAAAATAAATAAAGAAAAAGTGCAGCAAGGTATTTTTGGGTTTTGGGAATAATAGATCTGAAAAAAATATGACAGGAAATAGACTCGGGGGGCCGTAGATTTCACTAGTGGCTTCTCTCGAGAAAATAGCATACGATGGGTAAACAAATTACTGTTGGGCAATTGATAGAAGAGCAAATAATTATGACGATATCAAGGCAATGATCATGTATATAGGCATCACATCCAAGATTAGTAGACAAGACTCCTGCCTGCATCTACTACTATTAATCCACACATCGACCGCTATCCAGCATGCATCTAGTGTATTAAGTTCATGGCGAAATGGAGTAAATGCAATAAGAACGATGGCATGATGTAGACACGATCTATTCATGTAGGAATAGACCCCATCGTTTTAGCCTTAATAGCAACGGTACATGCGTGCCTCGCTACCCCTTCTGTCACTAGTTGAGGACACCGCAAGATCGAACCCATCACAAAGCACCTCTTCCCATTGCAAGAAAAATCAATCTATTTGGTCAAACCAAACCAAAATTTCGGAGAAGAAATGAGAGGCTATAATAATCATGCATATAGTAGATCAAAGAAGACTCAAATAATATTCATAGCTAGATCTGATCATAAACTCGCAATTCATCGGATCCCAACAAACACACCGCAAAAAGTCATTACATCAAATAGATCTCCAAGAACATCGAGGAGAATATTGTACTGAGAATCGAAAAGAGAGAAGAAGCCATCTAGCTACTGCCTACGGACCCGTAGGTCTGTGGTAAACTAGTCACGCATCATCGAAGGAGCACCCATGAGGATGATGAACCCCTCCATGATCATGTCCCCCTCCGGCAAGGTGCCGGAATAGGGCTCTTGATGGATCTCGTGGTTCTTGAACTTGCGGCGGCTGGAATTGTTTTTCGTCAACTCCCCTAGGGTTTTTGGAATATTTGGGTATTTATAGAGTTGAGAGGTGGTGGAAAGGACTCCCGTGGGCCCCACTACCCACCTGGGTGCGCCAGGGGCCTCTGGCACGCCCGGGTGTATTGTGGGCCCCACGGGCCTCCCCTCTGGTACTTCCTTGGCTCCCAAGTTGTTTTCTGGACAGAAAAATCTCCAAAAAGTTTCGTGGTATTTGGACTTCGTTTGGTACTAATATTCCGTGAAGTAAAAAACAAGCAAAAAACAACAACTGGCATTAGACACTATGTCAATAGGTTATTCTCAAATAGTTATATAAAGTTCCTATAAAACGAATGTAAAACATCCAAGAATGATAATATAACAACATGAAACAATCAAAAACTATAGATACGTTTGAGACGTATCAACATCCCCAAGGTTAATTCCTGCTCGTCCCCAAGTAGGTAAATGATAAAATAGAATTTTTGATGTGGAATGCTGCCTAACATGTTCGTCACATATTCTTTTCTTTTGTACCATGGACATTTGGACTCTTAGATGATTCAAGCAATAGTCTATATTTGACATGAAGATTTCAATACTCAAGCAACCATGTCTTTCAAAATATCAACACTAAAGAAAGTTATCCCTAGCCTATGATGCTCAATCATTTATCCATTCATGAAACACACTCGAATATTAGCTACATCCAATGCACAAGTATGATCATAGTGCTCCCTAGTTGGTGCTTTATAAGAGAAGATGGAGACTCAAATAAAAATAAAATTGCATAAGGTAAATAGATAGGCCCTTCGCAGAGGGAAGCAGAGATTTGTAGAGGTGCTAGAGCTCGAGGCTTAAATTGAGAGATAACAATATTTTGAGAGGCATACTTTTCCCGTCAACGAAAACGACCGTGAATTCCCAATACTTTCCATGCTAGATACATCATAGGCCGTTCCCAAACATAAAATAAAGTTTATACCTTTTTCCGCCATTCTTTTCACAATCCCTGGCTAGCCGTATCCACGGGTGCCTTCCATACCAACACTTTCCAAGGAATTTATTATTTGACAACACAAAGTAAATTTCTTTTTAATTTCGGGACTGGGCATCCCTATTACCGCCACACTCCCGTGCAATGACCAGTGAATAAACACTCATCTTGAGAATAACACATCTAGCATGGAAAAATATTGGCCACCCTCTGCCGCTTAATGAGCGGTACAGGCACACAAAATGGAAATTCATTTTTAAAATTAGAGTTGGCACATACAAAATTACTTGGAACGACACAGAAATACCACATATAGGTAGGTATGGTGGACTCATATGGCACAACTTGGTTTAAGGATTTTGGATGCACAAGTAGTATTCCTACTTAGTACAAGGAAAGGCTAGCAAATAGATTGAGAAGCAACCAACCAAGAAACGAAAATTCTCATAAACGAGCATTAAGCATAACTTACACCGAATAATGCACCACAAGAAGGATGTAATTTCATTGCATAACTATCGACTTTCGTGCTTGCATAGGGAATCACAAACCTTAACACCAATATTCTTACTAAAGCATAATTACTCACCAACATGACTCACATATTTCTATCATCATATCTCAAAACTATTACAAAGAATCAAGTTTATAATATCCAATGATCTTCATGAAAGTTTTTATCATATCCCTGTTGAATATCTATCACTTTGGGACTAGTTTCATATATTACCATTGCTGATAACAAGCTCTCAAACAAATTTAAATGAAGAACATGAGCATAAATAATTTTTTACATCTCTCAAAATAATATAAGTGAAGCATGAGATAATTTCTTCAAAAATTTAATAACTCTCAATTTGATCTAAATGAAGCATGAGAGTATTTCTTTCAAAATTAAAGCACCACCGTGCTAAAAAAGATATAAGTGAAGCACTAGAGCAATTCCATAGCTCAAAAAGTTGAAGTGAAGCACAAAGAGCAATTCTAACAAATCATAGCATCATTATGGCTTTCTCAAATAGGTGTGTCAAGCAAGGATAATTGTGACAAACTAAAAAGCAAAACAAGCAAAGACTCATATAATACAAGACGCTACAAGCAAAACTCATGATATGTGACGAATAAAAATATAGCTCCAAGTAAAATTACCGATGGTTGTTAGAAGAAAGAGGGGATGTCTTCCGGGGCATCCCCAAGCTTAGTTGTTTGGTTCTCCTTGAATATTACCTTGGGGTGCCATGGGCATCCCCAAGCTTAAGCTCTTTTCACTCCTTATTCCTTCATCCATCGTGATCTCACCCAAAACTTGAAAACTTTAATCACACAAAACTCAACAAAAACCTTCATGAGATCCGTTAGTATAATAAAGCAAATCACCACTTTAAGTACTGTTGCAACCCGATTCATATTTTATTATTGCATTATACCTATTGTATTCTAACTTTACCATGGCTTATACCCCCCTCGATATAATCCATAGATTCATCAAAATAAGCACACAATGCAACGGAAACAGAAACTGTCAAAAACAGAACAATCCGTAGTAATTTGGACTCTAACCATACTTTTGTAACTCCGAAAATTCTGAAAAATTAGGAAAACATACGCAATTTGTATACCGATCTTGTGTAAAAATATTCATAATTTTTCATTGCTTTTGTGATATTTAAAAAATTCTGCTACTGGACGCAAAAGTTTTTGTTTTTCAACAAGATCAAATCAACTATCACCCAACATGATCCCAAAGGATTTACTTGGCACAAACACTAATTAAAATATGAAAAACACAATCATAATAGTAGCATAATTGTATCAACACTCAAGAACAGAAAGAAAACGGAAAAAAATAAATTTTATTCGTTGGGTTGTCTCCCAACAAGCGTTATTGTTTTATGCCCCTAGCTAGGCATAATGCATAGATTCAAGTATTGTCATATTTAGTTTTTGATCCATAGGTTTCCCTCATGATTGATTCATATGGTGGCTTAATACTTGTTCTAGGGAAGTGTTCCATACCATTTCTCAGTGAAATTGGAATTTAATATTGCCTTCTTTCATATCAATCACGGCACCTATAGTTCGTAAAAACGGTCTACCAAGTATGATTGGACAAGACGGATTGCAATCAATATCAAGAACAATAAAATCAATGGGCACATAGTTCCTATTTGCAAGAATAAGAGCATCATTAATTCTTCCCAAAGGCTTTTTAATAGTAGAATCCGCCAAGTGCAAATTAAGAGAACACTCTTCAATATTGGTAAAACCAAGCACATCACAAAGAGATTTCAGAATTGTGGAAACACTAGCACCCAAATCACATAAAACAAAGCACTCATAATTTTTAATCTTGACTTTAATGGTAGGTTCCCACTCATCATATAATTTTCTAGGAATTGAAATCTTCAATTCCAGCTTTTCTTCTAAAGCTTTCATCATCGCTTCTACAATATGTTTAGTAAAAAATTTATTTTGTTCATAGGCATTGGGTGAATTTATCATGGATTGCAACAAAGAAATACATTCAATCATAGAGAAATTATCATAACTAAAATCTTTGTAATCCAAAAGAGTGGGCACATCGCTAGTTAAAGTTTTGACCTCTCCAAACCCACTTTTATCAAAAATTTCAACAAGATTTTCACCCTCTGAATTATGAGGACACCCTCTAGATAAAGTTGGCTCTTCTCCAGTCCTCTTTTCATCAAGTTTAATATTACTAAACAAGGAATCAATAGAAGAAACACCAATCATGTTAGGATCTTCATCATCATTATCCTCTAGAGAAACTGGCTTAGCGGCCATTTGATTTACTAGTGTAGCTTGTGCATCGGATATTTTACCTAGTAAATTTTCAGCATGAGTATGCTTAGATTGGAGATTAGAAAATTCTCTACTAACATGATCAAGTTGTTTTGTTATAGCATCTAGCACAATAGAGTGTTCCTTCAGCTCTTCGGTGAAAAACTTATTATGCCCAAATTTTATAGTAATATATTCCTTGGTACTTTTCTCAATCTCAAGCAAAATGTTGGAATAAGGAACATCATAATATTTTCTTTGAGACATCGTGACTACGCAATCAAGATTGCAAGCAAACAAGAGATCTAACGAGAAAAAGACAAACAGAAAAGAAGGCAAATAAAAAGGTAAAAAATGTGAAGTGGGGGAGATGAAAACGAGAGGCAAATGTCAAATAAAGTAATTGCAAGGAGATGAGATTTGTGATCAGGAACCTGATAAATGTTGATGATGTCTCCCCGCCAACGCGCCAGAAATTCTTCCTGATTGCTTGTATGTGTGTTGGTATTTCCCCGAAGAGGAGAAGATGATGCAGCACAACAACGGTAAGTATTTCCCTCAGTTATGAAACCAAGGT
The DNA here is from genome assembly GCF_002575655.3 of Aegilops tauschii subsp. strangulata. NCBI lineage: Eukaryota > Viridiplantae > Streptophyta > Magnoliopsida > Poales > Poaceae > Aegilops > Aegilops tauschii. Next base: position 183,005,858 of record NC_053040.3, read on the forward strand.
TATCAATCTAGTAGGAGAACCAAGCAACACTATGTAAACGGTACCTGCACAAAAAATAACAAATACTGGCAACCCAACGCGTAAGATGGGTTGTCAATCCCTCCCCGGTATTGAGATAGAATAAATTGTATGAGATTGGATAAATAGATCTGAAAAAAACATAAAATAAAATAAATAAATAAAAAGTGCAGCAAGGTATTTTTGGGTTTTTAAAATAATAAATCTGAAAACAATATGATAGTAAATAGACCCGGGGCCGTAGATTTCACTAGTGGCTTCTCTCAAGAAAATAGCATACGGTGGGTAAACAAATTACTGTTGGGCAATTGATAGAAGAGCAAATAATTATGATGATATCCAAGGCAATGATCATGTATATAAGCATCATGTCTAAGATTAGTGAAGCAAATATGCCCTAGAGGCAATAATAAAGTTGTTATTTATATTTCCTTATATCATGATAAATGTTTATTATTCATGCTAGAATTGTATTAACTGGAAACTTAGTATATGTGTGAATACATAGACAAAACAGAGTGTCCCTAGTATGCCTCTACTTGACTAGCTCGTTATTCAAAGATGGTTATGTTTCCTGACCATAGACATGTGTTGGCATTTGATGAACGGGATCACATCATTAGAGAATGATGTGATGGACAAGACCCATCCATTAGCTTAGCACTATGATCGTTTAGTTTATTGCTATTGCTTTCTTCATGACTTATACATGTTCCTATGACTATGAGATTATGCAACTCCCGAATACCGGAGGAACACTTAGTGTGCTATCAAACGTCACAACGTAACTGGGTGATTATAAAGATGCTCTACAGGTGTCTCTGATGGTGTTTGTTGAGTTGGCATTGATCGAGATTAGCATTTGTCACTCCGATTGTCGGAGAGGTATCTCTGGGCCCTCTCAGTAATGCACATCACTATAAGCCTTGCAAGCAATGTGACTAATGAGTTAGTTGCGGAATGATGCATTACGGAACGAGAAAGAGACTTGCCGGTAACGAGATTGAACTATAAGCCTTGCAAGCAATGTGACTAATGAGTTAGTTGCGGAATGATGCATTAAGGAACGAGTAAAGAGACTTGCCAGTAACGAGATTGAACTAGGTATGATGATACCGACGATCGAATCTCGGGCAAATAACATACCGATGACAAAGGGAACAACGTATGTTGTTATGCGGTTTGACCGATAAAGATCTTCGTAGAACATGTAGGAACCAATATGAGCATCCAGGTTCCGCTATTGGTTATTGACCGGAGATGAGTCTCGGTCATGTCTACATAGTTCTCGAACCCGTAGGGTCCGCACGCTTAACGGTCGATGACGATCAGTATTATGAGTTTATGTGTTTTGATGTACCGAAGGTTGTTCGGAGTCCCGGATGTGATCACGGACATGACGAGAAGTCTCGAAATGGTCAAGACATAAATATTGATATATTGGACCATGTTATTCGGACACCGGAAGTGTTCCGGGAGGTTTCGGATAAAACCGGAGTGTCGGAGGGTTACCGGAACCCCCCCCGGGAAGTTATTGGGCCCTTAGTGGGCTTTAGGGGAGAGAGAGGGCAGCAGCCAGGAGGTGGCCCCCCCAAGGGAGTCCGAATTGGACTAGGGGAGGGGGCGCGACCCCTCTTTCCCTCTCCCTCCCCCTCTCCTTCCTCCCCCCTCCTAGTAGGACTAGGAAAGGAGGATTCCTACTCCTACTAGGAGGAGGATTCCTCCCCCTTGGCGCGCCCATGATGGCCGGCCGGACTCCCCCTCCCTCCTTTATATACGTGGGGAAGGGGGCACCCTAGAACACACAAGTTGATTCTTTTTAGCCGTGTGCGGTGCCCCCCTCCACAGATTTCCACCTCGGTCATATCGTTGCAGTGCTTAGGCGAAGCCCTGCGCCGGTAGCTTCATCATCACGGTCACCATGCCGTCGTGCTGACGAAACTCTCCCTCGACCTCAGCTGGATCTAGAGTTCGCGGGACGTCACCGAGCTGAACGTGTGCAGATCGCGGAGGTGCCGTACCTTTGGTGCTAGGATCGGTCGGATCGTGAAGACGTACGACTACATCAACCGCGTTGTCATAACGCTTCCGCTTACGGTCTATGAGGGTACGTAGACAACACTCTCCCCTCTCGTTGCTATGCATCACCTAGATGGATCTTGCGTGTGCGTAGGAATTTTTTTGAAATTACTGCGTTCCCCAACAATTAGTAGACCGACTCCTGCCTGCATCTACTACTATTACTCCACACATCGACCGCTATCCAGCATGCATCTAGTGTATTAAGTTCATGGAGAAACGGAGTAATGCAATAAGAACGATGACATGATGTAGACAAGCTCTATTCATGTAGGAATAGACCCCATCTTTTTATCCTTAATAGCAATGATACATGCATGCCTCGCTACCCCTTCTATCACTGGGTGAGGACACCGCAAGATCGAACCCATCACAAAACACATCTTCCCATTGCAAGAAAAATCAATCTAGTTGGCCAAACCAAACAAAAGTTTCGGAGAAAAACTACGAGGCTGTAATAATCATGCATATAGGAGATCAAAGAAGACTCAGATAATATTCATAGATAGATCTGATCATAAACTCGCAATTCATCGGATCCCAACAAACACACCGCAAAAAGTCATTACATCAAATAGATCGCCAAGAACATCGAGGAGAATATTGTATTGAGAATCAAAAAGAGAGAAGAAGCCATATAGCTACTGCCTACGGACCCGTAGGTCTATGGTAAACTACGAACGCATCATCGAAGGAGCACCAATGAGGATGATGAACCCCTCCGTGATCGTGTTCCCCTCGGGCAAGGTGCTGAAATAGGGCTCTAGATTGGATCTCGTGGTTCTGGAACTTGTGGCAGCTGGAATTATTTTTCATCGACTCCCATAGGGTTTTTGGAATATTTGGGTATTTATAGAGCTGAGAAGCGGCGGAAAGGACTGCTGTGGGCCCCACTACCCACCTGGGCGCGCCAGGGTCCTCTGGCGCGTCCTGGTGTCTTGTGGGCCCCACAGGCCTCCCCTCTGGTACTCCCTTGGCTCCCAAGTTCTCTTCTGGGCAGGAAAAAATCTCCAAAAAGTTTCATGGCATTTGGACTTCGTTTGGTACTGATATTCTGCGAAGGAAAAAACAGCAACTGGCACTATGTCAATAGGTTAGTCCCCAAAAATGATATAAAGTTACTGTAAAATGAATCTAAAACATCCAAGAATGATAATATAACATCATGGAAAAATAAAAGATTGTAGATATGTTGGAGACGTATCAGGGAGTGGCTCAGAAGATCTGACGCGGCTAGACCATGGCAGGGACTGAAACCAACGGCAGATAAGCAGGTGATGGAGTCGTTTGCGAGCCTCGTCCAGTGGCAGATTGGAGATGGGAAAAAGACTCTGTTTTGGAGAGGCAGATGTATCCGAGGATATAGGATTGAGGAGATCGCCCCACTGGTGGCCGCCAAGGTGAGGACCCAAGTGGCTAACAGGAGGTCCATCCAGGATGGCTTAGCTCTACATGCCTGGACCAATGATGTCGTGGCTGGCATGGACACGGAAGGCCTTGTGCAGTTCATACAGTTATGGGAGGTACTGACGGAGGTTCGCCTAACTTTGGGTGCCGAGGATAATCCAATCTGGGCATGGACAGAGTAAGGAGATTACTCTGCTGCATCGGCATACATGATGTTGTGTGAAGGGGGGGATCAGATTCCAGCTGTCTTCTGCCATCTGGAAGAATGGTGCGCCACTAGCTTGCAAGATCTTCATGTGGCTGGCCGTGCAATATAGGCTTTGGACTTCAGATAGAAGATTCAGGCATGGTCTGCAAGACCGAACATCTCCTTGCTTCTTGTGTGATCAAGAGGAGGACACGGTGGACCACATCCTATTACACTGTGGGTTCACCAAGCAAGTATGGTTCCAGTGCTTCTCTAAGGCATGGATCAATTTGACACTGCTGCCTACGGGGCAGGCAAGCCTGCAGGAATGGTGGGCAACGGTGAGAAAGTGAGCTCCAATGACAAGGAGGAAAGGATTTGACACTTTCATAGCCCTCATATGTTGGTGTCTCTGGAAGCAAAGGAATGGTAGGGTGTTTGGTGGAGTCAGGATCCTCAATGAATGGGGCATGACAGATTTAGTCTTCCAAGAGCTAAAGCTTTGGGTTAAGGCAGGAGCTACAGGAGTTCAACAATTTATTGAGTAATCGCGTTAGGATTAGGAGTAGGAGAAGGGTGGGGCACATGCACGGGCTTGTTGTGTCCTCCACATTGTAATCTCTTGTAAATATTTTCTGCCCTCTATAAAGCTAAGGTACACTATTGGCGTACTCTCGAAAAAGAAATATATATTTGAAGTTCTAGTTTTGTTCCAAGTCACAAACTTCTTTAGGTTTGATCAGGTCTATAGAAAAATATACTAACATATACAACACCAAATTAGTTTCATTAGATTCATAAAGTATTTTTTTTCATATTATATATGTTTATGGAAATTAATAAGTTTTGTTATAACTTGAGTAAGTTTGACTTAGGACAAACCTAGAACTTCCGATATTATGAACGGAGGAATTACGTTCATTAGTGATTCCATGTCCTGTAGGTCTAGATGACTTATGAGGCCGGAAATGAGCTTCTTGCCCTTGGTGAGCACAAGCATGAAAATTGAATTAATTACAAAATATTGGACAAATAAAATAATTGTTCTGTTCTGAAAATGAGGAAATCTTTGATTATTTCAACATTGTCAGACTCAGCTACATGTATGGACATGGTTTCAGACAAGACACCAAAAGAACCGTGTTACGAACCAACCTGTAGTTGGATGACTAGGAGGACAGTCGTATTCCCAGCCCACCAGGGTTCAAGTTCTAGACACCGGTGCTCACATTCTCTTGGATTTATTTCAGACCTACCGGCGAGGTGCATTAAGTAGGAGCATACATTCTCATCGACTACGAAGACGTCTAGGGTGACTTCTTCGATCTCAAGATGATGTGCCGGCTCAGTCTCTTGGAGGTGCTTATAAAGATAGCGTGTGCGTGCGTGCGTTCATAAGAATGATTGTATGTGCGTATGTATGAGTGTATGCGTCTGTGTTGTGTTAAAAAACCAAAAAAACCATATCGCCGAGTCGTCGCTTGAGAAATGCTACACTTGTGGATAAAAATTACTACATATTAAAGCTTATGGGATGACATGGCAACACCTAATTGAAGATTACACAAGGCCACACAGTGAAATTCAAGAGGGAAGATTAATGAGGATTTTTTTTTTGACAAAATGATGCGGTGCGGCGGGGATGCGGGTAGGAGGTGTTTGAAGAAAAGATGCCGTACTAGCGTTCTTCCTCGTCTGATTATGCGGAGTAAATAGCATAAATTACTACTTTACAGGCTAGGATTCCTCAAAACTATCGGTTTTTAATTTTTCTCAGATTACTACCAACTCAAGGGTCAGCTGTTTCAAAAAACCCCAAATGCCCGTTGCTTAAAATTTAAATCTGTTTATGATAGGCCGGGCTCACACCTAAACGATCCGTCTACTTGACCGTGTGTTTGACCGTTAACTGACATGTGAGGCCCATATGTCAGTGTATCTTCCACACTTTTTCCTCCTCTTCTCGAGTACTCCCTCCTCTGTGCCTCCCTTCCTCTCCACTCGCCGGCGTGCATGCCACCCCACCGCATCGTCGCTCGCCGGCGCGCCTGCCTTGTCCTCTGTCGCCGTTCACTGACCCTCCCCGGCACAACAGTGGCCACCCACCGCGTCCGCCCCCTCACCTTCGCCCGCACCACCGGGTCCGCCCTCACCATCTGACGACCGTAGCAGAGGCCGGCCATGGCGGCGGGGGCGGGAGGCGCGCGCTCCAGCAGCGGCGCAGGTCGTACGTGTCGTCGTCAGTGGCGAGCTCGAGGAGGCCGGCGAAGGCGTCGACGGCGGCCGCAGGCAAGCAGCTCCGCCTGGACCCCAGCTCGTCGCCCGCCTGGACCAACCTCGAGCCGGCGCGAGGAAGAGGAAAGAAAGAGAGAGAGGCCGCGCGTCGGTGAGCTCACGGCGGCTGCGGGCGCGGCTCGCCGGCCAGACGTGGCGGCGTCGAGAGGAGCCGTGCCAGTGGCTGCTGTGATCTGGAGCAGGGACCCGATTGCTTTTTGAAAAAAGATGCATGGACCTGATTGCTTTTTAAAAATATTTTCAGGGACCTAATTGATTTTCAGAAATACACTGACAGATGGGTCCCACGTGCCAGTTAACAGTAAATAATTAGAGCTCTGACGCATAGGGCCCAACTGTCATAATCGTGATTAATTATAAAACATTCTGTGATCAAGGTTTTCTGAAACAGCCGACCACCCACTTGGTAGTTATCTGAGAAAAATTAAAAACCGGTAGTTTTTTGAAACCTTAATCTGTAAAGTAATAGTTTTATGCTATTTACTCGATTATGCGCCACCCACCGAAGATTGAAAATTGCACTGGATCAATAATAAGATACTCCACAAGACCGATTGCGAATATTCAATATAGGTACGCATAGACGCAAGGAGAGAAAAGCCCGCCACAAGAAAGTAGACACGCGAGTCAAAAACCGTAACTATATGTCTACCAGTTTAGCCCTAGGTTTATCTTAAAACAGATACATCAATTGTGTAGTTGGGTCATCCATGCTTCCGTAACCTTATTAGCTAGATGGCCTACCAAAAGTACACATAAGCTCTTGGGTGCTCTACCCCTCTATATGAATATAAATTATAAGAAAAACTAGGAACAATTTTAAAAAATTAAAATTTGGGATATCAAATCTGAGTGTCCAATCTACTGTCATGTGAAGTTCTGTGAAAAAATACCAGAAGATGTATTCGTGGCGTAGAAAATATAGTCTGGCATACGTTTCATCCAAACAGTTTTTCTCTATATGTAGGAATTTCTTGTCTTTTTGACTGAGAAATTTTTCCTGATATTTTTTCACGAAACTTCACACGGGAGTAGATTGGGCATCCAGGTTCGATATCCTAAAATTCCAGGGTTTTTTCTAAATCTAGTTTGTTTGCTGAATTTAATACTCATATAGGAGGTGGAGCATCGAGTGCTCCAAATCCTCTTCCGCTAGCCTATACGCAACATAGTAAGGTTTTTGGTCCACGTTTCTATGTAAACTTGTCCGGATCCTTGGAAGAGACTTATGACATTTTATGCCCCTTCATTCTAAATATAGTTTTGTAAAGTTTAATCAAGTTTATAAAGAAGCATGTATACATCTATAAAACTGAACAAATACCATTAGATACTGTACAAAGTAAACCATATGTTTTAGTTCTTTAGTATTATTAATGTTCATATTGTTCATATATTTTATAATGGATTTGAATTCTTTTTGCAAAAAAAGTTCATATCTTTTTATTAAATTGGTCAAAATTCAGGTAGTTTGATTTTTGAAAGGGAAAAAAAAAATCTATGCGTCCCATATTTTGGAATGGAGAGTACTTGGTGCATATCATATATAGCCACTTCAATTTCGTCATTATGCATATAAATATAAATTTACATCAAACTAAAAACACGTAAATAAACCATGTTTCTACCTTCCGATATCCGAATAATTAATAGGACTATATTAAAAAAAATACATTTCTGCATAGCCCTGTCTACGGGAGAATATCAGATGCTCCGGTAGCACCTGATCTTAGGTGCTCCGGTAGCATCTCGGCCATTGGATCGTGATCCAACAGGCAAGATTCACAGGATGTGGATTCAAGTGTCATTTTAAAAATGTTTTGAGGTTTTTTACAAAATTCGCATTGACCAAATGTTGTCCATGCGATTGATGATCCAACGGCCAAGATGCACTGGGAGCACCTTATATCAGGTGCTACCGAAGCACCTGATATTCTCCCCCCTGTCTACGTATATCCGCATGCAGCGCTGATCGCCGGCACCCGCGTTGGCTTTGGTTGCAGCAGCTCACGCCGACCCGCGCTCATCGCCTACGGCGCTGATCTTCACCTCGACGATGCGCGGCTTCTTGGTCCCGGGCGGCGGCAGCTTCTCCACGGTAACGGAGAGCACGCCGTCCCTGTACTCGGCGCGGATGCTGTCCAGGTCGGCGCTCTCCGGCGGCGGGTACCGGATCCGCTCGAACTTGCCCGTCGCCTCCGCTGCGGCGGGGTGCTCGCACTCGCCGGTGATGACGAGGACGTTGCCGTCCTCGACCTGGACCCGGACGTCGGCGGGGCTGACACCGGCAGGCACGTCGACGGCCAGGACGAGCGCGCCGGACGGGAGCTCCTCGACTTCCATCTTAGGCACGGGGACGCTGGTGCTGGCCGTGGCCCTGCGTTCGCGCGTCGGCTGATTGAGCTGCGGCGCGTCGTCCTTCAACACCTTGAACGCCATCGCGGACACCGAGTTGGCGAAGTCCCCATAGCCACCAAAGCCACCAAAGTTGCCGAATCCGCCGAACGACATCGCGTTGAGATTGGTTGGCATTTGCTACCGCTGGCGACCTGTATATATGTATCTTGTTCGATCGAGTAGATAAGCACCCATTACAGATCCGGTCGTTTGGATGCGGTCCAAACCGACTTAGTTAGTTCCTTGGGATCAGGATGGATTTCTGCGATTAGGTTGTTACAATCCGACTTGATAATCTAACTAGTCTCGTCGGACTGGAATATAAGTCGAACATGAATTTTTAAATCTTTAAATTGACTATCAAAATGTGTGTTACTATGCTTAAAGAAAATACCTTTGGATTCGTTCTCGAGTGAAGTTTCAAGACATATGTTTTTACTGTGTATTACACATGTCTCGTTGCTTAAATGAAAGACCTAAAAACATGTACGTACTCACTTATATTCCCATTCAAAGGGATTACTGAAATGAGGTAGAAGGATCTCCTCCAGGTTTAAAGCAACTCTACCACATCCCGCAAAAACGCGTTACCACTAAAATAATCATTGTTTTACGGGATTGGGATGAAAAATCGGCCGAAATTTTGGCTCGCGCCAGCCGTTCTATCGCCGCCCGCGCCGCAAATCTCCGGTGGTATTTACACCCCCTCCCCCCGGTCACCCCTGGCCGTGGACTGTTCGGCCGCCCTCGACCGCGTCTTCTCCATCAAGTTTGGAGCTCAGGGGTGCCCAATCTTTGCCACGAGCGGGCGGCAGCCGCTGGTGCCATGTATCCATCCATGAGCTTCGTGGGGGTGGGGGCGGGGGCTTGTTGCGGGCAGATCCGACTGCTCAGCCCACGATTGAGCCACTGATGACCACAAGTATAGGGGATCAATCGTAGTCCTTTGAATAAGTAAGAGTGTCGAACCCGACGAGGAGGAGAAGGAAATGACAAGTGGTTTTCAGCAAGGTAATTTCCGCAAGCACTGAAATTGGCCGATAACAGGTACTTTGATAGCAAGATAATTTGTAATAAGTTACAAGTAACAATAGTGACAATAAGTGCAGTAAGGTAGCCCAATCTTTTTTGTAGCAAAGGACATGCCGGAACAGTCTCTGATAATAAGTAAAACGTTATTGAGGACACAAGGGAATTTCATCTAGTCAGTTTCATCATGTTGGTTTGATTTGCGTTCGCTACTTTGATAATTTGATATGTGGGTGGACCGGTGCTTGGGTGCTGTTCTTACTTGAACAAGTCTCCCACTTATGATTAACCCCCCTCGCAAGCATCCGCAACTACAAAAAAAAGAATAAGATAAAAAAATATAACTAGCATTAAACATATGGATTCAAATCAGCCCCTTACGGAATAGTGCATAAACTAGGGTTTAATCTTCTGTCACTCTAGCAACTCATCATCTAATAACTACTCCACAATGCATTCCTTTAGTCCCAAAGATGGTGAAGCGTCCTGTAGTCGACGTTCACATAACACCACTAAGGAAATCACAACATACATATCATCAAAATATCGAACGAGTATAAAATTCACATAATTACTTGCAACATGATTTCTTCCATGTCCTCAAAAACAGAAGTAGCTACTCACACAACATATTCATGCTCAAGATCAAAGGAGTAGTAATTATCATAATGGATCTGAACATATAATCTTCTACCAAATAAACCGGCTAGCATCAACTACAAGATGTAACCAACACTACTAGTCACCTGCAGGTACCAATCTGAGGTTTAGATACAAAGATTGAACCCAAGAGATGAACTAGGGTTTGAGATGAGATGGTGTTGTTGAAGATGTTGATGAAGATTAGCCTCCCAAAGATGAAAGGGTTGTTGGTGATGATGATGGCTTCGAGGGAAGTTCCCCCGCTGGAATCGCTCCGCTGGAGGGCAAAAGTGCTCCCGCCCATGTTCCGCCTCGAGACGGCGGCGCTCCGTCCCGAAAGTCCTCTCCTTATTGTTTTTCTAGTTCAAAAGACCATATGTACCAGAAGATGGGCACCGGAGGTGGGCCAGGGCCCCCACTACCCACCAGTGCGCGCCTGGAGGGGGTGGCGCGCCCTGGTGCCTAGTGGGCACCTGGGTGGCCCCCTTTGGTATTTCTGTTCTCCAATATTTTTTATATATTCCAAAATAATTATCCATAAAATTTCAGTTCATTTGGAGATGTGCAGAATAGGTATCTCTGACGTAGCTTTTTCAGGTCCAGAATCCCAGCTGCCGGTATTCTCCCTCTTTGTGTAAACTTTGCATATTATGAGAGAAAAGGCATTACAATTACTCCACAAAGTGTTATATTGGATAAAAGCACTATAAATAACAGTAAGGAAACATGATGCAAAATGGACGTATCAGCCACACAATCATTCTCATGTGCCAACGTCGGGGGTAGGGGATCGAAGGGAAGTAGGGGTCGCCGGCGACGGATTTGCATTTGGCCGACCGTGGGGAAGTTAGATGCGTCAGCTTTGCTACCGACCAATGGTAGTTTATAGAGCTTTCCTTGCCCAAGCACAAGAGGCATGCCGAAAGGATATTGGGATGGCATGTGGTGTGTTGCAAGCTTGATTTTGTCAATGTTCGAGCTCCTCTTGCATTGGAAATATGCCCTAGAGGTAATAATGTTGTATTATATTTTCATGTTTATAATTAAGAGTTTATATTCTATGCTATAACTGCTATGATCCTAGAATATGCGATTCAGTGGGAAACTCATATGCACGTGTGAATGATAAACAGTAAAATATGATTCCTAGTCTCGCCTCTAAGACTAGCTCAAGTTTTGTTGGTGATCACGTTTTCCGGATCTTAGGATATCGTTAAGTTTAACGATAGTCCTAAAACAACATCGAGAATATGACATTAGAAGAATGGTCATATTAAACCGACCCAAACTTGTGTGTTATACTTTGAGATTATATCGTCGGAATTCAATTGTTATAACATTGAGTGTTAACATGTGTTTTAGTTCCTTAGACCATGAGTATCGTTGTCACTTCTTACCGTACGGTGAACTTTGGGGTTGCTCAAACATCATCTGTAACACGGTGATCATAACGACAACTTACAGATTCATCGGAAAGTTTGATAAGGGACTAGATATCTCGAGAGTGGGATTTGCTCTCCGACGATGGAGAGATATTCTTAGGGCACTCCCGGTGTGACACATACATTATCGTCTAGCCAGACATGGGTGACCATGCTACGGAATGTTGGAACATGTCAATGAGAAAGAAGAACAAAAATGGTAACGAGGAGACCGGTACAATGAGCATGTGTATGACTTAGGAGGATACTGATACATCTCACCTGGGGTTTTGTAAAGCATCGCGAAGCAAAGAGAATAGCACATGATAACTAAAAGTTCACTTGAATGTCATTCGTGTACTCATAGGGATCGATATGGACATCCACGGTTCCGCTATCGGTCATTGAACAAAAGAGTTTTGTTCATGTAACATCCCAAATTTTCAGTTTGCAATGTTATACATTAGATCATCATTGCATATCATATTTTATTGCATTTTGGTTTGATCCTAGAAATTCTACGCAACTCAAGGACCCACGGAGAGAGTTGGGGATTTCGTTATTTTTGTATTTGAGATTTATCAAATTTTGAAAATAGGATCATTTGGTTTTATTTATTTTATCCTCAATTATTCCAATTATAAAAATATGAGAGAGGGAATAAAATGACTTTCCCAAAATATAGGAATATTGAAGATTTAATAAAAAAATCAAATAAGATTTTATTTCGGAGTTTTCGGATATTTTATTTGAATTTAGGAAAAATGTGCGTTTTTCAAAATTTCATTTGGGCCCCAAATAAATGTTCATCTTGTCCGGCTTGATTTTAGAAGCCGGGGAAAATTTATTTCGGGATTTTTGGAATCTGTTTGGTATTTCTTTTAATCATTTTTCTGCGCGTAATTATTTAAAAAAAACGAAACCGACTATGGGCCGTAACCGGTCAGGACTCCGCCTGACCGGGACTTTATATAGCGCCGAGCCGGCCCAGCCCGTGGCCAAACCCTAGCCGCCTCGAGCCCCGCGCCGCCCCAGCCCGACCCCGCCGCCGCCGCCGCCAGCCGTCGCCGCCGCGTCGTCCAGCCGCCGCGCCGCCCCGCCGCCGCCCCGCCTCGCCGCCGCCGCCGCCCCTCGCCGTCCCGCCGCCGCCGCCCGACCTCGTCGCCGGAGCCGCCGCCTCGCCGGAGCCGGAGGTAGCCGCCGGTTTTCTCGCGAAAAACCGTTCGGTTTTTCCGTGGTTTTTCGTCGGTTTTTTTAGATCGGTTTTTTTTTCGGTTTAGGTTAATTAGCGAGCATTCGCTCGGTCGTTCGTTTTATTGAACGCGTTCGTCGTTTAGATCCAGTTAACGAACGTTCGTTCGTTAATCTGTTCGACGTTTTTCTTTTCTCGGATTTATTCCGCGATTTTTCTGATCGCGATTTCTGATCAGATTTTCGAACTAGTATAATTTTTCGCTCGTTTATCGGAATCAGGCGATTCAAGCGCCTAGTGTTTCGTCTCGAAATTCTCTTTCCGTTTAACCAACTCAAACAAGTTTTCTGTTTCTGTAAAATTTGACCTAGGTCCAGATTAGTAAACAAAGTTTGTTTCTTTCGCCGTTTGACTTTCGTTGCTTCGTTCGATTTGATTCTTTTTGCAAACCGGAGTTCTTAAGTTGAACTTTCTGGTTAGTTCTCTTATTTGAGTTTTACCCGTGCATTATATGAGTACTTATTGTTTGCTTGTTTGTTTACGATAGAGTACCCGGAGTGCGCCGCTTGTTACTTCGAATCGCTAGGTTTCGCGGATCATCAGCAAGGCAAGTAACACTTTGATCATACCCCTTTTACTACCCAGTTTTATTGCATTAGATCAATCCTCAACATTGCATGATTAGGATCTAATTAAATTGTGGGTATTGGGAAGTAGAAGAGGTAGTATCTATCACCTGTTTCATTATCAAACCTTTGGGAGTTACTTCTACGTTTGCTTATATTGCTATGCTATGCTTGTAGACGTGGATTGGGTTTGAGAGATATTCACGACAGATGTGAGATTGTTAATTAATGGTTTACTTAAGGTGGCAACTAAAACTCACATCTGGGTGGATTGAGGTACCTGGGTATTCCAGGATTGCCTGTTTTCTTTTTGGACCGCCACCCAGGTTCAAAGGGATCATGAGATTATTCATGCTAGAAACTTCCGTGTGCAGCCACAAGCTATTATGGGCTCTAGCATAGTTGATTAAGTTGTGTGAACTCTTACAGTGGTAGACTAGCAGATGTAGGGGATGTAGGTGTACCGGTCTACCCATCGTAAGGTGCTAACGCTTCTGAAAGACTGTGTCTCGGTCATCCGTTTCTCAAACATTATGTAGTGCGAGAATCAAGCGGAGGCGATCGAGTCTTGTGGGGAAAAGTGCGCAAACCTTTGCAGAGTGTACAATCTAATCATGGTTAGCCGTGTCCCCGGTTATGGACATCTTGAGTATCTAGTACTTGGATTATCATGTGAATCTCATCATGTTACTTTAATTAATCTTGTTGGGTTAATGATGATACTTAATTGGGATTGAGATGCTGTCAACCATCTCAATGTTTAACAACCACCATGATAGTTAAATAAAATTTATTCCTTTGAAGTAGGGAAAAACTGGCTTTTCGCAAAACTGTAACCATAGAGCTTTCTACCAGCCATATATGCATGTAGTATAGCATTATTATGTTCATTATTCTCTATGTGTTACATTGCCAGCATATTCCATGTGCTGACCCGTTTTCGGGCTGCAACGTTTCATGTTGCAGACTTTTCAGACGACGAGTAAGGTGCCTTAGGTCGTGGTCTTATACTCAGTGATGCCGTTGGAGTTGATGGACTCACTATTCTTCCAAGTCTTCCGCTGTTATCGTATTAGATGGCCTTAAGCCATATTTATCATACTTATTCTCTTTTGAGATATTTGTTGTAATAAGTGTGTGATTGCTACTCTGTTATAAATCCTCCATTTGTACTGTGCGTGTCAGCATTACTGATCCAGGGATGACACTGGTGCACAGCAGCACAGACTGTTTGAGGTCTAGTCGCTACAAAAGGTGGTATCAGAGCACACGCTGACTGTAGGACACAACCACTAAGCTTAAACCCTAGAACACTACTCTCTCTTCTCATTTCTGACTCCTCTCCACTTTCTACTCTTTTAGGAATGGCGAATGCAAGGAACAAGTTCATGCAACCAGATGAAGATACACCTTTTGGACGACACTTGAAGGAAGTCACTAAGTACTTGAACATTGGAATACCAAGCATCACCGGAACCTACAACGCCACACTACCAGAAGAGGAGAGCTGGAAGATTCAAGTTCAAATTCCAGGAAGGACATTTACACCAGTCACTGAGCCTATAAAGTTTTCTTTTGAAGCACCAACCTGGAGTTTAGGGAAGAGCATGGCAGCCCACATCTCTATGGGACGCATTGGAGAAGTCTACCACAGGGAGCTTAAGGATACTATTTATCAGATTTGTGGACGCCGAGACAAGCAATGGGAGATGATCAGCACCAAGAAGGATGGATCAATTGCAGCTTTCATCCAGGAGCAAAACCAACACATTCGTCGCCAGGAGAACCATATGTGCTCAGACATGATAGATCTGAAGAAGGCATTGACCAAGATCAAGGAGTTGGAGGAAGAACTCAAGGCTACACGCGAGGATTATTTGGAGGAAATCGTCGCACTAGTAGGGAAGAATGACGACCTGGAGAAGAAGATTGGAGTATTCATGGGAAATCCAGCATCAAAAGGAGAAGATGATGAATGCGCTTGCCCGGATAACTACATCATCATCGACGACACCGACTCGGAACCAAGTGAAGATGACTTTGTTGATGAAGCTGGAGCAGATATCATGGAGTCTTCGACTGATCAAAATTTCTAGTAGACCACCATATCAGTAGTAGTATTCCCCCATGTATATAGTATAGTTCGAGCACTTTTGTAACGCTAGTTAGATCGATTGTATGCATTGTTTGATTTGATTGAGTGATATTAATTGTGTTTGTCTCATGAGCTTATGGGTAGTGTTTTCTCTCTAGACCTCATTCTATTCTAAACTCTCATCTTTTCTAAACCTATCAGATGCCTCCGAGACGCGACACCGGATTTGTTTTCCCACCGGAGATCACACAGTTGATTCAGCAGCAGAATGCCCTGATGCAAGTGTTAGTGCAGAACCAAGGCAACAACAACAACAACAACCCACCACCACCACCTGTTGATCACTTAGCCCGTTTCTTGAGGCTAAATCCGCCGGTGTTTTCCAGCAGCACCGAGCCGATTGTTGCAGATGATTGGCTCCACAAAGTTGGAAGGGAGTTGACCACTGCAGGATGCACAGATGCGGAGAGAGTGCGTTTTGCCGCACATCATGGTGGGAGAATTACACAGCCACACACCCTATTGACACTGTCACATGGGACCAGTTTCAGCAAGCTTTCCGTACAGCCCATGTTTCAGCAGGAGCTATGGCTATGAAGAAGCGTGAGTTTCGCAACCTACGCCAAGGAGGACGCACCGTAGGCCAGTATGTGGAGGATTTCAGTAAGTTAGCACGTTATGCACGAGATGACGTTGCTACAGATGCAGCCAAGCAGGAGAAGTTTCTGGAAGGACTGAATGATGAGCTGAGCATGCAGCTAATGGTAGAAACCTTCAATAACTACCAGGAGTTGGTAGATAGAGCACTCATGATTGAAGGGAAGCAGCAGCAGATTGAAAACCGTAAGAGGAAGTATGGACAAGGAAAGTACAATTCTGGAGCTCAGCAGAAGCCACGTTTTACCCCGAAATCGGGAGGACAGTTTCAGCATACCCATGGAGGAGGTAGTTCGCATAACCATAATGGCTTCAAGAATGGTAATGGGAACGGAGGAAGCAACGGCCAGAACCGTACCAACCCTTCAACCCCAGCTAAGAGAGACCTGAGCCAAGTCACTTGCTTTAAGTGCCAGAAGACTTGACATTATGCCAATGAATGTCCTGAAGCCCAGAATGGTAATGGAAATGGAAGCTCTGGGAAGAAGCCGAACCCTTTCAACAAAGGACATGTGAACCACGTTTACGTGGAGGAGGTTGAAGCACAGCCTGATGCAGTAATAGGTAAGTTTTTGGTTAAGTCATTTGCTGCACTCGTTCTTTTCGATACTGGTGCATCGCATTCATACATATCAAGGGGATTTGTGGTTAAGTATAAGTTGCCCACCAAGGTTCTTAAAATACCTATGTTAGTAAGTTCACCAGGAGCAGAGTATATGGCAAGCCAAGGATGTTTTCAGATGCCATTGTCCATAGGTAGGCATGTTTTCCCCTCAGACCTAATAGTTTTGGAGTCGCAAGGTTTGGATGTAATTTTGGGTATGGATTGGCTATCGATGTATGGAGGAAACATCGATTGCGCCAGTAAGACGATTTCGCTTACCACCCCAGAAGGAAGAAGGATTAAGTATGTATCCCGGCATATGCCGAAGAGAACTCAGGTGAATTCCTTATCAGGAGTTGTACAGGAGGAAGTACCAGTGGTGAAGGATTACCCGGATGTTTTTCCAGAAGAGTTGCCAGGCATGCCACCGGATAGAGACATTGAGTTTTTGATTGAACTTTTGCCAGGCACAGGACCAATATCTAAGAGACCGTACAGGATGCCCGCAAAAGATTTGGAGGAAATTAAGAAGCAGATTAAGGAGTTACTGGATAAAGGCTATATTCACCCAAGTTCGTCACCTTGGGGATCACCAGTACTTCTAGTGGAGAAGAAAGATGGATCATTGAGGATGGTTGTTGATTATCGAGGATTGAACGAAGTGACCGTCAAGAACAAGTACCCACTGCCGATGATCAATGATTTGTTTGACCGCTTACAAGGAGCTAAGGTATTTTCCAAGATCGATCTACGATCAGGATACCACCAGTTGAAGATTCGAGAGCAGGATATACCTAAGACGGCTTTTACCACCAGGTACGGGCTGTATGAGTATACCGTTATGTCATTTGGTCTGACTAACGCACCTGCCTATTTTATGAACCTGATGAACAAAGTGTTTATGGAGTTTTTGGATAAGTTCGTCGTGGTGTTCATTGATGATATTTTGGTCTACTCAAAGAATGAAGAGGAGCATAAGGAGCATTTGCGTTTGGTACTTGAGAAACTCAGAGAACATCAGTTATACGCCAAATTCAGCAAGTGCGAGTTTTGGCTGAAGGAAGTTGGATTCCTCGGACATGTTATATCCGGAGAAGGAATAGCAGTAGACCCCGCCAAAGTTGACACAGTAACAAGTTGGGAATCACCCACGTCAATTGGAGAGATCCGGAGTTTTCTTGGACTTGCAGGATACTACCGGAGGTTCATTGAGAATTTCTCAAAGATTGCAAAACCCATGACTGAGCTATTGAAGAAGGACACCAAATTCAATTGGACTGAGGAATGTGAAGCTAGTTTCCAAGAGTTGAAGAAATGATTGGTTACATCTCCAGTGTTGATTCTGCCAGACCAACGCAAGGATTATGAAGTTTATTGTGACGCTTCACGTCGAGGACTTGGAGCAGTGCTTATGCAGGAAGGAGGAGTTGTTTCATATGCTTCACGACAACTTAAACCCCATGAGAATAATTATGCCACGCATGATTTGGAATTAGCAGCCGTAGTGCATGCGTTGAAGACATGGAGACATTTTCTCATCGGAAACCATTGTGAGGTGTACACGGATCACAAGAGTTTGAAGTACATTTTCACGCAGAAGGAGTTGAATCTCAGGCAGAGGAGATGGTTGGAGCTCATTAAGGATTATGATATGAGATTGCATTATCACCCAGGGAAGGCTAACGTAGTAGCAGATGCGTTGAGCCGCAAGAGCCATGTCAACACACTCATGACAGGAGAGTTACCCCAGGAGTTAGCCGAGGATCTTTGCGAGCTATGTTTGGAGATAGTTCCAAGAGGCTATTTAGCAACATTGGAGATTCAGTCTACCCTGATGGAAAAGATCAGAGAAGCTCAAAAGACAGACAAGGAAATTAACGAGATAAAGGAAAAGATGAGCAAAGGAAAAGCCAAGGGATTTCGTGAGGATGAGCACGATACCTTATGGTTTGAGGACCGCGTTTATGTGCCCAACGATCCGGAGATCAGGAAGTTGATCTGGCAAGAGGCCCATGATTCACCGTACTCGATTCACCCAGGAAATACCAAGATGTATTTGGATTTGAAGGATACTTTCTGGTGGACCGGTATGAAGAAGGATATTGCGGAGTATGTAGCAGTTTGTGATGTATGTCAGAGAGTGAAGGCAGAACTTCAGAAGCCAGCAGGATTGCTACAACCATTGCCGATACCCTAATGGAAGTGGGATAAACTAGGCATGGATTTTATCACGGGATTGCCCAGGACTCGTTCAGGCTATGACTCAATATGGGTTGTAGTCGATCGTTTGACGAAAGTAGCTCATTTCATCCCAGTGAAGACCACCTACAGCAGTGCTAAGTTGGCAAAGATATACATGACCAGAATCGTATGTTTGCATGGAGTTCCGAGGACCATTGTATCAGATAGAGGAACCCAGTTTACCTTGAAGTTTTGGAATCAGTTACATGAAACTTTGGGAACCAGGTTAGAATTCAGTACAGCCTTTCACCCATAGACAAATGGACAGACCAAGAGAGTCAATCAGATTTTGGAAGACATGTTGAGAGCTTGTGTGCTAGATTATGGATCTAGTTGGGATGACAATTTGCCATATGCAGAGTTTTCTTACAACAACAGTTATCAAACCAGTTTGAAGATGGCCCCTTTCGAAGCTTTGTACGGAAGGAGGTGTAGAACACCATTGTTATGGGACGAAGTTGGAGACCGTCAGTTGTTTGGACCAGATTTGATTAAAGAGTCTGAACAGAAAGTGAGGTTGATTCGCGATAGGCTCAAGGTAGTCCAGTCCAGGCAGAAGAGTTATGCGGATTCTAAACGTAAGGAGACAGTTCACGAAGTTGGAGACAGAGTTTATCTTCGAGTATCACCACTTCGAGGAGTGACGCGCTTTGGAGTTAAGGGAAAGTTAGCGCCCCATTTTGTAGGACCATACAGAGTTTTGGAACGTATGGGAGAAGTTGCTTACAAGCTGGAATTGCCTGAAGGATTGTCAGGAGTTCATGATGTATTTCACGTTTCCCAGTTGAAGAAGTGCCACGCAGAGATGGCTGAGATACCACTGAGAGATACAGTGCCACTGGAAGCGATTCAGTTGGAAAGTGATTTGACCTATGAGGAGAAACCAGTTAAGATTCTTGAGTATGCCAGCCGAGTCACCCGCAGCAAGGTTATCAAATTCTGCAAAGTTCAGTGGAGTCACCACACTGAGGATGAAGCCACCTGGGAGCGAGAGGAAGATCTACGGAAGAACTACTCTCACCTATTTTCTAGCCAACCCGAATCTCGAGGGCGAGATTCATCTTAAGGGGGTAGGTTTGTAACATCCCAAATTTTCAATTTGGAATGTTATACATTAGATCATCATTGCATATCATATTTTATTGCATTTTGGTTTGATCCTAGAAATTCTACGCAACTCAAGGACCCACGGAGAGAGTTGGGGATTTCGTTATTTTCGTATTTGAGATTTATCAAATTTTGAAAATAGGATCATTTGGTTTTATTTATTTTATCCTCAATTATTCCAATTATAAAAATATGGGAGAGGGAATAAAATGACTTTCCCAAAATATAGGAATATTGAAGATTTAATAAAAAAATCAAATAAGATTTTATTTCGGAGTTTTCGGATATTTTATTTGAATTTAGGAAAAATGTGTGTTTTTCAAAATTTCATTTAGGCCCCAAATAAATGTTCATCTTGTCCGGCTTGATTTTAGAAGCCGGAGAAAATTTATTTCAGGATTTTTGGAATCCGTTTGGTATTTCTTTTAATCGTTTTTCTGCGCGTAATTATTTAAAAAAACGAAACCGATTATAGGCCGTAACCGGTCAGGACTCCGCCTGACCGGGGCTTTATATAGCGCCGAGCCGGCCCAGCCCGTGGCCAAACCCTAGCCGCCTCGAGCCCCGCGCCGCCCCAGCCCGACCCCGCCGCCGCCGCCGCCGCGTCGTCCCGCCGCCCCGCCTCGCCGCCGCCGCCGCCCGACCTCGTTGCCGGAGCCGCCGCCTCGCCGGAGCCGGAGGTAGCCGCCGGTTTTCTCGCGAAAAACCGTTCGGTTTTTCCGTGGTTTTTCGTCGGTTTTTTTAGATCGGTTTTTTTCGGTTTAGGTTAATTAGCGAGCGTTCGCTCGGTTGTTCGTTTTATTGAACGCGTTCGTCGTTTAGATCCAGTTAACGAACGTTCGTTCGTTAATCTGTTCGACGTTTTTCTTTTCTCGGATTTATTCCGCGATTTTTCTGATCGCGATTTCTGATCAGATTTTCGAACTAGTATAACTTTTCCCTCGTTTATCGGAATCAGGCGATTCAAGCGCCTAGAGTTTCGTCTCGAAATTCTCTTTCCGTTTAACCAACTCATACAAGTTTTCTGTTTCTGTAAAATTTGACCTAGGTCCAGATTAGTAAACGAAGTTTGTTTCTTTCGCCGTTTGACTTTCGTTGCTTCGTTCGATTTGATTCTTTTTGCAAACCGGAGTTCTTAAGTTGAACTTTCTGGTTAGTTCTCTTATTTGAGTTTTACCCATGCATTAGATGAGTACTTATTGTTTGCTTGTTTGTTTACGATAGAGTACCCGGAGTGCGCCGCTTGTTACTTCGAATCGCTAGGTTTCGCGGATCATCAGCAAGGCAAGTAACACTTTGATCATACCCCTTTTACTACCCAGTTTTATTGCATTAGATCAATCCTCAACGTTGCATGATTAGGATCTAATTAAATTGTGGGTATTGGGAAGTAGAAGAGGTAGTACCTATCACCTGTTTCATTATCAAACCTTTGGGAGTTACTTCTACATTTGCTTATATTGCTATGCTATGCTTGTAGACGTGGATTGGGTTTGAGAGATATTCAAGACAGATGTGAGATTGTTAATTAATGGTTTACTTAAGGTGGCAACTAAAACTCACATCTGGGTGGATTGAGGTACTTGGGTATTCCAGGATTGCCTGTTTTCTTTTTGGACCGCCACCCAGGTTCAAAGGGATCATGAGATTATTCATGCTAGAAACTTCCGTGTGCAGCCACAAGCTATTATGGGCTCTAGCATAGTTGATTAAGTTGTGTGAACTCTTACAGTGGTAGACTAGCAGATGTAGGGGATGTAGGTGTACCGGTCTACCCATCGTAAGGTGCTAACGCTTCTAAAAGACTGTGTCTCGGTCATCCGTTTCTCAAACATCATGTAGTGCGAGAATCAAGCGGAGGCAATCGAGTCTTGTGGGGAAAAGTGCGCAAACCTTTGCAGAGTGTACAATATAATCATGGTTAGCCGTGTCCCCGGTTATGGACATCTTGAGTATCTAGTACTTGGATTATCATGTGAATCTCATCATGTTACTTTAATTAATCTTGTTGGGTTAATGATGATACTTAATTGGGATTGAGATGCTGTCAACCATCTCAATGTTTAACAACCACCATGATAGTTAAATAAAATTTATTCCTTTGAAGTAGGGAAAAACTGGCTTTTCGCAAAACTGTAACCATAGAGCTTTCTACTAGCCATATATGCATGTAGTATAGCATTATTATGTTCATTATTCTCTATGTGTTACATTGCCAGCATATTCCATGTGCTGACCCGTTTCCGGGCTGCAACGTTTCATGTTGCAGACTTTTCAGACGACGAGTAAGGTGCCTTAGGTCGTGGTCTTATACTCAGTGATGCCGTTGGAGTTGATGGACTCACTATTCTTCCAAGTCTTCCGCTGTTATCGTATTAGATGGCCTTAAGCCATATTTATCATACTTATTCTCTTTTGAGATATTCGTTGTAATAAGTGTGTGATTGCTACTCTGTTATAAATCCTCCATTTGTACTGTGCGTGTCAGCATTACTGATCCAGCAGCACAGACTGTTTGAGGTCTGGTCGCTACAGTTCATGCCTATGTTTTTTACTGAACCTACAGGGTCACAAGCTTAAGGTAGTCACGGTCGGCTAGGTATTGGTAGGACGGGAGTAACGAGGAAATATTTTTGAAATTATTTCGTTAATATTTGAAATAGTTTGGAGAGGAACCGAAAGCACTTCGGGGTCACCCGAAGGGTTTCGGACTTTATCGGGCAATACCGGTTATTGCTGATAAATAATATATAGGTGTAAAATGTTTTTGGAGATGTTAAATTAATAATAAAAGGCTCTAATAATAGTTAGAAGACTTTTATATTTAATCAAATATCAACGTGTCTTAAAAGACCAAGAGGTGGAAGGAGAATTGGGCCACTTAGGCCTAATAGTGGAGGCACCACCCCTTAGCCTTTTTGGAAGCCAAGGGAGCCCGAATTGGAGTGGGAAAAACCCTCGTTGGCCGGCCAAAGGGGAGAGGTTTTCTTTCCCCCTTGTGGCGCCCAATCTCCTCTCTCCAACCTATATATACCAGAGGTTTTGGCACTTTTGATACACAACTTTTGGAGCCTCCTCTAGTTCTCTACTGCTAGTTCTAGTTCTAGTTGGTCCTAGTTGATCAATTAGAGGTAGACCTAGATCCTCTAATCCTCATAATTAGAAGCCTAGTGTGGTTCTAGTCTCCTCCCTCTAGTTCTCTGGAGACGGTTAGCTCTGGACGACGAAGCACTGCCGGACCATGAAGATCGTACGCTTGTAACTCATATAGAGGTCGTGCTTTTGGTCTTCCATCCGAGGGACTGTTTGTGGGAGGTTCATGTGATCGTTCATCTATGGTTAGAGGGACTCCAGGTAAGATCTGAACCGACCCATCTTCTTCCGCTGCAACTTGGAATCAGTAACGATCAAATCCAAACCATTGATGCATCTTCATATTGTTCCTGGGTGATCGTAGGGCAATTTATGTTTGGTTTCTGCTACGTCCCAACAGCTTGCTACTAGAATACGAAATACCTTTCAAATATCACGACTGCATGTGTAATTCTACATAATATGATCATCGAGGATGAGAGGGATTTAAGCTTAGAGTTTTACTATGGCAATATTGGTAGCCATGTCAAACCTGCCATGGACCCAGATGAGATCACTGCATATCTTAAGACCTACCAAAATATTGAGGACAATGCCGCACACACCCAGCTCTACGACGATCTCACTGAGCACCAGTGGCAACTGTATGGGAGATAGACTCCCATTTTATTCATTTGATCTTATTTGTATTCATGTGTGATTTAAACAATTCTTTTAACTTCGGACCATTTGTTATTGTTTTAAATATTTGGATTTGAACATTTGTTGTCATTGAGAGGTTTATTATATTGTATGATGCTAAAACATCAATATTTTGATTTATATTGCTATCCATTAAGATTATATTGTTCAAAATCATGATTTTCCCTATTACCCTAAAATGGATTTGTGGTACCGCGCGGTATAAGGCAGAGCAGATACTGGAAACCCGTACCGCGGTATGGGTTTACGGGATCTGTTCCGCCCGATGTCGCGCGGTACTCTGGAGATCCGCACACTCAAGGCCTCCTCATGTCATGGCATTCTATCCGTCAGATATTGGCTGAGAATGCTTTGAACCATCTATTTGATTGATGAAGTGGTCTTCCTTTTTTACTCTACATTATGTCCATGTTTTGGCTATCGATAGGGCTGGCATTCAAGTCGAGTCGAGTTAGCTAGCTCTACTGGTTAGAGCTGTTTAAGTTAACGAGTTAGCTCAGCTCGACTCATTAACATAACGAGTTCGGATTCAAACTTGGCTTTATTTAGGTAACTTGGGACCTAGCTCATTATAAACATGAATAACACGATAATGATACAACTAATCCATAGAAATATTTAGTAGACACATACTTTTTTCACAAATCACAATAGTAAACAATTTACACTAAAGAAACACTTGGTACACTCCACAAGTGACAATGATCAACAACAATACTAATACTCATTTCACGCCCCTTCTTTTTAACGAGCTTAATGAGCTAAACGAGTAACCCATTAACTCGACTCGTTAAACTTGTTCTATCAACGAGCTCAAATTAAAACTCGGCTTGACTTGTTAGTCACCGAGTTCGAGTTGAGACGGATCACGAGCTACTCATTTTTAGCTCGTGAGTTTCAAGTTGAAATTTCAGCCCTTGGTGGTGAGGGTTCCCGCCGAACTCTAGCCCACAAAGTTGCGATCTCTTGATTCGCTAAAAATGAAGAGAACTTAGAGTCCATCTCCTTGTAAAAAGGACCATATAGTACCTAGTACCTCTCCCCATAAAAAGGAACATACAATACCTCTTCCTTTCAACTCCTCACTCTTGCTGAATATCCTAGCAGTGGCAGGCGCGGTCAGGGGCGGACCTGGAGAGAAAATAATCTGGTATCACAACATATACTGACTCACAATTTTCATCTAAGAATGGAATGTCCTCCACTATAGTTTGCATGAAATTTACAAAGAAAAATTCCTGCACCCAGTGTCCTGTGCACCCGGGTGGCTCAACATGGCTACGCTCCTGGGCGCGGTAGGGGGTCCCCAAAAATTTGAGCGTCCACCACTTGTAGTACATCAGTACTGGCATGGCAAATCATTCCTCGGGAAATTCAAAATATAAAATACAATAGGCTCGAACTAGAGCAAATCCTGGGTGTCATCTGATGGCCCATACTTCTGCTTTCCATCGATCCAGCAGGTTATATACACAATCATATACTTCATCTTCAGGGCCAAATCCGCATTCTGAAAATAGGAAGAAGGCGCTGCTGGAAGGACAACGATCACTCATCATGGCGGCTGTCCACCACGGTAGAAAATCAAATAGGAAAAGGTAGTTACTCGTCTATCTCAACTTCAGCGAACGAGGTCACTTAAGTCTTCCTACTACTACTGCTCCTTCTTACCTTTTTTCGTTTTTTCAGGATCTAAAGAAGAAGAGGTTTTCTTAGCTGGCGTGAATCCGGTACTTCTACTTCTGTTCCGTTATCTCACTTATGAGGAGCTGGTACTTCGTGATCAAGAGTGTATAGTGAGCATAAGTATTGTATTGTCCAGTATTTTCTTTTCAGGTGTGGTGTGTAGAGATATCCCATGTACTGCCTTATGAATAATACTTGTGTATTGCCTCTTCTTGTTGTAGAAGAATACTAATGTATTGCAAAGACATGTTGTCATTTTATTTCTTTATCTTTATGATAAAGACTTTTTGATTGTCGATTAATAAGATCTACTGGTAAGGTATGTAACTGTGTCAGTCATTTCCTAGAAGTGGTCGTCCCTTCTAGTTGCCCACTAGTGTTAAGCTCCCAGACACTAAAAAAAAGTAGCCACCATGGAAGCTTTTTTTGCTGCCACAACAGCCTCACATTTTAATGTATTGGTAGTTGCATATGCATTGCAAAATATGTATGCATCACATTAAAATTCACATAGCAACATCACAACTACATACACATAGCCTTCTCACCGAAGCCTCCGTTGAAAAAAACGATGGAAAAAAATGGTATGAACTTTGCTAAAAATTGAACATATTGAGTGAGAAATTTAGAAAAACAAGAATTATTCAAAGTTTCGCTAAAATGTTGACCCTCATTGTGAATCCTTGCAATATTTATATGTCCTATCTGATTGTAGTTAGAAGAAATTGCTGCACTAAAAAATGTTGTTCATGCAACTAGAAGAAAATACTCTACACTAAAAAAGGTATTTTGGCATCAAGGAGAAAATGTGCCACATTTCATTTGATAATAACTAGAAGAAAAATCTAATAAGAATTTGGTAATTTCTATGTGATGCACTTCATCTTCCTACTGCTTTTCTATGTGATAACAAAATGTTCCTAGAAGAAAATATGCTACAGTACAAGCCATGCATGAACGAATGGCGGCGGCGGCACCGCTCATACATCTATGGAGAAAAACGAGGAACAAGGAGAGAGAGCGTCTTACAGTGGCGGTTGCAGGTGATGCGGCTTGAAGCTATGTCGGTATTTCCTTAAAAAGGAAGGGATGATGCAGCACAACAGCGGTAGGTATTTCCCTCAGATGTGAACCAAGGTTATCGAACCAGTAGGAGAACCAAGCAACACAACGTAAACAACACCTGCACACAAATAACAACTTCCCGTAACCCGACGTGTAAAAGGGGTTGTCAATCCCTTTTGGGTAGCGGCGCAGATGGGCAAACAGACGTGAGATAAAATTGTAGTAGATTGATAGATCGAACGCCAAATAAAATAAATATGAATAAATTGAAGCAATGTATTTTTGTATTTTTGGTTTAATAGATCTGAAAATAAAAGCAAAGGAAAATAGATCGCAAAGGCAAATAATATGAGAAAGAGACCCGGGGGCCGTAGGTTTCACTAGTCGCTACTCTCGAGAAAAATAGCAAACGGTGGGTGAACAAACTACTGTTGGGCAATTGATAGAACTTCAAATAATCATGACGATATCCAGACAATGATCATTACATAGGCATCACATCCAAGATTAGTAGACCGACTCCTGCCTGCATCTACTACTATTACTCCACACATCGACCGCTATCCAGCATGCATCTAGTGTATTAAGTTCATGGAGAAACGGAGTAATGCAATAAGAACGATGACATGATGTAGACAAGATCTATCTATGTAGAGATAGACCCCATCGTTTTATCCTTAGTAGCAATGATACATACGTGACGGTTCCCTTTCTGTCACTGGGATCAAGCACCGTAAGATCGAACCCACTACAAAGCACCTCTTCCCATTGCAAGATAAATAGATCAAGTTTGCCAAACAAAACCCAAATATCGGAGAAGAAATACGAGGCTATAAGTAATCATGCATAAAAGAGATCAAAGAAACTCAAATACTTTCATGGATATAAAAAGATAGATCTGATCATAAACTCAAAGTTCATCGATCCCAACAAACACACCGCAAAAAGAGTTACATCATATGGATCTCCAAGAGACCATTGTATTGAGAATTCAGCGAGAGAGAGGAAGCCATCTAGCTACTAACTACGGACCTGAAGGTCTACAAAGAACTACTCACGCATCATCGGAGAGGCACCAATGGAGGTGGTGAACCCCATCCGAGATGGTGTCTAGATTGGATCTGGTGGTTCTGGACTCTGCGGCGGCTGGAATTCATTTTCGTCGACTCCCCTAAGGTTTCTGGAATATTGGGGTATTTATAGAGCAAAGAGGCGGTCCAGGGGCACCCGAGGTGGGCACAACCCACCAGGGCGCGCCTAGGCCTCCTGGCGCGCCCTGGTGGGTTGTGCTCTCCTCGGAGCACCCCCCAGGCGCAGACAGGGCCCATTTGGTGTCTTCTGGTCCAAAAAAATCTCCGTAAAGTTTCGTTGCGTTTGGACTCCGTTTGGTATTGATTTCCTGCAATGTAAAAAACATGCAGAAAACAACAACTGGCACTTGGCACTATGTCAATAGGTTAGTACCAAAAAATGATATAAAATGATTATAAAATATCCAAGATTGATAATATAACAGCATGGAACAATCAAAAATTATAGATACGTTGGTGACATATCAGCGGGTGCGAGGGCGAACGGTGAGGATGGCGACGCGGTGCCCATGGCAGTGGTGCGAGGGCGACAACTATGGCACGACGGGGACATCGACGAGATTAGGGGAGAGCAAGGGATTGGTTTGTGTGTGGATTGCCCACCTCCCCTTGTGTGGGTGGCTTGTGTGGGCAGGCCCAACCATAGGCAGGCGCTCCAAAGGGCCCACCACAGCTAATCATTAGCAGTGGTAGCTTCAGCCAAACACTCACTGATGAGGTCACCTACTACATGTAGGTTCAAGGACCTATCGTCTAGGGCCCATCTAGGAACCCACACCATCATTGGTAGGTCCCTGGACTGTAGACGCACCCGAATGCGTCTAACAGGAAGTTCACTCAGACGCACCTAAGCAGTCGGACAGATTCCCTCCAGTCGACCCGGTCATCACCACTCGAACAAGGAAGGTGAGAGGATGACGAGGGAGCTGCAATGGTCGAGCAGTCTTAAACAAGGCTTTAAGCATAGTCAAGGCTGTCGTTACCTGTAACAGCTACAGTTGTAGCTATTTTCTCCTGTAACTGCCGTGGTTATGTGCATTAATCGCCCTGGTGACCTCAAAGTAAAGGGAGAAGCAACACACTCTATATAAGCCGCCCTCCTCCTCCTCAGCAAGGGTTAAGCACTCTCTGTAATCACACATCCAAAAGAAAACAAGCCTCAATGCATGAGATGTAGGGTTGTTACCTCCTCCGAGAGGGGCCTGAACTCATAAACGCCGAGAATTACACCTCTGCCGTAGCTAGGACCTGCCCCTCTTTCGTACCCCTAGTACTCATTGCCAGGATTGTAACCCCCACAGTTGGCGCCCGCTGTGGGGCTGCGCGTCAAGTGATTTTACGGCGCAGGTGGAATTTCATCGCCATCGCCATGTTAGTTGGCGGCGAGATCTGTTTCGGAGCACTCAACTTCATCACCGACTACTCAGCGTGGCTCCGGGAGGCCCCATTGGATGTGGAGACACTGCCCATCCGTGGCACGGCACACTTCCACGCGTCTTCATTCGGAGTCCTACTCCGACAGCAGTCGGTCCCGTACAGAGTGGACCCCCTCCTTCCTGTTGGACGCGATCGCAAGCGCTCTTGGTGCTCATGGCTGCAGCGCTGGATCCAGCATGCCATGGCCCTTCAGGTCGCGGCGGGGCATGTGACGGCTCTCGAGAGTGATGAGCCCGCCCTTGACCTTTCCGACGGACTCCACGAGGACTCCACTGACGAGTCCGAGTGCGAGAGCGTCGAGTAAACGACCCGGGTCCTCATGACCGACAACGCGGAGCATCACGCACCCCCGGGGTATACAGGTCCCCGGGATGGCCGCACGGGAACTTTGCACGGGGCACACCCACAACGGCGAGGGGAACGACCATTCACCCTGTCATGACACATACGTCCCTCGGGCTCTCACTCAGGAGCTGCGCGAGGAGCTCAGTCGGAAGAATGAGCAGGCCTTGCACACTCCCATCACTAGGATGACTCCCAAGGCTCTCGCCATGGAGTCAGAACGCTTGTCCATTTTGGCCGAACGAGACTGCCTCGAGCGGCTGCAGAAGGAGCTGGAGTACCGTGCCCGACGTTAGCCTAGTTCTAGTCGGCCCAAGCGCCGGTTGTTCCCGAGTGACCAACCTCGAAAGTACCAGGTCTAAGCACGCCAATTCAAAACCTGGCGGTGGCTACTCGGATTGCCGATTCCATCGAGCAATCCGGCTCTACGGCCGGAGAACGGATCCATCAGATTCAAGCGCTCCTGAAGACATCGCTATCGTAGGACGCGGCGGTGTCACAGTCCAGAGATCGCATCCATAGCGCGTCGGTGCATGCTGAGACCATTTAGTTGGCCCGTAGTCCACTTGGCTCTGGGAGGCACCGGGTGTCGTCCCCCTCGAGGGATCAGTACAGAGACCGGAGGCGTGATCGAGTCGCCTCATCCCGAAGGCACGACGAGTACAATCGCACCCTGATGCCCCCACCGCGAGACGTCTCACATGGGCACCAGCCCTATGACGACATGCATATGTGTGGTGGTGATCAGAGGCCGAGTTCGCCGCGCCATACGGGAGGCCTCTGAGACCTGCGGTTCAATGTGAGATCTGTTCTTGCTCAGAATCTAGTCGACAGGGGTCAAGCTCTATAGGATCGAAAGTATGTCTAGAGGGGGTGATTAGACTACTTGATCAAATAAAAATCTAACATTTTCCCAATTTTAGTTGTGGGCAGATTTTAGCATTTAGCACAAGTCAAGCAATCAACCTACACACGCAATTCTAAGAGTGTAGCAGCAGAAAGTAAAACATTCATATGAAGGTAAAGGGAAAGGTTTGGAGAAAGCAAATGCAATGGAGACACGAAGATTTTTGGCGTGGTTCCGATAGGTGGTGCTATCGTACATCCACATTGATGGAGACTTCAACCCACGAAGGGTAACGGCTGCGCAAGTCCACGGAGGGCTCCACCCACGAAGGGTCAACAAAGAAGCAACCTTATCTATCCCACCATGGCCATCGCCCACGAAGGACTTGCCTCACTTGGGTAGATCTTCACTAAGTAGCCGATCTCCTTGCCCTTACAAACTTCTTGGTTCAACCAACATCTTGACGGAGGCTCCCAAGAAATCTAGGAGACACCACTCTCCAAAAGGTAATAAATGGTGTGTTGATGATGAACTCCTTGCTCTTGTGCTTCAAATGATAGTCTCCCCAACACTCAACTCTCTCTCACAGATTTGGATATGGTGGAAAGATGATTTGAGTGGAAATCAACTTGGGAAGGCTAGAAATCAAGATTCTTGTGGTAGGATTGGAATATCTTGATCTCAGCACATGAGTAGGTGGTTCTCTCTTAGAAAATGTGTGGTGGAAGTGTAGAAATGTTCTGATGGCTCTCTCACTTGTGGAGAGGGGGTGGAGGGGTATATATAGCCTCCACACAAAATCCAACCGTTGCACACATTTGACCAATCTCGGTGAGACCGAATGGGTAAAGTCGGTGGGACCAATTAGTTCAAAATGTGAACGTTAGGAATCTCGGCGGGACCGACTGGAGCAACTCGGTGAGATCGATGTGCTAGGGCGTAGGGCAAACATCAACTCAATGGCACCGATTGCATCAACCCGGTGAGACCGAAGTGAAGCAAGGCAGCAGAGAGAATGTCAAGCCAACTCGGTGAGACCAAAATAAATGCAACAAGTCACACAACGTTGGCAAGGCCATCTCGGTGAGACCGAGACCCATATCGGTGAAACCGAATTGCCAGGGTTTCTGGCAGTGGCTATGTCATATGAACTCGGTGGCGCCGAACAGGAAGAATCGGTGGGGCCGAGTTGGAGTTTAGGGTTTTGGCATATTGGGATGGAGAAAGTGGTTGAGGGTTTTGGAGCAATATCACTAAGTATTTGAGCAAGTAAGCCATATGAAAATCTTGGTGACACCGAAGCACTTAACAGAGTCTAAGCACACAACATCGGTCAGACCGAGTTGCAGTTCGGTGACTCTGAGATGCTAGGGTTTCACTGAGAATTTGCTTTCGGTCTCACCGATCAGTACACTTTGGTCATACCGAGTTGTACTCAGTGCAATGGCCAGGGCCAATCGGTGGGACCAAAAACTTCATTTCGGTCGGTCCGAGATGAGCTCGGCGGAAACCTAACCTTAAGATTTTTCATCGATCTAATCTAAAGGAACTTTTTGCTGGATAGAATGTTTTCATCTGTGGAAAGAAAGCAGGCAAAAAATTTGTGCAATGAATCAGAAAGGGCAATAGGCACAAAGTGGTCGAACCGTACCCTAACTTGGTGATGATTTTCTACGACGGGAATGGTGGTGAAGAAATTTGTTGACGACGGCGGAGTCCTGCAGTGGAGGCGCACAGGTGGAGACAATCCGGAGACCAAAGGGCAGCAGCAATGGGGCGCGGGCTCGAGATGTTTGAAGAAATTTTCAACCAAACGGGCCGCGGAGTATACATACCCATACGCTGTCAGTGGCACCGAATGGAATGTCTCGGTGGCACCGAGATGCAAAACTGGGTGCAGTTACTGCAACTCGGTGAGACCGAGTCATTCTAATTGGTAGCACCGAGATGAAAACCTAGATCAATCTAGTGATTTCGGTGGGACCGAGTGTGAGTGTGTTGGTCTGACCGAAATTCACAAGAAGGTTTTGGAAGGCAGCCCTTGACGGGTACGTGGCTCCGAGTGCTCCTCACCCGAAGGGTCCGAAAAAGACATGTTCAATTTTTGTGATGTAGCATGAATAGAGTTTGAGAAGAGAAAAAGCATAGATACCTAGAGAAGGTTCTTAGGCATTCTTGTCCATCCATTCGGCCAATAAAAACCAAACAATCAAAACAACAAATGGATGTCCTCGAATGGAGAAATTATGCAACCAACATGCTCACACAATAAGAGAGCAAATGAAATATGTGACAAAGCATGCACAAAAAATTCTAGCATCTATCAAGCAATTGGCGATGACTAGGTCATCTATATATGAGTATATATTGACTTAGGAATCAAATGATAACATTTGATTATAGGTCATACTCATCGCTTAAGCACAAGTGGGGTTACCACTTTTACATAAAGCATTAATGTGTTTATACCTTTAGAGTTGCTTTAGCTTAATTCTTAGAGCAAAGCTCCCCCTAGATGTGATATCCGCCCTAAGAGGGATAAACTAACCTTGGGTTTTGTCGATGATGACTTCATGTAGATAGTGAAGATGTGGATGCTCAATGTTGATGTAGATCTTTTGGAGCAATCCATTTGAGTGTTGCACTTTCAATACCTACATGGGTTAGTACCACAAGGAATATACAAGGATATCCATAGACATAGAGTGAATTGCACATATGATGATGTCCATGAAAGCATTAGGTTACCTTATCCCTTGTGTTACCAACAAAAGTGTTTGTGACTCCATGAACTAGTGCAAGATATGAAATTTGATTGCACAAGTCTTCGCCAAAATAAATATGAGTGAAGTATGTTGGCGGAGTCACCCTCAAGAAAGCTCTAGTTCTTCTTCTTTGGGATCCACATCAACTTGATGGGAATCCTTGGAGTTGTAGTCTTACTTGATGATGTAGAGCTTGACGTAGTCTTGGGAACCCACTTGACCATGGCCTTAGGAGCTTCTTAAAATGAGTCAATTTCCTCTTGAAGTTTGTCCTTGCCCTTTAGCTTGTGGTCTTGTGGTGGAAGATCGTCTTGAGCTTGTGTTCCCTTGAAATAAGTGGGGTCATACTTCTCTTGTTGAGGAACAAAATTCATCTTGGGGTATTGATCTTCTTCCCACTTAACTCCATTGGCATTAAACTTTAGTTCAAAACCAACACCTTGATTCTTCCAATGTCTTCCTTGCTTGCATACAATTTCCTCAAATTGCTTACTCCCGGGAAGACTCTTGTAAACACGTTTCTCTATAATTTCCTTCAATAAACTATTTTCTTGCTCAAGTGTAACTTGGCTAAGAGAATCATTAGTGGAATCAAGAGAACTACTAGAAGCAACAATATTGGATTTAACATGATTACTATTACTACTAGAAGAAGAATCGTTCTTGCTCTTATTGCTAGATTTTACTTGTGGCATACAAGTAGACAAGAGGAGACGTTTGGCGACGTAAGAACTCTTCTTTCAAAGATCATCATTGATAGCTTTTAGGAACTCATGCTCTTGCTCTAAATTTAGCTTCTCGAAGCGTAGCTTCTCATGAGTCCTTAGGAGCTCTCTATGATCCTCTAGACTTGTTTCATGAGCTAACTTAAGAGTGTTTAGTTCTTTAGTTAGACGCTCAATCTCCTTCTTATCATTGTCATTCGTTCCATCTTGATTAGCATGATTATTAGCAAGTTCATCATAGTTTTCGTCACTAGTGTTGTCAACAAGTAAATTATCATCACCTAGCAAATCATCTTCATCACTATTTAAATCAACATACTCGGGGTGTGATACCTTGGGGCCTTTAGCCATGAAGCATCTTCCAATTCCTTCATTTGGTGAGTCAAATATGTCTTAGGAGTTGGATGACACTAGTGCAATACCGGCAACACCTTCATCTTGAGTATAGTCGGAGCCAGAGTGATAGCTTCTCTCGGAGTAGTTGTCAAAGTCGGAACCGGATAACCATTCACCAACTTGAGCTTGATGTCTTTGTCTTGTGTAGCTCTTTGATGACATTTCCTTCCTTTCTGAATCCTTGCTTCTACGAGAGGGTCTTCATTCATAATGATCATCTCTACTCCTTCTCTCTCTTTGAGGTGATTCATCTCTTTTACTCCTCCTTTTTTGGTTAATCTTCTCTTTTCTTGTAGGGAGCCGTACACTCATTGGAGTAGTGTCCGGGTCTTCCACAATTGTACAATTACGATCACGACTAGAAGATCTTTTGTCATTGTAGGACCTTGACTTGGAGCTTCTCTCTTTGCTACTATTCTTGTAGAACTTGTTGAAGTTTTTCACCATTAAGCTCAATTCTTCATTGGAGACTTGCTTCTCACTTGATGTTGTAGGAGCATCACTTGAAGCTTTGTAAGCACCACTTGACTTGTTGTGGAGCTCTTCCTTATCCTTGAGTGACATCTCATGAGCAACAATTCTACCAATGACTTCCGTGGGCTTGAGATCTTTGTAATTGGGCATCATTTGGATCAAGGTGCACACGGTATCATATTTTCCATCCAGGGCTCTTAGGATCTTCTTGATGAATAATTTTCCGGTCATCTCTTCACTTCCTAAGCCGACAATCTCATTAGTGATGAGAGCAAGCCAAGAGTACATGTCGGCGACTCCTTCACCGTCCTTCATCTTGAACTTGTCAAGTTGACTTTGAAGCACATCCAACTTGGATTCCTTGACGGACTCGCTACCTTCGTGCATATCAACCAAAGTATCCCAAATTTCCTCTACATTCTCAAGACGACTGATTTTGTTGAATTCTACGGGACACAATCCATTGAAGAGAATATAGCAAGCTTGAGTGTTGTATTGCAACATCTTCATTTCTTCCGTGTCGCTTCATGATCCGGTTATTTTCCATCCTCGAAGAAATCACCTTGCAAGCCAATACGCATAACAGCCCAAATGGCAGGGTTATGACCAAGAATATGCATTTTCATCTTATGCTTCCAACTAGCAAAATTAGTACCATAAAAGTAAGGACCTCTACGGTGGTAATCTCCGTCGCTAGACGCCATATTCTCCTAGGTTGTGAAACCAAGGCTTTGATCACCAAAGCTATGGAAATCAAGGCAAATGGAGACCAAAGCTCTGATACCACTTGTAGGATCAAAAGTATATCTAGAGGGGGGTGATTAGACCACCTGACCAAATAAAAATCTAACCTTTTCCCAATTTTAGTTGTGGGCAAATTTTAGCAATTAGCACAAGTCTAGCAATCAACCTACACATGCAATTCTAAGAGTGTAGCGGCAGAAAGTAACACATTGCATATGAAGGTAAAGGGAAAGGTTTGGAGAAAGCAAACACAATGGAGACACGAAGATTTTTGGCATGGTTCCGATAGGTGGTGCTATTGTACATCCACATTGATGGAGACTTTAACCCACGAAGGGTAACGGCTGCGCGAGTCCACGGAGGGATCCACCCACGAAGGGTCGATGAAGAAGCAACCTTGTCTATCCCACCATGGCCATCGCCCATGAAGGACTTCCCTCCCTTGGCTAGATCTTTGCGAAGTAGGCGATCTCCTTGCCCTTACAGACTTCTTGGTTCAACTCCACATCTTGATGGAGGCTCCCAAGTGACACCTAACCAATCTAGGAGACACCACTCTCCAAAAGGTAATGGATGGTGTGTTAATGATGAACTCCTTGCTCTTGTGTGCTTCAAATGATAGTATCCCCAACACTCAACTCTCTCTCACAGATTTGGATATGGTGGAAAGATGATTTGAGTGGAAAGCAACTTGGGAATGCTAGAAATCAAGATTCTTGTAGTAGGATTGGAATATCTTGATCTCAACACGTGAGTAGGTGGTTCTCTCTTAAAAAATGTATGGTGGAAGTGTAGGCATGTTCTGATGGCTCTCTCACTTGTGGAGAGGGGTGGAGGGGTATATGTAGCCTCCACACAAAGGCCAACCGTTACACACATTTGACCAATCTCGGTAAGACCGGATGGGTAAACTCGGTGGGACCGATTAGTTCAAAATGTGAACGTTAGGAATCTCGGTGGAACCGACTGGAACAACTCGGTGAGACCGATGTGCTAGGGATTAGGGCAAACATCAACTCGGTGGCACCGATTGCATCAACTCGGTGAGACCGAAGTGAAGCAATAAGGCAGCAGAGAGAATGTCAAGCAAACTCGATGAGACCGATCGCATAACTAGTTGATGCCGAAATAAATGCAACAAGTCACAGAGCGTTGGCAAGGCCATCTCCGTGAGACCGAGACTCATATCGGTGAAACTAAATTGCTAGGGTTTCTGGCAGTGGCTATGGCCGGATAGGAAGAATCGGTGGGGTTGAGTTGGAGTTTAGGGTTTTGACATATTTGGATGGAGAAAGTGGTCGAGGGATTGGAGAAATATCACTAAGCATTTGAGCAAGCAAGCCATTAAGCAACATCTCATCCCCTTTTAATAGTATTGGCTTTCCTATGGACTCAATGTGATCTTGGATCACTAAAATAAAGATGAAGAGTCTTGAGCTTTTGCCAATATATGTCCTTAGCATTTTGAGGGGTCCACATCTCTGGTCCATGCCATGCCATTCATTGAACTTCCTGAAATATTTATCTTAAATGGATATTAGTTCAATGAGCTATATGTTGTTGTGAATTACCAAAACCACCCGGGGATCTGTTGCACTTTCAGGCTCTGAGAGGGGGCCTCGATGTTGATGTGCCGAGTGGCTCAGCGCCCTACGGCCCCTACTATTCTAGTCGATACATTCAGGCTGCAGAGATTCCCAACAACTTCCGGTTAGCAACGGGGATCAGTAACTTCACTAGTGAGTCAAAGCCAGAGATCTGGTTGGAAAATTATCGAGTGGCGTTCCAGATTGGTGGCGGCAACGATAACATGGCCATGAAACACTTGCCATTGATGATCGAGGGATCCACTTGGGCTTGGCTCACTCTGCTTCCACACGACGGTATATTCTGTTAGGATGACCTAGCCCAAGTCTTCGTCAAGACCTTCGGGGGCACGTACAAGCGGTCGGGTGGATTGGTGAGTTGCAGCACTGTGTCAAGAGGCAAAATGAGACTCTCCAGGAGTATATCCAGCGATGGACCACCCTGCACAACATGGTGGAAAATATCATCGAGCACCAAGCAATCTGCGCCTTCAAGGCTGGCATCAGGTACCAAGAGGTGAATTTGAAATATGGCCATACAGAGATCCTGACTCTCAGTCGGGCTATGGAGATAGCCAGTCGGTACGCGAATGGCAAAGAGGAAGACCGACTGAGAGGTGGCAAGAGCCGAGCGGGCGATGCTAATCAGTCGGATAATAACAAGGGCAAGCAGCAAAAGCGAAAGGCCGAGGCATCCGGAACCGCCGAGGCCGCGGCCCTGGCCGGCCAAGGCAAAGGCAAAGGTTAGTAGAAATAGAAGGAGTGGGATGCCAAGAAGAAAGTCGCTCCAAAAAGTGACATCCTTGACCAGCCCTGCCACGAAGGCAGATGAGGAAGGCAACATGATTGTGCCGAAGCATACCACTCGGGAGTGTCGGCTCCTCAAGCAACAGATGCGGCAAGACCCCTCAGGGGGCAAGAATGAGGACGACGACGATGATGGAGGCAAAGGCGCCTTCGGGTACCCCCCAACATCAATAAGGTCCTGATGATCTTTGCCGACGTAAGGAGCAAGAGCAGCCTCAAGGTTATAAACCGACAGGTCAATATGGCAGTTCCGACTTTCACAGAATATCTCGATTGGGCCAAGACGCCCATCACCTTCGATCAGTCGGATCACCCAGCCCACATACCGACCCCCAGGCGGCAGGCTATGGTGGTCGATCCGGCTGTAGGAGGAGTCTGACTGCACAAGGTCCTCATGGAGGGCGGCAGCAGGCTCAACATCATCTACGCTGACACACTTGAGGCGATGGGCATTCCGATGTCTCGACTCAGCAATAGCAGCATGCAATTACACGGGTAATCCCTGGGAGGAAGGCTAAATCACTCGGGAAGATCGCCCTCGACGCCGTATTCAGCAGAGAGAAGAACTGCAGAAAGGAGCGGCTGACCTTCGAGGTGGTGGACTTCTGGAGTGCTTACCATGCCTCCTGGGTAGGCCCGCCTACACGCGTTTTATGGCTAGACCATGCTACGTTTATCTTAAACTTAAGATGTCAGGGCCGAATGGTGTTATAACCGTCACGGGCAACTGGAAGTTAGCCGGACCTGTAGAAGGGATCCCAGATTGCTGACAGGCAGATGGCGTTGGCATAATTGGATGAGTACAAGAAGGCAGTGAATTCGAGTGATCTGCTAAAGTCCAAAAAGCTGACTATGGAATCCGCTTTCCAGTCGGCTGGCGAGACAAAGCCAGTGCATGTGCACCCTGAGGATCCGAATGCTGCCCCGACCAACATCTCCATCACGCTTGAAAGCAAATAGGAAAGCGAGCTCATCCAGTTCCTCCGTGAGAACTAGGACCATTTTGCATGGAAGCCTTTTGACATGCCAGGTATTCCCAAGGAACTGGCTGAGCATCGACTCCATGTTGCCCCGAAGATGAAGCCTGTCAAAGAGCACCGCCGATGCTCTTCCACCGAGAAGCGCAAGGCGATTGGCGAGGAGATCGTGCGGCTCTTAGTGACCGAGTTCATCCGGGAGGTGTACCACTCCGAGTGGCTCACCAATGTCGTCATGGTGCTAAAGAAGAATAACTCCCTCCAGATGTGCATCAACTTCAAGCACATCAATCGGGCATGCCCGAAGGACCATATCCCTCTCCCTTGCATAGATCAGATAGTAGACTCTACTGTCAGGTGTGAGCGATTATCATTTCTGGATGCGTACTCCGGGTACCACCAGATCTGAATGTATGGTCTAGATGAAATAAAAACAACATTCATCACCCTGTTTGGGTGTTTTTGTTATATCACGATGCCATTCGGACTGAAAAATGTCGGGGCCGTTCCAGCGCATGATTTAGAAATGCTTGCAAAAGAAAATCTGTGAAAACATGGAGACTTACATTGATGACATCCTAGTCAAGTCCAGGAAAGGTTCCGACCTCCTGATAGACCTCACCGAGACCTTCGTGAACCTGCGCCGCTTTGGGATAAAGCTCAACCCGGCTAAGTGCACTTTCGGAGTTCCTGCTGGCAAGTTACTCGGTTTTCTTGTTTCCAAACATGGGATCGATGCCAACCCTGAGATGATCGATGCTATAGTCCGAATGAAATAGCCAGAGCATCTACACGACGTAAAGAGGCTCACGGGTTGCCTGACAGCCCTGACTAGGTTCATCTCACGACTTGGTGAAAAAGCCCTGCCACTTTACCAACTAATGAAGAAATCAGACAGGTTCGAGTGGACACCTGAAGCGCAGGCCGCGTTCCAGGAACTCAAAGCCCTGGTCTCCACCCAGCTGTTGCTCGTTGCTCCGGGCGGCAAAGATTCTTTGCTCTTATACATCGCAACCACGAGCCAAGTTGTTAGCATTGTGCGCACTGTGGAGCGTGAAGAACAAGGCAAAGCCTGCAAACTCCAATGATAGTCTACTACATCTCAGAAGTTTTGACCCCCTCCAAGCAAAGGTACCCACACTACCAGAAGCTTGTATACGGGATTTATCTTACTACAAAGAAGGTGGGTCATTACTTTCAAGAGCACCCGGTCACGGTGATAAGCGACGCCCCTCTGTCCGAAATCATGAACAACGGAGATGCTATTGGCTGAGTTGCGAAGTGGGCCATCGAGCTCCGCCCTTTGGACATCAAGTTTGAGGCCAAGAAAGCCATCAAGTTGCAAGCCCTCGCGGATTTTTTGGTCGAGTGGATGGAGCAGGAGCAGCCTGCCTAGAGCCTCCCCGAGCAATGGACTATGTTCTTTGACGGATCCAAGATGCTTCATGGTTCAAGAGCTGGAGTGGTCTTGGTGTCTCCCAAAGGCGACAGGATTAACTATGTGCTTCAGATTCACTTTGATTCCTCCAACAATGAGGCAGAGTATGAAGCTCTCCTGTATGGTCTACGCATGGCGATCTCCCTCAGGGTCAGTCGATTGATGGTCAATGGTGACTCGAGTCTAGTGGTGAACCAAGTCATGAAGGAATGGGATATTTTAAGCCCAACAATGATAGGCTACTACAACGCCGTCAGAAAACTGGAGAAGAACTTTGAAGGGCTGGAACTCCACCACATTCCACGACTCAAGAACCAGGCAGCTGATGACCTGGCCAAAATTGGTTCCACTCGGAAGGCAGTCCCAAAGAACATGTTCGTAGAGCACCTGCACTCGCCCACGATCAAAGAATATCCTTTCATGGAAGAGCCCCCGCAACCTGTCGCACCATCTGATTCGACTGAAGTTGACATTCCTGCAGTGATTTACTTGGTCCAGGAGATTCTTGTGACCACTCCCGAGTGGACCGAACCATACATTGCTTACCTGCTCGGGCAAGAACTCCCAGAGAATGAGGTTGAGGCTCGTCAGATCGTCCACCGATCGAAAGCCTTCACTATCATGGGTGATCAACTCTACAAGAAAAACACCTCTGGAGTCACTCAGCATTGCATTTCGCTGGAAGAAGGGCAACAGATCTTGCAGGAGATTCACTCGGGAACCTGTGGTCACCATGCTTCCTCTCGGATGCTAGTCGCCAAGGCATTCCAGCAGGCTTCTATTGGCCCCGCGCTAACGATGATTCCCGAGACATAGTGGACCAATGCGTCGGGTGCCATTTCTACACGAACCAGTCGCACAAGCTAGCATCCGCGCTGAAGACGATCCCCTCACCTGGCCATTTGCCGTGTGGGGACTCGACATGATCAGCCCCCTCTGGACCAGACCGAGCGGATTCACTCATCTGTTGGTGGCAATGGATGAGTTTACCAAGTTGATTGAAGCGAAGGCCATAAAGAAGCTAGACTCACCGACTGCCATCAATTTCATCAAGGAGATAATCTTAAGATTCGGAGTTCCCCACAGCATCATCACGGACAATGGGTCAAACTTTGACTCAGACGAATTCAGTGAGTTTTGCTACTCTCAAGGCACTCGGGTTGATTACACCTTCGTGGCTCACTCGCGGTCGAATGGCAAGCAGAGCGGGCGAATCGGTTGATACTCCAAGGATTGAAGCAACGCCTTTTGCGTGACCTGACACACGCTGCAGGGGCCTGGGTTACTGAGCTACCATCGGTCCTCTAGAGCTTCCGGACGACCCCGAATCGATCCATAAATCGCACTCCATTCTTCATGGTGTATGGGTCGGCAGCAGTCTTGCCGAATGGTTTACTTCACAATTCCCCCCGAGTGGATCTATACTCGGAGGCCGAAGCTGAAGAAGCACGACATGATGGTCTCGACCTCCTAGAAGAAGAGCGTGACTTAGAACTCATCAGGTCGACTGCGCACCAACAGGATATGCGTCGCTATCACGACAGACACGTCAGAGGGCATGCCATTCAGGAAGGTGATATGGTTCTCCGAATGGATCAACAGAAGCCTCACAAGCTAGTGCTGCCATGGCAGGGACCTTTTGTCGTATCAAAGGTCCTGAACAATGGAGCCTACCGACTCTACAACTTCAGCAAGGATATAGAAGAGCCTAGAGCTTGGAACGCGGACCTACTCCGCAAGTTTTACAGTACTTAGAATAAAACCCTCATTGTTAATAGCTTTTTGAATGAAACTAGATGAATAAAAGTCTTACTTTTCTTGTATATCGTCTAGTTCGGCCTAGTGCCATGTTTTCACTCCGGTGACTAACAACATTTGGAAACTAACACACACCCAGCGGGTGAATGGGCTTAGTTGTGAACCACTTTTCACCTAAGTTAGAAAACATTCCAAGTGCGGACATGCTCCATCCTACCTCTTGAGTTTGCGTTGATGTTTCCCTCGAAGAGGAAAGAGTGATGCAGCAAAGGAGCGTAAGTATTTCCCTCATTTTTTAGAACCAAGGTATCAATCAGGTAGGAGACTACGCAACAAGCCACCGAATACCTGCACAAACAAACACCAACTTGCAACCAACGCGACAAAGGGGTTGTCAATCCCTTCATGGTTATTCGCAAAGTGAGATCTGATAGAGATGGATAAACAGTAAAGTAATATTTTTGGTTTATGGAACGGAAAGTAAAGATTGTAAGGTAAGAGAACGGCGACAGAAATTGGAAAGTTGACGGGAAACTAATATGATGTAAAATAGACCCGGGGGCCATAGGTTTCACTAGAGGCTTCTCTCAAGATAGAAATTATTACAGTGGGTGAACAAATTACTACCGGGTAATTGATAGAAAAGTGCAAAGTTATGACGATATCTAAGGCAATGATCATGAATATAGGCATCACGTCCGTGTCAAGTAGACCGACTCCTGCCTGCATCTACTACTATTACTCCACACATCGACCGAGTCCTGCCTGCATCTAGAGTATTAAGTTCATAAGAACAGAGTAACGCATTAAGCAAGATGACATGATGTAGCGGGATTAACTCAAGCAATATGATGAAAACCCCATCTTTTTATCCTCGATGGCAACAATACAATACGTGTCAGTTCCCCTTCTGTCACTAGGATCGAGTACCGCAAGATTGAACCCAAAGCTAAGCACTTCTCCCATTGCAAGAAAAACCAATCTAGTTGGTCAAACAAAATAGATAGTTCCAAGAGACTTGCAAAGATATCAAATCATGCATATAAGAATTCAGAGGAGATTCAAATAATATTCATAGATAAGCTGATCATAAATCCACAATTCATCGGATCTCGGCAAACACACCGCAAAAGAGTATTACATCGAATAGATCACCAAGAACATCGAGGAGAACTTTGTATTGAGAATCAAAGAGAGATAAGAAGCCATCTAGCTACTAGCTATGGACCCGTAGGTCTGAAATAAACTACTCATGCTTCATCGGAGAGGTAATGGTGTTGATGTAGAAGCCCTCCGTGATCGATTCCCCCTCCGGCAGGATGCCAGAAAAGGCCCCAAGATGGGATCTCACGGGTACAGAAGGTTGCGGTGGTGGAAAAGTGGTTTCGTGGCTCCGCGGGATATTTTTGGGGTATAAGAGTATATATAGGCGAAAGAATTAGGTCAGCGGAGCTACAAGGGGCCCACAAGGTCGGGGGCGCGCCCTCCACCCTTGTGGCTGCCTCGAGGCTCCTCTGACTTGCACTCCAAGTCTCCTGGGTGTCTTCTGGTCCAAGAAAAATCATGCAAAAGTTTTATTCCGTTTGGTATTCCTTTTCTGTGAAACTCTAAAACAAGGAAAAAATAGAAACTGGCACTGGGCTCTAGGTTAATAGGTTATCCCAAAAATCATATAAAATAGCATATTAATGCATATAAAACATCCAAAACAGAGAATATAATAGCATGGAACAATAAAAAATTATAGATACGTTGGAGACGTATCAAGCACCC
The DNA here is from genome assembly GCF_002575655.3 of Aegilops tauschii subsp. strangulata. Lineage (NCBI taxonomy): Eukaryota > Viridiplantae > Streptophyta > Magnoliopsida > Poales > Poaceae > Aegilops > Aegilops tauschii. Next base: position 183,049,561 of record NC_053040.3, read on the forward strand.
CCAAGCTTAATTCCTGCTCGTCCTCGAGTAGGTAAATGATAAAAACTAAATTTTTGATGTGGAAAGCTACCTAACATATTTATCCATGTAATTCTATTTATTGTGGCATGAATGTTCAGATTCGTAAGATTCAAAACAAAAGTTTAATTTTGACATAAAAACAATAATACTTCAAGCATACTAACAAAATAATTATGTCTTCTCAAAATAACATGGCCAAAGAAAGCTTATCCCTACAAAATCATATAGTCTGGCTATGCTCCATCTTCATCACACAAAATATTTAAATCATGCACAACCGTGATGAGAAGCCAAGCATTGGTTTCATACTTTTGACGTTTTCAAACCTTTTCAACTTTCACGCAATACATGAGCGTGAGCCATGGACATAGCACTATAGGTGGAATTGACGGTGGTTGTGGAGAGGACAAAAAGAGGGAGATAGTCTCACATGAACTAGGCGTATCAACGGGCTATGGAGATGCCCATTAATAGATATCAATGCGAGTGAGTAGGGATTGCCATGCAACGGATGCACTAGAGCTATAAGTTTATGAAAGCTCAAAAAACAAAACTAAGTGGGTGTGCATCCAACTTGCTTGCTCATGAAGACTTAGGGCGTTTGAGGAAGCCCATCGTTGGAATATACAAGCCAAGTTCTATAATGAAAAATTCCCACTAGTATATGAAAGTGATATCATAGGAGACTCTCTATCATGAAGATCATGGTGCTAGTTTGAAGCACAAGTGTGGCAAAAGGGATAGTAACATTGTCCCTTCTCTCTTTTCTCTCATTTTTTTCTTTTCTCTCTTCTTTTTTTTATTTCCCCCTTTTTCTTGGGCCTTCTCTTTTTTTTGGCCTTTCTCTCTTTTTTTTATTTCCTCACATGGGACAATGCTCTAATAAGGAAAATCATCACACTTCTATTTACTTACAACTCAAGAATTACAACTCGATACTTGGAACAAAATATGACTCTATGTGAGTGCCTCCGGTAGTGTACCAGGATGTGCAATGAATCAAGAGCGACATGTATAAAAAAATGATGAACGGTGGCTTTGACACAAATACGATGTCAACTACATGATCATGCAAAGCAATATGACAATGATGATGTATGTCATAATAAACGGAATGGTGGAAAGTTGCATGGCAATATATCTCGGAATGGTTATGGAAATGCCATAATAGGTAGGTATGGTGGTTGTTTTGAGGAAGGATATGTGGTGGGTTTATGGTACCGGAGAAAGTTGCGCGGTACTAGAGAGGCTAGCAATGGCAGAAAGGTGAGAGTGCGTATAATCCATGGACTCAACATGAGTCATAAAGAACTCACACACTTATTGCAAAAATCTATTAGTCATCAAAACAAAGTACTACGTGCATGCTCCTAGGGGGATAGATTGGTAGGAAAAGATCATCGCTCGTCCCCGACCGCCACTAATAAGGAAGACAATCAAAAAACATCTCATGCTCCAACTTCGTTACATAACGGTTCACCATACGTGCATGCTACGGGACTCACAAACCTTAACACAGGTATTTCTCAAATTCACAACTACTTACTAGCATGACTCTAATATCACCATCTTCATATCTCAAAACAATCATAAGGAATCACACTTCTCATAGTATTCAATGCACTTTAGATGAAAGTTTTTATTATATCCCTCTTGGATGCCTATCATATTAGGACTAATTTTATAACCAAAGGAAATTACCATGTTGTTTAGAGAATCTCAAAATAATATAAGTGAAGTATGAGAGTTCATCCATTTCCATAAATTAAAACCACCGTCGTGCTCTAAAATAGATATAAGTGAAGCACTAGAGCAATTTTGCCTAGCTCAGAAGATATAAGTGAAGCACATAGAGCATTCTAATAAATCACGATTCATGCGTGTCTCTCTCAAAAGGTGTGTACATCAAGGATGATTGTGGCAAACTAAAAAACAAAGACTCAAATCATACAAGACGCTCCAAGCAAATCACATATCATGTGGTGAATAAAAATATAGCCTCAAGTGAAGTTACCGATAGACGAAGACGAAAGAGGGGATGCCTTCCCGGGGCATCCCCAAGCTTAGGCTTTTTGACATCATTGTATATTACCTTGGGGTGCCTTGGGCATGCCCAAGCTTAAGATCTTGCCACTCCTAATTCCATAGTCCATCAAATTCTTACCCAAAACTTGAAAACTTCACAACACAAAACTCCAATAGAAAATCTCGTAAGCTCCGTTAGTATAAGAAAATAAATCACCACTTTTGGTACTGTTGTGAACTCATTCTTTATTTATATTGGTGTAATATCTACTGTATTACAACTTTTCCACGGTTCATACCCCCCGATACTAGCCATAGATGCATCAAAATAAGCAAACAACGCACGAAAAACAGAATCTGTCAAAAACAGAATAGTCTGTAGCAATCTGAATACTTCGGATACTTCTGTAACTCCAAAAAAACTCCTGAGAAAATAGTAAATCCTAAAAATTTGTTTATTAATCTTCTTCAAAAATAATCAACTAAAAATCACTCTCTGGCTAAAAATGAGAATTGTTTTCATGAGCGCATAAGTTTCTGTTTTTCAGCAAGATCAAATTAACTATCACCGTAGGTTATCCCATAGGTTTTACTTGGCACAAACACTAATTTAAGCACAAAAACTCATCTAACCAGAGGCTAGATTATTTGTTCAAAGCAAAACATGACCTAAAAAGCAAGAACAAAAATAAAATTGGGTTGCCTCCCAACAAGCGCTATTGTTTAACGCCCCTAGCTAGGCATAAAAACACGAATAGATCTAAGTATTATCATCTTTGGCATGCAATTCTTCAATTACACATTTGTGATTCTTAGGAGATTCTTTAGTTTTATAAATGATCAAACTCCTAGGCAAGAAACCAAGAAATTCATTCGTGACAATAGGTTCCTTAATAATTTCGAGAAAATTGGGGTGAACACTAATTGATTTAAGATCTTCATTGTTCTTACTAGAAGATTCACCCTTATTTTTAGGAACATTAACAAGCATTGAAATCTTAGGAGGAAGATTTGGAGTAGTTTTAACGGAGGAAAAAGCGGAACCCAAGTTGGTAATAATATCTTCTAGTTTGCCAATTCTAGTAGAATCTTGATCTATCTTTTCATTAACTAGTGGTTCCTTTTCCCTAAGATTCTTCAAGGTAACTCCTACTTTAGACCCATATTCAGTAATCTGATTATGAATCCTTTTATCCAAATTTTCAATCAACTCAACGGTAGCAATTTTATTCTCAATAATATCAAGTCTTTGCATTACATGTTCCAAAGTTAAATCAGTTCCATTAACCAAAAGAGGTGGTGGGCCTAGCAAATATATCATGGCATTATAGGAATCGAAAGTATGGCTCCCCAAGAAATTTCCCCCAGTAATGGTATCTACAACATATCTATTCCATGGTGTAATGCCTACATAAAAATTGCGAAGAAGAACAACAGTAGATTGCTTTCGAGTAGATCTATTTCGAGCATTGCAAATTCTATACCAAGCATCTTTCAAATTTTCTCCTTCCCTTTGTATGAAATTGAGAACTTCATTATCAGGAGTGCTCATGATAATGGGCGGACTAGCCATGAGAGCTAATCGAGCATTTAAACACACAAGCACACAAAAAGCAAATGAAGAAGACGAACGGAAGAGGGGCCAAGAAAAGGCGAATATTTTCGAAAATCATTTTAGAAGTGGGGGAGAGGAAAACGAGAGGCGAATGGTGAATAAAGTAATGCGAGAGATGAGAGTTTATGATTGGTACTTGGTATGTCTAGGCTTGGTGTAGATCTCCCCGGCAACGGTGCCAGAAATCCTTCTTGCTACCTCTTGAGCTTGCGTTGGTTTTTCCCTTGAAGAGGAAAGGGTGATGGAGCAAAGGAGCGTAAGTATTTCCCTCAGTTTTGAGAACCAAGGTATCAATCCAGTAGGAGACTACGCAACAAGCCACCGAATACCTGCACAAACAAACAGCAACTTTTAACCAACACGACAAAGGGGTTGTCAATCCCTTTACGGTTATTCGCAAAGTGAGATCTAATAGAGATGCATAAACGGTAAAGTAATATTTTCGGTTTATGGAACGGAAAGTAAAGATTGCAAAGTAAGAGAACGGTGACAGAAATTGGAAAGTTGACGGGAAACTAATATGATGTAAAATAGACCCGGGGGCCATAGGTTTCACTAGAGGCTTCTCTCAAGATAGAAATTATTACAGTGGGTGAACAAACTACTACCGAGTAATTGATAGAAAAGCGCAAAGTTATGACGATATCTAAGGCAATGATCATGAATATAGGCATCACGTCCGTGTCAAGTAGACCGACTCCTGCCTGCATCTACTACTATTAATCCACACATCGACCGACTCCTGCCTGCATCTAGAGTATTAAGTTCATAAGAACAGAGTAACGCATTAAGCAAGATGACATGATGTAGCAGGATTAACTCAAGCAATATGATGAAAACCCCATCTTTTTATCCTTGATGGCAACAATACAATATGTGTCGGTTCCCCTTCTATCTCTAGGATCGAGCACCGCAAGATTGAACCCAAAGCTAAGCACTTCTCCCATTGCAAGAAAAACCAATCTAGTTGGCCAAACCAAATAGATAGTTCGAAGAGACTTGCAAAGATATCAAATCATGCATATAAGAATTCAGAGGAGATTCAAATAATATTCATGGATAAGCTGATCATAAATCCACAATTCATCGGATCTCGGCAAACACACCGCAAAAGAGTATTACATCGAATAGATCTCCAAGAACATCGAGGAGAACTTTGTGTTGAGAATCAAAGAGAGAGAAGAAGCCATCTAGCTACTAGCTATGGACCCGTAGGTCTGAAGTAAACTACTCATGCTTCATCGAAGAGGCAATGGTGTTGATGTAGAAGCCCTTCGTGATCGATTCCCCCTCCGGCAGGATGCCGGAAAAGGCCCCAAGATGGGATCTCACGGGTACAGAAGGTTGTGGCGGTGGAAAAGTGGTTTCATGGCTCTGTTGGATGTTTTTGGGGTATAAGAGTATATATATAGGCGAAAGAATTAGGTCAGGGGAGCTACGAGGGGCCCACAAGTTCGGGGGGGCGCTCCCCACCCCCTGGGCACGCCCTCCACCCTTGTGGCTGCCTCGAGGCTCCTCTGACTTGCACTCCAAGTCTCCTGGGTGTCTTCTGGTCCAAGAAAAATCATGGTGAAAGTTTTATTCCGTTTGGACTCCGTTTGGTATTCCTTTTCTACGAAACTCTAAAACAAGGAAAAAACCAAAACTGGCACTGGGCTCTAGGTTAGTAGGTTAGTCCCAAAAATCATATAAATAGCATAGTAATGCATATAAAACATCCAAAACAGATAATATAATAGCATGGAACAATAAAAAATTATAGATACGTTGGAGACATATCACTCCACACTCGAGGGCTTAGCTATGAACCAGCCTTCACCTAAGTTGAAAACATTCCGAGTGCGGACATGCTCCACACTCGGGGGATTAGTTGTGAACTAGTTTTTGCCTAAGTTAAAAAACATTCCGAGTGCGGACATGTTCCACACTCGAGGACTTAGTTGGAACTAGTTTTCGCCTAAGTTAAACATCCGAGTGCGGACATGCTCCACACTCGAGGGCTTAGCTGCGAACTAGTTTTCACCTAAGTTAAAAAACATTTTGAATGCGGACATGCTCCACACTCGAGGGTTAACTATGAACCAGCCTAAGTTAAAAAACTTTCCAAGTGGGGACATGCTTCACACTCGGGGGCTTAGCTGCGAACCAGCTTTCGCCTAAGTTAAAAATAATCCAAGTGCGGACATGCTCCACACCCCGGGGGTTAGTTGCGTCCCTGCTTCGCCTAAGTTAAAAAACATTCCGAGTGCGGACACGGTCCACGCCTGGGGCTTAGCTGTGAACCTGCTTTTCTTAAGTCAAAAAACATTCCGAGTGCGGACATGCTCCACACTCGGGGGTTTAGCTATGAACCAGCTTCACCTAAGTCATCAGCGAATAAAGATTAAGTCTCCTGATTGAAAACTTTGATCCGCCCGAGTGTTCAGAAGCAAAAGCAAAGTAAACGAGCCCGGGGCTCATCAAAGTTTACGGTTACAGCAACACCTGGCATTCCGGGGCAAATTCGTTCAAAGAAGTTTTTTCATGCCTCGGGCTGGGGCCTGGCCGGCTCAATGAAGGTCTCCAGATCAATGCCATCAGCAATCCGTGTCGCGGCCTCAGCGAACATCTCCATGAAGTGCTCAAACTTGAGCTTCTTCTTGTTGACCACTCAGAGAGTCTTCAGCTTCTCTTCGTCCACGTCCTTGAAGTGGAGAGGGACAAGTGATAATGCCACATTGGCACCACTACAGGCTACCGACTTCTTCCACGCTTGCACTCGGGCAGGGATCTCGTTCAACTACGTCATCATGGACTCCAGATCCATCTGGGCTGACACTTCAGTTTGTAGCTCCTTGTCGATTCTTCCCATGGCACCCCTCGGCAGAGTGATATAGACCAAGGCATTGTCGAGACGGTCATCCAGTCGTAGGACGGCGAGGGCGGCCTTGTCGCTAACGAGCTGCCTTATGGGGTTCAGGTCCCTCTCGATCCTCTCAGTCTCTAGCTCCTTTTTGGGACAATACTCTGTCGGGGAGAAAACAGCACAAAAATCAACAATCGAAGGAACCCGAGAGCAGATGAGTTTCATTCGGATGAAAGACTTACCGGCAAGCTTCTCATTCATCTCCGAGCAAAAGTCGTCGATGTACTGCTCAAGTGCGATTTTCTTCTCGAGGAGCTAAGCAACCTTCTCTTCCATGGTCTTCTTCTCCTGCTCGAAAACACCAGTCTGGTCCTTGCACTTCTTCTCCCACTCAGAGGCTTCTCCTTTTTCCACCCCAACAACGGCCTTCAGGGTCTTGATCTCCTCCAATTTGCCGACTGCCGCCAGCTTCTCCTCAGCGGTTTTGGTTTTGGTCCTGGCCTCCTGCTGCGCCAGTGCCAGCTGCTTGTCCTTGTCCTCCAGGGCATGTTGCATGGTTTCTAAAGAAATAGAAGTCTTGAGCCTATTTACGAGTTGGGAATTCTCGCTACGAACATCTGTCGAAGCGAATTGATTCGAATCAAGGGAGAAAACGAGATACGGTGAATAGTCAGAGGAAACAACTAACCTCCCAGGGCTTTCTTCTCCTTCTCCAGACGGTTTCTCTTGTGCTTCTCGGCATCTAGATCGACTCAGATTGATAGCACCTCCTTCTCCAAGGCGGCGTAGTGAGATCCCAGCTCGCAGATCCTCTGTTACAAGAAAAGAAGACAATCAGTCAGAAGGAACAAACTAGACCAACACCAAACCCTCAGATACCAGCTTGCCACCGAGTCGGCAATGAAGAAGATCGAGGACAACAACACACTGGTCTTTGATTGCCAGCTTGCCACTGAGTCGGTGATAAACCACAAGTATAGGGGATTGTTTGTAGCTCTTTTTGATAAATAAGAGTGTTGAACCCAACGAGAAGCTAAAGGTAGAACAAATATTCCCTCAAGTTCTATCGACCACAGATACAACTCTACGCACACTTAACGTTTGCTTTACCTAGAACAAGAATAAAACTAGTACTTTGCGAGAATTAAACTACGAATAAATTGCAAGATAATAAAATTTAGTAGAAATCTTTTGTCACACAAGAAAGTTATTTGTCCCTAGGCAATTGATAACTAAACCGGTAATCATAATTGCAATTTTATATGAGGGAGAGGCATGAGCGAACATAATTTCCGTACTTGGATCATATGCACTTATGATTGGAACTCTAGCAAGCATCCGCGACTACCAAAGATCATTAAGGTAAAACCCAACCATAGCATTAAGTATCAAGTCCTCTTTATCCCAAACGCAACAACCCCCTTACTCGGGCGTAAGCTTCTGTCACTCTAGCCACCCACCATAAGCGAATCATGAACGTATTGCAACACCCTACAACAGGGATCCCTCATGTTTGCGCGACACGGAGGGCACCATAGGACAACAACAAAATAAAATATACAACTCAAACCAATCATGATCATCAATCGGCCCATAGGACAAAACAGATCTACTCAAACATCATAGGATAACCACATATCATTGGATAAGAATATATACTCCCTTCGTCCCAAAATTCTTGTCTTAGATTTGACAAGATATGGATGTATCTAATACTAAAGCGTGACTTGATAAATTTGTATCTAGACAAATCTAAGACAAGAATTTTGGGACGGAGGGCGTAGTATTGAGCACCATGTTTATGTAGAGACTTGCAGCGGGAATAGAGAGGGAGAAAGTTGGTGTTGACGACAGCAAGATTGTTGGTGTAGATTGCCGTCACGATCTTTGCCCCAGCGGCACTCCGATGCCACCGGAGAGAGGGGGAGAGAGCCTCGTCCTTCCTCTTCCTTGGCCTCCCCCCTAGATGGGAGGGGTTCCCCCTCTGGTCCATCGCCTCCATGGCGGCGGAGGGGCGAGAGCCCCTCCTAGATTGGATCTATCTCTCAGTTCTTGTCTGTTTCGCGTTCCTATTTTCTGGCCCTTCACCGTTTCTTAAATTCCAGGAGATCTGTAACTACGATTGCGCTGAAATTTTAACATGATTTTTTTCCGGATATAAGATTCCTTGCACCCGAAGATGAGCCCCAACCGACTTACGAGGTGCCCACTAGGCACCACCGCGCGCCAGGGGCAGGCGCACCCTGGTGCTTAGTGGAGGTCGTGCGCCTCCGTTTGCGTAGATTCCACCTTCCAAAAATCACATATATTCCAAAATAATTCTCTATAAATTTTTATCGTGTTTGGACTTTGTTTGATATGGATATTCTGCGAAACAAAAAACATGCAACAAACAGGAACTGGCACTGGGCACTGGATCAATATGTTATTCCCAAAAACAATATAAATTGTTGCCAAAAGTATATAAAAGTTGTATAATATTGGAAAGGAACAATAAAAAATTATAGATACGACGGAGACGTATCAACATCCCCAAGCTTAATTCCTACTCGTCCTCGAGTAGGTAAATGATAAAAAAGATATAGACACGAGTGATTCAAAGCAATAGTCTATAATTTGACATAAAGATATCAATACTCAGGCATCCCAACAAACAATCATGTCTTTCAAAATATAAAAGCCAAAGAACACTATCCCTACAAAATCATATAGTCTTGTCATGCTCCATCTTCTTAACATAAAGTATTTATCATGCACAACCCCGATAACAAGCCGAGCAATTGGTTCATACTTTTTAACGCGCTTTAGCTTTTTCAACCCCCACGCAATACATGAGCGCAAGCCATGACATAGCACTATGGGTGGAATAGAGTATGATGGTAGGGGTAAACATAGAGAAGACAAAAAAGTAAGAAAGTCTCACATTGACGCGGCTAACCAACGGGCTATGGAGATGCCCATCAATTGGTATCTATGCGAGGAGTAGGGATTTCCATGCAATGGATGCACTAAGGGTTGTAAGTGTATGAAAGCTCAAACTGAAAACTAAGTGGGTGTCCATCTAACTCTATAATGAAAAATTCCCACTAGTATATGAAAGTGACAACATAGGAGACTCTCTATATGAAGAACATGGTGCTAAGCACAACTGTGGAATTAGCATGCCCCTTCTCTCTATTTCTCTCATTCATCTTTTTTTCTTTTTTTTCCTTGGGCTCTTTTTGGCCTCACTTTTTTCTTTTTTTCTTTTTGTCCGGAGTCTCATCCCGATTTGTGGGGGAATCATAGTCTCCATCATACTTTCCTCACTTGGACATGCTCTAATAATGAATAATGATGATCATCACACTTCTATTTACTTATAACTCAAAAGAAATAAAAATTACAACTCGATACCTAGAACAATATGACTCTATATGGATGCCTCTGGCAGTGTACCAAGATGTGCAATGATCTAGCGTTGCAAGGATATCAAAAAATGGACAAGCCATGGAATATCATGCTAGCTATCTTACAATCATGCAAAGCAATATGGCAATGAATGCTCAAGTCATAAAAACAGAATGGTGGAAGTTGCATGGCAATATATCTCGGAATGGCTATGGAAATGCCATAATAGGTAGGTATTGTGGCTGCTTTGAGGAAGATATATTGAGGCTTATGTGTGATAGAGTGTATCATATCACGGGGTTTGGATGCACCGGCAAAGTTTGCACCGACTCTCGAGGTGAGAAAGGGAAATGCACGGTACCGAAGAGGCTAGCAAATTGTGGAAAGGTAAGAGTACGTATAATCCATCGACTCACATTAGTCATTAAGAACTCACATACTTATTGCAAAAGTTTATTAGACCTCGAAGCAAAGTACTACTGCGCATTCACCTAGGGGGATAGATTGGTAGGAAAAGACCATCGCTCATCCCCGACCGCCACTCATAAGGAAGACAATCAATAATAAATCATGCTCTAACTTCATAGCATAACGAGAGACTATATGTGCATGCTTCGGGAATCACAAACCTTAACACCAATATTCTTACTAACCACAACCATTTACTAGTATCTCGCACATACATCCGGGATCATATCAAGCGTGGGTAGATTGAGATTATCTACGTCAACACTCAAGAGCAACTAGCGGATATCTTCACAAAGCCTTTGGATGAAGTAAGATTTTGCGAGTTAAGGCATGAGCTAAATATCATTGATTCAGGCAATGTGGCTTGAATCTAGGCACACCCCACTACATTCATCATGATATCTTATTCTAGATGTAGGCATGGACATAGGGGGAGTGTTGTTCTCTCAATGAACTCTCCCTCCCCCCCATTATGCATAAATTGATCAAGTCTTTCACTTTAGCCATTTTTATGGTACTTGTGCTTCAAAGATGAGTTTTGGTCATGGGCCCAAGGTTAAAATCTTTGCGGTACCATACCAATTGACTCAAACATAGGTGGCTTCGGCCACCGCCCTCTCTTTGAGAGGTAGCTACTCGAGTTGGTTCTAGTTGGTTTTATCTAGTCTTTAGGACTTTGTTTGTGATTTGAGTTACTCCATGCTTGCTCCATGTTGTTTCTCCCTTTTGAACTTGGAGTTTCTCTTCCCATTTGTGGGTGTTTCATGTCTCCAACCCAAGCCATCTCATCTTCATCCTCTTTATATTTGCATAAGCCATCCTTTTATACCTTGTTCTTGCTTGTTGTCGCCTGCGTGGTACTACCACGGTGTCTGGGCGGTATTACCGCTTGTAAGCGGTACTACCGCCGAGCACCTCGGTACTACTGCTCGAGCGAGGTACTACTCGGCCTCCTGCCATGAAGTAGTACCGGGGCGGTACTAACACTCCTCCGAGCGGTACTACCGCTTAGTGGTGGGGCGCGGGGGTTATGAGTCGGGTAGGGGGAGTTCCAACTCCCCCATACCCATTCATCTCTCTCCCACTCCCTCTCCTCTCACACGCGATGAACAAGCAGCGGAGGGCCACCGTCGGGCAGCTGTTTCCATGTCGTCTTCCATGATTCCGTCCGGTGGGCTTGATCCCCACCTTCTCCTCTTGCCATGGATGCCGATATTGTCCCTGTTTTCTCTCCTATGGTTTTATATTTTTAATCTAGGTTCTAGGGCAATACGTGTTGCATTATTTGATTTTTGGTCAAATCGAGGCTTCAGTAGGACGTAGAAGACTGCTAGACTAGGTGGATTGAAGTTTGGTTGGAGGGAATTTGAATTTGGCACCCCTGGTGGTACTAGATCTCACCGCGGCACTGGTCAGCCTGTTGAATTCTGCCTCGGGCGGTACTACTACTCCCTTTGGAGCGGTATTACCGCCTACGGGCGGTACTTCCGCTTATGATGCCCGGTACTACCGCTTGGGGCTGTCACTTTCCCCTTCTCTCATATCAAACTTCAATCTCTTTGTTCTCGTGCTTGGCTTATGCAATTATTTACACCTGCTTTTTCGTTGTTCCTTGTTTTTGGGCTCCCAGTGGTAGCAGTGCAAGGTAACAGGCTCGTCGCAAGAATCCGGAGCGTCCAGGGGGTTCCAAGCGTTGTCGCACTTCTGAGGATGTTGGTGCTCCTTCTAGCGTTCAGCCAGCTCAGCCAATGCAGAGTTCCAAACAGGTTGCAAGCAAGCCCAAGCCAAAAGTCAAGCCAGTGTCTGATATGAACAGCTAGGACTTATGTATCTTTTGCTGTATCAATCCATATCGCAACGACCAAGATCCAGCTCTTCTCAACCGTCCCTTTCGGACCAAGCAACAGCACTCTATCTATCTAGATGTGCTCAAAGCAAAGAAGAACCTGTTTGTGGAGACCAGGACCATTGACATTTCTTATATGAAGAAGAATCCGAAGTACTTTGGAGAATCCCTTGAGTTGTGTGAGAAACTGGACATTGTCAGGATGATGCAGTTCAACAAGGACTTTGATGCAAAGGTCGTGGATGCCACCGTTCACCTTGGCAATGGTGTGGAGACGACCTTGACGTGGATGACCAATGGAAAACTACACTCAGTCAAGTGGAAGGCGTTCATGGAGCTTTTGGAATATGAGGATCAAGGGCGATAATCCTCTCGGGATGCGCCCTCACAACGGGTCCACTGCTACTCACAAGTCTGCTCTTTGGCCCTATAGCACCATGAAGATTTCACCAACCACCAAGAAGAAGTCGTATGAGTTGTACCCTTTCCTGGATACCATGCATCGCATCTTCAGGCACACGCTCTTCCCCTGCATTGAACTTGGATCAGGTTCACACTTATCTTGTAGACTAGCTGCTATATATTCTGTCAGAAGGAAAAGGAGGTGCCCATAGGGCAACCTTTGGATGTGTCGCATATCATGTGGTCGGAGCTTCGCTCGGCCATCACGGAGCGTAAGTGTCCCATTTATGGACCTTACTTGATGCTTCTCATTGAGAAGGCTTGGGCTATCACTTATCCGGATGAGATGTTGGTGCTTGGTGACCTGACCTTCCATGAGGTGGTTCGACTGAGGGAGAAGGATAACTAGGGTACTCCCATTCCTACGATGAAGGCCCCTATGGATGAGGATGAGGCTGACGATGACGACGAGCCTGACTATGAGCCGGCTGGAGTGGAGCCATCTTGGGCTAAGAAGCTCAAGTTGAACATGAAGAAGTTGTTTTGCATGCAGGCTCACGGGTAGTATATGTCCCATGTGGCAGAGAAGAAGTCCCGCTACCGAGACAAGCTTATCGTGAGGAAGCTTGGGCTCGAGGTTCCAGATGGGTCTGAGGAGAGGATCACTAATGAGGAGGAATTGATGATGTCTACTACGCAACTTTATCCTTGTAGACGTTGTTGGGCCTCCAAGTGCAGAGTTTTGTAGGACAGTAGCAAATTTCCCTCAAGTGGATGACCTAAGGTTTATCAATCTGTGGGAGGCGTAGGATGAAGATGGTCTCTCTCAAACAACCCTGCAACCAAATAACAAAGAGTCTCTTGTGTCCCCAACACACCAAATACAAAGGTAAATTGTATAGGTGCACTAGTTCGGCGAAGATGGTGATACAAGTGCAATATGGATGGTAGATATATGTTTTTGTAATCTGAAAATATAAAAACAGCAAGGTAACTAGTAACAAAAGTGAGTGAAAACGGTATTGCAATGCTTAGAAACAAGGCCTAGGGTTCATACTTTCACTAGTGCAAGTTCTCTCAACAATGATAACATAATTAGATCATACAAGAATCCCTCAACGTACTACAAAGAGTCACTCCAAAGTCACTAATAGCGGAGAACAAACGAAGATATTATTTTAGGGTACGAAACCACCTCAAAGTTATTCTTTCTAATCGATCTATTGGGCTATTCCAATAAGAATCACAAACAGCCCTAGAGTTCGTACTAAAATAACACCTTAAGATACACATCAACCAAAACCCTAATGTCACCTAGATACTCCATTGTCACCACAAGTATCCGCGGGTTTGATTATACGATATGCACCACACAATCTCAAATTCATGTATTCAAACCAACACAAAGAACTTCAAAGAGTGCCCCAAAGTTTCTACCGGAGAGTCAAGCCGAAAACGTGTGCCAACCCCTATGAATAAGTTCACAAGGTCATGGAACCCACAAGTAGATCATCAAAACATACATCAAGTAGATCACGTGAATATCCCATTGTCACCACAGATAAGCACATGCAAGACATACATCAAGTGTTCTCAAATCCTTAAAGACTCAATCTGACAAGATAACTTCAGAGGGAAAACTCAATCCATTACAAGAAGGTAGAGGGGGAGAAACATCATAAGATCCAACTAGAATAGCAAAGCTCGCGGTACATCCAGATCGTGCCAAATCAAGAACATGAGAGAGAGAGCGAGAGATCAAACACATAGCTACTGGTACATACCCTTAGCCCCGAGGGTGAACTACTCCCTCCTCGTCATGGAGAGCGTCGGGATGATGAAGATGGCCACAGGTGATGATTTCCCCCTCCGGCAGGGTGCCGGAACAGGGTCCCGATTGGTTTTTGGTGGCTACAGAGGCTTGCGGCGGCGAAACTCCCGATCATCGTTCTGGTCTGGAGGTTTTGGGATATATAAGAGGTGTTGGCGTCGAGAACAAGTCAGGGGAGTCCACGAGGGGCCCACAAGGTCGGGGGGCGCACTCTAGGGGGGCGCGCCCCCCACCCTTGTGGTGGCCTCGGGACTGCTGTGGTGCATCTCCGGTACTCCATGGGCTTCTTTTGGTCCATAAATAATCGTTGTAAAGTTTCAGGTCAATTGGACTCCGTTTGATATTCCTTTCCCGCGAAACTCAAAAACATGGAAAAACCACTGGGCTCTAGGTTAATAGGTTAGTCCCAAAAATCATATAAAATAGCATATAAATGCATATAAACATCCAAGATAGATAATATAATAGCATGGAACAATAAAAAATTATAGATACGTTGGAGATGTATCAAGCATCCCCAAGCTTAATCCCTGCTCATCCTCGAGTAGGTAAATGATAAAAACAGAATTTTTTTATGTGGAATGCTACCTAACATATTTATCAATGTAATCTTCTTTATTGTAGCAAGAATATTCAGAACCATAAGATTCAAAACAAAAAGTTTAATATTGACATAAAAACAATAATACTTCAAGCATACTAACAAGGCAATTATGTCTTCTCAAAATAACATGGCCAAAGAAAGCTTATCCCTACAAAATCATATAGTCTGGCTATGCTCCATCTTCATCACACAAAATATTTAAATCATGCACAACCCCGATGACAAGCCAAGAAATTGTTTCATACTTTTGATGTTGTCAAACCTTTTCAACTTTCACGCAATACATGAGCGTGAACCATGGACATAGCACTATAGGTGGAATAGAAGGTGGTTGCAGAGAAGACAAAAAGGAGACAGTCTCACATCAACTAGGCGTATCAACGGGCTATGGAGATGCCCATCAATAGATATCAATGTAAGTGAGTAGGGATGCACTAGAGCTATAAGTTTATGAGAGCTCAAAAAGAAAACTAAGTGGGTATGCATCCAACTCGCTTGCTCACGAAGACCTAGGGCAATTTGAGGATGCCCATCATTGGAATATACAAGCCAAGTTCTATAATGAAAATTCCCACTAGTATATGAAAGTGATATCATAGGAGACTCTCTATCATGAAGATCATGGTGCTACTTTGAAGCACAAGTGTGGTAAAAGGATAGTAACATTGCCCCTGCTCCCTTTTCTCTCCTTTTTTATTTGGGCCTTCTCTCATTTTCTTGGCCTCTTTTTTTTCGTCTGGAGTCTCATCCCGACTTGTGGGGGAATCATAGTCTCCATCATCCTTTCCTCACATGGGACAATGCTCTAATAATGATGATCATCACACTTTTATTTACTTACAACTCAAGAATTACAACTCAATACTAGAACAAATATATGACTCTATATGAATGCCTCCGGCGGTGTACCAGGATGTGCAATGACTCAAGAGTGACATGTATGAAAATTATGAATGGTGGTTTTGCCACTAATATGATGTCAACTACATGATCATGCAAAGCAATATGACAATGATGGAGCATGTCATATAAACGGAACGGTGAAAGTTGCATGGCAATATATCTCGGAATGGCTATGGAAATGCCATAATAGGTAGGTATGATGGCTGTTTTGAGGAAGGTATATGGCGGGTTTATGGTATCGGCGAAAGTTGCGCGGTACTAGAGAGGCTAGCAATGGCGGAAAGGTGAGAGTGCGTATAATCCATGGACTCAACATTAGTCATAAAGAACTCACATACTTATTGAAAAAATCTATTAGTCATCAAAACAAAGTACTACGTGCATGCTCCTAGGGGGATAGATTGCTAGGAAAAGACCATCGCTCGTCCCCGACCGCCACTCATAAGGAAGACAATCAATAAATAAATCATGCTCCGACTTCATCACATAACGGTTCACCATACGTGCATGCTACGGGACTCACAAACTTTTTAACACAAGTATTTCTCAAATTCACAACTACTCACTAGCATGACTTTACTATCACCATCTTCATATCTCAAAACAATCATAAGGAATCAAACTTCTCATAGTATTCAATGCACTTTATATGAAAGTTTTTATTATATCCCTCTTGGATGCCTATCATATTAGGACTAATTTTATAACCAAAGAAAATTACCATGCTGTTTTAAAGACTCTCAAAATAATATAAGTGAAGTATGAGAGTTCATCAATTTCTATAAAATAAAACCACCGTCGTGCTCTAAAAAATATAAGTGAAGCACTCTAGCAAAATTGCCTAGCTCAAAAGATATAAGTGAAGCACATAGAGTATTCTATAAATCACAATTCATGCGTGTCTCCCTCAAAAGGTGTGTACAGCAAGGATGATTGTGGCAAACTAAAAAGCAAAGACTCAAATCATACAAGACGCTTCGAGCAAAACACATATCAAGCGGTGAATAAAAATATAGCCTCAAGTAAAGTTACCGATGAACGAACACGAAAGAGGGGATGCCATCTGAGGCATCACCAAGCTTAGGCTGTTGGTTGTCCTTGAATATTACCTTGGGGTGCCTTGGGCATCCCCAAGCTTAGGCTCTTGCCACTCTTTATTCCGTAGTCCATCAAAACTTTACCCAAAACTTGAAAACTTCACAACACAAAACTCAACAGAAAACTCGTAAGCTCTGTTAGTATAATAAAACAAATCATTCACTTTAGTTATCAAGACAAGATTCATAATTTTTCTCACATGATGCCTACTGTACCCTATCATTTCTACAATTTATATTAAGCAATATAATCCATAGGAACTAGAAAACAAGCAAACTATGCATCGAAAACAAAATCTGTCAAAAACAGAACAATCTGTAATGATCTAAACAACAACCATACTTCTGTTACTCCAAAAATTCTGAAAAATAGGAAAAACTGGGCAATTTGCATATCAATATACTGTAAAAAATTCAGAATTTTTCGACGCTCCAGTGATTTTCAACAATTCTCTAACTGGGCGCAAAAGTTTCTATTTTTGGACAAAATCAAGTCAACTATCATCCAAACTATGCCAAAGGCTTTACTTGGCACTTTATTGACACAAAAGCTATAAAACATGATTACTACAGTAGCTTAATCATGTGGACACACAAAAACAGTAGGTAATGGTGTTGGGTTCTGTCCCAACAAGCGCTTTTCTTTAATGCCTTTCTAGCTAGGCATGATGATTTTAATAATGCTCGCATAAAAGATAAGAATTGAAACATAATGGGAGAATCATGAAGCATATGAAAAGCACATTTAAGTCTAACCCACCTCCCATGCATAGGGATTTTGTGAGCAAACAACTTATGGGAACAAGAATCAACTTGTATAGGAAGGCAGAACAAGCATGACTTCAAAACTTTCAACACATATAGAGGAAACTTGATATTATTGCAATATGTAAAAGCATATATTCCTCCCTCATAATAATTTTCAGTAGCATCATGAATGAATTCAACAATATAACCGTCATATAAAGCATTATTCAAATGATGCATAAGCACACAAATTTTTCTACTCTCCATATAAGCAAATTTCTTCTCATTCAGAATAGTGGGAGTATCATATGAAACTTGAATACTATAAATTGTTTCCACATTAAAAGAGTAATGTTCAGAAAAAGGGTAATCATAATCATGACAAGTTCTATAAATATAATCATCACTACTTTTTATAACATAAGTGTCATCATAATAATCATCATAAGTAGCAACTTTTTTCTCATCAAAATCAGTTGAAACCTCTTCCAAGATAGTGGAATCATTACTAAATAAAGTCATGACCTCTCCAAATCCACTTTTTTCATTATAATAAGATTCAACACTCTCCAAAATAGTGGGATAACTATTATCTAAAGTTGACACTCTTCCCAGCCCACTTTCATAAACATTGCAATCATCGTAAGTAGGAGGCATGATATCATCATAATAAATTTGCACATCAAAACTTGGGGGACTAAAAATATCATCAACATTAAACATAGCATCCCCAAGCTTGGGACAAACATTAATTGCAGCAAATAAATTCTCAAATATGTCATCCTCATCAAACATAGCATTCCCAAGCTTGGGCCTTTGCATATCGTAAGCATAATCACTCTCATCATTAATAGTATGGATAGCACAAATAGTATAGCAATTATTATCAAACTTTCTAAGTTGGTGCCAAAAAGATTTTCAAGATTATAACAAATACCATTACTTTCCCAATCATAATCATTACAATCAGTAATTGGCATAACAAAATCATCCTCAATAGTTTCTTCGGACATAGTACCATAAGGTAAAGAATCAATATCATCATCAAGTATATCATCATCCACATTTATTTTTGGTTCACTCTCATGAGGCATAATGATAATAGGAGCAACATCATTTGGAATAGATACCTTTGCTTTTCCGTCTTTTCTTTTTCTTCTTCACATCATGTGTGGGTTTAATCACCCTTTTGGAGCTCCTTATTGATGAGATTGGTTGAATAAAAAGCTCCTCCTCATTACATGATTCATCATAAGAAAAAATAGGAGGATATTGGGAAACCTCTTCCCCTTCATTCATATTCTCTTCATCTTTTTGTTTTCTTGTCTTTAAGTAATTGGCAATATAAGGATTTTCAATGCAATTTACCGCACAATACATATAAATTTCCTCTAGATCAAAATCAAGAACTCCCTCAAGGTTATATTCTGGAATACCCTTAGTTATACGTTTCATTTCTTCATATCCCAGAAGCAAACTAAGTTCATTATGATGTGCAAGGGAAATCAAGTCATCACAATTTTTGGACACTCTGCGATCATGAAACAATTTGCATTGGAGATTTAAATGACCACTCATTGCAAAGTTCACAAGGATGGACAAAAATATTAAATTTTTCAGCACAAGCATCTAGCCTCTCTTGCAAACATTTAGTTTCCAAATGCTTATGCCTCTTGCAAAATCTATCTTCCCTATTTGGTATGTAACAGCAAACTCTATGCACTCCACAAAAATTGACATGCTTATAAGAAACATTTTTATCATGACTAGTGCAATCATCATTAGTACTATGGATATTCAAAGAATTCATACTAACAACATTGCAATCATGCACATCATTCAAAGATTTGATGTCAAATATTTTATTGCATTCTCCCTCCAGCAATTGAGCACAATTTTCTTTTCCATCATTTTCACGAAAGACATTAAAAAGATGAAGCATATGAGGTAACCTCAATTCCATTTTTTTGTAATTTTCTTTTATAAACTAAACCAGTGAAAAAACAAGAAACTAAAAGATTCAATTTCAAGATCTAAAGATATACCTTCAAGCAGTAACCTCCCCGGCAACGGCGCCAGAAAAGTGCTTGATGTCTACTATGCAACTTCATCCTTGTAGACGTTATTGGGCCTCCAAGTGCAGAGTTTTGTAGGACAGTAGCAAATTTCCCTCAAGTGGATGACCTAAGGTTTATCAATCCGTGGGAGGCGTAGGATGAAGATGGTCTCTCTCAAACAACCCTGCAACCAAATAACAAAGAGCCTCTTGTGTCCCCAACACACCCAATACAATGGTAAATTGTATAGGTGCACTAGTTCGGCAAAGAGATGGTGATACAAGTGCAATATGGATGGTAGATATAGGTTTTTGTAATCTGAAAATATAAAAACAGCAAGGTAACTAGTAACAAAAGTGAGCGAAAACGGTATTGCAATGCTTAGAAACAAGGCCTAGGGTTCATACTTTCACTAGTGCAAGTTCTCTCAACAATGATAACATAATTAGATCATACAAGAATCCCTCAACGTACTACAAAGAGTCACTCCAAAGTCACTAATAGCGGAGAACAAACGAAGAGATTATTGTAGGGTACGAAACCACCTCAAAGTTATTCTTTCTAATCGATCTATTGGGCTATTCCTATAAGTGTCACAAACAGCCCTAGAGTTCGTACTAAAATAACACCTTAAGATACACATCAACCAAAATCCTAATGTCACCTAGATATTCCAATGTCACCACAAGTATCCGCGGGTTTGATTATACGATATGCATCACACAATGTCAGAATCATCTATTCAAACCAACACAAGAACTTCAAAGAGTGCCCCAAAGTTTCTACCGAAGAGTCAGGACGAAAACGTGTGCCAACCCCTCTGCATAAGTTCACAAGGTCACGGAACCCGCAAGTTGATCACCAAAACATACATCAAGTAGATCACGTGAATATCCCATTGTCACCACAGATAAGCACATGCAAGACATACATCAAGTGTTCTCAAATCCTTAAAGACTCAATCCGACAAGATAACTTCAAAGGCAAAACTCAATCCATTACAAGAAGGTAGAGGGGGAGAAACATCATAAGATACAACTAGAATAGCAAAGCTCGCGGTACATCAAGATCGTGCCAAATCAAGAACAAGAGAGAGAGAGAGAGAGAGAGAGAGAGATCAAACACATAGCTACTGGTATATACCCTCAGCCTCGAGGGTGAACTACTCCCTCCTCATCATGGAGAGCGCCGGGATGATGAAGATGGCCACCGGTGATGATTTCCCCCTCCGGCAGGGTGCCGAAACAGGGTCCTGATTGGTTTTTGGTGGCTACAGAGGCTTGTGGCGGCGGCGGAACTCCCGATCTTCATTTTGTTCTAGAGGTTTTGGGATATATAAGAGGTGTTGGCGTCAAGAACAAATCACGGGAGTCCACGAGGGGCCCACAAGGTCGGGGGGCGCCCCCCACCCTTGTGGTGGCATCGGGACTCCTCTGGTGCATCTCCGGTACTCCATGAGATTCTTTTGGTCCATAAAGAATCATCGTATAGTTTTAGATCAATTGGACTCCGTTTGATATTCCTCTCCCGCGAGACTCAAACACTAGGAAAAAACAGAAACTAACATTGGGCTCTAGGTTAATAGGTTAGTCCCAAAAATCATATAAAATAGCATATAAATGCATATAAAACATCCAATATAGATAATATAATAGCATGGAACAATAAAAAATTATAGATACATTGGAGACGTATCAATGGACCACTCAGCATTGCCACTGGTCAGACACAGAGGTGGATCAGACAGCTGCTGCTAACGAGATTGCCAGCGGCCACGGGGAGTGATGATATTGACGATCTCTTGCTATGCTACCACTTATGTCCTTAGTTGTCTTCGTTCCCCTTTTGTGTCTCGATGCCAAAGGGGAAGAGGTGTTTAGGGATTTGTCGAGTCATGAGTGCGTCGCATTTGCTTTACCTTTCTCTCTCTTGAACTCTTTTATCGCTTGCTTTGGTTTGTGTTTGTGAGACCTGGAGACTAAGTCATATGGTGTGAGGCATATGCTACCTTATCTTATTTATCCTATATTTATGTCATGTATTATGTTAGTTTCTGAGATATTGTGCTTATCTTGTGCCCTATCTTTATGCTCACATGTTTTTCCTTGCATCCTTGTATTTCTCTCTTGTTGATGCAAGTTTGCCAATCTATAAAATATAGGGGGAGTGTTGATCCTAGTATGTGTGTGCTTTTCATTCCAAAAGAATATTTCATTAGTGCACACATATAGGGGGAGCCCGTCTATATTTTGTAGATGTTGGCTTTGCTTATTATCTCTTTATATTCTTGTGCAAATCTCGTATTGTCATCAATCCACCAAAAAGGGGGAGATTGTTGGGGCATATTTCTCCCTTTGTGATTTTGGTGATTTACGACAATAGTTTGCGGACTAATCGTGTGCATTGAGCATTTCAGATAATTCATCATTTGGCACAAGACAATCGATGCCCCTCGAAGTTCTAAATAGAAGACGGTTTATTTTTCCTTCATTTCTCTTTCGGTGGACTTGAGTCATAGGAATTACCGTACTATCAAGAGGGGTCCGCTTCGGAAAGGTTTGTGTGGAATCAACACGCACACATCTTTATTTGCACCCTCCGCATCTTTCCGCTTCTTTGGAGTATCCATTCTGTTCTTTGGGAGTGTCTTGGAATGCTGGCAGCGGTAGTACCGCGGCTGTCAGCGGTAGTACCGCTTATAGGCGGTAGTAACACTCCTAGTACTGCTTGTACTGCCGCCTCGACTCTGGTCCTAATTTTCGTGTCAGGTTCAGTGGTAGTCCAGCGGTTGTCCCACTGGCATACTCTCGCTAACCCCTTTTTGACCCAGTAGGGCAAGCGGCAGTAGCAATGGCAACAGGAGCGGTAGTACCATGATAGCGCACAAGTATAGGGAATCAATTGTAGCCTTTCTCAATAAGTAAGAGTGTCGAACCCAACGAGGAGCTAAAGGTAGAATCTATATTCTCTCAAGTTCTATCGACCACCGATACAAGTCTACGCGCACTTAACGTTCACTTTACCTAGAACAAGTATGAAACTAGAAGTACTTTGTAAGTGTAAAGGGATAGGTTTGCAAGATAATAAAGAACACGTAAATAAAAGCTAGGGGCTGTTTAGATTAAAAAACAATTAAGTTAGTTTTAGTAGAGAGCTTTTTGTCACAAGAAAGTTATTTGTACCTAGGAAATAGATAACTAGACAGGTAATCATTATTTCAATTTTATATGAGGGAGAGGCATGAGCTAACATACTTTATCTACTTGGATCATATGCACTTATGATTGGAACTCTAGCAAGCATCCGCAACTACTAAAGATCATTAAGGTAAAACCCAACCTTAGCATTAAAGTATCAAGTCCTCTTTATTCCCATACGCAACAACCCACTTACTCGGGTCTGTGCTTCTGCACTCACGCCACCCACCATAAGCGAATCATGAACATATTGCAACACCCTATAGCGAGGATCCCTCATGCTTGCGTGACACGGAGAGCACCATAGGATAGCACCAATAATAAAACATACAACTCAAACCAATCACGATCATCAATTAACACATAGGACAAAACAGATCTACTCAAACATCATAGGATAGCCACACATCATTGGGTAATAATGTATATCATTGAGCACCATGTTTAAGTAGAGATTACAATGGGAAGAAGACGTGTTACACCGCTGCATAGAGGGGGAGAGATTTGGTGATGATGGCGGCGAAGTTGTTGGTGTAGATCTCCGTCACAATGATGGCCCCGGCGGTGTTCCTGCGCCACCGGGAGGGAGGGGGAGAGAGCCCCCCTCCTTCTTCTTCTTCCTTGACCTCCTCCCTAGATGGAAGGAGGGTTCCCCCTCTGGTTCTTGGCCTCCATGGCGGCGGAGGGGCGGGATCCCATCCGAGATTGGATCTCTCTCTATTTCCTTCTGTTTTTGCGTTCCTGTTTTCTGGCCTTTCATCGTTTCTTAAATTCCCGGAGATCCATAACTCCGATTGGGCTGAAATTTTAACAAGATTTTTATCCAGATATTAGCTTTCTTGCGGCGAAAGAAGGGAACCAACCGCCTTACATGGGCCCCACAAGCCTCCTGGCCATGCCCAGGGTAGGGGGCGCACCCTAGGGCTTGTGGGCCCCTCAGGTACCGTCTCGCGTTGATTATTTTTCCCAAAAAACACAAATACTCCAAAATAAATCTCCGTAAATTTTATCGTGTTTGGACTTTGTTTGGTATGGATATTCTGCAAAACAAAAAACATGCAACAAACAGGAACTCGCACTAGGCACTGGATCAATATGTTAGTCCCAAAAATAATATAAAAAGTTGCCAAAAGTATGTAAAAGTTGTATAATATTGGCATGAAACAATCAAAAATTGTAGATACGATGGAGACGTATCATACCACGCCTGCCACTGCCGCTCGCGGCTCTGCCCTCTGAGCCCTCCCCTGTCTTTCAGTGACAGCAGAGTGGCAGTAGGCGAGCGGTAGTACCGTGTATAGGCCGTAGTACCGCTCTCCCCAGCGGCAGTACTGTTGTGCGCCTCTAATGCCTCGTGCTGCAACCCCGGTGGTAGTACTACTGGGGCGAGCAGTAGTACCGCTCCGGCGGCACTACTGCCTCGAGGGCTTGCCCCTTTGCACTGCATTTCGTGCACTACCACTTGAGCGGTAGTACCGCTCCCTTGAGCTGTACTAACACTTTGTGCGGGTTGAAACCTAAGTAATGGTTGGAATTGTTCCCCACTATATAAAGCGGGTCTTCTTCCTCTAGAAGACCCACCTCTTCCTCCCCAAACTCCATTGTTGGTCCAAAGCTCATTTTCGCCCGATCTCTCTCCCTAGCCAATCAAACTTGTTGGTTTTCTAGGGATTAGTTAAGAAGGCCCCGATCTACACTTCCACCAAGAGAAATTTTATTCCCCCCCACTAATCCCTTGCGGGTCTTGTTACTCTTGGGTGTTCGAGCACCCTAGATGGTTGAGGTCACCTCGGAGCCACATTCATTATGGTGACGCTTCGTGCTATTGTTCGGAGCCTCCAATTCGGTTGTGGAGATTGCCCCCAACCATGTTTGTAAAGGTTTAGTCACTGTCGGTGTCAAAACTGGCCGATCTGGGGTAGGGGTCCCGAACTGTGCGTCTGAGGATCAAAGGTAACATGAGACAAAGGGGACACGATGTTTACCCAGGTTCGGGCCCTCTTAATGGAGGTAATACCCTACCTTTTGCTTGATTGACTTTGATGAGTATAAGGGCTACAAGAGTCGATCTACCTCGAGATCGTAATGGCTAAACCCTAGTGGTCTAGCCTATGTAAATTCTGATAGCCTCTATGGACTAAACCCTCCAGTTTATATAGACATCAGAGGGGCCTAGGGTTGTACAGAGTCGGTTTATAGGGGAAGGAAACTGCACATCCGAACGCCAATCTTGCCATCCACGCAAAGGAGAGTCCCATCCGGACACGGGGAAAGGTCTTCTTCCTTGTATCTTCACGGCCCACCAGTCCGGCCCATGTCACATAGCCCGGACACTCGAGGACCCCTTAATCCAGGACTCCCTTAGTAGCCCCTGAACCAGTCTTCAATGGCGATGTATTCGGCACGCATACTGTCTTCGGCATTGCAAGGCGGGTTCCTCCTCCTAATACTGTAAAGCAGTCTTCTAAGCAAGAGAACTGTATCCAGCTCTATATAACAGTTACAACCCTCAACCACAAGGGCACAATACTTAATACAAAATAAGGTCTGTCCACTGACAGCTTTTTCGGCGAAATGTTATGTCTAGCCTCTTTATCATTTCGAACCGTTTTTTGGCCTCCCGCTTCGCGTTTCGAGGCGCAGCCTCTATTGACACGTCCTGTCAAAGCAGAGATCATGCCCCCTTATTGCGGGATTTTCATCAATACGGGTTTGGGTAATCCAACCAAGCCATCCTCACGACCCCTTGGGAACAGGCGAGTTTTAAGGCTTGAGGGGGGCGCTCGGTATTCATTGCCTATATAAACGAATAAGGATCCATCTTTTTACCCCACGCCTTCCTCCTTTCCCTGCTTTCCCATCCTCGAGCTCCAGCGCCCAAGTTTCGATCTTCCCCACCGCCACCAACCTCTCCAGCCATGTCCAGATCCGGCTCACAGGGCAAGTGGATAGCCTCCTCCGTCACGGAGAAGGACGTCAAGGAGCTCCGGGAGGCGAGGTACTTGACCGCGGAAATTGCACACAGTCTCCCTGCCAAAGAGCAAGTCATCCCCACTCTAGATCCCGGCGAGAGGGTTGTGTTCATCCCTCACTTTCTCCGCGGGTTAGGGTTTCCACTCCACCCCTTCATCCGTGGCTTGATGTTCTACTACGGGCTAGATTTCCATGATCCAGCCCCGAATTCATTCCTCCACATCTCAGCGTTCATCGTTGTATGTGAGGCGCTACTCCGCATCCCCCCACACTTCGGCCTCTGGCTAAAAGTCTTCAATGTGAAGCCGAAGGTGGTCAACGGGCAACATGCGGACTGCGGCTGTGCAATGATGAGCAAGCTCCCCAACACCACTTGGCCCAAAGGGGCCTTCGTGGAGACCGTGAAGGTGTGGCAGCAGGAGTGGTTCTACATCACCGAACCCCGCGGTACCAAATGGGCGGCCGCTCCTGAGTTCATATCTGAGGCCCCTATGCGGCTCGCGTCATGGACCAACAAGGGTCTGGACTGGGGGTCGACCGACGAAGTGATGATGCTGCGAAAGCGCATCAAGAGTATGATAAACAAGAACACCAGTCTCACCGACGTAATTCAGGTGATGCTCTTCCGCCGGATCCTCCCATGCCAACGCCGGCCTCTCCGTATGGGGGAGTTTAATCCGGAGGGCCTTCGTACCCTGCAGCGCTTCTTCGGCACAACGCACGAAGAGATCTGGAAACTGCTTTTCAAGGCCCAGAAGATGTGGCGAGAAGACTGAAGACATCGGTCTCGACAGCGCGAATCCGGCTACTACGGTAAGCATTTTACTTGTGAACACAATTTCGGTCCATAAGTCAAAGGGTATGTTGAGATGTCCATTCCTCATTCAGGGCTGGACAGCGAAGGCAGAGCGGATCAGGTGTCAGGCACCGCTACCCAAAAACCCAGCCACTCCTCTGCTAACGAGGATGTTGGTCCCGGCGCCGTATCAGGCGCCGGAGAAGAAGGCCAAGAAGAAGAGCAAGGAGGCCAAAGGTGGCCTCCGCCGCAAAGGTACTTCGGATGCTATGTCTAGAGAGACTGAGGCTCCCTCCTCCCACGAGGGAGATTAAGACGAAGAGGAGGAGGAGGCAGAAAGCGATTCTCCCCCTAAGGGGAGGAAGAAGAAAAGGGTGGCCTCTGTAGACCCAGAGGCGGAGGCGTCCAAGAGGGGGAAGATATCCCTCTCGGACGGCTCGGATTCGGATGCCGAAGCCATCCCCGAGTGGCACCCCAGGTCGAAGCCCCTGGCCGCATCGTAAGTATCCAAGGATGCTTTACATATATCCGGTTTTTATGATTGTAGTTTTAACACATTATATTGTGTGCTTCAGTCCGGCCCGAGATCTCCCCCAACAATCATCATCGGAGGGGACCTCTCTGGAGTCAGGGATGGTGGAGAGCGAGACACCTCCGCGAGCCTCTCCGCCAACCGCCACGGACGACACCGAAGTGTTATCCCAAAGGGCCTCTCCGGGCCACGGAGAGGTGCGGGAGGCCGCCAAGATGACGCCAGAGGGTAATGCCTCGGCCGCCGAGAACATGGGGGGCGCAACCCCCATGGAGATTGACGACGGGGGCCCTGACCAGTCCGGCCCCTAGCCGAACACCATTCCATAGACCCATGTGGATCCGGAATCGAGCGAGCAACCCCCTTCAAAGGAGGGGGGAGCGCCTACTCCGACGGCGATCTCCACTAATCCAGAGGCGCCGAACCCTCTGATGGACGCACTGCAACGTGCTTCCATCATGGAGGAGCACCGTACCCTGATGGGTACGATGGTTGAGAAGGTTCAGTCCGTCAAAAGCGGGCTAAACGAAGCCTTCACGAGCCTATTAACAGGCTTTGAGGTATGCGATGTAATATTCTTAGCCATTTTTCATATGCAAAAAATATGCCTGTGTATAGATAGTAGCCCCTGAGACTCTGTTCGGCTTTTGAAAGAAAAGTCCGAACAGAGGATCAAGTAATATTCGCAGAAGATAACGTACCTGTCTATTTTGATAAACAGCCTTCACTGTTAGCGGTGACTGCCCAGGCCGCCGAAGTTTCCGAACTCAAGCGGAAGCTTGAGCTGGCCGATGAGGATATCGTCTGCATTAACAAGCGGTTCGATGAGGCGCAAGGTATGTTTGAAAAATTGTTTACACACCTGAAGTCATACGCCAATCCACGGTTTTAAGATCGTGTGTTGCCCTGATCATGATTACAGGTAGTGCGGCCGAGGTCGAGACCTTGAAGAGCGCCCTCGCCCAAGCCAAGGAGCGGGCAAGGGTGAGCAAAGCGGCCACTGACAAAGCGGTTGCGGATTTAAAGGCCGAGCAGGTCGCCCACCGCCAGTATGAGGAGCGGGTGACCAAAGTGGAGCAAGAGCTCAAGGACGCCGCCGGCAAGTGCGAGGCCTTGGAGGAGAAGAATAAGGCCCAAGCGGTCGATCTCGCCAAGGCTCTCCAAGAGGCCAAGGAGGCACGGACCGAGTCCCGGGCGGCTCGCGAGGAGATCAAGTAGGCCGAACAGATAGCGGCTGGTAAGCCCTTTCTTTTGCAAAGTAAATTTGGCAGTCGGAAATATGCCTTGCTCACTCGACTGTGGAGTTCTCCAGACGCCTTTGCGGATCTTCCGAAGAGTGCTGTCAATGCTGCATAGTATTTCCGGACCCAAGAGGGGAATACAGCGGAGAAGCTCTTCTGGTCGTAGTACCTGGCGCCGGAGCGGCCAACACTGCTGAACAACCAGACGATGCAGCTGGCGGAGCTGCATAGGATGTCCAGTTTGGCCATGAAGGACATCATAGTCCGGTTGTGGCCAGCCGGACCCATTCCTAGCAGCTACTTCGGCCTAGTCAAGCAGCTCGGCGACGCCTTGCCCCGAGTTGAAGCTGTGAAGTGCTCGGTGTGCATTGAGGGTGCGCGGATGGCCTTTGCCCGTGTCAAGATGCACTGGGCGAAGATGAAGGCCACCGTCGTGGCGGTCGAGGGCCCACCCGAAGGCAAGGACCACCGCAAGCCGGAGCGATATTTTGAAGACGTCCTAGAGGGTGCCCGTTTAATAAAGGGTCAATGCTTGAAGGATATCATGTTTGAATGAATGTATCCGGGCTGCCCAGACGTTGTTTTATGAACCAAGGCTTTGTAATATATTTATGCCTTTTATCTGAAACTACTTCCCTCATGTGCGGCCGTTTGTTAATCTTGAGAGTTTGCCAGTCGTCGGCTTCAGCCCCCACGTAGATACTACGGAGGTGTTCGGAATAACGCATGATCACTCTTGACCCAACGTCTTGGTCCATAAGGGAGGTGTCTGCGTAGCGAGCCAGGCAATCAGACTATGTGGCTTTAGTACTTTCACTTAGCCATAGGAGTTTGACGGTGGGGCTAGAGATTAGCCCCTAGTGCGTATGCGGCTATCCCAACTAGGAAGCCTTAGACGCGTGACTGTGCGAAGGCCAGTCCTTCGTATAAACAGAAGAAATCGCAAGAGATTTACATCAAGTCGCCGAACCGCTGACCATCTCATGCCGCATCATGACAGTCAGGTTTCGGCTTTATCTACTAAGGCATTTGACTGGAGCGCAGTAGTTCTCCCTTTACTACCTTAGCCGAACAAGCGGCACGTAAGGTAGTAACCACAGGAGCCGGGAAACCCAACTATTGACCAAAGACATGATTCGGAGCCGATACATATAATGTAGTAGTCAGGACGCCGAAGTATACTATAAAAGTGTTCGGACTTTTTTTGAAAATATATGTGGCCGAATAGAGCCCCTGGCACTTGAAATCATGCCGAGGTGTATATGCCAATCTGACGTGAAAAGGGAATACAGATTTATGAAATAAACCAATGCCAAATAGGTTTGGACAAAACTCTTTCCATTGTAGTCTGATTGATACGTCAAAACGTGCTCTTACAAAGAATGCCATAAGCATCAAGGCTATTTTACATGCCAAGAATTTAATAAGGGAAATTTGTATACAGGTCCTAAAAAGGAAAAGGTGGTCTTGAAGATCCTTTGGACACCCTGCCGCATGTTTGCGCCGCTTCTCGCCTTGGTGTAGGATCTTTGAGAGTATTGACGATTGTGTATATAGAAGGGGACTAGAAAAGGGCCCTTGTGCCACCGAAAAGTGATTTGGGTTTTAAAGAACCTGAAATATGAGAGAGAAGATAAAAAAGGGGAGGAATAAAAAGAAGAAGGTTAAGGTCCGAATAGGGCCGAGCCGCATTATGGACCTTGTCCTTAGTGTGCCTCCGTCCTTGCCCAAGGTATTTTTAGTGCGTAGTTATGCACGCGCGGTACATATGCCACGATTAGATGGGGGGATTGACGGAGGCGGAATTGCTAGTCCAGCTCTGGATGGACCGAGCTGTCGTTCTGCAGGGTAGGCCGGGCTCGTTTGACAGTGTCTGGGGGCTTGATGGCCGAAGAAGTGTTCGGCTTGATAGGGCCGCTCTGTACCTCGGCTGCGAGGGCCGTGGTGTGCTCCTCGGTACAGTGGGAGCGCTCCATGTTTCCATTAACTATGATAACGCCGCGGGGTCCAGGCATTTTGAGCTTATTAAGCATAATGCGGGACCGCATTGAAGCGAGTGAAGGCGGTTCGTCCGAGCAGTGCGTGATAACCACTGCGGAAGGGGACAATGTCGAAGATCAAGTCTTCGCATCGGAAGTTGTCCGGCGAACCGAAAACTACTTCCAATGTTATTGAGCCAGTGCAGCGGGCTTCTACACCGGGTATCACTCCTTTCAAGGTGGTGTTAGTAGGCTTGATTCTTGATGGGTCAATACCCATTTTGCGGACCGTGTCTTGATAAATCAAGTTAAGAATACTACCGCTGTCCATGAGGACTCGGGTGAGATGGAATCCGTCGATGATTGGATCAAGGACCAAAGCTGCAGAACCTCCGTGACGGATACTAGTCGGGTGGTCCTTACGATCAAAGGTGATCAGACAGGCCGACCAGGGGTTGAATTTTGGGGCGACTGGCTCTACGGTGTAGACTTGAAGGAAATATGCCCTACAGGCTATAATAAAGTTGTTATTTATATTTCCTTATATCATGATAAATTTTTATTATTCATGCTAGAATTGTATTAACCGGAAACTTAGTACATGTGTGAATACATAAACAAACAGAGTGTCCCTAGTATGCCACTACTTGACTAGCTCGTTAATCAAAGATGGTTAAGTTTCCTAACCATAGACATGTGTTGTCATAGTTCATCATCATTAGAGAATGATGTGATGAACAAGACCCATCTGTTAGCTTAGCATAATGATCGTTTAGTTTTATTGCTATTGCTTTCTTCATGACTTATACATATTCCTCTGACTATGAGATTATGCAACTCCCGAATACCGGAGGAACACTTTGTGTGCTATCAAACATCACAACGTAACCGGGTGATTATAAAGATGCTCTACAGATGTCTCCGAAGGTGTTTGTTGAGTTGTCATTGATCGAGATTAGGATTTGTCACTCCGTGTATCGAAGAGGTATCTCTGGGCCCTGTCGGTAATGCACATCACTATAAGCCTTGCAAGCAATGTGACTAATGACTTAGTTACGGGATGATGCATTACAGAACGAGTAAAGAGACTTGCCGGTAACGAGATTGAACTAGGTATGATGATACCGACGATCGAATCTCAGGCAAGTAACATACCGATGACAAAGGGAATGACGTATGTTGTTATGCGGTTTGACCGATAAAGATCTTCGTAGAATATGTAGGAACCAATATGAGCATCTAGGTTCCGCTGTTGGTTATTGACCGGAGATGTGTCTCGATCATGTCTACATAGTTCTCGAACCCGTAGGGTCCGCACGCTTAACGTTCGATGACGATTTGTATTATAAGTTATGTGATTTGATGACAAAGTTTGTTCGGAGTCCCGGATGAGATCACGGACATGACGAGGAGTCTCTAAATGGTCAAGAGGTAAAGATTGATATATTGGACGAAGGTATTCAGACACCGAAAAGGATTCGGGACATTTCAGATATTTATCGGGGAACCGAGGGGTTACCAGAACCCCCCGGGGAAGTTATGGGTCTTGATGGGCCATAAGGGAGTACGAGAGGGAAGGCCACAAGGTGGCGCGTCCCCCTCCCCAAGGCGCTCCGAATTGGACTAGGGGGAGGGGCGCGTCCCCCTCTTTCCTTCCCCTCTCCCTCTCCTTCCCTCCTTCCCCTTCATGGAATAGGAAAGGTAATCCAACTAGGATTGGGTATCCTAGTTGGACTCCCCCCTTGGCGCGCCCTCCTTGGCCGCCGGCCTCCTCCTCCCCCTCCTTTATATACATGGCCAGGGGGCACCCCAAAGCACAACAGACAATCTCTTAACCGTGTGCGGTGCCCCCTCCACAGTTTAACACCTCGGTCATAACGTCGTAGTGCTTAGGCGAAGCCCTGCTCCAGTAACTTCATCATCATCGTCACCACGCCGTCGTGCTGACGGAACTCTCCCTCGACCCTCTACTAGATCAAGAGCTTGAGGGACGTCATCGTGCTGAACGTGTGCTGAACATGGAGGTGCCGTACGTTCGGTACTTGGATCGGTTGGATCGTGAAGACGTTCGACTACATCATCTGCGTTACTAAACGCTTCCGCTTTCGGTCTACGAGGATACGTGGACACATCCTCCCGTCTTGTTGCTATGCATCTCCTAGATAGATCTTGCGTGATCATAGGAATATTTTTGAAATACTGCATTCCCCAAAGAGACGTCCCTTAGTGCACGCTTGTTTTCCCTCTTGGGGATATGCGTGGCATATATCATGTTTACTGTTTTCACCTCAGGGGGGATTTCTTCTGTCCCCCTGTGTTCGGTGGGCGATGCTCTTCATCGTCCTCGCTTGGCGGCCCTTTCCCCTTGTGTTCGGTGTTTAACTTACCGGCCTGTTTAAAGACCCAACAATTTCTGTTGGAATGGTTAGCAGGCTTGTCAAGGGTGCCATGAATCTGGCAAGGCCGATCGAGTATTTTGTTCAAACTAGATGGACCATCTTTGTTTCCTTTGAATGGTTTCTTCCGCTGACCGGATTTAGAACCACTGAATCCGGCGTTGATCGCCGTGTCTTTGGTATCTTCATTGTTGCTTCGACGCTTGTGTTTGTTGCGTCGTGGCCTACCGTTTCCGTTTATGGCTTCAGAGGTGCCAGGGTTGCTGGTACTCTTGCTTCTACGAGCTAACCAACTGTCTTCTCCCGCGCAAAAGCGGGTCATGAGTGCGGTAAGAGCTGCCATGGACTTCGGTTTTTCTTGACCGAGGTGTCGGGTGAGCCATTCGTCACGGACGCTATGTTTAAAGGCCGCGAGGGCTTCGGCATCCGGACAGTCGACGATTTGGTTCTTTTTAATTAAGAACCTAGTCCAGAGTTTGCGGGCTGACTCTCCGGGTTGCTGGACTATATGACTGAGGTCATCGGCATCCGGAGGCCGGACGTAGGTGCCCTGGAAGTTGTCTCGAAAGGCATCCTCCAAATCTTCCCAGCTACCAACGGAGTTCTCTGGGGGGATGTTTAACCAGTGTCGTGCTGGTCCTTTCAGTTTTAAGGGGAGGTATTTGATGGCGTGGAGATCATCACCGCGAGCCATATGAATATGGAGAAGGAAATCCTCAATCCATACCGCAGGGTCTGTCATGCCATCGTATGATTCGATGTTTACGGGTTTAAACCCTTCTGGAAACTGGTGCTACATCACCTCATCGGTAAAGCATAAGGGGTGTGTGGCGCCTCTGTATCGGGCAACATCACAACGGAGTTCGGATGACATCAGTGTTCGGTTTTCAGCCCGGGTGAGGTTCTGCCTATCGCGCCAAGCTTGATGGCCGTCTTCTCGCGTTGGGGCATGCCCCCTTGATCCATAGATTGATCTGGCTTGGCCTGCTCTATTGTCCAGGTTCTGTCGTAGGTCGTAGGTGTATCCTGGAGCCGCTGTCTCTTTGCCCCTACGTCGAGGTGGTGCGGGTTAGTGTTCGGCGTAGGTAGCCGCTTTATCTCGCCCACGTGGTGGCCGGTCTGGTTCATCAGCGCGGTCATGTCTTGATGGTATTGGCTCAAGGGTCTCGTCGTCAAATTGTGGTAGTAGCCGACGCTTTGGATAACTCTTTGTTGGGCGCTCGAGGCTGTATTCCTCGGCAGCTAGGACCTGGGTCCACCTGTCGTTGAGTGTATCCTGTTCGGCTTGGAGCTGTTGCTGCTTCTTTTTTATTCTCCTCGCAGTGGCGATTAGCTGGTGCTTAAAGCGCTCCTGCTCGAGGGATTCCTCTGGCATGATGAAATCTTCGTTGCCGAGGCTGACATCATCCTCGGAGATTGGTAGATAGTTGCTATCTTCCGAATCCTCATTCCCGACCTGCTCGTCGGAGTTAACTTGCCCCTCCTCCCGTTCGTCCTGTTTGGATGTAGGCTCAACGGGGTCTTCGGCATTGTCCGGAGTGTTATCGTCTCTGGTGCCGGTATTATTTTCCTTTCCGCGACGTGATTTTGAGCGGCGTCGCTGACGTTGATGTTTCGGTGGTGCATCCGCGGGTTTATCCTCAATCAAATCTTTCCTGCCTTCGTCATCATCCTCTTTGGGCGTATCCACCATATACACATCATATGTGGAGGTAGCCGTCCAGTGCCTGGTGAGTGGCGGGTCTTGGCTTTGTTTGTCTCCGGCATCGTTGTCCATGCCGTCGATGTCTTCGGAGGCGTAAACCAGCATGTCGGTTAAGTCTTCGATAGTGGCTATGAAGTGGGTGGTGGGTCGGTCGTAAAATTCCCTGCTCCCAGCCCCTAATCCAGGCTGGGCGTAGTTCGGATGTGATTCCTCTGTAATGGCAAGGGATCGCACTAAGTCCAGAGCCTTGTTTAAGAGCGAGGTTTGGACGGGGAAACGAGAGTCCGTGGAGCTAGGCAGGGCAAAAGTCTCCTGGCCATGCTCACTTGGCGTGGACCTCGAGAGTTCGGAGCTAGCGTCCGGGGGCGAGTCCGGCTTTCCAATGATAGGGGAACCCGGTTTGACTCCGGGCTTGCCGATGACACAGTCACCTCCGGGTCTCCGGTAGTGAGCTTCATAATAGCGGAGAGTCCGGTGGGCTCCAAACTCCCATATCCAGACCCGGCAGTTTGCTCCAGATCTAAGGCCAGAGTGCCGGCGAGGCCACAAACCCTTCGAAGATCAAGTCTCCCCGGATATCAGTGACATAATTCAGGCTTCAAAATCTGATCTGATGACCAGGGGCATAGTTGTCGATCTGTTCAAGGTGACCAACTGAATTGGCACGCAGAGCGAAGCCGCCGAACACAAAAAGTTGACCAGGGAGGGAAGTTTCCCCAGAAACAGCATCGTTGTTGATGATTGAACGAGCCATCGAACCTTCTGTCGACGGCACAGTGGAACTCTCAATGAAAGCACCAATGTCGGTGTCAAAACCGGACGACCCCTGGTAGGGGGTCCCGAACTGTGCGTCTGAGGATCGAAGGTAACAGGAGACAAAGGGGACACGATGTTTACCCAGGTTCGGGCCCTCTTAATGGAGGTAATACCCTACTTCCTGCTTGATTGACTTTGATGGGTATAGGGGTTACAAGAGTCGATCTACCTCGAGATCGTAATGTCTAAACCCTAGTTGTCTAGCCTATGTAAATTCTGATAGCCTCTACGGACTAAACCCTCTGGCTTATATAGACACTGGAGGGGCCTAGGGTTGTACAGAGTCGGTTTACAGAGGAAGGAAATTGCACATCCGAACGCCAATCTTGCCATCCACGCAAAGGAGAGTCCCATCCGGACACGAGGAAAGGTCTTCTGCCTTGTATCTTCACGGCCCACCAGTCCGGCCCATGTCACATAGCCCGGACACTCGAGGACCCCTTAATGCAGGACTCCCTCAGTCGCCGCCCTCATGGGCACCACTAGTGGAATCACGGCATCTCGCATTGTGTGAGGGCATGAGGAGAATACGATGGCCCTAGTGGCTTCTTGGGGAGCATTATGCCTCCACACCACTCCAACAGACACGTACTTCCTCTCAAAGGGAAGGAACTTCGGTAACACATCCTCGTATCCACCGGCTCCACTTGTGGTTATCTCTTACCTTTACTTTGTGTATGCTTTACTTTTGTTGTGTATCTTGCTTGTTATTGGTATTGTTGTTGCTAGCAGCATATAGGTTGCTCACCTAGTTGCATATCTAGATGACCTATTTGTTGCTAATCCTAATTTGTCAAGAAAAGCTAAAAATTTGTAGTTGCCTATTCACGCCCTCCCCCCCCCCCTCTAGTCAACCATATCGATCCTTTCAGATGGTCTGAAAATTATATCTGGCAGGATGCGATCCCACAAGCTAATGATCGAATGGTCATGACCAGATGGGATAACCATTTACTATCTAAAGTTAGTGACCTTATCAACCTCGTTACAGGTGATTGGGATGTGCAACTAGTTAATCAAACATTTTGGCCAATTGATATTCAAAGGATCCTAACAATTCCACTACCAATGTATGTTAGTTCTGATTTTATTGCGTGGAATTTTACCAAAACAAGCATTTTTCAGTTTGATCGGCATACCATGCCATATGGGATTATCAATTTGGAAATCAAATCTCTAATGAGCACTCGCTTGAAGCTTCAACAAATAACAATACGTAGAAAGTTTTATGAAACATGTACTGTCCAGCCAAGATAAAAAATTTCCTTTGGAAGACATTGAAAGGCGCAATCCCTTACCGTGTTATCTTAGTTAAACATATAAAGGTTTCTCCCCAATTCCCAATGTGCAAATTATGTGCTGATGTTGTGAAGCACCTTATCTTTGGATGTACGAGTATGGAAGTTGTTGGGTCTTGGCGATGTTATTGATAGAGCTTGTGATATTGACCTGGCTGGGGAGGCAATTTTGGATTATCTCATGAGTGTGCCTGACCATGAGGCTTTGGTCTTAGGACAGGCAAAATTTAAGGAAATCGTTGCTACTGCAGCTTGGTACTTATGGTGGGAACGAAGGAAATTTTTGCGTGATGAACCAATACAAACACTGAATCAAATTCAACTTGCGGTGCAAGCTTTGGCTGGAAATTTCACATTAGCTAGCTACCCAAAATCTAAGATGAAGCGTGGAGGTAGGACCAAGCCTATCCGAGCATATGTAAAGCTCAATTTGGATACTAGTTTTGATCCTGATATACTCCAAGCTTCTATTGGAGCTATTCTTCATGATGATACGGGTAAGTTTATTGCAGCCGGGAATGATCATATTGACATTTGCTTTGATGATTACGACAATGAATGCAAGGGGCTCATCTTCAAGCTTTGCGAGTGCTTTATTTGACGATTGTTATTTCATGTCGCTTGATTTCACTCATGTAATTTATGAACACTGTCCTGGAGAGGCTAATGTAGCCGCACAGGAGATAGCTAGTCTAGCTAGATCTTCTTCTCCTAGTGCCTTAAACCATCCAAAAGTACTACCCTTGATTAGGTTGACCAAGGTGTCAAGAGGGACCTTAAAAAACTATCCTATTATGCTCACTCTGATGAACCAACCGACCAACATGATCGTCCTATTGAGCTTCTTCTTATCATGCACTGAAACCTCATCCCTGGCTAAAGTTCACCAGTTAATAAAGGCATTATCAACTGAAGGGACCATCACCGAGAGGTTGCAACACCCGGATAATTAAGCTACAATAATCCCCTGCTAATGATGCCATGTCATCACTCTTACTCTTGCTAATCCTCACTTTCATTCAAACCAGTTCCAATTTAAATTTAAAATAAAGTCAAACAATAAAAGTTTCAAATGTCAAAACTAAAAAGTACAAACTGTGGCAAATAATACATAGATAATATTGGTGGAGAAATCATCTTATAATAAAATGTATAAATGCACAAAAATAATTCAAACAGTGGCTTCAACAATTAATTAAATGCCTTCTATAAATTATAAAATATTAAACTATTTTATTTAGGTGCCAAAATTATTATGGCAGTAGCAAATTTAGTAACACTAATTTACACTACTGCAGGATGTTGCTAACGCGACACTACGATCAGAGACCCTTCGACGAAACTATGTGCGATGCAATAATCGCAAACGGTGGTGTAAAAAACCATCAAAAAGGTGCAAAATGTTTGCGATGACGGATGCATCCAACAAGGTTCAGATTTTAGTTGCGTGTGCGATGCAGGACATACGGTTCAGTTCAATTAACTATTTGCGATGAGGAGGAACAAAATAAACGGGCAGCCAGATGAAGGTGTGTGCGATATAAAACATACGGTTCACTCGGATGAACTATTTGTGATTAGGCAACACAAAAGAAACGGTCAGCCAGATCAAGGTGTGTGCGATATATGGCATGCGGTTCACTCGGATGAACTGTTTGCGTTGAGACAAGAGAACCAAAATGGTTCAATATAACAAGATGTGTGTGATACACGGCAAACAGGTATGTAATCAGAAATGTGTGCAAAGACCGATAATAACACAGATGATTGCTGCTAATAAGACATGTGTGTTGTGCGATGGGATGTGTGTGTGTGTATGTATATATATATATATATATTTATATTTATATACACACACACACTTATAAGGACTCGGTTGCATAACCAAATTAAACATCCAATTACATAGGTGGCTACTACAACCATGGCATTTGCACACACCAAAGTAAACTATATATTACATGCATGATTAACTAGGATAAATGATCATCTGGTCATCATCTACTTCTTGTGACGCTTGCTCTACTTGTGGCTTGATCCGGCCTCATCGATTTGGGTAACGAGGCTCTTCCTCATGTCAACGATCCGCTTGTGCTTCTCGTAGCATGTGTACACGCTCTTGGCCGCGAACCTGAGGTGAGGTTCATCCAGTTGCTGCATCCAGGCCCCGTGCCAGGATACGGGACATGTTCTGTTGGCATCCTACTTCATCTTTTTGTAGTATGGGTCAATGATGGCCGAGGTGAGTTCAACCAAGGAGTCCTTCTTCATGCTGCCCCAGACCCTGTAGTGCTCACAAATTTTGACAAGGTTCTTGCAGGACAAGCCCGTAACCCTGAGCACTTTTACATCATCGGTGGTTTCCACCGTAGCGGACTTCTAGTCGGTGTTGTTGACAAACCTGGTGAAACGGTCGGAAGGCTCTGTGGCCATGCAGTAGTGGTAGATGAGGACATAATGGCACACGCACAACTGGGCGACGGCAACCTTCTGATCTTTGTTGGGTCGACCGATGGTGTACTGAGTCGATGCCGACCACCTTGTACTTGTCTCGAGCAAGCAACTGTTCAACGGTGTTGATGTAGTCGTCCACCATGGCCGGGTCGATGGTGGCGACGCGTGTGGCGCAACCGCATGCATATGGGGCCCCCGACATGATCGTGCGCAGGCCCAACCGCTGGCAGAGCGCGCGCGGAGGGACGCGGGAAGAGCGCTCCCAGAGCATGTCGCGGCGCCTAACGGCGAGCAGAGCTTGCCGAGGGACGCGAGCAGAGGCCGGCAGTGATACGTAGCAAATAAGATGAACTGTGCGAGCGATGTCGGAGACATCAAGCATGAATCAGATTAGAGTTGTGTGTGAGATACATGGCATACAGTTGATCCATCCGAGCTGTTTGTGATGGAATAAGCCGTGTGTGTTGTGGGAAAATGCTTGCTGGTATATAACCTTAAATTTAACCAACAAAATGTTAATGCATGCTACAAAAATTATATAACTGGAAACTATGTTCAAATACGAATCCAACGATATAATATTTGGCGACATGCATTCGTATTTTATTATTAAATCCTACTTATAAACCAGGACGGGGTATAGTAGGTAATTAAATCGCAAACATTTTTATTAACCGTATGTGTACGTGTCCTTTCCTCCTATCGCACGTCTTGTCACCCCGCTGCCGCAGACGGCTTTGAGCGCAAGCTTGAGCAGCGCGTGGGGGCGTTATTTTGGCCAAACGGTGGTGAGCATGTTCCCGCGCAACCGCACAGGTTCCCGCGCAAGCTTCCAACCCGACTCGTCAAATCCTCCAAAATCTCAATGCTTACCAGCCTACTATATAAACCCTCACAGCCGGCGAGTCCTGCGTCGCATTTTTCCCTCCCTCACTGTAGCTTATCTCGTCTTCTTCTCCCACAATCGCCAATGGCACCGGTCCGTCGTCGTCGCTCAGCCACTCCGCCGTCATCAGAGGACAGCTCTAGCTGGGAGGCTACACCGCGACGGCGGTGCAGTCCCCGGCGTAGTGTAGTGCACGTGGCGTCACTTTTGGGTGTGCGTGGAACACCCACCACACGCTCCGCCGCCGCTGCCCGTTGGCAGCTGTTGCCGGCTGTCGTTGCGGCCACACCACCTTCGAAAGCCTGGGCCATCGCCCTCTCCGCCGCCACGGCCCGGAGGCGGGAGGTGGCCGTCATGGCCGCCATCCCACCGCCGGCCACCATGGCCATCACCCGCTCCGCCACCGCGGCCCGAAGGGGGGTGGTGGTGGTCGTGGCCGCCACCCCATCGTCAGCCGCCGTGGCCGCCAGCCCACCGTCGACCGCCGGGATCATCACCTGCTCCGCCACC
The DNA here is from genome assembly GCF_002575655.3 of Aegilops tauschii subsp. strangulata. Classification (NCBI taxonomy): domain Eukaryota; kingdom Viridiplantae; phylum Streptophyta; class Magnoliopsida; order Poales; family Poaceae; genus Aegilops; species Aegilops tauschii. The sequence continues at coordinate 183,090,195 of NC_053040.3, forward strand.
ACCTCCCGAAGGAGGAAGGCGGGGTGGAGACCCGCATGTGCGTCAGCGACCTTGCACGCTACATCCAGTTCCTGCGGGAGGAGGAGGAGCGCCTCGTCGAGCACGCAAACAGCCTTACCGCAGTCGTGGCCGCAGCACACGCTGACGCAGAGGCGAGGAATCAGGAGATCTACGAGCAGTCCGGCCGCTTCAACAGGGGTCGTCTGGAGCGGCAGAGGGCGTTCGAGGTGAGCATCGCTGAAGATGCAGCAGCGGCAGGCACTGTATTGCAGTTATCCAGCTCGTCGGTAGGCTCCTCCGTAGTAGTAGCATTTAGGGGCTATTTGTCAGTTCATCTAACTATAGATGTGGTGGAACTGTCCAACGTACTTAAAATTAGCTAGTATATATAGTTGAACTAGCTATTTCAGTACGTGGTTGGCAACAATTGGGGAAAAGTTTGGTTGATTCAGCTGTCGAGTTGAACTGTTTGTATAAATTAAGAATGACTGCTTAATCTATGAATGAAATCTATACTTAATTAGTGAATTTTAGTTGCAAAAATTAGATAGTGCTAGTGATTTTTAGCTGCATATTTTGACAAATCGCAGTGTTACAAGGATTGATAAATGGCAATGTTACTAGATCAACAAATGTCAATCTTTCCAGTTTGACAAATGGCAATATGCCCAATATGACAGATGCGAATCTTACCAAATTGTCTATACGTGGTTGCACACGGGTCATCCGAAAAAACCGTTTATGTTGAAGGGAGGTACAAATCCTGCTTGCCAATTTTTCTGTTGGCTTAAAGCCGAAGTCTCGCTTTGCACACCTTATTCAATCTGAACCGTTTGCATTGAAGAGATGCACAAATCCTGCGCGGCAAATTTTCCATTGGCTTACTGCGGAAGATCATAGCTCTCACTTTGCATACAGGCGTTCTATCTAAAATGTTTGTGATGAAGAGCTGCACAAACCCTGCTCGCACATTTTCCCTTGGCTTACTGGGGAAGCTATCGGTTTACATACGGGTGTTCTATCTAAAACGTTTGCGATGTTACAGTGGCAGTTATTTGTTTCAAAATGCCTTTGTTGGCTGTTATTCGAGTGCGCCTTCTCTCAAAATGGAAACGAAAAATAGCACAGCATGTCGGGTGCCATTCCATGATAGCATGCCAAGTTTCATGAATTTCAGACGAGTTTTGGATTTACTAGAATTTAAAAACAAAGTATCTCAACGCCGGCAATCAACAGTGCCCTAGTGTTTCAAATTCATTCCCATTTCTTGCATGGGACCTAAGCATGCACCCAAGGACACAGATTTGATTTTTCAACCATTTTATATGCACTAGAGCATGTGCATGTAGTTCAAAATTGAATTATGCACATAAAATGCCTAGAAAACCCTGTTAATGTATAAAAATGTCCAAACGAACCCCAAAAATTTCAAAATTTAACACAACACTCCTATTGTTCTATGTTGAAACTAGAATTTTTTTTGAAAGCAATAAGAGGCAACGGATATCGTTTCGTCCCCAAAGGTGGCACATTCCCTACCAAAACCATCAGGCTTGTTGTGAGAAGATCTGGTTTGTGAGAAGCTTATAACCAAACCTTCCCCAAAATGGGACAAAAAATTTACCACAACATGTTGATGCCGCTCCATGATAGCATGACAAGTTTCATGAATTTCAGACAAATTTTGGATTTACTAGAATTTGAAAACCAGGTATCTCAATGTTTGCGGCCTAGTGATGGTGGCAGGGTGTTTGACATTCATTCCCGTTTCTTGCATGGGACGTAAGCATGCAACCAAGGACACAGATTTGAATTTTCAACCAATTTATATGCATTAGAGCATGTTCCTGTACTTCAAATTTGAATTATGCACATAAATGCATTGAAAACTCAATTAATGTATAAAAATGTCCAAACGAACCCCGAAAAATTCCAAAATTTATCACAACACTCCTGTTGTTCTATGTTGACACTAGAGAAAAAATTAAAATCAAGAGGAGGCAACGGATATCGTTTCATCCAGAAAGGTGAAACGTTCCCTACCGTAACCATGAGGCTTTTTGCGAGAAGCTCTGGTGTGTGAGAAGCGTATACCCCAACCTACCCCAAATGGGACAATTTTTTTACCACTGCATGTTGATGCCGTTCCATGATAGCATGTTAAGTTTCATGAACTTCGGACGAGTTTTCGATTTACTAGAATTTTAAAACCATGTAGCTCAATGTTAGCGGGCGAGCGACGGTGGCAAAGGTGTTTGACATTCATTCCCATTTCTTGCATGGGACCTAAGGTTGCAACCAAGGACACACATTTGATTATTCAACCCGTTTATATGCACTGGAGCATGTGCATGTAGTTCAAATTTGAATTATGCACATGAATGCATAGAAAACTCAGTTCATGTATAAAAATGTCCAAGCGAACCCCGAAAATCCCAAAAATTGACACAACACTCCTGTTGTTCTATGTTGACACGAGAAAAATTTTGAAAGTAAGAAGAGGCAACAGATATCGTTTCGTCCCCCAAGGTGGCACGTTCCCTATCAAAATCATCAGGCTTGTTGTGAGAGAAGCTCTGGTTTGCGATAATCTTATACCCAAACCAGCCACAAATGGGACAATATTTTTACCATGGCATGTCGATGTCGTTCCATGATATCATGTCAAGTTTCATGAATTTTAGATGAGTTTTCGATTTACTAGAATTTTAAAACCATGTATCTCAATGATAGCGGCCGAGCGACAGTGTCAAGGTGTTTGACATTCATTCTCATTTCTTGCATGTGACCTAAGCTTGCAACCAAGGACAAACATTTGATTGTGCAACCCGTTTGTATGGACTGGAGCATGTGCATGTAGTTCAATTTTGAATTATGCACATAAATGCCTAGAAAACTCAGCTAACATATTAAAATGTCCAAACGATCCCCGAAAAAATCCAAAATTTAACACAACGCTCGTGTTTTCTATGTTGACACCGGAAAAAAAATTGAAAGGAAGAAGAGGCGACGAATATTGTTTTGTCCACAAAGGTGACACGTTTCCCTAACGGAACCATGAGGCTTCTTGTGATAAGCTCTGGTTTGTGAGAAGATTATACCATAACCTGCCCCAAATGGGACAATATTTTTACCCCAGCATTTTGATGTCGTTCCATGATAGCATGCAAAGGTTCATGAATTTCAGACGAGTTTTGTATTTACTAGAATTACAAAAGCAAGCGCCTCAATGTTTGCCGGAGAGCCATGGTGTCGTGGTGTTTGAAACTCATCCCCATTTCTTGAATGGGACATAAGCATCAACCCATGGACACATATATCATTTTACAACCCATTTTGGTGCACCGGAGCATGTGCATGTAGTTTAATTTTGAATTGTGCACCTGAAATGCCTAGAAAACCAAGTTAATGTATAAAAATGTCCAAACGAACCCTGAATAATTCCAATTTTTTTGACGACACACCTATAGTTGCATGTTCACTGCAGATAAAAGTTCTAGCAATTCAAACACCATCTTTGCAGCTGTGACCCCATTATGTAATTCAAATATTATCACCAACCGTGTGAGAGGCATCACAAAATACCTTGGAGCACCGTTGGAGTATAGTACGCATACGGCTTAAGCGAGAAGGTGCAACGGCTACAGTCCACAGCCGGCGTGTCAAGCACACTAGCTCGCTCCCCAAATATCATTTCACTATTCAATCGTTGCCGGTGAAAGATGGGGACGTGGACCCGCTTCGTGAGGGAAACTTTAGCGGCCCACTCCGGCGAGAGCGCGGCTGCAACCGCCAGGTATGTGCTAACAAGATTTGTGAGCGTGGCCGCAATCTGCGTCCGGGCGGCCAAGGCAGCCTAAATGGTCGTTGTTGCTTCTCAGGTGGCGGCAGCAACATCCGCCTCGGGGATAGCAACTGGCGAGAGTGGCATAGCAGCTGTTCGTTCCGCAGCGGCGGCCTTAGCCCTGTTGGAGGCCGCCCACGACCATGTCGAGGCCACCCACGCCCAGCTCATGGCGGTCACCACACAAATCGAACAAAGCTTCTCCGACAATGGTCGACAACCCACGGCCAAAGACTTGGCAATCACCGAGAGCGTTCGAGCAGCCGTCCGTTCCTGCGTGGCATACCTTGCCACGACGGAGCCCGCTCAATCCAAGATCGCGGCCGCCCATGCCAAGCTCGTGGCGGCCTATTCCAAAGATATGGTGAGATGCTTTTCGAGTATGGTGCGATGGATGCCATGGAGCCCCTTCCCCAGGAGATCGTCGGGCACGAGCTGGACATTGAGGAGGCGGCGGAGATCGATGAGCACCAGCCGTAGTAGTAATCTTTGTTTTGTTTAATTAAGACCGCCGGTCTTTAATTTGTTAGAGTAATGTTTAGGTCAGCTAGCTCTATTTAATTGCTCTAATTGCTCGATTAAGAAGTGTGGGTGTGCTTAGTCTTCTTTGTGTACGCAAATTATGCAATGACGTGGATGACCACTGTAACCAGGGAAAATCGAACCAAAAATTTTCACGTTCAAACTCATCACACACGGGTTAAGCTATATGAATCGTTTGTGATGTTCACATATCATACACAGTGTTGAATAAGGGACCGCGTCTGATGACACTTTGCGCGCCAGTTTTTTCACTGAACCGATTCAAATTTTTTGGCTTCCGCAGAAGTATCCACCTCCCCGCCCCTTCCCCCTTACCAGAAGCCACATTTCCCCTGTTTCTGCCTTCCTTTCTAAGTTGAAACCTTCACTCCTTTCTTGCAGCGCCGCCTCCTCGCCGGTGACCCTCCTTCACGCTGCTTGGCCTCGTCTATCCAGGCAGGTAATCCACACCCGACCCCCATCCTCCTCCTCCTCCTTCCACATCCCACATGCCCCAACCACCGGCGCAACACCTTCCACCCAAATCACCGACCCCTCCACCAAATAAGCGCCGCCCTAAGTCTTGGTGCACGAAGTATAGCCAGGAGCTCAAGGACCATTTGGCAGCGTGCATTCGACAAAGACTATGAGGTGTTATCTCAGCATGCATGTGCTTACCTCAACTCGAGAGCCAGCAGGTTGGTGCCCAGAGCGGCTCAGGCAACTCACCACTACGACGAGGGCGCCCATGATGCGGAGGCCTCGCCCTCTTCCATGTCCAAGGAGCCAATTTCCATCGATATCTCCGACAATGAGGAGTAGCTTGTCTTATTAGCTCACTATAAGGACCCATGTTTAGTTTGCTAGCTACTGCCTTTCCTTAACAAATTCTAGTGAATTGTGCTATCTACTTTTACCATGCAATCTGTTGCTCTAGTGTATATGTTCTATATATCGTGCAATGTGGTGCTCACTTATTAACTGTTTGGTAAATTAGTTGTCGTGTTCAGTTAACTGCTTGGCTCAATTCTGCAAATGTGATGTTCAATTCTTCAGGGTGCAATTTTGTATTGTCTTCCATGTGAGAAATAAATCAAATTTTTCTTTACAAAATAAATGAGAAACAAATACAAATGCTATATTTCCAAGTTGTCAAGCATGCTTGGTTTAGTTAATTGTCTGATCTTCTGTATGTTATACATTGTGCAATGTCTTGCTCAGTTAACGTTTGGTTCATTTGTTGTGGTGTTTAGTTAACAGTTTGGTTCAATTTTGCAATGCGATGTTCAACTGTTGTGGGTGCATTCTGTTATTGTATACCATGTGAGAAATAAATCAAATTGGTTGTACTAAATACATGAGAAACAAATACAATTGCTATATTTCCAAGTTGTTAAGCATGCTTGGTTTGGTTAACTGTCTGATCTTCTATTAGGAGTATGTTATATTGTGCAATGTGGTGCTTAGTTAATGTTTGGTTCATTTGTTATGGTGTTTAGTTAACTGCTTGGTTCAATTCTGCAACGCGATGTCCAATTGTCGTGGGTAGAATTTTGTATTGTTGTGCATGTGAGGAATACATCAAATTTGGCTGCACTTAATACATGAGAAACATATACAATTGCTATATTTCCTAGTTCTTAATCATGCTTGGTTTGCATAAATGGGTTTTTCATGTAGCTTGAATTAATCTGATGAATCTGTAATATGCTTATTTTTCATCAACATATTTTACTAATAGCATGCGAACCCTCACTTAACCTGATCACTAACTACCTTATATGTGTTGAAGGGAAACAATGGGAAGCACTGAGGTTTACAATCAAGGTTTGCACATGCATGGTCCTTTGTCTAATAGCACATTATTGTGCAATTACAGGAACCATTCAAATATTTAGTTTTTTAACAATTTGGTCTTGCACATGTAGGTCCTGCTGTCAGAGGTTTTGACGCACTGTTCAACCCTTTTTACATATGGGGAAATGAGTTGTCCAGGAATATCAGTCAAGTCAAGAAACTCAGAAAGATTGTTAGGATAAAGAATTTAGCAACAAAAAATAACAATATCTTTGTCTGCACAATGAACAAGACACCAGTTCACTACAGGATGGTACTAACTATTATACCTTGCATTTTTTATTCCTTTGCCCCATTTCCAATATAGAGAAGATATTTATGCACATCCTTGTTTTTAGGCAGTTCCAAAGCAGTTCACTGATGATTACCTCTCAAACCACATATATGGTCAGGAGGCGAGAAAGGTATTCATACAACACTCACGGTTCAATATTGAAGTGTTCCTGAAGAGGATGAAGGATGGATGGTCAATCATCCACAGGCACTGGCCTAAAGTTGCAAAGACCTTCAACATCAATGAAGGCTCAGTATTCGCCTTCCGCTTCAGCAGCTTTCCAGATGAGATACATCTGTCTATGTACCGTCTATGATGCTAATTTTGAAAGGTTATAGATGTTGCATGTGAAACTTGGTGTTGGTGCAGTTGTGTAATGGGGTAGCTGAGTGCTAAAGCTATATGATGTTGTACTCTGATGTATTTCAATTATGAAATCCTGCTTCCTTAATATGAAAATGAAATATATTGTGTGCTTAATATGAAATGTCAATTAGATTAATAAAAGGATTATTAATAATAGGACAATTAGCCTGCTAATTGGGTTTTTCTATTGCAAACACACAAAGTTTTTAGGAATAAACCATGTTGGATTAATGAACAATCACACATGACATCCTCTTGAAAATTGTTTCCGTTAGGCCACCTGGCGCAAACGTTTACCACATAAAAACTGTGTGTGACGGACAACCTTTGCCACACAGTTTTTTCTACGCACCATGTGTGATGCATTCAATAATGCAAACGATAAAAATGTTAATATCGTGTGCAATGGAAACTCTATCACAAATGATTTAACGGGGAAAATTATGTGTGATGTACTTGCGAACAGAAATGTTTTCCTTGGAGCGACTATGTGGGATGTATATACGAACGGAAACGTTTAGCGGGGACTGACTGTGTGGGATGAACTTACGACCGGAAACGATTTCGCCTGTATAATTGATTTTTTAGCACTATTGTACGTATAACCGTATTTGATCACTTGCCGGTCGCACACGATCTCATTTTGCCGAGCATGTATGCTAGGAGGGCATATCCCCGACGGTTTATGGGTCGTGTGGGAAGGACCCCCCCCCCTATCGCAGTCACTCACTAGGCGACGGTTCCAAATGCCGTTGCGGAAAGGGGTTAAAAATCGTTTGTATAGCACCTCGTTGTACTAGTGTTAGGGGCTATTTAGATATTTTACAAAACAAAAATAAATAGAAAACTAATAAAACAGTAAAAAGAAAAATAAAAAGAAAATTTGAAATTAAAAATTAAAAGAAAAGATCCCCCCTCCCTAGCTGGGCTCGGCCCAGCCGCCACCTGCATACCCCCCGCAACCCAAACCCTAGTCGACCCCCACTACCCCCCCCCCCAACCCCCGATCCCCTCTCCTCCCTCTCCCCCAATCTGGATCGGGGGCAACCGTCCCCGACGTCGTCGTCCTCGTCGTGTCGCCCCACCATGTCGTCGCCGCACGCCGTCCCCGCCTCTCCTTCACCGGTCCTCCCCGCGCCTCGCCGCCCCCTTCCCTCGAACGAATGGTGAGGCCCCCGGCCTCCTCCTCCCCTCACCCTCTCACTCTCACACACGCTCACCGCGCCCCCTCGCCGCGCTCGCGCTCGTCGCGCCGACCGTGACTGCGACTGCGCCCAGTGCGCGCGCACACGCGATCGGCCTTGCGCCTCGCCGCGCGTCGCTCTTGCCCGCCACACCCGCGTCCCGCTCCATCCTCTGGCCTCGCCTCCCCCCTCCCCTCTGCCCCGCCACGGCCCCCTCGTTGGCCGCCGCCCGGGTCCGCCCCGCTTCTTCGCCGCTGATCCCCGCGCCCACTATCGCCTCACGGCGCTGCTCGCCATGGCCACCGGCACCCCCTGCACTGTGCTGGTCCTGACCAGGAGGGGCTGCCCAGCCCCCGACCCTGTGCCTATGACAAACGGGGCCCACCCACTGTTAAGAACATATGAAAAACGAAAAATGAAAATGGGAAAATGAAAAATAAATATTAATTAATAATTAATAATTCAAATGGTTAATTAGTGAATTAATTAACTTAATTAATTTTGCTACATTACCTAATTACCTAGTTAAACTGTTAGTTAGTCTAATGTGACAATGACAGGTGGCCCCATCCCCTGTTGACCAGTCAAAGTTTGACTCGTCAACTGGGCCGTCTGGCCCACATGTCAGCCTGTATACACTTCTGTGTACACAGTGTTGTGTGCCCCTAGCAATTTTGCATTTAATTTTGAATTAATAATAATTTCAGAAATTGATTAAAACTTTGAAAATTAATATAAAATGATCTGTAACTCGGATGAAAATAATTTATACATGAAAGTTGCTCAGAAAATACAATGAATCCGAATATGCCATTTGTTCATCTATCACATGCCCCTAGCATGTTGAACATGTAACCGTCCCCTCTGATTCCTCTGTCCGAAAAATGCCAAACTTCAGGAAAACATTACCGGATGTTTTCCTCCTTCGCCGGTATCGTGTAGTACAGCGATAGGTCACCCCTAGCACTGCATATCGCCATGTCATGCTTAGTGATGCACTTTTTTGCTACATATTTATTGTTTCTTCCCCCTCTTCTTTTCGGTAGACCCCGAGACCGACGCTGCCCCTGTGATCGACTACGTCACCGACGACCCTTCTTCCTTTTTAGCAGAGTTCCAGGCAAGCAAAACCCCCTTGATCATTCCTATATCACCCATTTCATTCTCTCTCATGCTTGCATTAGATTTTGCTACTGCATTTGATTGCTCCTATTCTGATGCATAGCCTGCTTTTGTACCTTACATGCTTATCCTAAACTGCTTAGTTTAGGTTGGTTAGTGATCCATCAGTGACCCCTCACCTTGTCCCAGTTGCCCCGGCTTGATGACCGATGACTCGATCAATGTGATCGACGTCCAGAGCCCGACACATCACCTCACCCCCTTTAGTTGTACGACACTGCAGGGCTACTATCGAGTGCCGAGGATGACACCTCGTGACACACTCCTAATGATAACTCTGTAGTGTAGCTAATTGGTCGTGGTCTGTCGAGGGTGATTCCTCCTTCACCACTCCCGATACGACTCTGTCGTGCAACACCTCAAGTGTGAACCTCGAGGGTGATTCCTCCTAGTTCACCTTGACGGTTAGATCGAGAAGGAATCCATCGAGGGTGATTCCTCGGATTCCCCCCTTGATGTTTTGACACAAGGTTACTTTGACTTTACCCCCAGAACCATGTTAAAGATGGGTCGGCCCCGAGGGGTACCCGCGAGAGTTATTGTTACTGCAGGACTGGAGGGACAGGCGGTACCGCCCCGGTAGAGGTGGACCTGAGTTCCCGACAGTCTCATGCAAGTCGGGTTGACCTGGAGGGTACCCGTGAGTTGATGTGAAGTCGGGTTGACCTAGAGGGTACCCGCGAGATTTCTACATGGCACGGCTGGGCATTCCGAACCCTTGCCGTAAGTCCACGAGACGGGGCGACAGGGTCATATCGATCGTGAGTCTCTGCTCGTTACCGTGCGCTCCCAAGTCACTAATGGTTTGGATATGTGATCCGAGTAGGCCTCTGGCCTTTTTCGCACTGATCACCACGCGGGAATAAGTATGAGCACTCGGCATCGTACGATTCTTCCGAAAGCTCTAGCAGACGTCCAGTTCAGCATTGTGGCACGGTCGAATCGTGCCATCTAGGACAGAGGTGGCGCTGGTATCCAGCCTGCTCACAATGACCCGGAGTGCAAAGGGCGATGGGACCAAGACCCCTGAGCACTTAGGATGTAGACCGGCGTGGACCTCTCTACGGAGCCTAGGTAGGAAGATGGTGTGTCGATCAGCCGAGGCCGGTCATGGCCTGATGGTGTGTCCGACCGGAGTTAATCAAGCATGTTGGGTAAGTTGGTGCACCCCTGCAGGGAAGTATATCTATTCGAATAGCGGTGTCCACGGTAACGGACGCTCGGTGCACCCCTGCTGAGGCATGTAATGGATATTATGGCTCCGGGATCGCTTTCTCGCAGGGACTCGAGGAAGTGATCTCTGGGCAATGTTACAACATACTTACTACTATTATAATATGTTACCCTTATCTCTTCTGATGCTGCAAGATGCTTGAAGATGCTAGTCTTCGATAGGCTAGGCTTTTTCCCTTCTCTTTTGGCATTCTACAGTTCAGTCCACAGATACAACCCATTCCTTTGATACTGGTGCATACTTAGTTTAGATCTGATGCAAGTCTTGCGAGTAATTCGGATGAGTACTCAAGGTTGCTTTGCTACCTATTTTCCCCCCATACCCATTTGTTGCGATCAGATGACGGATCCCAGGAGCCAGATGCCACAGCCGACGACTACTACTACTGCCCCGATGGAGCTTACTACTACGTGGAGACCGTCGATGACCAGGAGTAGTTAGGAGGCTCCCAGGCAGGAGGCCTTAGCCTTTCCGATCAGTGTCGCTATTTTGTGCTAGCCTTCTTAAGGCAAACTTGTCTAACTTATGTCTGTACTCAGATATTGTTGATTCCGCTGACTCTTGTGTATTCGAGCCCTCGAGGCCCCTGGCTTGTAATATGAAGCTTGTTTTATTTTAATTTGTGTCTAGAGTTGTGTTGTGATATCTTCCCGTGAGTCCCTGATCTTGATCATACACATTTGCATGTATGATTAGTGTATGATTGAGTCGGAGGCGTCACAGAGGCCAAAGCCAATTGAGAATTTTAGACCAAATGATGCTAATGATTGCACAACCGGCTAAGAGATGATCGACATTCTCAACGGTGTTGTGACAGAAAACACATGAGTCATTATGTGTAAGACCGCGTTTAGCATGATGATCTGCAATCCAAATCCTTCCACAGGCAGCCAACCAACTGAAGAATTTGCATATGAGAGGGGACCAAGATTTCCAAATTGCATTGGCCGAGGCCGATTTTGATGAAAAATGACCAAAAGACTCAAGGTTCCATTTTCATTTATCATTACCGTCATAGTCAAGTTGAACTCCGTGGATGGCCTCCGATAAGTTAAGTAACTAGATAAATTTGTCTATTGAGATGGCTTTAAAATATTTTAACCAACGACCTCCATCAAGTGCAAAAGCAACTATCCTTCTAGATCTAATGTTTTCTAGGATAACCTCAACAATATCTGGGGCAATAGAAGCAATAGGGGCGCCATCCATCCATGCATCATACCAAAAAAATTGTGCTTCCACGGTTGCCTAAGGTCACCTTAGTAGCGGCAATAAATTTCTGTAAATCTTAATTGCCAAGAGACTACCCCAAATGCCTCCATGGCTTCTCAGTATGAACATGAGCAATCCATGCCCGTCGCAGTTTAGTGGCCAAGCAATTTAGATTTCTCACTGCTTCCACAAAAAAATTAGATTTTTTCCTGAAAAGAAAACAAAAGTTCCATTTCAATTTCTGCCTACTTTCAATATCAAAGGTTTTAAAGATCATGTGTTGTGGAAGCCTCCCCGGCTGATTATATAGAGATCAATGTCGATGCCAGTTTTGTGGAGAGTATTAGTGCCGCCAGTGTGGGGGTGGTTGCTAGAAACTCGCGTGTCGAAGTAATCATTTCGTCGTGGGATTTTATTGGTTGGTGTAGCAACGTGAATGAAGATGAGCTCCGTGCTTGCCTCTTTATACCAATATTACCCTTCACTGGTCTGTTATTCTAGAGATTGACTATGCTTTTGTATGTTTTTTCTTGCAAATGAAAAGCTTGACAGGTCTCCTCTTGTTAATCTGAAGAAATAGGCTTTGAGTATCTCCAAGCTAATCCAGAATTTTAATATTTCTAAAATTAATCAGCTTGCCAATGGGGTGGCTCATGAGATTGCAAAGTTTAGCTTGTTAGTAGGTCTGATGGGGTTCTTATTAATAGTTTTCACCCTAATGTCATATGCTATAACAAATGATTGTAATAACATTTTAATTAATTAATATATGGGGTGTTTTAAAAAAAAGGTTAGCATCTTCGTAAAAAAATTACTAAGAAAAAATGGAATCCAATTAAGGAGTATATTTAGATTATTAGGGAGGGCACGATAGATTTGATAATTTGGTTCTCAACTTCTCAGCTAGTTCAATGAGGCTTCTGATTAGGAAGATCATGAGATCCCAATCAGGGGGGACAAACAAGAAGCAGAAGTGGAGGCATGTGGTGGCTACTAGAGTGAGTACCAGGATAAATAGAGGTGGGACAGCCACTATCTAGAAAGCACAAGACTTGAAGAAGGCCAAGAATTTAGAGACAAATAGAGGTAAAGAATTTTTCTTATGGTATTCATAATTATTTTGCTATTCTGTATAATTTTATTATTACTGAGAAAGCTAGAAATGTTGGAGAGTCAAGCTTGGTGACTCGGATTTTGAGATTAAAAAATGTTGAATTCCAGAGATCGAATGAATTTCATAATGAGCACTCTGATATGTTTCTTCCTCCTGATATTGATATTAGTGAGGGAAAAATAATCGGTAATTCTAACTTAGAATGTTCTGCTACATCACCCACTTCATCACACACTATTCTAGAGGATGACAACTCTTTCCACTAGATTGAGGTGTCTAGTAGGAGAAAAGGTAGTAGAAATCCCTTTCTAAAATATGTAAATGGTAGTTGCATTAATTGGATATGACAGGGGCCTGAATAGACTTGAAAAGATTAATAGGGTTCATGAACCCACGAGGGAAGAATGCCCTGAAATTGTTAGTCTTTCTGAATCAAAGGAAGACAAGTTCAATTAAAACTTTTGGATACAGCTGGAGTTTTTAATTGGAAGTGGTTGTCTGCTGTGAATACAGCTGGGGGCATTTTAGTTTGGATTAACATGGACAACTTTGAAGTAGTTGCATGGGATGTCTTAACTTTTTGTGTCTTTTGTCCCATTAAAGATAAAAGGGACTCTGTGGTTTGGAGATATGCGTTTGTTTATGGACCAGCTTATGATGAGCATAAACTAGTGTTTATTAGTGAGCTTCATAACTCTCTTAACTGTTGGTCGGGTCCCACTCTTGTTGGTGGGATTTTAAATCTGGTCAGAGAATGTAGGATCAGGAGCAATGGTGTTATTAATCAACAATGGGCTAACTTGTTCAACCACTGGATTAATAAATTTGGGTAAATAGAGGTTAAGAAATCTGGTAGGAGATTCACTTGGGCCAATAACTAGGAGAATCTGATTATGGATACTCTAGATAGAATTTTCATATCCGCGGACTAGGAAAATCCATTTCCCAGTGTGCTTGTGAAAGCTTTATCTGGAGTGGGTAATGATTATACCCCATTGATATCTCCCCTCCTACCAGTAAGCAATTTAGATTTGAGAAGTGGTGGGTCAGACTTGAGGGATTTAGAGATTTAGTTTGTAGAAACTAGAATGCTAGTTGTCATGTAGAACCCTATTAAGAATGGTAGTTCAAAATTAGGAGACTTGGGAAAACTCTCAAAGGCTGGAATGCTATTATTGAGGCTGCCCAAGAAAGACATAAGGAAGAGCTTATTGTTGAAAACGGTTGTACGTCTTGATATTCTTGTTGAATATGATTTCACATCTTGATATTCATGTTGAATTCCAACCTTTATCTCATCATTCTTAGAGTAGAATGGGCGAGATTGCAGGAGAACTCAAGCAGATCTCGCATAACGAGGAAGTTCAAGCTAGTCAGCAATCCAGGGGGAGGGACAGTAAGGAAGGTGATAGGAATACTACATATTTTCATGCTATGGCTAACTAGAGGAGGAGGAAGAAAATGATCAGCATGCTGGAGGACTCTACTGGACCCGTTGAAGACCCTCAAGGTATCTTGAGCATTGTTGTTAAATTTTACAAGAATTTGTTTGGTTTCCATCCTAAAATTAATGTTAACCTGATGGACAACTTCTGGGCCCCTAGTGAAATGGTCAATGATGGCCAAAACTCCCTCCTTGGGGCTGAGTTCACTGAGGATATTGTATTTGGCTCTATGCTGAAGGAGCACCTGGTCCAAATGAATTTTACTTTTTTGTTTTTCCAACAATTCTGGGAGTTGATTAAAAAGATCTCATGAATATGTTTAATTTGCGGAATAAGGAGAGCTAGAACTACTTAGATTAAACTTTTCACAGCTCACCCTTATTCCTAAAGAGTCAGATGTTGTGTCTATACTGAAATATAGGCCTATTGCTCTTACCAACTGTGATTTTTAAATTTCCTCCACATGTGTAACCAATAGGTTCGGTAGGGTGTGTGATGAGCTTATCTCCGCTAACCAAATAGCTTTCTGAGGGGGAGATATATCATGGAGAGTGTTGTGTATGTACATAAGATTATTCAAGATGTAGTTGTTAATAAGGGTTGTGGATTCATTTTTAAACTAGATTATGAAAAAGCCTATGACATGGTTAATAGAGAGTTTCATATTTCTATGATGCAACAGAGAAGATTTAGTCAGAAGTGGATCAAGTTAATTCGGTCCCTTCTGTTTAATGACATCAATAGCCACTTCTTTAAGACTTGAAGATGTGTGAGGTACGGAGATCCTATCTCTCCTTTGCTTTTAAATCTTGTAGCTAATGTTTTCACTCGTATGCTTATTAAAGCTGCATAAACTGGGTAGCTAGGAGGTCTATTCCAAAAGCTTAAGCCTACAGGAGTAGTCAATATGCAATATGCTGATGACACTCTCTTGTTCTTAGAGAAAGACATTGGGTCGGCTAGAGATCGCAAATAGGTTTTATTATGTTTTTAACAAATCTTTGTATGAGAACTAATTTTAACAAGTGTGATACAATATTGATGAGGATGAAGCCCAACCTTTTGCACAAACTTTGTGTTGTAGATTGGGTAAATTCCCATTGACAATTTGCGATGGGCTAGGAAAAGAGTTTTTTTTACATGTAGAAAAAGAGTAGCTAACTGGGATCTAGTGCCCATGAAAAGATCTTGGTGGGCTAGGAATCCCTAACATGTCTGAATTTAATTTATGCCTTCTTGCCTCCTGGGTCAAGAGGTACCAGCTTTCAGATAAGAAGATTTGAAAGCAGATTATTGATCTTAAATATAGAACCCAAAACCCTAATACTTTTTCTTGTTCTCCAACTAATGTCTCTCCATTTTTGAAGGGTGTTGAGTCTCATATGAGCTGCTAAAGCAGCCAAAATGGGATATCGATGGAAAGTTGAAAATGGAAAAAAGAAAATCAATTCTGAGAAGATCATTGGTTTGGCTCTTCTAGTTTACTTTATTATATGTGCTCTTAGGGCATGAACAATGGTAGCATATGGATACACATGCCCCATGAAAAAAGGTGGCTTAAGGCAACTGCATTGATTTTTCTCCCCAAAGTAAGCTACTATTAGTGGCCCTCATCAAATAATAAAAAATAGAAACTTAAAAAAAACTCTAATACATATGCATCTCTACTCCTTATTTCAATTTTTTCAGCTTTTTACATCGGTCCACAATTTTTCTCCCCAAGCACCCGTCTCTTACAGAGGATCTCGCTTCCTTATCCGAACCTAATTTCCCTAACATCCAATCCTATATGGCACATGGGGCATCACCATGAGGCTATGCATTGGCCATGCCCTTAGCGACCCTCGCTAAGGACCCTTTTGTTTTTTACATGGAAAAGATCCATGAAGTAACCGGCACAGCAAAATCAAACGATCATACTCAGTGCGTCCTAAACAATTTGCTGCACATGCCCATTCCGTCTACACATTGGCTACAAATGCAGTATAGAACAAACAAAATACTACCGTCATTATTAGGCAGTAGAAAAGCCAGATTAGGCACCAAAACGAGGAACTGAATGCCAGTTTGCAAATGGCTGTACAGTCACCATATAGATGGTACATCCACGCCACATTGACAATTTTTCATAACTTATATGTAGACCAAACGTTGGGACAGGATTTACATGCATTACAAAACAGAGAAAGCACACATTACAGTCTTCGAATGACCAAAGCATACTATGCTTTTTACGAAAAAGGTGTTGCTACCACATTTCATACGAATAACATTTTGGAGAGGCGGCATTACATACAAGACGTACGATGATCTTGCAGGATGTGTGAGACGCCCGGAATCTTCTCAGGCAACCCTAACACTTATCAGTCGTCACACTTTACACCAGAAAGGTACACTCGAGACTGTATGACGCTAGTCCCGATCAAGAAACCAGGCATCACCATCAAGTCGACTCTAGGCCTCTCGGCATTCTCATCCAAGACGATGTTCTTCACAACGCTTTCCATGTGAATCTCTGAGAACTCGCTTGCCTTCTTCACTTGGAAGACCCTGACCTTTGGGTCGAAAGAGTAGGCCAGCCTGTGCAACAACCATATGGACTTCGCCAACTTGAGAAATGCCTGATAGAAAGGTGTCCTTGGATGCCCGCCACTCATGACGTAGTTTCTCTGATCCATGTTGCCGAAGAAAGAACCTTCCATCTTTGGGTGCACAAGCAGTAGGTATTTGCTTCTGCAGAACTTTCCGAAAACTGAATCTGGGTTTTGGCTCAATACATCCAAAGGATCCATGGCTCGTACTGCAAGGAATTGATGGAAGAAAGCCTCATTGGAAACAGTGGCATTAGCAGCGTCAATCAAGAAGTTCTCTTGATGGAAACCACTGAAGATTCTCTGGCAGATATAAGACTCAAATGCATACTTCTTGTGAGCTCTCCTTGTGTAAACTACATCAGGTTCAATTGCGTTAGCAGCAGCATCAAGATCCCAACCTGCAGCTTTCATCATGTTGATCAAGGGCTTTGAGAACTCATGTATTGATTGGTATGCGTTATCAGCAGTAGATGTAAACAAGCTTGGTGTCAGCTCAACAGAGAAATAGCTCTCTTCTTCATCAGATTCCTCTGATTCCTTGTTAAGTAAGCCCCTTTGCTTCAATTTCTTCTCCAGTTTTGTTTTCCGATGTTTGGCCTCATCGGTTTGCTGCTGTAAGTGGGTAATCTCAGTATCTCTATTCTGGATCTGGGACTGGAACTTCTTTACCATGACCTCGTACGTCTTTAACAAGTTTTGCTGCTCCTGTATTTCAGAAAGCAAGCGTGAATCTTGAGGTGATGCTGCTACTGGCTTAGGATTTCTCTCTCTGTAAGTATGTTTGAGTTCTGAAAGGCTCGTGAGCTCATCTATGACAAGCTTATCAGCAGTTTGTATCTTGTCCGGGTCATATGGGGTGTGAGCTTCCTGCAGCTGAATGTATGCAGCCTTTAAAGAGGATATGTTGTTGAATATTCTTCCAATCATACTGCCCATGTTCTGATTCATATTTTCATCAATTGGTTGAGGATAAACTTTCTGGCTATTGTTGTCATAATTAAGTGACTCCTTGGAGCTGGGCCGGATCATTACTTCTTGCGCACAGGATCAACAAAGTTAGTTGTCTTTACCAGCCTGCAAATAGCATCCACCTGCAAAAACAAACACCGAGTAAGACACGAATTGCATAAACGGACATAACAGGAAAAATAGCTGAAAAGAAACTTTCTTTGCAAGTTCTTTACATCCTGTAATAAGAAAGAGAAATAGATCGTCCAAAATAAACTACAGCAAGCTTTGGGCATCTGAACCAGAGATTATATAACCACACACCCATATTCTGAACCTTGAACAACATATGTTACACAAAATGACCTCCACAACAAGTCCTCAACCCATCACAAACAATACAAAATTTGAGTATTCTAGTAGGACAGCTAACAATAACCCAACAACCAGTCGATCTCCCAAGATGAACGGTATGAACTGCACTTTACTCATTAGGGTGCCATGGGAAGATTCATTTCAAGACATATGGTCCATGTAACTGAAAGTACAAGAAACTACAAAGCAGGCAGCCTATATGGGTCAAAACCAATGTTATCTTTAGATACCAATCATAATCATAATCAACTCCCTGCCTCTTTACAGGTCGCTGATCCATATTAAAAAGCTTAACCATCACGTATCCTACACTGATGATGATGGTGTTGATTGCCCTCTAATCAAGAACCATGTGCAGCCCAATTATACATTGCTTTCCTCCCAAGTATTGGCTATAGCAGGCCCAAATTTTATTAATCTTAATATAAATGCATAGAGAAAGTCTATTTTCTAAACTATACTCGAATTTTCCCTTCATGTACCAACCGTCTACTGCAAGCTCCATGCCGTAAATGTCAAAATCAGCAAAGCCCACAAGGAACAAAGTCATAAAACATGTAACATTCAACTATATAGCAAGCATGTTGGGCGTCTAAAGCTTCTCCAGAAGTGGCTTCTGGCTGGCTCCCAGAGAAGTGGCTGAACTGTCTTTTAGTTATGCTTGCTGTCTGAGCTGTAATTAAAGTTTAAAATGTCTGGAATACCACTGAAGAAAAAGCTATCATGTTTGTTGTCTGACATAGGGACAGTTTAATCTGTGTTGCCTTAATATAAATCGTTAAGTTGACTTGGAAACGGGAGTTGATGTTGACAATATTAGGTATTTGTAATTAAGAGTTTCTTGACGCCTTGTAATTAATTTGTAACTTGGGGTTCCCATGTGGACATGCATTGCTCCAGATGAGCTTTAGATAATTAGTGGGATTCGTATATGATAGGTTACTATGAGATCCATGCGGTGTCTGGCTTGATAGCGCGAGACAGGTATTTTTGGGTAATCATACCCAGCTCAGTTGAGAACCCACTTGTTACACACCATCGTACTCCACTCATCCACTCTCCTCTCCTCCTCCATCACAATCACATGTATGTTCCTGTTCACTGGGAATCCACTAAGCCTCGACTTGGCTGGTGGACTGGTTCCCACTTCCCCAAGCAAACCCCTCACTTTACCACCTCGCCGATCTCCTGTCTGTTTCAAACCAGGCAGTTATGGCTTCAGCACTCCAGCAGCTGGTGCCGTCATTTGAAGCCGACAACCGCAGCTTCCCTGGAATTTACCTTCTCGCTGGATTTCGCTCTTCCCAGACGAATTCGAACCCTGCCCCTGGCCCCTGCATAGAGCCTTCCATAAATTTTCTTTGCTCCACCAAATGTCGGTTGCATAGCCCTAATCCTATGGTTTCCATAACCTCTACAACTTTCTTACAAGACCAAAAAACTAAAACGCTAACAAAGAGTGCAGAAAGTAAAAGCCCTAAAAACCTACGGTTACGGGTGACTACCGGAAGGAAGATGGCCACTTGTTCCTCAATAGAGACATGTAGGCTGTCCCGCAACAATTGTCACCCTCAGCTGATTAGAGAAATTCGTGCCATCATAGTGATAGATATATCTCAAGTTTGATTGAGTAGCTATATCACATGGGTGTTTCTTAGGATGAACATCATGAACCCACACATTACAACAACTAGGATGACTGCTCTCTCAGCTGATTATCCTTTCCTTGAACAATAAACCATCGAGAAAACGAAAACCTAGATCATGCTAAGCATTGGTATAAGCAAACAGCGCTGAAGAGAAGCAATAGGCATGTCATGGTTTTCTGTTGGCATCATAAGTTCATATTTTCGAACTTATCTGCAGCGCCTCTCTAACATAACTCAAAGAAATTGCCAGCAAGAAGTAAAACATATCAATTTCAGCTAAGGGAGGGCAACATATAGTGTGCATGAATCTGTTATTGACAGCCTAATTGCAAGGATGGTACATAGTGACAAGTTAGCAGCATACAAAATATATTCTTACCAGAAAACTAGAGACTAACCAGCATTTAATCAGGAAACTAAAGGGGAGGAGGAGGAGGAGGCGGCGGCGGACTCCACCTGATTCCGAGAGTGAGGAATCCGGCGCGGTGAGGACGGCAGCTGCTCCAGGGGAGGAGGTGTCCCGGCGATCTGGGCGCGGAGATCCGGGCAGTCGACGCGGCCAGGGAGGAGTGGGAGGGGTCGGGGGCGGTGGGGACGCGGCCAGGTCTGGCGAGGGGAAAGGAGCGCAGTGTCGAGGAGGCGAGCGAGGGTGCTCGCGAGTGAGGCAGAAGGGGGAGGATATCTGGTGCTACGGGAGCATCTAAGATTAGGTGCTTCAGGAGCTTTTCAACCGTTAGATCTGAGATCTGAAGGTCGAGGAAAGAGCTTACGTCTTTATTCAGAAAATATCCCCAGAAATTTGGTATTGCAAATCGGGTCCAGCGCATCTGTAGATGACCGTTGGATTTCAGATCCAATGGCCGAGAAGCTCTTGGAGCACCTAAACTTAGGTGCTCCCGTAGCACCTGATATTTTCCCACAGAAGGGAAGGCGGCGGATGAGAGGGATCGATAGAAGTGGGGAAATGGGGATAGTAGTACCCTGTACATAAATTTCACCAAATGTTGTCGATCAAATTGTTTAGGAGCATACATAAATTCCTTTTTTCAAATGACTACTGTTCCTAAATATATGACGTTTTGGTAGTTCAGACCTTGAGGAAGTAGATAATCGCCTGTTCATCGCAATAGGTATAAATATTCTATAATATATGTTACCTCATGATTACCTTTCATATTAGTGTGATTGTCTAAATAATAGTATATCAAATCATGCATTTGATTTAACTACCTAAATAAATCTTTGGATTTTATTTGATAACCACTTAGCAAGAACTTATTGTCTTGAGGGTAAGTCGATAAAAGGCGAGAGGGGAGGAGGAATGTTGGACAAGGACGAGGTGGACGACAAAACCATACGTTCTTTTTAAAGTAGGATGGATTATTTGATAATCACTTAGCAGGAACTTATTTAGTCAATAAAATCGAGAAGGGAGAAGGAGAGTTTCCTGATAGCTGGTCAACCGAGTCTTTGGCCAGTCACGCGTCGTGCATTCGATTGCCAGGGATCGCGCGTCTCTCATGCATCCTCCCTGGCTATTTCTCTCCCTTATCTTTTCTCGCATCCATCTCGTCCACTTGTTTGCCCTGCCACCCAACCGACCTCCTCCTCTTCATCTCTCTCTCTCTCTCTCGCTATCTTCTCTCCCCCTTCCCAGTGAGGCACCACCGCTGGTGAGCTCACACGCCACCCCCTCCCCCCTTGCCCCTGCTACTAACTAGCACTTCTCCCCTGCGCCGTAGAACCAAACCCCGCAGCTTTTTTTGGCCTCTGTGTGCTTCAATAGCCCCTTTGCTTTTTCGTGTAGAGGACGACGATTGGAGACGGTGGCTATGGCCGTGCTAGACGGGGCAAGCACCAGATGCTGCGGCCGGCAAGCCCAGGCGGCGCGACCAATGATGGCCGGAGCTACAACTGGCAAGCCCAGGTGGCGCGACCAACGATGGCCGAAGCTGCGACCGGCAAGCCCAACGTTGGAGAAGCATTGACCATGCGCTGGAACCGGCCGATGTCGGGGCTACAACCACGATGGAATTTTTGCTATAAATGGCAGACGTCGGGGTTACAACCACGATGAAAAATTGTTGCAACCACGGCGAACATTTTTTGTTGGAGGCGCGGCGAAGGCTGTAGCCGACGCAATGAAGAGCTATGACCGTTTGACAAGAAGCTGCAAAACCACGACGGTCGGCGGTGGAGAATGCTACAACCATGGATGACGAAATCTTCAACCGGCGACAGCAGATGGTACGGTCGTTGACAAGAAGTTGCAACCCATGACGGGCGGCGACGATGATGCAACAACAGCGGGACGGCAAGCTGCAGCCTATGGCTGGCGGTGCTGCATCCGAAAAGCAACGATGGTCGTGACCTTTTGCTAGAGACGTCACCGTGGTGAAATTGTGATGGTACTCACAACTTTTTTGCTGGAACCATCACCATGGAGAGCTGCGACGGGGTCGCGTGAATGTTGTAACCATTGGTGATGGAGCTGCAACCGGGGGTCATGGTGGAGCCATCGTGGGCACCCGACTGTTGGGGAGCGTAGCATGCAATTTTAAAAAAATTCCTACGATCACGCAAGATCTATCTAGGAGATGCATAGCAACGAGACGGGGAGAGTGTGTCCACGTACTCTCGTAGACCGAAAGCGGAAGCGTTATGTTAACGCAGTTGATGTAGTCGAACGTCTTCACGATCCAACCGATCCAAGTACCGAACGTACGGCACCTCCGTGTTCAGCACACGTTCAGCTCGATGACGTCGTTCGAGCTCTTAATCCCAGGGGCGGAGACAGGGAGCGGCGAGCAGGGTCAGACCCCTGCCAACCGCCCACCCCCCTCAACGATTCATAGCATGTAGTGTGTACTGTATGTGCCTAATGGCGGCAACTCGTTGCGTAATTAGCCCATATGTTAACAATTAACTTTTTTACGGGTATATGTTAACAACTAACTGAACTATCATCCAAGTAGAGAAGCTGATCAGATCGATCGATTGATATATATAAACTTGCGTACATGCGTGTGCTGCACTTCTGCTAGGGCGTACGCCGCCGCAGCCGCCGCTTTGTGATTAGCCTGTCCTGCTAGGTGCTAGGGCGTTTGCCATTGCCGTTGGCCGCAACTCGCCACGACAACAACACCGTTCATCCATCTACAGTTCGTCGTTGACGCACGGGGACGGCTAGACGCAGGCGGATCAAATATGGGTAGATGTCGGGTGAGCAGGACAGATGCACAGCTGCATGTACACTACACATTACTAGCTTATAGCTATTGGTTACTTTTATTATTATTCCCACCGCTCTAAAATAATTATAGTTCTAAGTTTGTCCTAAGTTAAATTTGATCATGTTTATAAAAAATACTATATGATAAGATCAACAAAATTAAATATGTATAGCGTGAATATTTTCTAAAGATTCTAATAAAACTAATTTGGTATTTCAGATATAGGTATATTTTTCTGTTGATTTAGGATAAACCTAAATCTACAATTACTTTGGAACGATGGGAGTAGATTTTCTTGTAAATTACGACAGGAAACAACAATTTCAAACCATTTGCTTTAACTTGAAGCTCAAACACTTTGCTGAGAATTATCATTTTTTTAGTTCCAAACCATAATTTTTTTGCCTTATCATCCACGCTATCATGGGACATACTATACCATGATATTTCATCTTTTACGTCAACAATAAGTTTCGCCCCCCTCATGTTTAAATCCTGGCTCCGCCCCTGCTTGATCCAGTAGAGGGTCGAGGGAGAGTTCTATCAGCACGACGGCGTGGTGACGGTGTTGGTGATGTTGGTGATGTGACCCGCGCAGGGCTTCGCCTAAGCACTACGACCCTATGATCGGAGGAGTAAACTGTGGAGGGGGCACCGCACACGGCTAAGAAACATCTGTTGTGTCTTTGGGGTGCCCCCTGCCCACGTATATAAAGGAGGGGGGAGGAGGAGGCCAGCCCAAGGGGGCGCGCCAAGAGGGGGGAGTCCTACTAGGACACCGTTCCTAGTAGGATTCGCCCCCCTTTCCTTCCAACGGAGAGGGGGGAAGGGGAAAGGAGGGAGAGGGAGAAGGAAAGAGGGGGGGCGCGCCCCCTCCCCTTGTCCAATTTGGATTGGGCAAGGGGGGCGCGCGCCACCTCCCGTGGCCTGCCTCCTCTCCTCCACTATGGCCCAATAGGCCCATTAACTTTCCCAGGAGGTTCCGGTAGCCTCCCGGTACTCCAATAAATCCCCGAACCTTATCGGAACCATTCTGGTGTCCGTATATAACCTTCCAATATATCAATCTTTACCTCTCGACCATTTCGAGACTCCTCGTCATGTCCATGATCTCATCCGGGACTCCGAACAAACTTCGGTCACCAAAACACATAACTCATAATACAAATCATCATCGAACGTTAAGCGTGCGGACCCTACGGGTTCGAGAACTATGTACACATGACCGAGACACATCTCCAGTCAATAACCAATAGCGGAACCTGGATGCTCATACTGGCTCCTACATATTCTATGAAGATCTTTATCGGTCAAACCGCATAACAACATACGTCATGCCCTTTGTCATCGGTATGTTACTTGCCCGAGATTCGATCGTTGGTATCATCATACCTAGTTCAATCTCGTTACCGTCAAGTCTCTTTACTCATTTCGTAATGCATCATCCCGCAACTAACTCATTAGTCAAATTGCTTGCAAGGCTCATAGTGATGTGCATTACCGAGAGGGCCCAGAGATACCTCTCCGATACACGGAGTGACAAATCCTAATCTTGATCTATGCCAACTCAACAAACACCTTCAGAGACACCTGTAGAGCATCTTTATAATCACCCAGTTACATTGTGACGTTTGATAGCACACAAAGTGTTCCTCCGGTATTCGGGAGTTGCATAATCTTATAGTCAGAGGAATATGTATAAGTCATGAAGAAAGCAGTAGCAATAAAACTAAACGATCATAATGCTAAGCTTACGGATGGGTCTTGTCCATCACATCATTCTCTAATGATGTGATCCCGTTCATCAGATGACAACACATGTCTATTCTTCTTGAAGTTCCCCTTCTTCCCTTTGCCCTTTTTCTTGAAACTAGTGGTCTTGTTAACCATCAACACTTGATGCCCCTTCTTGATTTCTACCTCTGCAGCCTTTAGCGTCGTGAAGAGCTCGGGAATTGTCTTTTCCATCCCTTGCATATTATAGTTCATAACGAAGCCTTTATAGCTTGGTCGCAGTGATTGAACTCTGTCAATGACATTATCATTAGGAAGATTAACTCCCAGCCGAGTCAAGTGGTTGTGGTACCCAGACATTCTGTAGTATGTGTTCACTGACAGAACTATCCTCCTCCATGTTGCAACTATAGAACTTGTTGGAGACTTCATATCTCTCAACTCGGGCATTTGCTTGAAGTATTAACTTCAACTCCTGGAACATCTCATATGCTCCATGACGTTCAAAACGTCTTTGAAGTCCCGATTCTAAGCCGTAAAGCATGGCACACTGAACTATCGAGTAGCCATCAGCTTTGCTCTGCCAGACGTTCATAACGTCCGGTGTTGCTTCTGCAGCGGGTCTTGCACCTAGCGGTGCTTCCAGGACGTAATTCTTCTATGCAGCAATGAGGATAATCCTCAAGTTACGGTCCCAGTCCGTGTAGTTGCTACCATCATCTTTCAACTTAGCTTTCTCTAGGAACGCATTAAAAGTCAAGGGAACGGTAGCACGGGCCATTGATCTACGAAAACATAGATATGCAAAAAACTATCAGGTACTAAGTTCATGATAAACTAAAGTTCAATTAATCATATTACTTAAGAACTCCCACTTAGATAGACATCCCTCTAGTCATCTAAATGATCACGTGATCCATATCAACTGAACCATGTCCGATCATCACGTGAGATGGAGTAGTTTTCAATGGTGAACATCACTATGTTGATCATATCTACTATATGATTCATGTTAGACCTTTCGGTCTCAGTGTCCCGAGGCCATATCTACATATGCTAGGCTCGTCAAGTTTAACCCGAGTATTCTGCACGTGCAAAACTGGCTTGCACCCGTTGTATGTGAACGTAGAGCTTATCACACCCGATCATCACGTGGTGTCTCGGCACGACGAACTGTAGCAACAGTGCATACTCAGGGAGAACACTTATACCTTGAAATTTAGTGATGGGTCATCTTATAATGCTACCGCCGTACTAAACAAAATAAGATGCATAAAGGATAAACATCACATGCAATCAAAATATGTGACATGATATGGCCATCATCATCTTGTGCCTTTCATCTCCATCTCCAAAGCACCGTCATGATCTCCATCGTCATCGGCTTGACACCTTGATCTCCATCGTAGCGTCGTTGCCGTCTCGCCAACTGTTGCTTCCACGACTATCGCTACCGCTTAGTGATAAAGTAAAGCAATTACATGGCGATTGCATTTCATACAATAAAGCGATAATCATAAGGCTCCTGCCATTTGCTGATAACTTTTACAAAACATGATCATCTCATACAACAATTTATATCTCATCACGTCTTGACCATATCACATCACAACATGCCCTGCAAAAACAAGTTAGACGTCCTCTACTTTGTTGTTGCAAGTTTTACGTGGCTGCTACGGGCTTCTAGCAAGAACCGTTCTTGCCTACGCATAAAAAACACAACGATTTTTCGTCAAGTGTGTTGTTTTAACCTTCAACAAGGACCGGCCGTAGTCAAACTCGATTCAACTAAAGTTGGAGAAACAGACACCCGCTAGCCACCTGTGTGCGAAGCACGTCGGTAGAACCAGTCTCATGAAAGCGGTCATGTAATGTCGGTCTGGGCCGCTACATCCAACAATACCGCCGAATCAAAGTAAGACATTGGTGGTGAGCAGTATGACTATTATCGCCCACAACTCTTTATGTTCTACTCGTGCATATCATCTACGCATAGACCTGGCTCGGATGCCACTGTTGGGGAACGTAGCATGCAATTTCAAAAACAAATCCTACGATCACGCAAGATCTATCTAGGAGATGCATAGAAACAAGACGGGGAGAGTGTGTCCACGTACCCTGGTAGACCGAAAGAGAAAGCGTTCTATTAACGCGGTTGATGTAGTCGAACATCTTCACGATCCAACCGATCCAAGTACCGAACGTACGGCACCTCCGTGTTCAGCACACGTTCAGCTCAAAGACGTCCCTTGAGCTCTTGATCCAGTAGAGCATCGAGGGAGAGTTCCGTCAGCACGATGACGTGGTGACGGTGTTGGTGATGTGATCCGCACAGGGCTTCGCCTAAGCACTACGACGCTATGAATGGAGGAGTAAACTGTGGAGAGGGGGCACCGCACACGGCTAAGAAACAACTGTTGTGTCTTTGGGGTGCCCCACTGCCCACGTATATAAAGGAGGGGGAGGAGGAGGCCGTCCCAAGGGGGGCACGCCAAGAGGGGGAAAGGGGAAAGGAGGCAGAGGGAGAAGGAAAGAGGGGGGCCGCGCCCCCTCCCCTTGTCCAATTTGGATTGGGCAAGGGGGGGGGGGCGCGCCACCTCCCGTGGCCTGCCTCCTCTCCTCCACTATGGCCCAATAGGCCCATTAACTTTCCCAGGGGGTTCCGATAGCCTCCCGGTACTCCGATAAATCCCCGAACCTTATCGGAACCATTCTGGTGTCCGTATATAACCTTCCAATATATCAATCTTTACCTCTCGACCATTTCGAGACTACTCGTCATGTCCGTGATCTCATCCGGGACTCCGAACAAACTTCGGTCACCAAAACACATAACTCATAATACAAATCATCATCGAACGTTAAGCGTGCGGACCCTACGGGTTCGAGAACTATGTACACATGACTGAGACACATCTCCGGTCAATAACCAATAGCGGAACCTGGATGCTCATACTGGCTCCTACATATTCTATGAAGATCTTTATCGGTCAAACCGCATAACAACATATGTCATTCCCTTTGTCATCGGTATGTTATTTGCCCGAGATTCGATCGTTGGTACATCATACCTAGTTCAATCTTGTTACCGTCAAGTCTCTTTACTCGTTCCGTAATGCATCATCCCGCAACTAACTCATTAGTCACATTGCTTGCAAGGCTTATAGTGATGTGCATTACCGAGAGGGCCCAGAGATACCTCTCCGATACACGGAGTGACAAATCCTAATCTTGATCTATGCCAACTCAACAAACACCTTCGGAGACACGTGTAGAGCATCTTTATAATCACCCAGTTACGTTGTGACGTTTGATAGCACACAAAGTGTTCCTCCGGTATTCGGGAGTTGCATAATCTTATAGTCAGAGGAATATGTATAAGTCATGAAGAAAGCAGTAGCAATAAAACTAAACGATCATAATGCTAAGCTAACGGATGGGTCTTTGCTACCTCTTGAGCACTGCGTTGGTTTTCCCTTGAAGAGGAAAGGGTGATGCAGCAAAGTAGCGTAAGTATTTCCCTTAGTTTTTGAGAACCAAGGTATCAATCCAGTAGGAGGCTACGCGCGAGTCCCTCGCACCTACACAAAACAAATAACTCCTCGCAACCAACACGA
The DNA here is from genome assembly GCF_002575655.3 of Aegilops tauschii subsp. strangulata. Lineage (NCBI taxonomy): Eukaryota > Viridiplantae > Streptophyta > Magnoliopsida > Poales > Poaceae > Aegilops > Aegilops tauschii. The sequence continues at coordinate 183,118,579 of NC_053040.3, forward strand.
TAAGGGGTTGTCAATCCCTTCATGGTCACTTACGAGAGTGAGATCTGATAGATATGATAGGATAATATTTTTGGTATTTTTATGATAAAGATGCAAAGTAAAATAAAAGCAAAGTAAAAAGGCAAAGGAAATAACTAAGTGTTGGAAGATTAATATGATGAAGATAGACCCGGGGGCCATAGGTTTCACTAGTGGCTTCTCTCAAGAGCATAAGTATTTTACGGTGGGTGAACGAATTACTGTTGAGCAATTGACATAATTGAGCATAGTTATGAGAATATCTAGGTATGATCATGTATATAGGCATCATGTCCGAGACAAGTAGACCGACTCCTGCCTGCATCTACTACTATTACTCTACTCATCGACCGCTATCCAGCATGCATCTAGAGTATTAAGTTCATGGAAACAGAGTAACGCCTTAAGCAAGATGACATGATGTAGAGGGATAAATTCATGCAATATGATAAAAACCCCATCTTGTTATCCTCGATGGCAACAATACAATACGTGCCTTGCTGCCCCTACTGTCACTGGGAAAGGACACCGCAAGATTGAACCCAAAGCTAAGAACTTCTCCCATTGCAAGAAAGATCAATCTAGTAGGCCAAACCAAACTGATAATTCGAAGAGACTTGCAAAGATAACCAATCATACATAAAAGAATTCAGAGAAGATTCAAATATTGTTCATAGATAATCTTGATCATAAACCCACAATTCATCGGTCTCAACAAACACACCGCAAAAAGAAGATTACATCGAATAGATCTCCACGAGAGAGGGGGAGAACATTGTATTGAGATCCAAAAAGAGAGAAGAAGCTATCTAGCTACTAACTATGGACCCGAAGGTCCGAGGTAAACTACTCACACTTCATCGGAGAGGCTATGGTGTTGATGTAGAAGCCCTCCATGATGGATACCCCCTCCGGCGGAGCTCCGGAACAGGCCCCAAGATGGGATCTCGTGGGTACAGAAGGTTGCGGCGGTGGAATTAGGTTTTTGGCTCCGTATCTGATCGTTTGGGGGTACGTAGGTATATATAGGAGGAAGGAGTACGTCGGTGGAGCAACAGGGGGCCCACGAGGGTGGAGGGCGCGCCCTGGGGGGTGGGCGCGCCCCTACCTCGTGGCCTCCTCTTTTGTTTCTTGATGTAGGGTCCAAGTCTCCCGGATCATACTTTTCCTAAATATCACGTTCCTGAAGGTTTCAGTCCGTTTGGACTCCGTTTGATATTCCTTTTCTGCGAAACTCTGAACTAGGCAAAAACAGCAATTCTGGGTTGGGCCTCCGCTTAATAGGTTAGTCCCAAAAGTAATATAAAAGTGAATAATAAAGCCCAATAATGTCCAAAACAGTAGATAATATAGCATGGAGCAATCAAAAATTATAGATACGTTGGAGACGTATCAAGCATCCGCAAGCTTAATTCCTGCTCGCCCCCGAGTAGGTAAATGATAAAAACAGAATTTTTGATGCGGAGTGCTACTTGGCATAATTTTAATGTAATTCTTCTTAATTGTGGTATGAATATTCAGATCCGAAAGATTCAAGACAAAAGTTTAATATTGACATAAAAATAATAATACTTCGATCATACTAACTAAGCAATCATGTCTTCTCAAAATAACATGGCCAAAGAAAGTTATCCCTACAAAATCATATAGTCTGGCTATGCTCTATCTTCACCACACAAAGTATTTAAATCATGCACAACCCCGATGACAAGCCAAGCAATTGTTTCATACTTTTGACGTTCTAAAACTTTTTCAATCTTCACGCAATACATGAGCGTGAGCCAAGCACTATATGTGGAATAGAATGGTGGTTGTGGAGAAGACAAAAAAGGGAGAAGATAGTCTCACATCAACTAGGCATATCAACGGGCTATGGAGATGCCCATCAATAGATATCAATGTGAGTGAGCAGGGATTGCCATGCAATGGATGCACTAGATCTATAAGTATATGAAAGCTCAACAAAAGAAACTAAGTGGGTGTGCATCCAACTCGCTTGCTCACGAAGACCTGGGGCATTTTAAGGAAGCCCATCATTGGAATATACAAGCCAAGTTCTATAATGAAAATTTCCCACTAGTATATGAAAGTGACAAAATGAGAGACTCTCTATCATGAAGATCATGGTGCTACTTTGAAGTACAAGTGTGGTAAAAGGATAGTAACATTGTCCCTTCTCTCTTTTTCTCCCATTTTTTTATTTGGGCCTTTTCTCTTCTTTTTTGATGGCCTCTTTTTTCGTCCGGAGTCTCATCCCGACTTGTGGGGGAATCATAGTCTCCATCATGCTTTTCCTCACTTGGGACAATGCTCTAAAAATGAAGATCATCACACTTTTATTTTCTTACAACTCAACAATTACAACTCGATACTTAGAACAAAATATGACTCTATATGAATGCCTCCGGCGGTGTACCGGGATATGCAATGAATCAAGAGTGACATGTATGAAAGAATTATGAACGGTGGCTTTGCCACAAATACGATGTCAACTACATGATCATGCAAAGCAATATGACAATGATGGAGCGTGTCATAATAAACGGAACGGTGGGAAGTTGCATGGAAATATATCTCAGAATGGCTATGGAAATGCCATGATAGGTAGGTATGGTGGCTGTTTTGAGGAAGGTATATGGTGGGTTTATGATACCGGCGAAAAGTGTGCGGTATTAGAGAGGCTAGCAATGGTGGAAGGAAGAAGGGTGCGTATAATCCATGGACTCAACAGTAGTCATAAAGAACTCATGTTATCAAAGCAAAGTATTACGCGCATGCTCCTAGGGGGATAGATTGGTAGGAAAAGACCATCGCTCGTCCCCGACCGCCACTCATAAGGAAGACAATCAATAAATAAATCATGCTCCGACTTCATCACATAACGGTTCACCATACGTGCATGCTACGGGAATCACAAACTTTAACACAAGTATTTCTCAAATTCACAACTACTCAACTAGCATGACTCTAATATCACCATCTTTATATCTCAAAACAATTATCAAGCATCAAACTTCTCATAGTATTCAACACACTCATAAGAAAGTTTTTACAAATCTTCAATACCAAGCATATTAGGATTATTTAAGCAAATTACCATGCTACTTTAAGACTCTCAAAATAATCTAAGTGAAGCATGAGAGATCAATAGTTTCTATAAAACAAATCCACCACCGTGCTCTAAAAGATATAAGTGAAGTACTAGAGCAAAACTATATAACTCAAAAGATATAAGCGAAGCACATAGAGTATTCTAACAAATTCCAAATCATGTATGGATCTTTCAAAAGGTGTGTACAGCAAGGATAATTGTGGTAAACTAAAAAGCAAATACTCAAATCATACAAGACGCTCCAAGCAAAACACATATCATGTGGTGAATAAAAATATAGCTCCAAGTAAAGTTACCGATGGAAGTAGACGAAAGAGGGGATGCCTTCCGCGGCATCCCCAAGCTTTGGCTTTATGGTGTCCTTAGATTATATTGGGGGTGCCATGGGCATCCCCAAGCTTAGGATTTTTCCACTCCTTGTTCCATAATCCATCAAAATCTTTCACCCAAAATTTGAAAACTTCACAACACAAAACTCAACAGAAAATCTCGTGAGCTTCGTTAGCGAAAGAAAACAAAAGACCGCTTCAAGGTACTGTAATGAACTCATTATTTATTTATATTGGTGTTAAACCTACTGTATTCCAACTTTTCTATGGTTTATAAACTATTTTACTAGCCATAGATTCATCAAAATAAGCAAACAACACACGAAAAATAGAATCTGTCAAAAACAGAACAGTCTGTAGTAATCTGTAACTAACGCAAACTTCTGGAACTCCAAAAAATCAGCCAAAATAGGACGACCTAGGCAATTTGTTTATTGATCAGCAGCAATTAGAATCACTATTTTATCACGTTCTGGTGATTTTTAACAATTGTTTTCGTGAACAGAAAGTTTCTGGAAATTACAGCAAGATCAAATAACTACCATCCAAGAAGATCCTATAGGTTTAACTTGGCACAAACATTAATTAAAACATAAGAACACATCTAACCAGAGGCTAGATAAAATATTTATTCCTAAACAGAAGCAAAAAGCAAAAAACTAAAAATAAAATTGGGTTGCCTCCCAACAAGCGCTATCATTTAACGCCCCTAGCTAGGCATAAAAGCAATGATAGATCTAGGTATTGCCATCTTTGGTAGGCAATCCATAAGTGGCTCTCATGATAGATTCATATGGTAATTTTATTTTCTTCCTAGGGAAGTGTTCCATGCCTTTCTTTAATGGAAATTGTAATCTAATATTCCCTTTCTTCATATCAATAATTGCACCAATCGTTCTAAGGAAAGGTCTACCAAGAATAATCGGACATGAAGGATTGCAATCTATATCAAGAACGATAAAATCTACGGGCACATAATTCCTATTTGCAACAATAAGAATATCATTAATTCTTCCCATAGGTTTCTTAATAGAGGAATCCGCAAGGTGCAAGTTTAGAGAGCAATCATCAAAATCGCGGAAATCTAGCAAATCGCACAAAGTTTTGGGAATTGTGGAAACACTAGCACCCAAATCACATAAAGCATAGAACTCATGATCCTTGATCTTAATTTTAATAGTAGGTTCCCACTCATCATAAAGTTTTCTAGGGATAGAAACTTCCAACTCAAGCTTTTCTTCATAGGATTGCATCAAGGCATCAACGATATGTTCGGTAAACGCTTTATTTTGACTATAAGCATGAGGAGAATTTAGCACGGATTGCAACAAGGAAATACAATCTATCAAAGAGCAATTTTCATAATTAAATTCCTTGAAATCCAAAATAGTGGGTTTATTAACATCTAGGGTTTTGATTTCTTCAATCCCACTTTTATCAATTTTAGCATCAAGATCTAAAAACTCCGAATTTTTGGAACGCCTTCTAGGTAAAGGTGGATCATATTCAGTCCCATCATTATCAAGATTCATATTGCAAAACAAAGATTTAATAGGGGACACATCAATAACTTTTAGATCTTCATCTTTATTTTCATAGAAATTTGAAGAACACACTTTTATAAAGCAATCTTTCTTAGCATGCATCCTAGCGGTTCTTTCTTTGCACTCATCAATGGAAATTCTCATGGCTTTGAGAGACTCATTGATATCATGCTTAGGAGGAATAGATCTAAGCTTTAAAGAATCAACATCAAGAGAAATTCTATCAACGTTCCTAGCCAATTCATCAACTTTAAGCAATTTCTCTTCAAGCAAAGCATTGAAATTCTTTTGCGAATTCATAAACTCTTTAACACTAGTCTCAAATTCAGAGTGCATCTTATTAAAATTTCCATAAGAGTTGTTGTAGGAATTCCCATAATTATTAGAGGAATTCCTATACGCGTTGTTACCAAAATTATTCCTACCAACAAAATTCACATCCATAGATTCATTATTATTCTCAATCAAAGTAGACAAAGGCATATCATTAGGATCAGAAGAAACACTCTTAGTAGCAAATAATTTCATAAGTTCATCCATCTTTCCACTCAAAACATTAATTTCTTCTATCGCATGCACTTTTTTATTAGTAGATCTTTCAGTGTGCCATTGAGAATAATTAACCATAATATTATCTTGGAGTTTAGTAGCTTCTCCTAAAGTGATTTCCATAAAAGTGCCTCCCGCGGCCGAATCTAAAAGATTTCTAGAAGCAAAATTCAATCCGGCATAAATTTTTTGTATAATCATCCACAAATTCAAACCATGAGTAGGGCAATTACGTATCATTAATTTCATCCTCTCCCAAGCTTGTGCAACATGTTCATGATCAAGTTGCTTAAAATTCATAATATCGTTTCTAAGAGTGATGATCTTAGCGGGAGGAAAATACTTAGAGATAAAAGCATCTTTGCACTTGTTCCAAGAATCAATACTATTTTTAGGCAAAGACGAAAACCAAGCTTTAGCACGATCTCTAAGAGAAAAAGGAAATAGCTTCAACTTAACAATATCATTATCAACATCTTTCTTATTTTGCATATCACACAAATCAACGAAGCTATTTAGATGAGTAGCGGCATCTTCACTAGGAAGGCCAGCGAATTGATCTTTCATAACAAGATTCAACAAGGCAGCATTGATTTCACAAGATTCAGTATTGGTAAGAGGAGCAATCGGAGTGCTAAGGAAATCATTATTGTTGGTATTGGTAAAATCACATAATTTGGTAATATCTTGAGCCATCGTGACAAACAAGCAATCCAACACACGAGCAAACAAAAAGCAAGCGAAAAAGAGGCGAACGAAAAAGAGAGGGGCGAATAAAACGGCAAGGGTGAAGTGGGGGAGAGGAAAACGAGAGGCAAATGGCAAATAATGTAATGCGGGAGATAAGGGATTGTGATGGGTACTTGGTATGTTGACTTTTGCGTAGACCTCCCCGGCAACGGCGCCAGAAATCCTTCTTGCTACCTCTTGAGCACTGCGTTGGTTTTCTCTTAAAGAGGAAAGGGTGATGCAGCAAAGTAGCGTAAGTATTTCCCTCAGTTTTTGAGAACCAAGGAATCAATCCAGTAGGAGGCTACGCGTGAGTCCCTCGCACCTACACAAAACAAATAACTCCTCGCAACCAACGCGATAAGGGGTTGTCAATCCCTTCACGGTCACTTACGAGAGTGAGATCTGATAGATATGATAGGATAATATTTTTGGTATTTTTATGATAAAGATGCAAAGTAAAATAAAAGCAAAGGAAATAACTAAGTGTTGGAAGATTAATATGACGAAGATAGACCCGGGGGCCATAGGTTTCACTAGTGGCTTCTCTCAAGAGCATAAGTATTTTACGGTGGGTGAACGAATTACTGTTGAGCAATTGACAGAATTGAGCATAGTTATGAGAATATCTAGGTATGATCATGTATATAGGCATCACGCCCGAGACAAGTAGACCGACTCCTGCTTGCATCTACTACTATTACTCCACTCATCGACCGCTATCCAGCATGCATCTAAAGTATTAAGTTCTTGGAAACAGAGTAACGCCTTAAGCAAGATGACATGATGTAGAGGGATAAATTCATGCAATATGATAAAAAAACCATCTTGTTATCCTCGATGGCAACAATATAATACGTGCCTTGCTGCCCCTACTGTCACTGGGAAAGGACACCGCAAGATTGAACCCAAAGCTAAGCACTTCTCCCATTGCAAGAAAGATCAAATCTAGTAGGCCAAACCAAACTGATAATTCGAAGAGACTTGCAAAGATAACCAATCATACATAAAAGAATTCAGAGAAGATTCAAATATTGTTCATAGATAATCTTGATCATAAACCCACAATTCATCGGCCTCAACAAACACACCGCAAAAAGAAGATTACGTCGAATAGATCTCCACGAGAGAGGGGGAGAACATTGTATTGAGATCCAAAAAGAGAGAAGAAGCCATCTAGCTACTAACTATGGACCCGAAGGTCTGAGGTAAACTACTCACACTTCATCGGAGAGGCTATGGTGTTGATGTAGAAGCCCTCCATGATGGATACCCCCTCCGGCGGAGCTCCGGAACAGGCCCCAAGATGGGATCTCGTGGGTACAGAAGGTTGCGGCGGTGGATTAGGTTATTGGCTCCGTATTTGATCATTTGGGGGTACGTAGGTATATATAGGAGGAAGGAGTACGTCGGGGGAGCAACAGGGGGCCCACGAGGGTGGAGGGCGCGCCCTGGGGGGTGGGCGCGCCCCCTACCTCGTGGCCTCCTCTTTTGTTTCTTGACGTAGGGTCCAAGTCTCCTGGATCATATTTTTCCTAAAAATCACGTTCCCGAAGGTTTCATTCCGTTTGGACTCCGTTTGATATTCCTTTTCTGCGAAACTCTGAAATAGGCAAAAACAGCAATTCTAGGCTGGGCCTTCGGTTAATAGGTTAGTCCCAAAAGTAATATAAAAGTGAATAATAAAGCCCAATAATGTCCAAAACAGTAGATAATATAGCATGGAGCAATCAAAAATTATAGATACGTTGGAGACGTATCAGTCTTGTCCATCACATCATTCTCTAATGATGTGATCCCGTTCATCAAATGACAACACATGTCTATGGTCAGGAAAATTAACCATCTTTGATTAACGAGCTAGTCAAGTAGAGGCATACTAGGGACACTCTATTTGTCTATGTATTCACACATGTACTAAGTTTTCGGTTAATACAATTCTAGCATGAATAATAAATATTTATCATGATATAAGGAAATATAAATAACAATTTTATTATTACCTCTAGGGCATATTTCCTTCACGGACCACGCTCGACAACGACGCTACGATGGCCACCCGGTTTTGCTGGGACGTCCTCGACCTTGTGCTACAATAGGACATGGACAAGGCTGCGACAGTGCAAACTCGTGACCAAGATGACTGTAAATTGTCATGGCGTCCCTCGCCGACCAATGCTACATCGTTGGGTCTTTGGGTGCAGCGAAGGGGAGAGCGTGCGGCATGACGGAGCGGTTAACTTAACTTTTTCTAAATACAAGGTGTGAGGCATCGTGGTTGAGGAAGGAGGGGGACACAGTGGAGAGGGGAATCGGATGGTCGTTGAAAGGATCGATATGGTTGACAAGAGGGGGGTGAATAGGCAACTACCAATTTTTAGCTTTTCTTAACAAATTAGGTTTAGCAACAAGTAGGTTGTCTAGATATGCAAATAGGTGAACAAACTATATGATGCTAGCAACACCAACTACAGAAGCAAGCAAGAGATACAACACAAGTAAAGTTTGCAGAAGTAAAGGTAAGAAGTAACCACAAGTGGAGCCAGTGGAGACGAGGATGTGTTACCGAACTTCCTTCCCTTTGAGGGGAAGTACGTCTCCGTTGGAGCAGTGTGGAGGCACAATGCTCCCCAAGAAGCCACTAGGTCCACCGTATTCTCCTCACGCCCTCCCACAATGCAAGATGCCGTGATTCCACTAGTGGTGCCCTTGAAGGCGGCAACCGGACATTTACAAACAAGGTTAGGTGAAAGAACGTGGATGTCGCCTAGAGGGGGGTGAATAGGCGCTTTAAAATAATTACGGTTTAGGCTTGAACAAATGCGAAATAAACCTAGCGGTTAATTGTCAAGCACAAAACCTACAACAACTAGGCTCGCCTATGTGCACCAACAACTTATGCTAAGCAAGATAAACAACTAGGTGATAGCAAGATATATGACAAGAAACAATATGGCTACCACAAAGTAATGTGCATAAGTAAAAGGCTCGGGTAAGAGATAACCGAGGGACGTGGAGACGACGATGTATCCCGAAGTTCACACCCTTGCGGATGCTAATCTCCGTTTGGAGCAGTGTGGAGGCACAATGCTCCCCAAGAAGCCACTAGGGCCACCGTAATCTCCTCACGCCCTCGCACAATGCAAGATGTCGTGATTCCACTAAGGGACCCTTGAGGGCGGTCACCAAACCCGTACAAATGGCAACCCTTGGGGGCGGTCACCGAACCCGTACACTTTGGCAACCCTTGGGGGCGGTCACCGGTACCCGTCAAATTGCTCGGGGCGATCTCCACAACCTAATTGGAGACCCCGATGCTTGCCCGGAGCTTTACACCACAATGATTGAGCTCCGAACACCACCAACCGTCTAGGGCGCCCAAGCACCCAAGAGGAACAAGCTCAAGGGTACCAAGCACCCAAGAGTAATAAGCTTCTCAACTTGTAACTTCCACGTATCACCGTGGAGAACTCAAACCGATGCACCAAATGCAATGGCAAGGGCACACGAAGTGCCCAAGTCCTTCTCTCTCAAATCCCACTGAAGCAACTAATGCTAGGGAGGAAAATGAGAGGAAGAACAAGAAGGAGAACACCAAGAACTCCAAGAACTAGATCCAAGGGGTTCCCCTCACATAGAGGAGAAAGTGATTGGTGGAAATGTGGATCTAGATCTCCTCTCTTTTTTCCCTAAAAAACTAGCAAGAATCCATGGAGGGATTGAGAGTTAGCAAGCTCGAAGAAGGTCAACAATGGGGGAAGAACATGAGCTCAAAGGATAGGGTTCATTGGGGAAGAAGACCCCCTTTTATAGGTGGGGAAAAATCCAACCGTTATGGTCACAGCCCGCACCGAGCGGTACTACCGCTCCAAGGAGCGGTACTACCGCTAGGGCGGTAGTAGCCCTTTGAAACACAACAACGAGGAGGCAAAAAAGCCAGAAGAACCGTCGGAGCGGTAGTACCGCTTGACCTCACGGTACTACCGTTAGGGGTAGCGGTACTACTGCTTGCGAGCGGTACTAAAAAATTACATCCGTGACTACCACCGCTGGACTTGTGACGAGTTTTTGGTCCCGAGCGGAAGTAGCCACGGAAGTAGCCGCGGTAGTACTGCTCCAAGCGGTAGTACCGCTCCCAAGAGCGGTAGTACCACTCCCAAGAGCAGTAGTAAAAAATTACATCCGCTCATGTCCGCGGTAGTACCGCTGCAGCCTTTTCACCAAAACTGACACAACTTCTGCAAACGGACTCCGAATTCAGCGAAACCAAGTTTGTTGGAAAGCTAGCGACAAGGGCTAACACAATCTTGATAGAAATACCAATAAGAAGCAAATGAGAAAAGGCCCAAAAGAAAATGGTGAGAACCCTTCCTCGGATAAGACCGGTAAAACCTCCAACATCGAAAACATCATAGAAGACGCATGCAAACTCCGTTTTCGATGAACTCAAGCTTGTCATCAAGATGACCATAAGCTCTAAGACTCACAAAGAGAACCAAACAAGAACCAAGAAACATGATGCAAGGATGCAATGGTTTGAGCTCTCGACGAACGATACGATCAAGCTACTCACTTGAGAGCCCCCCTTGATAGTACGGCTATCGATCCTATAACCCGGTCTCCCAACTACCACCATGAGACCGGTAAAATAGAAAACCTATCAAGGGAAAACCTTTGCCTTGCACATGGTCCACTTGAGCTGATGATGACGATCTTGACTCCCTCAAGTTGGACCACCTTTCTTGATTGCGTTGGCTCGATGAAGACTAGATGATTACTCCCCCATAGTCCACTATGGGTGAGCCACTCTTCGGCACATCTTCACAAGTCCATTGTCACCACGATGGACGGCAAGCTTCAAGCACTTGATCTCTTCGTGATGCTCCACTTGAACTTGCACACGGCAATCTTGATGACGATCACCACTTGATGTCATCCTCTCCATGGGTTGAGTGATATCTTCCTCTTGATGCAAGCCCATGAACACGTACCTAACCCCACATAAAACTCTCACATAGACCATGGGTTAGTACACAAAGCACAATGGACAATGCTTACCATACCATGGGATCACTTGATCCCTCTCGGTACATCTTCTACGCTTTGTGAGTTGATCAACTTGATTCACTCTTGACTTAGTCTTGATCAACCTAGAATCTTTCCAACTCTCTTCATTTGGATGATGTCTTGAAGGTAAACATGAATGATCACACAATCTTCTTCTTCAAGACATGCTTGCAATAAGCTCAACTCTCACATGACCAATCTTTGGATAATTCCTTAATAGCACCTTGGTCAACACAAACTCTCCTTGAAACCAACACATGTACTCCAAGAAAAGCCTATGGACAAAACCTTCAAATATAACTCAAGGAAACCATTAGTCCATAGAGATTGTCATCAATTACCAAAACCAAACATGGGGGCACCACATGTTCTTTCAATCTCCCCCATTTTGGTAATTGATGACCTTCACTTGCAAGAGAGTTTATATAAGGAATTATGCATCACCATGCAATGCAACAACCAATGATGCATGAGTAAGAGATGCAAATGCTTAGGAACAAAACCAAAGCAAGAGGAGAGAATTCTCTAAACTTCTCCACAAAACTCTCTGAAACTTCTCCCCCATTGGCATCGATTGCCAAAATGGGAGAAAAGCTTAGAAGGCCAATATAAATTGTGTTCCTCCATAATTTGTGTATTTCTCAACAAGAGAGTGGAATGCAATACACAAGTTTGACGGTAAATACTAGGAGGAAAACAAACTATATTTAGGCCCAAAGTTTACAAAAGAAAGATATGCCACAAAGACATAAGAAAGAGAGAAACAAGCAAACAAGCAAACAAGCAATCAAAAGATACCAATTGAAGCAAGCAATCAACGGATATCAATTGAGCCAACTAGACCAATGATCCTACGTGCCACATGAATGAAATAAATTATGATATGAGCAAAGGAGTGTTCTAGAGAAACTAGAGAAGCTCCCCATGATTTGTGCACAATTTAGTTTTGTAATTGGATACAACGAGCACAAAATAGGATCGTCACTCCCCCAAGATCAATAGAACCTCACGACAAGTGCAAGAGAGCAACAGAATGTTCTAAAGACACTAGTGAAGCTCTCCATGATTTGTGCACTTCTTTCAATATTTGCATTAGGATACCGAGTGCACAAAATAGGATCATCACTCCCCGAAAATCAATAGAAACTCACAACAAGTGCAAGTGAGCATATAGGAAACAAAGCCTAGCACTTGCAACAAACAAATGGTTGAGGAACATATAAATGAGGCAACTTAAGAGTAGGCTCAACCAAAATGATGTGTGTGAGTCATGGCAAAGCACTTGAGAAGACTAATGTACGAATGAGCATTAAGCATCAACATAGTCTTGGACAGTGGAGATACAAGGTGCATGACATGTCCTCCCCACACACACCAAGCAAAAGGGTTCACAAGCACACTAAAAATGCAAAATGAATAACCAACACTTGTGACAACCCATGGTGAAGATAGAAGATGAAAGCCTCATCAAGACGAGGGATACCAATTAAGATGGCAAAAGCCTCGTAGAGATAAGCATGAGGAAAATAATCTTCACCACATAGGAGTGCATCAAGATGCAACGAGATAAGACATGCACTCAAGGCAAAAGCTTTCACGGAGCCACCAAAGAAATAACAAGAAAGACAAGGTGGACGTGAAAGAAAGGATATCATCTAGAGATGTAATCTCTCTCAAGTGTATAAGGTTCTAGGTAGACGAGATCATGATGATATATATCTACAAAGAAGGATGTACACCCGAAATAGTTACAACACGAAGGAACAAGATATCCAAAAGGAAGTCATAGATATACCAATAAGATATTTGCTTGGAAGCATAGCACATGGCTAGATATGGTCTTATTGTACATAAATGAATTCCTACCACACAACCATCAAAGACATCACAACTAGCAACAAGAGATCATTGTTGGGATGCTTTGAGAAAGGAAACAAGTATCACAAGAGAGAATGAATAACATGCCATGATACAACCTACACAAGGTTGAAGCAAGAAATGTGTGCATGAAGCATATGAAGATACTTGTTACCGAGTTAACATTGGAAGGATGTAGTAGATACCAATTGAAGGTACAAAGTAGTTCATTGATCATCCTAGCTTGACTCCAAAAAGCACATGGTGACAACACCTTCCTTGTGAGTGAGCCGAGCATCCAATGCATCTCCAATTGTTCCTAGAACAACAACACAAACAAAATGGTACCCAAACTCATTGGGACCAAAGAGTTAGAAACACCAACAATACATAGGACAAACTCCACATAAATATGTGCATATAGATATGGAAATGAAATTCATGCACATCTCATCCAATTTGAGACTTAGTGGAGTTTCCCCTATATATTGGGTCAAAGAGAGAAAGCATGCCACGGAAACTACATGAAGTTAATATGCATGCTCAAGACTTTCAAGAACCGATACCAAAATACAAGGAAATACCAAGTGAAAAGAATACCAAATGGAGAAATCATCACTTGGAAGATATCATTAAAAGATACATCAAGGAATGAGATATCCATTAGAACCCACAAAATGATATCAAACTCCCAAAAGAGAGGATGGTTCCAAACAAACCAAGCTCTCTAGAAAGTTTCATGATGGCACAAGTACCAAAAAGAAACGGCTTGCCATCCACCAACACACACTTAAAATGGATCACAAGTTTAGTGTTTTATAGAAAATAGGATAGCTCCCCCACGAGTTGTGCATTATAAAGAATTTGCATTTGAATACAAAATGCACAAGGTAGGATCACCACGTTCACTATATCAAGGAAAACACTAGACAAGATCAAGAAAACAACAAGATCCTCAAGTGGCACGGAAGACAATGGGAGTTGACACAAACTTGGCAAGAGATAAGGCAAATAAAAAGCAGACGCCAACGTGAAGATGATCAATAATTTCTACCACACGTAAGTGAGTACCAATTGTCAAAACACAAGAAGTATTTGGAAATAATTCCCGGTGGTAGATAGCAAGGATATCCGACATCATCTTCACACCAAACACAAGCAAATTGCAACTTGTAGAGCTAACATGCCACGTAGGAACAAGATAATTTACAATATCAATTATAGGTGACAATATCTCAAATGTACACATTTTCTAGGCTAGTAATACACATAGCATATTACTCCCCCATAATGTGATACCAATTAAAGAAAACTTAACAAGAGGCAAAAAGAGGATCCAACAAGAGATAATTAATGGACTATTTAGAATTTGATTTTCTCATGAGAAGACATACCACATAGTGACTAGATAAGCTTGCAATATCAATACTATGTGGTATTCCTCATGTAAACACATTTATGGGACCGTGAGGTGCACAAAGCACATCACTCCCCCAAAATGGGATGTTCCATTAATATCTCACAAGAGCCAACTAACATACAAACAAGATGCGCAAGGGCTCAACGCACTACACACACGTACATGATGTGCAAACCAACACACACATACTTGATTACTCAAGATAAGCAAATTGGAGGCACAACATATACAACCACATGCAAGGAACAAAACCAAAACATGCAAAGGGGCAAGTAACTTTCGATGTAAACAATTTAAGTACAAGTTACCGGAAGGAGGCACATTGGATCTAGAATAGAAACTTGATAACCCAATTGACTTGGCTTGAGACAATAAGAATGATGAAGTCCCCTTAAATCTTCATAATGTAGCCAAGTCTCCAATGCCCTCCAACAACACCTATTGATCAAGCTTGAGCTGGTTGGTCCCCAACCAAGTTGGGTCCTAAGAGGTTAGTCACAATAGGCTTGGCTACCTAAATGGTTCTTTTCTTGACACCACTTTGAGCACCAAAAAATTTGGCAAACACATGGCCAACATTATCCTTCCCAAGAGAATAGATATCATCAATAATAATTGGGTTGGATAAGTTACCACTAGTGCATGAAGAGGCGAGGTGACCTTTCTCACGACATAAGTAGCAACGTCTACTCTTCACTTTCTTCTCACTTGATTTCTCAACTTGAGAAGCATTAGCTTGAGGATTCTTGGGAAGAGGACTTTCTTCAACTTGTGGTTGAGCATGAGATCGAACTTGTGGCCGCTTCCCTTGTTGCTTGTCACTAATGGCCTTTTTCTTCAATGGGCAAGATCTAACATGATGCCCTTCTACTTTGCACTTGAAGCAAACAATCTTGGCTGAATTCTTGACTTGTTCTTGGCCCTTCTTTTTGTTCATCTTGGACTTCTTCTTCTTGTTGGAGTTGAATCCAAGTCCAGCTTTGTCATTGGGGGATTTTTGCACTCTCAAGATGTTGTTGAGTGTAAATTTCCCTTCATGACTCTTTTCCAAGTCTTTCTTCAAAGAAGTGACTTGGGCCTTGAGCTCTTTGATTTCCTCTACATGGTTAGTCTCAACACAAGCACTAGAGGAAGTATAAGCTTCATCGTTAGAGCAACAAGGCAAGGAAAGCAATTCATCACAAGATGTACCAACGTTATGCATGGATGAATCGCGAGGACTGGCACAAGGCAATATAGCATTTTGACTAAAAGTAGTGCTAGTGTCCACATGAGGCTCACTAGATGTTACCTTAGCAATCATGGCCTCATGAGCTATCTTTAGCACATTATGGGATACTAGAAGATCATCATGAGAGCTTGAGAGCTTTTCATGGCTTTCTTCCAATTTCCCATAATTGCTAGATAGCAACTCAAGTTGAGCCCGTAGCTCAACGTTCTCCTTTAAAATGGATGCTTCACAAGAAATAGAGTTAGTAGCACAAGCATCATCATTAACAACAAGAGGAGAAGGCAACTTGGCAAACTCTTTTAAATAAGAAGCTTCAAGTTGAGCATGAGACTCGGTGAGTTTGATGAGCTCACCCTTGATGACCCTTGAGCCATTTTCGAGGTGCTCAAAATCCTCAAGGAGTCTAGCATGAGCAACTTCAAGCTTAGCATTTTTAGTTTCAAAAACATTGGCCACCTCAAGAGCTCTATCATGAGATTCCTTCACTCTAGATAACTCTAGAGCAAAAGTCTCCTCAAGAGATTCCTTGGTGGTTTGTTCAAGTTCAAGAGCTTGAGAGAGGTCCGCAATCTCATTAGCATAATCACGCTCATGACCTTCCATTTTATCAATGGTGACCTCATGCTCCTCAAGACGAGATTCCAACTCATCAATATATTTCTTGCCCTCAATAGCAATAGACATGATTTCCATGAAGTTGGAACGAGCAATTTTATTCTTAAGAAGAGCTTTAAAAATTATTCCCCACTTAACTTTTAAGGAGGCAACATCATCATTCTCTTCATCATAATCGACATCATCATCACTCTTGCCATCATCAATATTATCACAAGATATATTGGGATTCAAAGTGGGAGATACCTTTGAAGCCTTGGCCATAAGGCAAAAAGCAATAGATGATGATGTGGGATCCCTTGAAACACCATTCAAGACCACATCTTGCTCCATGGAGTGTTGGTTTCCTCTACATTGTTAGCACAACAACTCGAGGAAATACATGCATTTTTATCATGCCAACAAGACATAGCTAGCATATCATCATGAGATTTAGTCAAGCAATTTGTACATGATATGCAAGGACTATCAACACAAGCATGTGAAACATTTGGAGTGCTCGAAGTGCTAGAGTCCAAAGATGAAGCATCGCAACAAGAAAGTGATGAAGGATTATCAAAACTAAGCCCACTATCATCATTGCAATGAACACCACTACTCACCATGTCATTACCTTGTGGCAAACCACATGTAGGTGAAGTAGAAGAAGTTGAGAACACAACACGGCCGGAGGTGGAGGGAGAACAACCATCCCCACAAATCTTGGACATACCATATTTATCTTGAAGCTTTGTCCACAACTCATGAGCATCCCAGAACGACATGAGTTGAAATATAACTACATTGCTCAAAGCATCGTAAAGCACATTAGAAGCTTGAGCATTGAGATAAGAGTTTTTCTCATCCTCTAAAGATAATCTTTGGGGATCATTTGGAGGAGAAAAAACCCATATCTCCAATTCTCTCTAAATTTGGGTCCATGACCCTAAAGAGATTAAGCATGTGAATTACCCAAACATCAAAATTTGTGCCATCAAAACTAAGAGTGTCAGAGAATCCTAAGCCCCTAGTCAACATCCTTACTCTCTAGGCGGTTAAGCCCTATAAAGAGAGACGAGGCTCTGATACCAATTGAAAGAATGTGGATGTCGCCTAGAGGGGGGGTGAATAGGCGCTTTAAAATAATTACGGTTTAGGCTTGAACAAATGCGGAATAAACCTAGCGGTTAATTGTCAAGCACAAAACCTACAACAACTAGGCTCGCCTATGTGCACCAACAACTTATGCTAAGCAAGATAAACAACTAGGTGATAGCAAGATATATGACAAGAAACAATATGGCTACCACAAAGTAATGTGCATAAGTAAAGGGCTTGGGTAAGAGATAACCGAGGCACGTGGAGACGACGATCTATCCCGAAGTTCACACCCTTGCGGATGCTAATCTTTGTTTGGAGCGGTGTGGAGGCACAATGCTCCCCAAGAAGCCACTAGGGCCACCGTAATCTCCTCACGCCCTCGCACAATGCAAGATGTCGTGATTCCACTAAGGGACCTTTGAGGGCGGTCACCGAACCCGTACAAATGGCAACCCTTGGGGGCGGTCACCGGTACCCGTCAAATTGCTCGGGGCGATCTCCACAACCTAATTGGAGACCCCGATGCTTGCCCGGAGCTTTACACCACAATGATTGAGCTCCGAACGCCACCAACCGTCTAGGGCGCCCAAGCACCCAAGAGGAACGAGCTCAAGGGTACCAAGCACCCAAGAGTAATAAGCTTCTCAACTTGTAACTTCCACGTATCACCGTGGAGAACTCAAACCGATGCACCAAATGCAATGGCAAGGGCACACGAAGTGCCCAAGTCCTTCTCTCTCAAATCCCACTGAAGCAACTAATGCTAGGGAGGAAAATGAGAGGAAGAACAAGAAGGAGAACACCAAGAACTCCAAGAACTAGATCCAAGGGGTTCCCCTCACATAGAGGAGAAAGTGATTGGTGGAAATATGGATCTAGATCTCCTCTCTCTTTTCCCTAAAAAACTAGCAAGAATCCATGGAGGGATTGGGAGTTAGCAAGCTCGAAGAAGGTCAACAATGGGGAAGAACACGAGCTCAAAGGATAAGGTTCATTGGGGAAGAAGACCCCCTTTTATAGGTGGGGAAAAATCCAACCGCTATGGTCACAACCCGCACCGAGCGGTACTACCGCTAGGGCGGTAGTAGCCCTTTGAAACACAACAACGAGGAGGCAAAAAGGCCAGAAGAACCATCGGAGCGGTAGTACCGCTTGACCTCACGGTACTACCGCTAGGGGTAGCGGTACTACTGCTAAGGGTAGCGGTACTACTGCTTGCGAGCGGTACTAAAAAATTACATTCGTGCCTAACACCGCTGGACTTGTGACGAGTTTTTGGTCCCGAGCGGAAGTAGCCACGGAAGTAGCCGCGGTAGTACTGCTCCAAGCGGTAGTACCGCTCCCAAGAGTAGTAGTAAAAAATTACATCCGCTCCTGTCCGCGGTAGTACCGCTGCAGCCTTTTCAGAACACCAAAACTGACACAACTTCTGCAAACGGACTCCGAATTCGACGAAACCAAGTTTGTTGGAAAGCTAGCGACAAGGGCTAACACAATATTGATAGAAATACCAATAAGAAGCAAATGAGAAAAGGCCCAAAAGAAAATGGTGAGAACCCTTCCTCGGATAAGACTGGTAAAACCTCCAACATCGAAAACATCATAGAAGACGCATGCAAACTCCGTTTTCGATGAACTCAAGCTTGTCATCAAGATGACCATAAGCTCTAAGACTCACAAAGAGAACCAAACAAGAACCAAGAAACATGATGCAAGGATGCAATGGTTTGAGCTCTCGACGAACGATACGATCAAGCTACTCACTTGAGAGCCCCCCTTGATAGTACGGCTATCGATCCTATAACCCGGTCTCCCAACTACCACCATGAGACCGGTAAAATAGAAAACCTATCAAGGGAAAACCTTTGCCTTGCACATGGTCCACTTGAGCTGATGATGACGATCTTGACTCCCTCAAGTTGGACCACCTTTCTTGATTGCGTTGGCTCGATGAAGACTAGATGATTACTCCCCCATAGTCCACTATGGGTGAGCCACTCTTCGGCACATCTTCACAAGTCCATTGTCACCACAATGGACGGCAAGCTTCAAGCACTTGATCTCTTCGTGATGCTCCACTTGAACTTGCACATGGCAATCTTGATGACGATCACCACTTGATGTCATCCTCTCCATGGGTTGAGTGATATCTTCCTCTTGACGCAAGCCCATGAACACGTACCTAACCCCACATAGAACTCTCACATAGACCATGGGTTAGTACACAAAGCACAATGGACAATGCTTACCATACCATGGGATCACTTGATCCCTCTCGGTACATCTTCTACGCTTTGTGAGTTGATCAACTTGATTCACTCTTGACTTAGTCTTGATCAACCTAGAATCTTTCCAACTCTCTTCATTTGGATGATGTCTTGAAGGTAAACATGAATGATCACAAAATCTTCTTCTTCAAGACATGCTTGCAATAAGCTCAACTCTCACATGACCAATCTTTGGATAATTCCTTAATAGCACCTTGGTCAACACAAACTCTCCTTGAAACCAACACATGTACTCCAAGAAAAGCCTATGGACAAAACCTTCAAATATAACTCAAGGAAACCATTAGTCCATAGAGATTGTCGTCAATTACCAAAACCAAACATGGGGGCACCACATGTTCTTTCATTAGGGCAATCTCCACAACCGAATTGGAGGCTCCCAACACCACCACGAAGCTTCACCACAATGGAATGTGGCTCCGAGGTGACCTCAACCGTCTAGGGTGCTCAAACACCCAAGAGTAACAAGTTCCGCAAGGGATTAGTGGGGAGGATCAAATTTCTCTTGATGAAAGTGTAGATCTAGGCCTTCCCAACCAAACCCTAGAAAATCAACAAGTTTGATTGGCTAGGGAGAGAGATCAGGCAAGAATGAGCTTTTGAGCAACAATGGACCTTGGGGACGAAGAGGTGAGTCCACTTGGAGATGAAGACTCACTTATATAGTGGGGGTGAAAGCACAAGTGCTCCCTGGGTGATTTTGGTAATTAATGTCAACATATCTTTTGTTGGACTAATAGTTTCAACTAGTATATTTCAGTAAGTTTAATAAAGGCGTGGCATGGACAAGAGGATGTGGAACCCCTTCTAGATGCTAAGGACAGAAGATTGGCAAAAGCTCAAGACTCTTCATTTCTATTTTAGTGATCCAAGATCACATTGAGTCAATAGGAAAGCCAGTACTATTAAAAGGGGATGAGGTGTTGCTTAATGGTCTACTTGCTCAAAGTGCTTAGTGATATGCTCCAAAGCCCTCAACCACTTTCTCATTTCCAAATATGTCCTAAACCTAAAGTCAAACTCGGCACCACCGATTTGATTCATCCGGCGCTACCGAGTTCACTTGACATAGCCACTACCAAAAACCCTAATCAGTCTGGTCTCACCGATGGGATCTCGGTCTCACCAAGATGGGCTTGCAAACTCTCTGTTGCCTGTTGCAATTATTTCGGTCTCACCGAAATATGCAGTCGGCCCCACCGAGTTTGCTTGACCAACTCTGTGTTTGCTTATTACCAAAATCGGTCTCACTGAGTTTGTGTAATCGGTCAAACCGAGTTGAGGTTTTACCCTAACCCTAGCACATCGGTCCCACCGAGTTGAAGATGGACTTGGCGACATACGCTGAAGCTAGAGCCAGGCTTGCCACGCCTGAATCAGATTCCTCTTCAGACTCCACCTCAGCCTCCTCAGAAGCAGACTCCTCCTCTGAATCCATCTCCTTGCCAACAAACGCACGAGCCTTGCTAGATGAGCTCTTCTTGTGTGATGAAGACTTCGACGAAGACTTGGAATAAGACTTTGAGGATTTCTTCTTCTTATTGTCATCAGAATCATATTCCTTGCTCTTCTTCTTCTTCTTGGTCTCATTGTCCCACTGTGGACACTCAGAGATGTAGTGACCAGGTTTCTTGCACTTGTGGCATGTTCTCTTCTTGTGATCACGAGTAGAAGCTTCATCGTTTCTAGAGCTGGATCTTGAAGACTTTCTGAAGTCTTTCTTCTTGGTGAACTTCTGGAACTTTTTCACAAGCATAGCAAGCTCCTTTCCAATGTCTTCAGGATCCTCAGAACTGCACTCAGATTCTTCTTCAGATGAGGAAACAACCTTTGCCTTCAAAGCGCAAGTTCGGCCATAGTTGGGACCATAGATATCTCTTTTCTCAGATAGCTGGAACTCATGTGTGTTGAGCCTCTCAAGTATGTCAGACGGATCGAGAGTCTTGAAGTCAGGGCATTCTTGAATCATCAGGGCCAGGGTGTCGAATGAGCTGTCAAGCGATCTCAGAAGCGTCTTGACGATTTCATGCTTGGTGATCTCAGTGGTGCCGAGTGCGTGAAGCTCATTTGTGATATCAATGGGGCGATCAAATGTGAGCTAGACATTCTCATTGTCATTTCTCTTGAAGCGGTTGCGAAGAACACTAATCCTTGAGTCTCTCTGGGTTGAGATGCCTTTGTTGACCTTGGAGAGCCAGTCCCAGACTAGCTTCGCAGTTTCCAGAGCACTCACGCGACCATACTGTCCTTTGGTCAGATGACCACAGATGATGTTCTTGACAGTTGAGTCCAATTGAATGAACCTCTTGACATCAGCAGCAGTGACACCTTCACCGACCTTGGGAATGTCGTTCTTGACGACACACCAGAGGTCGACGTCAATGGCTTCAAGATGCATACACATCTTATTCTTCCAGTAGGGGTAATCAGTGCCATCGAAGACAGGGCACGCAGCGGAGACCTTGATTATCCCTGCAGTCAACATAGCTAAAACTCCAGGTGGTTAAACCGAATCACACAGAATAAGGGAGCACCTTGCTCTGATACCAATTGAAAGTGATAGTTATCGACTAGAGGGGGGGTGAATAGGCGATTTTTATGAAAGTATTCAAAACACGGGGGCTTTGAAGACAAACAGTAGAAATGAACCTATTGATATGCAGCGGAAGGTAGTCTACACTAGACAAGCCATAGTCAAGTAAGCAATGAAGTGAAAGCACGAAGACTATTAGTAGCTAGGTAGTATGGATCAGGATGGAAGATAGTATGAAGCCAAACAATAAACAGTCTTTACACAGTAAAGCCAATCAGTTCAAGCAATCAGGCAATGACTTCATGAAGACAAACTGTAAAGTAGAGATATGGGAAGGATAGAACCAGTTGCTTGGAGAGGACACGGATTTGGTAAACCAGTTCCAGTTGTTGTGACAACTGTACGTCTGGTTAGGGAGGCTGAGATTCAACTCAGAAGACCGCGTCTTCACCTTATTCCCCTTGAGCTAAGAACACACAGTCCTCGCCCAATCACTCTGGTAAGTCTTCAAGTTAGACTTCCAAACCTTCACAGACTTCGTTCACCGGCAATCCACAATGGCTCTTGGATGCTCAGAACGCGACGCCTAACCGGCTGGAGGATTCACAGTCCTCAAGTGTAACAAGTCTTCAGATCACACGGACAGAAAGACTTCAGTGATGCCTAGCACTCTTTGGCTCTGGGTGTTTTGGGCTTTGTCCTCGCAAGGATCTCTCTCTCAAATGCTTCGGAGGTGGGTTGCTCTCAAACGACAAAAGTCATGCACTAACTCTGAGCAGCCACCAATTTATGGTGTAGGGGGTGGGCTATTTATAGCCAGGAGGCAACCCGACCTGATTTGTCGGCTATTTATAGCCAGGAGGCAACCCGACCGGATTTGTTCAAAATGACCCTGGGTCACTAAGGAACTGACACGTGTCCAACGGTCAGATTTCAAACACACGCGACAGCTTGACTTGGGCTACAAGTAAAGCTGACTCATCCAGTTCTGGATAAGATTTGCTCTCATTGTCTTCGCTCGAAGACATAGGATTTGGTTGAGCATCACATAGTCACTCTGACTTTGTTCACTTGGACCCCACTTAACAGTACGGTGGTTCCTATGACTCAACAAAGAAAAAAAGGAAACTACGAAACAACTATGTCTTCGCACTCCATAGTCTTCACGCGATGTCTTCTCATGTCATAATCTTCAGTGTGAATATCTTCACTGACCATCATTGTCTTCAATGTCTTCACACATTTTTAGGGGTCATCTCTGGTAGGTAAACCGAATCAATATGGGACTACTACCTGTGTTATCCTGCAATTCTCACAAACACATTAGTCTCTCAACCAAGTTCGTCGTCAATACTTCAAAACCAACTAGGGGTGGCACTAGATGCTCTTACAAGAAACACACAAAAATGAAAGTGTAAGTGAAATGTGAGTGTAAGTCTCACATCTCACTATTTGACATGTGAGTGTCGGATCTGCGATGGAGGGCTGATGTTCGTTTCTTCAGGCGCAAAGCGGTAAGTGAAGGCAAACGATACAATCAACATTGGATCTTGATCTGACGGCTCATGTTTGAAAGATAGCGTTTGACACGTGACACCAAAATGGAAATTTTCCAGATTTGCATTGAAACCACATACTTCACACATTAGGACACATAGACTATTTTTCCCCAACTGGAGACTCGTTGTACATGTGGTGATGGAGTGTATGTGTGTAGGTATATATACGTTGTGCTGGTGTTTCTGGAAAAGCACGTCCACGACTCTAAGTCTTCAAAGTGAGTAAACTGAATTTTTTTTATTTTAAAAAATACAGTCAACTGATTTGCTGGCAACTTATGCCTCTTTGTGAAATTTGTATTACTCATATTAGCCATGCTTAGAGTAATGTTAGTGATTGCTTAGCAATTTTCCCCAAATTGAAAGGTAGAACCAGAAGCTTGGGTTAGTTCTGGTCCTCTAATTGCATTAGAGCAAGCACTTACAGATTGTAATGAGATTTTTTTTGAGAAAATGTGGACACTTTATTAATCAAGCAACATAATTACAAAGAGTCTCTCGGATACATTCTGGAGTAGAAGTGAAAACACAAAGACCATTACAGCTCAAACACGACTTAGCTAAATTATGAGCTAAAACATTAGATTGCCGATGAATAAACTTGACCCGAGAAAAAAGAATATTCGACATGCCATCTCTGATCTCTGAGACCACAACACCAACGAGTGAACGATCGCGAACATGGGAATTGATTCTCTGCACCAAAGAGAGGCAATCGAAGGCAAATATCAGTGAATCACATCCCATCTCACGTGCAAGGTTAACTGCTCGCCGAAGGGCATATGCCTAAGCTAATTCAGGTTCAGGGCTTCCATAGTTGGCTTCTCTACATGCAATAACAAATTGTCCATCAGAGTCGAGAGCAACCACACCTACACCAAACTTACTTAGCTCAGAGAAGATCGCGACATCACACATGAATAATACAGAACCCGGCGGCGGCGAAGACCAAGAGGTACTTGAGGCAATGCTCTCATGCCTATGCACAAGATCCAATTTGTATAGATGCCGAAAGATCAAATCGACATAAGCCTTTATCTTAAAAACGGTACGGACAGGATATGGCTCATCTTCATGGTTTCGAACAGAGTTCCACGCCTCCCAAATATGCCATATAGTAATAGCCATGACCGTAGCCTGCTGATCTGAGGAACGAGAGAGGAAATCAAACAGCCACTGCTTTGCCGAAGAGAAGTTGGACCGCCATAGCTTGATGTCGAAGGATTGCTTCACTTGCGACCATATCTCATAAGCAAAAGGGCTAGCCTGCTGATCCGAGGAACGAGAGAGGAAATCAAACAGCCACTGCTTTGCTGAAGAGAAGTTGGACCGCCATAGCTTGATGTCGAAGGATTGCTTCACTTGCGACCAGATCTCATAAGCAAAAGGGCAAAACAACAACGAGTGCTCGATTCCTTCCGTCCTCCCACAGAAACAACATAGGTTAGAAGTTGGCACATGACGACGTTGGAGTTGGATACCTGATGGGAGGTAATCGTGAGCAATCCTCTAAAGGACCACCTTCATCTTATTTGGAGCCTTGATAGACCAAATAGATTTCCAACTTTTCATAATAGTCATACCACCCGATGCCATTCCATGTCCAGGCGCACTATGAACTCGTTGGAAACGAGCTGTTCGAGCCAAATTATACGCTGATCGTACAGAGTATTCTCCAAATCTCGTGTGAGGCCATCTGACATAATCATCATCACCATGTCGACCAACAGGAAGCAACATAATCTCATTGGCAATATTCTCATTGAAAAACGCTCGAACCGTATCCTCACACCAGGTACCTTGGTCCTCATCCAGAAGACACTTGACTGTAGCCGTAGACGGTATCAGAGACATCGTTTGAAGTAAATCAGGTGGCGTGGACGGTATCCAATGATCACCATTAATACGAACAGCCGCTCCATTGCCAATGCCTCATTGTACCCCTTGCTTCAGTAGCTCACGACCAAATAAAATACTGTGCCATGTGTAAGAAGCCGATCTAGGTGCAACAGCATGCCAGAAATCGCCATGAGGGAAATATCTGCCCTTGAGAACCATCTGCCCTTGAGAACCCGGGCGCAGAGGGAATCCGGTGAGGTAAGAATACGCCAACCTTGTCAACCAAGCATGGCCTGATTGAATAAGGCCATATCACGAAATCCCATCCCGCCAAGAAACTTAGGTGTAGTTAGGCCTTGTACAATGAAAGGTGCTTAGAGAGATGCTTAGAAAAATAAACCGAGTTTTTCTGAAGCACCGGTGCCTATTTCTACAGAAGAGACGCTTAGTTAAGCGTCTACCCTGTACAAATAAGCACCAGTGCTTAAGGAAAGTCTGGTTTATTTCTCTAAGCACCTCTTTTAAGCACCTCTCATTGTACAAGGCCTTAGCCATTCGCACGACCTCCAGTGCATTTTTTTAATGACATTGTGACTGAGTATGCAAGAGTTTTCACCTGAAAAAAGAAACGAAAAAACTGATTTGCTGGCACGGTTTTTTTCTTTTCCATCACGTAGTTATGCCCTAATCTCCACCACAAGGCAAAAACTGGTCTTGTGCGGCTGTAGGTTGCGCCGTGCCGTGCATCCATCAAACTCCGGAAGACCGCCCTGCCCCACTATAACATCTCGCCAAGCCCGAAAAAACGCAAAGCAAAGCGCTTTTGGTTAAACTCATCGCCAAACCCAAGCGCCTCCTCCGAGCGTCCGACGCTTCCAAATCTCTCCTTCCCTCACACTCCACCGACGCCCGCGGTGACCATGGCGGCGGAGCAGAGCGCGGAGCACTTCAGGGGGCAGGCGCGGCTGCCGGGCTTCGCGGCGCCGCGGCGGTACGATCTGCGCCTCACGCCGGACCTCGCTGCCTGCACCTTCGCGGGCTCGGTGTCCGTCTCCGTCGACGTTGCCGCGCCCACGCGCTTCCTCGTGGTCAACGCCGCCGACCTGGACGTGTCCCCCGGGGACGTGCACTTCGCGCCCAAGGGCTCCGGCCAGGTACCTACCTAGCTGCTCGCGTGGCGATTCTCACTGGTTCCTCGGTTTGATCTATTCGTGTGAGGTTTGGGATGTGGGAAGCTGGGCCTTGGCGATTGGTCGGGTGGGGTTTTGCAACGGGGTTACGACCAGCGGCTAGGTTTTTGTCTAGGTTTCGCCCTTGGAAGTTGACGTTTTAGCATTTGCCTTGGCAGTGAAGTGAGTGAGATCGATTTCGCGCTGCTTAAAAGCTCAACAGTTGGATGTGCACTGCTTACTATAGGCCTCATAGGTTCTTTGCCTACGAGTTGCAACTGACTCTAATTGGATGTATTGTCTCTATGGAACATTGAGATCGTGGTATTTCATTTATGAGGTGTAGATTTGGAGAAAGTAAGAGATATGTGCTGCTTACATCTTAGGCAAAGCTCAACAATAATAGTCATTATATTGTTTACATATTAGGCGAATGATCTGTGTTAGAATAGAATGCACTGTTTTTTTTTCACAGTAAAGGACTGTTTCAAACATTTTCCTGTCACCAGGGCCATACGCCGTAAGTACTAAATCAGTCTGCACAATCTGGAGTTAGACCTCGTACTGACGTAAATTTAATCATAAAAATTTGCATAGTCTTCATAGTTTCCGCAGCAAGATTAGTTTCTGCCAAAAGGTGATTTACAAAACATTTAGTACCAAGTGCTATCCTACACTATTATAACCCGCTCTCATCAAAATAAGCAGTCTAGATTTTTTCTTACGAATAATCTACATTGTTATAATCTGAAGAGTCTTTTTCTCCAGAAGTAATCTGCACCGCTATAGTCCGCTTCCATCTGACTGAATTGTCTAGATTAAATCCTTTTTTATAAGACCAATCTGGACTTCTATAATCATGTCGCGCACAAACAAGCGTTGTCATATATCCTTTTTTTTCTGGACTAATGTGAGTATTTCTAGATATTTTGGACCAAGATGGGATTTTTATCCCTCAGTATAAATCATTATTATGTTTGCTCCCTAGCTAGCATGTAAATCCTTCTATTTCTAGCATTTGCCGCATATCAGAAGAACAAAAAGAACGAACCCAGTGCTGAGGCTGGTTTGAACCCATGACCTCCAGGCCACAAGTGGAAGGACTCTGCCACTGCACCAGGTCCGCGCTTCAGATCAGAAGAACAAAATAAGGAAATAAAATCACGTGCTTCAGCTCACAAATAAATATGTTAGAAATAGGTAAAAGTAGAATAGGTTGATTGATTGCCATTGACAGGATTTTTCTTGGGAACCACAAACTAGTTCGGGGGAGACAAATCAGTAGGCTAGTAGCTATGCTTTGATTAGCTTTGTCCGACAGCAAAGGGGAAACCGAGATGGAGAAGAGAGTTGGAATTGTGAGAAGTGAAATGGGTGGCTTGACGGTGACATTCACGGACATGGGCAATTAAATGCTTTGGTAATCTGAAGCGTAACTTCATGATTTATACTAGTACTAATAGAGTGCTGAGTTGGGGGCCCCTAACTTTTGGGGGACCTGTGCAGTTGAGCAGACTACACCTGCTTGAGATGTCAGGCTGCCTGGCACTTCATTCTATATTTGATCATGAATCATGCTATCTTTTGTATCAGGTGTTACTTCCTGTGGAGGTTACCAGTGCACTGGAGGATGAGATCTTGATTATTCGCTTCAATGAAGTGCTTCCTCTTGGGGAGGGAACTTTGGTAATTGCATTCCAAGGAACTTTGAATGATAAGATGAAGGGTTTTTACATAAGGTAATCATTTGATATCTCAAAGGTTTATATTTATAAAGATATTCACAATATAATCTTTTCCCTTTTGATTGTTAGTGTGTATGAGCTCAATGGGGAGAAGAAGAACATGGCTGTAACCCAGTTTGAACCTGCTGATGCAAGGCGCTGCTTCCCATGCTGGGATGAACCGTCTTTCAAGGTTTACGGCTTTGCTTCTTTACTTTCTGTTTTTGGCTGATTGTTTGCTATTACTTCCGTTGTGCCGGGGAAGGGAAGAAATGCGTGACGTATAGTGTTTATGTGGATTGCTATTCCTTATAGTTGGCTTCAATGAAGTCCATGAATTTTGTGTGATGTTATCCATTCTGTACAATTTGGCTGTTAACTGGTTAATATTTCACTTTGTTGGATTAGTAAATTCTGCGTTTTCAATCTTTTGTTACTCGAGCTCTCGATTTGAACCAAACAATTTGGCCTCACAGGTTGGATGTATCCTTCAACCCTATGGAATATGCTTCCATGATGCCTGATTATATTCATCGGGAGCAGTATCGTTTGATTTTAACTTATACCAATGCTTACTTCAAGTTGCTTTGGAGTCATCATAATATGCCTGATTATATTCATCGGGAGCAGTATAAGCACGTGCAATTTATGTTTTTTGTTTTTTCAATGAAGGCTAAATTGTGGTGCATCTTTTGAACAGAAGGATAAATATTAAGCAGACTTATTACATACTTTTGGGTTTAACTGTTCCTTTTACCCATGCAGGCTGTATTCAAAATTACTCTTGAAGTTCCGTGTGAGACCGTTGCTTTGTCAAATATGCCAGTTGTTGAAGAGAAGGTCAATGGTCCTACCAAAACTGTCTACTTTCAAGAATCACCGATAATGTCAACATATCTAGTGGCCGTTATTGTCGGCATGTTCGATTATGTAGAAGCTTTCACCGCGGATGGTACTGTAGCTCCTCTGCCACATTACTTACCACAGGTCTCTCTTTCGCTTTCACCTCTTGGCGGTTCATGCTGGCCTCATTTCCCCTTTGCAGGTACTAGTGTTCGTGTTTACACACAGGTTGGTAAGAGTGCCCAGGGGAAGTTTGCACTAGAGGTTGCTGTGAAGACACTGATCCTCTTCAAGGAGTAATTTTCTGATCTCGTGCCTTAGTATATTGATTAACAATGTCGTCTTGAGCTCTTGTTGTAGTTATCTCTAGATGCTGCATTTCTTAAACCCATAGTGTTGTTTAGGAAGTTATGGTACTCTAATAATTACCAAATCATTCTGATGTAAATAATACTACCATTGCACATAGCTAGTCAAACCGATGCACCTCTGTATTCTGAAACATTAGTTCCATAGGTTGATCTATATGTTTTGGTTTGAGGCGTTTGTGTATATGCACTTGATTAGGAACCGTATATTTTCCCATCTATATGCAATACAACTTTACCAAATATTGCTTTACAAGCTCATTTGATGATGTGATGATTACTAAGGCCCAGTTCTTTTGGCGAGTTCAAATAAGCTGCCCACTCCCCAGCTTATTTTAGAAGCCCCAACGAATATGGGGGGTGGCTTCTAACATAAGCTGGGGAGGGGACGGCTTATGCTTTAAGCCGTGAAAGAACAGGGCCTAAGTCTTTCCAATTTGTAAAATGATTTTTATGCTATGATGATTTATTAAATTTGTACCCCTTCTGGAAACCTTTTCAAGTGATTGTATTTATTTGAGTATCTGTCACCTAAAACTGTATTCATGGGTTCAGCTAATGATGGCTCATTTGTAATTGTAGGTACTTTGCTGTGCCATATCCTCTCCCAAAAATGGACATGATTGCCATTCCTGATTTTGCTTCTGGAGCAATGGAGAACTATGGCTTAGTTACATACCGTGAAACAGCTTTGCTATTTGATGAGCGACACTCTGCAGCTGCTAATAAGCAAAGGGTAGGTACTATGGGTCTCACTCTGAGACCCATGGGATCATTCTATGGGGTTTTATTGTTTCAACCATTCGTACTAAGTTGGGAATGTGGTTCTCGATCGTCATTAGGTCTTTTACAAAGACACATGAAAATATATTTAGTTGTATCAGTGCACAATGCTGAATCTCATAACAAAATCAAAAGTTTCTCTCGCCTGGCAATTAATAACAAACATAAGCACTGAGATGCTACAAGTCATTTTGTTGAGTAAGTGTGCATATGGTGTTTGCCGGCCATGTGCCATTGACACCATCCTTTAAAAACTAATTAGTCAATTCCTTCTTATCTGTCCAGGTTGCAGTTGTTGTCGCACATGAATTAGCTCACCAGTGGTTTGGAAATCTTGTGACTATGGAATGGTGGACACACCTATGGCTGAACGAAGGTTTTGCAACATGGGTAAGAAACTGAAAACACCAAAATATCAAGAACTTACAATTATTTCATGTTGTTGCTCATTTAATGTTACTGTCATGGCAGGTATCCTACTTAGCTGCAGATCGTTTCTTTCCAGAATGGAATGTTTGGATTCAGTTTCTAGAGGAATCTACAACAGGTTTCAGGTTGGATGCTCTTGCAGGGTCACATCCAATTGAGGTAACAATTATGTCGTCACTGTCAGCGTGCTATGATATGACTTGTTTAGGGATCTGCACTCATGTTGGACAGGGGAGATATGTCAGTTTCATATTTTAAAATGTCATGTTTACCTGAGAAAAATGGAAAATGCCATGAGAATTTGGATTGCCATATGCTTGAGAAGCTTTCAAGATCTTTTATGTGCATGTAGCATATTTCTTACCAGTCAAGTCTCCTGCTATGACCGTACAAAAAATGGGGGAAAAGGGAAAAGGTCAACTGCTTCTCACATTTCCAGTAATATTCTAGAGGGAAATTTGGTCCTGTCACACTGAAAGATGGGGGGTTTAGAAAAATCACATTCTCCTAAATGCACTAGCGGAGACTTTAAACTTTCCATTCATGCCTTCACACTATGCCAACTGTGTACATTATAACCTATCTTACTAGTTGATGTGTTATGTGGCTTATTATCTATTATTTTCAGGTTGATGTAAATCATGTTGATGAAATAGATGAGATATTCGATGCTATAAGCTATAGGAAAGGAGCTGCTGTTATCCGAATGTTGCAAAGCTACCTTGGGGCTGAGATCTTCCAGGTTTGTTCTGCTTATTTTTCCCAGTTTGCAAGTTTAACAGATCATGTGACCCTGGCCGTATGATTTCTTTTGAGATGCTACACCCCAGCTCAGAAGGACATACTCTGTTATTTTCTTAATGTATTTGGACAGTTGGGTGACCTATACGCAATCTTAGCTGTAGTTATATAAAGACTATTGATTGGAACTTAAACTTGCACATTAGATCCACATTTGTGGGAACCTGTCAATTGAAAATTAAAATAGCTTTTGAGTGGAAACAAGAAGTTTACTGAACTGTTCTTCGTTTTGCTAGAAATCACTGGCTGCATATATCAAAAGGTTTGCATATTCAAATGCCAAGACAGAGGACTTGTGGGCTGCCCTCGAAGAGGGGTCTGGTGAGCCAGTGAAAACATTAATGCACTCATGGACAAAGCAGCAAGGTTATCCTGTTGTCAGTGTAAAACTCAAGGATGGAAAGCTAGAGCTGGAGCAGGTTGGCCACAGACATCTGCAAAATCCTTTTCAACTTTACATGTTTTATCATTATTATCAAATTTTGTTCTGGCTTGTGGCTTTCTGAACATCCTTTGGTCTTGTCTCTTTGCAGACACAGTTCCTGTCAAGTGGGTCTGAAGGAGTTGGGCAATGGGTGGTTCCCATCACACTATGCTGCTGTTCATACTCAGTTCAGCAAAAGTTCCTTTTCCGTGGAAAACAGGACGATTTCAATTTGTCAGGTCTCGTAGAATGCCAAAAGAAAGATGATTTCTGGATTAAACTTAATGTCGACCAGACTGGTTTCTATAGAGTGAGTTATGACGAGGAACTTGCATCCCGACTTAGGCATGCAGTTGAGACCAACATACTGAGTGCAGCAGACAGATATGGTAAAACTCTTGCATGGCTTCTTACAACTGTGTAAGTCTTTCCCTGTTTCAACTATTCTCACATTATTATTACTGTCTGATCAATACAGGTGTACTTGATGACACCTATGCCCTCTGTATGGCTGGTAAACAGAAGCTGGTCACGTTGCTGCATTTGATTGCTGCGTACAAGAATGAGACTGAGTATACTGTGCTTGCACATGCCATCAACGTACTACTCTTCCTATTCTAATTACTTTTTGTTGTTCCTAAACTTGATTTTTGTTCTAAAGCGTTTTTGTTCTTGCCCTTTTAGACAAGCCTGAGCATATATGAGATGATGGCTGTTGCTGCACCCGAGGAGTTGGTTAATATGAAGAAGTTCCTAATTGACTTCCTTGAGCCATTCGCACAGTAAGTTATCTGCTTTTATCATTCTGTAGTGGAAGGATAGTTTATCGTGTAGTCTCTACTAACCTTCCAAAAATCCGTCCTTTGCAGGAGAGTTGGCTGGGATGCCAAGAGTGGGGAGGGTCACCTGAATGCACTGTTAAGAGGTACCCTCTTATCTGCTCTTGCGGAACTAGGCCATCAGTCTACCATAGATGAGGCTGTCCGTCGATTTAATGTCTTTCTGGAAGACAGAGAGACGCCACTCCTCCCACCAGATGTCCGAAAGGTTAGCACTGTGACAGAACTTAAATTAAGCATATAGCTATATAACCTTGCAAACTATGTAGAGTCCACTTCTTAACCATCTTACTGTATTGTACAGGCTGCATATGTTGCTCTGATGCAGACAGTGAACAAGTCAAACAAGAGTGGGTATGAATCTCTCCTGAAGATTTACAGGGAAACTGATCTGAGCCAGGAAAAAGTCCGTGTGCTAGGTAAGCTAGTATTTCCCTTTTGTTGAATCATATGTGCAAGTTACAATGATATTTGTGGAATCTCACTAAAATTTATGATCCTCTTCTTTGAAGGTTCTTTGGCATCGTCCCCTGACCCTGACGTTGTTCGTGAAGCGCTGAATTTCCTGCTATCGTCTGAGGTAACAAGAAAGTGATAGAACGTTTTCGATGATACAGTTTACTTTGAGCCAGCTTAACTCACGATATATTGCATCCATAGGTAAGGAATCAGGATTGTATATTTGTGCTCCGCGGAGTGACTGCAGCAGCGCATGAGGTGGCATGGACATGGTTGAAGGTATTCATAATTGCTATTTTTGCATCTCCCTGGTTATATGATTAGCCTTGTTGCTCTCTTTTGTTCTTCTGTACTGACTAAATGCCTTGTCGGTGGTTCAGGAAAACTGGGACTACATAGCAGAGACCTTCACTGGACACCTGCTCACCTATTTCATCACCGTCACTGTCTCACCGGTAAATGTCATAACCTGTTATATGCGACTCTCATACAAGCAAATGCATGTGCACGACTGAAACTCAGAATCTGCTAACACGGAGGAAACGTTGTTGATTTGTCTCAGCTTGCCACGGACGAGAAGGGTGACGAGGCGGAAGAGTTCTTCAAGAGCAGGACCAAGGCGAGCATCGCGAGGACGGTGAAGCAGAGCATCGAGAGGGTGAGGATCAAGGCCAAGTGGGTCATGAGCACCAAGGGCGAGGCCGACCTCGGCAATGTTCTCAAGGAGCTCGCTCACAAGCATTG
Source organism: Aegilops tauschii subsp. strangulata (assembly GCF_002575655.3). Classification (NCBI taxonomy): domain Eukaryota; kingdom Viridiplantae; phylum Streptophyta; class Magnoliopsida; order Poales; family Poaceae; genus Aegilops; species Aegilops tauschii. The sequence goes on from NC_053040.3 coordinate 183,152,932, forward strand.
AGACGGCTAGTCTAGAACCCTAGGTAGGCGGAGCACATTCGGCCCTCCTCCCTGTGGTGCTGGTTTGACTGAGCACTCCAGATGTGTACTTTAGAATAATTTGGTAATAAAAGGGCGGTTATATACTTGATTTATATCATGTTGATTATTGTTGTCATGTTGATGCCGTGGTTTAGCAGATGCGTTTACGTCCCATGCTGCTCCGAAGGCTCCTGGTGCTGTTTGGCTTTCTGGAAACTATAGAAAAGATCCAAACATGCATTCTTCCCAAGCATGCATTTATGTTGGACGTTGGGGATTTACGACAATCTGGCTGGATCCTCTCCCTCAGTTCTTCCCCTAGGGGTTTTGATGGCTTGGTTTGCGATCGGTGGAGGATGGGCAATTCTAGGAAGGAGCATGCAAAGGACCTCCTAGGCTGGCTGAATTTGCATGAAGTAGAGCAAGAGAGGTTCATTCGGGAGGAGGAAATACTTTAGCCACCGGATGTAGCTAGTGATAGCGAAGGTACACACTACTCGGGGTTTTAGCCCTACAACCCGCTATTCAGATATGAGGTCCGCCTAAAATCTGGCGAAGGAGTATGGAGGAAGATCGATGGCAACTTGTTCATGATTTAGTTTGGGTGCTTGGCTGATTGGAACAAGGCAATGAACATGTGACCATGGCTATTCATGCACCAAGCAGTAATCATGAAGGAATATTATGGTTTCGAGAACCCTAGATCAGTTGCCTTGAACAAGCTAGCTCTATGTTGCCAGTGTCGCCCCATGGGTGAGATCTTGGAGGTACAAATAAAACTACCTTTTGGTTATGTTTGGGATTTTGTTAGAGTGAGGGCCAAGATCAATGCGACGAAGAAGCTCGTACGTTTCGTCTCGATCATAAAGAACACAAAGAAAGTCTGGCATCAGGTTTAGGATAAGAAGTTGCCGACGTTCTGCGGACGCTATGGATTACTATCAGTGGCATCAAGATGGTTGAGCTTACATGCTTTAGAAGCTTTTGTAAAAGGTTTCGTAATTGAATAGATGAATCAAAATTTATCTTTTAGGAAAAGAGGTAGAAGAGTCCCCGTGTGTTTTGAAGAATTTACCATAAAAACATTCGCATTTGCCATGCCCCGATTATAACTTTCGTTAGCTAAGCCGGTCCAAAAATTGATGATCTTAAATCCCGTGCCCAACTTATATTCCTGCTAGGAGTGAGACCCGAATACCCAACGAACGCCAGTTCTTTAGGCATGGCAAATCAAACATTTTTTAATGATAAATTGTGTTTATCGAGGGTGTGTAAGTGCATCTAGTGCCACCTCTAGTCGTTGGAGTATTGACGACAAACTTGGTTGAGGGACTAATGTGTTTGTGAGAATTGCAGGATAACATAGGTAGTAGTCCCACATTGATTCGGTTTACCTATCAGAGATCACCCCTAAAAATGTGTGAAGACATTGAAGACAATGGTGGTTTGTGAAGATATTCACAACGAAGATTATGACTTGAGAAGACATTCACGTAAAGACTATGGAGTGCGAAGACGTAGTTGTTTCGTAGTTTCCTTTTTTTCTTTGTTGAGTCATATGAACCACCGCACTGTTAAGTGGGATCCAAGTGAACAAAGTCAGAGTGACTAAAATGATGGTCAACCAAATCCTATGTCTTCGAGCGAAGACAATGAGAGCAAATCTTATCCAGAGCTGGATGAGTCAACTTTACTTATAGCCCAAGTCAAGCTGCCGCGTGTGTTTGAAATCTGACCGTTGAACACGTGTCAGTTCCTTAGTGACCCAGGGTCATTTTGGACAAATCAGGTCAGGTTGCCTCCTGGCTATAAATAGCCCACCCCTACACCATAAATTGGTGGCTGCTCAGAGTTAGTGCACGGCTTTTGTCGTTTGAGAGCAACCCACCTCCGAAGCATTTGGAGAGAGATCCTTGCGAGGACAAAGCCCAAAACACCCAGAGCCAAAGAGTGTTAGGCATCACTGAAGTCTTTCTGTCTGCGTGATCTGAAGACTTGTTACACTTGAGGACTGTGAATCCTTCAGCCGGTTAGGCATCGTGTTCTGAGCATCCAGGAGTCATTGTGGATTGCCAGTGAACGAAGTCTGTGAAGGTTTGGAAGTCTACCTTGAGGACTTACCAGAGTGATTGGGCGAGGACTAAGTGTTCTTAGCTCAAGGGGAATAAGGTGAAGACGCGGTCTTCTGAGTTGAATCTCAGCCTCCCTAACCAGACGTATAGTTGTCACAGCAACTGGAACTGGTCCAACAAATCCTTGTCCTCACCAAGCAACTGGTTCTATCTCTTACCTCTCTTTACTTACATTATATCTTCGTGAAGTCATTGCCTGCTTGCATGATCTGATTGGCTTCACTGCGTGAAGACTGTTGTTGTTTGGCTTCATACTATCTTTCATCCTGACCCTTACTACCTAGCTACTAATAGTCTTCGTGCTTTCACTTCATTACTTACTTGACTATGGCTTGTCTAGTGTAGTCTACCTTCCACTGCATATCAATAGGTTCATTTTTACTGTTTGTCTTCAAAGCGACCGTGTTTTGAAGACTTTCATAAAAATCGCCTATTATCCCCCCTCTAGTCGATAACTAGCACTTTCAATTGGTATCAGAGCAAGGTGCTCCCTTATTCTGTGTGATTCGGTTTGACCACCTGGAGTTTTAGCTATGTCGACTGCAGGGATTATCAAAGTCTCCGCTGCGTGCCCTGTCTTCGATGGCACTGATTACCCATACTGGAAGAATAAGATGCGTATGCATCTTAAAGCCATTGATGTCGACCTCTGGTATGTCGTCAAGAACGACGTTCCCAAGGCCGGTGAAGGTGCCACTCCCGCTGATGTCAAGAGGTTCATTCAACTGGATTCGACTGCCAAGAACATCATCTGTGGTCATCTGACCAAAAGACAGTATGGTCGTGTGAGTGCTCTGGAAACTGCGAAGCTAGTCTGGGATTGGCTCTCCAAGGTCAACGAAGGCGTCTCAACCCAGAGAGACTCAAGGATCAGTGTTCTTCGCAACCTCTTCAACCGCTTCAAGAGAAATGACAATGAGAATGTCCAGCTCACATTTGATCGCCTCACTGATATCACAAATGAGCTTCACGCACTCGGCGCCACAGAGATCACCAAGCACGAAATCATCAAGACACTCTTGAGATCGCTTGACAGCTCATTTGATACCCTGGCATTGATGATTCAAGAACGCCCTGACTTCAAGACTCTCGATCCGTCTGACATACTTGAGAGGCTCAACACACATGAGTTCCAGTTATCTGAGAAAAGAGATATCTATGGTCCCAACTATGGCCGTACTCGCGCTTTGAAGGCAAATGTTGTTTCCTCATCTGAAGAAGAATCTGACTGCTGTTTCGAGGATCCTGAAGACATTGGAAAGGAACTTGCTATGCTTGTGAAGAAGTTCCAGAAGTTCACCAAGAAGAAAGGCTTCGGAAAGTCTTCAAGATCCAACTCTATAAATGATGAAGCTTCCACACGTGATCACAAGAAGAGAACATGCCACAAGTGCAAGAAACCTGGTCACTACATCTCTGAGTGTCCACAGTGGGACAATGAGACCAAGAAGAAGAATAAGAGCAAGGAATATGATTCTGATGACAAGAAGAAGAAATCCTCAAAGTCTTCTTCAAGGTCTTCATCACACAAGAAGAGCTCATCTGGCAAGGCTCGTGCTTTTGTTGGCAAGGAGATGGATTCAGAGGAGGAGTCTGCTTCTGAGGAAGCAAAGGTGGAGTCTGAGGAGGAGTCCGATTCAGGCGTGGCCAGCCTGGCTCTGGCTACAGCCTATGTTGCCAAGTCCATTTTCAACTCTGAAGACAATGGATCCGTCACCAACGCCGATGCTGATGATAAGGACGACTCTGCTCCCACCTACTGCTTCATGGCACGCGGTGCCAAGGTAAACTCACGCGATGCTTACTTTCAAACATCAAGTGAAGATGACTCTGAATGTGAATCTAAACCTAGCTACAAAACATTTGCTAAAATTGCAACTGAACAACAGAATGCCATGGAACATATTCAAAAATTGCTAGACAAAAGCGATGACCTGTTGGACGCGGAAATGACCCGATCTCAGTCCTTAATTGAAGACATAAAAAATCTTCATGTTAAGTACGAGGAATTTGAAAGTCGTCATGAAACACTCTCAACAACTCATGAAAAGCTTTCCTACGATTATCTTCAAAGGAAGCAAGAACTTGAGAACTTGAGAGCGGCTCATGAAGATCTTCAAAAAGAGAACGAGTCACTTCGCGCTCAACCGATCAGTTCCGCTCAGGAAGGATTTGAACCACCATGTCTAAAATGTCTTGAGCGTGATAACGCTGTCTCCATTGCTGAATGTTCAACTGCTGCTACTGCTGCAATATCTTCAGCTGCTGATGTGGTAACTAACCCCTCTATGGAGGATACCACTACTATTGCTGATGAAAATGCCAGGTTGAAGACATTGCTTGAGACAGGAATGTACAAAAGTCTCAAAGGGCATCAAACACGATGTGATGTCCTCAAAAAGCAAATTCTGAACCGAAACCCTAGGAAAGAGGGTGTTGGGTTCGAGAGAAAAATGAATGTTGATGGTGCGTACTGGAAACCTGAGCAGTACCCCAAAACCACATGGGTTGCTGCAAAGGGACCTTCAGTGGATCCGTCTACCCTGTCTGGCTTCACTTGTGCTAACCCGATTATCATTGATGAATCCTTTGATGCAAACTATAAAGTGTTTAATAATCAGAATGGTGAAGTGTTTGCCAAGTATATTGGTACTAACTGCAGGAATGGGCCACCTATGAAGAAGATCTGGGTGCCCAAAAGTTGTCTTGAGAATCTTCCTGTGAAGGTCATCAGAACACCACCTGGGAAGAAGACAAACCCCAGAACAAAGGCTTCATATGGTCCAAAGGCTTCATACAGACAGAGGACTCACCAGAGTCACCCTAACGCCAATGTTTTGCAGGGAATATGAGCGTGTTTCTTCAAACATGTTTCACCAGAAACACGCTCATATTCACAAAAGTCACATCACATTTGCTGACACTGGTAAAAGCAAGGTATTGGGTCTAGGTAGAGTTGCAATCTCAAAGGATCAACACATGGATAAAGTGATGCTTGTTGAACCCCTTGGTTTCAACTTATGTCTGTCTCAATGCTTTGTGACTTGAACATGATTGTGATATTTGGAAAATATCATTGCCTTGTTCTTATGGAATCTGACAAGTCTCTAGTCTTTGAAGGGTATCGGAAAGATGATCTGTATATGGTAGATTTCTTAGTAGGACCACAGTTGGCCGTATGTCTTCTAGCAAAAGCTTCAGAGTGCTGGCTCTGGCATCGGAGGCTAGGGCATGCTGGCATGAGGAACTTGTACACTCTCGCGAAGAAGAAACACGTGGATGTCTTCAGACGATTCGCCAATCGTGCCATGACGAACTATGGCATCAAGATCAAGCACATCATAAGTGACAACGGCACAGAGTTCAAGAACACCAGCCTGACACTTATCTTGATACATTGGGCATCACTCATGAGTTCTCAGCTCCATACACACCTCAGCAGAATGGCATCGTGGAGCACAAGAACATAACCCTCATTGAGATGGCACGGACGATGCTTGATGAGTACAAGACTCCAAGGAAGTTCTGGCCTGAAGCCATTGATACTGCATGCCACGTCATCAACCATGTTTATCTTCACAAGTTTCTAAAGAAAACATCCTATGAGCTTCTAATTGGTAAGAAGCCAAACGTCAACTACTTTAGAGTATTTGGTGCTAGGTGCTGGATCAAGGATCCACATCACACTTCAAAATTTGCACCGAAGGCACATGAAGGTTTTATGCTTGGATACGGAAAGGACTCGCACTCTTACAGAGTCTTCAACCTCTTTCACTATAAAGTGGTTGAAACTGTGGATGTGCGGTTCGATGAGACTAACGGCTCGCAAAGAGAGCACCTGCCAAATGTGCTAGATGAAGTCCCACCTAGTGAATCGATCAAGCTTATGGGTACTGGAGAAATCATACCTTCAGAGGCACATGCTGAAGAGGAACTTATCATTTCTGCACCAAGTCAACCTGAAGATACTGCTCAGCCTGAAGCCAATGCTAAAGATGAAGACAATGATCGGCAAGGGCAAAATCTTCGTCCAGTTCATCCGCGTGTTGCAAATGAAGTACAGATTGAGAAGATAATTGATAGCATCAATGCGCCTGGTCCACTCACTCGTTCAAGAGCAACACAGCTAGCAAATTTCTGTGGGCACTTTGCATTTGTGTCTATATCTGAACCCAAGAAAGTTGCTGAAGCCTTCATGGAACCTGAATGGATTCAAGCTATGCAAGAAGAGCTTCAACAGTTCGAGCTGAACAATGTGTGGGAATTGGTTAAGCGTCCTGATCCTCGCAAGCACAATATCATAGGCACCAAATGGATCTATCGCAACAAACAAGATGAGCATGGTCAAGTTGTTAGAAACAAGGCTCGTCTTGTTGCTCAAGGATACACTCAAGTTGAAGGGATTGACTTAGATGAAACATTCGCTCCAGTGGCTAGGCTTGAAGCCATTCGCATATTGCTAGCCTATGCCAACCATCACAACATCCTCCTGTACCAAATGGATGAGAAGAGTGCTTTTCTCAATGGCAAGATTGAAGAAGAAGTCTACGTTGCACAAACATCCTGATATGGTATACAAGCTCAATAAGGCACTGTATGGCCTCAAATAAGCCCCTCGCGCTTGGTATGACACACTCAAAGACTTCCTGAAGAGCAAAGGCTTCAAACCTGGTTCCTTGGATCCCTCTCTCTACCGAAGACATACGATGGTGAACTCTTTGTGTGCCAGATCTATGTGGATGACATTATCTTCGGCTGCACTGACAAGAGATACAATGATGAGTTTGGGCACATGATGCAAGAACAATATCAAATGTCCATGATGGGTGAGCTGAAATTCTTCCTCGGTCTTCAAATCCATCAGCAGAGCAACAACATCTTCATATCTCAAGAGAAATACCTCAAAGATCACCTGAAGAAGTTTGGAATGCAAGACTGCAAAGGGTACACGACGGCAATGCCAACCAAAGGTTAATTGGGTCCCGACGACAATGGTAAAGAGTTCGATCAAAAGGTATACCGCTCCATGATTGGTTCTTTACTCTATTTATGTGCATCTAGGCCAGATATAATGCTTAGTGTTTGCATGTGTACCCGATTCCAAGCGGCACCGAAGGAATCGCATCACTTAGCTGTGAAGCGAATTCTTCGATATTTGGCTTACACCCCAACACTAGGATTATGGTATCCAAAGGGCTCAGAGTTTGATCTAGTTGGATTCTCAGATGCTGATTATGCTGGTGACAAGGTTGATCGCAAGTCCACATCAGGCACATGTCACTTTCTTGGACGATCTCTTGTCTGTTGGTCTTCAAAGAAGCAGAATTGTGTGTCTCTCTCCACTGCTGAATCTGAATACATTGCTGCTGGATCTTGCTGCGTTCAGCTTCTATGGATGAAGCAAACTCTCAAGGACTATGGCATCCATCTGAAGCAAGTGCCACTTTACTGTGACAATGAAAGCGCCATCAAGATTGCCAACAACCCAGTTCAGCACTCGAAGACAAAGCACATTCAGATCCGTCATCACTTTCTCAGGGATCATGTTATGAAGGAAGATATTGATATCATTCACGTCAACACTGAAGAGCAATTGGCAGATATCTTCACAAAGCCCTTGGATGAGAAAAGGTTTTGCAAGTTGCGTTGTGAGCTAAATATCTTAGAATCCTCAAATGTCCCGTGATTGGACACACATCCTAACGCTTATGCATGTTGATGACTTAGATGTGCAACACACGAAGTAACGTATATCTTCAAGCAATGAGGACATACACTCTAAGTGTGAATACATTAACATGGAATTTGACTTCGGAGCGCCACGATAATTGTGCGCCGTGTCTGGGTCTAATACTTCCTATACGGTGGGTAACGCCACCACCAAATTCTTGTTTGAAGTGTTTCAATTGGCGTCATAACTGCAAAGTCTTCTCATTTGGTTTGTCTTCAACATTGATTTGACTTCATGTTTATCTTCAGAATGTTGATTTGGTCTTATGCTGATATATACATATATTCGTGTTCTGTCCTCTACAGCATTCACTTATAGCTATGTCTTCATGTTTGCATTTTCTTGATCTAAGTGAATGTGATCGGACCCTAACCCTTTCTGTGCTTCTACCTCAAATTCTATCTATCCAAATCATATGCATTCTATTGAAACCTGTCAATTGTCTTCTCTGAATCCTTGTCAGCAGAAGACAAAGTGACAAAAGTTTAAATATGTTTTTAATGCCATATCCTTATTGCCTGAATACCGGAGAAGCCGGAATGACCACCCGACAATCCAGGTGTGCGTGGGAACATGGAAAAACTTCCAATAAGTTGCATGCATGCCACGTGTCCTTCAGATGTGAACCGCCAGGGCCACATGCGTAATTATGTTGTGCTGTCCCTTTCCTTATAAATACACAACTCACCGCGTTCATTATCTCTTCTTCCACCTCGCCACCTCGCACAAACCCTAGCGCCTCCGCTAGCTCGCGACAACGCCGGAGACGAAGCGCTTAGCTGCCGCGACTTCTTCGACGCCGCCCTCACGCCGGCCACGGACCTCGTCCTCTCCGCCGCCGCCGTAGGTGTCTTCCGCCGCCGAGTTAGGGCGCAGGAGATTGAACTGCTCGGCCTCTCTCTCTCCACCTCGTCTAGCAGTTCATCAACGGTAAATAAAACTTACTTTTTACTGCCTTTTTGATCCGTCAAATCCATCCACTTCAACCAAAAGTGGTTTCTTAACTTCCAAATCTGGATCTGTCTTGTTCTGCATCTCATATCATGCCAAGTATATTCACTTATGCTTCATAACTAGTTAGATTCCTCACTTGTACTTATTCATGGATTCGTACAAATCTAGAACTAACTCTCATCAAATAAGTGAATGTCTTCGCACTATGAGGTCAATGTCTTCAAACTGATTTATCGTCAAAATCTTCTGAGAATGCATATGACCTCTTCCCCTTCCCTCGCACCTCTAATGCTGTCACAGGTACATGTCCATGTGAGAATCCCTTGGTTCTCATAGTTTGCATTCATTTGCAGAGTTCTTACAGTGTCACATCAACTCCCCTGAAGCCAGTTCCTGTCTGACCAGCAGAAGGAAGCCATTCACTGTCTTGAAGCCATTCAGTTTGAATATAATGGCCACAGAGAAATCAGCTAGAAAGGGCGACAGATAGCACCGTGGGGATACAGCCAAGGATCTGCCACCAGATCTATTTGAAATGTACAAGACAGATCCTGAAGAGAGCAATGGCCAGCGCAAGACTCGAATCCAATGGATTCGAAGATATTGGGTAGAGGAATGGTTCAAATACAACTTCGTAACTCCTGAATATGCAGAGAAGAATGCTATTAAGCGCCCATGGGAGATATTCTATACAGAAATCTGCAGCCCAAGTCCAAGTCCGAAGCCATTGCTCAAGGCTTCTACCCATGCATGGTTCGCGGACCGAAGCCAGAAAATGCCGACCCATCATCAATGTTATGGTGTCGTGAAGATAATCTTTTCAAGCGCAACTATCAGTTTGCAAAAGATTCTGCCGTGAAGAACAAGAAGGATTTGGGCCTGAACTTCAACCCTGGTCCATCTGCTCCTAGGGCCGATGGCACACGCGATGCCAATCCCAATGTCATCGGCCCCTTCAACAATTTTGATGGCCTCCTCTCCCATATAGCTGCTCAGAGGGCCACTATGGAGCAATCAGGTGATGACGCAGATTCTGAAGACGCGCCTGCTCCACCAAAGCCAACAAAGGCTTCAAAGCCCTCTGCTGCACCAAAAGCTTCGGTTGTGAAGCCATTGGCCACTGCACCTCCTGAACCCAGTGTGCAATCTGAAGACTTATCTCGTGTCTCCAAGAAGACTGAGAAGTCCAAGAAGAAGAAGAAGCTCATGAAGATTTCTGAGCATGAACTTACTCCAGCTGCCGTTCTGAGGAACGAGGATGAAACCATTGATCTGTCCAGCGATGAAGATTTTGGTGATGATGCCCTTGAGCAACTGATCAAGAGCAAGCAAGAGGCGGAGATCTTCAACGATCTGCCCCTCTTTGACGTTGATATATTGAACAACTTCAATGATGAGTGGTTCGACGACCAAAGCATCATCATAGATGATCTTCAGCTGCCAGTGGACATCAGCGTCACCTTCCAAGGAGCCATTGCTAATGAGTTGGCCTTGGCTCAGAAGATTGTTGAGCTGAAAAACAAAATTGATTATGAGAAGGCTCACTTCAAGAAGAACATGGCCAAGCTCAGCATGGCAGATGTTCAGATCTTCAAGCAGATGCTGCATGACCTCAAGGAAGAGTTTCACAAGAAGCGTGATGAAGCTAAAGGCTCATGAGAGCGGATGAAATACTTCGCAGAGAAATGTGTTCAAGCACACAATGAGGCTGAAAAGCACAAGGCTCTTGGGCGTCTTGGCATCGACCCCAAGATGGCTGCCAAACAAAAGAAGAAGCCTGCTGTGGCCCAAGCTGAAGCATCAAGGTAGGAAGCACCTCGCATTGTCTTCCCTGCCAGCATGATTGACTCGAAGCCTAAGGTCCCCTCAGCAGCTTCAGAACTGAAGAAGACAAGGGCAGCTAAAGCCGAAGCCAAGAAGCGCAAGTACAAGAATGCTACTGATGGTGCCCCATCAACGAAGAAGCTGAGACAAAATCTTCAAAGAAAGAGCGTGCTGCTGCCACAGAGCTCCTTGTTGTAGAGCCCATTTCTGTTGCCCGTCCAGTCTCTACCAACCAAGAACGTCGCCTTGTGATCCACGAGCCTGCTTTCACAGAGGCTCCTGAAGATGAAGAAGTTCCAGCCGTTGACCCCACCATAGCTGAAGGCATTGGTCGTGAAGACAATGTTGAAGATGATGAAGTCCTTCCTCAACTCGAGCACCAACTGGTATCATCGCCTGTTCTTACGAACATCGAACTCATCAGCATTGGTCGTCCTTTGATGCCAATTGCTCACGATGACTCGTGGGCCGATCGCCCTCAACAAGACACCCCCATTCACGATGAGACACCCGGAACTCCACCACCTCAAGTCACCACTCCAGTGCTTGACGACGACAACTACATGGTACAGACCACTCCATCACCACAGGCGTCGCCCGCATTCCGCAGGCTTCGCAAAGGCCCTAGGCCACAGGTCACCATGTCGAGCATTCCAGAAGGGGAAGCACAACAAAGCTCAGTAGCACGTCAAGTGTTTCCGGAAGCCACCCCTACTGCGAATGTCTCCGAGTCTGAAGCTAAAGCTGCTGAAGACATTCCGGCTGCATCAGCCGAGGAAGAACAAGAAAGGACTGAAGAAGAAAGAGTTGTCACACCCCCTGCCACTGATGAAGTCATACTCGAGGAGAATGTGACTGTGCCCGACCCTCCTGTCACTGAAAAAAGGAGGTTGTAAACACTGAGGCTGCCACAACCAACACCACTGAAGCCAATGACGTTGTCATGGTTGAAGACAATGTGGAGCCTGAAGCCAATGTTGTGCATGAAGCTCATGTGCAACCTGAAGCCACAGTGAATGCTGACGCCACTGTTCCAGCCCCAAGGCCCTACACAATTGAACATGCCTATAATCGTGGTGAACTTGTCATAGTTCGGTGGCCCATCATGGTGCCTCCCACTACTCCCGGACCTCAATATGACTATCATGTGGAGCAGAGGCCACAAGTTTAGAAGCCGAAACCAAGCCGCCAAGGCTTCCAGGTGCTGCTACATCACCAGGATCTTTCAGCGTCAACAGCTTCAGAGCCCACAACACCTTCTTCGATAGTGCCAAGAATCCTTACCTGAAGCCAAAGATCTCATCTGATCGTTTTTGGAGCTATCAGCAGTGCAACTACTACTCCTGTATTCTATACAATCAAGGGCGAATCTTTCAACACATGCACCTTGACTGTGAAGCTATTGCTGGGCTGCCCTGTCTTGAAGAAGCCCTTGATTGTTTTAGGGAGGTTGGTCTTCTTCCATTTGTCACAGACAAGGAGCACTGGAATGAAGAGCTTCTGCTGCAGTTCTATGCCACTCTTCACATTCGTGGCTACAACAGGGATCCAAAGACATGGATCCTTGAGTGGATGTCAGGGGATGTGCATCATGAAGCCAAAGCTCAAGACATCATCGAGCTGTCTTCCCTGCCCACTCTAGGTGAGCTCTATGAGCCTGGTTGTCAGCTACACCAAAATGAACTGCAGAGTATATTCCAGAAGCCTGAGCCGAATATGAGCCAGATGCTCAGCATGATGAAGCCATTGCCTCAAGATGCTGACTATCCCAAGGAATTCTTTGTCAAAGACCTCGAGTACTTGCCCCGCACAGTGTATCATATACTAAGGCGTACTCTATGGCCAATTAAAGGATTTTCTTCTGAAGCCAAACTAGAAGGAACAATGAAGACTTTGGTATTCTATATTGTCAATGGCATCAGATTCAATTCCCAGGATTTCTTCATCAGACAACTTGCTGCATCTGGGATTGATCTGTTTGGTTTGAAGTTTTATGCTCCATGGGTGATGCGCCTGATCAAACTCCATTCATCTGTTGACTATCAGCCCTCAGCGCACAACCATCTTGTTTTTTCTGCTTGAGGTTGATTTGTCAGTTGAAGCCATCTATCCTGAGCCTGCCAAAGAACCCCTATATCTTCATAATGTTGATCGTCAAAGCTTCATGCAGCCAATAGAAGGAATTCATGTTCCCAATGCTGCCACTACTGCTTATCCTCTGGCTGGAAATATGCGTGTGCCTCATCGTGCGAACACCGAAGCTACTGAAAGTACAATTGCTCAAAGGCCTCAGAAGCGTTCTCGTGTACTCAATGACCGAGAGCTTCTTGTTGCCTTACATCAGAAGTAGGATAAACACCATGACTGGCTAAAGCATTAGATGCAGAGTATCATGGTGGACGTCAATTACATCAGAAACTTGGCCACCAAGAACTCATTCGTAGCTCATGAAGCCTGTCGGCGGTCTTGGAAGAGTCTCACACTGCTATGCCCTGAAGAAGATCTTCACGAAGATGGCTTCACAGAAGGCTTCAAATTTTACTCCAGACCTCCACGCAATGCAAGCTGGCGCCACACTCCAGCAATAGAAGATTCTGAGTATTCATCTTCGGCTGCAACTGTTGTTGCGAGAGTCGTCGACGAAGAAGACGACGCCACTTCACCACCCATGGCTGCACTGCATCTCGACACTGCACCAGGCCCTTCTGCACCACCAAACTCAAGCGTCGACCCTGCACCTTCATCTACTCCTGATGGGAACGACTAGATGCTCTATGTCTTCAAACCTTTTTGGTCCTTACTGAAAAAGGGGGAGAAGCATATGAGTTGATAGTCTTCAAGCGGGTCCTTATGGGTGGTTGCTATATTTTGCCAAGTGCTTACAACTCTCGTCTTTTGATACATTTGGTTCTTTGGGTTGTAACACTTAAACTTGATGGTCGTCTACTTTTTCTGTCAGTCTGTGATGCGATGATAAATTCCGCATGAAGTGATTCCGCAGACGCCCATTTTTCATTATGCATGTCATTATCTTTGTTATATCTTTATATGCATGATGATTTGTCTTCATAAGTTGAAGAGGATCTCCACAAAGTAAAACCTGCCATGTGCATTTGCATTCAAAAGAAAACTACTTATACTCACATCTTCAGGGGGAGCCTTTTGCTACTTATGAAGGCAATGCCTCAATCCTTACACTTTCACATACTTTTATCCCCGTTGAAAACTTCAACCTGTTTGTCATCAATCACCAAAAAGGGGGAGATTGTAAGTGCATCTAGTGCCACCCCTAGTCGGTTTTGGAGTATTGACAACAAACTTGGTTGAGGGACTAATGTGTTTGTGAGAATTGTAGGATAACACAGGTAGTAGTCCCACATTGATTCGGTTTACCTATCAGAGATGACCCCTAAAAATGTGTGAAGACATTCAAGACAATGGTGGTTTGTGAAGATATTCACAACGAAGATTATGACTTGAGAAGACATTCACGTGAAGACTATGGAGTGTGAAGACATAGTTGTTTCGTAGTTTCCTTTTCTTCTTTGTTGAGTCATAGGAACCACCACACTGTTAAGTGGGATCCAAGTGAACAAAGTCAGAGTGACTGAAGTGATGGTCAACCAAATCCTATGTCTTCGAGCGAAGACAATGAGAGCAAATCTTATCCAGAGCTGGATGAGTCAGCTTTACTTGTAGCCCAAGTCAAGCTGCCACGTGTGTTTGAAATCTGACCATTGGACACATGTCAGTTCCTTAGTGACCCAGGGTCATTTCGGACAAATCTGGTCGGGTTGCCTCCTGGCTATAAATAGCCCACCCCCTACACCATAAATTGGTGGCTGCTCAGAGTTAGTGCACGGCTTTTGTCGTTTGAGAGCAACCCACCTCCGAAGCATTTGAGAGAGAGATCCTTGCGAGGACAAAGCCCAAAACACCCAGAGCCAAAGATTGTTAGGCATCACTAAAGTCTTTCCATCTATGTGATCTGAAGACTTGTTACACTTGAGGACTGTGAATCCTCCAGCCGGTTAGGCGTCGTGTTCTGAGCATCCAAGAGTCATTGTGGATTGCCAGTGAACAAAGTTTGTGAAGGTTTGGAAGTCTACCTTGAAGACTTACCAGAGTGATTGGGCGAGGACTAAGTGTTCTTAGCTCAAGGGGAATAAGGTGAAGACGCGGTCTTCTGAGTTGAATCTCAGCCTCCCTAACCAGACGTACAGTTGTCACAACATCTGGAACTGGTCCAACAAATCCTTGTCCTCACCAAGCAACTGGTTCTATCTCTTACCTCTCTTTACTTACAATATGTCTTCGTGAAGTCATTGCCTGCTTGCATGATCTGATTGGCTTCATTGTGTGAAGACTGTTGTTGTTTGGCTTCATACTATCTTCCATCCTGATCCTTACTACCTAGATGCTAATAGTCTTCGTGCTTTCACTTCATTACTTACTTGACTATGGCTTGTCTAGTGTAGTCTACCTTCCACTTCATATCAATAGGTTCATTTGTACTGTTTGTCTTCAAAGCCACCGTGTTTTGAAGACTTTCATAAAAATCGCCTATTCTCCCCCCCTAGTCGATAACTAGCACTTTCAGGGTGGCAAGTTTAGTTGGCAAGTATGTCAAATCTGTCTCAGTTTACCTTTTTGCGAAATTGTCATGCTCGCCAATAAACTTGTCATCCTCACGTCCACATAAATTGTCATGAAAGTTTGATTTGTCACGCCTAAAAATCTGACGTTAGCATTTCAATTACCCCCCTCACGCGCTGCTTCATTCGCACCGTTCGCACGTGTTGGCCATTGATTTGATTTTGGTGCGACATTGGCTGCAAACGAGTCGACTTCGAGCGAGTTGGATTTGACTCAGCTCAACTTATATTAAAATTCGAGCGAGCTCAAACTGAATGAAGCTCAAGGTCGAGCTATAGAACATGACTCGTGCTCAGCTTGTAATGATCTTGAATCGATATCAAGCTAGTTTCGAGCCAAATGAGATGATAAATATTATAAAATCTGCAACTATTATTCCAACTAGATGACTTGAAAATGAAAAAAGAAACTTACTCTGATTGAAGGTACGACCATCTCTCCACGCTCATGAGAGCTCATCTTCTCTTGGACGAACTACAGATTGTGGTATTCGTGAATGAAAGAAAAGAAAACGAAGGTGCATATGCTGGGAACATTTTCTAGAAACAACATAATATTTAACACACGACCGACATACCATATTAGCTTGTAAATAAAATGGAGATAAATCCTAGACGATATACATGGTAAAAAATTATCCTAATTTTCATTTAATATATGGCATCATCATGTAACACAATGTTATTATGCCGAGCTATCGAGCTAAAATCGAGTGAGCCAGTATTGACTCAAGATCGGCTTGTTTCCCAACCGAACTACAGAAAGTGCTCGTACTCAGCTTGTTTCTTTTCAAGTTGAACTCGAGTCGATCCAAAAAACGAGTCGATCTCGAGCAGCTCATGAGTCTCGAGCTTTTCTGGCAGCCCTCATCTCCCCATGCCTCTGAACAGAACCTCCTCACGTCTTCAAACATAACCTCCCCATGCCCCCACCGCCAGATCACCCTCCCCTGTGCTTCTCCTACACCGTCGTGTGGGCGCCAGCGCATTCCCGGCGAGCCAAGCATCACGCACCAAGGAGGGATCCGTCTTCCCTTCTCGCTCACTGCCGACACCGCGGAGCCGCGGAGGCGCTGCTACCGCTCGCGATTCGATGCTAGGGTGCCACCTGAGTTTTGCTGCTACTCATCCTCCCGTTCGCCCCCACCCATCCCATGGTCTCCATTCGTCAAGCCGCCCACACTCCTCACCTCTTGTTGCTGCCGGCACTGCTGTCCTTAATCTCGATCGAATCTTGTCGAGGAATCCATCCCCGACAACCAGTCCGAGGAACTCACTTGGCCTCCATCAAGGTACTCGCCCATCTGCATTACCGGTTTCGAGTGCGTGGGTGACGATCACATGTTGTGTGTCGCCTGCAGGGAAGTAACATATGTGGCCTCTGTGATTATAAGTACATGTTTGTGAAAATACTGCAATTAAATTTCAATTTAGAACGACTCCCTTTTTGATTATCCTTTTTTTGGGTTGACTTGTGATGTCTGCTAATCATATTCGCTATACACATAGTATCACTCTCGATTTTGATCAATGCCTTAACTCTCAATAACCGGATCTAAGTTCCAGTTTACATGATGGCCTCAATGATCCGCTAAGTTCCTGTTTACATAAGTATACGCTTTGTGGATTTTGGACAGCAATATGAATCATGGCACCATTTCTTTTTGCAATTCCCTTGCTACACACTCCTTTGTGTTGAGGGACATACTTACATCAAATCAGTAGAGGAGAAAATAGTCCTTCTATTTAAATAAACGATGCACGTGAATACCATGGAGTTTGCGACGATGGTAAGGAGCTCGCGCTGGGAAGGGGAACCGTCGGTGGTTGGTTCAATAATGATTTGTGTACTGTCTGTCATTTTTGTTTGAGCACGTAACATTCCTATCTCTGTTATCTCTTTGTTATTTTTTCCGAGCTTTCAAAGTTATGACTGTTCAAGAAAGAAGAAATGGACAGAAGCATTCTGAAAGTGCTAGTTATCGACTAGAGGGGGGGGGGTGAATAGGCAATTTTTATGAAAGTCTTCAACGGATGTAAGATCTTCGAAGACAGACAACCAACAACACCTATGCGTGCACCAGAAGATAAACTACACTAAGCATGCCATAGTCAAGTATATAGTACAATGAAAGCACGAAGACTAATGGCAGCTAGGTAGAGCAGATCAGAATGGAAGACGGTATGAAGCCAAACAGGTGAAAGTCTTCGCACAGTGAAGTCAAACAGATCAGGCAAGCAAGCAATGACTTCACGACGACAAACTGAAATGTAAAGGAGGTAGGGGATAGAAACAATTGCTTGGGGAAGACAAGGATTTGGTAGACCAATTCCAGTTGCTGTGACAACTGTAGTCTGGTTAGTGAGGCTGAGATTGAACTCAGAAGACCACGTCTTCACCTTATTCCCCTTGAGCTAAGGACACTTAGTCCTCGCCCAATCACTCAGGTAAGTCTTCAAGGTAGACTTCCAAACCTTCATAGACCCTGTTCACCGGCGATCCACAATGACTCTTGGATCCTCAGAACGTGACGCCTAACCGGCTGGAGGATACACAGTCCTCAAGTGTAATAAGTCTTCAGATCACGCGGACAGAAAGACTTCAGTGATGCCTAACACTCTTTGGCTCTGGGTGTTTTGGGCTTTGTCCTCGCAAGGATTTCTCTCTCAAAGGCTTCGGAGGTTGGTTGCTCTAAAATGACAAAAGCCGTGCACTAACTCTGAACAGCCACCAATTTATGGTGGAGGGGTGGGCTATTTATAGCCAGCAGGCAACCTGACATGATATGTCCGAAATGACCCTGGGTCACTAAGGAACCGACACGTGTCCAACGGTCGGATTTCAAACACACGCGGCAACTTGACTTGGGCTACAAGCAAAGCCGACTCATCCAACTCTGGATAAGGTTTACTCTCATTGTCTTCACTCGAAGACATAGGATTTGGGTTGAGCATCACGTCAGTCTTCTGACTTTGTTCACTTGGACCCCACTTAACAGTTCGGTGGTTCCAATGACTCAAGAAAGAAGAAAATGAAACTACGAAAGAAACTATGTATTCACATTCCATTGTCTTCAAGTGAATGTCTTCATATGTCATTATCTTCGACGTGAATGTCTTCACGAACCACCATTGTCTTCAATGTCTTCATACATTTTTAGGGGTCATCTCTGGTAGGTAAACCAAATCATTGAGGGACTTCTACCTGTGTTATCCTGCAATTCTCACAGGCACATTAGTCCCTCAACCATGTTTGTCGTCAATACTCCAAAACCAACTAGGGGTGGCACTAGATGCACTTACCATCTCCCCCTTTTTGGTGATTGATGACAAACTGGTTGAAGTTCTCAATGGGGATAAAATATATGAAAATTAGAGAATGCAGTCATTGGCTTCATGAAGTTGAAAGGGCTCCCCCTGAAGATGTGCATATAAGTAATTTGCCTTTGAATGCAAATGCACATGGTAGGTTCCGCTTTGTGGAGATCTTCTTCAACCCATGAAGTAATTCATCATGCATACACAAATGTAATGAAGATAATGACATGCACAATGAGAAATGGGCATCTGCAGAATGACTTCATGCGGAATTTATCACCGCAATAAACGGTAGCAGCAAAAGTGGCAGACGCCCATCAAGGTTTAAGCGTTACAACTCAAAACTAGCAGTTCAAGAACGAGAGTTGTAAAAACTTAGCAAAAATAAGCACCTGACCCATATAGACCCACCTGAAGACTATCAACTCATATGTTTCTCCCCCTTTTGTCAGGAATGATAAAAAAGGAGTGAAGAAATAGAATGTCTAAGCGTCCCCATGAGGTGTTAGTGAAGATGTTGGAGCAACTGGGTCGACGGTGGAGTTGGGCGGTGTAGACGGGCCTGATGCAGAATCGCGATGCAGTGAAGCCATGGCTGGTGAAGTGGCATCGTCTTCCTCATCAATGACTCTGGCAACAACAGTTGGAGCCGAAGATGAGTACTCAGAATCTTGAATTGAAGGTGTCGGACGCCAACCTGCTGACTGTGGAGGCCTGGAGTCGAACTTGAACTTTTCAGTGAAGCCATCTACGTGAAGATCATCTTCAGAGCATAGCAGAGTAAGGCTCTTCCAGGCACGCCGACATGCTTCATGAGCAACAAACGAGTTCTTGGTGGTGAGGTTGCGGATGCGATTTACATCGATAAGTAGACTTTGCATATGGTGCTTCATCCAGTCATGATGCCTATCCTGCTTTTGATGAAGTGAAACAAGAAGCTCTCGGTCATTCAGCACACGAGTGCGCTTCTGAGGCCCCTGGGCTACTGTGCTGGCTGTTGCATCAGTGTTGGCACGATGTGGCAGCCTGAGCTGACCAGCAAGAGGACCAGCAGGAGCAGGTGCATTAGGCACATGAACGCCTTCTAGAGGTTGTGTGAAGCTTTGGAAGGTTGCATTGTCTTCACGAACAGGTTCCTTGGTAGGCTCAGGATATATGGCGTCATATGACATATCCACTTCAGGCAGAAAGACAACATGGTTGCACGCTGAAGCTTGATAATTGATAGTGGAGTGAAGCTTAATCAGCTGCATAACCCATGGAGCATAGAACTTGAGACCGAACAGATCAATGCCTGAAGCTGCCAACTGAAGGATGAAGAAGTCTTGAGTATTGAACCTGATGCCATTGATGATGTAGAAGACCAAAGTCTTCATGGTGCCTTCAATCTTGGCATGAGGAGAATGCCCTTTGATAGGCCATAGAGTATGCCTCAGTATGTGATAGATGGTGCGGGGCAGGTACTCAAGGTCATTGATGAAGAATTCCTTGGGGTACTCAACATCAACAGGCAAAGGCTTCATCATGCTTAACATTTGACTCATGTTGGGCTCTGGCTTTTGAAAGATGCTCTGCAATTCTTGTTCATAGCGCTGACAACCTGGCTCATAGAGATCACCAGGAGTGGGCAGGGAAGATAGCTCGATGATGTCTTGAGCTTTGGCTTCATGATGTACATACCTGACATCTACTCAAGGACCCATGTCTTGGGATCCCTGTTGTAGCCTGAGATATGAAGAGTGGCATAGAATTGCAGCAAGAGTTCCTCATTATAGTGCTCCTTGTCAATGACAAATGGGAGCAAGCCAACTTCACGAAAACAGTCTAGAGCTTCTTCAAGGCAAGGGAGTCCAGCAATGGCATCGCAACACAGGCGCTTGGGGGGGGGATCCTATCCTGGTTGTACAGAATACATGAGTAATAGCTTCATTGCTGGTGGCTCCAGAACCTGTCAAAGGAGATCTTGGGCTTCTTGTAAGGGTTTTTGCCCTTGTCAAAGAATGTGTTATGCTCTCTGAAGCCGAGGCCACTGAATGAGCCCTGAGTGGTAACAACACTGGGAAGCCTTGGCAGCCTTGGCTTGGGCTTCTACGTCTGAGGCCTTCGCTCCACATGGTAATCATACTGGGGACCAGGAGCAGCAGACGGTGTCATGATTGGCCACTTGACAGTGATGAGCTCACCACGATAGAATGCCCATTTCATATTGTGAGGTACAGGAGGAGCAACAACAACATCCGAGGTGGATGGCTGAATGTCTTCGGTGGCATCATGGGCTTCAGTCTGAAGGGTGGCTTCGGGTTGCGTATTGTCTTCAGCCATGACAACATCATCGGCTTCAGTAGCAGTGGCATCAACAGTCACATTTGCCGTGGCTTCAGTGGCTTCAAGAACTAGTGGGCCAGGCACAATCACATCTTGATTTTTTCTTTGTTCAACGGTAGGGGAATAATAGCTTGATCTTCTTCTCTTTCCTCAGCTGATGCAGCCGGAATATCTTCAGCCTCTTTGGCTTCAGATTCTTGAGCAGTTTCTATAGGGATGTCTTCAGGGAACACTTGACGTTCTACTGAGCTTGTGGTTTGCACATCCTCTTCAGGAATGCTCGACATGGAGGCCATTGGCCTGGGGCCTCTGCGAAGCCTTCAGAAGGAGGGCGATGCCTATGACGAGGGAGTGTTCTTCTCCATGTCTTCGGGGGTGTCTTGTGAAGTCTCAATCACCAAAGTTGTGAGATGAGCTGGTGGAGTGCGAGGAATGACTTCATGGAGCAGAGTGTTGGGGTGTTGCTCTTCCCAGAAATCATTTTGGGTGATTGGCGTTGTAGGACCACCAATACTGATCTGTTCACTGCTCGAAGGAGCAGGCGATGATACCAGCTTCGGCATGATCTGGGGAAACTGAGGAAGGACTTCATCATCAACTACATTGTCTTCATGACGAATGTCTTTAGCTGCAATGGGGTCAACAGCTGGAATCTCTTCAGATTCATGAGCCTCTGTGGTAGCAGTCTCATGCACAACTAATCGACGCTCGCGGTTGGAGGAGGCAGGTAAGGCAACAGAGATGGGTTCAAAAAGCAGTGGCTCTTGAGGTGCAACTTGATCTTTTCTTGAAGATTTTGAAGATTTTGTCTTCAACTTCTTCTTTGATGGAGTGGCATCAGAGGCTTCTTGATGCTTTCTCTTCTTGGCTTCAGCCTCAGCCTGCTTTGTCTTCTTTTTCTCAGAAGCAGCTGATGGGACCTTTGGCTTCGAGCCAGTCATACTGGCAGGCAAGACAATGCTTAGTCTTTCCTGCCTTGGAACTTTAGTTTCAACATGTTCTGGTTTCTTCTTCTTAGCAACCAGCTTGGGATCAATGCCTGGATGCCCAAGTGCTTTCCTTTTCAAAGCTTCATTATGAGCGTGAACACACTTTTTAGCATAGTGCTTGAGACGCTCTCTGGAGCCTTTGGCTTCTTCACGACGCTTGAGAAACGCAGCTTTGAGATCTGCCATCATGGTCTTGAAGTTATGAACCTCCTTAACACAAAGCTTGGCCATGTGCTTCTTGAATACAACCTTTTCATGATCAATTTTGTTCTTCTGCTCAATTACTTTTTGAGCAATGGCAAGCTCCTTAGCAATATAGCCCTGGAAGGTCACACTGATGCCAATGGGAAACTGCAGATCATTGATGGTCAGAGATGGATCTTCAAACCACTCATCTATGAAGTTGTTCAGAATGTCAGCGTCAAATAGAGGCGAATCTTGAAAGATTTCAGCCTCCTGTTTGCTCTTGATTAGCTGTTCAAGGGCATCATCAGCGAGATCTTTATCAATGGATAGATCTATTAAATCTTCATCATGGCGCAGGATGCTTGCTGGCGTGAGGCCTTGCCCAGAGATCGAGACAAATCTTCAGAATGCACACTGGATTCAGGAGGTGCAGATTTCAATGGCTTCACTCTTGGAGCTTTTGGAGCAGATTCATGTTTTGAAGCCTTCGCTTTCTTCACTGGCTTCGGAGGTGCAAAATCTTCAGACTGTGGCTCATCTTGGGCAGCATCGTCAATGTTGGCCCTTTGCACAACAATGTGTGTGAGAAGCCCATCAAGGCTGTTGAAAGGACCAATGACATTTTGTTCGGCTTCACGACTGCCATCGGGCCTTTGTCGAGCCGGACCCGGGTTGAAGTCAAGCCTGAAATCCTTCTTGTTCTGAGCAGCAGAGTTCTTGGCATACTTCAAATTTTCTTCAAATAAATCATCCTCTCACTACAAAAAAATACACTTCCGTGATGATACTTGTTTGTCACAGTAGGTCACGTTTTCTATCATGCATGTACATCCATGACGATTTTATGACAGAATCAAGATAGTCATACCTGCGCTGTCGTAGAAGTGTTCCATGAGAATACCAAAATTATCATCACGGAAGTGTCCACTTTCATGACGATAAATGGCGCGTCATGGAAGCACTTTCGTCAAGGGTAACCGACATGTGGCATCCACTGTAACGGGTCGTCGGTAAGCTATCGGGTTTCGGTTTGGATCCGATAACCCGTTAACAGCCCAGACCAATGGGAATTTTCCACATGTAAAATTCTCATTCGCCGGTGGATCCACATGTTGGCCTAGTGTTGGGACAGTTGTCATCCAGCGAATGGATGGGACGCGCCTCTAATACGTCGACACGTGGCTCGGCCCAACAGTGGCCCATTCAGGTCAAAAGGCCGGCCCGTTTGACCTCGTCAAAAGGTAAAGGCCGACCCACTTAAAGCCTATTAGCGGCCTGTTCGCATATAGCCCATTTACAACCCGCTAACTCATGACCCATTATGGCCTATCCAAATTAGGCCCAGTAGCGTCATCTGGGCCGTCCAATATGATTCCAACCCGTTGTAACTTCCGAACCATGTATGGCCCATGACGTCTTTCAGCCCATATGAGGCCATTTGTAACTCTTGGCCCATTAACGGCTCGTGGTGAAACTGGCCCATAATGAATAGTGTATCGCTTTATACCCATTAACGGCCCATTATTCCATTGGGCGGTTTCCAAACCGTGTTATCTTTCAGCCTTCTGAGGGCCCATTTATTCTTGGGCTGATTTGCAACATTCGATTACTTATGGTCCGTTACTGGCCTGTTCCGGATGTGGGCCAAATTCAGCCCGTGGTTAAAGTCGGCCCGTTTGTGGCCCGTTAATCCGTTGGGCCATTTTCATAGCATCATCAAATACGGCCCATTAACGACCCATTATGCCTGTCGATAGAAACAAGCCCGTTATACTCATCGGCCTATTAACGACCCGTTATGATCAGCCCATGAACGGACGATTCCCATTCTTGCCTGTTTATGGCCCATAATGCGGTCCCTTATTGGCCCATGTTTGGCCAATCGATCATACAGTCCATAGAAGGTCCATTGATTCTACGGCCCGTAGAAGGCCCATTGTTTCTACGGCCTGTAGGAGGCCCATGGTCACTACAGTAGATATGTAGCCCATGGTTATTGTGGCCTAGTTTTAAAAAATAGATTATTGCGGCCACTAGCAAACCGCGGAAAAAGAACTGCACTGACTATAAGCAAACAAATAAACAAGACAACAAGGAAATAAATAAGCAAGCAACTTACGCTAGGCTATCACGGCTATTACACATATTACATCCACTGGGTATCAAAGTTCGCCACCAGTGGAAATATGGGGAACAAAGCTGGGAACTAAGCATATTACATACACTGGTTGTCAAAGTTGGCGACCACACTACTGGAATCAGCTACTTTGCCATCTGCCAGCTCTTTGCCGTCTGCTAGCAGACGGCAAAGAAGCTCTTTGCCATCAGCTACCCAAAAGCTGACGACAAAGAACTGGCTGATGGCAAAGAAAGTCTTTGCCATCAGCCAGTTCTTTGCCGTCCGCTAGCCGACGACAAAGATTCTTTGCCGTCTGCTAGCTGACGGCAAAGAGGGAGGGGGCCCCACTGACGAGCTGCTTAAAAAAAACTTAACGGCCCCCCTCTTTGCCGTCTGACGGCAAAGGGGGCGGACGGCAAAGACTTAACATATCTAACGTTAACTGCCGCGCCCCACCCCGCCCTGTTTCTCCCTGCTCTTCACACGCGCGCCGCCGCCCCCACCACTCGCCGCCGCCCGGTCGCCCCACCACCCCGCCTCCCCACCGCCCCCCGCCCCGTCGCCACTGCCGCCCGGCGCCGTCGCCCCACCACCCGGCGCCCCACCGCCCCCCGCCCCGTCGCCCCCGCCGCCCTACCGTCTCGGCGCCGCCGTGCCCCGGCCCCCCCGCGCCCCACCGCCCCGGGCCCGGCGCCGCGGCCCCAGGCCGCCCCGCCCCCTCCTCCACCGACCACCTCCCCCACCGCCCCCCGCCCCGTCGCCCCCGCCGCCCTACCGTCTCGGCGCCGCCGCGCCCCACCGCCCCGGGCCCGGCGCCGACGCCCCAGGCCGCCCCGCCCCCCTCCTCCATCGGTCACCTCCTCCACCGGCCCTGCCCCAGGTGAGCTCTACCTCCTCTTTTTTTCCTTTTTTTTCTTCTGTTTTTTTAGTTTAGGTTTATGTTTAGTTTAGATTTAGTTTTAGTTTTATGTTTAGTTTTAGTTTAGTTTTAGGTTTAGATTTAGTTTTTTCCTTTTTTTTTTCTGTTTTTTTAGTTTTAGGTTTATGTTTAGTTTAGATTTAGTTTTAGTTTTAGTTTTAGATTTAGGTTTAGTTTTAGGTTTCGTTTTAGGTTTAGTTTAGTTTGAGGAAAGAAGAAGAAGAAGAAAAAAAGAGGAGAGAAGGAGAAGAAGAAGAGGAAAAAGGAAAGGAAGAAGAAGAAGAGGAGGAGGAGAAGAAAAAAGAAGAAGAGGAAGATGAAGAAGAAAAAAGAGGAGAGGAGGAGAAGAAGAAGAGGAAAAAGGAAAGGAGGAGGAAGAAGAAGAAGAAGAAGAAGAAGAAGAAGAAGAAGAAGGAAAAAAAGGAAGAAAAGGAAGAAAAGGAAGAAGAGGAAGAAGAAGAAAAGGAAAAAAGAGGAAAAAAACCGACCCGACACGGCACCCCGACCCCGACCCGGCACCCCGACACGACACCCCGACCCCGACACCCCGACCCCGACCCCGACCCCGACACCCTGACCCCGAGCCTGACCCGACACCCCGACCCCGACACCGACACGGCACCCCGACCCCGACCCGACACCCCGACCCCGAGACCCCGACCCCGAGCCTGACCCGACACCCCGACTCCGACACCGACACGGCACCCCGACCCCGACCCGGCACCCCGACCCGACACCCCGACCCCGAGACCCCGACCCCGACCCCGACCCCGACCCCGACACCCCGACCCCGAGCCTGACCCGACACCCCGACCCCGACACCGACACGGCACCCCGTCCCCGACCCGGCACCCCGATCCGACACCCCGGCCCCGAGACCCCGACCCCGACACGGCACCCCGACACCGACACGACACCCCGACCCCCGACACCTCCCGAAAAGGTGTTCTTTGGCCTTCCAGAGGCCGACGGGGTCATATATTTGTGAATTATTAGTTAGGTCATATATTTTTCGATTTTGTTATGAAAAACATCATATATAATTGTGTTGATCGGGTAGTTTTAAATGTGCAGTTGTTTCATCGCTGCGAGGTTTGGTGTTCGACGACCTCGCCGTGCGTTTGACGAGCTCTGCCCCTTCGTTCGTGGGTGAGCACAAATGACATGTCCTCCTCCCCCATTAATTATTTGATCTATTCCGATGAAACTTGATAGCTACCTATATATGTGTCTTGAATCATCATTATGCGTAACCAATATGTGTCTCCCGTTCAAAAGCGTCATAGTTATAAATATGCATGCATTTGCATATTTATAACCTTGATTCTTTCGAATTGTCCAACGCTATCCATGGACAGCCCGAGTATGTTTAGATTGGGTTCGTTTTCCCATATGCTTTGCTCCAGATCCGATGCATAAATTTCGTCAGTGCCTCCCCTGTTGTTCTCCGGGTACACATCCTCTCTGTTTATTGCAGAGACGTGTATTAGGAGAACAGCGGGGAGGTGCTGCCGAAATTTTGCGTAGGATCCGGAGCATAGCATGGGAAAATGAACCCAATCTAAACATACTCGGGTGGGATTAGGACCTATCATTACCTATTAGAGTGTAGGTTGCATGGACGTAATAAAATTCAAAGTAGATCAACTGATGAATATATACATGGTGAATTATATATATATATATATATTTGTTGTGTGTCTAGTAGCTCTGAAAGTCAAGATGAGTGATCGTGCGTGGATGTACACCGGTCACACTGGTCAGAACAAATGGAGCACTGAATGGTTCACAAAAACCAAGGGGTTTGTGCGAGCCGCATTTGCAAATGGCCAGAGGAAAACCTGGTGCCCCTGTTTACGGTGCGGCAATTGGGAAAAGAGGACAGAGGCTGAAATGGGCAAACACCTGCAGAAGAGTGGTTTTACGCCCGATTATACGGTGTGGACATTTCATGGTGAGTCTGCCCAACGTGACCGAGCTGAGGTGGATCATCGTCGCACCGATGAGCATGGTACCGGGATGGAAAACATGGTGCAAGACTTCGACGATGCTCGGGATTCGGACGAGGAGATGGAGGAATCTGCAAAGGCCTTCAATGAAATGTTGGAGTCTTCAAAACGTCCGCTCCATGAGCACACTGAGCTTTGTCAGTTGGATGCCATCTCACAAGTAATGGCTCTGAAGGCTCAGTTCAACTTGGGCAGAGAATGCTACGATGCAATGATGACAGTATTTGGACGCTTTCTACCCAAAGGCCATGTAATGACTGCAAACCTGTACCAGTCGGACAAAATCCTCCGTGCACTGAAGATGCCCTATGATAAGATACATGCCTGTGAGAAAGGATGTGTCTTGTTTAGGCTTGACTATGCGGACTTGAACTATTGTCCCATTTGCAAGTCTTTCAGGTATGTTGTGGTAGACAACGGTATGGGTGAGAAGACACAGACCAAAATCCCCGTTAGTGTTCTTTGGTATATGCCAATCGTACCAAGACTTCAACGTCTTTTCATGGTCGAAGAGACGGCCAGACAGATGACATGGCACAAAACGGGCAAAAGAACCGAACTAGATGCAGATGGGAATCTTATGATTGTACACACATCGGATGGTGTTGCGTGGAAAAAGTTTGATGAATTACATGGTGACAAAGCGGCAGATCCGAGGCATCCTCGAGTCGGCATCAGCACGGATGGGTTCAGTGTGTTTGGTATGACGGCAGCCCAATACAGTTGTTGGCCCGTATTTGTCTTTCCACTCAATCTCCCCCCCCCCCGGACAGATTATGCAAAGAAAGAACATTTTCCTGACGTTGATAATTCCAGGGCCCAACTATCCGGGGAAAAATATGAATGTGTACATGCAGCCGCTTAAGGACGAATTGCAAGAAGCCTGGGATAATGGGTTCAAGACATACGACGCCTATAGCAAACGGAACTTCATAATGCGTGTCTGGTACATGTACTCGACGCATGACTTGCCGGCGTATGCGCTATTCGTTGGCTGGTGTGTGCATGGAAGGTTCCTGTGCCCCACATGCAAGGGAGCTCTTGAGTTTCGTTGGCTTCAGGCCGGTCGCAAGTTTTCTTGCTTCGACATGCATAGACAGTTCCTGAATCCTCGCCATAAGTTCAGGAAAGACAAGAAGAACTTCATCAGAGGTAGAGTTGTCAAAAACTCTGCACCACCTGCATTGACAGGCCAACAGACCCTGGATTAGTTAAACGCTCTCGAGCCAGATCCAGAGCGTCCAGGGTACTTCAATGGGTATAATTCTAAGCACGCCTGGACTCACAAAACATGCTTATGGGATCTGCCTTACTTCAAAGACCTCCTTTGCCCACACAACATCGACGTGATGCACACTGAGAAGAATATCGTTGAGGCACTTTTTGGTACATTGTTCGGCATAGATGGGAAGTCAAAGGATAATACTAAGGCTAGAGTCGATCTGGAGGCGCTATGTGATAGGCCGTTACAAAACATGAAAGAACCGAAAGGAAAGCAGAACTGGACGAAGCCAAAGGCATGGTTCAATCTTGGAAGGCCAGCTATGAGGGAAATTATCTTGTGGGTGAAAATGCAGTTGATGTTCCCCGATGGGTATGCAGCGAATCTACAGAGGGGAGCCAGTCTTGATAAATTGAAGATATTTGGTCTCAAGAGTCATGATTGGCACATATGGATTGAGCGGGTAATTCCGGTGATGTTGCGTGGCTTCATCCCTAAGGATGAATGGCTAGTACTGGCAGAACTCAGCTATTTCTTCCGTGTTCTTTGTGCGAAAGAACTATCGCCTGGCGTGCTAGAAGAAATGGAAGAGTTGGCGCCGGAGTTGATGTGCAAGTTAGAGAAGATCTTTCCACCGGCCTTCTTTAATCCAATGGAACATTTGATTTTGCATCTCCCGACCGAGGCAAGATTGGGGGGGCCCGTGCAAAATCGTTGGTGCTACCCAACTGAGAGGATGCAGAAGACGCTTCGACAAAAATGTAAAAATAAACGTAGAATTGAAGCATCGATGGCTGAGGCATTCATCACTGAGGAGGCGGCAAATTTCGTGACAGCACACTACGAAGCCAAAAATCGTCATTTGCATAATCCGAAGCCTCGGTACAATGCTGACGACCCTAAAAAGGGTGGATCCAACCTCAGCCTATTCAAAGGGAATCTCGCACCAGCCAGTGTTTCAAATCCAGTATCTTTGGATAACGAACAATGGCGGACCATTTCGTTGTATATCTTCAACAACCTGATAGAAGTGCGGCCGTACATCGAGTAAGTTCTCGGTACATAGTTTCGCAACTTCTATTTCCTTTGAACTGCTCTTATTCCTGGATATTTCATACAGTCGATACGTCGCCTTATTCTCGTATGGAGCGGTGATCCAAAACGATTCTGTCGAAGAGTATGAGCTTCTCGCAAAGCAAGGAGGCGGCTATTCCGGTTTCATCTCTTGGTTCAAGCAAACGGTAATTTCTATTAGACAATTTCATTTCATTCGCTAATTTGTGCGTAATGCAACAATCCTTTCATATTAAACTTGTAGGCTAATTCAGAGTCTATGGACGCCGAATTGAGACAAGTCGCTAATGGTTTTGACTATAAGGTCCGTTCATTTGACAAATACGACATCAACGGGTATCGCTTTCGTACCTATGGCAAAGAGCTATCTATGGGCGACCGAAAGTCTACAAATTGTTGTGTATCTGCTATCGGCGAAGGAGGTACCGAGTATTATGGGAGAGTTGAAGCAATTTATGAACTTCTATTCTATGGTGAAAACCCACCGAATGCCGTAGTCTTCAAATGTTATTGGTTTCAGCCGAAGGAGACTAGAAGGACTCATGAACATATAGGGCTAGTTGAAATCAACCAAAGCACCCATTTAGATGTTCCTGATGTCTATATTACGGCTCAACAGGCGACCCAAGTATTCTATCTACCGTGGGCCTGCCAAACTAATCCAAATCTGAAAGGTTGGGATGTCGTTTATGAAGTGCCGCCACGTGCTAGACTATCCCCCCCAAAGGAAGAGGATTATGAACCTCACATTAACCCAGACACATATGAAGGAGAATTCTTCCAAGAGACACGTCTTTCCAAAAAGCGTTTCAAGAACCGCTATACTTCACCCCAAAACATTAAAGTAGATAGCGACAGTGAATCCGACATCACCCCAGAGGAGGAACAAGAAGAGCCGGAACAAGAAGAGGTTACTGCTGCGGATGACGTATCATTGCTTGACCGATTACGTCAAGGTGGCCTTCCACATGTTGATGCCACTGAACCCTATGAGCCCGTCATTGATTATAGTGATGATGATGATTATGCATTTATTGATGATACTGATCGAGATTATTAGTAGTGTCAGGTATTAAATTTTTTTATGTTGTACTTGATGATGATACACTTAAGTGATACACATATTATTATTCATGTCGGTCTTTTTTTATGTTGTACTAATTTCGTTTACTGTTTGTCATGGCAGGTGTTGAAAGATGGTGGGCGCTGGTCGGGAGCGCACCAAGGCCCCTTCTTCGTCGGCGCGTGGTCTGAGGTCTTCCATTCCAGACGCACCTCTCCGCCGAGCGTTGCTGGACAGTATGGCGACACCGCCGGGCCCTTCTTCGTCAACCGCGGTGCCCAACAGGGGACGAGGTAGGAAGAGAGGAGGTGGGGCACGTGGTCGCGGGAGAGGAGGTAGGGTGACTGCTACGGCGCCTTCCTCGCCGCCACCCCTAGCTGTTTCACCCGAGCACATGACTGCTAGGGTGGACTCGTCCGAGGAGGAGGCTACACGGACTCCGGTCCACGAGCCTTCGGTCCACGGGTCTTGGGCCCACGAGCCTCGGGTCGACTGGCCTTCGGCCCACGAGAGTTCGGCCCACGAGACCCCGGAGGAGCACACGTCCGGATGGGGTACCTGGCCGGATCAGCCCGAGGAGCCGAGTGGCCATGCTGATGATGGCGGGGAGCCGACTAATATTGAGGAGGAGGGGGGCACCGTCTACCAGCGTGGTGCTACACGGCTCCCGTCCGTGCCGGCGACCCGCGAGCAGAGGTGGTTGATTTTCCCTGATGGGGAGAGGTACGTAAGTGCATTTAATATTTTTGTACCTTCTGCATTCACGTTTCTTCAAATAACTAATGTGTTGGCCTTGTCATGCTGCAGGGGTTGGGACCACCATCATAGTGTCCGCCGGCCCAACTCCGTCCTTGGAGTTCTTTGCCGGCAAAACTTCCCGGGGTTTGTCACGTTGCCTGGTGAGGGTCGGCTTCCAGAGCTTGGATTGAGCTGGGAGCACTACGTGGCTGCCCCGGCCCCGCCGGATGAGATTATCGACGGTGTCTTGTGCGACACGAGGGCAGACATGGTGATCAGAAAGTTCTGGGTAATTTCTCCTTTACACATTTAAAAATCTTCAACTAGCTAGTTATTAATTGTACTAATCAATATTGTCTCATTTGATTGCAGACATTCTACAGGTGTGAGGAGGGATACGAGGAGGACGCGGCACATGTTATCGAGAACGTCTGCAAGCGCCTACTACAGAACTTACGGCACGAGGCTCGGGTGCAGGCTGTTCGAGACTACTACGCCTTGCGTGGTATCAAGAAGACCAAGCCGGCGTGCCGCGATAAGTTCCTGAGTAAGGAGCAGTACATGAAGGTAATTCTTAAGGCCTTCTACTTAAGTTCCTTCATTTAGTAATTCTTAGCCGTAGCGCTCAAGTTTCTATTTGCTAACTTAGGTGCCTCCGAGATGGTGTGCGGATCGGATGGATTGTTGGGAGGTGTTGGTCAATGAGTGGTGCTCAAAGGAATGGCTAGCCCTCCACAACGAGGCCAAGGACAAACGTGCCCAAATGGAAGGTGTGCCACACCATCAAGGCAGCTCCAACTTATATCAGTTCGGGCGGAACTGGGTATGTGGTTTGCTTCATGATTCATGCAATTCATTCATCATGCTAGCTTGAGCCCTTTAATTACTAATTTACATTGTTTCTCTCTTTCAGGCACGCCACAATAAGGTGGATAAGGTGCCAGAGGTGTACGACCTGTATGCCATGGCCCACACTGCCTCTTTCAAGAAAGTCAAGGCTTTCTCTTAGTCTGACCTCGATGATGCAAACAACTTCACCAACATCTCCTCCCACAACAAGCTTGTGAGATATAGAGATGAGGGGAAGGCGAGGAAAGGGGAGGACTTTAACCCGAGCCAGGGTCCCATTGATCCAGAGCTGGTGATGATATCTGGTGGCGGGAGGTCCCATGGCTCCATAGCCATTGGAGATGGACTTATCTGTTGTCCTAGCACTCTCCCGGAGATCAAGGCGCGCCAGTCGAGCTCCGCTCCTGAGATAAGGCCTCGCGAACGGCCAGTGCAACTCGCCATCAAGGTTAGTGATACGTACTCAGCTATCTTTCTCCATTACATTGTCTGCGCTTCCATCAATGATTACAAATGGTCATGTGAGTGGTGTTGCAGGCTGCTATACAGAGTGAGAGAGATAGAACGGAGAAACTTCTGGCGGAGGCGGCGGAGAGGCAGCGGGAGTTGGAGGAGAGGACGACAAAGATGATGGAGGAGGAGAGGGCACGGAATGACATGCAGGCAAGGGCCATGTACGAGCTCCTTGTGGTAAGTTTCTTCTGCAGATTAGCCAAAACATTCATGTAGTGTTTGTCTCATTACTAACTAGTATGACTGAGTCGTCAAAACCAAATGTGCAGTCTGTGTGCGAGAAGACCGGTCAGACCGCTCCGCCGATGCCAGTGATTGCTCCTGGGACCACGGTGAGTTTAATTTGAATGGACATTACTTGCTAGTCTTAACATTTGAGTGTCATAATGCTAACGAGACATTGGAAATGATCTTTGGTGCAACTTAACTCCAGAAACGCATCGCACGATCCTTCTCCAGCTACCGGCACTAGCCAGCCCGCTCCTACACCTCCCTGATCACGGTAAGTTTCTCTAGTGTTTTGCTTAACAAATGCATAAAGACCTAGACTTAGCTTTATTTCCTCCAATATGCTTACCATAATGACCTAGAGTTAGCTTCTTTTCCTCCAAAATGACTTGATAAGCTTACTGACCTCATAAACCATCCATTTTACCTAAGTTAGCTCTAAAACGATATGTACTTAGCTAACTTATGTCAAAAATTGCATAATTAGCTCATAAACGACCCATTTCACCTAGGTTAACTCATAAACAACCCATTTCACCTAGGTTAACTCATAAACGACCCATTTCACCTAGGTTAGCTCATAAACAACCCATTTCACCTAGGTTAGCTCATAAACGACCTATTTCACCTAGGTTAGCTCATAAACGACCCATTTCACCTAGGTTAGCTCATAAACGATCCATTTCACCTAGGTTAGCTCATAAACGATCCATTTCACCTAACTTAGCTCCAAAAGATCCATTTCACCTAGGTTAGCTCATAAACGACCCATTTCACCTAGGTTAGCTCATAAACGACCCATTTCACCTAGGTTAGCTCATAAACGACCCATTTCACCTAGGTTAGCTCATAAACGACCTATTTCACCTAGGTTAGCTCATAAACGACCCATTTCACCTAGGTTTGCTCATAAACGATCCATTTCACCTAGGTTTGCTCATAAACGATCCATTTCACCTAACTTAGCTCATAAACGATCCATTTCACCTAAGATAGCTCATAAACGATCCATTTCACCTAGGTTAGCTAATAAACGATCCATTTCACCTAAGTTAGCTCATAAACGATCCATTTCAACTAATTTAGCTCATAAATGATCCAGTTCACCTAAGTTAGCTAATAAATGGCATATACTTCTTCTTCTAGTCTTCTTCTTCTTCTATTCTTTTTCTTCTAGTCTAATTCTTCTTCTAGTCTTCTTTTTCTAACTTTCTTATTTGTCATTTTGCAGGTTTCATTCACTTCACGGAAGCCAGCTTCCTATGATGGATTGCTTGTTTTTTCCTTTGATGCACTTCTTGTATTCTGCTCGCTTGCTATGATGAAACTAGATTGCTATGATGAAACTTTGCATATTGCAATATGTATGGATCGATGGAACTATGTGCAACCTACTATGTATGTATGGATGGATATATATGTGCTGGATATTTATTATGTTGGATATATATGTGCTGGATATTTATTGTGAAAGAGTCCTGTGATATATTTGCTGTGATAATTGTTGGATATAAGAAAAACAGAATAAAAAAGAGGCAGTGCAGGCTCTTTGCCGTCCTCCGTGGACGGCAAAGACACCTTTGCCATCGATGGCAGACGGCAAAGGGGGCACGTGGCGCCCACCTGTGCTTCCTGAGAGATGGGCCATTTGGCAAATTTGCCCACCGTGGCGGACGACAAAGCTAAGCTGATGGCAAAGACTTTGCCTTTGCCGTCCGCCGTGGCAGACGGCAAAAAACAGCGGGCGCTGACGCATTGCTGACGTCAACTGGCGGACGGCAAAGAGGCGCTCAAATTTTCCGTCCGCTGGCGGACGGCAAAGGCCGCCGTTAGCCGCCTAATGGACTAACGCTGGCGGACGTCCAGTATTTTTGCCGTCCCTCCTCTTTGCCGTCCGCCGCTGTAGGCAAAGGACTCTTTGCCATCCGCCATAAAAAGTAGACGGCAAAGGACCTGTTTACCGTAGCCTACTTTGCCGGAGCCTTTTGCCGTCCGCGGCTGACGGCAAAGGCCTTTGCCGTCCGCCATGGCAGACGGCAAAATAGCTGATTCCTGTAGTGCCAGTGCAAATAAACGCCGCAGCAAAACAAGTCCAGCATTGAAACCACTTCACAAGAGCTCAAGAAACAATATCTTGGGTATCCACCATGCTGGCAAGACGCTTAGCAAGCTTATTAGCTTTCTCTTGTTTGGTGCTTAAATCCTCCAGCGCTTGCTGTTGCATCAGAAAGTATGCATCTGAATTCTGCAGGCACTTCCTCAGTCCTTGGGCTTCCTGTCGCAGCACATCTGATCGATGTCTTTCAACTTGAAGTTGAGACTCAAGAAGTTGAGTTGATTCAGGCAGCGAGTTCGAAGAGCTGGTGCCAACAGTAGTGGCTAGTAACTCGAACACTACATCAAGACAGGACTTTGGGGTTGTCTCGCTGTCTCCAAGATAGTTTTTATCAGCTTTCTTGGAGACCAACATGGATGTCTAACCTTATCTACATTACTTCCTTTACCATTGCATAACAGGGTAATCTTCTCCAATCTTTTGTCCGCATTCTAAAAGAGAAACAAGCAGACACATCACAGGTTTACCGTGTTGTATATGAAACTCATTTTGGTAAACCAGTTCAGTAGTAAGGTGGACAGGATAACATCATGAAACAAACATATATCTATGTAGTATGGTCTATATCATTCTAGTTTATGTTGCCAAATCAAGATAGGGACAGTTTAAATCATATCTGTTTAAGACAAAGTAGCATAGACAGAATATAAGTGTGGGAAACTACACAACACTAACAACACTTGTAATGTGCATGGCATGATAACATAACTGTTTATTCAATTGAAACTGAAATCAACATAGAGCAAGTTACAACAGCAAACACGTTAAAGAAACAGGTTTAAAACATACCTGTTGCGCCATTGGAGTTTCAATTGCATCCTTCAAATTTGAAATTAGTTGGTATGAGTAAATACAGTGATGTAAGAGCAAAGTAGTATGAACCATAGCTACAGAACCTGACCTGAGAACAAATATTCTTCTGCTTTAAGCGTTGACTTGGGGTTCGGAGTGGTGGTCCTCGTGCTTTGGGCACAGAAGTTGCCTTACTAACTACTCGTGTTTGGGTGCTCTGTGGTGGAGACGGTGCTGTGTCAACTGGAACTGGGTTACTATCTGCTGGGGTTGGGGTTAGAAGGGGTGTAGCTGGTTCTCTGTCCAACAAGGTAGGGGTACAATCTGCGTGAGTCTGTGTTATGTGTGGTGGGCTTAGTTCTTGGGCAAGTACAACCGTGGTTCTATCTACATCGATGGGTAGCACGATCTTTTCTGAAGACCGTGTTTTTACTCCCATAGATACTGCCATCACCCCCTCCAATTCAAATGGTTGATAAATAAGAAAAGTAATTGAATGTACATACATTGTAAGATAGACAGGTGCAATGGATAGTAGGGAAGAAAATAGGGCATGAAATAATTCACATTTATGTTGTCTAACCAAACATGATAGCATGACATAATTTCACATATATGATGGCTAATTAAACAGGATAGCATGACACAATTTCACATATATGATGGCTAACTAAACGGGATAGAATGACATACTTCAAAATATGATGACTATGTAAACATGATGACATGATATAACTATACGATGTGTCTATTAAAGTGGTTGGCATGCCATAATTCACAAACATGCCGTCGATGGAAACATGATGGCATGATATAATTCACGGATAGAATGACATAATTCAAAATATGATGACTATGTAAACAGGATGAGATGATATAACTATATTATGTCTTTAGAAAATGGGCTGGCATGCCATAATTTAGATACATGTTGTCTATGTAAACATCATGACATGATATAATTCAAATATATGATTTATATACTAAGCAAGTGAGCAGAGGGCAATCGCATATATGATGTGTCAACTAAGCAGATGACATTCAATATTGTGTATATGATGTGAAAACTAAGCATTACAAGACAACATATGCATGATATGAGTAATATAATCCTGCCAAGTTTGAGTATACACCTCAGGGCGAAAATAGGACTGGTCATCTGCCTCTGAATCCTCCTCCGAGGAGCTATCTGTAACCAGCAAGATATCTGCTTCAGCAGGTAGCATTGTTTGCTCTGGAGACCTTGTTTTCACTCCAGATTTTTGCATCACCAATTCAAATGGCTGATGCACAAGAAGAGCTGTTGAATATACAAACATTGTCGACAAATGGAATGAGTAATACAAAAAACGGATGGCATGATATAATTCACATATATGACGCTTGTCTAAACAGCATGGCATTGCATAGTTCGCATACATAATGCCTTGCAACAAGATAGCATTGCATAATTCACATATATAATGTCTTGCAACAAGATGGAATTGCAAAATTCACATATATGGTAATTAGACACTAAACAGGTGGCATTCACACAAAGCATGTCTAAACTAAGCAAATTACATGCCAATGCAGGACACCATATGCACGATATGAGCAATATAACCCTGCCAAGTTAGAGCATGCACCTCGGGGGGAAATATGACTGGTCAGCTGTCTCTGAACCCTCCTCTAAGGAGCTATCCGTAACCAGGAAGACATGCGCTTCGTCTGATAGCAT
Source organism: Aegilops tauschii subsp. strangulata (assembly GCF_002575655.3). Classification (NCBI taxonomy): domain Eukaryota; kingdom Viridiplantae; phylum Streptophyta; class Magnoliopsida; order Poales; family Poaceae; genus Aegilops; species Aegilops tauschii. The sequence continues at coordinate 183,190,429 of NC_053040.3, forward strand.
TGTATGCTCTGAAGACCTTGTTTTCACTCCAGATTTTTCCATGACCGTGTCGAATGGCTGATGCACAGGTAGAGTAATTGAATGTACCAAAATCGTTGACAAATTTAATACGCGATAAAAAAGGATGGCATGATATAATTCACATATAAGATGACTGGCTAACCAGGATGGCATTGCAAAATTCACATATATGATGCCTGGCTAAACAAGATGGCATTGCATGATTCACATATATGATATAGAAACTAAACAGATGGCATTCACACAATGCATGTCTAAACTAAGCATATGACATATTTTATGTATAAAGTAAGCAATGCAAGGCACCATATGCATGATATGACCAACATCAGCATGCCAAGTTAGAGCAAAAGACCTCAGGGGGTAAATAGGAGTGGTCTTCTACCTCTGAACCCCCCTCTGAACAGTTATCTTCCTCTTGATTACAGTATGGAATGGGGAGAGGGGGGTTGCTTTTGCGCCCACCATGGAGCGACGTTTGCATGAAATTTTATTGCCACACAAGGCTTGTCTCTTTTGCTCTACATGTTTAGTACCATTGTGTACAATAACTAACATGCATAGGAATAAAACATAGTGAGATTATGTAAGGAGTGCATGCACAAATCCAGAGTGATGGTAGCAAACTGTGGATAAACCCAAAACCAATGATAGTAGGCAGATAATAGCTTCAGTTAAAAAATACAGATAATGGCTCCTTTAATGTTTGTTTCCACCCAACATGAAACTCATAGTAGACACCCGAGATTAACCAGATAGTAGACAGATAGTATTGATTGCTGCTCCAATATGTACACCACAACCATTTAAAAACTCAAGTTTGAGCATTGGTTTGGACCTGACTCGGAGTCTAATCGGTGAACAGGACGATAAATTAGCATGTCATCATATTCAACGATGCATAACGTAAGCAGACACGAAAGAGTGCGACCTCTCTTGCGGACCCATGTAGTCCTCAAGGTCATCTGCTCAGTTGATGATGGTAATGCAGTTGTCGTGGCCGGCGGTGGCGGGGAAGAAGATCTGAGGCGGCGAAAGACAGTCTGGAGGGCGGATCCCTACTGTGGTGAACCCTTCCATCATTGGAGCAGCTGAGCTAGGGTGGACCACATCGCAGCAGGAGTGGGACAAACCACACAAGGTTTTCTTTGACACATATCTATAACAGAAGTAATTCTGTAAGGGATTGTTTGAATTGGAGGATTCTAACAATGCAGGGATAGGAAATACACAGGAATAGGATAGGAATGCATGTGCAAAAACACAAGATTCCTGCCAATCTGGGTGTTTGGTTCACAAGAACTGGAAGATCACAAGATGCAAAGAAGCATGGTGAGATTAAGTCAAACGACAAGAAAATGTACGGTTATAATGCTATTATGTTACTATCTCTTAGTCTTGTGCTTCATGAATAGGAATTTGAAAAGGAGGACACGTGGATATTAAAATTCCTACGGTTTTTCTTTCAAGGAGACACTAAAGGAACAAATCCTACAGTTTTCATTTGCTCCATTCCTTTGAACCAAATGCATGAATAGTAGTACCATAGGAAACTTTCCAATTCCTATGTTTTTCCTTCACGTTTCCTTTCAAGCACCGGCGATTCTAGTAGGCAGGCTTGAACAGGGAAAAGCCTACAGTCAAAAAATGTTTTTGTGCTACTTCTACTACGTTGGACCCAGGCCACTGCCCTACTAGCTCAACTCCCAGGCCCATCTACAAATGCACAGCTCAAACGCGCAAAAATAAATAATGATGGCATTCAAGAGAGTCCATCACGGATAGCTAAGTTGCCTGGTACCTTACTGCTTGTCATATAGTAGGAGAAACTAATCATATTTCACGTTACCACGTGTGCTTAATGGACAATATATATAACATGTAGAGTAAAAAAGCGATGCGACAAGTGTACAACCTCTTTGGCGAAGCCATGTCGATCTCAGCATGATTGGGTTAGTCGGTGAGGATGCTCCGGCTGATGTGGCTGTCGGAGGAGGGGAAGAAGATCTTAGGCATCCGAAGATGGAGCTGAGGGTACTGCTCCGCTATGATGGAGGGTTTCATTGTTGGAGCAGCTCCGGTGAGTTGTACGACGACGAGGCTGAAGCAGGACAAGAGAGACAACATTAACCTGAGTGCAATTCTAATAGCATCTCCGATAGATGATGTAAAATACATAACCACAAAGTGCTAGATGTAAAATATATCAGCCGCTCATCTCTAATCTTAACTATCGAAACTGAATTGAACTGTCGAAACTGAATTTTACTGCCGAAACTGAATTTTGCTGTCAAAACTGAATTTTACTGTCGAAACTGAACGCACTAGTAGCAGAAAAGCAGTAGCAGCAGCAGCGCTCGGAGCAGCAGTGCGTGCGAGAGCCGGGGTAGCTGGTCATGTAGCAACACCTCGGGTAGCAGCTACAGGGGCTCGAGCGAGAGCAGGATCTGCTGCTTGTGCATCAGCAGCACGAGCAAGAGTAGAGCAGCAGCGCAAGCAACAGCAAGAGCGAGAGCAGCAGCGCGAGAAAGAGCAAGAGCAGACTAGGCAGGGGATTGAGAGCAAGAGCAGAGCAGCAGCGCGAGCGAGAGCCAAAGAATCAGCAGCTCCTACTGATGTGGACATCACCTCTGAGGGAGCGATGCCGTGGAGGAAGTGGCCGGCGACGCCATCGTAGATGGAGCCGCGCCATGTCGGCTCGGGACCGAGCGCCGGCAGCACCGTGAGATCGAATCAAGAAGAAAATGCAGTGATTTGTGTAGAACCTCTTTGGCGGCGCTGATTAGGCCTCAGCTTCATCCGAGGAATCGGTGATGATGCTGCTCTTCCGGCGGTGCAGGTGAAGACGGCGGTGTGGGAATGGAGGTGGCGCGAAAGATGAGGGAAACGTCGAGGCAGCTCCTTGGAGGTGGAGGATGGGGTGGCTGAACCGGCGGGATGACGAGATCGATGACGGATCCTCATCCGGTGCGGTGGATGAGGGATGTCAAGGTGTTGCTATGGACGACGTCGTCGGGGAAGAGGCTCCAGCTGGGTGGCGGGCGGGGGAGGGTGTGGGGCTTCGCGGGTTTCTGCGGCCTCGGTGTACGAATGGAGGGCGGAGGGGATGGGAGGGGGAACCATGGCTTAGGGACGCGCTTATCCGAAATGTGGGGTAAGTTATGAAAGTACCCCCACCGATTTGAGCTAGGCAGTTCTTTCAGTTCAATGGTATCATGTGAATTTCGCGTGTCGGGATTTCGCAGGAGGTGGGAGTTTCCGCGCGCATTGTAATTTTGGGATAGCAAGGTGCGGGTTGAGATGGAGGGAGTTTTCGGAGCACAACGAGACAAAGAGATATCTTAAAATTTGGGGGTAACAAGGCGCGGGTTGAAGATGCCGGAGTTTCGCAGCACGATAAACAGAGATGCTAGCTTGAAATTTCGCCATAATAAGGCGCGGCTTGAAATTTTGGGAGAACAAGCTTAACATGTACAAAAAAGAAGACAATTCGCACCCCACTAGAGAGAGCCATGTCCCGTTTTGCTATATTACTAGAAATGCATTCAAATACAACAACAAAAAACTAAAAAAATTAGGACAACAAGCTTAACGTGTACAATACCAAATCAATTTGCACTTCCCTCAACAATAAAAAAACAATTCGTGTTGTCTAGCATATGGACTAAATTTGAGTAAATTTTCCCTGTTTGAATGGGATTGTACTCGGGTTAGTTATACAACCATCTAAATATTATCTTCACAACACATGACATGAATATAGGAGTAGTAAATTCCCATATAACTATGAACTACATGTACATACGATCTCAAATTCAAATATATGTATCCATTTTATGTTGAATTCAAATCATAGTACATGTATGCTCTAGCTAGATGTTCGGAATCTAAACCATGTATGATACTACGTATAATGTGTTTAACATGCACAACACACACCCACCCACCCCTCCCCCCCACACACCATTTAGACTAGTAAGGTACACGTGCATTGGACGCGTGAGATTTGGCAACCAAATTATGAATAAATACCACATTATAGCATGTAAGCTTTGAGTCATATATGCATGATGTAGATGTTCGTTTAATTCTTATAGTTCATCTCATTCAAAATCAATTAGTTTTTATAAAAATCTAATGTATTTTAAGATTCATGGAATTGTGCGTTGTAAAGCATAAAGTAAAAACAAACAATGGCAATTCAATTAGAAAAAAAACTAGGCAATTATGAAACAGAAGATTCTAGAACAAAGGAGAAGTGCTTGTGTTTTGTGGTTTGTGCATTGTGCTTAAGTTCAACCATGGATTCTTCTATATTGTACATGTTGCAAAATCTGGTGGAATGTAGATGATATCCAACGGCCAATAGTGCTCGGATTTGCCATCTTTGCACCGTCAGATTGGCTTCATCCAACGACCATCTTTCAAAGTTATTCACACACTATATAGGGGTATAGATATGTGATGCGAAAGCCACCCATCATCTCCAATTTGAATAGTGTGTCCATGCATGGATGCAATGTGGCCAAACGATGCCTGCCATCGGTATCTCAAATTCAAATCAGTCCGACCTTGTTCAATGTGTGTACAATATAGCATGCTCATTTCCAAACCACACCACACATATCTCAGTTATATTCATGCATGCATGGGTTTCAAACATCATGATCTCTTATTCAAATATTTGAATTCAACTTTACATTGATTATGACCTCACCTAGTCTTTTATACCCACACAGTCGTCTTCTCTTTATAATTGTACTGCTAAATTCCTCTCGTGCATGCATGCACACACACTACCACTCGGCATTATCCATCACACACATGCAATCTTTTTCTTCAGGTCGGTCTCCCATTGTCGGTGTCAAAACCGACCGATCTCGGGTAGGGGGTCCCGAACTGTGCGTCTGAGGATCAAAGGTAATAGGAGACAAAGGGGACACGATGTTTACCTAGGTTCGGGCCCTCTTAATGGAGGTAAAACCCTACTTCCTGCTTGATTGTCTTTGATGAGTATAGAGGTTACAAGAGTTGATCTACCTTGAGATCATAATGGCTAAACCCTAGCTGTCTAGCCTATGTGAATTCTGATCCCCTCCACGGATTATACCCTCCGGTTTATACACACACTAGAGGGGTCTAGGGTTACACATAATCGGTTTGTGAAGGAAGGAAATTACATATCCGGACACCAAACTTGCCGTCCACGCACAGGAGAGTCCTACCCGGACACGGGGGAAGGCCTTCCGCCTTGAATCTTCACGGCCCATCAGTCCGGCCCATATAAAATAGCCCGACAACGATGTGATGGCTAAAAGTTTCCCCAATCCTAATAAAGAGGAGAGGGTGTGCTTCGTTCCATTCCTTCTGCGGGGCTTAGAATTTCCAATCCATCCCTTTCTCAGGGGTTTATTGGAATTTTACGGCATCCAGCCGCACAACCTCACCCCAGGTTCGATTCTGCACATCTCAGGTTTTGTTGCTCTCTGTAAACTGTTTTTGGGCATCGAGGCCCATTTCAAAGTATGGAGAAAGTTGTTTTGCCTCGTCCCCCGCCATCGAGGAGGCTCTATATTTGAAGTGGGCGGCGCCGAAGTGTGGCGTATAGCCGGATCCGGATATCATGTTGGCACTCCCAAAGAGATATATCCACAATGGTCTTCGGAGTGGTTTTATATGGATGACGTCCCACTGCCGAACCCAGTTCGACGCGGCCTTCCTGAGTTTTCCAGTGCCCCCTTAAAGAAGCGCCTCAACTGGCGTCCCCGAAGTCCCAAGGAGGAGGATAGTGCGGAAATAAAAAGGTTGGTCAGCAAGGTCAGATTATAGCCCACACCGGGCTCTCGATAATCGAGGTCATGACCATTGCCATAAAAAGATGTGTCCAGCCTCTCCAGTCCAGAGTAACTCCTTTATGGTGCTACAACAGAGAAGACGACGCATCCCGCTACATACGCAAGGGTCCGGATACCCCTGCTGAACTGGCCACAATCTTGGCCGATCTGTATAAGTGTGAAAAAGAAGACTTCCTCCACTTAAATTGTCGGGAAGTCTATTCCATGTACAACCCCATTGAATGGGTAAGATTTCGATCACCTGTGTTGCTTTGTTGTTGCCACAGTATGCTAATCAAGTTGTTCTTTTGTTGCTATAAAATAGTTATGGAGGAAGATGATCAAGGACGTTCACTGCCCCGCCCCACAACCAGAGGATCACAACCACCTCGAAGACCCTGGCTTCTGCGAGGATCCAGATATATACATAGAGTTTGATGACGGGGTATTTTATCAGGCGAGCCTTGATGGCTCGGAAGTGGCTATCACAACCGACTACCCCAGCCCCTATCCCTTCTCCATCGTAAGTATTCTTTGAGCCTTAAATAAGTCTCTATTTGCATCTTTATCCATTGTACTAAACCATACTTTACAGCACCAGCGCTCAGCGGGCCGCACCCCCTCGAGGGCGGCTCCTACGCAGGGCAATCATTCAAAATGAAAGGAGACCGGGAGTGCCGTAGAAACTTCTCATCCTTAAAAAAGGTATGTCCATATAATACTTGCCTGGGTACGAGTTCGGATTATTAACGTTCCCCTCTACCTTTGATTCAGGAGGAGTATGCGGCAGACAGTGGGAAAACGCCCTGCTAGCTGAATGTCGGCCAATCCGGCGCCGGTCTCGTCAAATAGGACGAGTGCTGAAGCAATGACAGTTCCGCCGCCTCATGACGATTCAGATGACGTATCTGTCATGAATTCCGAGGTGGAGAGCGTAATGAATCACCGTAGACTGAGAGAGGCCATGCGTGCTCCAACCTTTTCTGAGCAGGAATTTACCGCACTCAGCTCGGTGGATGCATATATCCGCGCCGCTCGAGACGGACTTGCCGGAGTTACTCAACTGTTCTCAAAGGATATACAGGTAAGTATTCGTGCAATTTTGATAGACATATGCCAGTAGCCCCCGAGACTTGAAGTGGTGAAGCTAACCGATTGAAGGATCGATGTGACCTTTAGGTTCTCAAGGAGAAGAACGTTGCGTATCCCAGGAGCTGAAAACAAATCAAACGCAGAGAAATGCCGTCACCGCCGAACTCGCAGAAATGAAAAAGGCCGCAGTGATTACTTCCGAGAAGAAGAAACATGAGGAGAAAAAAGACAAACAATCCGAAGAGATAGTGAGCTTAAAGGCCCAGCTATCGGCCGCTCAAAAAGAGAATGAGAAGTTGAAGGGCGGCATGTTCGGTATGTCTTTTAAAACCATCAGAGAGACTCATGCTTGGTCCATGATTCGTAATGTCATAATTCTGTTACTGCAGGTCTACTAACTGGTCGGTCGGAAAAAGAAGTGTCCGAATTTCAAGGTGATGTGCTGAAGGAGTTGTCCATGGTGCATGAGCGGGCCTGGAAGGCCATGAAGAGTATGGCCAAGGCGTTATGGCCATCCGATACCCCTCCAGAAAGTATGGAGGGTTTGGCAAACCTGTTCAAAGGTGCCCGACGTCGCTTTGAGCTATGGAAGACGTCCGCCTGCCGTGAAGGTGCACGAAAAGCCTGGGCAATGGTGAAAACACGCTTTACCAAGCTAGATCTGAATCATATGGCCCGAGTGGGGCCACATGGACCGGACGGGAAAGAAATCCCGTTGAACTTGGTGTATGACCAAGTAATGATAGCGGCGAAATATTCGCAAGAAGATTGTAGGCTAGACAGTCTTATAGATGGGATAGAAAAGGAATAGGTATTTGATTCAATGTATTAATGTACTATATGGTCATCCTGTATCTTCAACCGAACATGAAAAGATTGTCATCGCGGGCTTTCGTCTTTGACCTTCAAACGAAAATGGTGGAGTGTTTCCGGATATTTAGTTCGGGAGGTATGTTATATTATAGATGTAAGAAACATCTTCCAAGGAGAATAGTTTCGTTAAGGGTTCCTTTCCTTGGGTTGGCATGCTTGAATTATGCGTGCCTGGGCCTTGGTCCGTATGACGGGAAAACTGTCCCGCAGTGTTAGAAGGGTGACAAGAATGTAACAATCTGTCATTTGATTGCCGACCAATTATTCTCTTAAGAACGCTAGCTTTCGGCTTCACCCGTCTGAGGTACATGTCCGGATGACCCAGCTGTAACAATCGCAGAGGTGCTCCCTTTACGCCCTAGCCGAACAATCGGGAATGTAGGGCATAAACACAGGAGCGAGGCAACCCAGCCTGGCAAAAACTTAAGTCATAGAGGTGCATATAATGGCAAAAAAAGTGTATATAAACAAACGACATATAAATTGTGAGCTCTAGGCTCTGAATAATAATAAGCTTCGGTTGAAGGAAGCCCCCAGTCATGGTGGGGTGTATACATTTTAAGATGTGTACCCCTAAAGAGTTCTGCTTATCCGGCAATTACCACTGGTGGATATTCAATATAAAGCCTACCCGAGTAGGTCAAACAGCGGGACACATCCTGGGAAACGTATAAAAACGTGAAAACCAAAAAATGTAGAAGAGAGAAAAGAAAAGGGACATACAAGAAACATGGCCGAACTTATGCGTAGAATCTTCGAAGCCGGGTGGCATTCCATGGATTCGGCTCTAGGCGATTATCCGATGCATTGCGAAGGCGATAGGCTCCTCCCGTGAGAACTTCATCTATAATGAAGGGCCCCTCAAATTTTGGTTTGAGCTTGTCCTTTTTCTTCTCTGGGAGGCGTAAAACGAGTTCGCCGACATTATAAGTCTTGGCCCGCACTTTTCTGCTTTGGTATCTTCGAGCCTGTTGTTGACAAAATGCGGAACAGGCTCGTGCAATATCCCGCTCCTCCTCCAGGCCGTCTAGGTCGTCCTACCAATCGAGCTCGGCTTCTCTCTCTTCATACATGCGCACTCGAGGTGAGTCATGAATAATGTCGCAGGGCAAGATGCCCTCTGTGCCGTACACCATGAAAAAGGTGTGTATCCGGTCGTGCGATTAGGCGTAGTCCGCAGTCCCCAGAGTACGGAATCGAGTTCCTCAACCCAGTGTTTATTTGACTCCCGTAGGGATCGCACTAGTATGGGTTTGATGCCGCTCATTATCAGGCCATTAGCCCGTTCGACCTGACCGTTTGTTTGAGGGTGGTATACGGAGGCATAATCGAGCTTAATGCCCAAGTTAGCACACCAATTTTTCACCTCATCAGCTATGAAATTGGAGTCATTGTCAGTGATGATGCTGTGCGGCACACCATAACGGTGTACTACGCCAGATATAAAATCAATCACTGGCCCCGCTTCGGCCGTTTTGACTGGTTTGGCCTCTGTCCACTTAGTGAATTTATCCACCATAACCAGCAAATATTTCTTCTTGTGGCTTCCCCCTTTAAGGGGTCCGACCATGTCTAGCCCCCAGACCGCAAAAGGCCAAGTGATGGGGATTGTTCTTAAAGCAGTGGGCGGCATGTGACTTTGATTGGCGAAAAGCTGACATCCCACACAGCGTTGCACCAGGGCCTGTGCGTCTGCTCGGGCCGTTGGCCAAAATAAACCTATATGGAAGGCCTTGCTTACAAGGGCCTGAGCTGCGGCGTGATGGCCGCCTAAGTCAGCATGAATTTCAGCCAAGAGCTGCCGCCCCTCCTCTTTGGAGATGCATCTTTGAAGGACTCCAGTAGTACTTTTCTTGTAGAGTTCACCTTCGTGAACTTTATATGCTTTAGAACACCGGACTATGCGGCGGGCCTCATTCTGGTCATCAGGTAGTTCCTGCCTATTAAGGCAGGCCAGGAAGGGTTCGGTCCATGGAGCAATGACGGCCATGATTACATGGGCGGAAGGTGTCATTTCGGTGCCCAAGCCCCCGACGAAATCAGAATTGTCTTCGGTAGCTGGGGATATGATCGGCTCTGGACTAGTATTTCCGCTCTCGTCCTGCCATACCACGGATGGCTTGAAGAGCCTTTCCACAAAGGTGTTAAGTGGGACGGGCTCGCGTTTAGTGCCCATTCGAGCAAGGATGTCCGCTGCCTGATTACTGTCTCGAGCAACCTAATGGAACTCGAGCCCCTCAAACCGAGCTGATATTTTGAGTAGGGTGTTTCGGTATGCCGCCATTTTTGGGTCTTTTGCATCGAATTCTCCATTTATTTGGGATATTGCGAGGTTCGAATCCCCATGCACCTCTAGGCGTTGTATGCCCATAGAGACAGCCATTAGGAGACCATGTAGGAGTGCCTCGTATTCGACCGCATTGTTGGAGTCTATACACATGATTTGACACGTAGCGGACTATGTCCCCCGTAAGGGATGTTAAGATGACGCCAGCCCCCAGTCTGGCTAACATTTTGGAGCCGTCGAAGTACATGATCCAGTTGGAGTATGTGCTGTACTCTTTAGGGACTTCGGCTTCCGTCCACTCGGCGACAAAGTCGGCCAACACCTGAGATTTGATAGCTCGGCGTGGCTTGTATGTTATTTCAAATGGTAAGAGCTCGATGGCCCATTTGGCTATGCGGCCGGTGGCATCCCGATTATTTATGATGTCATTGAGTGGTACTTCGGATGCCAACGTGATCGAACACTCTTGAAAGTAGTGCCGCAGCTTCCGGGATGCCATGAAGACCGCATACGCTATCTTTTGATAGTGCGGGTATCGAGATTTGCATGGTGTAAGGACCGCCCATACATAGTACACTGGTTTCTGGATTGGGAATTTGTGTCCCTCTTCCTCTCGTTCGACGACGAGTACGGCGCTCACCACCTGGTGAGTCACAGATATGTAAAGCAACATAGGCTCGCCAACACTTGGTGCGGCTAGGATTGGGTTGCCTGCTAACAAGGTCTTTATTTCTTCCAATTCAGCTGTAGCCGCATCTGTCCATTCGAAGTGGTCGGTGCGTCGGAGCAGTCGATAAAGTGGCAGTGCTTTTTCTCCCAATCTGGAGATAAAGCGGCTCAAGGCTGCCACGCACGCAGCTAGTTTTTGGACCTGCTTTAAGTCTGTTGGTGTTGCCAATTGTGACAGGGCTCGTATTTTGGCTGGGTTCGCTTCGATTCCTCTATTGGAAACAATGAACCTGAGTAGTTTCTCGGCTGGAATGCCGAAGATACATTTTTCCGGATTGAGCCGTATGTCATACGTTCGGAGGTTGTCGAATGTGAGGCATAGATCGTCCACCGATGATTCGACATGTTTGGTCTTGATGACTACGTCATCCACATATGCCTCCACTGTCTTGCCAATTTGTTTTCCCAGACATGTTTGAATCATGCGTTGGTAAGTGGCGCCAGCGTTTTTGAGCCCGAAAGGCATAGTGTTGAAGCAGAAAGGCCCGTATGGGGTGATAAATGTTGTTGCGGATTGGTCGGACTCCTTCATCTTGATCTGATGGTATCCGGAGTAGGCGTCGAGGAAACACAATGAGTCGTGTCCTGCAGTTGCGTCAATGATTTGGTCAATGCAGGGCAGCGGGAAGGGGTCCTTAGGGAAAGCCTTATTGAGGTCTTTGAAATCGACGCAGAGGCGCCAGGAGTTATCCTTCTTCGGCACCATGACCAGATTGGCTAGCCAGTCCGGGTGTTTGATTTCTCTAATGAACCCAGGCTCAAGTAGTTTGGCTAGCTCCTCGCCCATAGCTTGTCCTTTGGGCTTGGAAAAGCGCCGTAGGGTTTGCTTGACCGGTTTGAACCTCTTTATTATGTTGAGGCTATGTTTGGCCAGCCTTCGTGGGATTCCGGGCATGTCAGAAGGATGCCAGGCAAAGATGTCCCAATTTTCGCGTAGGAACGCTCGTAAGACGGCGGCGATCGTTGGGTCCAGCTGTGCTCCAATGGATGTTTTTTTATTGGGATCCGTCGGGTGCACTTGAAATTTGACTATTTCATCTGCTAGTTTGAAAGATGTGGATTTAGGCCTCTTGTCGAGGATTACATCGTCTTTGTCCACTGTGGAACGCAGTGTGGTTAACTCTATGGCCGCGAGGGCCTCAGATAGTGCCTCGAGGGCCAAGGATGCGATTTTGTTTTCGGCACAGAGTGCTATATCCGTATCACTTGTGATAGTGATTACGCCATTGGGCCCTGGCATTTTAAGCTTGATGTACCCTTAATGGGGTATGGCTTGGAAGCGTGCGAAGGCGTCCCACCCTAAAAGGGCGTGCTATCCGCTATAGAAAGGGGCCACGTGGAAGAGCAGCTCTTCGGATCTGTAGTTATCAGGCGTGCCGAATACTACATCGAGTTTGATTTTTCTCGAGCATCGCGCTTCGAGGCTTGGGATAATACCTCGAAAGGTGGTACCCCTTTGCTCGATGCGACTCTTGTCCATTTGCATTTTGTCGAGCGTATCCTCGCTGATGAGGTTAAGTCTGCTACCGCCGTCCATGAGCACTTTGGTGAGTCGAAAGTCGTCCACAATTGGGTTTAAGACCAAGGCGGCTGGTGCTCGGACTGATCGGGCCCTTGGTTCATCATCGTCAGCGAAAGTTATGGCCGTATCGCTCAAGGGTTCATTGCGGATACTTGGTTGACTTCGGCGAGGTCGCGGAGCGCCCATTTGCGTCGATTATTTGAAGAGAAGGTCTCAAAGACCGTAAAGACGTTGAAATCATCATCCTCTGAAGAATGCTTCTCTGGAGGAGTACTGGTGAGGATGGCCTCACCGCTCTTAGCCACTTGCTGGAGTACCCAGCATGCCCGAAGGCTATGCGTTGGTTCGGTGCTCGGCGTTGTGTGTATCTGACAGGACTTGTCGAGCAGTTCGTCAAGGACGGTTCTATATCCCGTGAAGGGTTTGTTTTTCTTGTCAATGGGCTTGTGGTCGGATGTTTCGTAAGGGTGCATCCGTTTTGCCCATACGGTGGTTTGCTTAAAGGCAGGGGGTTCCCACCGGGCTGTCTGGGCTTTTCATGCGCTTTCCATCGCGCAGTACTTCTGTACTATATGTGCCAAATCCATGAAGTGCTATATGCAGCGGTGTTTGAGGCATTAAGAATTCCCTCGTCCGTACAGTTACGGCAGAAAACTGAAACCGTGTCATCGTCGCAGCAATCTTTGACCTGGCCCAAAAGTGATGGACCATTTCCTGAGGTTGCTGTCGTACATACATTAGGTCACATATGTCTGGAGGGCCTGAATTACTTGGAGAATATTGATTGTGGTGGGTGGGCGGGTAAAGATCCGAACCCTGACCCACGATTGGATCCAGAGTTTAAAGAATCTTCGAGGCCACCTGTTCAGAATTAGGAAGGTCCCGGTGACTTCCGGGCTCAATGTCTCATCCTATGTTCGGAGGACATGAAATCTCTTCTCGAAGATGGGTATCCAGCTTGCTGGGCTCGGAAATCTGAACATAACTGGTGCTTAACTTAGGGGAAGAAGCGTTCTCGGCTCGTTCCTCAACAACGCTACCAGATGGGTGATCGGTGGGGACTTGATCTCCCTCAGATCGGGTTTAAGCCCAATCTGATCATAGTCTGTTGCGACCCCCAGGGCGGCGATGCGATCTAGCAGCTCGTTCAAGGACGAGACGTCTGCCGGATCCATCTTTTCAGAGCGTTCGAGGCTGATGTGTAGATGATGTTTGGCGATTGTGGGGGCCGCCGTTGGCTTAACGGCCAGACAAGCGCCCATAGTAAAACCGCTGAGCTGGAGGACCTGTCATGGAGTTAGGGCCCTTCCAGAAGTAATATCCTCATTGATGACAAGGCGAGCCATCGATCCTGCTGTCGACAACACAAAGGAACTCTCAATGAAAGAACCAATGTGGGTGTCAAAACCGGCCGATCTCGGGTAGGGGGTCCCGAACTGTGCGTATGAGGATCGAAGGTAACATGAGACAAAGGGGACACGATGTTTACCCAGGTTCGGGCCCTCTTAATGGAGGAAAAACCCTACTTCCTGCTTGATTGTCTTTGACGAGTATAGGGATTACGAGAGTTGATCTACCTCGAGATAGTAATGGCTAAACCCTAGCTGTCCAGCCTATGTGAATTCTGATCCCCTCCACGGACTAAACCCTCCGGTTTATATACACACCAGAGGGGTCTAGGGTTACACAGAATCGGTTTGTGAAGGAAGTAAATTACATATCCGGACACCAAACTTGTCGTCCACGCACAGGAGAGTCCTACCCGGACACGGGGGAAGGCCTTCCACCTTGAATCTTCACGGCCCATCAGTCCGGCCCATATAAAATAGCCCGGACACCCGAGGACCCCTTAGTCCAGGACTCCCTCACCTATGCATGCACACACACACACACACCTCACCCTCTTCATCACTTCGGGCATTCTTTATCTCTCACATGAATGTGCAACAATCAATGTTCCTCTATGTGTGTATATATAGCTAGGTCTTTTCCAGTTTTCCACACAAACTGATCGATCTATATATCTAGTCAGGTCTCACCCTCTTTCCCACGTACACATCAATCAATCTATACCTCTCTATATAGGACTACATAGCTAATACACCCACATTATCTATCCATCATCTCCCTCTCATCATCCATGCCTTCTGCTTCATCTCTCACACGCACGCACAGTGGCGACGACAGGGGCAGCATGGGACCTTCCCCCCTAACATCACTATATTTTTTTTTGAGAAACTTGACAGTAGGGTGAAAACCCCTACTGTTTTTTCATATATCTATATAAATGGGGTGTTTACATAGACATGTCAGCCAGTCATGGTACAAGGTGCACCTTGCACCTAGTGTGCAGCCAGGATGCTTTTAAACAGTGTAAGTTTTGGCTATACAATAGAGTTACAAAAAGTGACAAAGGCAGCTCTACGTGCTGCTTTTACCCTATGTTGAAGAAGTTCAAGGTCCTCTTTAGAGCGTGTCAGCCAGGTCCCCACACTAGGAGCCACCCCTCTGAAATGTTTGTTGTTTTGCTCTTTCCAAATGCTCCAAGCCGAGGTTAGGAATGTTTCAAAGAAGAAAGGGTTCGGCGAAGAGTCTCTTAAAGTTTGTAGAAAATCGAGGCGGCTGTCAAAGGGTGCCCAAACGATGTGGAGTTTAGCCCAGCAGCTTTGACTAAAGGGGCAAGTGAAGATCATATGGTCAACGGTCTCCTCGACGTGTTGGCCACAGAGGATGCAATCAAAGTTATCACCAATGTTATAATGCCTCCTTTTGAGCATATTGCGCGTGTTGAGTCTGTCAAGGAAGAGTAACCAGCCGAACACTTTGATTTTCATAGTACACCGCATTTCCACATATGTGTGAATGCAGGGTGCGCCTCCCCGTCCTTGAAGTAGTTGTTGTAATAGTCCTTTGGCTTGTAATACATCGATCCCCAAGAGTAATGCCATACATCGTGCAACGAGGTCGACGGGGATTCCAATGTGGAGGGGAGTGCACATCCTGGATTTCTTCAAGCGCTTGTGGCGAGACTGGTAGGTGAAAGGTTTCATGCAGATCCGTACTGGTCATTGCCTCAGCCACAGAAAGGTCCTGATGAATGGCAAAGGAAAATGCTCGAGGGTGGGATGTTTGGAGGACTTCCTCTTTCCAAAGGTCTTTCCAAAAGAGTGTCGTTTTACCGTCAACCACCTGAACGCACGTGATTCCACAGAAAATGGGGGTGAGTTTTAAGATGTCCTTCCACCAAAACGAGCCGACTGTGTCCACCGCATGAGGTATTTTGTCCATGTAATGGTTGTCCCAGATAAGATTCACCCAAGGAATATCCTGTTTGTTGAAGAATTTGTGCAGGAATTTTAGCAACAGGGCCTCATTATGAATCTTTAAGTTGATCACTCCTAGTCCCCCCTTTTTCTTCGGTCTGTAGACCAAATCCCATGCGGCCAAAGAGTTGCATTTGTCTCCTTGCTCTGTTTTCTTAGTCCAAAGGCACCTACGTCTGATTTTGTCAAGGATCTCAATAAGTTTGGGTGGAAACTTAAGCGTGCACATGGCGAACACAAGGAGCGACGTGACAGATGCATTTAGCCAAGAGAGTTTGCCTCCATACGACATCATCGCAATTGTGGACGTGAGTTGTCTCTCTAATCTGCAAACCAGAGGCATGAGTTCTTGAACCGAGGGTTTTGTCGTGCCTAGAGGGAGGCCGAGGTAGGTGAAGGGCATTGTTCCAATTGCACATCCAAAAACTCTGGCCAGATTGTCCGTAGCTTCCAAGCCCAGGTTGATAGGTATTAAAGTAGATTTGTGGAAGTTGATCTTGAGCCCAATGGAGGAGGCATAATCAGAAAGGATCTGCTTGATCAATGTGGCTTGCTGAATGCATGCGGGGAGGACTATGAGTGTGTCATCCGCATATTGAAGGACAGGGTAATCAGTTTGTCCTCTACAAGGGAAGGGGAGGTGGATTCTGCCTTGTCTGAACACCTCATTAACTGCAGCCTGGAGTAACTCAGCCGCGAGGACAAAGATGAGGGGGGAGAGCGGGTCGCCTTGCCGAACCCCACACTTACAAAGGAATTGACGGCCCGGCACTCCATTGAGAAGAACTGAAGATCGACTAGAAGAAAAAAAGGCAGTTGATCCATGCAATCCAACGATCGTTAAACCCCATATGCCGCATTATAGTGATCATGGGCTCGTGTGCAATGGTATCAAATGCTTTAGCGAAGTCTAGTTTAAGCAGAACAATCTCCCTGCCCGAAGTATGACATTGATGAATATATTGATAGGTCCACGCCAGACAATCTTGTATGGTCTGCCCTTTGAGAAATCCGTACTGATTACGGTGAACCAGTTGAAGGATAACACGTTGGAGACGGTTAGCTAGTAACTTCGTGATCAACTTCAGGCAGCAATTAAGAAGAGTAATCGGTCTGTAATCATTGACTGACTCAGGCGAGTTAACCTTGGGGATTAGTGTAATGAAACCATCGTTGATGCTAGTGATATCGAGAGTGCCTTCATAGAATTGTGAGCAAAGCGCATAGAAGTCATATTTGATAATGGGCCAGCAAGCTTTAAGAAAAGCTCCACTAAATCCATCAGGTCCGGGGGCGTGATCAGGAGGCATTTCTTTTACAAATCCATCAATTTCTTCCTCAGTGAACGGTTCAGTAAGATGATCGAGATTACACGCACGCGGAATGATCGTCGGCAAGTCAAATTTCATATCACATGAGGCCGTAGTACCTAACCTGGTTTTATAGGTGGAGTGAAGGAGGGCTTCTTTTCCAGGGTGATCCTCTATCAAACTACCATCTTCAATTCTGAACGTAGCAATGTTATTCTTACGAAACCTTTCAGTGGCAATGGCCTGGAAAAATTTGGTATTTCTCATCGCCAAACTTGATCCAACGGATGGTGCAGCGTTTTTCCAATACAGCTTCTGATATTTGAGCAACTTGAGCATATGAGCTTTGAGGATGTTTCTGAAGTTAGATTCAGGTATTGTGAGGCATCTCTTGTTTTCTAACTCATCTAAATCAGCCAGGACCTCATTGCAGTTACTGATCGCAATGGATAGTTTTGAAATGGGTTTACTCCAAATTTTTAGTGCATGTCTGAGAGCCTTAAACTTGTGGGCTAGTGTGGCAGCATCGTTTTTGTTATAAACTGGCTCATCCCAAACCTCTTGAACAACATCCATGAACCCAGGGTGCAAAATCCAGTAAGATTCAAAGCAAAAGAGTTTACTGCGAGGGATTTTAGTTTCAATAGTTACCACGCAAGGAATATGGTCAGAGACAGGTTTGCCAAGTGGTTTAACCAGGGTTTTGGGATACGTGTTGGTCCAGTGGAGGGAAGTAAGAAACCAATCGATTTGTTCAAGCAGAGGGTCAAGTTGCATATTGCTCCACGTATATGTTCTGCCTTGAACCGGGATTTCAATGAGCTGCTGCTTGCGGATGATATCGTTGAATGTAATCATATCATTTAAGTTTCCCCCCGTCTTGTTACGGTTATCAGGGGCCCGCATATAGTTGAAATCGCCTAGAAGAAGCCAGTCCTGTCCATTAGGGATTTGGACATCATACAACCAAGTGGTAAACGCCCCTCGATCATCTCCCGCGCAAGGACCGTAAATATTGACAAGAGACCAAGATTGTGATGATTGTGTGCTGACGAAACCGACAGTTAACGCAAAAACATTAGCAAAAATGACGTTACCGGTGAATAAGGCGCTTTTCCACACAGTTAGAAGGCCTCTAGAGGCACCACGCGAGGGGACAAAAGCGTAACGATCAAATTGTTTAGGAAAGCAGGTTTTGATAAACGCAAAAGAGACATCATGCATTTTGGTCTCCTGCAAACAAACGACCGCACAACCACTAGAGATAATCGCATTATTAAGGGCTAAATGTTTCTTCTCGAAGTTTAAGCCTCTGATGTTCCAAGAGAGCACATTCCAACAGCGCAAAGGAGGCATAAGGACCAATGGGATTACTCTGAGGTAGAAGAGGCCAACTCCCCTTGCACATCATCAGGTTCTGGTGCAGCAAGTAAAACTTCAGAAGAAAGCTCACTCTCCGGGATCGCACAACGGTTGACACCAATTGCTTGCAGTGTGGAGACAGGTGTGGGTGGAGGGATGTCACCAGCAGAGCTAGAGGAACCAATAGAGGGCACAAAACGGGGCTGTACCTTGGAAGTGCTCGTGTGTATGTCCTTAACAACTTGAGTTTTGAAGCCATCATATTTGTTAGAGCGTTGGCTGCGCCTGACTGCCGTGGTGGAGATCGGAGCCGCTGCCCTGGAACGTTTGGCCCGAGTGTGGGGGACAGGTGGTGCAGGAAGCAAGTCTGCAGAGGACTGCTAAAGCTCATCATTAGTAGGCACCACATTGTCATTAGTGATTTCCTCAATAACCACTGACGAAACAGCTGGAGACTGAAGCCGCTGCCCTGGAACATCAGTACTTGGCACAACACTGTCATTAGTGATTTCCTCAATAACCACAGACAAACCGGCTGGAGGGGCTGTAGCGACAACATGAACCTGAGAGAAGTTGATACCCTCTGAGTCAGCTGAAACTCTGACAGAAATAGTAGCAGTAGCATTCCTCCTGCCATAACCCTGCCGCCAAGGTCCAATAGAAGCAATAGCTGGTCGTAAGGCCTGAAAAATGAAGGAGTTGAGACGCTGCCGAGGTATTGGATCATTCATAAGGATGGATAGAAGCTCCTCCCCTTGAGCAGACAAACCAAAACGGAGACCCTGGGAGTGTAAATCCATAGTGACAGTCAGAGATTCAGAAGGAGCCACCATGCTAACCACTTACACAGTTGGTTCAGACAGCACAACCAGAGCCACATTCAGATCAGGCAGAGCCTTGTCCTCAGCCTGGGAGGAACTAGAATTGTCAGACATAGTAATGGAGTCATTCCAAGCTTGGAAAGCATTATCAGTGATGTTATTTTCGGGAACTATGCCGTGCTGGACTGTCAGGCCCTGGGAGGCAAGCCATGCTTGATAGTTGACAAGATGGGGCGGCATTGGAGGAAGTTGCACAGGTTGCGGAGGAGGCCAATTACCCCAACCACCTTGATCATGGGCATCCTGGATTGCACCTTGACCTGCACCCTGACCTGCATTGTTGGCCGCAGGTGGTGCACCATTCTGAACAAGCCAATTGTGTACCTGTTGTTGGTACAACTGCTCAGCAGTGAGATCGGGCCCAAACAGAGGATGGGGGTTGCCATCAGGGGACGGCTGTTCCTCCCCAGGCGGCAACACTTCTGGTAAGAGACCATTCCAGTCGTTACTGTAAAATGGTAACCTGAACTGTCCAACAGTCGCGAGCGCCCCCTAGTTGCCAAACCATGAGCCTTTGGGGATTAAATTGAGACGAATCACCCTAGCTTTGAGCAGCACAAATCGACGGTCCTGCCTCGGGTTATACCAGGAAACCAATGAACCATACCCCCCCAGAGCCTTGTTGATGTAATAGTCAGTTTGATAATCATAGGGAAAACCAAAAAACATCAACCAAACTTCGGGCCCAAAAGAGGTGGTGCGCCTATTGAGTGCTTCATTGTGTGGAACAAATGAAATCAGCAGATCCTCTTCCTCTAACTCAATAGGTGTAGCAACCGCCGTATCTCTCATGAATGAAACAACAAAACCAAAGATTCCAATCCCGAACGGATGATCACTGACCTCTGTGGTGAACAACTGAGACTCATGCAGCAATGCAGTGATCTGGCCGTGGATGGCAGTACGGCGATGAAGAGGAACGTAGTGGCTAGATTCAGCAATCGCCAGGAAGTCGTGTTTGAGCGGCGCAATGGGGCCAACCACCATGCCACTACGAACCAGTCGGTCCGCCGGGCCAGGCTTGACGGCGAACCCTGGCGGAAGGAAAGGGACTGGATTCAGAGGGTAGTTTGCCATGGTCAAGCGGCGTGAGAGAGGGAGTGATTGCAGGGGCGATGGGACAGGGTAGAGCGGGGGCTTTTGTGTTTTCGAGGTGGAAGACGGAGTGTGAGGGGGTGGGCGGGCCGGCTGGATTTTTACAACCCACCTCCACTTGTTCTGAAATTTCAAGCTGCGGCAAGTTTGTTCCACGTGTCCATAGAATCCACAAACAACACAGCGAATGGACGGTTTAGATCTGTGTACAGGCTGCGGGGCAGGAATGGATTGTCCCAAAGATCCGGCGGAATTCATCGCAGTGTTGCCAATTAAAGGAACTTGCCCAATATTTTGTGATATGGTGATACGCTTGGGGCAGTCAATGGCTCGATGATCAGGACCGGAACAGTTAATGCAAATGAGCCTGCCTTCGCAGTTAATCCGGCTGTGCCCCCATTGCAGGCATTTAGAGCATAACGCAGCCCATTTAGCCGCCAGGTCCTCAATTTCCATCTGTGTGTATTGGGCCTGAGCGAGATCCGCTTTGTGTTGGGCTTTAAGCTTAGGAGGCCAAACATCATGAGGAGGGGCATATCTAAAAGTCGATTTCAAAAAACATAGAGGCAGCGGGTGTCGGTGTCAAAACCGGCGGATCTCGGGTAGGGGGTCCCGAACTGTGCGTCTAAGGCGGATGGTAACAGGAGGCGGGGGACACGATGTTTACCCAGGTTCGGGCCCTCTCGATGGAGGTAATACCCTACTTCCTGCTTGATTGATCTTGATGATATGAGTATTACAAGAGTTGATCTACCACGAGATTGTAGAGGCTAAACCCTAGAAGCTAGCCTATGGTATGATTGTTGTTGTCCTACGGACTAAACCCTCCGATTTATATAGACACCGGAGGGGGCTAGGGTTACACAGAGTCGGTTACAAGGGAGGAGATCTACATATCCGTATTGCCAAGCTTGCCTTCCACGCCAAGGAGAGTCCCATCCGGACACGGGACGAAGTCTTCAATCTTGTATCTTCATAGTCCAACAGTCCAGCTAAAGTATATAGTCTGGCTGTCCGATGACCCCCTAATCCAGGACTCCCTCAGTAGCCCCTGAACTAGGCTTCAATGACGATGAGTCCGGCGCACAGATTGTCTTCGGCATTGCAAGGCGGGTTCCTCCTCCGAATACTCCATGAAAGATTTTGAACACAAGGATAGTGTCCGGCTCTGCAAAACAAATTCCACATACTATCGTAGAGAGAATAATACTTCCACAAATCTAATCTGCTGACACATTCTGCAACATGACATCACACTACGGCCCGGTCATTATTCGAACCGTTTTTCTCAACGAGCTACTGCACATATTGCGAGGCGGTTTTCTTGGCACGTCTTGTTGAAGCAGAGATCGTGTCCCCTTATCACGGGATTCTCATCAATATGGGTGTGGGTAACCCAACCGCGCCATCAATTACGGCGCTTGGGGAATAAGTGAATTTACCAGGCAGGTGGGGAGGCGTATAGTTTCTTCCGCCCTTATAAAGGGACAAGGATTCCTCTTTTTCACCCATGCCCTCTTCCCCTTGCTCATCCATTCTTGCGCACTCGAGCCCCAGCACCCAAGTTTGCATCTTCTCCTCAAACCACTTCAAGCATGTCCGGAGCGGGAGGCAAGTGGATGGTCTCCTCCGTTACGGAGGAGGACATCCCAAAGCTACGGGGAGCCGGATATCTGGCCGTGGATATTGCACACTGGTTGCCAGATGCGGGGCAGATCGTCCCTACGCCAGAACCCCATGAGAGGGTGGTTTTTCTTACCCACTTCGCCCGCGGACTGGGATTTCCCCTCCACCCATTTGTCCGCGGGCTCATGTTCTACTACGGGCTGGACTTTCACGATCTGACCCCCAATTTCATCCTCAACATCTTGGCGTTTATCGTCGTGTGCGAGGCGTTCCTCCGCATCAGGCCCCACTTCGGCCTGTGGCTGAAGACCTTCAATGTTAAACCGAAGGTGGTGGTCGGCCAGCAAGCGGAGTGCGGAGGCGCCATGGTGGGAAAAATGCCCAACATCACCTGTCTCGAAGGCTCCTATGTGGAGACCATAAAGGGGTGGCAATCGGGGTGGTTCTACATCACCGAGCCGCGCGACACCAACTGGGTGGCGGCCCCCGAATTTCGATCCGGAATCCCCATGTGGCTCACCTCCTGGAAAGAGAAGGGCCTATCCTGGGGTTCCTCGGTAGAGCTGACCGGACTCCAGACCTGCGTTAAAAACATGATGAGCAAGAAAATCAAGCTCGTCAACGTGGTCCAAGTCATGCTCTTCCGCCGGATCCTCCCGTGTCAAAGACGGGCATTCAATTTGTGGGAGTTCAACCCGGCCGAGCACCAGACGCTGCGAGAGCTCTCCGACACGATGCACAAGGACGTCTGGAAGGTGTTGTTCAAGGGCGCCGAGGTACCTCCTCCCCTTACCAAGGATCGCGAGCTCAGCGCAAAGCGCCCTGCCAATCTGGTAAGTCTTTTTTATCTCATAAGATGTTCATTTTCACCAGTTTTAACCATGCGTGGGATCTAAGCCTCCACGCCATTTAACAGGACTGGGTAGCGACAGCGGAGCAGATCGATTGTCCAGCCCCCTGCCCGAAGATCCAGCAGATGCTCTCCTAACGGAGATGCTGGTTCTGGCGCCTTATGAGGTGCCGGCGAAGAAGGCCAAGAAGAAGGCCACGGGGACCAGGAAGGGTCTCCGGCGCAAGGTTATATCGGACTCATCGTCCGAAAACACCGAGGCGCACTCCTCCCACGAAAACGAGGGGGAGGAAGAGGAAAGTTCTCCCCCCCTGCCGGGGGAGACAAGAAAAGGAAGGTCGCCCCATCCGGGGAGGCCGAAGGGTCCAAGAAGGGAAGGACCCTCCTCCCGGACTGCTCCATGACGGCCACCTATAGCGATGACGAGTGGTTGCCCAGGGACAAGCCCCTGGCGAAGTCGTAAGTATCTGGATACCATAATAATTCTTGGTACGTCTTATTGTACTGTTTCTTATCACGTTGCGCGTGATTATGCAGCCCCTCCCGAGCCCACATCGACGTATCTTCGTCGGATGATTCTTTGGGCCCGTCAGACCTGAACAACGATTCACTTCCGACCGCCTCCTCCCCTCGCCCTACGGACAACGTCGAGGTGTTGTATCAAAGGGAACTGACCAAGGGGAGGTAGTCCTGGAGGCGCCTCAAGGCGACATTCCGGACACTGGGCGCAAGGGGAGCAACTCCCATGGGCTCCAATGACGGGGGCAGCAAATTCGGCCCCCAGCCGAATACTGCGCCGGAACCTCCAGTGGTTCCGGACTCTGTCAGGCGACCCCTCACTAAGAGGCGCAATCCGCCTGTGCCGATGGCCTTTGTCCATCCAGAGGTATAGGACAGCTTGCTGGAAGCGCTTCGCGGCGCTTCCATCGACGAAGAGCACCGCACTATCATGAGTGCGGTGATCGAGAAGGTTCAGTCCGCCAAAAGCGGACTGACTGAAGCCTGTGCCAGCCTCCTAACAGGCTTTCGGGTAAGTAATCAAATTATAAGAAAATGCTGCAGCATAGACAGTAGCCCCTGATGCTCTGTTTGGCGCTCGCGAAGAAAGGCCGAATAGAGGATCAAATAATAACCGCAGGAGTCTAATCAGAATATGTCTATGTGCATATGCAGGCTTCACTGCTGGCCGCTGCCACACGTACTGCGGAGGTCGCCGCACTGAAGCGGGACCTTGAGCGGTCCAAGGAAGAGCTCGGCCTTACCAAGAGGCAGCTCGAAGAGAACAAAGCTAAGTGATACCCTGTCTGTGTATTATAAACAAAATTTGGTTATTAAATCATAGGATTGTCGTGAATTTGCTAGGGGCCACGACCGAAGTGGCGGCCCTGAAGAAGGCGCTATCCAAGGCCGAAGACAAAGCGGCCAAGGAGCGCACCGAGCGCGAGAAACAAGAGGGCCGAGTTGGCGAGGTGCAGCAAGAGCTCCAGGCTCTCGCCAAAAAACACGAGTCCTTGGAGCTTGACTCTAAGATACAAGGGTCCGAGCTTGCGAAGGCCCTCGAAAGTGCACAACATGCCAAGGCCGAAGCCCAAAAGGCCCTCCAAGAAATTGAGGCGGTTAAGAAGATAGCAGCGGGTAAGGCATTCATTATGCAAAGCAAGCATGTGAAGGAAACTTTCCTTTTACTTACCTGAGTTCGGAGCTCTCCAGGAGCGTTCGCAGATCTTCCCCGCAGTGTGTCGGATGCCGCAGAGTTCTACTGGGCTGAGGAGGGGAGCTCGACGGAGAAGTTGTTCTGGTCTCAGTATACTGGGACCGAACACCCAATGCCCTTGAGCAACCAGCTGATGCAACTGGTCGAGCTCCACAAGGCGGCCGAACAGGCCATGAAGGGTCTTATAGTCCGGATGTGGCCTGGTGAGCCCCTTCCTGATAGCTACTTCGGTCTGGTGAGGAGGCTTGTGAATGCCTGCCCACGGCTTCAAGTCATAAAGTGGTCCGTCTGCATCGAGGGTGCGCGCAGGGCTTTTACCCGGGCGAAGGTGCACTAGGCGAAGCTGGATGCCGAAAAGCTGGTGAAGGAGGGGCCGCCGGAAGGCAAGGAGCATCGCTACCCCGAAAAGTATTATGACAGTGTCCTGAAGGGTTCTCGCCTTGTGGCAGAGGAATGTGCTAAGGATGTAATATTCGAATGAATGTACTCATGTGATCCTGTAATATGAAACGAGTTCATTTGCGCTATGCAACGCTTTGTTAATTTAAAATGTTACCTTCTGTGCGGCCGTTTATGAAATCTGAGAGTTGGCCAGTCGTCGGCTTCTGCCCCCATGTAACTAGTACTGAGGTGTTCGGGATAAACCTGAGCACTCTTTATCCCAATTTTGGGTCCTTCGAATGAGGTGTTTAGCACAGCGAACCAGGCAATCGGACTATAAAGCTTTATCACTCTCGCTTAGCCATAGAAGTCTACAATTTTAAATTTTGGCGAAGCCCCTAGCATTCGGAAGGCCGAATTCGGGGCGCTATATACGCCTAAGTCGGACAAGGCCGACTCCTCACCCGAAGCGGAAAAAGTCTTTAAGGACTTGAGACCTCTCGAACAGCGACCAGCTCTCGCCTCATCATGACAGTCAGTTTTCGGCTTTCTCTACTGAGGTGCTCGTCCGGAAGAACCGGGACACAATCGCAGTAGTTCTCCCAGTGCTACCTTAGCCGATATTGCGGAACGTAAGGTACCAAAACATGGGAGCCGGGCAAACCCAACTATTGACCCAAGACATGATTCGGACCTGATGCATATAATGCTATAAGTTCGGGGTGCCGCACTGTCAAAAGTGTTCGGACTTCTCACGCCGTGTTATGGGGTATACTAAAGCCCCTGGCGCACTGGTCGTACCAGAATGTACGGGGTCAATTTGTCGTAAATAGGCAGACAAAGAAAAAAAAGAAAGGGAAATGCAATAATAGGCTAACGCTATGCATTGTTATTAAATAATACGTCAAAGCATACGGATACAAGTAGTGCAATAAGCAGAAAATAGGACCATTTGACATGTCCTTTCCAAGGGCAAGTTGCGTACGGGTATGTAAAACAGGTATTTTGATCGTTATCAGAGACCACCTGGGGATTCCCTTGTACGTCAGACAGTTTTGCTTCCTTGGTATTTCCTTGCCGTGATGAGTCCAACAATTAGACTGCCGGAAAGGGCTTCCAGAGAGTAAGGTCCTGAAAGAGAGAAAATGATAAGGGTATACAGCCCCTGGGGTGGTTGAGCCGCATTGTGGGACGTGCCGTAGTGGTGCCTCCGCCTATGCCCATGGTATCTTGAGTGCGTAGTTATGTACGCGCGGCACAAATTTTGCCGCTTGACTGGGACTAGGACGGAGGCCGAATTGCTATTCGAGCCCAAAACGTGCCTGCCGATCCTCCCGCGGGGTGCTCCGGACTCGCTTGAAGGCGTCTGGGGTCTTTTTCGCCGAATTGGCGGTTTGCCTAATAAGGCTGCTTTGCGCTTCTGCTGCGAGGGCCGCAGTGTGCTCCTCCGTGCGGAGCGAGCGCTCTGTGTTTCCATTAACTGTTATAACCCCGCGTGGTCTTGGCATTTTGAGTTTAAGGTATGCATAATGTGGTACCGCATTGAATCTGGCAAATGCGGTTCGTCCAAGCAGTGCGTGATAGCCGCTGCGAAAGGGGACGATATCGAAGATTAACTCCTCGCTTCAAAAGTTGTCCGGAGACCCGAAAACCACTTCCAGTGTGATTGAGCCCGTGCAACAGGCCTCTACACCTGGGATTACACCTTTAAAGGTGGTTTTGGTGGGTTTGATCCTCGAGGGGTCTATGCCAATTTTGCGCACTCTATCCTGATAGAGCAGGTTCAGGCTGCTGCCGCCGTCCATAAGGACTTGAGTGAGGTGAAATCCATCAATGATGGGGTCAAGGACCAGTGCGGCAGATCCGCCATGACGGATACTTGTTGGGTGGTCCCTGCGATCGAAGGTGATCGGACAAGAGGACCATGGGTTGAACTTTGGGGTGACTGGCTCCATCGCATAGACGTCCCTTAGCGCACGCTTCCGTTCCCTCTTGGGAATGTGGGTTGCGTATATCATGTTCACTGTTTTCACTTGTGGAGGGAACCTCTTCTGTCCTCCTATGTTCGGCGGCCGAGGCTCCTCCTCGTCGTTGCTATGCAGCCCCTTGTCCTTGTTTTCGGCATTCAACTTGCCGGCCTGCTTGAACACCCAGCATTCTCTGTTGGTATGATTGGCTGGCTTATCGGGGGTGCCGTGAATTTGACACGAGCGATCGAGTATACGGTCCAAACTGGACGGGCCCGGATTGCTTCTTTTGAACGGCTTTTTCCGCTGACCGGATTTAGAGCCACTGAATCCGGCGTTGACTGCCGTGTCTTCGGCGTTATCGCCGTTGTTTCGGCGCTTGTGTCTGTTACGACGTGGTCTGCCGTTAGTATCTTTGGCATCTAAAGTGCCAGGATTCCTTGATGTGTTGTTGCTGCGAGCCAGCCAGCTATCCTCGCCCGCGCAAAAGCGGGTCATGAGTGTCATGAGGGCTGCCATGGACTTCGGCTTCTCTTGGCTGAGGTGTCGGGCGAGCCACTCATCCCGGATGTTATGCTTAAATGCCGCTAAGGCCTCGGCATCCGGACAGTCGACGATTTGGTTCTTTTTAGTTAGGAACCGAGTCCAGAATTTCCTGGCCGATTCCCTAGGCTGTTGGGTTATGTAGCTCAAGTCATCAGCATCTGGTGGTCGCACATAAGTGCCCTCAAAGTTGTCAAGGAATGCATCTTCCAAATTCTCCCAACTGCCAATGGAGTTTGCTGGCAGGCTATTCAGCCAATGCCGAGCTGGTCCTTTGAGTTTTAGTGGGAGGTACTTGATGGCATCTAGATCATCACCGCGGGCCATGTGGATGTGGAGGAGGAAATCCTCGATCCATACCGTGGGGTCTGTTGTGCCATCGTATGACTCAATGTTCACGGGTTTGAATCCTTCTGGGAATTCATGATCCATTACTTCATCGGTGAAGCATAGGGGGTGTGCGGCGCCTCTGAGCCGGGCTATGTCACGACGCAGTTCATACGAGTCTTGTCTGCTGTATTCGGCCCGGCCGGATTTGCTTTTAGTGTATCCGGCGTGACGATCATCGTCACGCGTTGGGGCGCGACCCCGTGATCCGTAGATCGATCTTGTATGCCCTGCTTTGTTTTCCAATACGCCTCGCAGGTCCCGCGTGTTGCCCCGGGCCTTGGTGTTTTTGGTTGTCTGGCGACGGGGTGCGGGCTGGACTTCGGGCTGATATGCCCCTCTGTCTCGGCCACGAGGTGTCCGATCCGCCGCATCATACGTTGGTGATGTAGGTTTTAATGCTTCCTCCTCGAGTTGGGGTAGCAACCTGCGCTTTGGGTAACTCTTGGTTGGGCGTTCAAGTTCGTATTCCTCGGCCGCAAGGACTTCAGTCCATCTATCCGCTAGAAGATCTTGATCAGCTCGAAGCTGTTGTTGCTTTTTCTTCAGGCTGTTTGCTGTGGCTATAAGCCGGCGCTTGAAGCGCTCCTGTTCGAGGGGATCCTCAGGCATGATAAATTCTTCACCGCCGAGGCTCACCTCGTCTTCGGAGAGAGGCATGTAATTGCAACCCTCTGATTCTCCGTCTGCTGCCTGTTCCAGAGGGATAGCTTGTTCATCCTCCCGCTCTAGGTCTGGCTGGAGGGGATTGTCATCGTCTTCGGCACTATCCGGAGCGTTATTGTCTCTTGTGCCGGTATCGCTACTTTTGCTATGGCGGGACTTAGAGCGGCGGCGCTGACGTCGGTGCTTGGGTTGCTTCTTGGAGGGATTATCCTCTGCTGTCTTATCGCCACCACCTTATTTGGGGGTGTCCACCATGTATATGTCATATGATGAGGTGGCAGTCCAGCGCCCTGTGGGCGGTGGTTCTTGCTCGTCTCCTGCATCGTCGTCCATACCGTCGATGTCTTCGGAGCCGAAGTCAAGCATGTCGGTTAAATCGTCGACAGTGGCTACTAAGTGGGTGGTGGGTGGGGAGCGAATTTCTTCGTCGTCCGCGTCCCAATCTAGCCGGACATAGTTCGGCCAAGGGCCTCCTGACAGGGAGAGAGACCTCAACGAGTTTAACACATCGCCAAAGGGCGAGTGCTGAAAGATATCCACGGAGGTAAACTCCATAATCGGTGCCCAATCGGATTCGATAGGCACGGACGCAGGCGGCTCGGAGCCCGTGGCCGGGGATGAATCCAACGGTTCGGCAACACGGGTCTCGTAGGAGGTGAAGTCAGTATTCGGCCCTATCGCCACTAAGTGTGTGGCCTCCGAGGCGGGGTCCATCCACCCGTCCTCAGACGGCGCAATTTGTTCCGGATTGAGGGCCGGAGTAGTTGCAGGTGTGCTCTCCCGAACACTGTCCGACGGCAGAGCTAAGTCATGCTCGTCGTGATTGTGCGGCGCACCTGACATGGGCTCGAATCCGTCGAAGATCAAGTCTCCACGGATGTCGGCAGTATAGTTCAAGTTTCCAAACCTGACCTGATGGCCAGGGGCGTAGCTCTCGATCTGCTCCAGATGGCCAAGCGAGTTGGCCCGCAGTACGAAGCCGCCGAATACGAAGATCTGTCCAGGGAGGAAAACCTCACCCTGGATCGCATCATTGCCGATGATCGAAGGGGCCATATAGCCTTACGGTGACGGCACAATGGACCTCTCAATGAAAGCACCAATGTCGGTGTCAAAACCGGCGGATCTCGGGTAGGGGGTCCCGAACTGTGCGTCTAAGGCGGATAGTAACAGGAGGTGGGGGACACGATGTTTACCCAGGTTCGGGCCCTCTCGATGGAGGTAATACCCTACTTCCTGCTTGATTGATCTTGATGATATGAGTATTACAAGAGTTGATCTACCACGAGATCGTAGAGGCTAAACCCTAGAAGCTAGCCTATGGTATGATTGTTGTTGTCCTACGGACTAAACCCTCCAGTTTATATAGACACCGGAGGGGGCTAGGGTTACACAGAGTCGGTTACAAGGGAGGAGATCTACATATCCGTATTTCCAAGCTTGCCTTCCACGCCAAGGAGAGTCCCATCCGGACACGGGACGAAGTCTTCAATCTTGTATCTTCATAGTCCAACAGTTCGGCTAAAGTATATAGTCCGGCTGTCCGAGGACCCCCTAATCCAGGACTCCCTCAGCGGGGCATATAACACGGTAAGAGGACATTTAAACGTACCTAATAAAAGGTAATTATTGTCTTGATTCTCCTTAGACTTCGCTTGGGACAAATAATGCTTCATTATGGCAATATGATTAGAGCCCTGAGCACAAACCACGCCCAACTTATCGCATGGGGGATTCGGGTCAATTTGGGTTTGAATTTGCAGCTGTGGACCCGAGGAAGAAGAAGCTTCATGAGCGTTCTTATTTGAAAAATTCCAATTATTCAAAGGAATAAGCCCAAATTTACTAAGCTCCGTAGCAAATGAATGATCATGATGCTCCTTATGAGATAAAAATTCCAGGGAAGATTTGAGAGCAACCGAACGTCTATCAGCAATATCATCTAACTCTTGGTCTGCGTGCCAACGATTGTCAATAGCAAGGGCTTTGACGAAACGACCATTGAACAAGTGTAAGTGACAAACAAAATCAGGCCAAATACGATCCTTGAGCCCATAGATGAAGTGACCCACTTTGTTATTGGCAACCGAAAAACGAAATGAACGTTGAGTGATCGGTAGCACATTGAAACCAGAAGAGATCCCTCCAATGCAACATTGTAATGCAACGCCCACAGATTCCACCGAAAGAGGGAACGAAGCCGAGGAAAACGAGACCACCAAAAAGAACTCCTTGAAGTCGCGGGAAGGGGAGAAATGAACAGTAGAGCCAAATTGCCTTCTCACCTGGTCTGCTAGGGCCAAGCCCGGTGCAAAGTCCCAATGCAGCAAGCTTTCCATGGTTGGTAGAGCTAGAGATCGCCATTGTAGGTGGGGGCAGGTGGGAGGAGAGGGGAGGGGAGGTGGGGTGGTGGGGAGCCATCTCCTACTCAGTTGAATGTGATCAATAGATCAATTGCTGGTAAAATGGTTTAAGTTGATGAATTGGCCCTCCCAGTAAAGGATTAGCAATGCTTAGCCCCCTAGCTCATTTATTTTTCATGGCTTCGCCACTGCGCGCAACCGCGCACGTTCTCGCCCCCTCTCTTTAAATATCGATCTCGCACTTGTGCACTCCTTCATAGTCTCCCTCCACTTGGCCACTCGCACCATCTTCCAGCTCCCCCATATCCCAGTGCTTGTACGCTCGTAGAGCTCTTCCCTCTATATGTCTCTATCGATATCTCGCGCGGTCGACCCATCCCCTCCCTTCTCGTGTATCACCCCGGCCCCATGTACATACATGTATGTATATAGGCCTCTCCTTCACACAAATTGCATTGCCACGTATTTCCTCACCATATCTTAGTATCTCACACACACACGGACTACGTGTGCGATGGAGAAGAGGTGCACACACGCACTCGTTCCCACATACAAACGCGCGGGTGCACGGTGGAGCACATTTGTACAAAAAATGAGCGTGTAGAAAGGCTTTAGATGACGTGCCACTAGTCTATATATATATATACCTCTATATCTATATCTATATCTGCACCCCTATATAGTGTGCGAATAAATTTGAAAGATGGTCCTTGGATGAAGCCAATCCGACGGTGCAGAGATGGCAAATCCGAGCACTACTGGCCGTCGGATATCATGTACATTCCACCAGATTCTGCCACATGTACAATCTAGAAGACTCCATGGTTGAACTTAAGCATAATGCACAAACCTCAAAACACAAGTACTTCTCCTTTGTTCTAGAATCTTCCGTATCACACTTGCCCAAACTTTTTTTCTAGTTGAATTGCCATTATTTGTTTTTTACTTTATGCTTCACAATGCACAATTCCATGAATTATAAAATAGATTAACTTTTTTTAATAAAAATTAATTTATTTTGAATGAGATGAACTATAAGAATTAAACGAGCGTCTACATTATGCATATATGACCCAAAGCTTACATGCTACAGTGTGGTATTTATTCATAATTTTGTTGCCAAATCTCATGCGTGCAATGCACGTGTACCTTACTAGTACTTCCAGTATGTGCAAAGCACGTAAATTAGAATTCCAATGGCACGCTACACAGTGTCTCTCCCTTTTTCCGTTAATATTTTATGATTAAAATGATGTGGGGGCATCCATGAAGCCACGTGGCACATGTGGAGGCGTTGTCGCGACCTCCTTGTGTGGCTTGATCATAGTGACGTGTTGCTGGTTCCAGAAGAATGTACTCATCCTCTCTCACAAACACTGGAGGTACATGCACAAAGCGAAGATGAACGCATGCACTCATTCCCTCGCACGCACACGCGGGTACACGGTGGGACGCATTTTTGTACGAAGATCCACCCCATGTGATAATTTGACGTGTGTAAAGTCATTCACTTCATTGATGGTCAATTAATACAATGCATGCAAATTGAGTAGACGTGAGGGAGGAAGTAGTTGAGAATGACACTACTACTCCATTGCGTGCATGGGACTAGTTAAATCATGGGTTGCTACTTCCATTGGTCTCCTTCGTATTTTGTGCCAATTTTTGACCATAATTTTAAGTAACACAATATTTATGCATGTCATAAAAATTAATGTAATCGAAAACTATGTTCAAATGTGATCCCAATGATATAATTTTTGGTGACAAGCATTAACATCTTCTTAGTTAAATTTTTGGTCAACAATTGGCACAAAATAAAAAGGGGGCCAATAAACCAGGACGCAGGCAGCATGATCAAAATTTTCCTAGGTTACTATTGGTGGCCTTTGTATTTAAATATGGACAGAGTGGAGTAGTACTATCTTTATCTTAGCCTCGTAGGGCTCTCCCAGCGCCTACGCTCGCCTCCCCGCCTCGCCCATCGGATCCCGCCATGGAGGATCCCTTAGATCCCAAGATCCCGCGGGCTGCCCTCTCGCTGCGGCCCACAGCACTACCGCCATTGAGCAAAACCCACATGTGTTTCAGAGGGGATCCATTGCCCTGGAATCACAGATCGGTGGCGCCGGAGGACATGCTAGGGCTGTGTTTCCGGTGGTGGGTAGCAAGGTCAAATCAGATCGAGGAAGCGTCGCATCGATCGGAGACATGTTCGAAGGAGCTGCGCCTGGTGAAGCACAAGGCGGAGGCGCAAGTCGACCTCAGGGGAGAGATGCTGAGGGATGTCAGCATCTGGCAGCGTCGCGTTTATTTTGAGCTGGGGCTAATGGCAGAGATCATATGCACGGAGTCGACTGCGGAGGAAAGAACATGCATGCCTGCGGAATGGCATGAGCAGTCGGTGCAACTGTTCAAATGGGCGGTAGGAGAAGCCAAATCATGGGACCAGCTGCGGCGGCGCCGGTGGGCATGCACGTAGGCTAGTTGAGCTGCCCTCCTTCCCCGCCGCGATGCAGTGACCTACTCGGTTGTTGCTGCAGTGAACTTGCGGCGCCATGGCGGTTTGCAACCGTGACAATCACTCCATCTATATGTATTGTATTCCTGTGAAAATACTTGGTCGTTTGCAAAAAGATGGTAATTGATTTATCACTAGTTTTTGAATGCTTGGTCGTGACAATCACACGAAGCTACAACCAGAAGTCTCCATCGCATAATACTTATGGTCGATCGCACCAACCGACGGTCGGTCGGACCCGCGACACGCATCGGCTTGGTCTGACATGTACAACCAGTTACATGACTGACTTGTGCGACTGCATCTGAGAAGTAGTACTTGAAATTTGTGTTCCACGAAACTCATCGGGAGCCGTTTCGGGCCTCGAAACCAAAACCATCAATTAATCTTTAGCTTGTTCCCATCACATTCCAAAGTAGTACTACCATGCTATAATTAAGTGCAAACCTGCTCACACCTAGTACGTATCAAGCCTGAATGTGTTCCCACTATGCAGGTTTTAGTAGTACTAGTGCTAGTGCTAGGTTATAAAAAGGGGAACTACCTAGCCGAAAATCACTCTACCTTCCTCCTCATAAGTCTTTCATGTTCGTCCGTCCTTGCCATGGCCGGTGGATAAATGGATTCATGCACAGTACTATGGTGGCCTGATACGTCCATTTTGCATCATGCTTTTATATCGATATTTATTGCATTATGGGCTGTTATTACACATTATGTCACAATACTTATGCCTATTCTCTCTTATTTTACAAGGTTTACATAAGGAGGGAGAATGCCAGCAGCTGGAATTCTGGGCTGGAAAAGGAGCAAATATTAGAGACCTATTCTGCACAACTCCAAAAGTCCTGAAACTCCACGAAAGTTATTTTTGGAAATAATAAAAAATACTGGAAGAAGAATCCACGTCAGGGGGGCCTCCACCTGGCCACGAGGGTGGGGGCGCGCCCTACCCCCCTGGGCGCGCCCCCTGCCTCGTGGGCCCCCTGTTGGCCCTCCGGTGGCCATCTTCTGCTATATGAAGTCTTTCGTCCGAAGAAAAATCATAAGCAAGCTTTCGGGACGAGACTCCGCCGCCACGAGGCGGAACCTTGGCGGAACCAATCTAGGGCTCCGGCAGAGCTGTTCTGCCGGGGACACTTCCCTCCGGGAGTGGGAAATCATCGCCATCGTCATCACCAACGCTCCTCTCATCGGGAGAGGGCAATATCCATCAACATCTTCACCAGCACCATCTCCTCTCAAACCCTAGTTCATCTCTTGTATCCAATTCTTGTCTCATAGTCTGGGATTGGTACTTTTAGGTTGCTAGTAGTGTTGATTACTCCTTGTAGTTGATGCTAGTTGGTTTATTTGGTGGAAGATCATATGTTCAGATCCTTTATGCATATTAATACTCCTCTGATTATGAACATGAATATGCTTTGTGAGTAGTTACGTTTGTTCCTGACGACATGGGAGAAGTCTTGCTATTAGTAGTCATGTGAATTTGATATTCGTTCGATATTTTGATGAGATGTATGTTGTCTCTCGTCTAGTGGTGTTATGTGAACGTCGACTACATGACACTTCACCATTATTTGGGCCTAGAGGAAGGCATTGGGAAGTAATAAGTAGATGATGGGTTGCTAGAGTGACAGAATCTTAAACCCTAGTTTATGCGTTGCTTCGTAAGGGGCTGATTTGGATCCACATGTTTCATGCTATGGTTAGGTTTACCTTAATACTTCTTTTGTAGTTGCGGATGCTTGCAATAGGGGTTAATCATAAGTGGGATGCTTGTCCAAGTAAGGACAGCACCCAAGCACCGTTCCACCCACATATCAAATTATCAAAGTACCGAACGCGAATCATATGAACGTGATGAAAACTAGCTTGACGATAATTCCCATGTGTCCTCGGGAGAGCTTTTCTCCATATAAGAGTTTGTCCAGGCTTGTCCTTTCCTACAAAAAGGATTGGTCCACCTTGCTGCACTTTATTTACTTTTGTTACTTGTTGCTCGTTACAAATTATCTTATCACAAAACTATCTGTCACCTACAATTTCAGTGCTTGCAGAGAATACCTTGCTGAAAACCGCTTATCATTTCCTTCTGCTCCTCGTTGGGTTCGACACTCTTACTTATCGAAAGGACTACGATATATCCCCTATACTTGTGGGTCATCAAGACTCTTTTCTGGCGCCGTTGCCGGGGAGTGAAGCGCCTTTGGTAGGTGGAATTTGGTAAGGAAAAATTTATATCGTGTGCTGAAATTTACTGTCACTTGTTACTATGGAAAGTAATCCTCTGAGGGGCTTGTTCGGGGTATCTTCACCCCGACCAGTAGAGCAAAGAGTTGCTCCTCAACCTACTGAACCTACTGAAAATGAAAATGTCTACTTTGAGATTCCTTCGGGTATGATAGAAAAACTGCTAGCTAATCCTTTTGCAGGAGATGGAACAAAGCATCCTGATGATCACCTAATATATGTGGATGAAGTTTGTGGATTATTTAAGCTTGTAGGTGTGCCCGATGATGTTATTAAGAAGAAGGTCTTCCCTTTATCTTTGAAGGGAGATGCATTGACATGGTATAGTCTATGTGATGATATGAGATCATGGAACTACAAACGATTGAAATTGGAATTTCATCAGAAGTTTTATCCTATGCACCTTGTTCATCGTGATCGCAATTATATATATAATTTTTGGCCTCGCGAAGGAGAAAGCATCGCTCAAGCTTGGGGGAGGCTTAAATCAATGTTATATTCATGCCCCAATCATGAGCTCTCAAGAGAAATGATTATTCAAAAAAATTATGCTCGGCTTTCTGATAACAATCGCACCATGCTCGATACTTCTTGTGCTGGCTCTTTTATGATGAAGACTATTGAATTCAAATGGGATTTATTGGAAAGAATTAAACGCAACTCTGAAGATTGGGATCTCGACGAAGGTAAGGAGTCAGGTATGACACCTAAGTTTGATTGTGTTAAATCTTTTATGGATACCGATGTTTTCCGTAAATTTAGCACTAAATATGGACTTGACTCTGAGATAGTAGCTTCTTTCTGTGAACCTTTTGCTACTCATGTTGATCTCCCTAAGGAGAAGTGGTTTAAATATCATCCTCCCATAGAGGTAAAAGTAGCTGCACCTATTAAAGTTGAAGAAAAGACTATCACTTATAATGATCCTATTGTTCCTACTGCTTATGTTGAAAAACCACCTTTCCCTGTTAGAATAAAGGATCATGCTAAAGCTTCAACTGTGGTTCGTAAAAGCAATATTAGAAATTATACACCTCCTGAGCAAGTTAAAGTTGAACCTAATATTGCTATTGTTAAAGATCTCTTGGCTGATAATATTGATGGGCATGTTATTCATTTCTGTAATGAAACTGCTAGAATTGCCAAACCTTGTGCTAAAGATAAACATAGACCTGTGGTAGGCATGCCTGTTATTTCTGTTAAAATAGGAGATCATTGTTATCATGGCTTGTGTGATATGGGTGCCAGTGCTAGTGCTATACCTCATGACTTATACAAAGAAATTATGCATGATATTGCACCTGCTGAGATAGAAGATATTGATGTTACCATCAAGCTTGCCAATAGAGATACCATATCACCCATTGGAATTGTTAGAGATGTTGAAGTCTTGTGTGGGAAAACTAAATATCCTGCTGATTTTCTTGTTCTTGGTTCCCCACAAGATAGCTTTTGTCCCATTATTTTTGGTAGACCCTTCTTGAACACTGTTAATGCTAAGATAGACTGCAAAAAGGATGTCGTTACTATTGGTTTGGCTGATATGTCTCATGAGTTTAATTTCTCTAAATTTCGTAGACAACACCGTGAAGAGGAATTGCCTAGTAAAGATGAAATTATTGGTCTTACTTCTATTGTCGTGCCTCCTAGTGATCCTTTAGAACAATATTTGCTAGACCATGAAAATGATATGTTTATGAATGAAAGAAGGGAAATAGATGAAGTATTCTTTAAACAGGAACCCATCCTGAAACACAATTTGCCTGTTAAAATCCTAGGGGGTCCTCCTCCACCCAAGGGTGATCCCGTGTTTGAGCTTAAACCATTGCCTGATACTCTTAAATATGCTTATCTTGATGAGAAAAAGATATATCCTGTTATTATTAGTGCTAACCTTTCAGAGCATGAAGAAGAGAGATTATTGAAAACTCTGAAGAAGCACCGCGCTGCTATTGGATATACTCTTGATGATCTTAAGGGCATTAGTCCCACTCTATGCCAGCACAAAATAAATTTGGAGAAAGATGCCAAACCAGTTCATGATCACCAACGACGGCTTAATCCTAAAATGAAAGAGGTGGTAAGAAAGGAAATACTAAAGCTCCTTGAGGCAGGTATAATTTATCCCGTTGCTGATAGTCAGTGGGTAAGTCCTGTCCATTGTGTCCCTAAAAAGGGAGGTATTACCGTCATTCCTAATGATAAAGATGAATTGATTCCACAAAGAATTATTATAGGTTATAGGATGGTAATTGATTTCCGCAAATTAAATAAAGCTACTAAAAAGGATCATTACCCCTTACCTTTTATCAATCAAATGCTAGAAAGATTATTTAAACATACACATTTTTGCTTTCTAGATGGTTATTCTGGTTTCTCTCAAATTCCTGTGTCAGCCGATGATCAATCAAAGACCACTTTTACTTGCCCTTTCGGTACTTTTACTTATAGACGTATGCCTTTTGGTTTATGTAATGCACCTGCTACCTTTCAAAGATGCATGATGGCTATATTCTCTGACTTTTGTGAAAAGATATGTGAGGTTTTCATGGATGATTTCTTCGTTTATGGATCCTCTTTTGATGATTGCTTGAGCAACCTTGATCGAGTTTTGCAGAGATGTGAAGAAACTAATCTTGTCTTGAATTGGGAAAAGTGTCACTTTATGGTTAATGAAGGTATTGTCTTGGGACATAAAGTTTCTGAAAGGGGTATTGAGGTTGATAAAGCCAAAGTTGATGCTATTGAGAATATGTCGTGTCCCAAGGACATCAAAGGTATAAGAAGTTTCCTTGGTCATGCCGGTTTTTATAGGAGGTTCATTACGGACTTCTCAAAAATTTCTCGGCCTCTGACTAATTTATTACAAAAAGATATACCATTTGTCTTTGATGATGATTGTGTGGAAGCACTTGAGATACTTAAAAAAGCATTAATCTCTGCACCTATTGTTCAGCCACCTGATTGGAACTTATCCTTTGAAATTATGTGTGATGCTAGTGATTATGCTGAAGGTGCTGTTCTAGGGCAAAGAGTTGATAAGAAATTAAATGTTATTCAATATGCTAGTAAGACTCTAGACAATGCTCAGAGAAATTATGCTACTACTGAAAAAGAATTCTTAGCAGTTGTATTTGCGTGTGATAAGTTCTGACCATATATTGTTGATTCTAAAGTAACTATTCACACTGATCATACTGCTATTAAATATCTTATGGAAAAGAAAGATGCTAAACCTAGACTTATTAGATGGGTACTCTTGCTACAAGAATTTGATTTGCATATTATTGATAGAAAGGGAGCTGAGAACCCCATTGCAGACAACTTGTCTAGGCTAGAGAATGTTCTTGATGACCCACTACCTATTGATGATAGCTTTCCTGATGAGCAATTAAATGTCATAAATACTTCTCGTACTGCTCCATGGTATGCTGATTATGCTATTTATATTGTTGCTAAATTTATACCACCTAGTTTCACATACCAGCAAAAGAAAAAGTTTTTCTATGATTTCAGACATTACTTTTGGGATGACCCACATCTTTATAAAGAAGGAGTAGATGGTGTTATTAGACGTTGTGTACCTCAGGATGAACATGAACAGATCCTACGCAAGTGTCACTCCGAGGCTTATGGAGGACACCACGCTGGAGATAGAACTGCACATAAGGTATTGCAATCCGGTTTTTATTGGCCTACTCTCTTCAAGGATGCTTGTAAGTTTGTCCTATCTTGTGATGAATGTCAAAGAATTGGTAATATTAGTAGACGTCAAGAAATGCCTATGAACTATTCACTTGTTATTGAACCATTTGATGTTTGGGGCTTTGATTATATGGGACCTTTTCCTGCCTCTAATGGATATACACATATTTTAGTTGCTGTTGATTATGTTAGTAAGTGGGTAGAAGCTATTCCAACTAGTAGTGCTGATCATAACACTTCTATTAAGATGCTTAAAGAAGTTATTTTTCCGAGGTTTGGAGTCCCTAGATATTTAATGACTGATGGTGGTTCACATTTTATTCATGGTGCTTTCCGTAAAATGCTTGCTAAGTATGATGTTAATCATAGAATTGCATCTCCTTATCACCCACAGTCTAGAGGTCAAGTAGAATTGAGTAATAGAGAACTCAAATTAATTTTGCAAAAGACTGTTAATAGATCTAGAAAGAATTGGTCCAAGAAACTTGATGATGCATTATGGGCCTATAGAACTGCATATAAAAATCCTATGGGTATGTCACCGTATAAAATGGTTTATGGAAAAGCATGTCATTTACCTCTCGAACTAGAACATAAGGCATATTGGGCCATTAAAGAGCTCAACTATGATTTCAAACTTGCCGGTGAGAAGAGGTTATTTGACATTAGCTCACTTGATGAATGGAGAACCCAAGCCTATGAAAATGCCAAATTGTTTAAAGAAAAGGTTGAAAGATGGCATGACAAAAGAATACAAAAGCGTGAGTTTAATGTAGGTGATTATGTATTGCTATACAACACTCGTTTAAGATTTTTGCAGGAAAACTTCTCTCTAAATGGGAAGGTCCTTACGTTATCGAGGAGGTCTATCGTTCCGGTGCCATAAAAATTAACAACTTCGAGGGCACAAATCCGAAGGTGGTGAACGGTCAAAGAATCAAACATTACATCTCAGGTAATCCTATAAATGTTGAAACCAATGTTATTGAAACCGTAACCCCGGAGGAATACATAAGGGACACTTTCCATAACGTTTCAGACTCCGAAAAGGAATATGTATGTGGTACAGTAAGTAAACCGACTCCAAAACAGTTCTAAAGGCAATTTTTCTCCGTTTTGGAATATTTAGAAAAATAGAAAAATAAGAAGCAGTCCGGGAAGGACACGAGGGCTCCACGAGGGTGGAGGGCGCGCCCTACTCCCTGGGCGCACCCCCTGCCTCGTGGGCACCTCGTGCGCTCTCTGGACTCCGTTTTCTTGCACGATACATATTTTGGTCGGTAAAAATTCATTATATAATCTCCCGAAGGTTTTGACTCCCGTATCAGGCAAATATCCTCTGTTTTTGTTTTGAGCTAGTTTTCTGTCAGGGTTGTCAAGGCCAGGCATCATGTCGCCCCCCTCCTCCAACAATGGTGACAACGATGCTTGGCTAATGAAGATAGAGCTGAAGAGAGAAGGGCCTATGGAGATCAACAAGGATGGAGGGATCAAGAAGGCCACGGAGGATCAAGCTCCTGGAGACAACCTTCAACTTGATCACAATATTCTTACCCCAACTGAGATCGAAGCTTTCAAGATGATTGAGTTAGCTCGTATACAAAACAAGTATCTCACACGTGAAAATATTTTGTTGAAGGAGCATATCGTTGCACTCAAGGGCATTATCCGCAAGTTGGAGGACCTCTTACGCTCGATGTGTGACTATCCATCATCACCTCCACCTTCTTCACCAGCAAAGGAGACATAATCACATGGGTATGGGCACTCCCCTTGGCAACTACCAAGCTTGGGGGAGGTGCCCCGGTATCGTATCACCATCACACTCCTATCTTTACCATTTTTCTTAGTTCGATCCTTTTAGTAATATCTTGTTCTAGTAGAATAAAAGTTTTGGTATGATCTAGTTTTGAGTTTTGCTTTATGATCCCTCTTTGTAATCGAGTCCGTGAGCTATAAAATAAAGATTATTGTTGAGTCAAGGGCTTGATTATCTTGCTATGATCTTGAGGGAATAAAAGAAAAGAGAAAAGAATAAAAAGAAACAAAGAGATCATATTGATCTTATGGAGAGTAATGACTTCACATAGAAAGAGTATGATAATTAAAAATTGTTGGGAGTTGACAAACATAGCTTTGGTCATCGTTGCAATTAATAGGAAGTAATAAAGAAAGAGAGGTTTCACATATAAATATACTATCTTGGACATCTTTTATGATTGGGAGCACTCATTAAAATATGACATGCTAAAGAGTCGATGTTGGACAAGGAAGACAACGTAATGGGTTATGTTTTCTTATATCTGAGATAAAGTATATTGTCATGGATCATCCAACATGTTGAGCTTGCCTTTCCCCCTCATGCTAGCCAAATTCTTTGCACCAAGTAGAGATACTACTTGTGCTTCCAAATACCCTTAAACCCAGTTTTGCCCTGAGAGTCCACCATACCTACCTATGGATTGAGTAAGATCCTTCAAGTAAGTTGTCATCGGTGCAAGCAATAAAAATTGCTCTCTAAACATGTATGATTGATTAGTGTGGAGGAAATAAGCTTTATACGATCTTGTGATGTGGAAGAAATAAAAGCGACGGACTGCATAATAAAGGTTCATATCACAAGTGGCAATATAAAGTGATGTTCTTTCGCATTAAGATGTTGTGCATCCAACCCTGAAAGCGCATGGCAACCTCTGCTTCCCTCTGCGAAGGGCCTATCTTTTATTATCTTCTACCTTATGCAAGAGTCATGGTGATCTTCACCTCTCCTTTTTACATTTTATCCTTTGGCAAGCACAGGATGTTGGAAAGATCCTGATATATATATATATCTAATTGGATGTAAGTTAGCATGAACTATTATTGTTGACATTACCCTTGAGGTAAGAGGTTGGGAGGCGAAACTATAAGCCCCTATCTTTCTCTGTGTCCGATTAAAACTCCGTAACCACAAGTATTGCGTGAGTGTTAGCAATTATGAAAGACTAAATGATAGTTGAGTATGTGGACTTGCTAAAAGGCTCTGACATAGACTCTTTCTGATGTTATGATAAATTGCAATTGCCTCAATGACTGCGATTATAGTTTGTTGGTTCTCAATAATGTTTCTGATTCATACTTTGCATTGTGAATAGATTATTACTTGAGCATAAGAAATCATCTGACATTATCCATATATGTTGTTGTTATGAGAATAATCATGATGCCCTCATGTCCGTATTTTATTTTATCGACACCTCTACCTCTAAACATGTGGACATATTTATCGTTATCGGCTTCCGCTTGAGGACAAGCAAGGTCTAAGCTTGGGGGAGCTGATACGTCCATTTTGCATCATGCTTTTATATCGATATTTATTGCATTATGGGCTGTTATTACCCATTATGTCACAATACTTATGCCTATTCTCTCTTATTTTACAAGGTTTACATAAGGAGGGAGAATGCCGGCAGCTGGAATTTTGGGCTGGAAAAGGAGCAAATATTAGAGACCTATTCTGCACAACTCCAAAAGTCCTGAAACTCCACGAAAGTTATTTTTGGAAATAATAAAAAATACTGGAAGAAGAATCCATGTCAGGGGGGCCTCCACCTGGCCACGAGGGTGGGGGCGCGCCCTACCCCCCTGGGCGCGCCCCCTGCCTCGTGGGCCCCCTGTTGGCCCTCCGGTGGCCATCTTCTGCTATATGAAGTCTTTCGTCCGAAGAAAAATCATAAGCAAGCTTTCGGGACGAGACTCCGCCGCCACGAGGCAGAACCTTGGCGGAACCAATCTAGGGCTGTTCTGCCGGGGACACTTCCCTCCGGGAGGGGGAAATCATCGCCATCGTCATCACCAACGCTCCTCTCATCAGGAGAGGGCAATCTCCATCAACATCTTCACCAGCACCATCTCCTCTCAAACCCTAGTTCATCTCTTGTATCCAATTCTTGTCTCATAGTCTGGGATTGGTACTTGTAGGTTGCTAGTAGTGTTGATTACTCCTTGTGGTTGATGCTAGTTGGTTTATTTGGTGGAAGATCATATGTTCAGATCCTTTATGCATATTAATACTCCTCTGATTATGAACATGAATATGCTTTGTGAGTAGTTACGTTTGTTCCTGACGACATGGGAGAAGTCTTACTATTAGTAGTCATGTGAATTAGGTATTCGTTCGATATTTTGATGAGATGTATGTTGTCTCTCGTCTAGTGGTGTTATGTGAACGTCGACTACATGACACTTCACCATTATTTGGGCCTAGAGGAAGGCATTGGGAAGTAATAAGTAGATGATGGGTTGCTAGAGTGACAGAAGCTTAAACCCTAGTTTATGCGTTGCTTCGTAAGGGGCTGATTTGGATCCACATGTTTCATGCTATGGTTAGGTTTACCTTAATACTTCTTTTGTAGTTGCGGATGCTTGCAATAGGGGTTAATCATAAGTGGGATGCTTGTCCAAGTAAGGACAGCACCCAAGCACCGTTCCACCCACATATCAAATTATCAAAGTACCGAACGCGAATCATATGAACGTGATGAAAACTAGCTTGACGATAATTCCCATGTGTCCTCGGGAGCGCTTTTCTCCATATAAGAGTTTGTCCAGGCTTGTCCTTTCCTACAAAAAGGATTGGGCCACCTTGCTGCACTTTATTTACTTTTGTTACTTGTTGCTCGTTACAAATTATCTTATCACAAAACTATTTGTTACCTACAATTTCAGTGCTTGCAGAGAATACCTTGCTGAAAACCGCTTATCCTTTCCTTCTGCTCCTCGTTGGGTTCGACACTCTTACTTATCGAAAGGACTACGATAGATCCCCTATACTTGTGGGTCATCATGGCCCAATTAGCTGTCATGTCTGCTAGACGCCCAATTAAATGGCTTCATGCATCTGCATGTTCTCATGTCAAGCGTCGGGAAAATTACAGGTGATACGAAGCTTTCCATGCTCCCATGATACGGGCTTCCGAGAGCCCTTGGATCTGAGATCGAATGGTTGCATGGCGTGATTCTATACCTATGGGTGAATATCCTATCCTCGAGGGTTATTCTAGAAATTTTTAGCAACTTAGCATGCAACCGTTCGATCTTAGATCCAAGGGTTGTCAGCAGCCCGTATCATGGTCGCACCTACCACGACCGTCGCCTAGCTCGCGTGGTCGCACCCTTGGAGATTTCACATGGCTACTCCCTCCGTCCTTGAAAGAGTGTACTTCCAACTTTGTTGGAGGGTCAAACTATCTCAAAGTTTGACCGAGTTTGTGCAAAAATATATCAATGCTTGTGAAACCAAATAGGTATATGACGAATATATATATATATATATAT
The DNA here is from genome assembly GCF_002575655.3 of Aegilops tauschii subsp. strangulata. Taxonomy (NCBI): domain Eukaryota; kingdom Viridiplantae; phylum Streptophyta; class Magnoliopsida; order Poales; family Poaceae; genus Aegilops; species Aegilops tauschii. The sequence continues at coordinate 183,235,050 of NC_053040.3, forward strand.
ATATATATATCATGAATCTAATGCTACTAATTTGATGGCATAATGTTGGTATATTATTGTATAAATACGGTCTAACATAAAAAAGTTTGACTTCCCAACAAAGTTGGAAGTACACTCTTCTAAGGACGAAGGGAGTATAAATGAGCATTTTTTTTGCCTACTTCGCATGCATGAAACTACTTCCTCCGTCCAGGTGCGTTAGGCTATCTAATGTTGGCATGTCATACATAGTCATCACTTAGTCACTCATACAACAAGGTTAGCTATAAGGTTGGCTATAAGAGTATTTTTTTACTTCTCTCCATCTCTTTCTTCGTAGTATTTATTGCATTTGCCAAGGAGTAAGGAGTACAGTCCTTGGCACCTGTATACCATGGAGGTGGTCAGGAATCGGGAGACTCACGCCGGTCGTAGCACCGCAGTAATAATGATAATGGCAAGTCAAATCACAGGGCCCCACCTGTCAAGCAGTAACGAGCCGTCAAATCACACAGCCCTACGTTTGCACCAGCCTACTCCCTTATCTTCTCGCCTCTTTGTCGAACCGACTAGGCGGAACTACCCCGCCTACCACGCGGGAAAAGCCCCACCCTCGACTTTTAAGTATAATTTTGTTTCCATGGATTGCGCCATGGAGCAAAGCCTCAAGAAAACGGCGGTACACATGTATACAACACGCCCGTCGTTCGCGTTGCACCCCAGACGGTCGGCCGGTCTGGCACGCCGCTCTTCGAATGGAACACACATCATATTGCATTTGCACACACATGTGGGACCACAATTGAGAACCGAACATAGGCACACTCCCCCGTCCCCGCAAGTCGGCTAAGTTAATAGAAGAGAGAGACGAGCGATAGTACTGGAGCAGTGCTGTAAACACGTCGGTGCCTGGACAATCCCTGCAAGACACGTGAGATCAGTTCATCCATGCATGTGAGGATTGGCTATCATCTACATATCATGCAGGCTGTGTTGTATAGGGCTGTAGTTCTGATGAGAAATCTAAAAAAAGGTTTCTTGTCATCTTGCAATATTAGGTGTCATGTGCTTCGGATCACCGTGAGGGTTAAACAGCGACAACTGCGTTCCTCCAAGGCGCTGGTCATTGGGGGCACATGCACGAAGACTACTCGACTACCATCTAGGTCAAGCCAGCTATGTTAATTAGGACATCTATCGATTGACCCCTTTTCTACGAGTTGGTCTTTAATTTGAGCTTTGATCCTCGTATAGTTTGTCCGTCGGGATTCATGTTGTCTCCTTGGGGCAGTTAGATTATGGTTTCTTGTCATGCGGCATTTTTTCGTGTTATATGTTAATCCGGTGCTTCGGATCAAAATCACGACAACTACGCCTTCGGGGCACGTGCATGAAGACTTCTTGATAGTCATTGACAAGGTCAGGCCGGCTCCGGTAGATAAAAGAAAACTACTCCACTATATAGGCAGGAGCCTCCCCGCTTGCTTGCTAGTGTTGCTCTCTTCACACTCTCTCGTCCTCTCCATATCTAAACACGACAGTCTCTCTGCTCACCGTTGGTCACAGATCCGGCCGGATCCTCTCCGTCGGGGAAGGTGAGAAGGTGCAATGTTCACGCGGTCGTCCACGGCGACAGCCACTGCTGACGCGTCCCAATCAGCTTGCCTTGCCTTCTCTCCCACGCAGCGCCGACTAGGGCGGGCCTCCGACCCCTTCTTACTCGTTGTCGTAGTGTGGGCAGATCCGGCCATCTGCCGCCCACCTAGCGACAGCCCGGCGACCCTCAGGTATAACTTCCTTCGAAACCGGCCTTGCTCTACTGCCCCAGCTCCTCACGTCGCTACATTTGTATCTTTTACTATTTCTCAGGTCCCCTCGTATATAGGATCGATCGGCTGTTCTAAAGCCACCTAAATTTTTACTGTTAAGAGGTAAAACTACTTCATGCAGTCGAATCTAGTACTACTTGGTTCAAATAGGGAAGAAAGGGGGTGGGGTGGGGGAGATTTGTTACCTGAATCTAGGACTTGTTCGAAAGAGGAAATAATGGGGGTGAAAAGTAGCAGCGACTGGCTATCCAACTAGTCTCTTGGTCTAATAGGGAAATAAAGGGAAACGCAATACAAACTCAATATAAACCGATCTATTGGTTGACAAAAGGAAAGAAAGTGGGGACTGAGGGACAAGTCAATAAAGTATGTCCAGCACTAGATTTGCTAGCCTCACACAATATAAGGTGGCTATACCGAACAAAAATGGGACCAACCCGGGTATCCTGTTTGGATGTTTGTTGCCCCGAGCCCCTCTTATGTAATGCCACTGGTAACATGTAGCAGTCCCACTGTTGAAGCAAGGACACGTTAAACCAATGTTATTTTCAATGTAATGCCTCCAGTAATATGAATCAATGGCACTGTTTTTCATGTCCTACTAAATTTCCCATTAAGATAAGTTGCTTCTTTTCATTAGAAATGCAACTGTCCTGGTCCATCTACTCTCCCGTGCCCAAATACCAACACTTTAGCAGCTGTTAATGTAATGTTGCTGGTAAAATGAAGCAATGGCACCATTAAAGTAATGTCGTATTTAACGATTTTCATAGTTAATCCTAATGCCCACGCTAATATCTAGCAATGCTGCTGCTTTAGAAATTGCTACTGTCCTTGTAGGATCGCCATTCAGATAAGGAACATGCTTCTTTTCATTTGGTGTATGTTTCATCACTTGTTAGTCACCCTCCTTTCCACCTTTTTGTGCAAACAGAGATATACATTTCACGCTTGATCTTAGTTGAACTGCACAAAATGATATCCAAATTATAGTTGAACACTCTACGAGCTTCACGACCAACCTTGATGTTGCTCAATTTTATTGCAACTAATGAAGAAGAAGCTGGTAGCTCATGGGACCAAGTACTTGCTAACTACATGATGCAAACATTGCTTCATTTTAGGTGAACTGCACATAAAGGTCCCATGAATTGAATCATCCATGTTGGTGATTGGTGTCATCCCTTCTATGATGGCGTTGACTGCAGGTATGGTTCCCATTACGAGGTATGTTCCTTTTTAGTCCAACCGTTCGCCAAAGATCCTGCATGTTGACTCTGTTCTTGTGCTACTGTTTTGTCACTGCCATGATAAAGCATTAATGTTATTATTTTGCACCTTAATCTAGTGGCACTATTAATTTGAGGGAATGTTTAGGCACTGCTAGTGCCACTGATTTTCTATATATCAAAAGAGGGGTTTCCTTCGATTTCATTAAAGAAACCCAACCATAGAGAACCATTATCCTACAACATCTCAGTGTAAACAGGCAGTTATGCAACTACTACTAGAATAAACAGAGTACTAGCAGGAGACAAGTTCGCCACATAAGCTAGGCAGGTAGGGGGACATAGCACCAGCTCGACCAAGTTTGGATTACAACCCAAATGGTACCACAGAAACATCAGGGGAGAAGATAGGTGAAAGCTGAATAAAACTGTTGCTTATTGATGATTTGGTGCGGCATACAAGAGTATATAAAAGGGTACAAACCGACTTGGGGTAGGGGTACAAAACTGACTTGGACTAGAAGTCGTATACCATAATGACTACTCTAACATCCCCCCGCAGTATCAACGGCAGGCTCGACGACGTTGAGACTGAAACAGATATCTTGAAACAGCTTAGTAGGCAGTGCCTTGGTGAAAATGTCAGCAAACTGAGCCGTAGAGGGAACATGAAGCACCCGAACCTGACCAAGAGCAACCTTTTCACGAACAAAATGAATATCAATCTCAATATGCTTTGTGCGTCGGTGTTGAACTGGATTGCTGGTCATGTAGACTGCTGATATGTTGTCACAGTAGACAATAGTGGCCTGTTCAATAGGCCTGTGTAGCTCGGAGTGTAACTGCCGAATCCAGATTGTATCTGCAACGGCATGTGCCACAGCGCGATACTCAGCCTCGGCCGACGAACGTGAGACTGTAACCTGTCTTTTCGAAGAACAAGAAATCAAATTGTTACCAAGAAAAACACAAAAACCGGAAGTGGACCTTCGAGTGTCAGGACAACCAGCCCAGTCTGCATCAGAGTATGCGGTAAGCGAGTTTGGAGAAGAATTATTGAGGTGGAGACCATGATTGAGAGTTCCTTTTAAATACCGAAGAATGCGTTTAACATGATTATAGTGAGGAACCCGGGGATCATGCATATAGAGACATGCTTGTTGAACAGCAAAAGAGATTTCAGGACGAGTAATGGTGAGATATTGAAGAGCACCTGTTAGGCTACGATAGAGAGTAGGATCGGGAAAGGGTTCACCGGTAGCCGAAAGTTTAAAACTAGTATCGACAGGAGTGCGAGATGATTGACAGTCAAGCATACCAGCACGATTAAGAAGATCAAGAATATACTGGCGTTGGGAAAGAAAAAGGCTGGAGGAATCTCGAACAACAGCAATGCCTAAGAAATGATGAAGGAGTCCTAGGTCAGTCATAGAAAATTCAGATCTAAGAAGAGAGACAATATGATCTAAGAACTTTTGAGAGGAGGCGGTAAGAATGATATCATCTACATAGAGAAGTAAATAGGCAGTGTCAGAAGTTTGATGATACACAAAAAGAGAGGTGTCGGAGAGAGATGGAGTGAAGCCTATTGTTTGAATGAAGGAGGAGAAGCGTTGAAACCAAGCTCGTGGGGCCTATTTATGACCGTAGAGAGATTTCTGAAGAAGACATACATGAGTTGGAAAGGATGGATTTTCAAAACCCAGAGGTTGCTGGCAGTAGACAGTTTCTTGAAGGGAACCATGGAGGAAAGCATTTTTAACATCAAGTTGGTGAATGGGCCATGAAGAGGAGACAACAACACTAAGAACGGTGTGAATGGTTCTAGGTTTAACAATAGGAGAGAAGGTTTCTTCGTAATCAATTCCTTGTTGCTAGAAAAGCCACGACAAACCCACCTGGCTTTATATCGTGAGAGGCTCCCATCGGAGTGGAACTTTTGGCGAAAAATCCATTTGCCAGAAACAATATTTGTATTGGGAGGACGAGGAACAAGTTGCCAGGTGTTGTTTTGAAGTAAAGCATTATATTCTTCTTGCATGGCAGCGGCCCAATTGGGATCAAGTAGAGCAGTTTTGTAATTCTTTGGAAGAGAAGTGAGAGATATGGAGGTATGAAGGTTTAGGCGGTCTTGGGGTTGATGAAATCCTGATTTGGCCCTAGTACGCATGCGATGATCATTAATCGGGGCTGCTGTAGGAATAGCACGAGGGGGTAAGGTGGGTACTGGTGAGTCCGGCGCAGTGGAACAGTCAGACGAAGGAGTAGGGCTGGGTGGTGGAGTGGGAGCAGGGCTGGGTGGTGGAGTGGGAGTAGGGGCCGGGGGTGTTGGGGAGGGAGCAGGGGTCGGGGGTGTTGGGGACGTCTCGGGTGGGGTGAGTGTATGGTTGGGATTGGCTATGGTGGGTGTTAATGGTGGTGGTGATAAGTTGTGTTCGGCAGGTAGGGGGTATATAGTTGGAAAGGACGGGGAGAGGGGGTGTTTGCGGAGCTAGGGGTGTTGGATGGTGTAGTAGTGCGTTGTGAGAAAGGAAAGATGTGCTCAGCAAACGTGACATGACGAGAGACATGAACGTGTCCGGTGTGAAGGTCGAGACAGCGATAGCCTTTGTGCTCGTCAGAGAAGCTGAGAAAAGCACATGGGATAGAGCGTGGTGACAATTTATTTGCAGAAGTGGCGTAGGCATTGGGAAAACAGAGACAACCGAAAACACGAACCGCGGAGTAGTCGGGGTGGGAAAGAAAGAGGGAATAATAGGGAGTAGTGTTGGGTTTAGTTTTAGAAGGTCGGATATTTAGAAGGAAGGTGGCCATGTGTAGGGCTTCAGCCCAAAACTTGGGAGGCATAGATGATTGAATGAGGAGAGTGCGAACTATATCATTGAGGGTGCGAAGAGAGCGTTCTGCTTTACCATTTTGAGGGGAGGTGTAGGGACATGAGAACCTAAGCAGGATGCCATGTTGTAAGAAGAAAGTACGATTTTTAATGTTATCAAACTCGCGACCATTGTCACATTGGATAAAGCGAATTGGGAGGAAGAAGTGAACAGACACATAGCGTTGAAAATTAAGGAAAAGAGAATGGACCTCGGATTTGTTGCGTAGAGGAAAAGTCCAGACAAAGTGGGTGAAATCATCTAGGATAACAAGGTAGTATTTAAAACCCGAAACACTTGCAATGGGAGAGGTCCATAAATCACAATGTATTAATTCAAAGGGATAAGTGCTACAAGAACTAGAGGAACTAAAGGGAGGACGCACATGTTTGCCTAATTGACAAGACTCGCAAAACACAGAATTATGAGAGTCCCTATTACATGGTATGGTAAATTCACTAAGCATAGAAGCTAAGACGGCGGGGTTGGGATGGCCCAAGCGACGATGCCAGAGATCGACGGAGGCCAGCATGGATGTTGGAGGGGTGGCGGCAGGAACTCCATTAAGAGAATAAAGATCACCGGAGCTATTGAAGCGAGCGATCTCGGCCTTGGTTAGGTAATCCTTCACAGATAAACCAAAAGGGTCAAATCCAGCCGAAACTAGATTGTCGCAAGTAAATTGGCGAACAGAGATAAGATTTTTAATGAGGGCGGGTGCAACTAGAACATCGCGAAGTAAAAGAGGTTTGGTGGAAGAGGGAAGTTGAGCCTGACCAACACAATATATAGGAATAGATGATCCATCTCCAAGGATAATGGAAGGGAAAGGAGATTTAGTGCAAGAAGATAACCAATTACTAGATGCAGACATATGTCTAGAGGCCCCTGAATCAAAGATCCAATCCGTACCTGAGTTTCCTTGTGCGGCAAAGTTATTCATGGCCTGGAGAAAGGCAGCTTGATCCCAGCTCGGCGTCGCAGGTGAGGGTGGCGTCGGAAGCAGTGCCGGCGGATACGATGGTGAAGGCAGTAGGGCGGGCTGGGGAGTGTAGTAGGCATTGGCCGGCTGTGGTGGGGGTGGCGTCGGGAGCAGGGCCGGCTGAGCTGTGTAGTAGGCGCCGCCGTCGGTGCTGTAATGACCATAAGGAGCATATGTCGGGGCGGCTTGATAGGCATTGGCCGGCTGTCGGGGGTTGAGAACCCCGGGAGCACCAGTAGGCGGCCGAAGGCCGGGTTGCCAGGCACCTGAGTATGCCGGCGGAGCACCGAGGGTGGACGGAGCGGACCAGGGCATGGGCCATGCTTGAACAAGCCCCGTCCAAGGATCATGAGGAGGCCGCCATGCAACCGCAGATGGAGCACTGGTGGGTGGTGCAGGACTCGGTGCTGGTGATGTCGTAGGCGGAACCGAACGAGTCGACGGCGGCCTGTAGATAGGGTTTTTGCCGCGGTAGTTCGGACTAGGACGCCAGCCTAGGGCGGTTGAATAGATGACGATGCGGACGGCCCGGCGGTAGGAGCCGGCCTGGAAGGCGGCGCTGGTGTAGACGACAGAGGAGGACGAGCCGCAGCATGAAAGACCTTGGGGCGAGAGTCCTTGCGAGCTTGTGTTTCCGCCATGAGTTGTAGCAAGGAACGAACTTCAGCGAAGGTAGGAGGGGGTCGTATCATCGGTATGAACGAGGCTTGCTTGTCAAAGTCTTTGCTGAGGCCGACGACGACGATATTGATTAGCTGTGAGTCGCTAACTGTATCGCCGAGTTCGCGGAGCTCATCACCAATGGTCTTAACGCGCTGGCAGAACAGGTTCACCGGGGCGTCTCCTTGCACCATATTGCGAAGCTCGGTGTGGAGAGCGTTTTTCCGAGCGTCGGTGTTGCTTTGGAAGAGCTGACGGAGGGAGTGCCAGATGTTGGCAGCGGTGGCGCCGTCGTGATCGAGCATGTTGAAGATCTCGGTGGTGATGCGGGTGTAGAACCACTGGACGATCGTGAGATCGTCTTTCAACCATTGCGGATCGTCGGGGCGGGGAAGACAGTTGGCGGCGACATGCGAGCGCAGGTTGCAGCGGCCGAGGTGGAGATCGAAGAGATGTCTCCAATGGTAGTAGTTGTGGGCGGCGAGATCAAGAACTATGGGGATGTAGGGGCTGACGTCGGAGATTGTGTCAGCAAGAGATATTGGTGCGGCGAGGATGGGTGCAGGGTAGTTTTGTGGAGCTATGGTGAGGGCCGAGAGAGAAGCGGCCGCGGCGTTGGCAGCCTTGGCGATGAGTGCGGCCCTGCGCTCGAAGTAGCCGGGCGGCGGCGGTGGCGTTGGCAGAGCCATACCCTAAACCCTGGGACCGGTATCTGATACCATGAAAGCTGAATAAAACTGTTGCTTATTGATGATTTGGTGCGGCATACAAGAGTATATAAGAGGGTACAAACCGACTTGGGGTAGGGGTACAAAACTGACTTGGACTAGAAGTCGTATACCATAATGACTACTCTAACAATAGGGACTGAAAGAGCCAGCTTCAGCATCCCAGTCTAAGCACCCCCGGCCTCCATCCTTGCGACGCACAGTACACCTCGCTTGCCACCTGCTCGACCCTGGTGCTACTGATAAAATGAAGTCATAATACAGTTAAAATAGAGCGAGTATCCTCTCTATCATTTCATTCCCAATGTAGATAAAGAAAGTGCTTCTCTTTGTTAGTATATGTTTCATCAACTAGTCCCATTATTAATGTCTAAGTGTTCCTGAAACTGGGGTGCTTAATTTTAGTTGATATGCACAAAAATAGAGATTGGAATGTTTCAAGGCCCCTCCTCGACTACAGTTGTACACTGATGTTCATCACTGGCAGAAGGTGTATCGGGGAGAATTGGGTCGATTTCCAGTATGAGGCTTGCCGTATGAGGCATCGCAGGGCCCATCTCGCCCTCGCAGCATGGCATATTGTGATACTATCGCAATATTTTACCATTAATAAAATGGATTTTATTCTATTTATTAGTGTATGTTTCATCAACTAGTGCCACTATAATGTAATCACTATTTTTCATTATCTGTGCAAACAGGGTTATTCAGCTGCATTTTGGTGGAACTGCACAAATGTACGGATGGAACCGGCATATATGCAGAGTGCGAAGTGCCAAGTAAAAATTATCGACACCAACCATGCTCGATCTAAGCATTGGCGCTCTCTGTGGACGGATCTTTCTCGGCAGCAAATCCTCTGATCAATTACTAGTAGCTTATATTGGCACTTTTCTAGGGAGTACTCTTTTCTGAAAGAAGCACCAATCGATTTTTCTTTATTTGTACACAGTGTAACAACTTTTTTTTGGTCCAGAGCTATTTTAGGGTGATTGGCGTAGTACTCGGAGACTGATTGTAAGCATGATTTTCATTAGCCGTCACACTGATTGTAAGCATGAGTAGATTGAAGATTATGTTAGTGTGAAGCTTACCCTAAACCCTATTGCCGCCGTTGAAACGAGGCGAGTGGCGAGGGAACCATGGAGAACGGCGGGGAAGCGACGTCGCGCCATCCGGCCTCCTCTTGCGGTGGGAGAACGAATACTCCTGTTGCTCCGGCTGGCACTGCACCCTCATGAACGGCACACCATACTCGATCGATTCGTTATCCTCTGGATGCTCGACCTTCGACCTGTACGCCCACCACCTCCTCCTGACTTCCGTGTCGGGTGAATCTATCTGCTCCATTGCCTAGAGGAAATACTCGATGAACTCGAAGGACTGCGGCGTGACTGCCGCCAGGGAGTACATCGCAGCTCTCATCGCTGCCGTCTCGCTCTTTCGCATACATTGCCACATGGTCCTCACTGTCCTCGAAATCTCCCGCTCATTTTCAAACCAAGTAAGGATCTCCTTCAACCTGGCTAACTTCGCCTGGTCACCGTCGGTGATCTGCCCCGATTCGCTGCTGCATCCTCTCCATAGATGTCCTTCTAAGAGGTCCGGTGCTAGCTTTGGAAGATGGGAGGAGAGACGGTGGTCTTGCAATGGAGAAGAGGGAGAGGCGAGACGGTGGTTTTGCAATGAAGAAGATGGAGAGGAGAAGGGGTCATTTTGCAATGGAGAAGAGGGAGAGGCGAGACAGTGGTTTTGGAATGGAGATGGTGGAGAGTAGAGGGGGTGGTTTTGCAGGGTTAGGTTCCTCTGCAGCAGCGCACCATGCAGTACGGTCACTGCCGTGTGGACCCGGCCCCAAATGTCATTCGCGCTACAGCACCATACAGTACTGCAGAGGATCTCAATCCGGTTTTGCAATGGAGAAGAGGGAGAGGAGTGTGCGGCAGCGATATAAGATTGGACGAGAGGGCCGACGCGCTGTGACTGGATCAAAATCAAAATCAAAATCAATTTACCATTGAATTAAGAAAGTGACCCCACATTAACTAGTCGCCCTTGTATTCTGGGTCATATTTGACCATGATTTTCACAAATAAAATATATGTTATGCGTTGCAAAAATAATATAATTTGGAAGTACATCCAGATACGAACCAAACAATACAATTTTTTATGACATGCATTCACATTTTGCTTGTCAAATACAGTACGTGGTCAAACTTTGACCCAAAATACGCAAAACAAAAAAATATCCAAGACCAGCGCCGCTCTTCTCCTCTTAAACCAACGCTGCTCCTCTCCTGTTCCAATCCAAAACTAGTGCCACTCCTCTCCTCTTTCATTTCAAAACCACCGCCGCTCCTCTCCTGTTCCAATCCAAAACCAGAGCCGCTCCTCTCCTCTTCCATTTCAAAACGACCGTCGCTCCTCTCCCATTCTAATCCAAAACCAACGTCGCTCCTCTCCTCTTCCATTCAAAAACCACTGCTGGCGAGTGAAGGTGCTGTGGAGAAGTAGATCGATGGAGGGGCACAACCGATACGTGTGGCTCGTAGGCAGTGACCCTGTGAAGCTACCTAGGATGTTGGAGATACAGTCTTGGTTTGACAACCCGGAGCAATTAGCGGCGACAGCAAAAGCGATGGCCAAATATCTGGAAAAGAGCGTAAAGGAGGTGATACATCGGGAGGGAGGCGCGCGGGAGTACATAGAGCTGCTCATCTGGGCCATGGAGCAAACAGATTCACCGGATCCGATCGTGAGGCTGTGGTGATGCGAGTATCGATCCAAGATGGAGCATCGACTTGAGATTGAAGGATCGGGCATCTACACGGTGTCGTTTGTGAGGGTGCTGTGGCAGAGCAATCTGGTGGAGTCTTCGTCGACCAAACCCAACTGCAAGAGGAGAAAAGCAGTCTAAGGAGGAGCTTAGGGTTTTCAGTATTTGCAGGTTGTGAATTGTGTTTTGTGTTTCAGATTTGAGAGTACTTTCAGATATGAATGTCTTTTGAATTTCATATTTGCAGTATTGAGCATATGAAGTATTTTTATGAATTCTAGAGATCTATTTTTAGCACTTTAAAAAATGTAGTTTCATATAAAAGTGCAGAAAATGTGATTCTCAGAGAAGAAACTGCAAGTTTCAGTTTCAGATAAGAAACTACAAGTTTCCGAGGGAGAGCATTTATATTAACACGCCCTTTTCAAACAGGGATAACATCATGTTGGAAGTTTTATTCATGGTCGAAAATGGCACTACCAGCCACTTAACATCATGCTGATCTACATTCATGCATAGCACATCTTCTTATGATGCACAGTCAAAAAGATATGCTATTTTCAAAATGCCCACACAATGTTGAGTGTGTTGGAGGTGGTGTGCGTAGATGACAATGGGCACCCACATGTCAGAGGCAGAGGAAAAAACTTGTGGATATTTTCACTGCATCAGGTGGAATCGAACCCCGGCGGAGCAGCGGTTGGGGAGGAACTTGGCCACTGGGCTACTCCAGTACTTTCGATCGAAATTAGGCACAACATCTCCCACTACTGTAGCACGTCTTCCCTGGCTCCGGTGCGTTCTCGTCCGGGGCCTAGACGTCATCCTCCGCCTTTGTGCACTCGCCGTGGCGCCGCTGTCTACCGTTGTGGACATGCTCAACAACCGAGAGGAATCTGGTGAGGACTGTACGTGGAGAGGCGGACAGTCGGGACCCACCAGGTCCATGGCCGTACTCAAGCAAGTGCCTCATTGAAAAAATACTTCCTCATGCTATACTGACGTTGGGGGCCACGGGTTTGTCAACGTACTTACTAAAGGAGATAAATTTACAACGAAGCTAGTCATCGGGGAGTTGGCATGTATCATTTATTATCAGTGGGCCAACAAGTATCAACTGGGTTGTGGGCTATCCATTCTAGGCTTTCCTGTTAACATGTGCAGCCCACGACATGCCAGTTTGTAATTTTTTTTAGGGTCGTCATGTATCGATCGACCTATGGCCCTCCCATCCTAAGTTTTATTTTTTCGTAAACATCCGCAGCCCAACTTATGTATTTTTTGAACAAAACATAGAGGTCTATTCTATTTTTCTATATAAGAATAGGAACACCAGGTCCAACTTATGTTTCCCTTCTAACTATATTATATATATTTATATTATTTTATATGTTATTATATATTGTTGTTATTATCATCATATATTTAAAAGATACTTACATATATAAGAAAAAGAATATCCCATGTATTATGAACTTATAAAAATAAATGTTTAACAATAAAATCCTAGGTTTTTTTTACTTAAGGTCAACGAAAATACAGGTGATTATGTACAAAAGCTTGGTAAGATTTAAGGACCAATATAAATAAATCACTTACTATTTAAATATATTTATAACAAAATGCTTACCCCTGTTTATTTTTTGATAATATTGCTGCGCCCAATCCAACATTATAACTAGAACCAACCCAGCAAAATCATGTATTTCGAGAAAGTGCAAACGGGTTGTAATTTTTTAGGAAAAACTAAATGGGTTGCATGGACGCTACATCATTTGTTCACCCAGGCCACCAAATTCGTGTATTTCTAGAAAGTGCAAATGGGTTGTAGTTTTTTTAGAAAAAAAATAAATGGGCCGCATGGACGCTACATTATTTGTTCACCCAGGCCAGCAAATTCGTGTATTTCTAGAAAGTGCAAATGGGGTGTAGTTTTTTAGAAAAAAAAATAAATGGGCCGCATGGACGCTACATTATTTGTTCACCCAGTGCAGCGAATGTACTGTAAATTCTAAAAAAATGGGTTGAATATGTGCGACATTTTTGGAGGCTGAAATGTGGGCCAATAGGTCGAAGCCAACGCAAGGCGTTGTCAACTTAGTCAACAAATGATTCTGACATCGATAGCTGTTGGATTTACATCCAACGGCCGGCATTCATCTTCAATCTCTTCTCTTCTTCTTCCAGCGCCGTCGGGACCACCTGCTCCCGCCTCCGGCTGCTAGCAGCTCTACTTAGCATGCTTCGCTGCGAAGCGCTACCCCACCGTCGGCCAAGCCATCCCTCCACCGCTCCACACCTCCTGTTATTCTCCGCCGACTGCAGAACCACGCTGCACCAGAACCAGTTAACCCTCGTACACCTCTCCGTCTGCGACTCCACTGCCGTGTCTTCCCGTCACCAGTCTGTTACCGTCCGGGGCCTCGCCGTCGTCCACCGCCTTGGTGCGCTCGGCGCGGCATGGTCAACATGGTCAACAAACGAGAGTCGTCGGAAGAGGACTGTACATGGGAAGGCTGACAGTGGGGACACACCATGTCCGTGGACGCACGCATGCAACTGCCTCACTATTACGCGAAAATAAAATTATTTCTCCCCCTGAAAGCTGGGACCCACCACGTATATCTTCGCAAGGAAGTGCCTCCTTATGCCTGCCCCTGACAGCTGGGACCCACCGACAACATCTTTGCATGCAAGGAAGTGCCTCCTTATTAAGGGCAAAAAATATATGATTCCGCCCCTGACCGCTGGGACCCGTCAGCTATATATTCGCACGCAAGGAAGTGCCTCCTTGTCTTCCCTGACAGCTGGGACCCACCCGGTCGAAGCGTACGTAGCATTATCTATGTACATACTGGTCGATCGGTCTGTCTGCCACGATGAACCGTGGCCGAGTAAGGAGCGGTAGCAGTTCAGGCAGTCCAGTCAAAACTGTGTACACGTACGTACAACCATATGCCAAAAAATGCAGCCACATACGTACATACGGGCGGGGTCTCGAACGCGTACTAGCGCATACGTATGGCTAGGGCTCGTGTACATGGAGAGGCAATGAACAGACACAACAGATTCATGTTCATCGGAAGCCAACCGGCTGGGTCGGAACAGAGAAACGGTGTCATGTTCATCAGGAGGCAACAGAATACGTCGTGTTCATCAGGAGCCAACCGACTTGGATGGAACAGCTGAAATAAGGTCTGGCGTACCGCGGAACAGAGGAAACGGGCCTTCTGTTCGATCGCATACGGTCGAAACGGGGTCATGTTCATCGGGAAGGGTCTGGCGTACCGCAAAACGAAGGAAACAAACTACTTATGTTCGAGTGCCTATGGTCGAAACGGGGTCCTGTTGATCGGGAGGGGTGTGGCGTACCGCAAAACAGAGGAAACAGACTTCTGTTGGAGCGCCTACAGTCAAAACGGGGTCCTGTTCATCCACCGTCTACTGCCTCGCTCCAACCTCTACGGGCTACTGGTCATGCACCGTCGACCTCCTCCGGCCTCCACCAGCTACTGATCATCCAGCCTCCATCGGCTACTGTTCATAGAGCCTCCATGGGGTCCTGTTCATCCACCCCCAACCGTCTGGGGTGTGGCAGCCTCCTCGGGGTCCTGTTCATCCAGCGGCAATGGCCTACTACCACGGGGTCATGTTCATCCAACCCCCACCGAGAACTATTCATCCACAGCCAACCAACCGGCTCGACTCACCACGTCTCGACTCGTTCTACGTACCACGCGCACGGTAGCAACGATCACTATTCATCGAGAGGCAACCCAACACCGGCTGGCTACGTCTCGCATGGGGGCTCGACCGGCTTCAGTAAGCAGCAGAAGTGATCGATCGCTTGGTTCAGTTAGCAACAGCAGCGAAGGAATCGCTCGGGTTCAGTCAACAGCGAATGAATCGCTCGGGTCCAGTTAATAGCCAAGGGATCGATCGGTCGGTTCAGTAACGTAGCTAGCAGTGCGATCGCACGGGTTCAATTAGATCCCAACGCCTCGCACACACGTGCGTACACGAGAGAAACACGCAAACCACAGTGCATCGCTCGGCCCCGACCACCCACCATAACCGGGAACTCCCTGATATTTTCCTCGCCCTCACTTCTACCATGTTTTCTTCCGTCATGGACGGCCCAAAGAATGTCATGCAGCTGCGTCTCCGGCCCGCCCAGGACGAAAAGCCCATTTTTTGTCATGATTTTTTGTCATATAAGTAGGAGCCCACCACATCTATGATGATACGTGTTTTTGTCACAATTATCGTCATAGAAGTGTCATAAGCATGACAGAAAAAAAATCGTTCGTGCCAAAATGTCATGGATGTGTCTTTTTTTGCAGTGTCTCGACACCATCGAAGACTTGATGGGTCGGCATTTTCAGTCATTGGGCCTCTGACCATGCAAGAAAAGAAGCCTTTCGCAATGACTTCAGCCTTGGTCTTGGGTTGAAACTTCTTGTAGATGATATCTGCCTAAGGAGGCCTCATGGCGTTTTTGTCTGCATACTCAGGAGTCACAAAATGATATAAAAACCATTCCTCTGCCAAATATCTTTGAATCCATTGGACTCTGGACTTGCGTTGTGTGTAGGATTCCTCTGGATCTGACTGCATAGTTCATATAGGTCAGAAGGCAGGTCTAATGCAGTGTTATCACGACGCTGGTGGCCCCCTTCCTTCGCAGTTTTCCACCTGCCATTGGCTTCAGACTGAAAGGCTTCACAAGGGTGTTAGACTTCAATCTGCTTGTCAGACAAAAACTGGCTTTAGGTGATTCAATGTGATGCTGTAAAAACTCTACAAATGAATGCAGACTATGAGAACCAAGGGGCTCTCCCACAGACATGTACCTGTGACAACATTAGAGATGCGAGGGAAGGGGAAGAGGTCATATGCATTCTCAGAAGATTAAGATAAATCAGTTTGAAGACATTGACCTCATAGCGCGAAGACATTCACTTATCAATGTAATTTGGTTCCAGATTTGTACGCATCCATGAATACGTACAAGTGAGGAATCTAACTAGTTGTGAAGCATAAGTGAAAGTACTTGCAAATTATGAGATGCAGAGGAGGAAAGATCCAGATTTGGAAGTGTAAAAACAACTTTTGGAAGATGTGGAGACTTCATTGGATCAAATAAACGATAAAAAGTGAGTTCTTATTTACCGCTCGAAGAACTACAAGACGAGGCGGGTGGAGGCTGAACAGTCCAATCTCCCGCGCCCTAACTTGGCGGCGGAAGACACCTACGACGGCGGCGGGAGGAAGATGTCCGTGGCCAGTATGACGACGACGATGGAGAAGTCGCGGTTGCGAAGCGCTTCGTCTCCAGCGGCAACGGAAGCTAGCGACGGCGCTAGGGTTCGAGCGAGACGGCGAGGGGAGTAAATTTTAATGACCAAGGGAGTTGCCCCTCGCAGCCTCTACGCATTGCTAAACCCGCCTCTTGCTCATCCCGCAACGGGGGCTACTGGCACGGCGCCTCCGCTCGGGTCCATCCCTGCAGCACTGATAAACCTAAGAGACCGAGCTCTGGCTCGCGACCAGCCCCACGCACGTCACCTCACTGGGTCCTTAGTGCATTCGTCTCTTTGCGGAAAGGTCACCGCAGGATAGCAAGCGCGGTTGCGTGCTATGTTTTCTTTCTTCGGCTAACTCACAGGAACCCCAGAGCTGGGACCATGAGCGGCCTCGCCAGCGCCTCGGGGCGCAACCCCTTCTAGGCACCCCCTCAAAGCCAACCACTCTCTTCTCGCGCAAATCACTTGCAGGTTAAAAGGGGGGGCCTTGAGCATCGCGCCTCAGGGGATCCTACTGACTCTCGAGCCCTCACCCCCTGGCCTTGACCACAGCATCGCGACCTGGCATACCAGTGGCGGATGAGCCTCGCTCGAGGGCTAGGACCCAAGGACGTAGAGCACCGAGACGAGCGAGAAAGACGGGGTCGGCACGAGCCCTGCCCAGAGGCGCCATTAGGAGAAGGACATAGCCTAACGTTTCCCTTTCAGTCCTTCAGGAGCCGCTTGCGTGCCAAAGGGGACCTCCTGAGCATCGCGCCTCAAGGGCTCTTACCGGACATCGGGTCGCTCACCTCCTGGCCTTGACCACGGCATCGCGACCTAGCATACCAGCGACGGCCGGAGCTTGCCTGGGGACTGGGTCCTACCGGCGTAGAGCACTAAACTACCGCGAGAATGAAAGGGGGAACCATGCTAAGGCGAGAAACGCAAGCACGACGTCGAATTGGAAATGATAACACTAAAGTACGAGCGCCATAGTTTTTTACATACCCCCATGGGGCTAGTCATAATTTTGTGCAGGAATGAAGCAAAAGGAAAAACCCCTAAAAAAACCATGGCCCTGGCGGCATCGCCAGCGACGTCAGGATGCCGCTACTCCTCCCCATAGGCCCAGGCGTGGCGGCTCATAGCTGTCGTCATCACTTGAGCCTGGTCTGGAGGAGGCACTGCTGCTATCGTAGGAGTCGCGGACAAGGCCAAGGGCAAGTTCACCACCGGTGGCCTCGCTGCCTCGTCGACCTGAAGAGGGGCCGTCGTCCTGTTCGCCTCCCCTAGGGCAGCATTCCAGGTGTCGGCCGTCCTCCCTGAAGACCTTGAAGAGGAGCGTCGAAGCCCCATCATACTCGAAGTGGATGGCGTGCCCCCCCTTCCGAGTTACACGCGCGGGCGATCGCGCCCCATCCCCGGGCCATGAAGACATCGCCGGAGTCGACGGCCTCAACCTCCGCCTCTGATGCTTGGCTGCAGCAGCCGTCGTGCTGCAGCCATAGCTCGACGGGCCCCCGCGGTGGTATCTCCCTCGCCAGGGACCGCGGGAGCCGGATCCATGTGCGCGGCAGCATCGCCGCCCACACCACAAACTCGCGGATCGTGCCTTAGGCATGGGTATGCGGGCGTGGTGGCTGTACGGCCACCGCTTGTTCTCCTCCACGGCTCCGTCCCTCGCGGCGATCGCGGCCGCTCCCACGGGTGTGGCTTTGTGCACGAGCATACGCACGGACCGGGAAGCCTGGAGGAGCGCGTTCGTGCCAAGGTCGCGTCGTCATGGGTATCGCGATGGCGCCGCGAGAGAAGTCATGCCTCTTCTTTGGCGGAAGTAGTTCAGGTTCCACCTGAGGGGGTTTTCCCTTCTCTACGGCGGAAAATGTCCTTACTGGCACCATGGACACTCTGGCAAGATGGCGGAGCGAAGGAGAAGGAGGAGCGGGCAACGAGAAGATGAAGATGAGCTGGGGGCTCCCCCCTCTCCCATTTATAGCCAGAGGGAGGCCAATCGCCGGCCTCCCACGATTCTAAGTAATGATGGTTTTTCTGCATACATCAGGCAGTTGTCAAGTCGGGCAGTTGCCGAGGCGGTGTGGGAAGTGCAGACGCCCACGTCCCATCAAGCGCCACGCATCGAATCAGTCCGCAGGCGATTGGGGCCCGCGGCACTTCGCCCTTGCCCTTTGGCTTCGCCTCGAAGCCAAGTCCGAGCACGGCTTGGGCCCGGGGGCTACTGTCGGCGTTCTGGGAACCAGGGTACCCAGACTTGCCTGCCTGCGGCCCACGGCATGGCTCCGTCGACGGCCTGGTATGGCCCGTCTACAACACCTTCCAGACAAGACCCTCGCGAGGGGGCCAAGCCTCGCGAGGCGGCCGACATCAAGACCTCCGGAGGGAGCGGCCTTCCCAGGCTGGCTCCTGAGAAGCGGAGATTTCTATGTAGGTGCCCACCTCATGAGGTTGAGGTGACGCAAGCCATGACGACCAAGGCCAGGCGGGCGCCAGCGGGCGCAGAGCAGCAGGTTCCCTCTTTGGTGCTAAGGAGGCAAGCGCAGGCGCGGGGTCCCGAGGAATCACCCTAAGGTTTCCATTCCCGTGCAACGAGACCAAGACCACCAGGACGGCAGGATGGATGTCATCGCCGAGCCCACCGCAGTGTCACGACTAGAAGCTTTGCAGGCGAAGACCACATTTCGTCAGGATAAGATGTACTACTTGTGCCCTATCAAATTAGCCATTGTGGGATCCCTTCCAGCCTTCGTTCCGGAGGAAGAGAATCGAGGCCACTGTAAATATAGGGTAGCCACCACCGTAGAAGGGGGTCGAATCCTTTCCACCCTCACCAGAGCAAACCTCGCGAGGTTGTTCTTCACTTGTATTAGTTCATCCTCAGCCCCTCGTGAGGCTAATCCACCCCAAAGCAGGAGTAGGGTTTTACACCGCAAGGTGGCCCGAACCTGGGTAAACTGCTGTGTCCATCTTCTTCCTTGTTCATCGAGCTAGGTCGTGGGGGCAACGGATCGGTTGGCTGGAGAGGTTGAGCTCTTCACACACGCCTAGAGTTTGAACCTTCCTTGGGTCTGCGGAGCCCTGAATCCGACACAAGTGTGTGAAGCTCATTTGTGATATCAGTGAGGCGGTCGAAAGTGAGCTGGACATTCTCATTGCCATTCCTCTTGAAGTGGTTAAAGAGATTGCATAGCACATCAATCCTTGAGTCTCTCTGTGTTGAGACGCCTTCGTTGATCTTGGACAGCTAGTCCCAGACTAGCTTTGAAGTTTCCAGAGCACTCACATGGTCATACTGCCCTTTGGTCAGATGACCACAGATGATGTTCTTGGCGGTTGAGTCCAGTTGTGTGAATCTCTTGACATCAGCAGCGGTGACACCTTCATCGACTTTGGGAACACCAGTCCTGACGACATGCCAGAGGTCGATGTCAATGGATTCAAGATGCATGCGCATCTTATTCTTCCAGTAGGGGTAATAAGTGCCATCGAAGATGGGGCACGCAGCAGAGACTTTGATTATCCCTGTAGTCGACATAGCTAAAAACTCCAGGTGGTTAAACCAAATCACACAGAACAAGGGAGGACCTTTCTCCGATACCAATTAAAAGTGCTAGTTATCGACTAGAGGGGGGTGAATGGGCGATTTTTATGGAAGTCTTCAAAAGATGCAAGATCTTCGAAGACAGACAACCAACAACACCTATGCAATATGCAGCAGAAGATAAACTACAGTAAACAGACCATAGTCAAGTATACAGTACAATGAAAGCACGAAGACTAATGGCAGCTAGGTAGAGCAGATCAGAATGGAAGACAGTATGAAGCCAAAAAGGTGAAAGTCTTCGCACAGTGAAGTTAAACAGATCAGGCAAGCAAGCAATGACTTCATGAAGACAAACTAAAATGTAAAGGAGGTAGGGGATAGAACCAGTTGCTTGGGGAAGACAAGGATTTGGTAGACCAGTTCCAGTTGTTGTGACAACTGTACGTCTGGTTAGGGAGGCTGAGAATGAACTCAGAAGACCACGTCTTCACCTTATTCCCCTTGAGCTAAGGACACTTAGTCCTTGCCCAATCACTCAGGTAAGTCTTCAAGGTAGACTTCCAAACCTTCACAGACTCCGTTCACCGGCGATCCACAATGACTTTTGGATCCTCGGAACATGAAGCCTAATCGGCTGGAGGATACACAGTCCTCAAGTGTAATAAGTCTTCATATCACGCGGACAGAAAGACTTCAGTGATGCCTAACACTCTTTGGCTCTGGGTGTTTTGGGCTTTGTCCTCGCAAGGATTTCTCTCTCAAAGGCTTCGGAGATGGGTTGCTCTCAAACGATAAAAGCCGTGCACTAACTCTGAGCAGCCACCAATCTATGGTGGAGGGGTGGGCTATTTATAGCCAGCAGGCAACCCGACATGATATGTCCGAAATGACCCTGGGTCACTAAGGAACCGACACGTGTCCAATGGCCGAATTTCAAATACACGCGGCAGCTTGACTTGGGCTACAAGCAAAGCTGACTCATCCAACTATGGATAAGATTTACTCTCATTGTCTTCACTCGAAGACATAGGATTTGGGTTGAGCATCACGTCAGTCTTTTGACTTTGTTCACTTGGACCCCACTTAACAGTTTGGTGGTTCCTATGACTCAAGAAAGAAGAAAATGAAACTACGAAAGAAACTATGTCTTCGCATTCCATTGTCTTCAAGTGAATGTCTTCATGCGTCATTATCTTCGACGTGAATGTCTTCACGAACCACCATTGTCTTCAATGTCTTCATACATTTTTAGGAGTCATCTCTGGTAGCTAAACTGGATCAATGAGGGACTTATACATGTGTTATCCTGCAATTCTCACAAGCACATTAGTCCCAACCATGTTTGTCGTCAATACTCCAAAACCAACTAGGGGTGGCACTAGATGCACTTACACATTCCAATGCAGGCCGTTCCAATATTTTGATGTATGGTTCATGAATAAACTTAAATTTTTAGCCTGTATCGCTCGTGGACATTGCTTTGTTGATCATTGACATGTGGACTTTGCTGCAGGTAGTGGAAAAGTTTCTGATAGGAAAAGGTCTCAATCTGTTTCATTATTAGCTGGTGATGATGATCTTGAGGCATATCCTGTTGTGAGATTGCTATCTTTTGATTTGACATTCTTACATTTCTTTTTTATTGCCATATCACCCCTCTGCATTTTGGACATAAAAAACTTGTGGGTTATCCATTTCAGTTTTACTACTACTTCTTTTAGAACTTAAGGGCTAGTAACTAGAACATGGTTGGTCACTTGTTTCTTCACCAATTATGATGTTGCATTGATCATACATAAGGCTCTATTTCTAGACTTTTTATTCATTTTGTTAATTATGAAAACACTAATGCAAGGAGATGTATCAGTATACTGTATGTCATCATATGAAAGATTCAAGCCCTGATTCTCACATGGCAATGAAAAACATAGTCATCTTTGCGGCTTTTTCTTTATATCCAGAATTGAATTCTATTCATTATGCTCATACACATATCTTTGCTCTTGGTGCTAGGCATGTAGGAATTGTTCTCAAATTATTTGTTTCATATGAGATGACTCAATACTTTGAAATCTTAGACCTTTGTATTTCATACTTATTCTTTCCAGTGCATAGTATCTAACTGTGGGTTAATATGGAATACTCACAAGTATGAACCATTTTTTAACAACACAAAAATGAGCATAATTAGCTTGTGCTCCCTCCGTAAAGAAAGAAATATAAGAGTGTTTAGATCACTTATATTTCTTTACGGAGGAGTAAAATAGTTTGATCATATTATCTTAATCTTTCTTGAATATCTATTCAGATTTTTAGCCACTATCACTTCAAGAGCTTGTTCTGTTCCTTTGTATGCAACTGCCAAAGAAAAAAATATCCTTGTTGTGATGTGTGGATTATGATTATCCTTAAACAGTGGGAACCACTACTTTTCTGTTGGTGTAGGCGTTTCATATAAGCTTACTCCTTATTAACACTGTCAATCTAGGAATGCAGTGAGTATGTGATGGTTTTTCCCTCATGAGTAGAGTGCTACAGTTGGATAGTTGTTCAACACAATTATGTCTGAAGTTGAAACTGCTATCATAAAAGTATTAGCGACACTACTGACCATAAGCCATAGTACCAATGATGTTATTTCTTGAAGGAAATTTGAAATTTGTGTCCGTTGTGACTAACAACTGCTTAGGACACTCTTATTTGAATTTTTTCAAACTATTTCCTGATTGATGTATTAGAAGGGTGTGGTTAGTCTAGATTTAATCAGTATACTTCAGTTTGGTTCAGTTCAGGGCATATAGTAAGTTTGATTTAGAAGAAAATACCAAAATTATCTGTTGCGAAGAACACATCAGACATGTTTTTTCAGTCTCCGTGTACTTCCATGGTTCTGACTTTTCTATTGTACTGTACGGCAAGTTAGTTTGTTATTCAAGCAAAATCCATTTATTATACAAAGTGTGCATGGATTGCTCGATTAATAGGATTGTAACCCACTAGGTAGTTCCAAATCCATTTGTTTTGTAGAACATTGCCTATTTCACCAATCTAAAAATTATGGTAGCTCACTAGGATTGTATACTAACATTAGCTTACTGACTTTGTAATTTGCAGCTAATGCCAATTCCATATTAGTTAGGGAGTTGTGAGTTCTATGAAATGTGGATGGAAAGGTTTATTGAAGAGCATAGATTAGCTTATTTAGTGACTTTGTAATTTAGGGCTGATGGCAGTTCCATATTAGTTAGGGAGTTGTCCAGTTTCATGTATGTTTGTGTGTCAGAGACATGAACATTCATCGTTTCATGCCACTTTTTCCTATACATCACAATAGGTGCAAAACAATATTTTCCCGAATGAGGCGAGAACATTTGTCGTTTCATGCCGTGCAAAATATTCTTATAATTTTTTTATTTGAATAAGTGCCTCTTAACTAGGATGAATGAGGAAATATATATTCCAAGTGTTTATACGTGCGTTGCACGTGCACGTTTACTAGTGAATAAGAGGCGGAAAAAACAATAAACCGTTTGGTGCTGGCGACCTATAAATCCAATACAGGGCTATCAAGTAGTTTATGATAATACATCCAGAGAAAGTGCATAGGATTTGTGACTTGCAAAATCGTGTGATACATTTGAACAACAGGGAAAAGGTTAGTTAAATTATCATATATTCTTGAAATGCAACAATGAGCAGGACATGGCATGCGAGTGAAAATGTTGTCAACAACATACATAACCTCTAAGCAAGTAGTAGACCCGAGAACTTTTCTTGAAAGCAGCTTACAAGCTCAAGGAAAGATTTCACAAGTAGAAAGATGTAATCAGCACAAGAGTAGAACATAGTAAGGGCCAGTTCTTTTGTAGCTTCTGGCAGCTTATTATGGAAATAAGCCAGAAGCCCAAAATAACTCGTTTGGGGGTCTTGGGCCTAACTTATTTTCACAGTGACCTCCTTCACAATGAAAATAAGCTGGGGTGGAGCTCCTTCCCGTAGAAGCCCACTAAGATGAAAGGTATATTTTGTTGCCATTGTTGTTTGCACATTTTACAGAAAAAATGCCACTACCCAGCCCCTGGTCAGTTCCCTCGATCCCCCGAGAAAAACGATTCACTTGTCCTCTCGCTCGCTCATCTCGCCGGGAGGGGCGCACCCAGCGTCAGAGAAGCTAGGGTTCCTCCCAGGCCAGCCACCGCGGCGCCGCCGGTCTCCGTCGATTCAGCCCGTCCCTTCGGCGCCGCCAAGATGGACGGCGGGTAGGCCACCCTCCGCCGCTGCACCTCCCTCTCGCGCCTCACTGGGCAACACATCTTCCCCATCTGCCTCCAGCCTTTCCAGTTGCTCCGGCCGATGCCCCACTCCAGCAGCCGCATCCAGCTCCACCTGTGGACCAGGGCGACCTCCATCTTATCCCCCCACCGATTCCTGCTCAAACCTCCACTCCCCACTCCTTCCTCCCATCCTCCCGATCTGCTGTGACTTGCTTCGATTTGGATGAGCCATTTCGTTCTCTTTCCAGTAATCATGATCTGTTAGTGATTAGTGAGCCACCTGTAGATCTGTTAGTGATTCGGATGATATGATTCAGAAATTGATGCGAATTCTACCAATGCCCAAGGGTGTTACAGACTATTCACCGGAAGTATGAGAAAATAAGCCAAACGACGGAAGGTAAAAAGAACTGGATGGCTTATTCTCATGGACTTATTTCTATGGCAGCTTCTCTAAGGCTTATTCCCATCGCAGCTTATGCATAAGCTGCACCTCAAAAAAACTGGCCTAAGATCCTTACCAACAATTCCACTAAATGAAACATGAGGGTCTGAGACAAATACTAGTACATAATAAGGCTGAAGCATCAATGATTTTCTTTTCTTGATGGAAATAGTTGTTTAGCACACAAACCAGGTAGCAGAGCGAACACCAAAACATTTTGGCTCCCTAGTATTCTGGGGTAACAATAGGATGATTCAATCCAGAAGAGGAGCCCAAGGGAAAAAAACAGTGTGGAGGCAAACTGCTGACCGAGACAAAGACCCCGTGCTCCTGTGCCGGGGAAGGGAAGAAAGGGTCAGGGAGGAGACGATGAGAGTGCAGCGTCGGCCAGAGTACTGGAGGGGAGCGCCCTCGCTGGCATCGACCAAGGCGTCTGTTGCCTTTGTCCTACCATGACAAAGAAATTGCCAGAACAACACAAATGCAGCAACAGGAACACAATTCATAACCGAATTTGTTATCTTCTTATCTTAAAATCTTTATCTTTACCTAATAATAATAATAGTAAAGCAAATAGATATTCTTGGTCTGTCGTGGCGTTTTGCAGAACCCCTAGAGTTTTCTGGTAATAAACCCGCGGTACTGGTTTAAACTAAAAAAAAGAATAAATATGTGCAGGGTCGGAGTCAAACCCACGACCTATGCACGCTATCCCCAAGCCAACCACCTGAACCTAGTGCAATTTCTTTTTACTTGATCTCTACCTAATAATAAAGCAGCTAATGTTTCTGGTGGTACGTCACATAATTTACCCTATAAATTGACAAAAAAAAATACCCACCAATACCACTCATAAGTCAAAAACGATTCATTTTTTTTTCAAAGTCGCCGCCGTGCTAAGTTGTTTTATAGAGATGATACTCCATATATCTCTCACATACAGAAACAGCGCAGTGGCTACAGCCTGTCTATTCCACCATGGACACCAGGGTTCGATCCCCAGGTTTCGCTGACGTTCCCCCTCTTTTTGTCACGCACCTCCCCTACCCAACACAGTGCACGTTCATGAGCCGGCCCGCAGGGCGTGACGCCCCTGTTTTATTTTTTGCATTTCGTCTTTTGTCTTTTCTTTCTTTTCTCATTTTTTATGTTTTCCTTCTTCAAATTAATTTGAGATTTCAAAATTTCAAAATGTTGCGAATTTTGAAAAACATGTTCGAGAAATCATAAAATGTTTGTGATTTCAAAAATGTTTGGGGAATCATAAATTTTTCGTAGTTTTAAAAAATATTAGTGATTTTACAACTGTTCGCAAATTATAAAAATAAACACAATTTGGAAAGAAATGTCAGGGAAAAAAACCATGTTCATGATTTTGAAAAAATAATCGTGTATTCAAAACAAATTCGTGAATCTGACAAAAATATCCATGAAATTTAGAAAATGTTGAAAAAACTCAAAAAAAATGCAAGTTTGTGGCCATGAGATTTGTTTTAAAAGTTTTTAAAATGTGTTGTGAAGTGGCAAGCTCACTGCCTTGGGATTTACCATGTCGAATACATTGCAATCACGTGGACATCGTTGATGATGGAAAGAAAGATAAGTGGCAACATGGCGAGTAACGGTGTTAAAATAGAGGACGCTCATATGTCAACGTATTGAGCCATAGTTATTTGGCTAAAGTATATTTTTTTATCCCCAGGTTCTGCAAATTTCTCCCCTCTTTTTCCCTTCAAAAAAAAAATTCTCCCCTCTTTTTGTCACACCCGTCCCCTCCCACAGGGCGTGTTCATGGGCCGGCCCATAGGACGTGAGGCCCCTATTTTTTCCATTTTGTCTTTTGTCTTTTCTTTTCTTTTCTTTCCTTTTCTCACTTTTTTGCTTTTTCCTTCTTTAAATTAATTCAAGATTTCCAAATTTCAAAACATTGTGAATTTTGAAAAACATGTTCGAGAAATCATGAAATGTTTGTGAATTCAAAAATGTGTGGGAAATCATAAAATTTACGCAGTTTCAAAAAATATTAGTTATTTTACAAAATTGTTCGCAAATTATAAAACATGTTGATAACATGGCGAGTCACTGTGTTAAAATAGAGGACACTCATATGTCAGATTATTGAGTCATACTTATTTGGCTAGCGTGTATTTCTTTTTCTCTCCCGTTGCAACGGCTAGCATGTATTTCTTTTTCTCTCCCATTGCAACGCACGGGCATGCTAGTAAAATAAATGCAACTCAGGCCCGTCCCTCCACAGCCATAGGCAACGTCAATGCTTTCCTTTGTTCTTCCGTCTACTCGTGTCAACCTTCTTAGTCTTCTTGCTTTTGCTGAATTGCCTCTTTGGTGGCGGCTTCTTCTTCACGCCTAAACTGGGCTGCTTCTTGGCACTAACCACACCGCAAGTCTCCTTAGCATAGCTCCTTGACACGGATTTCTGGTCATCCTCCTCTCCATGAGTAATTTCACTGGTGACTACTGTTATTCTAGTCCCGCCATCTTCATATGTCTTGATTTCTACATAAGCACCAAATCAATCAAGGCACAATAGGATCAACAAACATCATGCCAATAACTGCTGTAAAATTAATCTCATCCCTCTACTCACCAGGCGCAGCTGCATCCATCCCATCACCATCACCGTCTTCACCATCCGCATTTTCTGATGACACGACTTTACCGTATAGAGCAATCTCTTTCTCTTGCTTTCTCTGGAAATACATAAAATGACACTGGTCAGTAAACCCTTCAAGTCTTGTTCATATTATTTATGTGACAGAAACGCTAGATAATCTACTTGAAATGACAGTAAGCCCAGATTCAGTGCTGTCCCTACCATTCCTGTTTCATCAAAACATCCTTCAGTCTAACAGAGAAAACTGGTTTCTTGCATGTTTTCCCGTACCAGAAAGCACATGGTCGAGCTCTCAGGAATGCGTTGTGTATTCCGCAGCTCTAGGCATCTTCCCTTCAACATACCACCCAACACAACAAATCTTTGCAGTACCCTTTCCTAATGTTCCACTAGTGATCCCTATCAGTTATTGGTAGCATTAACCCAAGAAAAATGCACCCCATGTTCCAATATGAAAAATATTAACCATGTAGGATACAGCCATTCAGCTTTTCATTCATTCTGATGATACACTTCTTCCTAGACTTCTCAAAATGTTGGCGCCTAAGGGAACCCTTCAACTAGAAGGATCGTACAGTCCGGTGGGCACATAATAATAGAGGAAACGATGGTCAATCAACCTTCTCTTGGAAATCTTTGCTTTTGACCAACTATTACTAAATCAATAAAACATCCAAAGAACAACAAGAGCATCTCGAACAGATGATGTAAAACAGCCGTGGTGCCCAAAAAACTGTTGTTTGGGCACTTGGCACAAAAAAACCAGCTCCAACAGAAGATGTTGTATTTAGTGATGCAAAAAAATTTGAGCAGCCCCAAATTTTGGCCCCAAGTGCTGCAAATATCCACCGGCTGCCTCAAAACACAAACACAGCTGCACGAACTGCAACTGCCACGCTGAAGTTTCCCCCGCCACCACCAAACACCGATTCCGGCTGGATCTCGCCGTTGCAGCCACCGCCGCAAGTCCACCGCCCGCCCCGGCCCAGCCGCCACTCCACCGCCCATTCCCACCGCTCCGGACGCTCGCAACAACCCCCTCCGCCGTCGCTGGTTCAGGATCCGCCGAAGCCCGATTTGCAGCAGTTCCGGCCGTCCCCCGCCCACCACCGCCCGAAATGGTCGCGTAGCACCAGTGCTCACCTTGGAGATCCATTAGTGGCTACCATGACCCCCACATGACCGCCGCTACCACCGCAGAGCTACTGCTCCTTCAGAGCTCTCAGCTGTCAGACGACGAGGCGACGGCGGTTCCTGCCGCAACCCCCAGCTCGTCGACGTCATGAAGACCGCTGCTCCTTCGGTGCACCACCCCTGAGCGCATTCCTAGCTGCGCCGGTCACCGCTGCTCCTTCGGTGCACCACCCCTGAGCCCATTCCTAGCTGCGCCGGCGACCGCTGCTCCTTCGGTGCCCACTAGGTGTTCGGCAAAAAGCTTCTAAGGTAAAAATAATTCATTTTTCCGTTCTCTTATTGCGATGTAGGAGTCGATTGTGATAGAAAGTATTGTGTTGTAGATGAGTTCATTTGAATTCTCTTTGTGGGATGATTCCTCCTCCGAAGAGGAATATGAGTGGGCCGAAGGGGAGGATATTGCTTTGATTATGGTGGTGCACATGGAGAGGAACAAGTGGCACCAAAATTTAAATCATCCGTTGGAGATGCTCTAAGAACACAGAAAAGCAGAATGCTGTGTGAGAGCTTCTCACCTTCTTGCGTGCCTCGATTCGCTTCCGTCTGTCCTTCTCCTGCGTAATCCTCTGCGCCTCCTTTCTCCTCTTCTTCTTTCTCTTGTGAAACCCAGTCACGAAATCCCTATAGTCCAAGATTCGCGTTAGAAAAAATTAAGAGCCCACGCAAACACAAATCGCACCGTGCCGCTACAGCCCAGAGACCGAAGGAGGTTGCGGTACCGTACTTGAGGGCTTTCTTGTCGAGGGAGACGGAGAGGGCCTTGTTCTTCAGGGCGCGCTTATTGATGTGCTTTGGGACCATGAACGTTGGCATCTGCCCCACCACCACATCCTCCCCTTCCTCCTCCGACGCTTCCATATCCTCCTCGTGCTCCTCTTCCAATCCCTCTTCCTCCCACGCCTCTCTCTCTCTCTCTCTCCCTCTCTGGTAGAGACGAGGAAGCGCCGCCGGCTTTGGAGAAGGGGGGCTCTCTCTCTCTGGTAGAGACGAGGAAGCGCCGCCGGCTTTGGAGAAGGGGGGCAACTAGGTTAGACGATACAGAGGTACTCCACAATATAGGTGGCCAAACGGGCCGGGATAGCTGGGCCGGCACGGCACGGCACGGCACGCGGCACGCCTAGGGGTCGTGCCTGGGCCTGAAGGGCAAGCATGCGGGCCGGCACAGCACGGCCCGATTATCTTTTTTTTATGTTCCTAATGTGGCCCAACAGGTAAAAATAGCTAAAAAACGCCCGGCGCAAAATAGGAGATTAGCGGGCCTAGCGTGCCGGTGGGTCAGCCCGATTAGCATATGGGTCATGCCTGGGCCGCTGGCTGCAGCACGCGGGCTGGCACGGCACGGCCGTATAATAATCGTGCCTCGACGGGCCGGGCCGTGCCAGGCACGATTAGGATGGGTCGTGCCGTGCCGGGCCGGGCCGCCCCGTTTGGCCAGCTATAGTACACAAGTCAAGATCTAAAAAAAAGGTACACAGTCACCTGCGATCCGCGTGAGTAAGGCGCGACTTGCGATAAGTTCGTCGCAAAAACTCCTATTCTACATACCCCCTCGCCAAAAAGATAATTTATGGTCGGTTCTCTTTGGAGGAAAAAGTTTATATCATCGTCTTATATTTTGAGACACAGGGAGTATATATATAATAAAGAAAATAAAGTAGAACATAAAAGTATAATCTCTAGTTCTAACAAGGGCAGACATAGATAATGTAACTTCAATACGGTAAGCTTTGGATAATTATTGTCTGTACTTGACTCTGGACAACTGGTGTGGGTTGCAAAATCCAATGTTTTTTCAATCTAATACAGAGGTTCAAGTTGGAGCAAACATATGCCATGAGTTAGATCTTGGATCCACCTACGATGTTAAAAGTTGACCATTGTTATGGAAACCACGACCACCTATGGGACCAAGGGTCCCTTGCTGGTTTGACGGGGGAGGGGGTAGCACGTTGCACAAAGAGCAGAGGGGCGTCGAACAACACAACAGAGGTCACAAAGACAGTCTTTACCCAGGTTCGGGCCACCATGAGGCGTAAAACCCTACTCCTGCTTTGGTGGATTGATGGTGAAAAAATGGTGGTGAGCGTAACACGCTTTGCCTGTCAGGGCTGCCTATGGGCGAAACGGACGCGTGCGTATGAATGTGTGAAGAGGTGGATTCGCTAACCCTTTCTATGGTTGCCTTGGGCCTCCTTTTATAGATAAAGGGGTCACCACAGTGGCAAATCAGTCATTATGTACTGATTAGATAGCAAACGATGTTATCATACCCTAACTCTGCACGCTTGACAAAGCGCATTAAATGCGTCGCTCAACGCCACATCATAGCTTGCCGGGCAGGCCTTGCCGGGCTATTTTGCCAGCTTCGCACCTGTTTGCTCAACACGTGCAGGAACGTTGTCGCCTGTAGGTATTTCCTGTAGGAAGTGGCCGCCATGTGGCGAACAACAGCCACTTAATCACTTTGGAGCTTGACACCGCACCGATCGACGACGTGCGTCGTGGTGAGGTGGGGTGGTGAGGTGGTTCTGCTTTCGCGAGTCCCGGCAAGCCTGCCGGGACGACCTGGAGGCTCGCTTCCGGGTGATCCCGTCCTTACCAGGCTCGCCTGCCCGGCAAGGGAGGTGTCTTTCTTAGCGGTATCTTGCTCTTCTGGCTAGTCTTGGCCTTCTTGAGCTGTGTGCTGGTCCTTCTAAGAACTGATCTGTTGTGCTCTGCTCTGGCCTTGGCGTTGTGGTCTTGTTCTCGTGCCTGTGCACAGTCTGGGCAACGGACCCAGGGGTTGTTGCACTGACAGAAGCCCCCGGGCCTGTCCCGAACGCGCTGCCGAGCGTCGTCGGGGTAGGCCCTAATAAGTGCACAGGCAGGGGCGTGGAAGTGGCTGGCCCCTTTGAGATCTTCTTTGCTTCTTCTTAATCTTGAGCCCGGGCCAGTTTCCGGTTTTCCCATGCGTCGTGTAAAGCCAATCGTGGTGGGGCCATTCTTCTAATGGCCCGTGAATGACTTTAACGCATGGGGGAGAAACTGCCAATTCACTCTTCCCACCACGTCCTTATCCTCAGTCACGTATGCGGCATGCATCGCGCGGGGTAGGTAACGGAGGCGCGTGGTGCGGAAGAGCATCAAGGCGAGGGCCCGACCTTCTTGAATTGGTGGAGGAGGACGTCGGTTGCCTGTTGAAGGATCAGCTCTCTTCCTCGACCCACCTATAAAAGGAGGGGCGAGGGAGGAGTGGATTCATCCATCCTCGCATCCTTTCTTCTTCATCTTCTGCCTTCTCATGGCCATGTTGAAGAGACGGGCCTAGGGCAAGGTCCCAAGTAGTAGCTTGAGGTCGGCAACGCTGAAAGCTTGTGTTGTCGCTCGGGGAGTGAATCTGGTCCAAGCCTGGGGAAGATGCGATGGACGAGCCACCCGTAGTGTGGGAGATATCAAGCTTCCCCGTTGTGGGGAAATGCTTGCCCCTTCTGCCGTGGCCGGCCATCCGCTAGGTAGCACGGCATCTCGCCTCGAGCCGCTGCTGTTTGCAAGCCCGGTGTCTAGGTCCTCGGCATCCTTGCCGTCCGCCCGGGAGGCAGGGCCGGAGATCATCAAAAATCCCAGTACTGCCTCTTCCGGTGGATCCGAGGTTGATGCTGAAGGGAGGCGCGCCTTCCTGCCCGCCAAGGTGGGGAGCGACACGCCCCGAGCCCCCTGGCCGTCTTGGCCTTCGGCTGCTTCTCTGGGGAAGGCGTTGGGTTGGGGTTCTGGTTCTTCTCTGGAGTGGTGGTGAGGGAGAGAAAACGAGGGAAGACGGAGAAGGTGGGTGGCAGGGCGTCAGGTCGGAGTACGATGGCGTGGATGCCTTCGCCTCCTACTGGCGACCTGTCCCCTCGTCTTTCCGCTCTTCCCCTCCCTCCCCGACACCATCATCACCAGTGTCTTTGGGTGATAGCCGGGGAGGGATGTTCCCTTGGTGCCTTCGCCTTCCCTCGAGCAGTCTTCCGGCTGAGCTTTGGTGGATGACTCCACCGGCGCTCAAGCCGGGGCTTCTTGCTGGTCCCGGAGGTGGTGACCAGGGCACCGCCGCTCTGCTCTCCTTCCTCCTCCTCGCAGCCTCGCCACTCCCGATCTTGTCAGGCCGCGCCCGGTAGGTCGTTGTGGGACCGGGATGGGCTCCTGATTGGGTGTCTTTTTCGTCATCTCCTCTTCCCACCGCAATACCTGGTGGAGGGAAAATGAAAAGAGGAGATTACGGGGCTCTTATCTTTTTTGATCTTAAATCTGTAGGCATTCGCCAAATTTTATTTCAAATAATATAATTCCTCGACTCCATCTTTGTGTCTGTAAGGTTTGTACTTGTTTGATCAGCATATTAATGAAAAAGATGAACCTTGCAGGGGATTCGTGCATGTATATGTCCATGCAGAGGTGGGATGCCTCTATATTTTAAATAAACGAATTTCCCCTGGAAGGCTATCCTGCCGATACCCTCTATTTTGCTGTCCGGGACTAAGCCTACCGGGCGAAAATTGTGATGAGGGACCAGCCCCCCGCTAATCTTTTTCTACCAAAGGCCACTGCGACCATCCTGACCGAAGCAATGTTCGTGTCAGGAGATGGGAGCACCTAAGTTTCGAAAATTGGCAAGGTTTTCTTATGCACAAGTATTTGCTTACAGAACACTTATGGACAAGAGATAGAACTTATCTGTTTGGCCTTGCCGGAGATCGCAGTATTGGTCCATCTTTCCAGCTTCCTGTAGAGGCCAAGCCCACGGCAGGAACCTGCAGTTTTATGCAGATGGAAATGATGCAAGATGCGATCTTATCTATATGCATATGCAATGCTCATCGAATGCTTATGCAATGCACATGGTATGATTATGCAATGATGATGATATGCTTATGCATGCATGTAACTTGTCGGGGGCCCCCAGCGCTTCATTTATTTCTCTGTTGCTCAGGGTCTGCGCCTGGCTTTGTAAAATGGGTTACATGCAACTGAGGCAAGGCCTGTACAAAAGGGTGGCTGCCGGGCAGGGCCCGACAGCCGCGCCTTACAAGCAGAACTTGCGGAGATGCTCAATATTCCATGAGTTTTGCAATTGAATGCCATCTCCGGTCTCCAAACGGACTGCGCCAGGTCTGGTGACTCGAACTACCCGGTAAGGGCTTCCCACTTCGACGTCAACTTGTTTGTACCCTTGGTGGACTGAACGGCCTAAGGACAAGGTCGCCTTCCTCAAAACACCGGGCATGAACCCTGCGGCTGTGATAGCGATGCAGGGCTTGCTGATAGCGTGCAGCACGCGTAGCAGCCCGGAGACGGTTCTCCTCGAGAAGCACAACGTCGTCACGCCGGTGTTGTTCCTGCGCTACTTCATCGTAGGCAAGTACTCAAGGTGACCCGTAAATGAGTTCCGTGGGGATAACTGCTTCTGCCCCGTAAACGACGGAGAAGGGAGTCTGCCTGGTAGCTCTATTTGGTGGTGTTGTGAGGGACCAGAGAACTACCGGCAGCTCATCGATCCATCGCCTGCCACACTTCTGCAGTGTATCAAAGGTTCTTGTCTTGAGTCCTCACAACACTTCAGCGTTCGCCCTCTCATCTTGACCATTGCTTCTAGAATGTGCAACAGAGGTGGATGAGATCTTGCTTCCGAGGGCACGAACATATTGCATGAAGGCGCGGCTCATGAATTGGGTGCCGTTGTCGGTGATGGTCTGGGCCGGGACCCCGAAGCGGCACACCAAATATTTCAAGAACTTGCTAGCTAACTGAGCAGTCACCTTTCTCACGGCAGCTACTTCCGGCCACTTTGCACGAACAATAATTCAAAGCCCCGGCAGCTCGGGGGAAAGGGCCGAGGATATCGAGCCCCCAGACCGAAAACAGCCATGACAAAGGGATTGTCTGAAGTGCTTGTGCAGGCAGATGGATGTTCTTGGAATGGAACTGGCAGGCTTCACACTTGGTGACTAGCTTGACCGCACCTTGGAGGGCTGTGGGCCAATAGAATCCTTGTCGGAATACTTTCCCAAGTAATGCCCTTGATCCAATGTGGGAGCCGCACATGCCTTTGTGTATTTCAGCCAACAATTCCTTTCCTTCTTGCTGATAGATGCACTTTCAATTTCACACTGTTGGGCCTCCTTTTGTATAGAGTGTCATCAACAAACTGATACATACTGGCCCTCCGGGCTACTCTTTCAGCTTCATCTTGCTCATCGGGAAGTTCTCCAGTTTGGAGGAAATGGACTATGTGCCTTGCCCAGGTTGGAGCCTGAGGCTCAGCAACAAGGACTAGCGGCACCTCCTCATCCGCGGGGGCACATTTATCGTCACCGAGGGCCAGTGGCTCGGCAGGAGAGCGCAACCCGGCAAGCGATGGGGGGTTGTTTCCGGCAGGGTCCCTACCAGGAGCCCCGGGAGGCTCTACCGGGAGAGGCTTACCGGAGTCCAACTTCCTCCTCTTTCTGGCCACTGTTGCTGGGGATATGGAGGGCTGAGTAAGATGGAGAACAAAAGTTCCTGGTTCCACAGGAAGTTTTTGCGCAGCACACTTTGACGGATGATCAGCTATACTGTTTTCCGCACGGGGTACGTGCTCTGTTTGCAATCCGTCAAAGTGCTCCTCCAATCTTCTCACTTCCTCAATGTATGCCTCCATCATTGGACTTTGGTAATCCTTGTTGACTTATCTCACCACAAGCTGTGAATCTCATTGAATGACCAGCTTCTTGATTCCCAATTCTGTTGCAATCCTAAGCCCGACAAGGAGCCCTTCATACTCTGTTGCATTGTTGGTTGCCTCCTCCCGGGCAAAGTGCATCTGGACGACGTACTTCAAGTTCTCTCCTATGGGAGCGATGAGAAGCACGCCAGCCCCTGCACATTGCAGGGAGAAGGCACCATCAAAATACAAGATCGATTCTTGTGGTGCCTCCTTACCGGGGATAACTGTTTCCAGCACTTCTTCATCAGGGGTTGGCGTCCATTCTGCAATAAACTCTGTCAATGCCCAGCTCTGAATTGTTGGCATGCTCTCAAACTTCAGGCCAAAGTTGGATAACTCCAAAGCCCACTCCACTATTCTGCCGGTAGCCTCAGGGTTTCGGAGTATCCTTTGCAACGGGAAGCGAGTGACAACCGTGATCTCATGGGCTTGGAAGTAGTGGCACAGCTTCCTTGAGGCCATGATGAGGCCAAAAATCAATTTTTGCACACCAGAGTATCTCGATCTAGCCCCCTGCAGCAGGGAACTGACGAATTATACTGGGCAGTGCACCACTTTCTTCCTTGCCGCGTCCTTGGGGTTGCTCTTGCTATCGTGCTCTTCTTTGTCCTGATCCTCATCTGGTCTTGCCGGATCTTGTTCACTCTCTGCTTCCTCTACTTCCCGCTGTGCCACTAGGCTGCACTAACCACTTGATTAGTTGCCGCCAAGTACAGCAACAATGACTCTTGGGGTTTAGGGGCAACCAAAGTGGGCACAGAGGACAAGTAGGCCTTCAACTCTTGTAAAGGTGCGTCTGCTTCTGGGGTCCACTTCATGGGCCCTGCCTTCTTCAAAATCTTGAAGAACGGCAGGGCGCGCTCGGCAGACTTGGAGATGAATCTGCTAAGCGCCGGTAGTGTGGGAGATATGAAGCTTCCCTGCTGCGGGGAAATGCTTGCCCCTTCTGCCGTGGCCGGCCATCCGCTAGGTAGCACGGCATCTCGCCTCGAGCCGCTACTGTTTGCAAGCCCGGTGTCCAGGTCCTCGGCATCCTTGCCGTCTGCCCGAGAGGCAGGGCTGGAGATCGTCGAAAATCCCAGTACTGCCCCTTCCAGTGGATCCGACGTTGATGCTGAAGGGAGACGCGACTTCCTGCCCGCCAAGGTGGGGAGCGACGCGTCCTGAGCCCCCTGGCTGTCTTGGCCTTCGGCTGCTTCTCTGGGGAAGGCGTTGGGCTGGGGTCCTGGTTCTTCTCCGGAGTGGTGGTGAGGGAGAGAAAATGAGGGAAGACGGAGAAGGTGGGTGGCAGGGCGTCAGGTCGGAGTACGATAGCGTGGATGCCTTTGCCTCCTACCGGCGACCTGTCTCCTTGTCTTTCCGCTCTTCCCCTCCCTCCCCGGCACCATCATCACCAGTCTCTTTGGGTGATAGCCACGAAGGGATGTTCCCTTGGTGCCTTCGCCTCCCCTCGAGCAGTCTTCCGGCTGAGCTTTGGTGGATGACTCCACCGGCGCTCAAGCCGGGGCTTCTTGCTGGTCCGAGAGGTGGTGACCAGGGCAGCGCCGCTCTGCTCTCCGTGCTCATCCTTCGCAGTCTCGCCACTCCCGATCTTGTCAGGCCGCGCCCGGTAGGTCGTGGCGGGACCGGGATGGGCTCCTGATTGGGTGTCTTTTTCGTCCTCTCCTCTTCCCACCATAATACCTGGTGGAGGGAAAACGAAAAGAGGAGATTATGGGGCACTTATCTTTTTTGATCTTAAATCTGTAGACATTTACCAAATTTTATTTCAAATAATATAATTCCTCGACTCCATCTTTGTGTCTGTAAGGTTTGTACTTGTTTGATCAGCATATTAATGAAAAAGATGAACCTTGCAGGGGATTCATGCATGTATATGTCCATGCAGAGGTGGTATGCCTCTATATTTTAAATAAACGAATTTCCCCCGGCATGCTATCCTGCCGATAGCCTCTATTTTGCTGTCGGGGACTAAGCCTATCGGGCGAAAATTGTGATGAGGGACCAGCCCCCCCGCCAATCTTTTTCTACCAAAGGCCACTTCGACCATCCTGACCGAAGCAACGTTCACGCCAGGGGATGGGAGCACCTAAGTTTCGAAAATCGGCAAGGTTTTCTTATGCACAAGTATTTGCTTGCAGAACACTTATGGACAAGAGATAGAACTTATCTGTTTGGCCTTGCCGGAGATCACAGTATTGGTCCATCTTTCCAACTTCCTGTAGAGGCCAAGCCCACGGCAGGAACATGCAGTTTTATACAGATGGAAATGATGCAAGATGCGATCTTATCTATATTCATATGCAATGCTCATGGAATGCTTATGCAATGCACATGGTATGATTATGCAATGCTGATGATATGCTTATGCATGCATGCAACTTGTCGGGGGCCCCCAGCGCTTCATTTATTTCTCTATTGCTCAGGGTCTGCGCCTGGCTTTGTACAATGGGTTACATGCAACTGAGGCAAGGCCTGTACAAAAGGGTGGCTGCCGGGCAGGGCCCGACAGCCGCGCCTTACTGGCAGAACTTATAGAGATGCTCAATATTCCATGAGTTTTGCAATTGAATGCCATCTCCGGTCTCCAGACGGACTGTGCCAGGTCTGGTGACTCGAACTACCCGGTGAGGGCCTTCCCACTTCGACGTCAACTTGTTTGTACCCTTGGCGAACTGAACGCGCCTAAGGACAAGGCCGCCTTCCTCAAAACACCGGGCATGAACCCAGCGGCTGTGATAGCGACGCAGGGCTTGCTGATAGCGTGCAGCACGTGTAGCAGCCCGGAGACGGTTCTCCTCGAGAAGCACAGCATCGTCACGCTGGTGCTGTTCCTGCGCTACTTCATCGTAGGCAAGCACTCAAGGTGACCCGTAAATGAGTTCCGTGGGGATAACTGCTTCTGCCCCATAAACAAGGGAGAAGGGAGTCTGCTCAGTAGCTCTATTTGGTGGTGTTCTGAGGGACCAGAGAACTATCGGCAGCTCATTGATCCATCGCCTGCCGCACTTCGGCAGCGTATCAAAGGTTCTTGTCTTGAGTCCTCACAACACTTCAGCGTTCACCCTCTCAGCTTGTCCATTGCTTCTAGAATGTGCAACAGTGGCGAATGAGATCTTGCTTCCGAGGGCACGAACATATTGCATGAAGGCGCGGCTCATGAATTGGGTGCCGTTGTCGGTGATGGTCTGGGCCGGGACCCCGAAGCGGCACACCAAATATTTCAAGAACTTGCTAGCTAACTGAGCAGTCACCTTTCTCACGGCAGCTACTTCCGGCTACTTTGTAAACTTGTCGATGGCAACGAACAATAATTCAAAGCCCCGGCAGCTCGGGGGAAAGGGCCAAGGATATCGAGCCCCCTGACCGAAAACGGCCATGACAAAGGGATTGTCTGAAGTGCTTGTGCAGGCAGATGGATGTTCTTGGAATGGAACTGGCAGGCTTCACACTTGGTGACTAGCTTGACCGCACCTTGGAGGGTTGTGGGCCAATGGAATCCCTGTCGAAATGCTTTCCCAACTAATGCCCTTGATCCAATGTGGGAGCCGCACATGCCTTTGTGTATTTCAGCCAACAGTTCCTTTCCTTCTTCCTGATAGATGCACTTCAATTTCACACTGTTGGGCCTCCTTTTGTATAGAGTGTCATCAACAAACTGATACATACTGGCCCTCCGGGCTACTCTTTCAGCTTCATCTTGCTCATTGGGAAGTTCTCCAGTTTGGAGGAAATGGACTATGTGCCTTGCCCAGGTTGGAGCCTGAGGCTCAGCAACAAGGACTAGCGGCACCTCCTCATCCGCGGGGGCGCATTTATCGTCCGCGAGGGCCAGTGGCCCGGCAGGAGAACGCAGCCCGGCAAGCGATGGGGAGTTTTTTCCGGCAGGGTCCCTACCAGGAGCCCCGGGAGGCTCTACCGGGAGAGGCTGACCAGAGTCCAACTTCCTCCTCTTTCTGGACATTGTTGCTGGGGATACGGAGGGCTGAGTAAGATGGAGAACAAAAGTTCCTGGTTCCACACGAAGTTTTTGCGCAACACACTTTGACGGATGATCAGCTATATTGTTTTCCGCACGGGGTACGTGCTCTGTTTTCAATCCGTCAAAGTGCTCCTCCAATCTTCTCACTTCCTTAATGTATGCCTCCATCAATGGACTTTGGTAATCCTTGTTGACTTGTCTCACCACAAGCTGTGAATCTCCTCGAATGATCAGCTTCTTGATTCCCAATTCTATTGCAATCCTAAGCCCGGCAAGGAGCCCTTCATACTCTATTGTATTGTTGGTTGCCTCCTCCCGGGGAAATTGCATCTGGACGACGTACTTCAAGTGCTCCCCTGTGGGAGTGACGAGAAGCACGCCAGCCCCTGCACATTGCAGGGAGAAGGCACCATCAAAATACATGATTGATTCTTGGGGTGCCTCCTTACCGGGGATAACTGTTTCCAGCACTTCTTCATCAGGGGTTGGCGTCCATTCTGCAATAAACTCTGCCAATGCCCTGCTCGGAATTGTTGGCATGCTCTCAAACTTCAGGCCAAAGTTGGATAACTCCAAAGCCCACTCCACTATTATGCCGGTAGCCTCAGGGTTTCGGAGTATCCTTTGCAACGGGAAGCGAGTGACAACCGTGATCTCATGGGCTTGGAAGTATTGGCATAGCTTCCTTGAGTCCATGATGAGGCCAAAAATCAATTTTTGCACACCAGAGTATCTCGATCTAGCCCCCTGCAGCAAGGAACTGACGAAGTACACTGGGCGCTGCACCACTTTCTTCCTTGCCGCATCCTTGGGGTTGCTCTTGCTGTCGTGCTCTTCTTTGTCCTGATCCTCATCTGGTCTTGCCGGATCTTGTTCACTCTCTGCTTCCTCTACTTCCCGTTGTGCCACTAGGCTGCACTAACCACTTGATTAGTTGCCGCCAAGTACATCAGCAACGACTCTTGGGGTTTAGGGCCAACCAAAGTGGGCATAGAGGACAAGTAGGCCTTCAACTCTTGTAAAGGTGCGTCTGCTTCTGGGGTCCACTTCATGGGCCCTGCCTTCTTCAAAATCTCGAAGAATGGCAGGGCGCGCTCGGCAAACTTGGAGATGAATCTGCTAAGCGCGGTAACGCACCCTGTCAGACACCTCACATCCTTGACTGTCATGGGTGCCTGTATCTGCTTGATAGCTTTGATCTTGTCGGGGTTGGCTTCTATCCCTCGATGGGATACAAAGAACCCAAGTAGCTTGCCAGAGGGAACGCCAAACACACACTTCTCCGGATTCAGCTTCAAATTGATCTTGCGCAGATTAGCAAATGTCTCCTCCAAATCCTAGATGAGGGTTGATTTGTCCTTGGTCTTGACCACAATATCATCCATATAAGCCTCAATGTTTCTGTTCAACTGTGGTTCCAAACCAATCTGGACTGCTCTTGCAAAAGTGGACCCAGCACTCTTTAACCCGAAGGGCATGCGCACAAAGCAGTACGTACCACATGGGGTGATGAACGAGGTCTTCTCTTCGTCTTCCTCGGACATGAAGATCTGATGATACCCAAAATATGCATCTAAAAAGGAGAGTAAATCACAACCTGAAGTGGAGTCCACAATCTGGTCGATGCGCGACAAGGGAAAGGGGTCCTTCGGGCAAGCCTTGTTGAGATCCGTGAAATCTATTGATACGTCTACAACGTATCTATAATTTATGAAGTATTCATGCCATGTTTACAATAATTTTATATGATTTTGGTATGATTTGATTAGAACTAACCCGAACTGACGCTATTTTCAGTAGAACTACCGTGGTATTGTTTTGTGCAGAAATAAAAGTTCTCGGAATGCGATGAAAATCAATGGAGAATTTTTCTGGAAAATATAAAAAATACTGGAACAAAGAGTTACCGGAGAGGAGGCCCGTGGGCCCCACGAGGGTGGAGGGCGCGCCCACCCCCCTAGGGTGCGCCCTTGTGCCTCGTGGACTTCCTGTGGGGCCCCTGACTTGTTCTCGACGCCAACCTCTCCTATAAATACCCAAACCTCCAGAAAATAACCTAGATCGGAAGTTCCGCCGCCGCAAGCCTCTGTAGCCACGAGAAATCAATCTAGGCCCTCTCTGGCACCCTGCCGGAGGGGGCCATCTTCATCGGAGGCCATGGAGGAGGATCCCAGAGGGGCTATCATCGCCATGAAGGCCAAGATCCAGAGGGAGAACCTCTCCCCGTCCAGGGGGAGGCCATTGAGGAAGAAGCACAAGGGGGAGAACCTCTCCTTCTCTCTCTCGGTGGTGTTGGAGTGCCATCGGGAGGGGAATCATCGCCGCGGTGATCGTCTTCATCAAGATCACCATCATCATCACCATCCTCATCTCTTTTACACGGTCCACTCTCCCGCACCCCGCTGTAATCCCTACTTGAACATGGTGCTTTATGCCACATATTATGATCCAATGATGTGTTGCCATCCTATGATGTTTTGAGTAGATATCCTTTGTCTTTGGGTTGATTGATGATCTAGATTGGTATGAGTTGTATATTCTATTTTGGTGCTGTCCTATTGTGCCCTCCGTGTCACGCAA
Source organism: Aegilops tauschii subsp. strangulata (assembly GCF_002575655.3). Lineage (NCBI taxonomy): Eukaryota > Viridiplantae > Streptophyta > Magnoliopsida > Poales > Poaceae > Aegilops > Aegilops tauschii. The sequence continues at coordinate 183,276,786 of NC_053040.3, forward strand.
GCGTGAGGGATTCCCGCTATAGGGTGTTGCAATACGTTCATGATTCGCTTATAGTGGGTTGCTTGAGTGACAGAAGCATAAACCCGAGTAAGGGGGTTGTTGCGTACGGGATAAAGGGGACTTGATATGTTAATGCTATGGTTGGGTTTTACCTTAATGATCTTTAGTAGTTGCGGATGCTTGCTAGAGTTCCAATCATAAGTGAATATGATCCAAGAAGAGAAAGTATGTTAGCTTATGCCTCTCCCTCATATGAAATTGCAATGACGACTACCGGTCTTGTTAACGTTTGCCTAGGATAATTCCGCACACCGACCCATCATTATTCCACACTCGCTATTTATAATTTAGTAATATATTCTAACTTTATGATAACATCACCTACTTTTATATTTAGCTCTCCGATACCATGCAAAGTTATCCTCTTCATACCCACAGCGTAGTTTTATTTCTAGTTTCTAGTTGGAAGCAAACGTTCGGTGTACGTAGAGTCGTATCAGTGGCAGATAGGACTTGAGAGAATATTGATCTTATCTTTAGCTCCTTGTGGGTTCGACACTCCATACTTATCACTTCCACCTTTGGGAATTGCTATGATGATTCCCTGCACTTGGGGATTATCATCTATGCAAAGAGTCCATTTCCCATTAGCCTTGCGCACGACCACTGGGTTTGCTAACCATGTTGGATGCAGTACTCCTATGACCAGACCAGCTGCCTCAAGCTTCTTGATTTCTTCAGCAATGAACTGCTGCCTCTCCAAGGCCTGCTTCCGAACCTTCTGCTTGTCGGGTTGGGCATGCGGGCAGACAGCAAGGTGGTGCTCGATTACCTCCCTGGGAACACTGGGGATATCAGATGGTTGCCAAGCAAACACATCGATATTCGCCCACAGGAAGGCAACGAGTGCGCTTTCCTATTTGTCATCGAGGGTGGCGCTGATGGTGAAGGTACCATCAACGCCAGTCAGCCCTGCCGGGACCTTCTTCACATGTAGTGTAGCGACCTTGGATCTTTTGCTGTTGGAACTCTCCGGCAAGTCATCAACAGGCGCAGCGCACTCCGAAGAGGCACGCTTCCCGGATTCCTTGCTGGCATCCTTGCTATCTTTCTTCTTTCCTTTGCTTTCCTTGGCGGGAACTACCGCTGCCGTGGCCTCTTCCATGACTGCGTCCCGGTACATCTTATCCACGCAAATGATTGCGTCCTTCTCGTCTGACGGGATGGAAATGACTCCGACTGGCCCTGGCATCTTCAAGGTGTTGTAGGCATAGTGGGATGCCGCCATGAATTTTGCCAGAGTTGGGCGTCCAAGAATCCCATTGTACGGCAGGGGGAGTTCGACCACATCAAACACAACCTTCTCTGTCCGATAGTTTAGTTCTCCCCCAAACATCACTGGCAACGTGATCTTTCCCTTAGGATGACTCCTGTCGGGATTAACTCCTTGAAACGTGCCCGTGACCTTCGGCTCCTCCTCTGCTATCTGAAGGTTGCTAATAACCTTTGGGGAAATCAGATTCAACCCAACCCCGTCGTCAACCAACATCTTTGTGACTTTGAGGTTGCGAATTGTTGGAGAGACCAACAATGGCAAGCATCCTACCGTGGTGGTGCGGTCAGGATGGTCCTCTTCGTCAAAGATGATGGGCGTGCATGACCATTTGAGCGGCTTCCGAGCCTCTGTCGCTGGCTCCACAACATTGACCTCACGCGCCCACCGTTTAAGTTGGTGGTGAGAGGAGTGCAAAGATGCACCCCCGTCAATGCACAGGGCGCCAGTGGCCTTCTGGAACTCCTGCTCGCTAGTTTCCTCTTCATCCTCTCCATCACTCTCAGCATTTCAAACTTCCTTCTCCCGGCCCCTGGCGGGTTTTTCTTGGTTCCGAAAAGCCTTGCCGGGACGATTTGCTTCACCGCCCTGGCCCTTACTGCCAATACCATTCTGACCTTTTTCCTTGTCTCGCTTCTCATATTCAGCTCTCTACCTCTTGACGAGCTGCTCAACCTAATGACACTCTTGGAGATCGTGGCCCTTGGTCCGATGAATCTTGCAGTATGGCCCATCACCTTTCCCAGCCTTCTCGGCAGCCGCAGCCTCCCGGCAGTCAGCGCACGCGGCAGCCTCCTTGCCGGTGGATTCGGCCTTGGCCTTTTTGCCGGTACTGGGCGTGCCTGATCCTTCGACAGTCATCACTGCCTTATCCTTGTGCCTCTTGTTGCGCTTCTTGCTTCTCTTCTGACTGGTGGATTCATCGTCATCCTCTGAGTCAACATTGATGCAATCTTCTTCTTTGGGGAGTTTCCTTCCCTCCTCCATCTGAGCACACTTGTCCACCAAAGTGTAAAGCTCCTTCATAGTCTTGGGCAACCGCACATTCATCTTGGAACGAATCATGCGGTTGCACACGTTGGACTGGAAGGCAGCTATCACAACCGTTGGATCGATATTCAGGATATTTCTGTGGACTCTACTGAATCTCTGCAAATACTTGCGGAGGGTTTCTCCTTCTTTCTGTTGGAGAAACTGCAAATCACTGGGCCGTCCTGGCTCTTGATGGCCGCCTATGAAGGCGCCAATGAACTCATGGCATAGGTCAGCCCATGATGAAATGGAGTTCTCTGGCAGGTGCATCAGCCAAGACCTCACATTGGACTTGAGTGCCAAACGGAAGTAGTTGGCAAACACCTTCTCATCTCTTCCTCCCGCAGCCTGAACAGCGATGGTGTAGATGCTCAGGAACTCTGTTGGGTTCAGCCTTCCATCATACTTCTTTGGTATCTCTAGCTTGAACGTGCGAGCGGATGGCCAACAGACTTGCCGCAACTCACGAGTAAAGGCAGGGCACCCAACCTTGAAAGGCAGGCACCCGGTGTCCTTGAGTGTAGGCTCATCGACGTTGGGACCATCGCACCCATTGGCCTGGCGGTGGTCGTCGCGGCATCGCTCGACGACGACGCACGCGTCTCCCCTCCGCCTGACCTCCGGTGCTTGCCGTTGGCCTGGACGTGCTCGAGGGTCGGAAGAGGCCATCGAGACATCATCGGGTTCTTGATTCTACCGCGCCCGCACTGGTTGCCGTGGTGGGGACTGCACCGTGGGGGTGTCCCCTTCCGTACGGCCAGCAGCGCGAGCCGTTGTCGTCGCTTGGGAAGGCCGTGACGGGCCGGCTTGCTGTGAGCCCCCAGCCTCGGTGAAGCCAATCAGACTCTGAATGGTGGCTCTCCATTCGTCCATCTGATCGACCGCCGGCAGAAACCTCAGCAGCAGCTGGGCGCATGCCATGGCCTCCGTAGCAGTGCTTGGCATCATTGATGATGATGCAGACCGTACCGTCACCTGGCTTCTGACGGTGCCGATGGCGATGACGTCGCGCCCTCGCTATTGCGAGCCAACCACTTGGATGGCACGGTGACGCGGTGAAGGTGCTTGAGGGCCTTTGGCTCCATTGGGCACAACAGATGGGTCAACACGTTCTGGGAGAGGCGCGCATGTCGCGGCCGCACCCATGGCGGGGACGCCGGAGGGCGGTGATTTGCCCCAGACCGGGCGCCACCACTGTGGCTGTGTGATGTCTACTATGCAACCTTCTTCTTGTAGACTCGTGTTGGGCCTCCAAGCGCAGAGTTTTGTAGGACAGTAGCAAATTTCCCTCAAGTGGATGACCTAAGGTTTATCAATTTGTGGGAGGCGTAGGATGAAGATGGTCTCTCTCAAACAACCCTGCAACCAAATAACAAAGAGTCTCTTGTGTCCCCAACACACCTAATACAATGGTAAATTGTATAGGTGCACTAGTTCGGCGAAGAGATGGTGATACAAGTGCAATATGGATGGTAGATATAGGTTTTATAATCTGAAAATATAAAAAAACAGCAAGGTAACTAGTAACAAAAGTGAGCGAAAACAGTATTGCACTGCTTGGAAACAAGGCCTAGGGTTCATACTTTCACTAGTGCAAGTTAGTGAAAGTTCTCTCAACAATGATAACATAATTATGTCATATAACAATCCCTCAACGTGCAACAAAGAGTCACTCCAAAGTCACTAATAGCTGAGAACAAACGAAGAGATTATTGTAGGGTACGAAACCACCTCAAAGTTATTCTTTCTGATCGATCTATTGGGCTATTCCTATAAGTGTCACAAACAGCCCTAGAGTTCATACTAAAATAACACCTTAAGATACACATCAACCAAGACCCTAATGTCACCTAGATACTCCAATGTCACCACAAGTATCCGCGGGTTTGATTATACGATATGCATCACACAATCTCAGATTCATCTATTCAGGCCAACAAAAAGAACTTCAAAGAGTGCCCCAAAGTTTCTACCAGAGAGTCAAGACAAAAACGTGTGCCAACCCCTGTGGATAAGTTCACAAGGTCACAGAACCCGCAAGTTGATCACCAAAACATACATCAAGTGGATCACGTGAATATCCCATTGTCACCACAGATATGCACATGTAAGACATACATCAAGTGTTCTCAAATCCATAAAGACTCAACCCGATAAGATAACTCCAAAGGGAAAACTCAATCCATTACAAGAAGGTAGAGGGGGAGAAACATCATAAGATCCAACTATAATAGCAAAGCTCGCGGTACATCAAGATTGTGCCAAATCAAGAACACGAGAGAGAGAGAGAGAGATCAAACACATAGCTACTAGTACATACCCTCAGCCCGGGGGTGAACTACTCCCTCCTTGTCATGGAGAGCGCCGGGATGATGAAGATGGCCACTGGTGATGAATTCCCCCTTCCGGCAGGGTGCCGGAACATGGTCCTGATTGGTTTTTGGTGGCTACAGAGGCTTGTGCTGGCGGAACTCACGATCTAGGTTTATTTTCGGGGGTTTATGTATTTATAGGAATTTTTGGCGTCGGTTTCACGTCAGGGGGCTCCACGAGTCAATGACAAGAACGGAGGACGCGTGGGGGGGGGGTGGTAGGGCGCACCCCCAACCTTTTGGTTGGCTCGGGACTCTTCTAGCCCAACTCTTTTGCTTCGGGGGCTTCTTCTGGTCCATAAAAAATCACCGTGAATTTTCAGCTTGTTTGGACTCCGTTTGATATTCCTTTTCTGCGAAACTCAAAAACAAGGAAAAAAAGAAACTGGCACTAGCACTGAGCTCTAGGTTAATAGGTTAGTCCCTAAAAACATATAAAATAGCATATAAATGCATATAAAACATCCGAGATAGATAATATAATAGCATGGAACAATCAAAAATTATAGATACGTTGGAGACGTATCAAGCATCCCCAAGCTTAATTCCTACTCGTCCTCGAGTAGGTAAATGATAAAAATAGAATTTTTGATGTGGAATGCCAGCAAGTGCACATGTTTGATCAATGATAATTTCAATCACTTTTCCTAGCATCATTGTATATCATAACAGTAGCTCATATCATAAAACTTCTCATGATCAAGTAGCAAGCTATTCACATGTTAAAGCATAGATCATAAACTTTCTTGAAAACTAACAAACTATGTTCTCAGTCATCAAACAATTGCAATTCATCTTATTTTCAGGAAGGGTCTATGTAAGAGCTTTGATTTATCAAATCCCACATATTCAACTATCATATAGTCTTCCATGATTGCTACCACTCAAAGCATATTTTTAGAACAAATAGCATCCATTGAACACAGAGAAAGATAAGGGCTTAATGTTTCGCCTCCCAACTTATTTATCCTATAGATAATTGTCAACAATAATAATTCATGATCAAATATATTTGAATTTCCATATATGCTTAGATCTTTCCCCATCACATGATGCTTGCCAACTAAAGAGTAGGTTGTAATGAGAAGGAATACTATTGACTCTTGCATAAAAGTAAAAGATAGGCCCTTCGCAGAGGGAAGCAGGGATTTGCAGAGGTGCTAGAGCTTGAAGCTTTTAAAACAGAGATGAAAATAATTTTGAGAGGTATGCTTTCATTGTCAACATAACGACCAAGAGTTCCCAATATCTTCCATACTAGATACATTATAGGCGGTTCCCAAAAATAAAGGTAAAGTTTTTACTCCCCCTCCACCAACAATCACACTTCACGGCTGGTCCGAAACAACAGGTACCGTCCAACTATCAGCAATCCTGAGGGAGTTTTGTTTAATTTATTTGCGATTTTGTTTTTGATCTTTTGATCATAGGATTGGGCATCCCAGTTACCAGCCATTTTCTCGTGAATGATGAGCGGAGTCCACTCATCGTGAGAATAACCCACTTAGCATGGAAGATACTCACAGCCCCTAGTCGCTACATGAGCGATTCAGGCATACAAAATAGATTATTATTTGAAGGTTTAGAGTTCGGCACATGCAAATTTACTTGGAATGGCAGGTAAATACCGCATATAGGTAGATATGGTGGACACTCATGGAAGAAACTTGGTTCAAGGAATTTGGATGCACAAGCAGTATTCCCGCTTAGTACAGAAATTTTGGCTAGCAGAAGATTCTAAAAAGCAAGCACCACATGTTGGAGGATCTATAACAATACAACTTCTATAGAAATATACCCAAACATAACTCATTAAGTTGTCTTCCTTGTCCAACTTCAACTAATTTGATCAAGTTTGAAAATAATTAATGGGGCTCACAATCATAGAAGATGTCCAAGATAGTATATTTATATGTGAAATCTCTCTTCCTTCAATATTCTTTCATGAATTGTTCAAGTGACCAATACTATGTTTGCTAACTTTCAATATATGTGAAGTCATTACTCCCCATGGTATAAGCATATGAAACATATATGAATTTTTAGAATTATGACAGTCAATTCATTCAACCATTTACTCATGGGATATAAGTGAAGGACGAGAGTAAGTGACAAACTACTCCAAAAAGATATAAGTGAAGACCAATGAGTAGTCAAATAATTATATAACTATGTGAGGACTCTCTCTCATTTAAAAATTTCAAATCTTAATATTTTATTCAAACAGCAAGCAAAGCAAAATAAAATGACATTGCAAGGATAGCACATATCATGTGAAGAAGCAAAAACTTAGGCTCAACCGAGGCTAACCGATAGTTGTTGATGAAGAAAGGTGGGATGCCAACCGGGGCATCCCCAAGCTTAGATGCTTGAGACTTCTTGAAATATTAATTAGGGATGCCTTGGGCATCCCCAAGCTTGAGTTTTTGTGTCTCATTAATTCCTCTCATATCATAGTTTCCCGGAATCTTAAAAACTTCATGCACACAAAACTTAACAAGAACTCGTGAGATATGTTAGTATAAATCCATGCAAAACTGTCGGATTCAGGGTTCCGCAGACCCTTGAGAGGTTCAAACTCTGGGGTGCGTGCAAAGAACTCTCCCTTCCTAGTCTGCCGACCAACGATTCCACGGCCTAGCTTGACGAACCCAAGGGACAGGAGACACAACAGTTTATCCTGGTTCGGGCCACCTTGCGGTGTAATACCCTACTCCAGCTTTGTGGTGGGTTGCCTTGAGGGGCTGAGGATGAACTAGTACAATGGTTGAATAGCCTCAGTAGGTGAGGTGTTCTTGAGCTCGATGAGCTGGTGAGATGGTCAGGGTGGAATCGATCCGTCCCCTCTATGGTGGTGGCTAAGTCCTATTTATAGTGGACTTGGTCCTCTTCCCAAATGTAGGCGGGAAGGGATCCCACAACGGCCAAATTTGAAGGGAGACAACTAGTACAAGCTATCCTGACAAAAGTAGTCTTCGCCTACAAAAGGCTCTGGTGGTGACGCTGCGGTGGGCTCCACGATGACCTCCGTCCTGGCGGTCTTGGTCTTGTTGCACCGATATGTAAACCTTTGCTTGATTCCTCGGGACCTATTGGGGATATACCCCATGTCCAAGACCCGGCTCATAAGGATAAGCCGCCCTAAGGCTTAAGTCATCTCAGATGCTAACCCGGCTGGTGAGGCCCGGCAGACAGCTGTAAGTCGGCAGATAGTCTCTGACTCGGCAAACAAGTGTAAGCCGGCAGATAGTCTTTAACCCGGCGGACAAATGTAAGCCAGCAGATAGTTATAACCAAGCAGATGGTTAAGACCCGGTAGATGGTTATGACCCGGTAGACAGTTATGACCCAGCAGACAGTTATAACCTGGCAGACAGAGTCGCCTGGGGTTAATAAGCCCGAGACGTTAAGAAGCCCAAGATGTTAAGAAGCCCACCGAGAGAAACCCGTGATGAGAAGTCAGAATAGTTTAAGTCTTAATCCGACTAGGACTCTACATGTAACCCGCCCCTTCAACTTATATAAGGAGGGGCAGGGCACCCCAAGAAGGGGGGAAGCAATCTTTAAGGCTAGACACAATTAGGAGAGCTGGTTGATGCGGCGACTCCCTCATGAGGATAATGAGACCTAGCCACAAATAGCATGTAGGGCTATTACCGGATGATGTTTCCCGGGGCCCGAAGCTATCTAAATCCTTGTCTTGTGTGTTGATCCGCCTCGGGTCTCTCATCCCGATCAACCCCTCTCAAGCTACCACATAGATGCGTTGGCCTCACGACTAAGTCCTCACACTAGGACATCTGCCGTGACAAATCCACGACAGTTGGCGCCCACCGTGGGGCTAGCGCACGGTGGTGATGAGTTCTCGAAGGGATCTTTTCTCATGGATCGAGAAGTTCATAATTTCCCGGATGAAGAAAGTCGGTTTCAGAAGGATCTACGTCGACCAGCAGTCGGAACAGCGCGTATGAAATTAAGATTTGGAAGTTTTTAGGGTTGCGTGCTAAGCGACCGCTGCGAGCACCATGGAGATCCGCCGAGTCCGACACAAGAATATTTTATAATGAGAAGTATCAAGGATCCATCAGTCGCTGATTGCACCAAGATGGACCAGAGATTTTCCATTGCGGCTGTTTTTTGCGATCCGCCGAGTTGTGGCTATTTTGTCCACGCCTCCACGTTTGCTTCAAGTTTCAATGCAATCTGCTAAGGGCTGCTGCATCTCGATTACTTCAGATTAACTATCAGCACAAAAAATAACGCCGAAGACCTACTGTGTGCAAATCCTCGTATGAGATCTATCAAATTTGAGAACAAAGCGGAATCTGCCAAAGCTGGTCACGCCTCCTAACACGACACAGATTTGCTGTCCCGAGCTGACCGCGCCCTTTGACCCGCCAATGTCGTCACAGCTCCCTCGGGGTACAGCCACCGGGCCTCCGCGACCTCGTCACGTCGTTTCACCTCGCCGGCATCATCTTCGAACCGCCGCTGCGTGGCCGCAGTCGCACCTCAAACCGGCTCCGCCTCGACTCGCTGGGGTCCGTCTTGTGCCTGCTGCGCCTTGTGCCGCCTCGAGCCGCCTGGTCTCTGCTTCCGAGCGTCTCCTCGACCCGCTGCAGAGGCCACGACCTCAAGCCGCCATTGTCACATGTCGAGCCGGCCGCACCCTGAGCCGCCACGACCAACAGAGCACGCCTTGAGATGGCCTTTTTGCCGACTTGCTGCCGGAGCCAAGCCTCCGCTCCTCCTCTGCCGTCAAACCATTCCAACCTGGCCCGCAGCCTCGCCGGCCTCACCGTTGAACCCGCCAAAGCCGAAACTAGTCGTCCGCCTCTGCTATTGTGGGCTGCCCCAGTCGCTGTCGTCGAGCTGCTTGTTGAGCCGCTCGCTGGTGAGCCGCCCCGACCACGGTCACCGCATGTGAGTTGCCGCTTTGCTGAGCGCCGCCGCCTTCGAGTTGCCGTTTCCGTCGCCGCGACCTCAAGCCGGCCACACCTCCACGTACGCGGCCTCGGTGACCCGCCACTGCGGTTCCCTGTCGGTGTCAAAACTGGCGGATCTCGGGTAGGGGGTGAGGGAGTCCTGGACTAAGGGGTCCTCGGGCGTCCGGCCTGTTATCCATGGGCCGAACTGATGGTCTGTGAAGATACAAAGGCCGAAGACAATACCAGTGTCCGGATTGGACTCTACTTGGCGTGGAAGGCAAGCTAGGCGACCTATTATGAAGATCCCCTCCTATGTAACCGACCTCATGTAACCCTAGATCTCTCCGGTGTCTATGTAAACCAGAGAGCATAGTCCGGATAGGACAGATTCATTACCGTATACTCATAGGCTAGACTTCTAGGGTTTAGCCATTACGATCTCGTGGTAGATCAACTCTTGTAACACTCATATTCATCAAGATCAATCAAGCAGGAAGTAGGGTATTACCTCCATAGAGAGGGCCCGAACCTGGGTAAACATTGTGTCCCCCGTCTCCTGTTACCATCGATCCTAGATGCACAGTTCGGGACCCCCTACCCGAGATCCGCCGGTTTTGACACCGACATTGGTGCTTTCATCGAGAGTTCCACTGTGCCGTCGCCAAGAGGGTTGATGGCTCGCCTTGTTGTCAAGGATAATATCATATCCGGAGGAGTCCTGACCCCAGGCCAGACCCTCCGGCTCGGCGGCTTTGTTATGACCGCCGCCTCGGCTCTCAAGACGATGATGACCTCTCAAGTCATCGAAAATCGCCTCCGCGTTGATCCCGAATACTCTGCCCGCATGGATCCAGTGGAGTTATCGTTGTTGAACGAACTCCTAGATCGCATGGCCGCCTTGGGGGTTGCTACAGACTACGATCGGGTCGGGCTTAAACCCGACCAGAGAGAAATTAAAACTCCACCGATTACCCATCAGATAGCGGTAGTCGAGGAGCGGAGCAACTCTTCCACTATATTGAAGACGAACTATGTTCGGATCACCGATCTCGAAGAGCTGGATATTGTCCGGCAAAAAAGTATGTCTCTTCTTCCGAACAGAGAGTCAAATGACGAGCCTAAAAAATCATTCGATGTCCCGGAGCCCGAACTGTCCGGCCCGGTAGACATCCAAACTCCGGATCCAAAATCGGGTCAGGGCTCGGATTCAATTCCACCCACCCACCCGGACATAGATACTCTCAGGAGCATCAAACAGCAGTCTCAGGAAACGGTCCACCACTTCTGGGCCAGATTCCTCCTTGTTAAAAACAAGGTAAAAGACTGCCGCGACGAAGACGCGATAGCAGCATTCTCCAACAACTGCGTGGAAGAAGGTATCCTTAACGCCATCAATCACCGCCGCATACCAAAGTTCGCTGACCTAGCGACTATCGTACAAAAGTACAGCGCGATGGAAAGCGCCTGGAAAGCTCAGGCGGCTTGCTGGGAACCATCCCGACTCCCCCTACAGGCAAAAAGGACGCGCCCCCGTGGCACGCCCAGCCGAACAGTCAAAAAACATAAACCTATTACGTTGCACGGCACTGTTCTGGAGGGATGGCTCAGTGGCCCATGCAAAATACACACGACGCCGGATACCGTGGCAACACACAGCCTTAGAGCATGTTGGATACTCCGGCAGGTAGCCAAGAGCGGCGAGGACATCCTTATCATGGACACCCCAGAACAACACCCTCCAGCAAACGACGACAATAGAGTATTGGCAGTCTTCGAGACATTCGCTTCAAACAACAAGCGTAAAAGGGCCCTGCGCGATCTCACCGAAGTTTGCCAGGTCGCTGCAATTGACCCCTGGAACGACACGGCCATAACCTTCAACGCCAATGATGAACCTAAATACAGAACAGTCCAAGCGCCAGCTGCCCTAGTCCTCAGTCCCATCGTGGACGACTTTCGACTTACAAAAGTCCTCATGGAATGCGGCAGCGGACTAAACCTCATTTACGAGGACATGCTCCACAAGATGGAAATAGACAGGAGTCGCATCGAGAAAAGTAGCACAACCTTTCGAGGTATCATTCCCAGCCGGGAAGCTCAGTGTGCAGGAAAAATTACACTTGATGTGGTGTTCGGCACGCCGGAGAATTATCGGTCCGAAGAAATAACTTTCCAGGTGGCCCCTTTCAACAGTGGGTACGACGCCCTGTTAGGGCGAGAGGCCTTCATGCACTTTCAAGCCATACCTCATTACGGGTATATGAAGCTAAAAATGCCCGGGCCTAATGGAATAATTACCCTCGTTAGCGATCCGGACATAGCCCTCCGCGCCGAGAATAAAACCGCATCCTTGGCCCTCGAGGCATTGTCTGAGGCCCTTGCGGCTGAAGAACTAACCGCACTACGCTCCACCGTGGATAAGGACGATGTGATCCTGGACAAACGACCCAAATTCACTTCCTTCAAGCCAGCAGAAGAAATAGTCAAATTTCAGGTCCATCCAACAGACCCGAAGAAGACAGCGTCCATCGGAGCACAACTCAGCCCTGCAGTCGACGCCGCACTACGAGACTTCCTGCGCAAAAACTGGGATATATTCGCCTGGCATCCTTCCGATATGCCAGGAATCCCGCGCAAGTTGGCCGAACATAGCCTCAACATACTAAAGGGATATAAGCCGGTCAAGCGAACTCTGCGGCGCTTTTCCGAACGCAAACGACAAGCTATGGGGGAGGAGCTAGCCAAACTCATCGAGGCCGGATTCATCAAAGACATCAAACATCCGGACTGGCTGGCAAACTAGGTAATGGTACCAAAGAAGGATAAATCCTGGCGCCTATGCGTCGATTTCAAAGACCTTAACAAGGCTTGCCCTAAGGATCCCTTCCCTCTTCCCCGCATTGATCAAATCATTGACGCTACCGCAGGTCACGACTCGATGTGCTTCCTTGATGCATATTCCGGATACCATCAAATCAAAATGAGGGAGTCCGATCAAGCCGCAACAGCATTCATCACACCATACGGGCCGTTCTGCTTCAACACCATGCCTTTCGGGCTCAAGAACGCCGGCGCCACCTACCAGCGCATGATCCAAACATGCCTCGAGAAACAGATCGGCAAAACTGTGGAGGCCTACATGGACGCCGTCGTCATCAAAACTAGACACGTCAAAACACTAATAGACGACTTGCGTCTCACATTCGACAACCTCCGCACATACGACATCAAGCTTAACCCGGAAAAATGCGTCTTCGGCGTCCCCGCCAGTAAGCTATTGGGCTTCATCATTTCCAATAGAGGAATTGAAGCAAATCCAGCCAAAATCCGAGCTCTGTCACAACTGGCTACGCCAACCAAACTCAAGCAGGTCCAAAAACTCGCTGGGTGCGTGGCAGCTTTAAGCCGCTTTATCTCCAGGTTGGGAGAAAAGGCGCTACCGCTCTATCGCCTTCTACGGTGCACCGATAACTTCGAGTGGACAGACGCAGCGACGGCTGGACTGGAAGAAATAAAAGCCCTTCTGGCAAGCAACCCAATCCTGGCCACGCCAAGCGCCGGCGAACCAATGCTCTTATACATATCAGCAACACACCAGGTGGTGAGCGCTGTACTCGTCGTCGAACGAGAACAGGATGGACACAAATTCCCGCTCCAGAAGCCGGTATACTACGTATCCACCGTCCTCACACCATGCAAATCCCGGTACCCTCATTATCAAAAAATAGCATATGCAGTCTTCATGGCATCCCGAAAATTGCGACACTACTTTCAGGAGTGCTCTATCACGGTGGCCTCCGAAGTGCCCCTCAATGATATAATTAACAACAGGGATGCAATGTCCCGGATTGCCAAATGGGCCATTGAGCTCCTGCCATTCGACATCATGTACAAACCACGTAGAGCCATCAAATCCCAGGTACTGGCCGACTTCATCGCCGAATGGACAGAAGCCGAACTCCCTAAAGAGTACGGCGCGTATTCCAACTGGGTGATGCATTTTGACGGCTCCAAGATGTTGGCAGGGCTAGGGGCGGGCGTCGTATTAACGTCCCCCACAGGAGATATCGTCCAGTACGTACTCCAAATATTATACACAGACTCCAACAACGGAGCCGAATACGAGGCCTTGCTACATGGCCTTCGGATGGCCGTATCAATGGGCATACAATGCCTGGAGGTGCGCGGGGACTCAAACCTCGCAATATCCCAAATTAATGGAGACTTTGATGCCAAAGATCCAAAGATGGCAGCTTATCGTAATGCCGTTTTGAAGATGTCGGCTCGGTTCGAGGGACTCAAATTTCATCACATCGCCCACGAAAGTAACCAGGCGGCAGACATCCTTGCTCGCATCGGCGCTAAGCGCGACCCCGTCCCACCTAACATCTTCCTTGAAAGACTCTTTAAGCCATCCGTGGTATGGCAAGGGGGAGATAGCAATGACAGTCCCGCTCCAAACACAAACACAGATAACGAACACGCCGATATCATCGGAGGCTCAACCACCGAAGTAACACCATCGACCCACCTCATTATGGCAGTAATTGCCCCATGGACCAAACCATTCTTGGCCTACTTTCATAGGAAGGAGCTCCCAGAAGATCAGAACGAGGCTCGCCGCATAGTCCGGCGTTCGAAGGCCTATAAAGTTCACGAAGGAGAGCTCTACAAGAAAAGCACTACCGGAGTCCTTCAAAGGTGTATCTCCAAGGAGGAGGGGCGGCAACTCGCCAATAGCTGCTGCTTTAGTCACACTAGCTACATCAGTTGATCATGGATTTAGCATACCACCTTAGAATAGTCTACGTGGCCCCTTGTTTTTACTACAATTTGATATAGTGAATCCAGTAATGCAGACAGCCCTTTTTAAAGCGCTTTTAAAGCCCCTGACTCTCAAAAAGAGCTGGAGGTTTTGCCTCAACTCATTCCATGAATGTTGTTTCATTCCCCACGCGGCTGAATACAACTCAGTCTTGGGTAGCTTCTGCTATCTTTTTTTCCATTTGGACGCCGGTCTCGGTGGGCACCACGCCGCAGCCCCGGCACTTGTCAGCAAGGCCTTCCGTACAGGATTTTACTGGCCTACGGCCCGGGCAGACGCACAGGACCTCGTCCAGCGCTGTGTCGGATGCCAACTCTTCGCCAACCAAAGCCATATGCCCCCAACCGCTCTACAAACAATCCCCATTACATGGCCCTTTGTGGTCTGGGGCTTGGACATGGTCGGACCCCTTAAAGGGGGAAGCCATAAGAAAAAATATCTGCTGGTCATGGTGGACAAATTCACCAAGTGGATAGAGGCTAGACCGGTTAAAACAGCCGAGTCCGGACCGGTGATTGCATTTATATCCGATGTGGTACACCGTTATGGTGTACCGCACAGTATCATCACCGATAACGGTTCGAATTTCACAGCTGATGAGGTGAAAAACTGGTGTGCTAATCTGGGCATTAAGCTCGATTACGCCTCCGTCTACCACCCGCAAACAAACGGTCAAGTCGAGCGAGCTAATGGTCTTATTATGAGCGGCATCAAACCCAGACTAGTGCGGTCTTTGAAAGAATCAGACAAACACTGGGTCGAGGAGCTCGACTCCGTGCTCTGGGGGCTGCGGACCACGCCCAACCGCACTACCAGATACACACCTTTCTTCATGGTGTACGGCGCAGAGGCTGTATTGCCCTGCGATATTATACATGACTCACCTCGAGTGCGCATGTACGAAGAGAAAGAGGTCGAGTTGGATCGGCAGGACAGCCTAGACGCCCTGGAGGAGGAGCGCAATGTCGCCAAAGCCTGTTCAGCATTTTATCAACAGCAGGCTCAAAGATATCAAAGCAGAGAAGTACGGGCCAAGACTTACAATGTCGACGAACTCATTCTACGCTTGCCAGAGAAGAAAAAGGACAAACTCAAGCCCAAATGGGAGGGTCCCTTCATAATTGACGAAGTTCTTACGGGAGGAGCGTACCGTCTTCGCGACGCATCAGACAATCGCCTAGAGCCGAACCCCTGGAACGTGGCCAGACTCCGAAGGTTCTATGCCTAGCGCCGAACCCATTGTTAGTCTCCTTCTCCCTTGTAGTTTCCCTAACTCTTTCCCCCTTTTAAACAATTGTTTTTGCTTTAAAGCTCTCATTCGGCTCGATCGAACAGTGCTGACGTACACTTTTTTACATACGTACGCCCATTATACCTGGGGGATTCTTTCACAAAAGCTTGTTAATATTACTTTCCGAAGCATCAAGCTCATCACACATACGCGTTTTTCCCGTATGTCTTTTTCTTCACCATTATATGCATCGATATGACTTAAGTTTTGGCCAAGCTGGGTTGCCTGGCTCCTGTGCTTACCCCTACGTTCCCGATTGTTCGGCTAGGTGGTAAAGGGAGCACCTCTGCAATTGTTACTGCCGGGTCATCCGGATGTGTACCTCAGACTGGGTGAAGCCGAAAGCTAGCATTCTTAAGGGAATATTCGGTCGGTGCATGAAAACTATTTTTTGCACTCACTCCATTGTGAACCCCCAGAAGCTATACACACTGTGATTTTCACATCACAATCCGGACATGTCTACTAATGCATGCACACCCAGGGAAAGGAACCCTTAACGGAACTATTCTCCCTGGAAGATGTTTCTTACAATCTCAATGTAATATAACATAACTAGCCGGATACAACTTGTCTGTTCAAGCAACTATGGACCCTACGCTTAGTTTTCCACGCATACCCCGGTCTATTCGACCGTGACGGTATTCGGAAACACTCCACACCTTCGGGTCCGGAGGTTGAAGCGAAAAGGTCTGCCATGACAAATGATATACAATTCGGCTAGAAATTCCACATGGCGAGGAAAGTACATAGTCACTTGGACTCACACACTTCTGCCTCTATACCATCTAACAGGCAATCTAATTTACAATCCTACTGGGAATATCTGGCGGCCACCTCTACTTGGTCATATACTAAACTAACGGGAATTTCTTCCCCATTCGACCCTACCGGTCTGACCCGCGCCATGTGATTAGGATCAAGCTTGGTATACCGAGTTTTCACCATGGCCCAAGCCTCTCGCGCACCCTCTCGGCAGGCAGATATCTTCCATAGCCGGATACATCGCCGTGCTCCTTTAAACAGCTCTACAAGCTCCTCCATACTTCCTGTAGGGGAGGCGGATGGCCATAGAGCCTTGGCAACACTCCGCATCGCCAGCCGCGCCTGTTCGTGCACTTGCGACAGCTTTTGCAGCAGATCACTCGATGATCCGGACACCTCCTCTTTAGGATGGCCCGTTAATATACCTGCAGTCATAGCTACATCAGTTTCTCCTATCTCCGAACTACTTTCAAAATAGTTCAGATACATACTGAATATACCGCCTCGCAGCCTCTTGTTTTCCTTCACGGGATCGGCTAGCTGGGCCCGCACATCTTACTTTTCGCCTAGCTGGGTCTTGCAATCCTGGAGTTGGTTTTTCTCAATAATGGCCTGCTTCAGCACACGATCGCCTGTAGCTTGTAGCCTTTTGGCTTCTTGCTCATTCGCTTGCGCGATCTCCAATGCCTCTTTGAGTCCCCCTGACCATTTTGTCATGGTATAAGCAAGACTGTAAATATTCTGGGCATATAAGTATATTTTCTCGTTGGAGGGGAATATTACCAGGTGACGCCTTCTTGAACTCTTTTAGTTCGGCGGTAGCAGCATTTAGCTGCGTCCGACATTGTTCCAGCTCTTGGGATAGCAGGTTGTTCTTCTTCGTAAGAACCTGGTCATACAACGGTCCTTAAATCAGTTGTACCAACTGCTTTCAGTCCCGGGGGCTACTGGCATAGGCTATCCTTTTCGATAAAGTAAACTTACCTGCACATCTGTTAGATATTGCCTCGTGGCTTTTCTAAGCCCGTCTCGAGCAGCTCGGATGTATGCGTCGCCTGAGCTAAAGGCATTAAATGCCTCGTCCGAGAACTTCGGGTCTCGTAAAACAGCCCTGCAGCGCCGATGATTCATGGCGCTCTCTACTTCCGAGTTGGTAACGGACATATTGTCCGAACCCTCGGCCGAAGGGCAGTCCGGCTGTGTTTCTACATCGGCCACCGTCTCCCCGACCGGATCTAAATCTTGGTTGTTGGGAACGCGGCCGGCCGGACCCCTGGACACAGTTCGGCGAACCTTTTTCCTGTAATCGAACAGGCGCGTAAGTCACAGTCGGATACGGCCGCTGAAAAATATATTTATCCGTACCTCCTCGACGAGGTCCCGGCGGTGCCTTCACCGGCCCTCCTCTTCGAAGGCCTGCCGGGGCAGGAACCGATTTTTTCGGTATCGTCAAACGCCTCCCCTGTAAAACGCGCGACAATGCGGTGGGTGAGGCAGAGTAAGAACACCCTTTCAGAAAAGGTGTTTCTTGATCACTTACCCGGGAAGCAGGAAGAAGACCAGGATAATCGGCGATGATGGCCACTTCTGTGCCATCATAGCTCATTTGGCAAAACACCCCCTCCGCGAGCACCGCAAATATATTCGGATCCTCTTCAAACCCAGGATCAAGCTCCCGGTTGTGGTCCTCCGGGTGTGGGGCGGGACTATGGAATCCCTCGGTGACCTTTTGCCAGTGCTGTCGTAAGCAAACAAACCAGAAATTTATCAAAGGCAATTCGGAGATGGAGGGAGTAAAAACAGAGGGGTCGGACCTTACCCAACTGGGGGGGGGGTTATACATAGAATACCCGTCTCTGATCTTGATGCGAAGAAATTCCTTTTCCTTCCCTTTGAACAGTTCGGCTAATATCTTAGCCAAAGCGGCAGGGGTATACGGGCCTTTCCGGCCACAGCGAGAGGCGTCATCCTCCCCATTGTAGTCCCACATGGGAAGCCCTCTGTATTGGAGCGGCTGAACCCCTCGCGCTATGGAGATCGCCATCACCTCGATTACTGTGAGCTCGGACTGAGCGAGCTCTTTTATCTTGCTCATTAGCTGACGAACCTCCGCGCAGTCTCCTTCTTCAAGACTCCGGGGATGCCAACTGTGGCGTTTCTTCAGCGGGACGACCGCAAATTCGTGAAGACCCTTTCGAACCAGATCGGGAAGTGGAACGTCCTCGATATAGAACCATTCGGAGGGCCAGCCATCGGATGCCTTCCTTGGTGTGCCGGATGGATATCCGATATCGGCGACGCGCCATACTTCGGCTCCGCCCACTTCAAAAATAGACCCTTCGTGATTGCGTGGGACGAGGCAAAACAACTTCCTCCACAACTCGAAATGAGCCTCGACGCCCAGGAATAATTCACACAAAGCGACGTAACCCGCAATGTGCAGAATGGAGGCCAGAGTGAAGTTGTGCAGCTGGAGGCCGTAGTACTCCAGAAGCCCTCGGAGGAACGGATGGATTGGAAATCCAACGCCTCTTAGCAGGTAGGGGACGAAACATACTCGCTCTCCCCCGGACGGATTGGGGAAGTCCTCTGCCTGAGCCCCCTCATTGAAGGAAGCTAGCCCCGTCCGAACAGGGACTAGATCTGCAGGGGGAAGGAATCCCTGCGTTTGCAACTTCGTCAACTGGCTATGAGACACAGAACACCTCTCCCACTCGCCTTTTTCTAGGCCGGGACGAGCGGAGGAGCTAGGAACACTGGCCATGCTGGAATGGTCTCTCCTAAGCAGTCTCTGGAGATTTCTTCTGCGTGGCGCTGGATGGATCTAGATCTAATCCCTTTAAATAGGCGCCCTTCCTTACGTAGAGGGGGTGTTATTCGCAAAAATACCCTGACTTTCCACATTCGCTTGACACGTGGAGGATGAAGATTATTTAAAACGCGCGGAAGCCAAGGAGGCGACATTGGATCGATGGCCGAATACATTACTTGGAGATCATCGAAGGAGGAACCCGCCTTGCAATGCCGAAGACCATGTGCGTGCCGAGCACCTCGCTATTGAAGACTGGTTCGGGGGCTACTGAGGGAGTCCTGGACTAAGGGGTCCTCGGGCGTCCGGCCTGTTATCCATGGGCCGGACTAATGGGCTGTGAAGATACGAAGGCCGAAGACAACACCCGTGTCCGGATTGGACTCTACTTGGCGTGGAAGGAAAGCTAGGCGACCTATTATGAAGATTCCCTCCTATGTAACCGACCTCATGTAACCCTAGATCTCTCAGTGTCTATATAAACCGGAGAGCATAGTCCGGATAGGACAGATTCATTACCGTATACTCATAGGCTAGACTTCTAGGGTTTAGCTATTACGATCTCGTGGTAGATCAACTCTTGTAACACTCATATTCATCAAGATCAATCAAGCAGGAAGTAGGGTATTACCTCCATAGAGAGGGCCCGAACCTGGGTAAACATTGTGTCCCCCGTCTCCTGTTACCATTGATCCTAGACGCACAGTTCGGGACCCCCTACCCAAGATCCGCCGGTTTTGACACCGACAGGGGGTCCCGAACTGTGCGTCTAAGGTCGATGGTAACAGGAGACAGGGGACACAATGTTTACCCAGGTTCGGGCCCTCTCTACGGAGGTAATACCCTACTTCCTGCTTGATTGATCTTGATGAATATGAGTATTACAAGAGTTGATCTACCACGAGATCATAATGGCTAAAACCCTAGAAGTCTAGCCTGTATGACTATAATTGTATATATCCTCTACGGACCAAGCCCTCCGGTTTATATAGACACCAGAGGGGACTAGAGTTACACAAAGTCGGTTACAGAGAAGGGAATCTTCATATTTGATCGCCAAGCTTGCCTTCCACGCCAAGGAGAGTCCCATCCAGACACGGGTGGAGTCTTCGGTCTTCATATCTTCACAACCCATCAGTCCGGCCCATGGCTAACAGGCCGGAAGCCCGAGGACCCCTTAGTCCAGGACTCCCTCAGTAGCCCCCGAACCAGACTTCAATAACGAGGTGTCCAGCGTGGATAGTCTTCGGCATTGCAAGGCGGGTTCCTCCTTCGATGACTCTAAAACGATGTATTCGGCCTTCCATTTAATGTCGTACCCCTCGGCTTCTGTGTATCAACAATTTCAGCTTCCACGTGTTGCGCGAATGCGAGAGGTCAGGGTGTTTTTACATATAACACCCCGGCCATGTGAGGAGGAGTGTCTATTTAAAGAGATTGGATCTCAGATCCATTCAACACCACGCGAAAAAAATCCTCAGAGCTTGCTAGAAAAGACCACTCCAACATGCCTCGCACTTCTAGCTCCTCCTCCCGTCCCTGCGCCCCAGAAAAAGGCGACTGGGAGAAATGTTCTGTATCCCACGGACAGCTAGTGAAGCTGCAAACACAGTGATTTCTTCCACCCGCGGATCTGGTTCCTGTTCGGGCAGGGTTGACCTCCTTCAATAACGAGGTCCAGGCGGAGAATTTCCCCAATCCATCCGGGGGAACGAGTGTGCTTCATCCCTTATTTGCTAAGAGGTGTCGGATTTCCAATTCATCCCTTCCTCCGAGGGCTTCTGGAGTACTATGGCCTCCAACTGCACAACTTCACTCCCGCCTCCATCCTGCACATCGCGGGTTACATTGCTCTTTGTGAGCTGTTCCTGGGTTGTGAGGCCCACTTTGAATTGTGGAGAAAGCTATTCTGTCTCGTCCCGTGCAACTATGAGGGATCAATATTTGAAGTGTGCGGAGCCGAAATATGGCGCATCACCGAGACCGGATACCTGTCCGGCACACCGAAGAAGGCATCCGAAGAGTGGCCTTCCGAATGGCTCTATATTGAGGACGTCGCACTTCCAGACCCAGTTCGGAGGGGTCTTCGCGAGTTCACAAGCGTTCCTTTGAAGAAACGCCACAGCTGGCGCCCTCGGAGCCTCAAGGAGGAAGATAGTGCGGAAGTTCGTCAACTCATGAGCAAGATAAGGATGCTCGCTCAGTCCGGATTATCAATAGTGAAAGTAATGGCGACTTCCATAGTACGGGGGGTTCAGCCACTCCAATACAGAGGGCTTCCCATGTGGCACTACAATGGGGAGGATGATGCCTCCCGCTGCGGCAGGAAGGGTCTGGACACCCCCGTCGCTCTGGCCAAAATATTGGCCGAACTGTTCAAAGGGGAGGAAGAGGAATTTCTACGTATCAAGCCCAGAGATGGATTTTCCATGTACAGTCCTCCTAGCTGGGTAAGTCCCAACCCCTCTGCTCTACTTACTCCGCTCCCTGAACCACTTTCAATGAATGTTAATCCGTCCATATATAACAGCACTAGCGGAAGATCTCCGAGGGGCTTTACAGCCCCGCCCCACAGCCAGAGGGCCACAATCGGGACCTTGACCCGGGTTTCGAAGAGGATCCGGATATATTCGTGGTGCTCGAGGACGGGGTGTTTTACCAGGCGAGCTATGCCAGCACGGAAGTGGCCATCACTGCCGATTATCCCGGTCTACTCCCTGCTTCACACGTAAGTAATCAGGAGACATCTCCTTCAAAAGAGTTTCCTCGTTCTGCCTCATCCACCGCACTGTCTCGTGCTAAAAAATGGAGGCGTTCGGCGCACCGTGTTACCCAAGAGGCGACTCCAAAGAGAGCGGCTCCTACGCCTGGCAAGTCTTCGAAGAGGAAGGCGAACGAAGACACGGCCAAGCCTTCATCAAAGAGGTATTGATTTGTAAATACGCCCTTAGGCAGTCGCATCCAACTGTGACTTTTTGTTTGTCTTGTATCAGAAAAAGAGTTCGCCGGACTATATCTGGGGAACCGGCCGGTCATACTCCTAACAGCCGGGATCCCGATCCTGCCACAAAGACAGAGGCTGATACGGGAGCGAGGCCGGATTGTCCTTCGGCAGAGGATTCGGATGACGTATCCGTCACAAACTCAGAAGTTGAGAGCGCCATGAACCATCGGGGCCGGAGGGCCGTTTTACGAGACCCTAGTTTTACAGAAGAGGCATTCAATGCCTTCAGTTCGGCTGATGCATACATCCGAGCTGCTCGAGATGGGCTTAACAGAGCCACAGAGCAGCATTTAAAAAATGTGCAGGTAAGTCTTCATCGTCTGAATATGATAATCATATGCCAGTAGCCCCCGAGACTGGAAGCAGTTGGTACAACTGATTTAAGGATCGTTGTATAACCAGGTTCTTAAGGAGATGAACAACCTGTTATCCCAAGAGCTAGAAAAGTGTCGGACACAGCTAATTGCTGTTACCGCCGAACTGGAGAAATCCAAGAAGGCGTCCTCTGGTAATATTCCCCTCCATCGAGAAATAATAATTATATACCAGTTATGCTAACACTGTTGCTTATCTCATGACAGGCTCGTTAGATCAACTGGAGGAGAAGCTGAAAACCGCACAGGCAGGAGAGAAGGAGGCCAAAAGACTACACACCGCAGGTGAGTGTGTGCTGACCCGAGTCAGGGAGGATAAAAACAAGCTCCAGGATTCCAACACCCAGCTGGGCGAAGAGCTGAAAGATGTGCGGGCCCAGCTAGCGGACTCCGTAAAGGAAAATAAAAGGCTATGAGGCGGCATATTCAGTATGTGGCCGAACTTACCTTATAGTAATTCGGAGATGAAAGGATTTGACAGAGTTATGTTTGCAGGTGTGCTGACCGGTCGCCCCGTAGAGGAGATGTCTGGATTCTCAAGCGATCTGCTACAAGAGTTGTCGCAAATGCACGAGCAAGCTCGGTAGGCGATGCGCAGTGTGTCTAAGGCCTTATGGCCATCCGCCTCCCCTCCAGGAAGAATGGAGGAGCTTATAGAGCTATTCAAGGGAGCGCGATGGCGCTTCCGATTATGGAAGATATCGGCCTGCCGGGAAGGTGCACGAGAAGCCTGGGCCATGGTAAAAACACGGTATACCAAGCTTGATCCAAATCATATGGCCCGGGTCGGACCTCTAGGGTCAGATGGAAAAGAAGTTCCCGTTAATTTGGTATATGACCAAGTGGGAGTAGCCGCCAAGTATTCCCAGCAGGATTGTAAGTTAGACAGCCTGCTGGACGGTATAGAGGAGGAAATTTATGAGTCCAAGTGACTATGTACTTTCCTTGACAAAGTTGTCCCTAGCCGGATTGTAAAACGATTGTCATGGCAGACCTTTTCGCTTCGACCTCCGGACCCGAAGGCGCAGAGTGTTTCTGAATACCTGAGCGGCAAAAATAAACCGGGGTATGCGTGGAAACCAGGCGTAGGGGTCATAGTTGCTTGAACAGACAAGTTGTATCCGGCTAGCTATGTTATATTACATTGTGATCGTAAAAAACATCTTCCAGAGAGAATAGTTCCGTTAAGGGTTCCTTTCCCTGGGTGTGCATGTCCAAACTGTGATTGAGAAAATCACAGGATATTCAACATCTGGGGGTTCATATTTTAATGAATGTAAAAACATCTTTAGTTCGCCGACCGAATATTCCCTTAAGAACGCTAGCTTTCGACTTCACCCAGTCTGAGGTACACATCCGGATGACCCGGCAGTAACAATCGCAGAGGTGCTCCCTTTATGCCCTAGCCGAACTAACGGGAACGTAGGGCATAAGCACAGGAGCCAGGCAACCCAGCTTGGCCAAAACTTAAGTCATATCGATGCATATAATGGTGAAGAACAGGTACATATGGGGAAAGCACACATATGTGATGAGCTTGATGCTCAAAAAATAACAATAATAAGCTTCTGTCAAAGAAGCCCCCAGGTATAACTAACGTACACATTTGAGTATGTGTATGTCGTAGGTGCACGGTTTAGCCGCACGAGAAGCTTTAAGTCTAGAAAAGGAAAAGGCGAAAAGAGAGGAAAAAGTAATAGAAACAATCGGAAGAAGGAGAACAAAGAGTTCGGCGCTAGGCATATAATCTTCGGAGTCTGGCCGCGTTCCAGGGGTTCGGCTCTAGGCGATTGTCTGACGCATCACGCAGGCGGTACGCTCCTCCGGTGAGAACTTTGTCAATGATGAAGGGACCCTCCCACTTGGGCTTGAGTTTGTCCTTTTTCTGCTCCGGCAGGCGTAGAACAAGTTCACCAACATTATAGGTCTTGGCCCGCACTTCTCTGCTTTGATACCTGCGAGCCTACTATTGATAAAACACAAAACGGGCTTTTGCAATGTCGCGCTCCTCCTCCAGGGCGTCTAAGCAATCCTGCCGATCAAGCTCGGCCTCTCTCTCTTCGTACATGCGCACTCGAGGTGAGTCATGAATAATGTCACAGGGTAACACTGCTTCTGCGCCGTACACCATGAAGGAAGGTGTATATCCGGTAGTGCGATTGGGCGTGGTCCGCAGCCCCCAGAGTACGGAGTCGAGCTCCTCAACCCAGTGATTGTCTGATTCTTTCAAAGACCGCACTAGTCTAGGCTTGATGCCGCTCATAATAAGACCATTGGCTCATTCAACTTGACCATTTGTTTGCGGGTAATAGACAGAGGCGTAATCGAGTTTAATGCCCAGATTAGCGCACCAGGTTTTCACCTCATCGGCTGTGAAATTGGAGCCATTATCGGTGATGATGTTGTGTGGAACACCATAACGGTGTACAACACCGGATATGAATTCTATCGCCGGTCCGGCCTCGGCCGTTTTAACTGGTTTGGCCTCTATCCACTTAGTGAATTTATCCACCATGACCATCAGATACTTTTTCTTATGGCTTCCTCCTTTAAGGGGTCCGACCATATCAAACCCCCAGACTGCGAGAGGCCAAGTGATGGGGATTGTTTGTAGGGCGGTGGGGGGCATATGGCTTTAGTTGGCGAAGAATTGGCATCCGATGCAACATTGGACAAGGTCCTGTGCATCTGCTCGGGCCGTCGGCCAATAAAAACCTGTACGGAAGGCCTTGCTAACAAGGGCCCGAGCTGCGGCGTGGTGCCCGCCAAGACCGGCATGAATTTCAGCCAGGAGCTGCCGCCCCTCTTCCTCGGAGATACATCTTTGAAGGACTCTGGTAGCGCTTTTCTTGTAGAGCTCTCCGTCGTGAACCTTGTAGGCCTTCGAACGCCGGACAATGCGGCGGGCCTCATTCTGTCCTCAGGGAGTTCTTTCCTATTAAGGTAGGCCAAGAAGGGTTCGGTCCATGGGGCAATGACTGCCATAATGAGATGGGCCGATGGTGTTATTTCGGTGGCTGAGCCCCCGATGATATCGGTGTGTTCGAAATCTGGGGTTGTGTTCGGATCCGGACTGGTGTTGCCGCTCTCCCCTTGCCACACCATGGATGGCTTAAAAAGCCTTTCCAGAAAGATGTTAGGTGGGACGGGTCGCGCTTGGCACCGATGCGAGCAAGGACGTCCGCCGCTTGAATACTTTCTCGGGCCACGTGATGAAACTCGAGCCCCTCGAACTGAGCCGACATCTTTAGGACGACATTACGATGAGCCGCCATCTTTGGATCTTTGGCATCAAAGTCTCCATTTATTTGAGATATTGCGAGGTTTGAGTCCCCGCGCACTTCCAGGCGTTGTATGCCCATGGAGACAGCCATCCGAAGACCATGCAATAAGGCCTCATATTCGGCTGCGTTATTGGAGTCTGTGTATAATATTTGGAGTACGTATTGGACTATGTCTCAAGTGGTGGACGTTAAAATGACGCCCACTCCTAGTCCTGCCAGCATTTTGGAACCATCGAAATACATAACCCAGTTGGAATATGTGCTGTACTCTTTAGGGAGTTCGGCCTCTGTCCATTCGGCAACGAAGTCAGCCAGTACTTGGGATTTAATGGCTCGAAGCGGTTTGTATGTTATGTCAAATGGAAGGAGCTCAATGGCCCATCTGGCAATACGGCCCGTAGCATCTCGGTTGTTTATTATGTCATTGAGTGGTACTTCAGAAGCCACCGTGATCGAACACTCCTGAAAGCAGTGTCGTAGCTTCCGGGATGCCATGAAGACCGCGTATGCTATCTTTTGATAATGAGGGTACCGGGATTTGGATGATGTGAGGACAGTGGATACGTAGTATACTGGCTTCTGAAGCGGGAATTTGTGTCCATCCTGTTCTCGTTCCACGACGAGCACGGCGCTCACCACTCGGTGTGTTGCCGATATGTATAATTACATGGGTTCGCCGATGTTCGGCGCGGCCAGGATTGGGTTGCTCGCTAGAAGGGCTTTTATTTCTTCCAATCCGGCCGTTGCCACATCCGTCCACTCAAAGTGATCGGTGCGCCGTAGAAGGCGATAGAGTGGCAGTGCCTTTTCTCCCAATCTGGAGATAAAGCGGCTTAAAGCTGCCATGCAACCGGCGAGTTTTTGGACCTGTTTAAGGTCCGTTGGCGTAGCCAATTGTGACAAAGCTCGGATTTTGGCTGGATTTGCTTCAATTCCTCTATTGGAAACGATGAAGCCCAGTAGTTTTCCCCCGGGGACGCCAAAAACACACTTTTCCGGATTGAGCTTGATGTCATATGCACGGAGGTTGTCGAATGTGAGACGTAAGTCGTCTATTAGTGACTCGACGTGCCTAGTTTTGATGACGACGTCGTCCACGTATGCTTCAACTGTCTTGCCGATCTGTTTCTCCAGGCATGTTTGAATCATGCGTCGGTAGGTTGCCCCGGCGTTTTTGAGCCCGAAGGGCATGGTGTTGAAGCAGAATGGCATGTATGGGGTAATGAATGTTGTTGCAGCTTGATCAGATTCCTTCATTTTGATTTGATGGTATCCGGAATATGCGTCGAGGAAGCATAGCGAGTCGTGTCCTGTGGTGGCATCAATGATTTGGTCGATGCGGGGGAGGGGGAAGGGATCCTTAGGGCAGGCCTTATTGAGGTCTTTGAAATCGACGCACAGGTGCCAGGATTTATCCTTCTTTGGTACCATCACCAGGTTTACTAGCCAGTCCGGGTGTTTTATTTCTCTAATGAATACGGCCTCGATTAGCTTGGCTAGCTCTTCCCCCATGGCTTGACGTTTTGGTTCAGAAAAGCGCCGCAGTGTTTGCTTGACTGGTTTATATCCCTTCAATATATTGAGGCTGTGTTCGGCCAACCTGCGTGGGATTCCTGGCATATCAGAAGGGTGCCAGGCGAATATATCCTAGTTCTCGCGCAGGAACTCTCGTAGCGCGGTGTCGACCGTTGGGTCCAGTTGTGCTCCGATAGATGCTGTCTTCTTGGGGCCCGTTGGGTGGACTTGGAATTTGACTATTTCTTTTGCTGGTTTGAAGGAGGTGGATTTGGGTCGTTTGTCCAGGATTACATCGTCCCTATCCACCGTGGAGCGCAGTGCGGTTAACTCTTCGTCCGCGAGGGCTTCAGGTAATGCCTCAAGGGCCAGGGATGCAGTTTTATTTTTGGCGCAGAGTGCTATGTCCAGATCACTAGCGAGAGTGATTATGCCGTTGGGCCCGGGCATCTTGAGATTCATATACCCGTAATGAGGTATGGCTTGGAAGCGTGTAAACGCATCTCGCCCCAATAGAGCGTGATATCCGCTGTTGAAAGGGGCCACTTGGAAGGTTATTTCTTCGGACCGATAGTTCTTCGGTGTGCCGAATACCATGTCAAGTGTGATTTTTCCCGCACACCGAGCCTCCCGACTGGGAATGATTCCTCGGAAGGTCGTGCTGCTTTGCTCGATGCGGCTCCTGTCTATTTCCATTTTGTGGAGTGTATCCTCATAGATGAGGTTTAGTCCGCTGCCACCGTCCATAAGAAACTTGGTGAGCCGAAAACCGTCCACAATTGGATTGAGGACCAAGGCGGCTGGTGCTCGGACTGTCCTGTATTTTGGTTCGTCACCGGCATTAAAAGTTATAGCCGTGTCGTTCCAAGGGTTTATTGCTGCGATTTTGCAGACTTCGGTGAGTTCGCGGAGTGCCCTTTTGCGCCTATGGTTTGAAGCAAATGTCTCGAAGACCGTCAATACTATGAGGTCGTCATCTTCTGGGGGTGTTGTTCTGGGGTATTCTTGGTGAGGATATCCTCGCTGCTCTTGGCCACTTGCCGGAGTATCCAACATGCTCTAAGGCTGTGGGTTGGTATGTTATCCGGTGTTGTGTGTATTTTGCATGGCCCATCGAGCCATCCTTCCAAAACGGTTCCGCGCCCCGTAATGGGCTTATATTTCTTTACTATTGGAACGGGCTTGCCACGAGGGTGTGCCCTTTTCGCCTGAACGAGGGGTTGAGTGGGGACCGATGGTTCCCAGCGGGCTGCCTGAGTTTTCCAGGTGCTTTCCATTGCGCTGTACTTCTGTACGATAGTTGCCAAGTCAGCGAAGTGTAATATGTGACGGCGGTTGATGGCATTGAGGATTCCTTCGTCCATGCAATTGTTGCAGAACGCTGAGATCGCGTCTTCGTCGCGGCAATCTTTAATCTTGTCTTTGACAAGGAGGAATCTGGACCAGAAGTGGTGGACCATTTCTTGAGACTGCTGTTGTATGCTCATGAGAGCGCTTATGTCTGGGTGGGTGGGTGGATTTAAATCCGAACCCTGACCCAATTTTGGATTCGGAGTTTGAAGAACTTCGGAACTTAATAGTTCGGGCTCCGGTATGTCAACTGATTTTTTGGGCTTGCCATCCGATTCTATGTTCAGAGGACAAGGCATGTCTTTCTGCAGGCAAGTGTCCGGCTCCTCGAGCTCGGAGATCCGAACACAACTCGTTCTCAATATAGAGGAGGAGTTGTCTTGCTCCTCGATTACCGCTATCTGGTGGGTGATCGGCGAAGTTTTAATTTCTCTCTGGTCGGGTTTAAGCCCAATCCGATCGTAGTCTGTATCGACCCCCAAGGCGGCGATGTGATCTAGGAGTTCGTTTAAAGACGATAACTCCGTCAGATCCATCTGTTTGGAGTATTCGGAATCAACGTGGAGGCGATTTTCGATGACTCGAGAGGTCATCGTTGGATTAAGGGCCGAACAGGCGGTCATGATGAAGCCTCCCAGCCGGTGGGTTTGGCCTGGGGCCAGGGCTCCTCCGGAGGTGATTTTTTCCTTGACGACGAGGCGACCCATCAAACCTTTTGGGGACGGCACAGTGGAACTCTCAATGAAAGCACCAATGTCGGTGTCAAAACCGGCGGATCTCGGGTAGGGGGTCCCGAACTGTGCATCTAAGGTCAATGGTAACAGGAGACAGGGGACACAATGTTTACCCAGGTTCGGGCCCTCTCTACGGAGGTAATACCCTACTTCCTGCTTGATTGATATTGATGAATATGAGTATTACAAGAGTTGATCTACCACGAGATCGTAATGGTTAAAACCCTAGAAGTCTAGCCTGTATGACTATAATTGTATATATCCTCTACGGACTAAGCCCTCCGGTTTATATAGACACCGGAGGGGACTAGGGTTACACAAAGTCGGTTACAGAGAAGGGAATCTTCATATTTGATCGCCAAGCTTGCCTTCCACGCCAAGGAGAGTCCCATCCGGACACGGGTGGAGTCTTCGGTCTTCATATCTTCACAACCCATCAGTCCGACCCATGGCTAACAGGCCGGACGCCCGAGGACCCCTTAGTCCAGGACTCCCTCATTCCCCTCTGCTCACAAGCCTCCCTCGCGGCCCACGCCTCCGTGGCCTCACCTGCGCCCACGCCTCAAGCCGGCCCTGCCTCGCGGTCATCTCTGTCGTGGCCTTGAGCCGCCGTCTACGCCCTGACCTGCGCCGCCGTGCCTCAAGCCGCCCGGCCTCGTGGCTGTTTCCGTCGTGGTTTCAAGCTGGCCCCGCCTCCATCTTGCACTGCATCGGGGCCTCCGTCTCTGCCGGCGGGCCTCACTGCCACCACGGCCATGTGGCCGCAGCCTCTGCCGAGCTCTATCAAATCGCCGCTTTAAACCGTTGCGGCTACGCGCGGGCCTGCGCCGGGCACTTCCGAGCCACTGTTTCTGGTGAGTCGCCATTTCTTCTGCAGGCAGCCACAATCAAGAGCTTCATGGATGTTCAATCACTTGAGGAATTGCAAAGGAGAATATAAAATGTCTGATGCGGCCAGTCGTCCTTTTTCCGCCGGCAACCTCCACTACAATCAGAAGTGCCATCCCTGCTATCACATGGCTAATCAGGATTGACTTGAGTCAATTGCGGGACAATTGTTGGCAGATGTAAAGTAAGTTGATTAAAGTTTCCGGTCAAATCAACAAGAGCAACGCATATGCACGTACAGAGGCATCTGCTAGGATTTGTTCTCAACAATGTATGAATATAGTGAGAGCATTATGTGTTGTTAGTTAATTTACACAGATTGCTGCTCCTACTAAATGGCGAAGACCAGTATATTTACTTCACGTGGAGTAATATGAACAAAAGGAGAAAACAAAAAGATAAGACAAACACTGGCCGTCACTGACAAGCTGCTCGTTTCGGCCGCGCGTGGCCATCGTCAAGTCACCGGCCTCCCCAGACGAGCCGCTATCACCTTCGCCCGCTTTGCCGCCCTGTTGGGCCGCCCCGTGCCGAGCCGCCGGTCCTATTGTCGCGTGCGCTGATGTGGTCTCGCGACTGGCCTCGCCGGCGTGTTAAGCCGCCCCTGCCAGCCACCACTGCGGCCTTGTTTCTGCCAACGAAGCCTGGTGTCAAACGACGGGGAACTGAAGGTGTTGGAAGGAGTTTTATTTGATATTGAGTATTTCTGAAGAAAATATAAAGTAGCCTCAGCGGGTGTTGCTCTGGTGTCGCGGCTAGCGTGCGTAGCTGCAGAACTTCAGTAGCATGCGCGTCCACACCGCTGCTGGGCCTCTATATATCCAATTAATTTTTGGACCACGCGAAGATCATCTCGCTTTAGATGCATCAGGTGATATCCATCTAAATTTATCTTATTACCACATATTGTTTTTGTCAAAAACAATAATTCTGGCTTGCGATATTTTTTGATGCAGGACAAATTGTCTACTGCAAATGTGACCGTCATGTCATAGAGTTTATTGAATAACTCATACCAGGAGTATATACAAGCATTGCGAGGATCATCAACTCACCTCAAACCTCTGGTTTACATGAATTCCAATGACCTGCTATTCAACTATATGGCGGTTTATATCACGACTGAGTGTGAAGAATCTTAAGCCGACCCCTCGAGTCATCTTAAGACTCGGGGGCCCACAATGGCATGACTTTGTCAGCAAATTTAACAACCCGGGGTCATTGGAGGGAAGATAACTCGGTCCCGGAGGCTAATGCCATATTGATTGAAAATTTAAAGGCCGTCAGAAAATTTCCGGCATAAAATGAAGGATTCCGGTTTAAAATCCAGCTCAAGGGAAATCTGTCTCTCACAAAGCTTTGAAGCTCTCAATATCCGGTTTGAAATTCCGGTTCAAAAGGAATTCATCTCTCGCAAGTTCGAGTTCTTAGAAAAATTAAAGGTTGCCAAAGAGAACTTGCTGCCATGATGTGCGGTTCAAACATGGATATCCCTGCCTTATGGGCTCATCTTATTATGATCACTTGGGGGCTTCTTGCTCCTTGTCTGATAAACACAGTGTACATATGAAACATGGTTTAGTATGAAGATCTAGTTAGTACATCGAATGTACTATTATTTGGAACCAACATGAAGTGTATTCAAAATTTTGAATTTGAGTGAATATATTTATATAGTACACATAGTTCATATCTACCTCTATAGTAATCATGCGGTGTGTTGTTAAGATAATATACAAAATGATGGTTTAACTTGGCAACAATCATGATTGTAGATTCTTATTCAAATAGAGAAACGAATTCAAATATAGTTCGAATTGTAGTGGTAGTATATACATTTGGAATGCACTAAAATGTTCGTATGAGTAGGTTACATGCATTATAGAGGTAGCAAAAAACTATAATTGGACATAACATGGATTCATAGTTTCGAATAGCATTTGTACAGTGAAACGGGACAAGACTCTCCCTTTGTGTGGGCGAATAGTTTTTATTTTTTTTCATCGAGGGAAGTGCGAATTGATTTGGTACGTACATTATTACATGTTAGGCTTGTCCCAAAATTTAAAACCGCACTTTGTTATTCCAAAAATTGAGATATCGCTTTGTCTGTTTGTGCTCCGAAAACTCGCACCTTCACAACCCACGCCTTGCTATCCTGAAATTACAACATGCACGAAAACTCCCTCCAGCTACCAAATCCCGAAACGCGAAATCCCCCTTCTATCCCTGAGCCGAAACGGCTGCTAGTTCAAGTCGGTGTGGGTACTTTCATAACACGGCCTATATTTTGGACAAGCGCGTCCCTAAGTCATGGTTCCCCCTCCCATCACCTCCTTTTCGTCATTCGAAAACCCAGGCCGCCATAACCTCTTTGCTCCAGCGGTGAAACCCCACCCTCCGCCGTCCGCCACCCACCGCTGCCCAGCCGGAGCCTTTTCCCCGACGACGTCGTCCACCGCAATAGCTCGACGTCCCTCTTCCACTGCCCCGGATGAGGATCCATCGTCGATCTCGTCGTCCCGCCGGTTCAGCTGCCCCGTCCTCCACCTCCAAGGAGCTGCTCCAATGATTGCCTCGTCTATCGCGGCTGCTCCATCCCCACATCATCGCCTTAACCTACTCCATCGGAACCGTAACATCCTCACCGACTCCTCGGACAAAGCCGAGGCCTACTCGGCGCCACCAAAGAGGTTGTACACTCATCGCATCGCAACTTTCTCCTTAACTTGACCTCTCGGCGTCGCTGGTGCTCGATCCCGCTCCCCATGGCGTAGCTACCTCGTAGTCGATGCCACCGGCGACATCTCCATGGTGGCTCTCCCCAATGCGAGGCTCCCTTGGCGGCAGCGTCCATACTAGCCGGAGCTGCTGCTCGGCTCTCGCTCGCTCGAGCTGCTGCTCTGCTGCTGCTCCTGCTCTCACTCGCGCTGCTGGTCTGCTCTTCCCCTTGCTCGTGTTGCTGCTCTTCTCTTGCTCCCACTATGCTACTGATGCTGCTACACGGGCTGCTGCAGCTACACGACTTGCTGCTCTGTCTCTAGTTCACGCTGCTACTCCGGCTGCTATCTGCTACTGTGTTCCCTGCCGATCGTCTACTGATTTAGATCACTGTTTCTCTACTACTAGTGCTCGAACAACCTAAACTACATGTGAAGTGCCTCTTTGCTACCAGTGCGTTCAGTTTCGACAGTAACATTCAGATTCCATAGTAAATTTCAGTTTCGACAGTTAAGTTCGGAGTCAACAGTTTTTACCTCATCTGTTGTAGTCAGGTGTTTTTTTGGTGATGTAAATATTTCTCTACCACTTTTTGGTAATGTATTTTACATCATCTATTGGAGATGCTATTAGAATCCCACTTGAGATTAACGATGTCTGTCTTGTGCTGCTTTAGCCTCGACGTCTTATGGCTCACCGGAGCTGCTCCAACGACGGAACCATCCATCACAATAGAGCAGTACCCTGGACGCCATCTACAAACGCCTCAGATCTTCCACCACACCTCCGATAGCCACCTCTGCCGCAACTTCTTCAGCGACCAACCCAATGATGCTGAGGTCGACACGGCTATGCCAAAGAGGTTGTACACTTGTCACATCACTTATTACTCTACATTCATGTAAATCCATTAGGGCTATTTTGGTTCAAAGGAAAAACATAGCAATAGGAAATTTTCCTATAGTACTCTACAATTCAATTATTCATGCATTTGGTTCAAACAAATGGAGCAAAACATCCACTTGGACCTACTTTTCCTATGCATGAAAACAACACTAAGTGCATTAGTGGCAGAATAACATTCTAACTGTACACACTTTCATATGGCCTCACTTTAATCTGGCCATGTTTCTTTGCATTCCTCTGCTCTTCCAATTCCTATGAACCGAACACCCAAGTTGACAGAAATCCTATGTTTACAAATGCTTTGTTTCCCACGTGGATTCCTATCCTATTCCGGTGTTTTTCCTATCCCTGCATTTTTGGAATCCTTCAAGCCAAAGGATCCCTTACAGAATTACTTTAGTTACAGATAGGTGTCAAAGAAAACTTTGTGTGGTTTGTCCTGCTCCTGCCGCGACGTCGTCCACCTCACCTGAGCTGATCCATCGACAGAAAGCATCCACCATACCAGACATCATGACTCTCGACCGTCTTCCGTCGCCTCAGATCTCCTTCCCTACCGCCAGCACCCACCGCAACTGCATCACCATCATCGACTCAGCAGATGAACCTGAGGAGTACACAGGTCCACAAGAGAGGTCGCACTCTTTTGTTTCTGCTTATGTTATGCATTGCTTAATATTACCTGCTAGTTTATCTTCCAGTTCACCTCTTAGACTCCAAGTCAGGTTCGAATTAATGTTCAAACTGGAGTTTTAAAATGCTTGTGGGGCACATATTGAGGCAGCAATGAATAATATCTCTTTCTATTATCTGGTTCACCTAGGGTATGTCTATGTTGTTCATCTTGGGTGGGAAACAAATAGTAAAGCAATCATCATCTGTCTTTTTATTAAAGTAAAGCTATCATCAGGCTGCTATCATTATTTTTGGATCTATCCACCGGTTGTTACCATCAGTCTAGATTTCTCCATGCTCTCTTTACATAATCTCACTATATTTTTTCCGTATGCATGTTAGATGTTGTACACAGTTGTGTTGAACATGTAGAGAAAAGAGAAGAGTTTTGCGCGGCAATACAATGTCATGCAGACATCGCTCCATGGTGGGTGCAATGGCAACCCCCCCTCTAGATTGTAATCCAGAGGAAGATATCTGTTCTGAGGTGGACTCGGACGGAGCTGACCACTCCTATTTACCCCCCAAGGTGTTTGCTCTAACTTGGCATGATGATGTTGGTCATATCATGCATATGTTTCCTTGCAGTGCATACTTTCGACATCATATATGTCATTTGCTTAGTTTAGACTGTAATGCCACCTGTTTAGTTTCTATATCATATATGTGAATTATGCAATGTCATCTCTTTTAGCCAACCATAATATATGTGAAATATGCAATGCCATCCTGTTTAACCAGGCATCATATATTTGAATTATATCTTGCCTATCCTTTTCTTCATTACATTTCCATTTGTCGACAATGTTTGTACATTCAACTACTCTTCCTGTGAATCAGCCATTTGAGTGGGTGATGGAAAAATCTGGAGTGAAAACAAGGTCTTCAGAGCAGACAATGCTACCTGTCGAAGCAGATCTCTTGCTGGGTCTTGATAGCTCCTCAGAGATGGATTCAGAGACAGATGACCAGTCCTATTCTCCCACCGAGGTGTATGCTCAAACTTGGCACGGTTATACTGCTCATATCATGCATATGGTGTGTTGCATTGCATAGTTTAGACATCATATACACAATATTCAACACCATGCATGTTCTTAGTTCAGACATCATATATGCGAACTCTGCTTAGTATATAAATCACACGTGTGAATTATATCATGCGACCCTGATTACTTAGATAACATGTATGTGAATTATGTCATGCGAACCTGTTTACCAAAGACATAATATAATTATCTCATGCCATCTTGTTTAGCTAGTCATCATATCTTTGAATTATGTCATGCTATGCTATCCAGTTTAGATAGACATCATATATGTGAAATTATGTCATGCTATCCTTTTTAGTTAAACAATATACATGTGAACTATTTCATGCCCTCTTTTTCCACACTATCTATTGCATCTGTCTCTCATACACGGTATGTACATTCAACTACTTTTCTTGTTTATCAGCCATTTGAATTGGAGGGGGTGATGGCAGAATCTAGCGGAGTAAAAACACGGTCTTCAAATAAAACAGTGCTACCTCTTGGTGGATATAGCACCCCGGTTGTACATGCACGAGAACCAACCCTACCACACATAACCCAGAGTCTCGCAGATTGCACCCCTACTCCAATGGACACAGAACCAGCATCACCCAATCTAACCCCAACCACAGCAGATAGTAACCCAGTACCAGTTGACACAACACCATCTCCAGCTCAGAGCTCCCAAACAAGAGCAGTTAGTATGGTCCAGTGCTCAAAGCGCCAGTACTACCACGGCGAACCCCAACTCCACCAGTTAGTACACCTATTCCTGTGGACGAAGCACAAGCAACCATTCGTAGTTTAGCATCTACCACATTTGATGTTGTTAAATCCTATGTGCATATCTTCCCATCATGGAAATGTTATACTGAAGATGAACGAAAAAGCCAGTTGCAGGTGTTCGTCCAGGAGTTATGTGTAAGTAATGTTATTCATGGCAAATACTTTGCTTTGTCCCATACATTCTACCTCCATGCTGGTTATAATATAGCAAATGTTCCCATTTTTCTCTATAGAGAAGGACCGATTTGGAAACTCAGGATGAGGTAACCTGTGCTAATACCTATGCTATCTTCAAGAATGCTTGGTGGCAACATCAGAATTACTTGAAGAAAATGTACTTCACTGGCAAAGAAATTCATCAAATTCCCTTACTTTCTCCTGAGACACATTTACGGCACAATGACTGGGAACGCCTTGTTCAGTACTGGTCCCGAACCAAGAATGTGGTAAGGTCTATGAGCTCATTTTTTTGAAGTACTATGTGCCTGCGTCTTATTGTACTCTGTTCGTGTAGAACAAGTGCTTAAACCTGAAGAAGAACTTTTCTCATTTAAGATTCCACTGCTATGGTGCATACTGCTTTGCTCTTGCATCACTGTATTTACTCATACAAACTTATTTTTAAATTGAAGGATCCAATCGAAACTCCAATGGCACAACAGGTATGTTTAAACATGTTTCTTTAACAGGTTTGCTCTTCTAAATTGCTCTGTTGATTTCAATTTCAATTGTGTATACAGTTGACTTCTCATATCATGCACATTGCTAGCATCACAACAGAGCCAATAGTGTTGTTGTACATGTACATGTATAGTGTTGTTGTAAATGTTTCTTTCAATGCTGCTTTGCACTACAAAAAAAGACACATCCGTGACATTTTGGGCCGAACGAAAAAAAAATCTGTCATGCTTATGACACTTCTATGATGATGATTTTGACAAAACCCGGTACCATCATAGATGTGGTGGGCTCCTACTTCTATGACAAAAAATCATGACAGAAAATGGGCTTTTCATCCTGGGCGGGCCGGAGACGCAGCTGCATGACATTCTTTGGGCCGTCCATGACAGAAAAAACCGTGGTAGAAGCGAGGGCGAGGAAAATATCGGGGAGTTCCCGGTTACAGTGGATGGTCGGGGGCCGGGTGATGCGCATTTCTCTCGTACACGTACGCGCGTGGGTGCGAGGCGTTGGGCTCTAACTGAACCCGAGCGAGGCGTTCGCCTACTAAACCCGAGCGATTACACTACAGGCTACGCGTTACTGAACCCGAGCGATCGATCGATGGTTGTTAACTGAACCCGATCGAGCGATTCCTTCGCTACTGCTGCTAACTGAAGCCGATCGATGCTGCCTCTAGATGAACAGTAAGCGTTGTTGGGGGGTTTGGATGAATAGTTCCTGGTGGGGGGTTGGATGAACAGGACCCCGTGGTGTTGCCGCTGGATGAACAGGACCCCGATCGATCGAGCCGGTTCGGGGTGGATGAACAGGACCCCGTGGAGGGCTGGATGAACAGGACGACCCCGTGGAGGGTTGGTTGAACATTAGTCGGTGGAGGGCTGGATGAACAGTAGCCCGTGGGGAGGTGGTTGAACAGGACCCCGTGGAGAGGGTTGGTTGAACAGTAGCCGGTGGAGGCACGGTGGAGGCTGGATGAACAGGAGACCGTGGATGAATAGTCGCAGGTGGAGGCTGGAGGAGGTCGACGGTGGATGGACAGTAGCCCGTGGAGACAGTCGGCGGTGGAGATGAACAGTATCCCATGGAGTCCCGTTTTGCGGTACGCCACACTGATACGTCTCCAACGTATCTATAATTTTTTATTGTTCCATGCTGTTTTATTATCGATCTTTGATGTTTTATAATCATTTTATAGTCATTTATATCATTTTTTGGTACTAACCTATTGACATAGTGCCAAGTGCCAGTTGCTGTTTTTTCCATGTTTTTTACATCGCAGGAAATCAATATCAAATGGAGTCCAAATGCCACGAAACTCCACGATGATTTTTTATGGGCCAGAAGAAAGGCAATGGGCCCTGGTTGAACCTGGGGGGTGCCCCGAGGGGGGCACAACCCACGAGGGTGCGTCAGGAGGCCCAGGCACGCCCTGGTGGGTTGTGCCCACGTCGGGTGCCCCCCGGACCGCCTATTTGCTCTATAAATACCACAATATTCCAGAAACCCTAGAACAAGCGTCGAAATATTCATCCAGCTGCCGCAGAGTCCAGAGCCACCAGATCCAATCTAGACACCATCACGGAGGGGTTCACCACTTCCATTGGTGCCTCTCCGATGATGCGTGAGTAGTTCTTTGTAGACCTTCGGGTCCGTAGTTAGTAGCTAGATGGCTTTCTCTCTCTCTCTCTCGCTGAATTCTGAATACAATGGTCTCTTTGAGATCCATATGATGTAACTCTTTTGCGGTGTGTTTGTTGGGATATGATGAACTTTGAGTTTATGATCAGTCATATCTTTTTATATCCATGAAAGTTATTTGAGTTTCTTTGATCTCTTATAGCCTTGTATTTCTTCTCCGATATTGGGTTGTGTTTGGCCAACTTGATCTATTTATCTTGCAATGGGAAGGGGTGCCCGGTAGTGGGTTCGATCTTACGGTGCTTGATCCCAGTGACAGAAGGGGAACCGACACGTATATCGTTGCTACTAAGGATAAAAAGACGAGATCTATATCTACCGCCATATAGATAAACGGATCTTGTCTACATCAAGTCATCGTTCTTATTGCATTACTCCTTTTTTCCAAGAACTTAATACACTAGATGCATGCTGGATAGCGGTCGATGTGTGGAGTAATAGTAGTAGATGCAGGCAGGAGTCGGTTTACT
This sequence comes from Aegilops tauschii subsp. strangulata, assembly GCF_002575655.3. Lineage (NCBI taxonomy): Eukaryota > Viridiplantae > Streptophyta > Magnoliopsida > Poales > Poaceae > Aegilops > Aegilops tauschii. The sequence continues at coordinate 183,316,264 of NC_053040.3, forward strand.
AATCTTGGACGTGATGCCTATGTAATGATCATTGCTTGGATATCGTCATGAGTATTTGAAGTTCTATCAATTGCCCAACAGTAATTTCTTTACCCACCGTTTGCTATTTTTCTCGAGAGAAGCCACTAGTGAAACCTACGGCCCCCGGGTCTTCTTTCTCATATATTTGCCTTGCGATCTACTTTTCCTTTGCACTTTATTCAGATCTATTAAACCAAAAAATACAAAAATACCTTGCTGCACTTTATTTATTTGCGATCTATTATTTCAATCTACTACAATTTATCTCACGTCATCTTGCCAATTTCTGGCGCCGTTACCTAAAAGGGATTTACAACCCCTTTAACACGTCAGGTTGCAAGGTGTTGTTATTTGTGTGTAGGTGCTGTTTACGTTGTGTTGCTTGGTTCTCCTACTGGTTCGATACCTTGGTTACATAACTGTGGGAAATACTCTACTATCGCTGTGCTACATCATCCCTCCCTCTCCGGGGAAATACCGACGTAGTTCTAGCTACCATCAAGGAGAATTTCTGGCGCCGTTGTCGGGGAGGATCTTCAACATAACCAGGTTCCTAATCACAAATCTCATTTCCTTGCAATTTACATTATTTGCCATTTTCCTCTCGTTTTCCTCTCCCCCACTTCACAAAAAAATTGTCGTTTTATTCGCCTCTCTTTTTCCGCTTGGCGTTTCTCTGTCGCCATGGCCGATCTTAAAAAGGCTAGGGGGACTCTCCCAAGTTTTAATACTCTGGATAGCCCTTCCGTCCTCTCCAAGCTCATAAACAATGATGCTGTGGAAAGACTTACCGGGGTTGTTCAAGAAAATCTTGACATTTTGATGAAGACGATCCCGGAATTTTTCGTTATTTACTTGATGAATCTTTGAAAGATGCTTGGGATAGGCTATTAAGAATTCGAGCTAGCTATGTGCCCCAATATCAGATAGAGATATACTTGAAAAGTTTTTATGTTGGTTTGCCTTATTCCTTTAAGCAAGTCTTAGATTCTATATTTGAAAACGGTTTCCTTGAAGGGGATGCCGTTGATACTTATGAAAAGATGGAAACCATATTTGGGCATCCCGAGGGAGATCATGTTGAGCCAACTTCCCTTTTATGCTTTTATCAAAACGAAACAGTCAAAGAGATGCAAGCTAGTTTGGATACGAATTTTCACAACGTGCTTAATCTTTCTTCTGCTATCAATGGTCACGTGCTTTCACAAAATAGAAGATTAAATACCGTTGATAGAAAATTAGCTATTTGCTTTCAAAAGGACAAAGATGACAAAACTTAGATCCTTGCTTTATGCCTAGCTAAGGGCGTAAAACTATAGCGCTTGTTGGGAGGCAACCCAATGAATAAAAAATATTTTTGCTTTTTGCTTTCTGTTCTTGAGTGTTTTCACAATTATGCTACTGTTATGATTGTGTTTTTTGTGTTTTAATTAGTGTTTGTGCCAAGTAAAGCCTTTAGGATCTTCTTGGGTGATAGTTGTTTGATCTTGCTGAAAAAACAGAAACTGTTGCTCTCACGAAAACAATTCTCATTTTTTACCAGAGCGTGATAAAATGCCAATTATTTTTGCAGTAGATTAATATACAAATTGCTCAGGTTGTCCTAATTTTTCAGAATTTTTGGAGTTCCAGAAGTTTTCGAAATAGTCAGATTTCTACAGACTGTTCTGTTTTGATAGATTCTGTTTTCTTTGCATTGTGTGCTTATTTTGATGGCTCTATGGTTTTCTTTGATGCGTTTTTGCCATAGAAAAGTTGGAATACAGTAGATATAATGCAAAAAAAAAAAGAATTGGTTTGGTACAGTACTTATAGTAGTAATTTGCTTTCTTTTACTAACGGATCTCACGAAGGTTTTGTTGAGTTTTGTGTGATTGAAGTTTTCAAGTTTTGGGTTATCTCACGATGGATGAAGGAATAAGGAGTAAGAAGAGCCTAAGCTTGGGGATGCCCCGGCATCCCAAGCTATTATCCAAAAATGAGCAAACGACTAAGCTTGGGGATGCCCCCGAGTGGCATCCCCTCTTTCTTCTAACGACCATTGGTATTTTACTCGAAGCTATATTTTTATTCGTCACATACTATGTGTTTTGCTTGGAGCGTCTTGTATGATATGAGTCTTTGCTTGTTTTATTTTGTGTTTTAAGTCTTGATTCCTTGCGGGACACACCTATTTGAGAGAGCCAAAATTATGTCATGACTTGTTAGAATTGCTCTCTATGATTCACTTAAATTTTTATGAGCTATGGACTTGCTCTAGTGCTTCACTTATATCTTTTTTAGCATGGCGTGCTTTGTTATTTTTGAAGAAATGCTCTCTTGCTTCACTTAGATTATTTTGAGAGTTAGCAAAATTCTAAAGAAATTCTCTCTTGCTTCACTTAAATTATTTTGAGAGAAAGAAAATTTGTTATGCTTATGATCTTCACTTATATTTATTTGAGCTTATGAAAAGCAACTCATGAAAATTAGTCCAAAAGTGATAGATATCCAAGAAGGATAAAGAAAAAGAAAATGTCATGAAGATCATTGGACAAAATAAACTTGATTCTTAGTAATAGTTTTGAGATATGATGATGTGATATGTGAGTTATGTTGATGAGTAATTGTGCTTTAGTAAGAATATTGGTGTTAAGGTTTGTGATTCCCTATTCATGCACAAAAGTCAATAATCATGCAATGAAAATTATATCCTACTTGTGGTGCATTATTCGGTGTTAATTATGCTTAATGCTTGCTTATGTGATTATTCGTTTCTTGGTTGGTCGCTTCCCAATCTTTTGCTAGCCTTCATTTTGCACTAAGTATGACCTCTACTTGTGCATCCAAAATCCTTTAAACCAGTTTTGCCACATGAGTCCACTATATCTACCTATATGCGGTATTCTTTTGCCATTCTAAGCAAATTTGCATGTGCCATCTCTTTTCAAAATAAACGTCTCTTTTGTGTGTTTGTTTCGCTCGCGGAACGGTAACGAGTGGCTAATATTTTCCATGCTAGATGTGTTATTCTCAAGATGAGTGTTTATTCACTTGTCATTGCACGAGAGTAAGGCAGAGGTTTTAGGGATGCCCAGTCCCGAAATGCAAAAAAAGTTTACTTTATGTTGTCAAATAATAAATTCCTTGAAAAGTGTTGGTATGCAGGGCACCCGTGGATACGGCTAGCCATGGAAAGTGAAAGAATGGTGGAAAAAAGAATAAACTTTATTTTCTGTTTGGGAACCGCCTATGGCATATCTAGCATGGAAAGTGTTCGGAACTCTAAGTCGTTTTCGTTGGTGGGATGGATACACCTCCCAAAATGTTTTGTCTCTAATTTTTCCGCTTTGAGCTCTGGCGCCTCTACAAATCCCTACTTCCCTCTGCGAAGGGCCTTTCTTTTACTTTATGCAATTTTTATTTTGAAATTTGAGTCTCCATCTTCTCTCATAAAAAGCACCAACTAGGAGGCAATATGATCGTGCTCAAGTACTGGGTGTAGTTAATATTCGAGTGTGTTTCATGAATGGATCAATGTTTGAGCATGATGGGCTACGGATAACTTATTTTAGCATTGATATTTTGAAAGACATGGTTGTTTGTTGATATGCTTGAGTATCTAAATTATTATGTCAAAACTAGACTATTGCTTTGAATCACATAAAAGTCCAAATGTCCATGCTATAAAGAAAAGAATATGATTTGACTTGATGAACAAAACTCCACATCAAAAATTCTGTTCTTATCACTTACCTACTCGAGGACGAGTAGGAGTTAAGCTTGGGGATGCTGATACGTCTCCAACGTATTTTTTTATGGTTCCATGCTGTTTTATTATCGATCTTGGATGTTTTATAATCATTTTATAGTCATTTTATATCATTTTTTGGTACTAACCTATTGACATAGTGCCAAGTGCCAGTTGCTGTTTTCCCATGTTTTTTACATCGCAAGAAATCAATATCAAACGGAGTCTAAATGCCACAAAACTCCATGGTGATTTTTTATGGGCTAGAAGAAAGGCAATGTGCCCTGGTTTCACCTGGGGGTGCTCCGAGGGGGGCACAACCCACTAGGGCGCGCCAGGAGGCCCAGGCGCGCCCTGGTGGGTAGTGCCCACCTTGGGTGCCCCCCAGACCGCCTCTTTGCTATATAAATACGACAATATTCCAGAAACCCTAGAACAAGCGTCGAAATATTCATCCAGCTGCCACAGAGTCCAGAACCACCAGATCCAATCTAGACACCATCATGGAGGGGTTCACCACTTCCATTGGTGCCTCCCCGATGATGCGTGAGTAGTTCTTTGTAGACCTTCGGGTCCGTAGTTAGTAGCTAGATGGCTTTCTCTCTCTCTCGCTGAATTCTCAATACAATGGTTTCTTTGAGATCCATATGATGTAACTCTTTTGTGGTGTGTTTGTTGGGATCTGATGAACTTGGAGTTTATGATCAGTCATATCTTTTTATATCCATGAAAGTTATTTGAGTTTCTTTGATATCTTATATGCATGATCTCTTATAGCCTTGTATTTCTTCTCCGATATTGGGTTTTGTTTGGCCAACTTGATCTATTTATCTTGCAATGGGAAGGGGTGCCCGGTGGTGGGTTCGATCTTACGGTGCTTGATCCCAGTGACAGAAGGGGAACCGACACGTATGTATCGTTGCTACTAAGGATAAAAAGACGAGATCTATATCTACCGCCATATAGATAAACGGATCTTGTCTACATCATGTCATCATTCTTATTGCATTACTCCATTTTTCCATGAACTTAATACACTAGATGCATGCTGGATAGCGGTCGATGTGTGGAGTAATAGTAGTAGATGCAGGCAGGAGTCGGTCTACTAATCTTGGACGTGATGCCTATGTAATAATCATTTCCTGGATATCGTCATGAGTATTTGAAGTTCTATCAATTGCCCAACAGTATGTTTACCCACCATTTGCTATTTTTCTCGAGAGAAGCCACTAGCGAAACCTATGGCCCCCGGGTCTTCTTTCTCATATATTTGCCTTGCGATCTACTTTTCCTTTGCACTTTTATTCAGATCTATTAAACCAAAAAATACAAAAATACCTTGCTGCACTTTATTTATTTGCGATCTATTATTTCAATCTACTACAATTTATCTCACGCCATCTTGCCAATTTCTGGCGCCGTTACCCAAAAGGGATTGACAACACCTTTAACACGTCGGGTTGCGATGTGTTGTCATTTGTGTGCAGGTGCTGTTTACGTTGTGTTGCTTGTTTCTCCTACTGGTTCAATACCTTGGTTTCATAACTTAGGGAAATACTCTACCGTCGCTGTGCTACATCATGCCTCCCTCTCCAGGGAAATACCGACGTAGTTCTAGCAACCATCACACACCCCTCCCGATGAACAGGACCCCTGTTTTGACCGTAGCACTCCAACACGAGTCCGTTTCCTCCGTTTTGCAGTACGCCACACCCCTCCCGATCAACAGGACCCCGTTTCGACCGTAGGAGGTCCAAGAGAAGTTTGTTTCCTCCGTTTCGCGGTACGCCAGACCCCACCTGATGAACAGGATCCCGTTTCGACCATGGCCGGTCGAACACAAGGCCGTTTCCTCCGTTCTGCGGTATGCCAGGCCTCGTTTCGATCGGCTGTTCCGTTTAAGCCAGTTGGCTCCCGATGAACACGACGTATTCCGTTGCCTCCCGATGAACACGACGCATTTCGTTGCCTCCCGATGAACACGACGACGCAGTTTCTCTGTTCCGACCCAGCCATGTACATGAGCCCTGGCCGTATGTATGCGCGAGTAGGCGTTCGAGACCCCGCCTGTATGTACGTACATGGCTGTATTTTTTGGCGTGTGGCTGTATGTACGTCTACACGGTTTAGACGGGACAGCCTAAACTGCTATGTGGGGGGCTCTACTATGACATGTGCCGCTACTTACTCGGCCACGGTTCATCATTGCAGAGCGACCGATCGACCAGTATGTATGTACATGTTCCAACAAGACAAACAATGGTACGTACGCTTCGACCGGGTGGGTCCCAGCTATCAGGGAGGATAAGGACACACTTCCTTGCGTGCGAAGATATAGCTGCTGGGTCCCAACTGTCGGGGGGGATATTTTTTTTGCCCGTAATAAGGACGCAATTCCTTGCATGCGAAGATGTTGCTGGTGGGTCCCAGCAGTCAGGGGGAGAAAACATTATTTTTCAGGGTAAAAAGGATGCAGTTGCATGCATGCGTCCATGGGCGTTGTCGTGGAATTGTCACGGCAGATGTCCTAGTGTGAGGACTTAGTCGTGGAGCCATCGCAATGAAGTTAACTTAAAGGGGTTAAACGGGACAAAGGACATAGGGAGTTATGCTGGTTCGGCCCCTTGCGGTGAAGGTAAAGGCCTAATCCAGTTTGTGGTGGTATTGCTAGGGTTTCGATGACCAGGGAGCGAATACGCTTAACCTGGCTCTCGATCTGTTGTTTTCTGTCCCTAAATCGCCGCCGGGTCGTCCCTTTATATACACAGGTTGACACCCCGCGGTTCACAGAATCCCTGCCGGCTCATAAACGTGTCCGGCTCGGTGTCTCTTTCCTATCTTACAATACAAGTCATACACCTATGGTGGTTTACATTTATGGGCCCTAACCCGCCTTTGGGCTTTGGGCCTTCTTATTAAATCTCCTTTGTAAGTCACCATCTTCTATGTCTTCATGGGCTTCAATGCTGGTAAGTCATTATGAGCATAACCCGGCCCCACTTGGGAGGTTTATACTCAATAGTTATATCCCCAACATTAGGTCCCAGGTTGATTTGAACTTGTTCATGTCAATCTTCAACACTTAGGGAAAATCCCTCCTTCATTACCTTTGCAAAACTTATAACTCGCCATGACGTCACCCTCTGGAATCATGATAACCCGCCGTGACGTCACCTGCCATTAATTTTACAAAGCCAAAATCTTTAATGTATCTCCTTATTTTTAACGAATCTCCGAAAATCGAGGCTTCTGCACTGTTACAGATCAGTTTTTTGACCTCCTCGATTCCCCCGCCTATCACTTATCCATCCGCCTTATAAATAGGGCTGGGGGTCCCTTTCACTCCCCCCCCCCCCCCCGTGCATCTTCATCTCATCTTCTTCCTTGCGACGCCCTAGCGCTTCGAGCTCAGCCGCCGCCGTCGACCCTCGCCTCTGCTTCATCAACGGCCGCTGCATCAACCTGTTCAGACCAGATTCTACTCGCGTGCCTCCGCCACTCAACAGCCTCGGTAAGTTCTTCCTCCTCCCCTCCGTAGATCTCATTAGGGTTCGTACGAACTCATGGAGGTTCAGTGCTGTTCTTCACCGTAGCATGAATGGCGGATTCAAACTTGATATTTTCCTGGGCGGCAATAGCTATAGTCCTTCTTTCCCCATCAGATCATCTCTTTTTAGATAGAAAATCCAATCTGGAACTTCATAAACTGTTCGAGTACCAATATTTAGGTCTGAATATATTGACATTTTCTGACACGCGGTAGATCCGAAATTGTGATATCAATCTGTGAAAGCTGTTTTTCATCACTTAACTATCTTCCAACTCCAGATCTATGCTTTCAATATCTGTGTAAGTGGTTTAACTCAGAAAATAATAACCCTCCAGGTACCATTAGTCCCCTCTTAAACCGCCAATTGCTCATCTCTGCAACTTGATAATGCCAATCTCCGGTTTAACACTTTTGCATGCTTCAACACTTTCTGCCCTTTAACGTTTAACAGATTAAATGTGAATCTTAAACCGGCACGAACCTTCTTCCAAGTTATCGAATAAATGGACAAGTCCTTTATTCCTGCAACTGGGTTCAATCCCGGGTTACAGAAGAAAAACTGAACAGATGTGTTGCTACTGGCGCTTTAGCCAAAAAGGAAGTCATCCACTAGAGAGTCCCTGGTCCTAAAAATCCCCCTGAACCCAAAGAAGGGGAAGTGATCATTTTTGTTGACCATCTGAGTCGAGGATTCAGCCCTCCCGGATCAAAAAATTTCCGTGATGTGCTTCATTTCCTCCAACTTCACCCTCAAGATATTGGACCGAACTCTGTGTCCAATATTTGCAATTTTCAAGTGTTCTGTGAAGCTTACCTGCAAGAGGAGCCCATGGCCGAACTGTTCAGAGATTTCTACTATTTAAACCGCCGTACAGAATTTCTGGACGGGCCCAATACTGAACTTGGCGGGGTTTCAATCCAAAAAAGGAAAGATGTCAGCTTCCCTCATGCTAACCATCATAGCCACCCCAAAGACTGGAATCAAACTTGGTTCTATTGCCAAGATACGTCTCCAACTGGTGAGAATCCTCTGCCGGGTTACCGTGCTCACCGGCTTACCAGTACACATCCACTCCCCCAAAGACTCAGTGCAAAGGAACGGGCCAAGTATGCACCACAGCTTTCAAAGCTCAGATCCTTTGTGGCAAATGGTTAACAGGCATTGACTTTGTCCGTTGCTGGGTGTCTTGGAGTATTTTGCCTTTAAGCCGTCACCCCCGTTTAATGTGTGAATACACAGGGGACGTGAAAGACCCTCAACGCCACATTAATATTCAGCTGACTGACGCTGAAGTTACTGAAGCTGTCAAGAAAATGTTGGATATACCGGTGGCTGAGTGCAGCAAAATAGGGCTTAGTCATTTCTGTGCTTCAAATAAACCGTCAGCTGTAATAATTGCCCAACTCCTGCTTAATCCATATTCTTAATATTCCCTTATGATTTTTTCAACTTTTAACAGGGTGATGATCCATTCTGGAAGAGGAAGCCACAGGATAAACCGGCCAAAACAGCTCGTCCCAAGACCAAGGTCCACAAGAAGCCCGCCAAGAAGAAAACCGTCGAGTCTGCCGAGTTAAACATAGATGATGACAATGACAACCCGGAGTCAAAGGTAGAACTTGATCCACTTGGCTCATTTTTCATACACCTCATTGACAATGATTGTTATCAGGACGACGCAGAAGCCAGCCGTGCAAGTGACACAGAGGTAATTATTCTCTCATCCGGCTCAGAACCTCTGCCCACACAGAAAACCCGACAAGCAAACCGGAAAGTAAGATTTTCTCAAACTCTAGCTCACTTGGATCCAAACTTTCTTTTGAAGAAACAGCAACACGAAGCTTGCCGCACAACCTGGCATAGCGGCCATGTGGTAACATCTTCCAGTTTACCGAACACGCCGATTCGTAAACGCCGCCCAGAGGTCTCTTATACTTCTGACACATGTTATCCCAAGGTGGGTTATTTCCGACAACCTCTTAATCCGTCGGATTCAAATTATCAGGGAACTTCTCATTCTTCCTCTGGCTAATCAATAGGAACACAAATTCCAACCCTCAAAACTGTTCCTGGGTAAGCATATTTATTTGTCCCTTCATAGCTTATGCTTGATCATTATACTAACCTGTTTCTTGTGTCTTACTTTCAGAGCCAAGGCCAGACCCAACAAGAAGGCCAAACTAAAAAATCTGGTTAATGACTCCAATCCATGTGAACCGGAAAGGACCCGGGACCCTTTTAATACAAATACTGAAGCTATTCTTGATGATCCACCACCGCAAGATCATGAAATTGAAGTTGAACATATGGAAGTTGATCCGATGATTCATGCTGACAAACCGCCAAGCCCAACCAAAGTTGCCGATGACAAGACTGATGATGTTATGGTCACTGGTGTTAATTATACAGCCCCAGGAAACCCCACTGCTCTGTCAAAACATAGCGCCAAAGAAGAATTTTCTGCTGTTGACAAGGGCAAGTGGAAGGCAGATTTGGAAAGCTATGCCCATCTCAGCGTCCAAGATATTCATTCTGGGTTTTTAAACCATTTGTACACAAGCCGTGACTATGAAGCCGGTTTACTGAATATGATGAAGGAGCGATACGAGGTAAATGCTGTTAACTCTGCATAAATATTCTTCCCTTAGCCGCCAAGTTTATTGAATCATAAAAGAATAGAATGTTCTGTAAACTTCCAAGAACCATATAGATCAACTCCAGTAACCCCCAAGGGCCGGTTTATACTATCAATATTTACCGGGACTTATAGAATAACAACTCTTCAATTTTTCCTGTGTAGCCCCTAAGGGCCAGTTTATACTTTCAAGATGAACCGGGACTATTGATGCTGTAAGGCTTCAAAATTTTTGTTTAGGACCTTTTGTAAATCGGTTGACCACCGAGCTGATAGTTAAATAAAAAATCCATAGCTTATAACTCGAGCAAACATGCATTAGCCCCCAAGTGCCAAGAATAATACTTGTATTGAGCTTGGGACTTGTTAAAAATTTGATAAGAAGCAATAGACATTAGCCCCCAAGTGCCAAGTATATTACTTGTTATGTGCTTGGGACTTTGAACGGCGGGTCGTTCCAGGATTACTTGGGCGGAGTGGTAGACTTTAAAGGGCAGGATAACTTGGGGTTTTAAGTGAATACACCTGGCTTCCAAGCCTGGCTTTTAAGCCTATTACAAGGGTTATAAAAACTCTTTGTTCTTTAGAACAAAGAGCCCCCAAGCAATATTTTGAGCTGTGCTCAAGGGGCACCTATGTTTGAGTTGTGCTTTTGCAACAGACTCTCTTTGGTCCCTTTAACCTGGGTAGCAAGCCCCCAAGAGATTTTTTTGTGTGGCCTATAAACTGGATCAAAGGGTAATCATAACTTTGCTGTATAAAGCAGAAGCCCCCAAGTGACCAAAAACTCGTTATTTAAAGAGAACGACAGAGGCCCTGCTTTAACAAAGATGCCGACTTTATTATATTGATCATAATATATACATTGTCAAAATATGTACATCAGAAGAGCCAGTGGCTCAGGTATAGTCGGGCCGAAGATGAGCAATATTCCACGGCCGGTGGGTCTCCTCCTCCGACTTACGTGAGTCTTTGTGCTCTTGAACATCGATAAGGTAGTAGGACCCATTGTTGAGATTCTTACTGACCACAAAAGGACCTTCCCAAGGTGGGGATAACTTGTGCATATCAGTCTGATCCTGGATAAGCCGGAGCACCAGATCGCCTTCTTGAAAAGTTCTGGTTTCAACCCGGCGGCTGTGGTAACGGCGTAGATCTTGCTGATAAATAGCCGAATGAGCCGCTGCGATGTCACGCTCCTCATCCAACAGGTCAAGTGCTTCCTGACGTGCTTTTTCGTTGTCCACTTCAACATAAGCCGCCACACGAGGTGAGTCATGACAGATGTCACTAGGGAGAACCGCCTCTGCTCCGTAAACCATGAAGAAAGGCGTGTAACCCATAGATCTGTTGGGGGTGGTATTAATGCTCCATAACACGGAAGGTAACTCCTCCACCCAACAACCCTGGCGTCCTCTGTAAGGGAACCATAAGCCGGGGCTTGATGCCTCTCAGGATCTCTTGATTGGCTCTCTCAGCTTGACCATTAGATTGGGGGTGAGCCACTGACGACACATCAAGCCGGATATGCTCGCGTTGACAAAAAAATTTCATAGCACCCTTGGAGAGATTAGTGCCATTGTCTGTTATAATGCTGTGTGGAAAGCCAAAACGGAAGATCACCTTCTTCATGAATTGAACCGCCGTTGCTGCATCACACTTACTAACCGGCTCTGCCTCTACCCACTTAGTGAACTTATCAACCGCCACCAAAAGGTGGGTCTTCTTATCCTTGGACCTCTTAAAAGGTCCAACCATATCAAGCCCCCTAACTGCAAACGGCCGAGTAATTGGAATCATCCTCAATTCTTGAGCCGATACATGGGCTCGTCGTGAAAATTTCTGACATCTGTCACATTTACTGACCAGATCCTCAGCATCAGCATGAGCCGTCAGCCAATAAAATCCATGACGAAAAGCCTTGGCCACAAGAGACTTAGAGCCAGCATGGTGGCCACAATCTCCTTCATGAATCTCGCGCAGAATCTCACAACCTTCTTCAGGTGAAACACAATGTTGAAACGCCCCTGTGACACTGCGATGATGTAGCTCCCCATTTACAATAGTCATTGACTTGGACCGCTTGGTTATTTGCCTAGCCAAAGTTTCATCCTCAGGTAATTCACCCCGGGTCATATAAGCCAAATATGGAACCGTCCAATAAGGGATTAAATGAAGAGTTGCCATCAACTGAGCTTCCGGGTCAGGAATAGCCAAATCCTACTCTGTGGGTAACTTGACCGACGGGTTATGCAAAACGTCAAGAAAGACATTAGGCGGCACCAGTTTAAGTTGAGAACTCAACCGGCTTAAGGCATCAGCCGCTTCATTTTTTCGCTGATCAACATGCTCAACCTGATAACCCTTGAAGTGACCAGCAATAACATCCACTTCTCGTCGATAAGCCTCCATGAGTGGATCCTTGTAATCCAAAGTACCAGAGACTTGTTGAGCCACCAAATCTGAGTCACCAAAGCACCTTACCCGGCTGAAGTTCATCTCCTTAGCCATCCGAAGACCGTGGAGCAAGGCCTCATATTCAGCTGCATTGTTAGTGCAAGGGAACATCAAACGGAGAACATAACAAAATTTATCACCTCAAGGGGAAGTGAGCACAACTCCAGCCCCCGAGCCGTTCAATTGCCTGGACCCATCAAAATGAATAGTCCAATACGTGTTATCTGGCTTTTCCTCAGGCATCTGCAGCTCTGTCCAGTCATTGATGAAATCCACCAGTGCCTGAGACTTGATGGCCGTGCGAGGCACATATTTCAAACCATGAGGACCAAGCTCAATGGCCCACTTGGCTATCCGACATGTGGCTTCTCTGATCTGAATAATATCCCCTAAAGGAGAAGAACTAACCACAGTGATGGGATGACCCAAAAAATATTGCTTAAGCTTCCGACTGGCCATGAACACCCCATATACAAGTTTCTGCCAGTGCGGATATCTCTACTTGGACTCAATAAGCACCTCGCTGATGTAGTAAACCGGCCTTTGAACCGGATATTCCTTGCTTGCCTCCTTTCGTTCCACCACAATAGCCACGATGACAGCCCATGCATTGGCAGCCACGTACAACAACAATGACTCTTTATCAACAGGAGCAGCCAGAATAGGTGGCTCAGCCAGCAGCTTCTTCAAGTCCTCGAACGCTGCATTAGCAGCATCACTCCAAACAAAATTATTTGTCTTTTTCATCATCTGATACAGAGGGATAGCCTTCTCTCCCAACCGGCTTATGAACCGGCTTAACGCCGCAATACGACCCGCCAGACGCTGCACATCATTGACACACGCCGGTTTAGCCAGAGAAGTGATGGCTTTGATCTTCTCCGGATTAGCCTCAATGCCCCTGTTAGACACCAGAAAGCCCAAGAGCTTGCCTGCCGGTACACCAAAAACACACTTGGCCGGGTTAAGCATCATCTTATAAACCCGGAGATTATCAAAGGTTTCCTTCAAATCATCTATCAACGTCTCCTTCTTTCTGGATTTCACCACAATATCATCAACATAAGCATGAACATTGCGCCCAATCTGATTATGAAGGCAATTCTGCACACATTGCTGGTAAGTCGCCTGGGCACTCTTGAGCCCAAAAGGCTCCAAAGGGAGTTATGAAAGTTGTCTTCTCCTGGTCTTGAACTGCCATCTTGATCTGATGATAACCAGAATAAGCATCCAAAAAACTCAAACGCTCACAACCGCCGTAGCATCAATAATCTGATCAATACGAGGGAGAGCAAAAGGATCAGCCGGACATGCCTTGTTTAAATCCGTGTAGTCCACACACATACGTCAAGTGCCATTCTTCTTAAGTACCAGCACCGGGTTAGCCAACCACTTAGGATGAAAAACCTCAACAATAAACCCAGCCGCCAAGAGCCGGGCTACCTCTTCACCAATGGCCTTACGCCTCTCTTCATTAAAGCGAAGAACAAACTGCTTGACTGGTTTAAACTTGGGATCAATATTAAGAGTGTGCTCAGCAAGTTCCCTCGGTACACCCGGCATGTCAGAAGGTTCCATGCAAAGATGTCCCGGTTCTCACAAATGAACTCGATGAGCGCGCCTTCCTATTTCGGATCCAGATTAGCACTGGTGCTGAACTGCTTGGATGAATCGCCAGGAACGAAATCAACCATCTTGGTATCATCTGCCGACTTAAACTTCAAGACCGGATCATGCACTATAGTTGGTTTTTTCAAAGATGTCATATCCGCCTGATCAACATTGTCCTTATAAAATTTTAATTCCTCCGTTGCACAAACCGACTCAGCATAAGCCGCGTCACCTTCTTCACATTCCAAAGCTATCTTTCGGCTCCCATGCACTGTGATGGTCCCTTTGTAACCCGGCATCTTGAGCTGCAGATAAACATAGCAAGGCCTGGCCATGAACTTAGCATAAGCCGACCGTCCAAACAGAGCGTGATAAGGGCTCTTGATTTTCACCACTTCAAAGGTCAGCGTCTCCGACCTAGAGTCATGATCATCTCCAAAAGCGACTTCTAGAGCTATCTTACCAACTGGCTACGCCGACTTACCAGCCACCACGCCATGGAAAACAGTGTTTGATGGTTTAAGATTTTTATCCGTCAACCCCATGCGACGGAAAGTTTCATAATAAAGGATATTGATGCTGCTCCCTCCGTCCATGAGTACCTTTGTGAACTTATATCCTCCGACCTGAGGTGCGACCACCAAGGCCAAGTGACCCGGATTATCAACCCGGGGCGGGTGATCTTCCCGACTCCACACAATGGGCTGCTCAGACCAGCGCAAGTAACGGGGGGCTGCTGGTTCAACAGCGTTCACCGCCCTCTTATGAAGCTTCTGATCCCATTTGCATAAACTTGTGGTGAAGACGTGGTACTGCCCACTATTCAACTGCTTTGGGTTACGCTGATACCCAGATTGCTGCTGCTGATTCCCCTGACCTGACTGTTGATGGTAGCCCCCCTGATTGCCTTGATTACCTTGGAACCCAGAGCTAGAACCGCCACCGCCATAACCCGGTCCATGAGAACCGGATCCTGAGCCACCACCCGGCCCATGATTGTCTTGAAAAAGATTGGAATGTTTATACTCCTTCATAATGAAGCAATCCTTCCAGAGGTGGCCCGACGGTCTTTCTCGCATCCCATGCCTTGGGCAGGGCTGATTCAGCATATGTTCAAGGTTAAAGCCTGATCCTCCGGTTCGTGGGGGCGGTTTACCCTTGCGATGCTGGCCATTATTCTGCGCGTTGGTGTTAGCCACAAAGTCCAAACTATTATCAGCTTTGCGCTTACCGTTACCTCCCTGATTTGTCGGGTTATGCTGCTACCCTCTGGTGCTGCTGCTCTTCTTTCCCTTTCCCGGCTTTTCATCATCAGACTCAGGGTCCTTGGTACCATCAGAGTCAGTGTATTTAACCAGAGCCGCCATGAGTGTTCCCATGTCATTGCAGTGGCGTTTGAGCCGTCCTAATTTCTGCTTCAGGGGCCTGAAACGACAATTGCTTTCCAACATTAAAGCTGCTGAATCAGCATTGATGCGATCTGCGCACCCAATGAGTTTTCGACTCACCTTCTTCTTGGACACATGCGGCTAAATCCACAATTGACATGGGCTATTTGCATGTATCTTTAAAATTCTGGATAAACTGGGCCTTTAACTCGGCCCATGACCCAATGGAGTTGGCGGGGAGCCCCTTCAACCAAGTGCGGGCCGTCCCCTCCAACACCAGGGGGAAATATTTAGCACACGCAGCATCGCTAACATCTAGGAATTCCATGGCCATCTCACAACTCTCGATCCATGCCTCAGGAGGTAAGTCGGCTGTATAGTTAGGCACCTTGCGAGGACCTTTGAAATCCTTGGGCAGACGCTCATCACATAGAGCCGGCACTAAACATGGCACGCCCAAATTCCTAAAGGTTAGACCTGGCTCCACCGAAGTTGTTGAACGAACCGGAGTAGGTTGACGGGCCGCATACTGTGCCGCTAGCTCGGCCTCTCGACGTGCTCTACCTTGATCCACTACGTTCTGAGCATCAGCACCACCGCCTGCCAGGTTATGTCCACGGGGCAGGTTATGGTTCTGTCCACTGCTTGACACAGCCGGCTCATCGATATGCCTGCTGTAACTCCGGCTCGGGCGAGGGGTGGAATAAATCCTGTCACGACTGTAAGAATAAGCCTGCTGCTGAACCAAAGTTGTCTGAAGGAGCTCTCTAGCCCTCCGTGTTTCAACCGCCGTCGGAGACTCGCCTTCAACTGGGAGAGCTGCCAATCGCGACGCCACAGCGATCATGTTATCCAAAGGGTTAGAGTAATGACCCGGTGGCGTTGGCACGTGCTGCGGTGGGTTATTGTTCTGACGAGGCGGGTCTGTCGTGCGTGGCTGAACCGGCGTACCCGTCCCAGGTGCTTCAACCCGGTTTACTACCGGCGGGTTACTGGTTCCCGCTCCTGGTGTGTTAAAGAGATTTCTTGCCTCGTAAACCGGGGGGAGATGAGTCTGATGCCTCCTCCTCATGACTTCGTTTGAAGCGTTCTGATCTAGCATGAGCCGGTAAGACTCCGACTGAATCCGCTGTGCCTGAGCATCCAAAGCAACCCGCTCCTCGGCCATCTTCGTGTTTTCTGCGTTCAGCTCCTCCTTGGCCTGTGCTATCTCATCACGTAATTTTGCGACCGCCGCATTATGCTGATCCTGATCCACCGGGTTAACCACGGTTGTTAACAACACTGCCAGTTTATCCAGCAAGCCAGTTAAGACCTGAGCCGGCGGCGCGCGCAGGGCCTCCTGCCCCGGCAGCCGTTGCCGTTGCTGACCCAGAAATCAGCTCTGCTGCAGTTGACGAGTGTTGCACGGGCTGTGTACCGGCCATGAAGATTGCAACCCGGCTTGGCGGCTCGCAGGGGTCCGAAATACTATCGCCATCGGAACAGCCCCCAAGCCGGCCGTCTTGTAGTTGATACAATGACTCGGTCTCACCGGTGGATGACTCACCATCAGAGTAAATAACCGTCTCCCCACTAGATGCCGATCTATCCTCAGATTTTGCTCCATGGATGACTCCCACAAAGGCACGATTCATGGCGGGCTGGACCCGGGCGGGTCTCGCACACTGAGCCGTCTCGATGATGTCGGTGCAGATGTCCGGCTTAGGGCCCGGTTCGCCGATCTTGCCGATGAAGACGTGAATTCCGCCAAAAGGGGACCCGGTACCCGTACTCAATTGAGCCGGCCTCGGGGCCCCAGCCTGCGTCGTCGATGTAGAGCTTTCCGCGACGACTCTTGGTCATCCGGCCCACGGCGTATCCCTTGATCCCTTCGAAGTTCCCTCTAAGAACTTGAAACCATTGTGCGATAGCCCCATGATGGGCGCCAGCTGTCGTGGAATTGTCACGGCAGATGTCCTAGTGTGAGGACTTAGTCGTGGATCCATCGCAACGGAGTTAACTTAAAGGGGTTAAACGGGACAAAGGACACAGGGAGTTATACTGGTTCGGCCCCTTGCGGTGAAGGTAAAGGCCTAATCCAGTTTGTGGTGGTATTGCTAGGGTTTCGATGACCAGGGAGCGAATACGCTTAACCTGGCTCTCGATCTGTTGTTTTCTGTCCCTAAACCGCCGCCGGGTCGTCCCTTTATATACACAGGTTGACGCACCACGGTTCACAGAATCCCGGCCGGCTCATAAACGTGTCCGGCTCGGTATCCACTCTTTCATATCTTACAATACAAGTCATACACCTATGGCGGTTTACATTTATGGGCCCTAACCCGCCTTTGGGCTTTGGGCCTTCTTATTAAATCTCCTTTGTAAGTCACCATCTTCTATGTCTTCATGGGCTTCAATGCTGGTAAATCATTATGAGCATAACCCGGCCCCACCTGGGCGGTTTATACTCAATAGTTATATCCCCAACAGGCGTGGTGCGTCCCCACTGTTAGCCTCTCACGTACAGTCATCTTCCGATGACTCTCGTTTGTTGACCACGTTGACCACACCATGCCGAGCACACCAAGGCCGGTGTATGAGGGCGAGGCCCCAGACTGGAATGACCTGGAGATGGGGAAGACGCGGCAGTGGAGTCACAGATAGAGAGGAGTGGGAAACTTGACTGGTTCGGGTGCGCAGCAGCACTACCGCGGTGCCGCCCACATGAGATAGGAGCAAGAACAGAGGTTGAAGAAGGAGCACGGCTGTTGGATTAACATCCAACGGTCCAACTGCTAGAATCATTTGTTGATTAAGTTGACAAAGCCCTGCGTACATGTCCGCTTAGTAGGCCCACAAGTCAGCCACCAAATCTGACGGGTCCCAGCTGTCAACGAGAGGAATAGTTTTTCGCATAACAAGGAAGCACTTCCTTCTGTGTGAAGATACAACCGGTGGGTCCCAGCTGTCAGGGGGAGGAAACATTTTTTCAGCTTAATAAGGAGGAACTTTCCTTGCGTGCGACCATGGACCTCGTGGGTCCCAGCCGTCAGGCTCTCCACGTACAGTCCTCTTCCGATGACTCTCGTTTGTTGACCACGCCGCGCTGAGCGCAGCGAGCCGGTGGACGACGGCGAGGCCCCGGACGGGAACGACCCGGAGATGGGAAGACGCGGCAGTGGAGTCACAGATTGAGAGGAGTACAAGGGTTATAACTGGTTTTGGTGCGGCGTGGGGCTGCAGTCGGTGGAGAATAACAGGAGGTGTGGAGGGTGGAGGGATAGCCTAGCCGGCGATGGGGTAGCGCTTCGCAGAGAAGTGTGCTAAGCAAAGCCGCTAGCCACTGGAGGCCGGACTAGGCGGTCCCGGAGATGCTGGAGGAAGAAGACGAGAGATTGAAGGTGCATGCCGGCCATTGGATATAAATCCAATGGCCGTGGATGTCATAATCATTTGTTGACCAAGTTGACAACGCCCTGCGTAGGCTTCGACCTATTGGCCCACATGTCAGCCTGCGAAAATGTGGCATATATTTAACCCATGTTTTCTAGAATGTACAGTCCATTTGCTGGGCTGGGTGAAAAAATAATTTTGCATCAATGCGGCCCATTTAATATTTTCTAAGAAATCCCAGCCCATTTGCACTTTCTTGAAATACACGAATTAGCTGGGCTCGTTCTATATATAATATTAGGTTAGAAGGAGCAATTAATATCAAAAAATAAACCGGAGCGACACATTTTTTATATATAAAATTAACAAATTGGCGAGTTATTGCTCAAAATAAAAATGAGCGCGTTATTATTACATTGGTCCTTAAAATCTTCGCAAGCTTTTGTAAGCAATCACCAGGATTTTCCTTGCCCGTGAGTCAAAAACAACCTGGATTTTCCTTGCCAACTTCTGTTAAACATTTACTTTTATAAGTTAATAACACGTGGGATGTTTTTATAATGTATATATAAGTCTGTATAAAATATACAATAATAGTAATAATATAAATATATATAATGTGGTTAGAAGGGAAAACATAAATTGGACACAACATTATTATTCTTATATATAGATAAATAGAACAGAGATATGGGTTTTATTAAAATATACATTGGGCTGCCGATCTTTAAGAAAAAGTAAAACCTACGCTAGGAGGCCCATAGGCCAGTATGGACCTCAAAAAATAAGTTGAAACCACTGTCTCCGTATGTCGTGGGCTACGCATGTTAAAAAACAAAAACCTAGGCCTAGCTGATACTTGTTCGCCCTCTGGAAAAAATGATACCAGCTAGATCCCCGAGCGAACTGGATTAAAGAGGGGGTTGGCGGCGCGATGAAGAAGCACATCAGACGCGATTTTTTTTCTTTAGTGGATGGCTCTCGATGGCGTTTTTTTAGTTGCCTCTGCACCATATAACTTGTATTTTTAGCCTCCCAATCCGTGGTGGACTAGCAGCCAATTTGCTGGGCGGGCCGGCCAACCTACAGAAACCAGCACTTGATTTTTCATCAAGCCCTCAAAACAATGCAGTACTATGTTTGTTTTGAGGCCGAAAACATTACGGCAGGGGTTGAGCGGGGGAGGGGGAAAGACAGAGCAAAAAGATTAAAACAAGTTGATGCGCCGTTGCTACCCTAACAAAGCAGGTGCAATTCTTCTCGGGAAGAAGGTGTGCCATTGACACCCACACGTCACAAATCCCACAGTAGACATACTAACAAGTTCACACACAAGTACAACAGAAAAGGTAAACATTCGTATCAAACTCAGGTCACAAGACACATTCATATTCATAGCCAACATTCACAATCAACAACTCAAAAGATTCATATATACACAAGTTCACCATGTCTATGCATCCAAATGATTGATAGATCACACGACAATCACTACTGCTGTAGCAACCCGACCTCAAACAGTCTAGTCTCCGTGCATCAGTGTCATCCCTACTTGAAGGATTTATAACAGAGTAGCAATCACACACTTATTACATCAAATGTCTCAAAAGAAAACTTAATACAATAAATACGGCTTAAGGCCATCTAAAACAATAACAGCGGAAGGCTTGGAAGATAAAGTGAGTCCATCAACTCCAACGGCATCACTGAGTATAAGACCACGACCTATGGCACCTTACTCGTCGTCTGAAAAGTCTGCAACATGATACGTTGTAGCCAAAAAATGGGCCAGCACATGGAATATGCTGGCAATGTAACACATAGAGAGTAATGAACAGAATAATGCTATCACTACATGCATGTTTGGCTGGTGGAAAGCTCTATGGTTACAGTTTTGCGAAAAGCCAATTTTCCCCTACCACAAAGGAATAAATTTTATTTAACTATCATGGTGGTTGTTAAACATTGAGAAGGTACCTCCAACTCAATCCCAATTAAGAACGTGATTAACCCAATCAAATTAATTAAGTAACATGATGATGAGATTCACATGATAATCCAAGAACTAGATACTCAAGATGTCCATAACCGGGGACACGGCTAACCATGATTAGATTGTAGACTCTGCAGAGGTTTGCGCACTTTTCCCCACAAGACTCGATCGCCTCCGCTTGATTTCTCGCACTACATGGTGTTTGAGAAACGGATGACCGAGACACAGTCTTTCAGAAACAATACTCTTTACTCCGGGTGGACAGTTACACCTACTTTCCCCTACATCTGCTAGCCCACCTCTTCAAGAGGTCATGTAACCTACTCAACTATGCTAGAGACCATAATAGCTTGTGGCTGCACACGGAAGTTTCTAGCATGAATAATCTCATGATCCCTTTGAGTCTGGGTGGCGGTCCATAGGATGATCACACGGGTACTCCGGGATATCCAAAAATACAGGCAACACTGGGTTCTCCGGGTGCCTCAATCCACCCAGATGTAAATTAAAGTAACCACCTTAAGTTGAACCATTAATTAACAATCTCACATCTGTCATGGAAAACTCTCAAACCCAATCCACGTCTACGAGCATAGCATAGCAATATAAGCAAATGTAGAAGTAACTCCCAATGGTTTGATATAAACCGGGCAATAGGTACTACCTCAACTACTTCCCAAAAACCACATTTTAATCAGATCCTAATCATGCAATAGTTTGAGGATTGATCTAATGCAATAAAACTGGGTGGTAAAGAGGTATGAGCAAAGTGTTACTTGCCTTGCTGATGATCCGTGAAACCTAGAGACTCGTAGTAGCACGCTTCGCACTCCGGGTACTCTATCGCAAACAAACAATACATACATAAGCAATCAAGCAAGGGTGCATGGATAAAACTCAAAATAAGAGATCTAACCAGAAAGTTCAACTTAAGAACTCCGGTTTGCAAAAAGAGTCAAATCGAACGAAGCAACGAAACTCAAACGACGAAAGAAACAAGCTTCGTTTACTAATCTGGACCTAAGTCAAATTTTACAGTAGCAAAAACTTGTTTGAGTTGGTTAATCAGAAAGAGGGTTTCGATACGAAACTCTAGGCACTTGAATCGCCTTTCCGATAAATGAGCGAAAAGTTATACTAAAACGAAAAACAGATCTGAAATCGCGATCGAAAATAATCGCGAAAAATCCGAGAAAAAGAAAAACTGACGAACAGGCTAACGGACGAACGTTCGCTGTCTGTGGTTAAACGATGAAATCCGTTCGTTAAAACGAACGTACGGACGAACGTCCGCGAAATAGGCTAAACCGAAAAAATAAAACCGATATAATAACAAATAAATAAATAAATAAACCGGGATTTTCTAAAAAAACACGCACGGTTTTCCGGAGAAAACCGGCGGCGGCGGCGGTCAACCTCGGGTGGCGGGACGGCGGTGGCGGGGGCGGCTCCGGCGTCGGGCAGGGTCGGCGGCGGGGCTCCGGGCAGCGGCGCGGCGGGGGCGGCGGTTCAGCGGCGAGGGCGGTGGCTCCGGGCGGCGGGGCGGCGGCGGCGGCGCTAGGGTTTCGCGGGGCGGGCGGCTTGTGCTGGTGGGGCGGGGCTCGGCCTCCCGGCTTATAAAGGCCGGCCGGGCCTGAGTCCTAGCCGGACACGGCCCGGTAGGTCGGTTCGGTTTTTTTAAATCGGACGTGCAGAAAAAGAAAGAAAAGAAATACTAAACAGACTCCAAAAATCCCGAAATAAATTTTTCCCGTCCTCTAAAAATAAGCCGGACAAGATGATTTATTTGGGCCTAAAATGAAATTTTGAAAAACGCGTATTTTTCCTAATTCAAATAAAATCAAATAAAATCCAAATTAAATCAAATATTTGTTTTTAATATTTTCCTCCAATATTTCATTATTTTTGGAGAAGTCATATTATCCCCTCTCATATATTTGATAGGAAATATTTTCGGAGAGAAAATAATTAAAACAAATGATCCGATTTTCAAAATTTTGAGAAAACCCAAATATGAAAATAAAGAAATCCCCAACTCTCTCCGTGGGTCCTTGAGTTGCGTAGAATTTCTAGGATCGCAAAACAAAATGCAATAAAATATGTTATGCATGATGATCTAATGTATAACATTCCAAATTGAAAATTTGGGATGTTACAACTGCAGGATGCTGCTAACGCGACACTACGATCAGAGACCCTTTGACAAAACTGTGTGCGATGCATTAATCACAAACGGGGATGTAAAAAAACCGTCAAAAAAGGTGCAAAACATTTGCGATGGCAGAGCCATCAAACATGGTTCAGATTTTAGTTGCGTGTGCGATTCAGGGCAAACGGTTAACCCGTTCGAACTGTTTGCGATGAGGCAGAACAATAAAAAGAAGCAGCCATATCAATGTGTGTGTGGTATACGCCATACAGTTCGCTCCGATGAACCATTTTCTATTAGGGAGTGCAACATAAACGGTTAGCCAGGTCAAGGTGTGTGTGATATAGGGCATACGGTTCACTCAGACGAACTGTTCTCGATTAGCGAACGCAACAGAATCGGTTCAACTTAACAAGATGTGTGTGATACGTGGCAAACAACCGACTCGGATGAACTGTTTGCGATGAGAAATTACAACACAGACGGTTAATACAGTTAGTTCGTGTGCGATTCTGTGTGTACAAAAAACTTTGAAAAACGCAAACTAGTTTCTTGCGGTGGCTAGGAGTATCGCACACGATGCGTCTGCGAGTACTCGTGTGCGATGATTGGTAAGTTACACATACACTTCCTTATGTTATCACTTGTGTGATAAATAACGCGTGGTACCGGATACGGTATTCGGGTTGTGTGTGTGCTCCACTTAGTCTTCACGCGCTTCAGCGAACGCTTCGCGCGCTCCACATGGGTGAATTGTAAAATCCACACCTATTCCCTCACCGGTTTCCCGCCACCAGCTAATGGCTTGCTGCATATAACCCAGGCGGCAACGCACCGCCGCGACACTCTGCGAAGATCTAGTCCTCACCCATCTGCCATTAGTTATTCCAAGCATGCCAGGCAACGACCAAAGCTTCAACGTCGACGCCTACCTGTGTTACATCTTCAGCGAGGAGAACGAGCCGGAGCATGTCGGGGAGCAAGAGCTTCATCGGCCGGTGCAGGCACCATGGCCCATCGGCAGCGATATCGGCGTCACTGTCCTTGGGAGCACAGTCGACATATTGCATAGGAGGTGTGATGAGCAGTTTGCCATCCACCGTGCAAAAGATCCAGAGCTGCTCGGCGGCATGATCGACCCACCCGAAGAGCCGCCGTCACCAGTGCTCATCGAGAGCCTGATGCCCCACAAGGAATGGGCAGAGGACCTCTACCATTCAGTCAAGACAAAGGCAGCCTGCGACTTCATCATTGCCCACGGCGACCGTGTCAACCTCGATCCCGATGATGTGGTGGCCAGGCTCGAGCGCATCCTTGGTGGAGTTGAAGTCCCCGACAAAGTAGAACATCTCCAATGTGATATCTTGAGGATGTAGGTGATCGATTGAATTTGCTACCAGGCCAGAGACATGGAAATGGATCGGTTCCGCGGAGTTGTCATGCGCGCGATTGCACACTGTCAAGCTCTTCTGGAAGAGGCCCAGCAGCCCCAAGAGCCTCCCAGCGCCAGCAGCTCCGTAGGCGGTGGCAGGTCAAGACACTTGGAGTGCACGGCCGCAAGGGTGCTATGCTAATCATGGAGTCCGAGAAGACCATCGTCGGAAGGCCGCCAGCTCAGCCTTTTAGCTTATATTTTATTATAATTGTATGCATATGTAGGTCGTGAGTGTTCTGGGCCTTGCCGCATTTGGCATTTTAAATTATCTTGAATATGTAAGACAATTATTAACCGTTGCCATTGTAACTTTGCCCCAACGGCGAGCAGAGCGCGTGCAGGGACGCCAGAGCGGAGCGCGCCACGGCCGCCTCTACGGTGAGCAACCACGTGGTCAACCTTCTGCCATCAATTTTTTTTGACCTTGTTTCTCGTCACATTGTTGATTACAACGCAATAAGTAATTGCAAATCTGTTCACACCTATCGAACTAATATGTGTTCACACTTACACCGGGCTATAAAAACCACGCACTCAAAAATTACTTCACAGTTCCTCTCATCACCCACAAAACTAGTATTTTCTGTCAAGTTGTTCCGCCATGACCGGTAGGAGGAGTTTAGGGTGGACATATAACCAGGCAGCAAAGACCAAGTCCGCGGAAGCACTAGAGAGGTCCCGCTGAAGGAAATATGCCCTAGAGGCAATAATAAAGTTATTATTTATTTCCTTATATCATGATAAATGTTTATTATTCATGCTAGAATTGTATTAACTGGAAACTTGATACATGTGTGAATACATAGACAAACAGAGTGTCACTAGTATGCCTCTACTTGACTAGCTCGTTGATCAAAGATGGTTATGTTTCCTAGCCATAGACATGAGTTGTCATTTGATTAACGGGATCACATCATTAGGAGAATGATGTGATTGACTTGACCCATTCCGTTAGCTTAGCACTCGATCGTTTAGTATGTTGCTATTGCTTTCTTCATGACTTATACATGTTCCTATGACTATGAGATTATGCAACTCCCGTTTACCGGAGGAACACTTTGTGTGCTACCAAACGTCACAACGTAACTGGGTGATTATAAAGGTGCTCTACAGGTGTCTCCAAAGGTACTTGTTGGGTTGGCGTATTTCGAGATTAGGATTTGTCACTCCGATTGTCGGAGAGGTATCTCTGGGCCCACTCAATAATACACATCACTATAAGCCTTGCAAGCATTGTGACTAATGAGTTAGTTGTGGGATGATGTATTACGGAACGAGTAAAGAGACTTGCCGGTAACGAGATTGAACTAGGTATCGAGATACCGACGATCGAATCTCGGGCAAGTAACATACCGATGACAAAGGGAACAACGTATGTTGTTATGCGGTCTGACAGATAAAGATCTTCGTAGAATATGTGGGAGCCAATATGAGCATCCAGGTTCCGCTATTGTTTATTGACCAGAGAGGTGTCTCGGTCATGTCTACATAGTTCTCGAACCCGTAGGGTCCGCACGCTTAACGTTACGATGACGGTTATATTATGAGCTTATGTGTTTTGATGTACCGAAGGAGTTCGGAGTCCCGGATGAGATCGGGGACATGACGAGGAGTCTCGAAATGGCCGAGATGTAAAGATCGATATATTGGACGACTATATTGGGACTTCGGAAAGGTTCCGAGTGATTCGGGTATTTTTCGGAGTACCGGAGAGTTACGGGAATTCGTATTGGGCCTTAATGTTCCATACGGGAAAGGAGAGAAAGGCCCCAAAAGGTGGCCGCACCCCTCCCCATGGACTAGTCCGAATTGGACTAGGGAGGGGGGGCGCCCCCTTCCTTCTTTCTCCTTCTCCCTTCCCTTCTCCTATTCCAACAAGGAAAGGAGGAGTCCTACTCCCGGTGGGAGTAGGACTCCCCCCTTGGCGCGCCCTCCTCCTTGGCCGGCGGCCTCCCCCTTGCTCCTTTATATACAGGGGCAGGGGGCACCCCATAGACACAACAATTGATCTATTGATCTCTTAGCCGTGTGCGGTGCCCCCCTCCACCATATTACACCTCGATAATATCGTAGCGGTGCTTAGGCGAAGCTCTGCGTCGGTAGAACATCATCATCGTCACCACGCCGTCGTGCTGACGAAACTCTCCCTCAACACTCGGCTGGATCGGAGTTCGAGGGACGTCATCGAGCTGAACGTGTGCTGAACTCGGAGGTGCCGTGCGTTCGGTACTTGATCGATCGGATCGTGAAGACGTACGACTACATCAACCGCGTTGTGATAACGCTTCCGCTGTCGGTCTACGAGGGTACGTGGACAACACTCTCCCCTCTCGTTGCTATGCATCACCATGATCTTGCGTGTGCGTAGGAATTTTTTTGAAATTACTACGTTCCCCAACAGTGGCATCCGAGCCTGGTTTTATGCGTTGATGTTATGCACGAGTAGAACACAAGTGAGTTGTGGGCGATATAAGTCATACTGCTTACCAGCGTGTCATACTTTGGTTCAGCGGTATTGTGAGATGAAGCGACCCGGACCGACATTACTCGTACGCTTACGCGAGACTGGTTTCACCGTTGCGAGCACTCGTTGCTTAAAGGTGACTGGAGGGTGTCTGTCTCTCTCACTTTAGTTGAACCGAGTGTGGCTACGCCCGGTCCTTGCGAAGGTTAAAACAACACTAACTTGACAAACTATCGTTGTGGTTTTGATGCGTAGGTAAGAACGGTTCTTGCTAAGCCCGTAGCAGCCACGTAAAACTTGCAACAACAAAGTAGAGGACGTCTAACTTGTTTTTGCAGGGCATGTTGTGATGTGATATGGTCAAGACATGATGCTATATTTTATTGTATGAGATGATCATGTTTTGTAACCAAGTTATCGGCAACTGGCAGGAGCCATATGGTTGTCGCTTTATTGTATGCAATGCAATCGCCATGTAATTGTTTTACTTTATCACTAAGCGGTAGCGATAGTCGTAAAAGCAATAGTTGGCGAGACGACAACGATGCTACGATGGAGATCAAGGTGTCGAGCCGGTGACGATGGTGATCATGACGGTGCTTCGGAGATGGAGATCACAAGCACAAGATGATGATGGCCATATCATATCACTGATATTGATTGCATGTGATGTTTATCTTTTATGCATCTTATCTTGCTTTGATTGACGGTAGCATTATAAGATGATCTCTCACTAAAATTTCAAGATAAAAGTGTTCTCCCTGAGTATGCACCGTTGCGGAAGTTCTTCGTGCTGAGACACCACGTGATGATCGGGTGTGATAGGCTCTACGTTCAAATACAACGGGTGCAAAACAGTTGCACACGCGGAATACTCAGGTTAAACTTGACGAGCCTAGCATATGCAGATATGGCCTCGGAACACGGAGACCGAAAGGTCGAGCGTGAATCATATAGTAGATATGATCAACATAGTGATGTTCACCATTGAAACTACTCCATCTCACGTGATGATCGGACATGGTTTAGTTGATATGGATCACGTGATCACTTAGAGGATTAGAGGGATGTCTATCTAAGTGGGAGTTCTTAAGTAATATGATTAATTGAACTTAAATTTATCATGAACTTAGTCCTGATAGTATTTTGCAAATTATGTTGTGGATCAATAGCTCGTGTTGTTGCTTCCCTATGTTTATTTTGATATGTTCCTAGAGAAAAATTATGTTGAAAGATGTTAGTAGCAATGATGCGGATTGGATCCGTGATCTGAGGATTATCCTCATTGCTGCACAGAAGAATTATGTCCTTGATGCACCGCTAGGTGACAGACCTATTCCAGGAGCAGATGCAAACGTTATGAACGTTTGGCTAGCTCAATATGATGACTACTTGATAGTTTAGTGCACCATGCTTAACAGCTTAGAATCGGGACTTCAAAGATGTTTTGAACGTCATGGACCATATGAGATGTTCCAGGAGTTGAAGTTAATATTTCAAGCAAATACCCGAGTTGAGAGATATGAAGTCTCCAACAAGTTCTATAGCTAAAAGATGGAGGAGAATAGCTCAAGCAGTGAGCATGTGCTCAGATTGTCTGGGTACTACAATCGCTTGAATCAAGTGGGAGTTAATCTTCCAGATAAAATAGTGATTGACAGAATTCTCTAGTCACCATCACCAAGTTAGTAGAACTTCGTGATGAACTATAGTATGCAAGGGATGACGAAAGTAATTCCCGAGCTCTTCGTGATGCTGAAATCGACGAAGGTAGAAATCAAGAAAAACATCAAGTGTTGATGGTTGACGAGACCACTAGTTTCAAGAAAAGGGCAAAGGGAAGAAGGGGAACTTCAAGAAGAACGGCAAGCAAGTTGCTGCTCAAATGAAGAAGCCTAAGTCTGGTCCTAAGCCTGAGACTAAGTGCTTCTACTGCAAAGGGACTGGTCACTGGAAGCGGAACTACCCCAACTATTTGGTGGATAAGAAGGATGGCAAAGTGAACAAAGGTATATTGGATATACATGTTATTGATGTGTACTTTACTAGTGTTTATAGCAACCCCTCGGTATTTGATACTGGTTCAGTTGCTAAGAGTAGTAACTCGAAACGGGAGTTGCAGAATAAACAGAGACTAGTAAAAGGCGAGGTGACGATGTGTGTTGGAAGTAGTTCCAAGATTGATATGATCATTATCGCACACTCCCTATACTTTCGGGATTAGTGTTGAAACTAAATAAGTGTTATTTGGTGTTTGCGTTGAGCATGAATATGATTTGATCATGTTTGTTGCAATACGGTTATTCATTTAAATTAGAGAATAATTGTTGTTCTGTTTACATGAATAAAACCTTCTATGGTCATACACCCAATAAAATGGTTTGTTGGATCTCGATCGTAGTGATACACATATTCATAATAATGAAGCCAAAAGATGCAAAGTTAATAATGATAGTGCAACTTATTTGTGGCACTGCCGTTTAGGTCATATTGGTGTAAAGCGCATGAAGAAACTCCATACTGATGGGATTTTGGAATCACTTGATTATGAATCACTTGATGCTTGCGAACCGTGCCTCATGGGCAAGATGACTAAAACGCCGTTCTCCGGAACTATGGAGAGAGCAACAAATTTGTTGGAAATCATACATACAGACGTATGTGGTCCGATGAATATTGAGGCTCGTAGCAGGTATCATTATTTTCTGACCTTCACAGATGATTTGAGCAGATATGGGTATATCTACTTAATGAAACAGAAGTCTGAAACATTTGAAAAGTTCATATAATTTCAGAGTGAAGCGGAAAATCATCGTAACAAGAAAATAAAGTTTCTACGATCTGATCATGGAGAAGAGTATTTGAGTTACGAGTTTGGCTTTCAGTTAAAACAATGTGAAATAGTTTCACTACTCACGCCACCTGGAACACCACGGTGTAATGGTGTGTCCGAACATCGTAACCGTACTTTATTAGATATGGTGCGATATATGATGTCTCTTACCGATCTACCACTATTGTTTTGGGGTTATGCATTAGAGACAGCTGCATTCACGTTAAATAGGGTACCATCTAAATCCGTTGAGACGACATCTTATGAACTGTGGTTTGGCAAGAAACCAAAGTTGTCGTTTCTTAAAGTTTGGGGTTGCGATGCTTATGTGAAAAAGTTTCATCCTGATAAGATCAAACCCAAATCGGAGAAATGTGTCTTCATAGGATACCCAAAGGAGACAGTTGGGTACACCTTCTATCACAGATCCGAAGGCAAGACATTCGTTGCTAAGAATGGATCCTTTCTAGAGAAGGAGTTTCTCTCGAAAGAAGTGAGTGGGAGGAAAGTAGAACTTGATGAGGTAATTGTACCTGCTCCCTTATTGGAAAGTAGTTCATCGCAGAAACCAGTTTCTGTGACGCCTATACCAATTAGTGAGGAAGTTAATGATGATGATCATGGAACTTCAGATCAAGTTATTACTAAACCTCGTAGGTCAACCAGAGTAAGATCCGCACCAGAGTGGTATGGTAATCCTGTTCTGGAGGTTATGTTACTAGACCATGACGAACCTACGAACTATGAAGAAGCGATGGTGAGCCCAGATTCCGCAAAATGGCTTGAGGCCATGAAATCCGAGATGGGATCCATGTATGAGAACAAAGTATGGACTTTGGTTGACTTGCCCGATGATCGGCAAGCCATTGAAACTAAATGGATCTTCAAGAGGAAGACGGACACTGATAGTAGTGTTACTATCTACAAAGCTAGACTTGTCGGAAAAAGGTTTTTGACAAAGTTCAAAGTGTTGAATACGATGAGATTTTCTCACTCGCAGCGATGCTTGAGTCTGTCCGAATCATGTTAGCAATTGCCGCATTTTATGAAATCTGGCAAATGGATAAACAAAACTGCATTCCTTAATGGATTCATTAAAGAAGAGTTGTATATGATGCAACCAGAAGGTTTTGTCAATCCTAAAGGTGCTAACAAAATATGCAAACTCCAGCGATCCATCTATGGACTGGTGCAAGCATCTCGGAGTTGGAATATACGCTTTGATAAGTTGATCAAAGCATATAGTTTTATACAGACTTGCGGTGAAGCCTGTATTTACAAGAAAGTGAGTGGGAGCACTACAACATTTCTGATAAGTATATGTGAATGACATATTGTTGATCGGAAATAATGTAGAATTATTCTGCAAAGCATAAAGGAGTGTTTGAAAGGAGTTTTTCAAAGAAAGACCTCGGTGAAGCTGCTTACATATTGAGCATCAAGATCTATAGAGATAGATCAAGACGCTTGATAAGTTTTTTCAATGAGTACATACCTTAACAAGATTTTGAAGTAGTTCAAAATGGAACAGTCAAAGAAAGAGTTTCTTGCCTCTGTTACAAGGTGTGAAATTGAGTAAGACTCAAAGCCCGACCACGGCAGAAGATAGAAAAAGAATGAAAGTCATTCCCTATGCCTCGGCCATAGGTTCTATAAAGTATGCCATGCTGTGTACCAGATCTATTGTATACCCTACACTGATTTTGGCAAGGGAGTACAATAGTGATCTAGGAGTAGATCACTGGACAGCGGTCAAAATTATCCTTACTGGAATAAGGATATGTTTCTTGATTATGGAAGTGACAAAAGGTTCGTCGTAAAGGGTTACGTCGATGCAAGTTTTGACACTAATCTAGATGACTCTAAGTCTCGGTCTAGATACATATTGAAAGTGGGAGAAATTAGCTAGAGTAGCTCCGTGCATAGCATTGTAGACATAGAAATTTGCAAAATACTTACGGATCTGAATGTGACAGACCCGTTGACTAAAATTATCTCACAAGCAAACATGATCAGACCTTAGTACTCTTTGGGTGTTAATCACATAAGCGATGTGAACTAGATTACTGACTCTAGTAAACCCTTTGGGTGTTGGTCACATGACGATGTGAACTATGGGTGTTAATCACATGGTGATGTGAACTATTGATGTTAAATCACATGGCGATGTGAACTAGATTATTGACTCTAGTGCAAGTGGGAGACTGAAGGAAATATGCCCTAGAGGCAATAATGAAGTTATTATTTATTTCCTTATATCATGATAAATGTTTATTATTCATGCTAGAATTGTATTAACTGGAAACTTGATACATGTGTGAATACATAGACAAACAGAGTGTCACTAGTATGCCTCTACTTGACTAGCTCGTTGATCAAAGATGGTTATGTTTCCTAGCCATAGACATGAGTTGTCATTTGATTAACGGGATCACATCATTAGGAGAATGATGTGATTGACTTGACCCATTCCGTTAGCTTAGCACTCGATCGTTTAGTATGTTGCTATTGCTTTCTTCATGACTTATACATGTTCCTATGACTATGAGATTATGCAACTCCCGTTTACCGGAGGAACACTTTGTGTGCTACCAAACGTCACAACGTAACTGGGTGATTATAAAGGTGCTCTACAGGTGTCTCCAAAGGTACTTGTTGGTTTGGCGTATTTCGAGATTAGGATTTGTCACTCCGATTGTCGGAGAGGTATCTCTGGGCCCACTCAGTAATACACATCACTATAAGCCTTGCAAGCATTGTGACTAATGAGTTAGTTGCGGGATGATGTATTACGGAACGAGTAAAGAGACTTGCCGGTAACGAGATTGAACTAGATATCGAGATACCGACGATCGAATCTCGGGCAAGTAACATACCGATGACAAAGGGAACAATGTATGTTGTTATGCGGTCTGACCGATAAAGATCTTCGTAGAATATGTGGGAGCCAATATGAGCATCCAGGTTCCGCTATTGGTTATTGACCGGAGAGGTGTCTCGGTCATGTCTACATAGTTCTCGAACCCGTAGGGTCCGCACGCTTAACGATACGATGACAGTTATATTATGAGTTTATGTGTTTTGATGTACCGAAGGAGTTCGGAGTCCCGGATGAGATCGGGGACATGACGAGGAGTCTCGAAATGGCCGAGACGTAAAGATCGATATATTGGACGACTATATTCGGACTTCGGAAAGGTTCCGAGTGATTCGGGTATTTTTCGGAGTACGGGAGAGTTACGGGAATTCGTATTGGGCCTTAATGGGCTATACGGGAAAGAAGAGAAAGGCCCCAAAGGGTGGCCGCACCCCTCCCCATGGACTAATCCGAATTGGACTAGGGAGGGGGGGCGCCCCCTTCCTTCTTTCTCCTTCTCCCTTCCCTTCTCCTATTCCAACAAGGAAAGGAGGAGGCCTACTCCCGGTGGGAGTAGGACTCCCCCCTTGGCGCGCCCTCCTCCTTGGCCGGTGGCCTCCCCCTTGCTCCTTTATATACGGGGGCAGGGGGCACCCCATAGACACAACAATTGATCTATTGATCTCTTAGCCGTGTGCGGTGCCCCTCTCCACCATATTACACCTCGATAATATCGTAGCGGTGCTTAGGCGAAGCCCTGCGTCGGTAGAACATCATCATCGTCACCACGCCGTCGTGCTGACGAAACTCTCCCTCAACACTCGGCTGAATCGGAGTTCGAGGGACGTCATCGAGCTGAACGTGTGCTGAACTCGGAGGTGTCGTGCGTTCGGTACTTGATCGGCCGGATCGTGAAGACGTACGACTACATCAACCGCGTTGTGTTAACGCTTCCGCTTTCGGTCTACGAGGGTACGTGGACAACACTCTCCCCTCTCGTTGCTATACATCACCATGATCGTGCGTGTGCGTAGGAAATTTTTTGAAATTACTACGTTCCCCAACACCCGCCGCAAAGCCGCAGCCGCAGCAGAGATGTCCCGGCGCGCTGCGGAGCCCTCGAACGAGCTCTCACGGGTACGCGAGGGCTCTCACAAGAACATTTGCGGCGTCGGCCATCGCGACAAGCCGGTGTTCCTGAAGTGCTTCGCTGGCGACGACGACATTCTTGCTGGCGTCACTACGCAGCACGAGCTGGTCGACGGCTTGACGAAGCTGCTCAAGATCAGCGATGCTTCGGTTGACAAGGCGACTGGCCTCGTGGAGCAACTCATGGGTGACAATGCGAAGCTCCTCAAGTTGGTCGCCGAGAAGGAGGAGGAGGCCGCCGGCTGGAAGATGTTGCATGAGCAGAGCAGTGCCTCGGAGATGATGCTGAAAGCGGTCGTCGAGGAACTGATGGGTGGCTTGAGGAAGCTCCGGATCGAGCACGAGCAGGAGGTGGAGGAATCCGTGGCTGCTTTCAAGCAAAGCCGTGAGGAATTGAAGAAGGAGCTGCAGGATTTCGCCGCCCGGCGATCCATCGACGAGTAGAGACAGTAGCAACCCAGATCGTTGTCTGCAATTTCCTTCTTCTCTTGCCCCCGTGTCTTCCGGGCTTTGCCGCATGTGGCATCTTAATTTGTCCGGAATATGTAAGACAATTATTATCTGCGCCATTGTAAATTTGTCATCGTATTATCCGTTGCCATTTTATATGTGGTCATATTATCCGTTTCCCTATGTGGCAATTTAAATAGGGCGGAATACGAGTTGAAAACACGAACAAAGCAAATGCTGCCATGGGATCACAAGCAAACACCCTCCGTCCAGGTGCTTTAATTAACCCATTAATGGAGAAGTTGTGAGCGAGGCGGGCGGCGGCTGGTGCATGGAGGTCAAAGAGCTCGCTTCCCGGTGAGCATGGGCGGCCATGCTGCTTGCACATGTCCCGTCGAGCCTGCGAGGTGGATAGGATGCACGCGTCCCGTTGAGCCTGCCCGGCGGACTGCTCGCACGCGTCCCGTCGAGCATGCACGGCGGACTTTGCGCGCTCGTCCCGTCTAATCAAACAGCTGCATGCACGCCACCGAGTATGGTTAAATTTTGACACGGTTAATATAATATAACCGTTTGCGATATTAACGTGTCAGCTTTTTGTTTCAAAAAGGACTTCGTTGGCTACTAATGTGTGCGCCTCTTCTCAAACTGGACGATTTTTTTACCACGGCATATATGTGCCATGTCATGAAACCATGCCAAGTTTCATGTTTTTTGTGTGACTTTTTGATTTACTGGGATTTAAAAACCGAGATTCTCAATGTTTCAGGACGACGACAAGTTTGTAATTCATTTCCATTCCTTAAATGAGACCTAAACATGCACCCAATGACACATGTACGATTTCCCACCCATTTTGCTTCACTGGAGCATGTGGTTGTAGTTCAAATTTGAATTATGGACTATATTAGATGCATAGAAAACTTAGTAATTCGTAATATATATATATATATATATATATACACACACACACAATAGCCAAACGAACCCTGAACAGTTTCAAATTTCAGCTCGACACTCCTGTTATTCTATGTTGCCTGTAGAAAACAAAGTTCAAGGCGAGAAGAGGCAGCGATTGTCATTTCACCCACAAGAGGGGCATGTTTCCCTACCGGAACCACGAGGGTTACGACAGGCTCCGGTTTGTAAAAGGCTTGTAATATAGCTTCGCCCAAATTGGACAATTATATGTACCATGTAGTGACACCATGCCAAGTTTCATGATTTCCTAGTGAGTTTTGGATTTACAGAGATTTAAAAACCAAGATTCGCAATGTTTGTGGCCAAGCCAGGACGGCGAGATGGTTGAATTCATTCCCATTCGTTCCATGGGACCTAAACATGCACCCCAAGGAAACATTTACGTTTTTTCTAGCCATTTTGGTGCACTGGAGCATGTATTTGTAGTTCGGATTTGAATTATGGACATTAAATGCCTAGAAAACTCAATTAATGAATAAAAAAGGTCAATACCCTATATAATTTCAAAGTTCAGCGCGAATATCCAGTTGTTCCGTATCGCGTGTATAAGAAAATACGAGGCTAGAAGAGGGAGTGATTATCGTTTGGCCCGCAAGGGGACATGTTTCCCTATCGAAACCACGAGGGTTCTTGCGACAGGCTCCGGTTTGTAAGAGGTTTGTAATAAAGCTTGGCCCAAATTGGCAATGTTTTTACCACGACATATATGTGCCATGACGTGACACCATGCCACCTCTGATGACTTTCTGGTGAGTTTAGGATTTATGGGGACTTAAAAACCGAGATTCGAAATATTTGAGGACGAGCCAGGACACCGGTACGGTTGTAATTCGTTCCTGTTCCGGGCATGAGACCTAAACATGCACCCAAGGACACATGTATAATTTTTCTAGCCATTTTGGTGAACTGGAGCATGTATTTGTAGTTCAGATTTGAATTATGGACATTAAATGCCTAGGAAAATCAATTAGTGTATAAAAAGGTCAAACGAACCCTGAATAAGTTTAAATTTCAGCACGGATATCATGTCGCTCCATGTTGCCCATGGAAGAAAATACAAGGCGAAAAGAGGCAGTGATTACGTTTCACCCACAAGGGGAACATGTTTCCCTATCGAAACCACGAGGCTTCTTTCAGAGAAGCTCCGGTTTTTGTAAGAGGTTTGTAATAAAGCTTGGCCCAAATTGGATAATGTTTTTACCACGACATATATGTGCCATGACGTGACACCATGCAACCTTTGATGACTTTTTGGTGAGTTTAGGATTTATGGGGACTTAAAAACCGAGATTCGAAATGTTTGAGGACGAGCCATGACACCGGTACAGTTGTAATTCGTTCCCATTCCTGGCATGGCACCTAAACATGCACCCAAGGACACATGTATAATTTTTCTAGCCATTTTGGTGAACTGGAGCATGTATTTGTAGTTCAGATTTGAATTATGGACATTAAATGCCTAGGAAACTCAATTAGTGTATAAAAAGGCCAAATGAACCCTGAATAAGTTTAAATTTCAGCATGGATATCCTGTCGTTCCATGTTTCCCGTAGAAGAAAATACAAGGCGAAAAGAGGTAGTGATTATGTTTCGCCCAAAAGGGGGATACGTTTCCCTATCGAAACCATGAGGCCTTTTTGAGAGGAGCTCCGGTTTGTAAGAGGCTTGTAATAAAACTTGCGCCACAATGGAAAAAAAAATTCCTTGACATATAAGTTCCATGTCGTGACACCATGCCAGGTTTCACGATTTTCAGCTTAGTTTTGGATTTACGGGGATTTAAAAACCGAGATTCTTTTCGCGAAATGTTTTCAAATAGCACACGGTTCACTCATGAAAGCCGATATTCAAAGAAAACATCATGGAAACCATATTTTAAAGTTTCATAAAAATCTGAAAAAATGTGGGATATTAAGAAGGTGAAGTTTTATTGTGACACAAAATTTCAAGTTGAAAAACATTACGAGATGTGAGCTATGAAAAAGACAAATTCAGCCCTGGATAGTGACATTACTATTCGGCACTATTCAACGATGATTTTATCTTTTTCATAGCTCACATCTCGTATTGTGTTTCAACTTGAAATTTTGTGTGGCAATAAAACATCATCCTCTTAACATCCCGCATTTTTTCAATTTTTTTTGAAACTTCAAAACATCCTTTTCTCGTGGTTTTCACCTGTTTCCACCGAATGTTGGTTTCCGTATGATATTCTCCCCCCCCCCGCTGCGCGCGCGATATGAGTCGTGCGTTCTGATTGGCCCCCTTTTGACAGCACATGCAGTACATGGGTAAGCACTGTGTGCATGCATCGTGTAGCTCACGCTTCCTTCTCTACTAGGTTTTCATTCATAACAGGCTACCGTTTCTCGCCACTCCTCTCATTGGTTTCCCGCCTCTTCTCCCATCGTTTTCCCGCTACCAGTGTCAGTGCTCATTGAAGGCTAGCGGCGACACACCGGCCATGTAAAATATCCCACACAGTTTCTAGACGCACAAATGTGTGTGATAGGAGGGAGTAGGTCCCATAGGGTGACCAGCGTGAAACACCTTAATGGCAAGGAGGCAATTCTTACTAGCAAGGGCTGGCTTCCCATCCGCTAGCCTAGTCGAATAGAATGCAGAAGTTAAGCGTGCTCGGGCTGGAGTAGTCCAAGGATGGGTGACCCGGTGGGAAGTTGCATATCTTAAGCTTCATTTAAATGCTATGACACGGTCACTATAGAGATATAATGTATCTCTATAGTGACCTATCATGGCAATTATATAAACCTTGGGATCCTTGTTTTGCTAATTTGTAGACTATGTTTTTATGGGTTATTTTTTGCTCTAAAAAATTAAAGAATGATTGACTTGACCTGTCATGGCGATTATATAAACCTACTATGTTTTTATGGGTTATTTTTTCCTCTAAAAAATTAAAGAATGATTGACTTGACCTGTCATGGCGATTATATAAACCTTTTTAGGTTGCATGTAGGGTATAGCCGTATAGGGGACATGGTGTTCTTCTCGAGCATGTCTCCCTTGTGCGGCTTATAGACACGGCACATATCTGTGCGCTCCCCGAGGTATATATACTATCCTTTACCGACAATTAGGGGCCCCACACAATCTATCCCTTTGACCCAACAACGAGAAGGGTTTAACCATGATGGTTTCCTATTGATACTAGTAAGGTACACGTGCATTGCACACATGAGATTTGGTAACCAAATTATGAATAAATACCACACTATAGCATGTAAGCTTTGAGTCATATATGCATGATGTAGATGTTCGTTTAATTCTTATAGTTCATCTCATCCAAAATCAATTAGTTTTATAAAAAAATCTATTTTAAGATTCATGGAATTGTGCATTGTAAAGGTAAAAACAAAAGGTGACAATTCATTTAGAAAAAAAAGTTTGGGCAATTAAGATATGGAAGATTCTAGAGAACAAAGGAGAAGTGCTTGTGTTTTGAGGTTTGTGCATTATGCTTAAGTTCAACCATGGAGTCTTCTAGATTGTACATGTGGCAGAATCTGGTGGAATGTAGATGATATCCAACGACCAGTAGTGCTCGGATTTTCCATCTCTGTACCGTCGGATTGGCTTCATCCAACGACCAACTTTCAAAGTTACTCGCACACTATATAGGTGTATAGATGTATAGATATATATAGATGTGTCCCATGCTAGACAAAATAAAGTTTGAGCGCATGCGTGGGACGACCCCCCCCCCCCCCCGCCGCCGCCTCAAAGTTGGGAAACTGACATCATACGTATTGAACCAGGCTTGGAGTCGGGTACGGTGTTCGGTTTGTAATGTAGTTGGTGGCCCATCGAAGTTGTGCATTTGGAATTTAAACACATCATACACACCATCATACCCATACATATTTTCGGGCTGCATGCAGTGTATACGGGGTATTCTGATCGACCACGTCTCCCTTGTGCGGTTTTTTGTGACGACACGCATATCTGTGGGCTCCTCGAGTTATGCATTGTGTATTTAAAGTTTTAAACATCCCCAATATTCGTACATATATTTGGCCACTTCTAGGTGGTTCTTGACTTCTGGCCCCTCTCATCGATCTTCAACGACGCGCCCAATCATGGGCTCGCGTGGTCAAAGTTGTGCATTGAAATTTTTAACATCACAGACCACCCTTTTCACTCATATATATTTGGGCCACATGCTGGTATGGCTGTCTTTTGACCCTCTCTAATGTTATTTTTTGCTGCAAAGACTCTGATGACGCTCAATGGACACGGGGTATAATATCTTAACCGTGTGCGATACAAGTGGGATGTGAATCACCATGCCTGCGCAAGCGCGAGCAAATTAAGGTGGAGGTACTGGCTCAACCGTGTGCGATGCAAGTGCGCTGAAATCACCACGACCGCGCAAGCGCGAGCAAATTAAGGTGGAGGTACTGGCTCAACTGTGTGCGATGCAAGTGCGCTGAAATCACCACGACCGCGCAAGCACGAGCTATTGGCTCAATCGTGTGCGATGCAAGTGCGCTAAAATCACCACGACCGCACAAGCGCGAGCAAAGGGTGGAGGTACTAGCTTAACCGTGTGCAATGCAAGTGCACTATAAAACCACCACCTGTGAAAGCTAAAGGCGGGTAAGTTTATTTCGAAATTAGGACGAATCATGTGCGATAGACCAGCTAGCTAGAAATATAAAAAACAAACTACCCGCCTTGAGCGTTGCAAAAAATGGCGGATCTGCGCCACTTTTCCTTATTATCATACACGCATATTGTTATTGGACCGTGCGCGATCTTGGGCACTCTCGCCCCGCATCAATTCCTTTACCCAAATTTTAGTAGCCGCCGTGCTTCAACCGTCGCCCACACTCCTCCAGCACCGACCTTATAGTAAAATTGCAGTAGCCGAGGCATTTGAACCGTCGCCCTCCCTCGTCCACCACCATCTCCACCCACCATTACTAAAATTTTCAGTAGCCGTGGTGTATCCTCAAACACCAACCCCCCCTCCACAGTCCCCCACCCACCCCCCTCCCCCCTCGAACCCTAGCTTGCAACCGCCGCCGGCGCCGCCGCCAACCCCTACCGGTCTGCCCGTTCCTCCTAGCTTAGATAATAAAGTTTAGGTTACCCAGCGATTCCCATACCGTCACCCCACTCCCCTGAGTTTTTAGATGAGGCCTGCGGTGTCCCTCCCCGCCAGATCCACATCCCCTGCTCCAGAATGACGCAACCTAAGTTCGACCACGTATCCCGGGGAGCCCGACGAGCGTTCGGCCAAGAAGAGGTTTATCATGGCCTCTCTGGCGGACGTTGGCGAGGTGGCCGCCGTTCGCCCCGACCTGTCGATCCCGGAGCAACACGTCGCCGCGGAA
This sequence comes from Aegilops tauschii subsp. strangulata, assembly GCF_002575655.3. Classification (NCBI taxonomy): domain Eukaryota; kingdom Viridiplantae; phylum Streptophyta; class Magnoliopsida; order Poales; family Poaceae; genus Aegilops; species Aegilops tauschii. The sequence continues at coordinate 183,356,703 of NC_053040.3, forward strand.
GCCGGCGAAGACGTTGACTATGTTGCCATGCCGAAGGCTTCATGTCAGCGGGCTAGCATATTATTGTATCTCGGGAAAGCTGGCTACGACATCAAGCTCGTCCACACCGACGGCTTCACGCAGGCCATGTCACATGTTAAGTGGTCCATCCCCAACCCCTCTGGTTCAACCGCTGTCGATCTCTTCGACGGACCTACCGCTGATCTCCTCCGCCAAGTGGTCAAGGATTTGCGAGCTTTATACGCCATCGAGCCCATTTTGTCATTTCTGAAGGGCATGTTCTGTGGCGGCGGCTTGGGATCCTCAATGGCCAAGTCAGATCTCATCGACCACGACCACGAGGAGGGCACCCACGAAGGTTCTTCCAAGGTGAAACAGCCCATCTGTGACATCAGAGACTGCACCATGGGTCTGTGCTCTTCCAACTGGAAGGATCCCGTCCATGAAATGTGAGGCAACATTCTATCAGCAAATCTTACATTTTCTAGCTTGCCAACCCATACCCTTTGTTGTAGTAGCATTTGTTGTGCGATGCTTTAACTGTGTCATGTTTAATTATTTCAGTTATGCAAAAATGTATTGTTCAATAGGTCTATGTGATGTTTAAGTATGAATTGTCCACTTCAGTTTCACGAATGGCTATATTTGGTTGTTTATAGTGAGTAGATGCCTTGTTTTTCTTTATTTGATTGTTAGGTTGGTTGGAGTGAGCATTTTTTCAGTTATCGAGTAGATGCCTTGTTTATCTGTATTTGGTTCTTAGTTTGGTTGCAGTGAGCATTTGTCCAGTTATCAAGAAGATGCCTTGTTTATCTGTATTTTGTTGTTAGGTTGCTTTTTTAGCATTTGTCCAGTTATCAAGCAGATGCCTTGTTTATCTATATTTGGTTGTTAGGTTGCTTTTTTTAGCATTTGTCCAGTTGTCAAGCAGCTGCCTTGTTTATCTTTATCTGCTTGTTAGGTTGGTTGAAGTGAGCATTTGTCCAGTTTTCAAGCATATGCCCTGTTTATCTATATTTGCTTGTTAGGTTGGTTGCAGTGAGACTCTGTCCAGTTTTCAATGTTATACTGGTCATTTATGCCTTGTTTATTCCAGTCATTCACAATGTGTTGTTCATTATGTGGAAGTCAGAACTGTGCCGCTCGACTACATCAATACCAGTTTGAACGGCTATATTTGGTTCCAGTTATTCCTGGTGTAGTTAACACATGCCCTTTATTTCAGTTTTACACATTTATCCAGTGTGATGTTTAAGCATTATCTACGTTCTATTCATTTTCAACAATACCAGTTTGAATTGCAATATTTGATGGTTGTTAAGCCTGCTATCGGTAACATTGCCTTCCATTTTATATCTGCTTTAACAGCATGCTGAAACCAACACATTCAAGCTATCATTTGGAGATGATGTTGTTTACCTTTGCTGTATTTGTTTGATGTTAAGGTTGCTGTACTTATCATGCCTTTCCACTACTTATGCAGGACAGCAATGGGAGTGGCCACCATTTTCCTCCGAGGTTAGCTTCATCCCTCGGCTTGTACTCCCCCCGTCGTTCCATAATGTAGTGCATATAGATCCAGGTCTGGACACTAGTTAGCTTCTAATATTCACTTGTTGCTTGTAGGTACATATGCCCTTGGCAAGGATCCACGCATCAACCCTTATTGCGTATGGGGCAATGAGATATTGATGAACAAGCATCAACTGCGGAAACTGATAAGGATTATTAGAAAAAAGATACGAATGGTGGCAAGCAAATTATTTGTTTATGCTCTATCCAACACAAGAGTGAGTTGTAGGATGGTAACTACAAACTCTGCAGCCTTCTCTTTTTACTGCCCATAATGAGTTGTTAGACAACAATGTCTGAATCTTTTTTGTTCCTAGTGGTTCCCGAAGCAGTTCACTCAAGATTACCTCGCAAAGCACATGATTGGTGGACACGCAATGAAGGTTAAAGTATTTCATCCAGACTACAATGAGCATCGAGAAGTCCTAATGAAGACAGTGAAGGATGGACGGGCAACCATCACAAGGGGCTGGCCTAGAGTCGTGCGTGCATTACGCATAGAGGAGGGCACAATATGGGCATTCCGCTTCACCTTCTCCAGCAACCAGAATGTCTTTCGCCTCTCTCTCTTTACAATCTTTAGTACAACTGTGGTTCATCATTCTTTACTTGGTGCTTCTGTAGTTCTTTAGTATATGTATCTATGCATCGAATTACGCATTCGTGGTTGAACCTATATTTGTAATAAACATGGTTGGATATGAAATAAGTGATTGCCTACTTTCAAATTCAAAACATGTGATTTTTAAATTAGGTATTACACTGCACACAGTTTGCGAAAGCGAAACGTCTGCGATATACATGGAGATCAGAAACGTTTCTAGGATCCACTACGTGTGCGATCAATCTCCACTGCACACACGACTTTCTCTTGAAAACTGTTTGCGTTAGGCCACCTTGCGCAAACGTTTACCACATAAAAACTGTGTGTGATGGACAGCCTTTGCCACACAATTTCTTCTATGCACCGTGTGTGATGCATTCAATAACGCAAGCGATAAAATTATTAATATCGTGTGCAATGGCAACGCTATCACAAACGATTTAACGGGAAAAATTGTGTGTGATGTACCTGTGAACATAAACATTTTCCTTGGAGTGACTGTGTGGGATGTACATATGAACAGAAACATTTAGCGGGGACTGACTGTGTGGGATGTACTTGCGACCGGAAACAATTTCGCCTGTATAATTGTATTTTTTAGCTCTAATGTACGTATTTCCGTATTTGAGCGCTCGCCGGTCGCACACGACCTCATTTTGCCGAGCGTGTGTGCCAGGAGGGCATATCCCCGACGGTTTCTGGGTCGTGTGGGAAGGACCCCCCCTATCGCCCACACTCACTTGGCGACGGTTCCAAATGCCGTCGCGGAAAGGGGTTAAAAACCGTTTATATAGCACTGACGCGCACCAGTGAATATTCATAGATAATTCACAAAAAGATTCAAATATACACATGTTCAGTATGTTTATGCATCCAATTGATTGAGATCACAGCCAATATCATCCATGGACGAACTTTAATTACCTAGGGTACATACTGGTAAATGGTGTTGAGTCAGAGGTACTTCTTGCTAAAATTAATGCTTGTACAAGTAAACTTTCGAGTACATAAGAGGCAGCACAGACAATCTGAACTTTGCTTGTAGGTTTATCCTCAACTAGTGGCCTCGTGCCGAGGGAGGTTTGAGCAACTTGGCCACTACTTTCATCCAACTAGTTTACTGGCTCATCTTGGTCCCGTAGCTCGCCAAAATTCTACATTGCGTACAAGAAAGGAGGTGGTTGAGAAAATGAACCGCCCAAATTTTTTGTGCAGTTCAACTAAAATGGAGCATCCCTGGCATGCAGACTGATTAAGTGCCAGATGAATATACGCGTCAACCAACTTGTCTAGAATCTTTAGACTCCATGCCATACAGTTTGCTACCATATGTGCCCATAACCAAAAGGCACAAGTTGGGACCAAAGACTGGACTGCGTTTTTCTGGGCTATGCGCCAAGCAATATTTTTGGCGTTCACTCTCCTAATACTTGGAGTTTGACAACTGGTTGACGCCGGTTGATACTCGAATGAATATAGGCACTTCTTCTTGTCAACATCGATGCTTGTCTGAGTGAACTTTGGAGTACATAGCAACAGCATAAGTATCTGCCCATCTGATTTTTTTGCGCAGTTCTACTGAAATCGCCCAATGTAATGATTTGCCTGCGAGTTCAGGCTCCAAGTTACTCCTTTATGAAATCAGCAAACAGTAGCACAATACCAAATTATCAATACATATGATATGCACAATAATCAGGATAAAGACCAATACCAACCTGTGTGAGGTAGCATATCAATTACTATTTCCTTTGACTGGAAGCCAAGATAAGTGAAGCGACTAACAACAAAGGAAGGAATCAAGCCCAGATTAGCGACTGGCAAGAAAGGAAGGAAGCTATCTAGGCAATGAAGCACCCAAAGTTTTTGTGCAGTTCCACCAAAATCGAGCATCCCTGTTGGCACATATATTGAGAGAGTGAAATTACTATAATAGTGGGACTAGTTGATGAAACATACACTAACAAATAGAAGCACCCTCATTATCTTAATGGGTATAGTTAGCAACATAGTAGTCTTGCTTAAAGAGAGGTATTAGTTTATTTAATCAGTGCCAATTAGCTCAACACTCAAAGCATTGCCATGTATCATAGGTTGCAAAACTTTAACGTGCAAAGATAAAGGAGTTTCTCATGACAGTAGCACGATACAAATAGAGATGACAACAAAATATTATGGATGATGGCCTTAGGCCGGTACCAACCTGAGCAAAAAAGCTTATTCATGTAGTCCCAGAAGAGATGATAAAGCACTCACTGGAATCACTCAATAGTATATATTGTTGTGCACTTCAAATGTATGGTTGAAATCACTCTTGTTTACTAGTGCTGAGATTATATCGAAAGATTATCAAGAACTTCCAGCAGAGTTAAAGCACTGGCTGGGATACAGTTCAATGTATTGTCTCATGTAGTTCCACTAAAATGTATGATTGGCACAACATGATCCCTGTTTTCACAAGTAGGAACAAGGTGAAACCTTCATTAGCTTAGTGAGAAAGGATAGAAAGACATTAGCATATTACTCTAACAGTAGCATCAAATTCATGATGGACAATACGCAAAACATTGCCCCATTGAATCAATGGCAATAAACTGACATGCAAAACAATAGCACTATTATGTCATGACACCACCAAGATTCCCTCCCTGCTCCACCACATGATTCACCTCCACAGACACACATACACACACGTACATGATTCAGCATAGGGTGCTACTAAAGATTTGTTTAACTCCGACAGGAAAATTAGGCAGCAATAAATTAGTGGTACTTAAGTACTCCTAATTAATTAAGTGACCTTGCAGGAGAGACAACAGAAGTGGAAGGGCTCCCTGGAGGATCGTCTCACATGTAAGGTAGACGTTGCCGGAGACCTTGAATAGCCTCGACTGAGGCCTCGGGCTTCAGCAAGATCACCTTGGCACTATTTCTTCTTCTTCTTCTTCCTCTTCATGCTCTGTTTCTCTTTCTCATCACCAGTTGGTGAAACCAAGTACATGATTGGCCTTCTATTTCAGAATTGGTTTTGTCAGTGAGGGAGTACAAGTGTACTAGTAAACAATAGCATTATTTTCTCATGGCCGTCGCAAAATAGAGATGAACACATGCATTAAATATCATTCTTACCTAAAGGAAGGTTATGGTGCCAATATGGATGATGAGGATTGGAACACAGATCTCCCTTTGTGCAGTTCCTTCGAAATGAACCAACTATTCCATTCTGACATTCCAGTTAAACAACACAAAAGTCACTTCTTTTAAGAAGTGTTTTGTGCAGTGCACCAAAAGGTCACAACAGCAACCAGGTGAAACGGATATCCCTATTTCCACAAAAAGCTATAGAGGAAACAGTCAGAGTCTCAACCAATTACAGGCAAAAACATTTGGCTAAACTTGTCGTGGCTTATAACAGTGGCTGTTGGGGAACGTAGTAATTTCAAAAAAAATCTACGCACACGCAAGATCATGGTGATGCATAGCAACGAGAGGGGAGAGTGTTGTCCACGTACCCTCATAGACCGAAAGCGGAAGCGTTAGCACAACGCGGTTGATGTAGTCGTACGTCTTCACGATCCGACCGATCCAAGTACCGAACGTACGACACCTCCGAGTTCAGCACACGTTCAGCTCGATGACGTCCCTCGAACTCTGATCCAGCCGAGCTTTGAGGGAGAGTTCCGTTAGCACGACGGCGTGGTGACGATGATGATGTTCTACCGACGCAGGGCTTCGCCTAAGCACCGCTACAATATTATCGAGGTGGATTATGGTGGAGGGGGGGCACCGCACACGGCTAAGAGATCAATTGTTGTGTCTTTGGGGTGCCCCCCTGCCCCGGTATATAAAGGAGCAAGGGGGGAGGCGGCCGGCCTAGGAGGAGGGCGCGCCAAGGGGGGAGTCCTACTCCCACCGGGAGTAGGACTCCTCCTTTCCTTGTTGGAGTAGGAGAAGGGAAGGGAGAAGGAGAAAGAAGGAAGGGGGCGCCCCCCCCTCCCTAGTCCAATTCGGACTAGTCCATGGGGAGGGGTGCAACCACCCTTTGGGGCCTTTCTCTCCTTTCTCCTATGGCCCATTAAGGCCCAATACGAATTCCCGTAACTCTCCGGTACTCCGAAAAATACCTGAATCACTCGGAACCTTTCCGATGTCCGAATATAGTCGTCAAATATATCGATCTTTACGTCTTGACCGTTTCGAGATATCTCGTCAAGTCCCTGATCTCATCCGGGACTCCAAACTCCTTCGGTACATCAAAACACATAAATTCATAATATAACCGTCATCTAACTTTAAGCGTGCGGACCCTACGGGTTCGAGAACTATGTAGACATGACCGAGACACGTCTCCGGTCAATAACCAATAGCGGAACCTGGATGCTCATATTGGCTCCCACATATTCTATGAAGATCTTTATCGGTCAAACCGCATAACAACATACGTTGTTCCCTTTGTCATCGGTATGTTACTTGCCCGAGATTCGATCGTTGGTATCTCAATACCTAGTTCAATCTCGTTACCGGCAAGTCTCTTTACTCGTTCTGTAATACATCATCCCACAACTAACTCATTAGTTACAATGCTTGCAAGGCTTTAAGTGATGTGCATTACCAAGTGGGCCCAGAGATACCTCTCCGACAATCGGAGTGACAAATCCTAATCTCGAAATACGCCAACCCAACAAGTACCTTCGGAGACACTTATAGAGCACCTTTATAATCACCCAGTTACGTTGTGATGTTTGGTAGCACACAAAGTGTTCCTCCGGTAAACGGGAGTTGCATAATCTCATAGTCATAGGAACATGTATAAGTCATGAAGAAAGCATTAGCAACATACTAAACGATCGTGTACTAAGCTAACGGAATGGGTCAAGTCAATCACATCATTCTCCTAAAGATGTGATCCCGTTAATCAAATGACAACTCATGTCAATGGCTAGGAAACATAACCATCTTTGATCAACGAGCTAGTGAAGTAGAGGTATACTAGTGACACTCTGTTTGTCTATGTATTCACACATGTATCATGTTTCCGGTTAATACAATTCTAGCATGAATAATAAACATTTATCATGATATAAGGAAATAAATAATAACTTTATTATTGCCTCTAGGGCATATTTCCTTCAGCCTCCCACTTGCACTAGAGTCAATAATCTAGATTACACAGTAATGATTCTAACACCCATGGAGCCTTGGTGTTCATCATGTTTTGCTCGTGGAAGAGGCTTAGTCAACGGGTCTGGAACATTCAGATCCGTATGTATCTTGCAAATTTCTATGTCTCCCACCTGGACTAAATCCCGGATGGAATTGAAGTGTCTCTTGATGTGCTTGGTTCTCTTGTGAAATCTGGATTCCTTCGCCAAGGCAATTGCACTAGTATTGTCACAAATGATTTTCATTGGACCCGATGCACTAGGTATGACACCTAGATCGGATATGAACTCCTTCATCCAGACTCCTTCATTTGCTGCTTCCGAAGCAGCTATGTATTCCGCCTCACACGTAGATCCCGCCACGACGCTTTGTTTAGAACTGCACCAACTGACAGATCCACCGTTCAATGTAAACACATATCCGGTTTGCGATTTAGAATCGTCCGGATCAGTGTCAAAGCTTGCATCAACGTAACCATTTACGATGAGCTCTTTATCACCTCCATAAACGAGAAACATATCCTTAGTCCTTTTCAGGTATTTCAGGATGTTCTTGACCGCTGTCCAGTGATCCACTCCTGGATTACTTTGGTACCTCCCTGCTAGACTTATAACAAGGCACACATCAGGTCTGGTACACAACATTGCATACATGATAGAGCCTATGGCTGAAGCATAGGGAACATCTTTCATCTTCTCTCTATCTTCTGCAGTGGTCGGGCATTGAGTCTTACTCAACTTCACACCTTGTAACACACGCAAGAGCCGTTTCTTTGCTTGATCCATTTTGAACTTCTTCAAAACTTTGTCAAGGTATGTGCTTTGTGAAAGTCCAATTAAGTGTCTTGATCTATCTCTATAGATCTTGATGCCCAATATATACGCAGCTTCACCGAGGTCTTTCATTGAAAAACTCTTATTCAAGTATCCCTTTATTCTATCCAGAAATTCTATATCATTTCCAATCAGCAATATGTCATCCACATATAATATCAGAAATGCTACAGAGCTCCCACTCACTTTCTTGTAAATACGAGCTTCTCCAAAAGTCTGTACAAAACCAAATGCTTTGATCACACTATCAAATCGTTTATTCCAACTCCTAGAGGCTTGCACCAGTCCATAAATGGATCGCTGGAGCTTGCACACTTTGTTAGCTCCCTTTGGATCAACAAAACCTTCCGGTTGCATCATATACAACTCTTCTTCCAGAAATCCATTCAGGAATACAGTTTTGACATCCATTTGCCAAATTTCATAATCATAAAATGCGGCAATTGCTAACATGATTCGGACAGACTTAAGCATCGCTACGAGTGAGAAGGTCTCATCGTAGTCAATCCCTTGAACTTGTTGAAAACCTTTTGCAACAAGTCGAGCTTTATAGACAGTAACATTACCGTCAGCGTCAGTCTTCTTCTTGAAGATCCATTTATTCTCAATTGCTTGCCGATCATCGGGCAAGTCAACCAAAGTCCACACTTTGTTCTCATACATGGATCCCATCTCAGATTTCATGGCCTCAAGCCATTTCGCGGAATCTGGGCTCACCATCGCTTCTTCATAGTTCGTAGGTTCGTCATGGTCCAGTAACATAACTTCCAGAACAGGATTACTGTACCACTCTGGTGCAGATCTTACTATGGTTGACCTACGAGGTTCAGTAATAACTTGATATGAAGTTCCATTATCATCATCATTAACTTCCTCACTAATTGGTGTAGGTGTCGCAGAAACCGGTTTTTGCGATGAACTACTTTCCAATAAGGGAGCAGGTACAGTTACCTCATCAAGTTCTACTTTCCTCCCACTCACTTCTTTCGAGAGAAACTCCTTCTCCAGAAAAATTCCGAATTTAGCAACAAAAGTTTTTCCTTCGGATCTGTGATAGAAGGTGTACCCAATAGTCTCCTTTGGGTATCCTATGAAGACACATTTCTCCGATTTGGGTTCGAGCTTATCAGGTTGAAGTTTTTTCACATAAGCATCGCAGCGCCAAACTTTAAGAAACGACAACTTTGGTTTCTTGCCAAACCACATTTCATAAGGCGTCGTCTCAACGGATTTTGATGGTGCCCTATTTAACGTGAATGCGGCCGTCTCTAAAGCATAACCCCAAAACGATAGCGGTAACTCAGTAAGAGACATCATAGATCACACCATATCTAGTAGAGTACGATTACGATGTTCGGACACACCATTACGCTGTGGTGTTCCGGGTGGCGTGAGTTGCGAAACTATTCCGCATTGTTTCAAATGAAGACCAAACTCATAACTCAAATATTCTCCTCCACGATCAGATCGTAGAAACTTTATTTTCTTGTTACGATGATTTTCAACTTCACTCTGAAATTCTTTGAACTTTTCAAATGTTTCAGACTTATGTTTCATTAAGTAGATATACCCATACCTGCTCAAATCATCTGTGAAGGTGAGAAAATAACGATATCCGCCATGAGCCTCAATATTCACCGGACCACATACATCTGTATGTATGATTTCCAACAAATCTGTTGCTCTCTCCATAGTTCCGGAGAACGGCGTTTTAGTCATCTTGCCCATGAGGCACGGTTCGCAAGTACCAAGTGATTCATAATCAAGTGGTTCCAAAAGTCCATCAGTATGGAGTTTCTTCATGCCCTTTACACCGATATGACCTAAACGGCAGTGCCATAAATAAGTTGCACTATCATTATCAATTCTGCATCTTTTGGCTTCAATATTATGAATATGTGTATCACTACTATCGAGATTCAATAAAAATAGACCACTCTTCAAGGGTGCATGACCATAAAAGATATTACTCATATAAATAGAACAACCATTATTCTCTGATTTAAATGAATAACCGTCTCGCATCAAACAAGATCCAGATATAGTGTTCATGCTTAACGCTGGCACCAAATAACAATTATTTAGGTCTAAAACTAATCCCGAAGGTTAGATGTAGAGGTAGCGTGCCGACCGCGATCACATCGACTTTGGAACCATTTCCCACGCGCATCGTCACCTCGTCCTTAGCCAATCTTCGCTTAATCTGTAGCCCCTGTTTCGAGTTGCAAATATTAGCAACAGAACCAGTATCAAATATCCAGGTGCTACTGCAAGCATTAGTAAGGTACACATCAATAACATGTATATCACATATACCTTTGTTCACCTTGCCATCCTTCTTATCCGCCAAATACTTGGGGCAGTTCTGCTTCCAGTGACCAGTCTGCTTGCAGTAGGAGCACTCAGTCACAGGCTTAGGTCCAGACTTGGGTTTCTTCTCCTGAGCAGCAACATGCTTGTTGTTCTTCTTGAAGTTCCCCTTCTTCTTCCCTTTGCCCTTTTTCTTGAAACTGGTGGTCTTATTGACCATCAACACTTGATGCTCCTTTTTGATTTCTACCTCCACAGCCTTTAGCATTGCGAAGAGCTCGGGAATTGTCTTATCCATTCCTTGCATGTTATAGTTCATCACGAAGCTCTTGTAGCTTGGTGGCAGTGATTGGAGAATTCTGTCAATGACGCTATCATCTGGAAGATTAACTCCCAGTTGAATCATGTGATTATTATACCCAGACATTTTGAGTATATGCTCACTGACAGAACTATTCTCCTCCATCTTGCAGCTATAGAACTTATTGGAGACTTCATATCTCTCAATCCGAGCATTCTTTTGAAATATTAACTTCAACTCCTGGAACATCTCATATGCTCCATGACGTTCAAAACGTCGTTGAAGTCCCGGTTCTAAGCCGTAAAGCATGGCACATTGAACTATCGAGTAGTCATCAACACATGACTGCCAGGCATTCACAATGTCTGCAGTTGCTGGCGCAGGTGGTACACCTAGCGGTGCTTCCAGGACATAATTCTTCTGTGCAGCAATGAGGATAATCCTCAAGTTACGGACCCAGTCCGTGTAATTGCTACCATCATCTTTCAACTTTTCCTTCTCAAGGAACGCATTAAAATTCAACGGAACAACAGCACGGGCCATCTATCTACAATCAACATAGACAAGTAAGATACTATCAGGTACTAAGTTCATGATAAATTCAAGTCCAATTAATCATATTACTTAAGAACTCCCACTTAGATAGACATCCCTCTAATCCTCTAAGTGATCACGTGATCCATATCAACTAAACCATGTCCGATCATCACGTGAGATGGAGTAGTTTCAACGGTGAACATCACTATGTTGATCATATCTACCATATGATTCACGCTCGACCTTTCGGTCTCCGTGTTCCGAGGCCATATCTATTATATGCAAGGCTCGTCAAGCTTAACATGAGTATTCCGCGTGTGCAACTGTTTTGCACCCGTTGTATTTGAACGTAGAGCCTATCACACCCAATCATCACGTGGTGTCTCAGCACGAAGAACTTTCGCAACGGTGCATACTCAGGGAGAACACTTATACTTTGATAATTTAGTGAGGGATCATCTTATAATGCTATCGTCAATCAAAGCAAGATAAGATGCATAAAAGATAAACATCACATGCAATCAATATAAGTGATATGATATGGCCATCATCATCTTGTGCTTGTGATCTCCATCTCCGAAGCACCGTCATGATCACCATCGTCACCGGCGCGACACCTTGATCTCCATCGTAGCATCGTTGTCGTCTTGCCAATCTTATGCTTCTACGACTATCGCTGCCGCTTAGTGACAAAGTAAAGCATTACAGGGCGATTGCATTGCATACAATAAAGCGACAACCATATGGCTCCTGCCAGTTGCCGATAACTTGGTTACAAAACATGATCATCTCATACAATAAATTTAGCATCATGCTTTGACCATATCACATCACAACATGCCCTGCAAAAACAAGTTAGACGTCCTCTAATTTGTTGTTGCAAGTTTTACGTGGCTGCTACGAGCCTAGCAAGAACCGTTCTTACCTACGCATCAAAACCACAACGATAGTTCGTCAAGTTGGTGATGTTTTAACCTTCGCAAGGACCGGGCGTAGCCACACTCGATCCACTAAAGTTGGAGAAACTGACACCCGCCAGCCACCTATGTGCAAAGCACATCGGTAGAACCAGTCTCGCGTAAGCGTACGCGTAATGTCGGTCCGGGCCGCTTCATCCAACAATACCGCCGAACCAAAGTATGACATGCTGGTAAGCAGTATGACTTATATCGTCCACAACTCACTTGTGTTCTACTCGTGCATATGACATCTACGCATAAAACCAGGCTCTGATACCACTGTTGGGGAACGTAGTAATTTCGAAAAAATTCTACGCACACGCAAGATCATGGTGATGCATAGCAACGAGAGGGGAGAGTGTTGTCCATGTACCCTCGTAGACCGAAAGCGGAAGCGTTAGCACAACACGGTTGATGTAGTCGTACGTCTTCACGATCCGACCGATCCAAGTACCGAACGTACGGCACCTCCGAGTTCAGCACACGTTCAGCTCGATGACGTCCCTCGAACTCCGATCCAGCCGAGCTTTGAGGGAGAGTTCCGTCAGCACGACGGCGTCGTCACGATGACGATGTTCTACCGACGCAGGGCTTCGCCTAAGCACCGCTACAATATTATCGAGGTGGATTATGGTGGAGGGGGGCACCGCACACGGCTAAGAGATCAAGAGATCAATTATTGTGTCTTTGGGGTGCCCCCTGCCCCGGTATATAAAGGAGCAAGGGGGGAGGCGGCCGGCCTAGGAGGAGGGCACGCCAAGGGGGAGTCCTACTCCCACCGGGAGTAGGACTCCTCCTTTCCTTGTTGGAGTAGGAGAAGGGAAGGAAGAAGGAGAAAGAAGGAAGGGGGCGCCCCCCCTCCCTAGTCCAATTCGGACTAGTCCATGGGGAGGGGTGCGGCCACCCTTTGGGGCCTTTCTCTCCTTTTCCGTATGGCCCATTAAGGCCCAACACGAATTCCCGTAACTCTCCGGTACTCCAAAAAATACCCGAATCACTCAGAACCTTTCCGATGTCCGAATATAGTCGTCCAATATATCGATCTTTACGTCTGGACCGTTTCGAGACTCCTCGTCAAGTCCCTGATCTCATCCGGGACTCCGAACTCCTTCGGTACATCAAAACACATAAATTCATAATATAACCGTCATCTAACTTTAAGCGTGCGGACCCTACGGGTTCGAGAACTATGTAGACATGACCGAGACACGTCTCCGGTTAATAACCAATAGCGGAACCTGGATGCTCATATTGGCTCCCACATATTCTACGAAGATCTTTATCGGTCAAACCGCATAACAACATAGGTTGTTCCCTTTGTCATGGGTATGTTACTTGCCCGAGATTCGATCGTCGGTATCTCAATACCTAGTTCAATCTCCTTACCGGCAAGTCTCTTTACTCGTTCCGTAATACATCATCCCGCAACTAACTCATTAGTTACAATGCTTGCAAGGCTTTAAGTGATGTGCATTACCAAGTGGGCCCAGAGATACCTCTCCGACAATCGGAGTGACAAATCCTAATCTCGAAATACGCCAACCCAACAAGTACCTTCGGAGACACCTGTAGAGCACCTTTATAATCACCCAGTTACGTTGTGACGTTTGGTAGCACACAAAGTGTTCCTCCGGTAAACGGGAGTTGCATAATCTCATAATCATAGGAACATGTATAAGTCATGAAGAAAGCATTAGCAACATACTAAACGATCGTGTACTAAGCTAACGGAATGGGTCAAGTCAATCACATCATTCTCCTAATGATGTGATCCCGTTAATCAAATGACAACTCATGTCAATGGCTAGGAAACATAACCATCTTTGATCAACGAGCTAGTCAAGTAGAGGCATACTAGTGACACTCTGTTTGTCTATGTATTCACACATGTATCATGTTTCCGGTTAATACAATTCTAGCATGAATAATAAACATTTATCATGATATAAGGAAAATAACTTTATTATTGCCTCTAGGGCATATTTCCTTCAGTGGCATGGCTTCATTTTACCAGGGGCATTACATGAAGAACAACTAAATATTGGAATAAGGGTATGGAACAGTGGGTGCACCAGCAGTCCAGCACCATGTACCTAAACCGGGGCATAAAGTGGTGATTTAGAGTTTGGTGCGCCGAGAAACAAACATCCAAGAAACTTATTTGGGCAGGTCCCATTTTTGTTCACTCTAGCCACCTACTCCTATGTGTGGATAGCAAATCTAGTCCTGGTCATACCACTGTGTACAGCGTTTCCCCTATATTTCCCTTTTCGGCCAAGAGACGGTTGGATGACCAGTCTGTACTACTTTCACCCCCTTTCCTTCCTGTTTGTACCAAGTCCGATGTACATATACACTAAATTCCCCCACCCCCACTTTATTTCTTGTTTGAACCAAGTACAAGATTCGACTCCATGAAGTAGCTTTACCTCTAACAATAGAAGAAAAAAATAGGTGACGTTGGACCATCTGATCGAGAGGGGCTGAGAGGTAGAAAATGATGCACATGCAGCAACGTAGCGAGCAGGAGAAGTACAGCTAGGGCGGTTTCAAAGGAAGATATACCTGAAGGTCATCGGGATGTGGATAGGTGGGCGGCGGGAGGCCAGATCCACCCACACTAGGGCAACGACGAAGGGATCGGAGGACCTCCCGCGCCAGCGCTCGGCCAGAGATAACGGTGCAGACGGCAGTGGGTCTCCTCCCTCGCTGTCGACGATGGCCTAAATGCTGCCCCTCCTCCCCTTCACCAGCGGAGGGGGATACGTCCGGATCTGTAACCAGCGGTAAGGATAGAAAGACAGTGTTACCACTGCTATCTTGTTTAGATCTGGAGAGGATGAGAGTGTGTGAATAGAGCAACCCTAGCAAGCTAGCACGGAGGATCCGGCCTATATATACGTAGTGGGGTAGTTTTCCTTTTTCACTCCATCAAAACAATCGTTTAAAATTGTGTACGTGCCAGGTCACTGTATTTTTTTAGTTGTTGATTTTTTTTTAGATAGCTGCCCGCTTATTCCAAGTGGTGTTACGGTGTGCCATGTCGCACTTTGTATCGTTCAAGTCTGTTACAAGACCCTCCATTAAATGAACAACCACCGCCTCGTAAAATTTGTGAACAAGCCCACGGCTAAAATTATCGAAAACGTGGGCTGCCCCAACATGCATTATTATTTATATTTTCTATGTGGGAGTATCCTCAAAACAGAATGTGAGAGTACAATATTTATTGGGCCCCTTTGTAATTGGTGCTAAATTTTGACCAAAGATTTAACTGACAAAATGTTAGTGCATGTTAACAAAAATTATATCGTTTGATTCGTATTTGAACATAGGTTTTTCAATGATGTATTTTTTTGTGACATGCATGAACATTTGGTTAGTTAAATTTATAGTCAAAATTTGGCAAGGTGCATTAAATCAACACATGCAAGTATCAAAAGGAGAGCCACGGCATGCATGCATGTGTTGTAATTAATGCATCAGTAAAGGCAAATTATTGAAATATATCGAGTGCAGTGCTTTGATGTGTCGCGTCAACTCGTACAACAACGAGAAGTTTGATTACCACAACACCCTCTCCCTCGTGGACTGAGCTCCGGTGCCTTAACTGCACCTGCCTTTGGCTGTATGACAGGTGGGCCACCCACCTGTTGGGCCCACCTGTCATACACGCAAAGGCAGGAGAAGTAAGTCAATAAAGCTGCGTACCTCCCTCGCCCATGAGCGTGGTGGCTGGCAGGACTAGGAGAAGCTTTCGCTACACGCTCTCCCTCCCGCACACGATGGAGATGCAGCAGTTCATTCGGTGCCAGATGGCCAGAAGCATACTATAGTACTCCTCCACTGTAGTAGTACTCCATCATTGTTTGACTTCCCGAAGTGGCGAAGAGCCAAGCGCAGCCCGGACGCTCGTGTGACAGTTTCATGTGTAGAGTAGTCTAGGATAGCGTGTACCATGCCTCTAAGCTTAAAATCATTGGGGTCGGCTCCATGTTATGAGGTCGTCTCGAAGCATTTTTTGTTGATTAAAATAATCTTCTGGCCCTACCTGTCATCCTAGTGATTGTAGTTTGTGCCCACATCTGCTCAAGACAGGAATATATATTTTAATTTGTGGTAGGGTAAATGTTACAGGTTGCAGCAAATATATTGTACACTGCGGGTCTTTCAGCCAAGTTTAGAGGCAAGCATGTGGGGCCAGTGCTATGATGTGTCGCGTCAACTCGTACAATGAGGAGAAGTTTGATTTTACTACTACATGCCTTCTCCCTTGCCCATGCGCGCGGTGGCTCGCAGACGAGGACAGGCTTTTGCTTATATTACAACAAGCTATCCCTCCCGCACGCGGTGGACGGACATGCAGCAGTGGATTCGATACTGTAGAATTAGTAGTAACATCATTGTTCGTCTTCTCGAAGAGGCAAAGAGCCAAGGGCAACCCGAACATGGCAGTTGCGAACGCTCGCGTGGCAGTCTTTGTGTAGGGGTGGGGCGTGGTGCGGTGCCTTGGAGCACGCATATAGCCAGGCTCTTGCATGAGACAAAATTGCTATTTGAGCCCACTATTGTAGTACTACTTGCTAGTATAGCCCTGTAAACTAGAAAGGAGTATTTTCCTTTCTAGAGATTTCAACAAGTGACTAGCCTACACCCTAAATGAGTAGTACATATGGGGCAAAATGAGGGAATCTACACCGTAAATAAATACGTAGTTCTCTCGTTTTCCTCTCCGCCTTGGTCGTGGTGCACAATATTGAGTACTCCTATATGACTAGCTGCTCTATCTATGTGCGGGACATCAAAGCATCCGGGCCCGCATGCCATCCACCAAATCATAGTGAGGTGCTACAGTCGAGACTCACTGGTCTCCCCGGTGTGGCCGTCATGACCCGTCATATCACAAAACCCACACCTTTACCAGCAGTGGTAAAGTGGCCTCGAAGTTGGAGTGGACGAAGCAAGCATCATTTCACTGGAACCCTCATGGAAGCCCTTTCTCCCCTTTCTTGAAGAAAACCTCACTCCAGGCTACTCACTTCTGCCATTTTTCTTCTGTACCAACGAAGGAAAGGTGGGCGAATCAGTGATGCTACTATATTCATTCCAAGAATCTTCTTTTTGCGAAGCACCGACCGATTCTCACAGCCTATTCTTTTCCCGTTTTCATTGTGATTGTGGTTTCCTTACGATTGCTTTTTTTTTGTCAGTTCATTGATGGATCCTGGAGCACTAGGCAAGAGTTGCTGGCGGACAACCCACTGGAGACGGCGATCTCCAGGAAGCGAGCACCGACCAATGAGTTAACCATGTTGGCGGGCCAACCCATGGAGACTAAGAACTCCAAGAAACAAGCACTGGCCAAAGAGTTGACGACGTTGGGGGACGAACTCTTCAAAGAAAGTTTGAAGAACAACAAGGGCCCCACCGTGCCTACCCCAGAAACTCTAATGGCCACCTATGCGAGGCTCAAGGCCGAGTTTGAGGAGATAGTCGCCGTTGAGAAGCAGTATTCCCCTGGAAAGGTGATGGCCCCCATCGAGGACGAGGAGATGGCCCCTGGAGGGATGAGATCCCCCGGTGAGCTACACAAGGTAAAAATAATAATGACTTACCATAGTTGTGGTTTTTATTATTTGCAATGTGCTTGCTAATATGTTAGGTTTGCGCAGGTGCCAGTGGACGTCCTTGATGATTCCGATGGCGCGGCCCGTCCTGTGGACAACGCCCTAGAGATCATTTTCGATGTCGTGGTCCGTCCTGTTGACATCGCCCCAAAGATCAATTCCGATGTCGCGGTCCGTCCTGTGGACATTGCCCCAGAGATCGATTCCCATGCCGCTATCCATGCTGTGGTCATTGCCCGAGAGATCGATGACAAGAAATAGTTGGTCGCGCTAATCCTTCAGGGTAGTTTGTGATAACCCACAAGTATAGGGGATCGCAACAGTTTTCGAGGGTAGAGTATTCAACCCAAATTTATTGATTCGACACAAAGGGAGCCAAAGAATATTCTCAAGTATTAGCAGTTGAGTTATCAATTCAACCACACCTGGATAACTTAATATCTGCAGCAAAGTATTTAGTAGCAAAGTAGTATTTTTGGGTTTTGTAGTAATTGTAACAGTAGCAATGAAAAAGTAAATAAGCGAAGAACAATATGTGGAAAGCTCGTAGGCATTGGATCAGTGATGGAGAATTATGCCGGATGCGGTTCATCATGTAACAGTCATAACATAGGGTGACACAGAACTAGCTCCAATTCATCAATGTAATGTAGGCATGTATTCCGAATATAGTCATACGTGCTTATGGAAAAGAACTTGCATGAAATCTTTTGTCCTACCCTCCCGTGGCAGCGGGTCCTAACGGAAACTAAGGGATATTAAGGCCTCCTTTTAATAGAGTACCGGACCAAAGCATCAACACATAGTGAATACATGAACTCCTCAAACTACGGTCATCACCGGGAGTGGTCCCGATTATTGTCACTTCGGGGTTGCCGGATCATAACACATAGTAGGTGACTATAGACTTGCAAGATAGGATCAAGAACTCACATATATTCATGAAAACATAATAGGTTCAGATCTGAAATCATGGCACTCGGGCCCTAGTGACAAGCATTAAGCATAGCAAAGTCATAGCAACATCAATCTCAGAACATAGTGGATACTAGGGATCAAACCCTAACAAATCTAACTCGATTACATGATAAATCTCATCCAACCCATCACCGTCCAGCAAGCCTACGACGGAATTACTCACGCACGGCGGTGAGCATCATGAAATTGGTGATGGAGGATGGTTGATGATGACAATGGCAACGGATTCCCCTCTCCGGAGCCCCGAACGGACTCCAGATCAGCCCTCCCGAGAGAGTTTAGGGCTTGGCGGCGGCTCCGTATCGTAAAACGTGATGAATCTTTCTCTCTGATTTTTTTCTCCACGAACGTGAATATATAGAGTTGGAGTTGAGGTCGATGGAGCTCTAGGGGGGCCACAAGGCAGGGGCGCGCCCTGGGGGGGCACGCGCACCTCCCACCCTCATGGACAGGGTGTGGGCCCCCTGGCCTTGATTCTTTCGCCAATATTTTTTTATTATTTCCAAAAATAATCTCCGTAACTCCGCCTATGTTGTCTCAACATAGCCGGTCCCAAGCCCGAGAAAAGGAGGAGGGTTGTGATAGGCTTGGCGAGCCAACGTCAAACTCAGCCACTCTTATGGAGATGAAACCCAAAAGATTTTCGTTGGGGCGTAACCCTCTCAGCGACGCGCCACATCGGAACCCGGGTGTGGTGGAAAATGGGCAAGGGCCGGGCCGTCACCCCCCAAGTGGCGCGCCGTATCTTGATCCGGATACGGTGGCAAGTGAGCGAGGATCGGGTCGTCGCATCCTTAGTGGCGCGCTACATCGGCGCCCGGATGTAGTGGAAAATGAGCAAGGGTCTTCGCATTTGACTCGACGAGTGCGAAGGGTAAGGAAGCTAGCCGAGCCTAGGAGGATTCGCTTAGGTAGCTGGAAAGTAGGGTCTCTGACAGGGAAGCTTCGGGAGCTAGTTGATGCAGCGGTGAGGAGAGGTGTTGATATCCTTTGCGTCCAAGAAACCAAATGGAGGGGACAGAAGGCGAAGGAGGTGGAGGATACCGGCTTCAAGCTGTGGTACACGGGGACGGCTGCAAACAGAAATGGCGTTGGCATCTTGATCAACAAGAGCCTCAAGTATGGAGTGGTAGACATCAAGAGACGTGGGGACCGGATTATCCTGGTCAAGCTGGTAGTTGAGGACTTGGTTCTCAATGTTATCAGCGCGTATGCCCCGCGGGTAGGCCACAATGAGAACACCAAGAGGGAGTTCTGGGAAGGTCTGGAAGACATGGTTAGGAGTGTACCGATTTGTGAGAAGCTCTTCATAGGAGGAGACCTCAATGGCCACGTGGGTACATCTAACATAGGTTTCGAAGGGGCACATGGGGGCTTTGGCTATGGCATCAGGAATCAAGAAGGAGAAGATGTCTTAAGCTTTGCTCTAGCCTACAACATGATTGTAGCTAACACCCTCTTTAGAAAGAGAGAATCACATCTGGTGACTTTTAGTAGTGGCCAACACTCTAGCCAGATTGATTTCATCCTCTCGAGAAGAGAAGATAGGCGTGCGTGCCTAGACTGTAAGGTGATACCTGGAGAGAGTGTTGTACCCCAGCATAAGATGGTGGTTGCTGGCTTCCGCTTTCGGATTCGTGTCCAGCGGGATAAGCATGCCAAAGTCGCTAGAACGAAGTGGTGGAAGCTCAAGGGGGAGGTAGCTCAGGCATTCAAGGAGAGGGTCATTAGCGAGGGCCCTTGGGAGGAAGGAGGGGATGCGGACAATGTGTGGATGAAGATGGCGTTGCATTCGTAAGGTGGCCTCGGAGGAGTTTGGAGTGTCCAGGGGTAGGAGAAGCGAAGATAAGGATACCTGGTGGTGGAATGATGATGTCCAGAAGGCGATTAAAGAGAAGAAAGATTGCTTCAGACGCCTATACCTGGATAGGAGTGCAGACAACATAGAGAAGTACAAGATGGCGAAGAAGGCTGCAAAGCGAGCTGTTGGTGAAGCAAGGGGTCGGGCGTATGAGGACCTCTACCAATGGTTAGGCACGAAGGAAGGCGAAAGGGACATCTATAAGATGGCCAAGATCCGAGAGAGGAAGACGAGGGATATTGGCCAAGTAAAATGCATCAAGGATGGAGCAGGCCAACTCTTGGTGAAGGACGAGGAGATTAACCATAGATGGCGGGAGTACTTCGACAAGTTGTTCAATGGGGAGATTGAGAGTTCTACCATTGAACTGGACGACTCCTTTGATGAGACCAGCATGCGTTTTGTGCGGCAAATCCAGGAGTCTGAGGTCAAGGAGGCTTTAAAAAGGATGAAAGGAGGCAAGGCGATGGGCCCTGATTGTATCCCCATTGAGGTGTGGAAAGGTCTCGGGGACATAGCGATAGTATGGCTAACCAAGCTTTTCAAGCTCATTTTTCGGGCAAACAAGATGCCAGAAGAATGGAGACAGAGTATATTAGTACCAATCTTCAAGAACAAGGGGGATGTTCAGAGTTGTACTAATTACCGTGGAATTAAGCTGATGAGCCATACAATGAAGCTATGGGAGAGAGTCATTGAGCACCGCTTAAGAAGAATGACAAGCATGACCAAAAATCAGTTTGGTTTCATGCCTGGGAGGTCGACCATGGAAGCCATTTTCTTGGTACGACAACTTATGGAGAGATATAGGGAGCAAAAGAAGGACTTACATATGGTGTTCATTGACTTGGAGAAGGCCTATGATAAGATACCACGGAATGTCATGTGGTGGGCCTTGGAGAAACACAAAGTCCCAGCAAAGTACATTACCCTCATCAAGGACATGTACGATAATGTTGTGACAAGTGTTCGAACAAGTGATGTCGACACTGATGACTTCCCGATTAAGATAGGACTGCATCAGGGGTCAGCTTTGAGCCCTTGTCTTTTTGCATTGGTGATGGATGAGGTCACCAGGGATATACAAGGAGATATCCCATGGTGTATGCTCTTTGCGGATGATGTGGTGCTAGTTGACGATAGTTGGACGGGGGTAAATAGGAAGTTAGAGTTATGGAGACAAACTTTGGAATCGAAAGGGTTTAGGCTTAGTAGAACTAAAACCGAGTACATGATGTGCGGTTTCAGTACTACTAGGTGTGAGGAAGAGGAGGTTAGCATGGCCAGGTGGTACCCCAGAAGGACACCTTTCGGTATTTGGGGTCAATGCTGCAGGAGGATGGGGGTATTGATGAAGATGTGAACCATCGAATCAAAGCCGGATGGATGAAGTGGTGCCAAGCTTCTGGCATTCTCTGTGACAAGAGAGTGCCACAAAAGCTAAAAGGCAAATTCTATAGGACGGCGGTTCGACCCGCAATGTTGTATGGCGCTGAGTGTTGGCCGACTAAAAGGCGACATGTTCAACAGTTAGGTGTGGCGGAGATGCGTATGTTGAGATGGATGTGTGGCCACACGAGGAACGATCGAGCCCGGAATGATGATATACGGGATAGAGTTGGGGTAGCACCGATTGAAGAGAAGCTTGTCCAACATCGTCTGAGATGGTTTGGGCATATTCAGCGCAGGCCTCCAGAAGCTCCAGTGCATAGCGGACGGCTAAAGCGTGCGGAGAATGTCAAGAGAGGGCGGGGTAGACCGAATTTGACATGGGAGGAGTCCGTTAAGAGAGACCTGAAGGATTGGAGTATCACCAAAGAGCTAGCTATGGACAGGGGTGCGTGGAAGCTTGCTATCCATGTGCCAGAGCCATGAGTTGGTTGCGAGATCTTATGGGTTTCACCTCTAGCCTACCCCAACTTGTTTGGGACTAAAGGCTTTGTTGTTGTTGTTGTCAAAAATAATCTCCGTGAAGTTTCAGGTCATTCCGAGAATTGTTGTTTCTGCACAAAGATAACACCATGGCAATTCTGTTGAAAACAACGTCAGTCCGGGTTAGTTCCATTCAAATCATGCAAGTTAGAGTCCAAAACAAGGGCAAAAGTGTTTGGAAAAGTAGATATGACGGAGACGTATCAACTCCCCCAAGCTTAAACCTTTGCTTGTCCTCAAGCAATTCAGTTGATAAACTGAAAGTGATAAAGAAAAACTTTTACAAACTCTGTTTGCTCTTGTTGTTGTAAATATGTAAAGCCAGCATTCAAGTTTTCAGCAAAGATTATGAACTAACCATATTCACAATAACATTTAGGTCTCATGTTTACTCATATCAATAGCATTATGAACTAGCGAGCAATAATACTAAATCTCGGATGACAACACTTTCTCAAAACAATCATGATATGATATAACAAGATGGTATCTCGCTAGCCCTTTCTGAGACCGCAGAACATAATTGTAGAGCACCTTTAAAGATCAAGGACTGACTAAACATTGTAATTCATGGTAAAAGAGATCCAGTCATAGTCATACCCAATATAAATTAGTAGTAATGGATGCAAATGACAGCGGTGCTCTCCAGTTGGTGCTTTTTAATAAGGGGGTGATGACTCAACATAAAAGTAAATAGATAGGCCCTTCGCAGAGGGAAGCAGGGATTTGTAGAGGTGCCAGAGCTCGATTTGAAATAGAGATAAATAATATTTTGAGCGGCATACTTTCATTTTCAACATAACAACCGAGATATGGCGATATCTTCCATGCTACACACATTATAGGCGGTTCCCAAACAGAATGGTAAAGTTTATACTCCCCCTCCACCAACAAGCATCAATCCATGGCTTGCTCGAAACAACGAGTGCCTCCAACTAATAAGAGTCCCGGGGGAGTTTTGTTTGCAATTATTTTGATTTGATTTGCATAAAGCATGGGACTGGGCATCCCGGTGACCAGCCATTTTCTCGCGAGTGAAGAGCGCAGTCCACTCCTCTTGAGAATAACCCGCCTAGCATGGAAGATACAGACAGCCCTAGTTGATACATGAGCTATTCAAGCATGCAAAACAGAATTTCATTTGAAGGTTTAGAGTTTGGCACATACAAGTTTACTTGGAATGGCAGGTAGATGCCGCATATAAGAAGGTATAGTGGACTCATATGGAATAACTTTGGGGTTTAAGGGATTGGATGCACAAGCAGTATTCCCGGTTAGTACAAGTGAAGGCTAGCAAAAGACTGGGAAGCGGCCAACTAGAGAGCGACAACAGTCATGAACATGCATTAAAATTAATAAACATTGAGTGCAAGCATGAGTAGGATATAATCCACCATGAACATAAATATCATGAAGGCTATGTTGATTTTGTTTCAACTACATGCGTGAACATGTGCCAAGTCAAGTCACTCGAATCATTCAAAGGAGGATACCACCCTATCATACCACATCACAACCATTTTAATAGCATGTTGGCACGCAAGATAAACCATTATAAACTCCTAGCTAATTAAGCATGGCATAAGCAACTATAATCTCTAATTGTCATTGCAAACATGTTTATTCATAATAGGCTGAATAAGGAACGATGAACTAATCATATTTACAAAAACAAGAGAGGTCGAGTTCATACCAGCTTCTCTCATCTCAATCATTTCATCATATATCGTCATAATTGCCTTTCACTTGCACGACCGAACGATGTGAATAATAATAATTGTGCACGTGCATTGGACTAAGCTGGAATCTGCAGGCATTCAATTCAAGGGAGAAGACAAGGTAATATGGGCTCTTGATTAGATCAACAATAATGCATATAAGAGACACTTCAACAATTTCATTATGGTCTTCTCCTATCGACCCCCAAAGAAAAGAAAAGAAATAGAACTATTTACACGGGAAAGCTCCCAACAAACAAAAGAAGAACGGGAAATATTTTTGGGTTTTCTTTTAATTACTACTACTACAGCATGAAAAGCAAACTAGCTAAAAGCTACAACTAATTTTTTTGGTTTTTCTTAAAGTTTTTCAAACACACAAGAAGAAAGCAAGAAAAAGAAAATAAACTAGCATGGATATTACAGTGAAAAAGTATGAACACCGACATCTAGCAATGAGTGTGTGAACATAAATGTAATGTCGGTGAGAAATACGTAGTCCCCCAAGCTTAAGCTTTTGGCCTAAGTTGGTCTATTGCCACGGCTGGCCTGGCAGATATCCGAAGTTGTAACTGGGGCCGTACTAAGATGAAGCCTCGGGTTGCCACTGGTTGGCAACCTCCTCCGGATCCCACTGGTAAACAGACTGGCATGGGGGAACAAATTGTGGTTCCGGATCTGGCTCTGTAGCTGATGTGGGGTTCCGGTAGGCGTGAATGGCCTCCAACGGAACAAGGTACTCGCCTGCAGATAAATCAAACAAGGAAGGAGTAGGCAAGGTAATAGTCTCAGGGTGATTTTTATCAAATAACAGTCTATAGTTAAGCTCCTTTTTCCTGTTCTTAACAATGAAATCATGTGCAACCATACTCTTGTAATCTAGAAAAACAGTAGGCAACAACTTTTCTTCTTTCTCATAATGCCTAATAGGTATGTTAAAGTATGCAGCGAGGCGTGAGGCGAAGATGCCTCCCAAGATGGGGCCCTTAGTACGGTTAAGATTTAACCGCTTTGCAACAATAGCGCCCATACTGAATGAGTCATCATGAAACAAGGCATGGCACAAAATAACAATATCAGGGGCACTTAGGTTGCCACAGTTTCCGCGACCAATTAAGCATCTACTAGCAAATAATGCAAAGTAACGTAAAACAGGAAAATGTATGCTAGTGATTCTTGCATCGGAAACTTTCCTAGTTTCCCCTACAGCAATTGTATCATAAACCCCTCCACATCGTCACGATGTGGTTCCTCTACGCTGCCCGGAAAAGGCAACTTGCAAACCTCACAAAATTCAGAGAGGGGCATCTCCTTATACTCATCATATAAATAGAAATCCACCGAAGGTGGAGACCTCCTAGAATGGAAATGAAAATTTTGCACAAAGATATTAGTGAGTAAGAGATACTGTTCGCATTGGTCGCGGAGGAAGTCGGTGAGGCCTGCATTCTCAGCCAATTCATAAAAATCATAATAAATCCCGGCTGCCCTCAAGAAATCATCACAAGGCCATTCACATAGCCGAACTTCCGTGGTGCGAGGGAGATTATACTTGGGCCTCTCTTCTTCTTCACTTTGCTTATCCTTCGAGCTTCGGCTCGAAGAACCCCTCAAAAATCTCTTCATTATTTTCTGAAAATTTCTGAAATTTTTAGTAACTTCATATAAAAGTGAACCAAACTCAACAAAATTGATAGCAACTACTCCCACAAGTGCCTAGAGACTATATCATGCATCAAACCTACTTGGGACCATATAAATTTAACATGCAAGCTCAAGAACATGGTCACCTGGGCAGCAAAAATTTGCAATGAATAAAGCACTAGAACAAAAACTAATTGGACCATTGGAGGAGTCACATACCTAGGAACAATCCCCCAAAGCAGTTTTGTGAGAGGTGCTTTGAGCAAGGAGATCGAAAATTGCAGCAAAATGAGCTAGAACTCGTGCTTGAGCTGGTTGGTGATTTTTTTGGGAGGAAGAAGGAGTGTGTGGGTGCAGGAACAAGTGGAGGGGAGCCACCATGGGCCCATGAGGCAGGGGGCGTGCCCAGGGGGGTTATGTTGTTGCCAGCGCTTTCCCGGGCCGAGCCGGAATTCTTTATTAGAACGTCGGCAGGCAAAGCCCGAAGGAAGGCTGCTATCCCCTCGGCCTTCTTCCTTTTCGACGAAAAACAAATCGACATCTCAATCTCCGAAAGCGTTTTCCTTACCCAGCTAATATCCCCCCCTTCATCGAGATATTGCATTATTCGAGGAACCCTAGATGCTGTCGCAGTAAAGAATCGTCAACAAGGGCGTTCTAGTGCGGGCGCGCCCTGGACCCTCGTGGCCAGGTGCTTGCCCCCCCTGTTGTGTTCTCAGTGCCAGATATTCTCAAATATTCCAGAAAAATTCATATTTCATTTTCGGGGCATTTGGAGAACTTTTATTTTCAGGGTATTTTTTTATTGCACGGATAATTCAGAAAACTGACAGAAAATACTATTTTTACTTTATTCAATCTAAATAACAGAAAGTAAAAGGAGGGTACAGAAGGTTGTGCTTTCTAACTTCATCCATCTCATGCTCATCAAAAGGAATCCACTAACAAGGTTGATCAGGTCTTGTTAACAAACTCAATCCGAATTGCATGGAACCGGAGAAATTTCGAATAACACTATGTTACCTCAACGGGGATATGGACGTCCCAATAATAAGAATATCATATTTCTTCTTGATAGTAGGAAGAGGAAATTCAAAACCTCCAAAAATAATCGATGGAGTTTTTCCAATAGAATTGATACTGTGGACTTGAGGTTGTTTCCTCGGAAAGTGTACCGTATGCTCATTACCATTAACATGAAAAGTGACATTGCCTTTGTTGCAACCAATAACAACCCCTGCAGTGTTCAAAAAGGGTCTTCCAAGAATAATAGACATGCTATCGTCCTCGGGAGTATCAAGAATAACAAAGTCCGTTAAAATAGTAACGTTTGCAACCACAACAGGCACATCCTCACAAATATCGACAGGTATAGCAGTTGATTTATCAGCCATTTGCAAAGATATTTCAGTAGGTGTCAACTTATTCAAGTCAAGTCTATGATATAAAGAGAGAGGCATAACACTAACACCAGCTCCAAGATCACATAAAGCAGTTCTAACATAATTTCTTTTAATGGAGCATGGTATAGTGGGTACTCCTGGATCTCCTAACTTCTTTGGTATTCCACCCTTAAAAGTATAATTACCAAGCATGGTGGAAATTTCAGCTTCCGGTATCTTTCTTTTATTTGTAACAATATCCTTCATATACTTGGCATAAGGATTCATTTTGAGCATATCAGTCAAACACATACATAAAAAAGATAGGTCTAATCATTTTAGCAGAGCGCTCAAAATCCTCATCATCCTTTTTCTTGGATGGTTTGGGAGAAAAGGCATGGGTTTCTGAACCCATGGTTCTCTTTCTTTACCGTGCTTCCTAGCAACAAAGTCTCTCTTATCATAACGTTGATTCTTTGATTGTGGGTTATCAAGATCAACAGCAGGTTCAATTTCTACATCATTTTTATTGCTAGGTTGAGCATCAACATGAACATCATCATTAACATTGTCACTAGGTTCATGTTCATTACCAGATTGTGTTTCAGCATCAGAAATAGAAATATCATTGGGATTCTCAGGTGTGTCCACAACAGGTTCACTAGAAGCATGCAAAGTCCTATCATTTTTCTTTTTCTTCTTTTTAGAAGGACTAGGTGCATCTAAATTATTTCTCTGAGAATCCTGCTCAATTCTCTTAGGGTGGCCCTCAGGATACAAAGGTTCCTGAGTCACTTTACCCCCTCTAGTTGCAACTCTAACAGCAAAGTCATTGTTCTTACTATTCAATTCATTGAGCAAATCATTCTGAGCCTTAAGTACTTGTTCTACTTGAGTGGTAACCATAGAAGCATGTTTACTAATGAGTTTAAGTTCACCTTTAACTCTAGACATATAATCACTCAAGTGTTCAATCAAATAAGCATTGTGTTTTAATTCTCTACCAAAATAAGCATTGAAATCTTCTTGCTTAACCATAAAGTTATCAAACTCATCTAAACATTGGCTAGCAAACTTAGTAGGAGGAACTTCAGCTTTATCGTACCTATAGAGAGAATTTACCTTTACTACCTGTGTCGGGATATCAGGGCAATGTATTTCTTCAACAAGTGGTAAATTAAGACCATGTATTTCTTCAACAGGAGGTAAATTCTTAACATCTTCAGCTTTAATACCCTTTTCTTTCATAGATTTCTTTGCCTCTTGTATATCTTCAGGACTGAGAAATAGAACACCCCTTTTCTTTGGAGTTGGCTTAGGAGTTGGTTCAGGAAGTGTCCAATTATTTTCATTTGTCAACATATTATTCAATAGAATCTCAGCTTGATCAACTGTTCTTTCCCTGAAAACGCAACCAGCACAACTATCCAGGTGGTCTTTGGAAGCATCGGTTAGTCCATTATAGAAGATATCAAGTATTTCATTTTTTTAGAGGATGATTAGGCAAAGCATTAAGTAATTGGAGAAGCCTCCCCCAAGCTTGTGGGAGACTCTCTTCTTCAATTTGCACAAAATTATATGTATCCCTTAAAGCAGCTTGTTTCTTATGAGTAGGGAAATATTTAGCAGAGAAGTAATAAATCATATCCTGGGGACTACGCACACAACCAGGATCAAGAGAATTAAACCATATCTTAGCATCACCCTTTAATGAGAACGGAAATATTTTAAGAATATAATAGTAGCGAGTTTTCTCATCATTAGTGAACAGGGTGGCTATATCATTTAATTTAGTAAGATGTGCCACAACAGTTTCAGATTCATAGCCATAGAAAGGATCAGATTCAACCAAAGTAATTATATCAGGGTCGTTCATAATCCTTATCAGTAACAAAGATAGGTGAAGTAGCATAAGCAGGATCATATTTCATTCTAGCATCCAGAGTTTTTTCTTTTAGCTTAACTAATAATTTCTTAAGATCACTCCTATCATTGCAAGCAAGAAAGTCTCTAGCAGTTTCTTCATCCATAACATAACCCTCAGGCACAACAGGAAATTCATATTTAGGGGGAGAATCTCCATCATCACTTTCATCAATATTATCAGTTTCAATAATTTCATTCTCTCTAGCCCTAGCAAGTTGTTCATCAAGAAATTCACCAGGTGGCACAGTAGTATCAAGCATAGAAGTAGTTTCATCATAAGTATCATGCATAGCAGAAGTGGCATCATTAATAACATGCGACATATCAGAATTAATAGCAGAAGCAGGTTTAGGTGTCGCAAGCTTACTCAAAACAGAAGGTGAATCAAGTGCAGAGCTAGATGGCAGTTCCTTACCTCCCCTCGTAGTTGAGGGATAAATTTTAGTTTTCTCGTCTTTCAAGTTCCTCATAGTGATCAGCAGATATAAATCCCAAGTGACTCAAAGAATAGAGCTATGCTCCCCGGCAACGGCGCCAGAAAATAGTCTTGATAACCCACAAGTATAGGGGATCGCAACAGTTTTCGAGGGTAGAGTATTCAACCCAAATTTATTGATTCGACACAAGGGGAGCCAAAGAATATTCTCAAGTATTAGCAGTTGAGTTGTCAATTCAACCACACCTGGATAACTTAATATCTGCAGCAAAGTATTTAGTAGCAAAGTAGTATTTTTGGGTTTTGTAGTAATTGTAACAGTAGCAACGAAAAAGTAAATAAGCGAAGAACAATATGTGAAAAGCTCGTAGGCATTGGATCAGTGATGGAGAATTATGTCGGATGCGGTTCATCATGTAACAGTCATAACATAGGGTGACACAGAACTAGCTCCAATTCATCAATGTAATGTAGGCATGTATTCCGAATATATTCATACGTGCTTATGGAAAAGAACTTGCATGACATCTTTTGTCCTACCCTCCTGTGGCAGCGGGGTCCTAACGAAAACTAGGGGATATTAAGGCCTCCTTTTAATAGAGTACTGGACCGAAGCATTAACACATAGTGAATACATGAACTCCTCAAACTACGGTCATCACCAGGAGTGGTCCCGATTATTGTCACTTCGGGGTTGCCGGATCATAACACATAGTAGGTGACTATAGACTTGCAAGATAGGATCAAGAACTCACACATATTCATGAAAACATAATAGGTTCAGATCTGAAATCATGGCACTCGGGCCCTAGTGACAAGCATTAAGCATATCAAAGTCATAGCAACATCAATATCAGAACATAGTGGATACTAGGGATCAAACCCTAACAAATCTAACTCAATTACATGATAAATCTCATCCAACCCATCACCGTCCAGCAAGCCTACGATGGAATTACTCATGCACGGCGGTGAGCATCATGAAATTGGTGATGGAGGATGGTTGATGATGACGATGGCGACGGATTCCCCTCTTCGGAGCCCCGAACGGACTCCAGATCAGCCCTCTCAAGAGAGTTTAGGGCTTGGCGGTGGCTCTGTATCGTAAAACGCGATGAATCTTTCTCTCTGATTTTTTTCTCCCCGAACGTGAATATATAGAGTTGGAGTTGAGGTCGGTGGAGCTCCAGGGGGGCCACGAGGCAGGGGGCGCGCCCTGGGGGGCAGGCGCGCCTCCCACCCTCGTGGACAGGGTGTGGGCCCCCTGGCCTTGATTCTTTCGCCAATATTTTTTATTATTTCCAAAAATAATCTCCGTGAAGTTTCAGGTCATTCCGAGAACTTTTGTTTCTGCACAAAGATAACACCATGGCAATTCTGCTGAAAACAGCGTCAGTCCGGGTTAGTTCCATTCAAATCATGCAAGTTAGAGTCCAAAACAAGGGCAAAAGTGTTTGGAAAAGTAGATACGACGGAGACGTGTCAGTTTGCATTGTGTTTAATTACCAGAATGATGCGTGTTATCAAACCATCTTAGGGCTAGTGCACTGTCTTGTGTGGGCGGTACTTGCTACTTTTGTTTGATAGTGAATCATGCGAACCCTCTCCGAGTTATGGAAACAGATGTATCCTCACCAGCTTTTGATGTAATATATGGCATGCTTAGATGTAAGTTTGAACTGTTTATCATATCAACAGGGCTTGTTTGATGATTCTTGGTGTTAGTAGGCTAGCTACTGTGCGAGATATAGTACTTGCAAAACACTCTCTTAAGAGAAACGTTGGGGCTGATGAGCTCGTGGTACGCTTATACTGATCCTTCGTTGATTGGCCAATATCCCAAGCTCCTAAAATTGTAGGCTTAGCGATCGATCAGACAATAGTCGACACGGATACATTCAGGCCTCATTTGGTTCATAGGGTAGGAAAATCATAGCAAAAGTACAGAGACGTACAACACAAAATCATAGCAGTACAGAGACGTACTCCCTCCTTTCCAAAATAGATGACTCAACTTTGTACTACTAACTTTCAAACGGAGGGAGTACAAATCCTAGGTGGGCTAGTTTGGCCTAGTGGGTTTCAGTGATATGACATGGTATGGTGCCGTCCAGTCTTCGCGTGTGGTAGCAGTATTGCGGGTACAACAAGTTTTCTTGAAGAAGCGGAATTCAACGAAGTCATGATGGTTCCTTCGTCCGACCAACTTATAGTGGGAAAGGTTGGGCCCGCGCTACGACCGGGGTGGACCAGGATAATTTTGTGCATGGCAGGTGGACCAGGATGGTCGACGTCCCACATGTCGGTGAATGAATGAAAGTATTCTTTCCAATATAGAGGACGTGCAACGAGTATTCATTGTTTATTTTTATGAAAGCTATTGTCTCCACTGTTATGACGAAGGAGTGTGAAACACGGCAGCCCAGTGAACTTGGCATGTGCACCACTCCCTCCTTCCTCATGTTATACTACCATAGTGTTGACTATAAGGTTGGCTATAAGGTTACAAGTTTTTCTCACTTTCTCTCTATCTATTTCCTCTCAAATGTTTTTTACCTTTCTTTATTTTAGACACAATTGTTTTTTATGCCTCTTTTTTTAGAATTAGTATTTTTATACCCAGGAGCACGTGTAGAGACGGGCTCTTGCAGAGCCCACTCCTTGACTTTGTCAATGCCTCTCTCTCCTCCACATAAGCGGGCTTATAGCCCAGTATTTTACTAGTGCTACTTGCTATGAATGCGGGCAGCTGGTGTCTGAGGGGGGAGTGCGCGCGGGAGGTGGGGGGTTTTCTGGTGGGCCAGGGCGGTCAGAAGCGGGCTTGGAAGCGGTCCGGACTCCCGCATGGCCCGCCTCACATTATCTCTATCTCTACTCTGATAAAAAAACCGAGTTGGTGATGATGGTGTGCCTTCCATCTTGTAATATAGACCGTCCGATCTATATCTGACGGATAGAAAGCAAACTATGACAATTTTACAAAAGATACCCGCACCTCTCTCCACATTTACAGACAAGGCCTTGCCCCATTCATCCTTATCTCCCACAACCTCATTGCTGAGCAATTTAAAAAAGGAAGTCTCTGGAACAATCTAGCATGGTGGCCGCTGCCGCCTGCCGGTGCCGTCCATCCCCATGCCTCCGCCCAGTATGACCACCAGTCACCACCACGCTCCACTCCTCCTCACCTTATCTCTCATCTTTCGTTTTTTCGATGAAATTCTCGAGATACCGGTTTTCCAATAAAATTCTCGAGATATCATTAGTTTTTACACATGGGATTACTCCTGCATGGGTCAATCACAACATGTGTTTTGTAAAAAAATGCATCTTGATGTTCCGTGCAATGCACGAGCATCTTGCTAGTCACCATATATTTCTTGGAGTCCGTACGCGGTGGGCGGGTGATCTCTTCTCCCTCCCCCGTCTCTCTCTTCTCAGCCGACGCCCGCCGAACGATTAGATTTCGGCTATCGACGGTTTATTCAATTGCAGTCCCACATGTCAATGAAAATGCAAGACAACGCGTGTCCCCTCTGGTGAGCAGCGTGCGAGCCGGACTGTCAGGGGTGCGACACGAACGTGACGCGTACGAGTCGTAAGTGTGCCGCCTTTTCCTTTTGAACTTGCAAAGCGTAAAATTGTTGTGCGATTGATCGATAGAAATCCAGAACAAAATGATGAGGGCGGTGCTTTCCCGTGTGTTAGGCGGGCTAGTTTGAGTGATATGACGTGCTACAGTGCCGTCCACTTGCTCCATATTTATGTAAGCAAGAGTCTACACTCTTACGTGGGAGGAGTGCGAAACACAGCAGATCTGATTTTGATCGAGGGATAACTGTTCCCTGCGAAATAATGGAGCAATGTTAGTGATTATAGCATGATAGTTAGGGCATCTCCAGCGCTGGCCCACAAATTTACACCAGCATCTGTCCAAGGACACTAATGGATGTCGTCCAATGCTGCCCGCATACCTTTCGACAACTATATGAACTAACCGGACGAAATTCATGCAAACAAAGCAAATTTCAAATTAAATGGATGAAATTCATTACATTTCGAGAACTTTTCCTATAAACTGGACAAAATTCATTGCATATTTCGCACAAACCATACTAAAACCTACTGTAAACCTAATCTAAACGATCATCGGCGCCCGACCACCATGTCCGGCCATGAACCCGAGAAAGCCGGCCATTGCCTTTGCCTCCTCCTCATCCGCCTCGATAACCTCCTCCTCTGGAGCACAAGGTTCTGAAGATTTCTGCCTCCACGTCGCCGTCAAGCGGCTAATCGGCCGCCGATGTTTATCCCACCAAGCTTGGCGTCGACTGAGTGGAGGAGCGGTGGCCTTCTTGGGACCAGAGCAGCGGTGACCTACCGTGTACTACTCTTCCTCGCTACTGGCTGCGCCCGCGCACGCGCACCGGCTTCATGGTCGTGGCGGCGGAGGGCGGCTAGGGAGAGCCAGCGATCTCCTTCATCTGCTCCTGCGACAGTATGTCCAAGAGAGCTTTGGAGCGCGCCCGGAGCGGAGCCGCCGATGTCCTTCGTCTGCTCCTGCGACAATACATCCAAGAGAGCTTTGGAGCGCCAGGAGGCCATGGTTGGAGTGGTTCCGACAGAAGGAAGGGACCAGAGGAGAATGAGTGTGGGTATTTGGCTATGGCTGGGAGCTAGGGCTCAAGTTAATATAGCGGGCGAATGGCAATGAGCCGCGACAGACGGATGGACGGCTGGCGCCGGAGTAGGTTCGTCGATAGTCGTCTGTCATTAATGTGGGCGGTGGATGGAAGGATGGCTGTTGTGTCGTTAACGTGGAGCATTCGCTTGCACCGGGATACCGCGCGGGTGGCGCTCTCTCGGCCGTCACGCTACTGCAATGCCGGCGCAAGTGAGAGGTCGCGTTGGGCGTGAATGCGAACGCTGCTTCAGTGACTTAACTGCAGGTGTGTTGGGTCACTGACATGTGGGCCCAACGGGCATCTAGTCCGCATGTCAGTGACACACCAACTGCACCTGCAGTTAAGTCCGGTGAATGTGGCATTGACGTTCTGGAAAGACGGTGACCGTTTCAGGCGGGAAGTGTGCGCTAGCGGTGGAAGGGATTTCGGTAGGCCAGGGCGGTCAGACGCTGGTGTGGTGGTAAAATGTGAACTCATGGATGACAAGCCTTTGAAGCGTATGCGGCACGTATTGACAACCAGGCGTCCATGCAACCGCTCTTGTCGCCAGCTAGCCTTCGACGACCACCATTAGACACCACACAACCATGCATAACTTACGAATAATGGACGAATCGATCAGACACACACTCGTGTGCAGTGACACTATGATCGTTTGCTCACGATAGTACATACTCCGTACCATAGTACCCTCCCTAGCTAGGTTGTTTTATAGATTGTCGTTGTGATGGACAATATACATGAGCAAGGCGCCGAGTCACGAGTATGACCGTTGGTGTTGAGCCAGGTGAATACATGCTCGGTGTTCGCGGAGGCCTCCAGCAAACGTCTAAACAGTAACGTCAGGCACCGCCTGGGCGTGCAGGTGACGGGCTCGCCGTTTGCGTTGTGCCATGAGCAGGACTTTGATTGAGAGGGCGACGTGCATGCATTAGCATGGTTTGACAGCGTGAGCGTGAGTGTCTGCATGCGTACATGCTGCTTGCCTCTATGGACGATGTGCGCTAATGTGTGCATCACGTATAATATAAAAAAAATCGGTTTGTGCATTTAACGCAAAGTATTTCATTTTCATTTGGCTGACGAGTGTGCGTTGCAGCGACGAGTCCGTGGTTTGATTCCTCACATACGCATAATTTTGGTTTTTATTTCTTTCTCCACTGACAGGTACGCCCGCATAGATAGATAGATAAAGAACACAAGCTGATGAGGGGCATGCGGACTGTTTGACTGGTCACCAGACAAATACAGAGCTATACGCTGAGCCAGTGACCGTATAATCACCATATCTCGTATACAATGATCAAAGTGAGCTATCAAGACAAGTTCGATGACCGCCAATGCATTTTACTCGGTAATAAATGACCAGGATTGAAGGGGAATCCAAATTTCCTTCGTCTTCTATCCTCGAGCTCTTGACAAACCAATGCACTACACGGTTGTCCGGCCACTCCACCCCAGAGCTGTCACCAAGCGTCATTCATGCCACCGTGCCGCACACTAACCAGTAAGGAAGCGATGGCATCCCGCCGCACCAAGTTCCTCGCCGCCCACGACCGCACACAAAATGGTAGGGAACCGATGGCATCCCACCGTGTCGAGTTCATCGCCGCTTGCGACCTCACACCTACGTGGGCGGAATTTGAAGCTGCCAAGGCCGAATGGGCGGTAGAGCAAGAGGCGGCCAAAGCCGCACAGAGGGAGCAGAAAAGTCAGAAAGCACTCAAGAAAAGAGAGGCCCGCCGCCGCAAGAAAGAAGAGGACGCATGCGCTGCTGCGGAGAGGTCGGCAGAGATCCAAGCACGGTGGGGTGTCGCCGACAAAGCCGGGAAGGAGAACGATGGCCTCTGGCCAACATGTGAGAAGTAGTAGTACTAGTAGTTAGTGTGTGCGTGTGTCTGTGTCGCCCGTACGTTTGTTTAATTAATTATGAGCATGTACCAGTACTAGTTACTACTGTAGTTTTTAGAGCAAATTACCAGTACATTAGCCTAGACTCAATGGAAAAGTTCCTATCCTGTGCATCAAATGGAATCTCTTTCTCTATAGGAATTGACATGCATGTCATCTCACTTCCTATGATTTTCATATTCCTATAAAAATTCCTATCCTATGAACGAAAGGAGGCCTCTGCTGGAGTAACTACTGTAGCTAGCAGTACTGCTAGTACAGTAGTTTTCTTCAAGAAGCAGAATTCAATGAAGTCATGATGGTTCCTTCGTATGAGCAACTTCATAGTGGGAAAGGTTGGGCATGTGATTTGACGGCTGTCATTATTACCGCGGCGCGACGACAGGGGTGACTCTCCCTTGGTGTTCTGCGTGCATGGCAAGTGGACCAGGATGGTCGACGTCCCACATGTCGGTTGCTACCTCTTGAGCACTGCGTTGGTTTTCCCTTGAAGAGGAAAGGGTGATGCAGCAAAGTAGCGTAAGTATTTCCCTCAGTTTTTGAGAACCAAGGTATCAATCCAGTAGGAGGCCACGCACAAGTCCCTCGCACCTACACAAACAAATAAATCCTCGCAACCAACACAATAAAGGGGTTGTCAATCCCTTCACGGTCACTTGCGAGAGTGAGATCTGATAGATATGATAAGATAATATTTTTTGGTATTTTTATGATAAAGATGCAAAGTAAAGAAAGCAAAATAAAAACGGCGCTAAAAATAACTTGTTGACGGGAGATTAATATGATGGAAAATAGACCCGGGGGGCCATAGGTTTCACTAGTGGCTTCTCTCAAGATAGCATAAGTGTTTACGGTGGGTGAAAAAATTACTGTCGAGCAATTGATAGAAAAGTGCATAACTATGAGAATATATAGGCATGATCATGTATATAGGCATCACGTCCGCAACAAGTAGACCGACTCCTGCCTGCATCTACTACTATTACTCCACACATCGACCGCTATCCAGCATGCATCTAGAGTATTAAGTTCATGGAAACAGAGTAACGCCTTAAGCAAGATGACATGATGTAGAGGGATAAATTCATGCAATATGATAAAAAACCCATCTTGTTATCCTCGATGGCAACAATACAATATGTGCCTTGCTGCCCCTACTGTCACTGGGAAAGGACACCGCAAGATTGAACCCAAAGCTAAGCACTTCTCCCATTGCAAGAAAGATCAATCTAGTAGGCCAAACCAAACTGATAATTTGAAGAGACTTGCAAAGATAACCAATCATACATAAAAGAATTCAGAGAAGATTCAAATATTGTTCATAGATAAACTTGATCATAAACCCACAATTCATCGATCTCAACAAACACACCGCAAAAGAAGATTACATCGAATAGATCTCCACAAGAGAGGGGGAGAACATTGTATTGAGATCCAAAAAGAGAGAAGAAGCCATCTAGCTAATAACTATGGACCCGAAGGTCTGAGGTAAACTACTCACACATCATCGGAGAGGCTATGGTGTTGATGTAGAAGCCCTCCGTGATCGATGCCCCCTCCGACGGAGCTCCGAAAAAGGCCCCAAGATGGGATCTCATGGGTACAGAAGGTTGCGGCGGTGGAATTAGGTTTTTGTCTCCGTGTCTGGTAGTTTGGGGGTACGTAGGTATATATAGGAGGAAGAAGTACGTCGGTGGAGCAACATGGGGCCCACGAGGGTGGAGGGCGCGCCTAGGGGGGTAGGCGCGCCCCCCTACCTCGTGCCCTCCTGGTTGATGTCTTGACGTAGGGTCCAAGTCCTCTGGATCACGTTCGTTCCGAAAATCACGTTCCCGAAGGTTTCATTCCGTTTGGACTCCGTTTGATATTCTTTTTCTACGAAACTCTGAAATAGGCAAAAAACAGCAATTCTGGGTTGGGCCTTCGGTTAATAGGTTAGTCCCAAAAATAATATAAAAGTGTATAATAAAGCCCAATAATGTCCAAAACAGAATATAATATAGCATGGAACAATAAAAAATTATAGATACGTTGGAGACGTATCATCGGCGAACAGAGGTATTCTTTCCGATATCGAGGAGCAAGGAAACCGCGTGGTATAGTATCACTGCTGATTTGTATTTATTTTTTATTTTTGATGAATGCTAGCGTTTCAACTCTTACAACGAAGGAGTGCTAAACACGGCATGTGCTGGATGTCCCACACGTCAGTGAAAGGAGTGGGACATGAACAGCATGGTAGAGCGTCTCCACTTCTTCCACTTCTGGGTCGGAGACCACACGTAGTAGTACTAGTAGTATGAACGATACAAAGTGCGACCCGGAGAGAAAGACCCGTCTAGTTGGAAGGTCTCGGGGCATACACGTAAACAAATATAAAACCTAATATGTGCCTCCAATTAATATAGTAGTAGTAGAGTACTTAGGCACGTACTCCATAACATCACCGTGCATTGCACGTACAACATTTAGTGGTAGTAAGAGACAAATGCCTATATGCCACACATGTTCATACTATTTGTGCCTTTCTACTTCACTTACTGCGCCACATTACTCAGGTTCGTACGTCCACTCCTGGGTACATGTCCGTCTCATAGTTCCAGTCCCACGTGTTTTTCATGGATGGAACGATCCATAACTGTGGGAAACGGGAGTCCATATCATCACAGTTAGTGTGGCTCCCCACGATGGAGACTCATCCAAACTATGGCCAGCCTCGATGCAGAGCAGTCGCGTGCACCGGGAAGC
This sequence comes from Aegilops tauschii subsp. strangulata, assembly GCF_002575655.3. Classification (NCBI taxonomy): domain Eukaryota; kingdom Viridiplantae; phylum Streptophyta; class Magnoliopsida; order Poales; family Poaceae; genus Aegilops; species Aegilops tauschii. The sequence goes on from NC_053040.3 coordinate 183,395,830, forward strand.
GGCGCTCTCTCAGCCGTCGTACTGCTTCAAAGCCGGCGCCAGTGAGAGGTCGCCTCCGCTCTGGCCGGGCATTAATGCGGCACTGGCACACCGGGGTGACGCTGACCGTTTCAAGCGAGAAGCGCGCGCCGACAAGGGAGGGGGGTTGGGTCGGCCAGGGCGGTCAGACGCGGGCGTGGTGGTGGTATTGATTTTGGACCGTTTCAGGTGTAGTACTGGTAGTTTGCAAAACTACTCAATTATTGCACTCAGTTTCCTAAGAAATTGTGGTAAAAAAGGTTACTCCACAGCCTGCTTCCCTTCTCCTTCCTCTTCCACCGCCCGCGCATGTCCGCGGAAAGCGGCCGGTCAACCCTTATATAGGAGTGCTAGCACAAAAAGATGCATGCATGACCACTGAAATTTCTAGATTAAAGCGCCGCTCCGGCGGGAGTATGGCGTATGTCGTTACCTTCGGCCGGGCCATGCCTACCGGGCGACGGCGACCAGAGAAGAGGCGGCGGGAGGGGAATGAATGCAGCTACTGTTTGGGTTCGCCATCTGGCTTAAATAAATGCGCACCATCACGTGTACCCGCGGGTGCACAAATTGTAACATACGTGTCTGCTTAAGTGGGCGTCACGTAACTGGTGTGTGTGTGTGTGTGTGAGATTCTGAGAGACAGAGTGCGTGTGTGCGACTCTACTCTTCGGACATGTACTCAACCTTTTGCATCGGGATATAAGTATAATGGTATTACACTTTAGCTAGTGATTTATGTGCCCATGTTAACGTGGTTGTGTAAAAAATGTCACTTCCTACTCGTGATTTGCGTTATATAATTATTAGCAAGATGCTCGTGCATTGCACGGAACATCAAGATGTATTTTTTTACAAAACACCTGTTGTGATTGACCCTTGCAGGAGTAATCCCATGTGTAAAAACTAATGATATCTTGAGAATTTTATCGGGAAACTGGTATCTCGAGAATTTCATCAAAAAAATGAAAGATGAGAGATAAGGTGAGGAGGAGTGGAGCGTGGCGGTGACTGGTGGTCGGACTGGGCGGAGGCATGGCGATGGACGGCGCCGGCAGGCGGCAGCGGCCACCATGCTAGATTGTTTCAGAGACTTCCTTTTTTAATTGCTCAGCAATGAGGTTGTGGGAGATAAGGATGAACAGGGCAAGGCCTTGTCTGTAAATGTGGAGACAGGTGCGGGTATCTTCTGTAAATTTGTCATAGTTTGCTTTCTATCCGCCAGATATAGATCAGACGGTCTATATTACAAGATGGCAGGCACACCATCATCACCAACTCGGTTTTTATAAGAGTAGAGATGATAGGTTTGCTAACTACTAAAGTAAAGTGGAATTTTTCCATGTTATACAAGTAAATTGAGGTGATTGTTTATCATACGGGTAAGGTTTGACGAAGGGTGGTAGGAACAAATGCTCCGCCTAGAGCATGTGTGTGTGTGATGGAGTCTTAGTGTGTGAGATGGAGTCTTAGTGTGTGTGTGTGGGTGGGTGGGTGCGTGTGTGTGTGTGACGCGGGGTCCTTGGTGGCGGATGCAATTTAAGTGTGCGTGGCTTCATCATAGAGAGGTGATGTGTATGGCAGAGGCCACCAACGAGGGGGTGCGAGAGAGAAAAGGCCCGTAGAGAGGGGAGAGAAGGCGTGTGCGCGTGAGAGGAGTCGACATCGAGAGAACATGTTTGTTCGAGAGACACCGATGAAGACTACTATATATCGATTGTGCATGTAGGCGGGAATTAAACGAAGGGATGGTCTTATTGGTTTTGGGGATATAGGGGAAGAGTGAGAGAGAGGGGGGTAGCTAGAAGGAGATTGTTAAGTGTGAGTGTGTGTTTTACCCATCCAGGCGGAAGTTATGTGCACAAGAAGAGAACGATTCGATGTGGCGTTAGGGCTCAGGGTAATTAACTACATATGGAGACATAGGAGACCTTGAACGTGCATGTGCAGGAGGTATACATGTCTACATGGGATGTGTGTGTGTGTGCGTGCGCGCATGATCGAGATAAAAGAAAGAAGACATAAGTCATAAGATCAACGACATGGGAGAGACGGATCAGTATGACAATATGCATGCATGTGAGAGTGCAGGGAAGAAGGCCTGATAATTGAGCATGTGTTTTTGTCTTTAAGAGATTGTGGCGTGGGATGGAGCATGCATCTATGGCGAGCAGAGGGAGCAAGACACAATGATTGTGCAAAAGAGATCAACCTATAGATGCATGTATGGACATATATAGTGTAGGTGATAGGAAGCAAGAGTGCGTGCGAGAAAGAAATTTTGACGGAGAAACTATAGATAGATACAGAGATAGAGATGCTAGCTAGAGGGACATCGGCTAGTTTGAGTGTTGGAGATGACCGCCGGGTGGTTCAGAGGGTGAAGTTATGTGTGTGTGAGAGAAAGATAAAAAGAGGGCACATGACTGCATGTATAGAGAAACATATATAGTGTGTGTGATAGGAAGCAAGAGTGAGGGCGAGAAAGAAGGTTGATGGAGAAATAGATAAATAGAAAGATAAAGATGCTAGCTAGCGTGTGTTAGAGATAGGAGTCGAGTGGATCAGAAGGCTGAGTTATGTGTGTGGGTGCGAGAGACATAGAGAGAGGGTGCATGTGAGTCACATACAAACAAATATCAGAGAGAAATGAGATCTCGAGAGACGGGATTTTGTGTCTGCGAGAGAGAAAGATATTTCACAATGAGAGTGATAGCTAGAGAGACATATGAGGGAACACAAGATATCTCTAGGGAGAGAGAGTGTGTGTGAGTGACATACAAGAGAATGGTGGAGAGATATGAGACCCTGGGAGACAGAGTTTGTGTTTGTGTGTGAGAAAGAGATACACTACTGCAGGATGCTGCTAACGTGACACTACGATCAGAGACCCTTTGACGAAACTGTGTGTGATGCAATAATCGCAAACGATGGTGTAAAAGAACCGTCAAAAAAGGTGCAAAACGTTTGCGATGGCGGAGCCATCAAACACGGTTCAGATTTTAGTTGCGTGTGCGATGCAGGGCATACGGTTCAGTCCAATGAAATGTTTGCGATGAGGCGGAACAAAAGAAATGGGAAGCCTGATGAAGGCGTGTGCGATATATAGCATACGGTTCACTCGGATGAACTGTTTGGGATTAGGCAACACAAAAGAAACGGTCAGCCAGATCAAGGTGTGTGTGATTGTGGGCATACGCTTCAGAAGGATTAACTGTTTGCGATTAGGCAACAGAATAGAAACGGGTCAGCCAGATCAAAGTGTCTGAGATTGATGGCATACACTTCACATGGATGAACTGTTTGCGATTAGCCACAACAAACTGAAACAATTAGATAGATCAACGTGTGTGCGCTAGACGGGCACACACATTCTAATTAAAAGAAGCATGCGCGATGGTAATAACGAGCGTGCACGGTTGTTGGAACAAGACGTGTGCTGACATTGCCTATTGCGGTGCACCCTATGGTGCAAACGCCACATACGCGGCCGAGAAGGCGTACGTGCCCATGTTACGCCTTCCGGGAATAGTGCCGCACTTATAACCGTCTGTAATTTTTTTGAGAGAACCGTTAGTAAATTTTGAGCATGCGTCTCGTCATAATTGTTTTTAGAAGAACAGGGAAGCCGTGTCCTGTCACATTCCAAATTGCAAGCCTGCTCACACCGATCAAAACCTAAACGGTTTCCCACTTAGGAGTGTATTACTACTCGGTTATAAATACTACTACTCCAAGATGACTGCACATTCCTCCTCAACTCCTCATCCACAAAAACAAACAAGTCATTCATCATCGTTCCCTTGCGTCTGCCATGGCTAGCGTGAGTTCTGGGTCGAGAGATTGCCACCAGGGAGAGGCGAGCCTGGAAGCCGAAGCACGAGAGATGTCCCACCTCGCCGCGAAAGCAGCCAACATGTCCCGCAGCGCGGCCGTAGCAGCAGAGAGGTCCCGCCGCGCCGCCGAAGCATCACGGAGGTCCCACCACGCCGTCGATGCAGCAGACTGGTCCGGCTGCACCGCGGAAGCAGAAGAGATGTCCTACCGCGCCGCGAATGCAGCAGAGATGTCCTCCCGCGCCGCGGCAGCCTGGGAAAATGTCTCGCGGGCAGGCGAGGACTCTTAGACGCGCATGTGTGCCCTCGTCCTTAGGCAGATGGATCAGATCTCCAGGTGGGCGAGGTTGCAGGATGACCTGAAAGCCTCGTTTGAACAGTCTACCAGCGTCATACGACAACTAAATGAGAGCAATGCGAAGCTCCAGGCCGAGCGCGACCTGCTGAGGGCGAAGATCCTCGGAAGTGCGGAGCAGCAGGAGCAGATCACTGCCTTGTTGAAGAGGACCGGCGTCATCGTCGAGAAACTTATGGACGAGAATGCCATGCTGCGCAGCGAGCGCAGAAGGCTGGTGGAGGAATCCGTGGATGCTCTCAAGCAGCATCTTGAGGACAAGAAAGAGCTCATCGCCGCTCGCCGCGGAGACTAGTTCCCACGACCTGCATCAACAAAGTAGAGATAAGCGAGCCAGATCGTTGTCTTCCTTCTTCTTTTGCCCTTGTGTATTTCGGGCGTTGCCGCATGTGGCTTTTTTTAATTATGTTCCTAAATATGTAAGACAATTATTATCCACTTCCATCGTCCTTATATTCATCATGCTTGCTATAAGTCGCAATCGATGCTATATAGGTCCATCGGATCTTACATCAAGATCCGTGCAAAACTTTCTTTTCAGATTTTCATTTCTCTCTCTTAAATCTCAGTCCAGTGAGACATATAGCCACGCCGTAGAACAGGTGCTCGGGCGCCATTAATGGGGACATTGGGAGGGAGGTGCACGGTGGGTAGCGGTCAAAGGGCTCTCCTCCCGATGAGCATGCGCAGGGGTCTGATCGCGTCCTCAAATAGCTACCCCTAGCCAATAAAAAAAGGGGACGAGTGGCGACACATAATTGGTAAGTAGAACGCCCACGGTTTCAATAATACTTGTGTTTCCAATTTGTAACATGACATCACTTGTTCCAAAATGACTTTGTTGATTGTTAATGTGTGCGCCTTGGCAAATCGGACAGAAAAATTACCACAGCATGTTGGTGCCATGTCATGACACCATGCCAAGTTTCATGATTTTCAGGCGTGTTTTGGATTTATAGGAATTAAAAACCCAAGTTTCTCAATCTTTCCGGCCGAGCCACAACGCCCAGATGTTTGAATTTCATTCCCATCTCTTGCATAGGACTTAGAAATTCACTCAAGGACACACATGTGGTTTTTCAAACAACTTTGGTGCACTGGAGCTTGTGCTTGTAGTTCAAATTTGAATTATGCACATTAAATGCATAGAAACTCAATTAATGTATAAAAAAGGCCAAACGAACCCGGAAGAATTCCAAAATTTAGCACGATACTTCTATTTGGTCTAATCTGCTTGTGTAAAAAAATTAAGGCGGGAGAAGGCAGTGTACGTATGTCGTTTCGCACACGGAGGTGGCACATTCCCTCTCGGAACCACGAGCCTTCTTGACAGAAGCTCCGGTTTGCAAGAAGCTTACACCAAAGCCTGCCCCAATTCGGCCAAAAAAATATAGCAGCATGTTGGTGCCATGTCATGACACCATGCCAAGTTTCATGATTTTCAGGCGTGTTTTGGATTTACAGGAATTAAAAAACCAAGTTTCTCAATCTTTCTGGCCGAGCCACGACGCCCATATGTTTGAATTTCACTCCCATCTCTTGCATTAGACCTAGAAATTCACCCAAGGACACACATGTGATTTTTCAAACAACTTTAGTGCACTGGAGCCTGTGATTGTAGTTCAAATTTGAATTATGCACATTAAATGCGCATAAACTCAATTATGTATAAAAAAGGCCAAACGAACCCGGAATAATTCCAAAATTTAGCACGATACTTCTATTTGGTCTAATCTGCCTGTGTAAAAAAATTAAGGCGGGAGAAGGCAGTATACGTATCTCGTTTCGCACACGGAGGTGACACGTTCCCTCTCGGAACCACGAGCCTTCTTGAGGGAAGCTCTGGTTTGCAAGAAGCTTACACCAAAGCTTGTCCCAATTCGGCCAAAAAATTTACCGCGATATGTTGGTGCCATGTCATGACACCATGCCAAGTTTCATGATTTTCAGGCGTGTTTTGGATTCACAGGAATTAAAAAACAAAGTTTCTCAATCTTTCTGGCTGAGCCACGACGCCCAGATGTTTGAATTTCATTGCTATCTCTTGCATGGGACCTATAAATACACCCAAGGACACACATGTGATTTTTCAAACAACTTTGGTGCACTGGAGCATGTGCTTGTAGTTCAAATTTTAATTATGCACATTAAATGCCCAGAAACTCAATTAATGCATAAAAATGCCAAACGAACCTGGAATAATTCCAAAATTTAGCACGATACTTCTATTTGGTCTAATCTGCCTGTGTAAAAAAATTAAGGCGGGAGAAGGCAGTATACGTATCTCGTTTCGCACACGGAGGTGACACGTTCCCTATCGGAACCACGAGCCTTCTTGAGGGAAGCTCCGGTTTGCAAGAAGCTTACACCAAAGCTTGTCCCAATTCGGCAAAAAAAATTACCGCAGCATGTTGGTGCCATGTCATGACACCATGCCAAGTTTCATGATTTTCAGGCGTGTTTTGGATTTACAGGAATTGAAAAACCAAGTTTCTCAATCTTTCCTGCTGAGCCACGACGCCCAGATGTTTGAATTTCATTCCCATCTCTTGCATGGGACTTATAAATTCACCCAAGGACACACATGTGATTTTTCAAACAACTTTGGTGCACTGGAGCATGTGCTTGTAGTTCAAATTTGAATTATGCACATTAAATGTCCAGAAACTCAATTAATGCATAAAAATGCCAAAGGAACCTGGAATAATTCCAAAATTTAGCACGATACTTCTATTTGATCTAATTTGCCTGTGTAAAAAAATTAAGGCGGGAGAAGGCAGTATATGTATCTCGTTTCGCACACGGAGGTGACACGTTCCCTCTCGGAACCACGAGCCTTCTTGAGGGAAGCTCTGGTTTGCAAGAAGCTTACACCAAAGCTTGTCCCAATTCGGCCAAAAAATTTACCCCAGCATGTTGGTGCCATGTCATGACACCATGGCAAGTTTCATGATTTTCAGGTGTGTTTTGGATTTACAGGAATTAAAAAACCAAGTTTCTCAATCTTTCCGGCCGAGCCACGACGCCCAGATGTTTGAATTTCATTCCCATCTCTTGCATGGGACCTATAAATTCACCCAAGGACACACATGTGATTTTTCAAACAACTTTGGTGCACTGGAGCATGTGCTTGTAGTTCAAATTTGAATTATGCACATTAAATGCCCAGAAACTCAATTAATGCATAAAAATGCCAAACGAACGCGGAATAATTCCAAAATTTAGCACGATACTTCTATTTGGTCTAATCTGCCTATGTGAAAAAATTAAGGCGGGAGAAGACAGTATACCTATCTTGTTTCGCACACGGAGGTGACACGTTCCCTCTCGGAACCACGAGCCTTCTTGAGGGAAGCTCCGGTTTGCAAGAAGCTTACACCAAAGCTTGTCCCAATTCTGCCAAAAAATTTACCACAGCATGTTGGTGCCATGTCATGACACCATGCCAAGTTTCATGATTTTCAAGCGTGTTTTGGATTTACAGGAATTAAAAAACCAAGTTTCTCAATCTTTTCGGCCGAGCCACGACGCCCAAATGTTTGAATTTCATTCCCATTTCTTGCATGGGACCTATAAATTCACCCAAAGACACACATGTGATTTTTCAACAAACTTTGGTTCATTGGAGCATGTGCTTGTAGTTCAAATTTGAATTATGCACATTAAATGCCCAGAAACTCAATTAATGCATAAAAATGCCAATCAAACCTGGAATAATTCCAAATTTAACCACGACACTCATGTACTAGTTGCATGTTCACTGTACGTAAATGTTCTAGCAATTCAAACACCATCCTTTCCCTCCATAACACCATTTTGTATTTCAAAACATAATGAAAAAATCAGGTATACCACAAACAGTTTACTAGAAAGAATCATGTGGGATGCGATATAAAATATCTTGGCGCACCGTCTTGTCTGGCTTACGTAGGAAGCTTCGTCGTCTACACTCCACCGCCCCCTCTTGAACCACACTTGTGCGCCAATTTCTCGCGGCACCGAGCGAATTTTTTTTGCCACCGCGGAAATATCTATCTCCCCGCCCCCTCCCTCCTACCAAAAGCCACATTTCCACTGTTCCTCCTTGCTTTCCATGTTCAAACCTTCGCTGCTGCTTACTGGCAGCTCAGCCTCCTCACCGGCGACCCTTCTTCTTGCAGCGCCTCCTCCTCGCCGGCTACCCTTCTTCTTGCAGCGCGGCCTCCTCGCCGGCGACCCTTCTTCTTGCAGCGCCGCCTCCTCGCCGGTGACCCTTCTTCTTGCTACGCGGCCTCCTCGCCACCGACCCTTCTTCTTGTTGCGCGGCCTTGTCGATATGGCCAGGTAATCCACACCCCACCCACACCATCCTCCTCCTTTCCCGTCCCACATGCCCCGACCGATGGAGCGACACCTTGCACCAAAATCACTGCCTCCTCCTCCAATTAAGCGCTGCCCATAGCCATTTTGCATGCAATATAACGTGGAGCTCAGTAGCATGCGGCCGCACACACGAACGAGGTCGCTATGGCTGCCATGTGTGTCGACCGCCAAATCTTGGAGGAGCACCTCGTCTTTGAGGCCACCGTCGACACCGCCACGTGGTTGTCTACTTTAAAATACAGTTCATGATGTTTTCTCGAGGCCACCGCCAGTGCCTTCTAGTGATTTGTCCTCTGTAATGTTAATATGCAATCTGATGTTTAGTTAACAATTTGGTCCTCTGAAATGTAATGTTCAGTTAACACTTTGGTCCAACAATTGCTACATTTCATAGTACTGTTCTCAAGCATTCTTTGTTTTGTTAACTGTCTTATCTTCTAGTACATGTTTCTATTCTGCAACGTCGTGCTCAGTTAACTATTTTGGTTCATTTGGTCTGCTGTCCATTTAACTGTTTGGTTCAGTTCTGCAATTTGATTTTCATTTGCCGTGGGTACAATTTTGTATTGTTATGCATGTGACACCAATCGAATTTGGCTGTACTCAATACATATTCTACTGATAGTATGGCAACTCTTAGTTAACCTGATCAAGATCTTCCTTATGTGTGTTGCGGGGAAACAATGGGAGACACTGCGGTTTACCATCGAGGTTTCTTCAAGCAGGGTGTCAGTGTCAAAACTGGCGGATCTCGGGTAGGGGGTCCCGAACTGTGCGTCTAAGGTCAATGGTAACAGGAGATAGGGGACACAATGTTTACCCAGGTTCGGGCCCTGTCTATGGAGGTAATACCCTACTTCCTGCTTGATTGATCTTGATGAATATGAGTATTACAAGAGTTGATCTACCACGAGATCGTAATGGTTAGAACCCTAGAAGTCTAGCCTGTGTGACTATGATTATGATTGTTGGCCTCTACGGACCTCGCCCTCCGGTTTATATAGACACCGGAGGGGACTAGGGTTGTACAAAGTCGGTTACAGAGAAAGGAATCTTCATATTTGGACGCCAAGCTTGCCTTCCACGCCAAGGAGAGTCCCATCCGTACACGAGAGAGAGTCTTCGGTCTTGTATCTTCATAGCCCACTAGTCCGGCCCATGTCCAAGAGGCCGGACGCCCGAGGACCCCTTAGTCCACGACTCCCTCAGTAGCCCCTGAACCAGGCTTTAATGACGAGGTGTCCGGCGCGCAGATTGTCTTCGGCATTGCAAGGCAGGTTCCCCTTTCCGAATACTCCAAGATAGCCTTCGGATGCAACGAACGTGTCCGGATCTGCAACACAAGTACCACACACACAACCGCAGAGAGTATAATATTTCACGAGTCCAATCCGCTGACAACTTTTTGCAATGTGACATCACGTCTGCCCGGTCATTATTTCAAACCGTTTTCGTCTGCCGCCCCATGTTCTGAGACGTGGTTCTTATTGGCACGTCTTGTCGAAGCAGAGATCGTGTTCCCTTATTGCGGGATTCTCATCAATACGGGCGTGGGTAATCCAACCATGCCGTTTGCACGGCCCTTGGGAACAGGCGAGTTTTAAGGCGAGTGGCGAGGCGCTTGATATTCACTACCTTTATAAGGGGATAAGGACTCCCTTTCTTCACCCACGCCTTCTCTCTTTCTCTGCCCTTCCATTCTTGAGCTCCAGTGCCCAAGTCCTCATCTTTTCTGCCTCAAGAAAGCACTCAACCATGTTCGGATCTGGAGGGAAAGGCAAGTGGATGGCCTCCTCCATCAAGGAGAAGGACATCACTCAGCTTCGGGAGGCCGGGTATCTGGCGAAAGAAATTGCCCACCGGCTTCCGGCCAAGGGGCAAGTCGTCCCCACCCCGAAGCCCAATGAGAGGGTGGTGTTCATCCCCCATTTCGTCTGCGGGTTAGGGTTTCCTCTCCACCCTTTCGTCCGTGGGCTTATGTTCTATTACGGGCTAGATTTTCATGATCTAGCTCCAAACTCCTTCCTCAACATCTCGGCATTTATTGTCGTGTGCGAGGCCTTCCTCCGCATTCCTCCCCACTTTGGACTATGGCTCAAGATCTTAAACGTGAAGCCGAAGGTGGTGGATGGTCAACACGCGGAGTGTGGAGGGGTCATGGTGAGCAAGATGCCCAACGTCACATGGCCCAAGGGTAGTTTTGTGGAGACCGTCAAAGAGTGGCAGAAACTGTGGTTATATATCATAGAGCCCCGCGACGCCACCTGGGCCGCGGCTCCCGAGTTCAAATCCGGAGCTCCAATGCGGCTCACCTCTGATAACCCACAAGTATAGGGGATCGCAACAGTTTTCGAGGGTAGAGTATTCAACCCAAATTTATTGATTCGACACAAGGGGAGCCAAAGAATATTCTCAAGTATTAGCAGTCGAGTTGTCAATTCAACCACACCTGGATAACTTAGTTTCTGCAACAAAGTATTTAGTAGCAAAGTAGTATGGAAGTAACGATAACGGTGGCAAAAGTAACAATGATAGTTTTGTAGTATTGTGACAGTGGCAACGACACAGTAACTAAGCAAAGAACAATATGTGAAAAGCTCGTAGGCATTGGATCGGTGATGGAGAATTATGCCGGATGCGATTCCTCATGCAATAGTTATAACATAGGGTGACACAGAACTATCCAATTCATCAATGTAATGTAGGCATGTATTCCGAATATAGTCATACGTGCTTATGGAAAAGAACTTGCATGACATCTTTTGTCCTACCCTCCCGTGGCAGCGGGGTCCTATTGGAAACTAAGGGATATTAAGGCCTCCTTTTAATAGAGTACCGGACCAAAGCATTAACACTTAGTGAATACATGAACTCCTCAAACTACGGTCATCATCGGTAATGGTCCCGATTATTGTCACTTCGGGGTTAACGGATCATAACACATAATAGGTGACTATAGACTTGCAAGATAGGATCAAGAACTCACATATATTCATGGAAACATAATAGGTTCAGATCTGAAATCATGGCACTTGGGCCCTAGTGACAAGCATTAAGCATAGCAAAGTCATAGCAACATCAATCATAGTGGATATTAGGGATCAATCCCTAACAAAACTAACTCGATTACATGGTAAATCTCATCCAACCCATCACCGTCCATCAAGCCTATGATGGAATTACTCATGCACGGCGGTGAGCATCATGAAATTGGTGATGGAGGAAGGCTGATGATGACGATGGCGACGGATTGCCCTCTCCGGAGCCCCGAACGGACTCCAGATCAGCCCTCCCGAGAGAGATTAGGGCTTGGCGGCGGCTCCGTATCGTAAAACGCGATGAATCCTTCTCTCTGATTTTTTTTCTCCCCGAATGTGAATATATAGAGTTGGAGTTGAGGTCGGTGGAGCACCAGGGGGCCCACGAGGCAGGGGGGCGCGCCCAGGGGGTAGGCATGCCCCCACCCTCGTGGACAGGGTGTGGGCCCCCTGGCCTTGATTCTTTCGCCAGTATTTTTTATTAATTCCAAAATTATTCTCCGTGAAGTTTCAGGTCATTTCAAGAACTTTTATTTCTGCACAAAAATAACACCATGGCAATTCTGCTGAAAACAACGTCAGTCCGGGTTAGTTCCATTCAAATCATGCAAGTTAGAGTCCAAAACAAGGGCAAAAGTGTTTGGAAAAGTAGATACGACGGAGACGTATCAACCTCCTGGATAGAGAAGGGCCCAAATTGGTCTTCGTCGGACGAACTGATAGCGCTGGAAACGCGCATCCAAAGCATGGTGGATAAAAACATCAAGCTCGTCAATGTGATCCAGGTGATGCTAGTTTGCCGGATCCTTCCATGCCAGAGCCGAACATGCCCTTTATGGGAATTTGATCCGGAGAAGCACCAGACCTTGGAAAGGCTCTTCGGAACCACTCACGAAGATGTCTGGAAGTTGCTCTTTAAAGGCAATGAGACGCCGCCGGACATAGCTCGTCTCAAGGTACATCCTCTACTTGCTTGTTCAAGGAAGATAGCTAAAACTTCACTATTTATTTTTTCAGGTATGCACAGAGAAAGCGGAGCGGATTCGGTGTCCGGCTCCACTGCCCGAGGAACCAGTCATCCCGCTCCTGGCGAAGATGCTGGTTCCGGCACCCTACAAGGCGCCGGAGAAGAAGGCCAAGGGGGCCAAAAGTGGCCCTCTCCGCAAAGGAGCTTCAGACGTGTCGTCCGAAGACAAGACTCACTCCTCTCCCGCCGAAGACGAGGAGGAGGAGGAAGAAAGCAACTCTCCCCCTGATGGGGGAAGGAAGAAGAGAGGACTGAGCGACGCCCCCGAAGCAAGCCCCTGGCCGCATCATAAGTACTAAAAACCCGTATATGTCCATGTATCCGGCCTCTCCTGTTCATGGCATTAACATGTTTAATTATGCTATTGCAGTCCGGCCCATGACAGCTCCCTGCGATCCTCATCGGGAGGTTCGCTGGATTCCAAGGCGATGGCCAGCGAGTCACCGCCGGCCGCTCACTCTCCCAAGGCCAAGGGCGACGACGAGGTGCTGTCCCAAAGGACCTTCCCAGGCCAGGGAGAGGTTCAGGAGGCTGTCGGGGTGGCGCCGGAGGGCAAAACCTCGGTCGCCGAACACCTGGGGGAGCAAGTCCCCATGGAGACTGGCGATGGGGGCTGTGTTCAGTTCGGACCCCAGCCGAATACGGTTCGGGAGACCTATACGGCCCCGGAATCCGGCAAGCAGCCTCCTTCGAGAGAAGGAGGTGTGCCTGTCCCGCCGGTGATCTCTGTCCAACCAGAGGCACCGGATAATCTGCTGGAAGCGCTACGAGGCGCTTCCATTGTGGAGGAACACCGTACCCTTATGGGTATGGTGATTGAGAGGGTTCAGTCCGTCAAGAGAGGACTGACCAAAGCCTGCGGCAGCCTGCTGACAGGCTTTGAGGTAAGCGACGCAAAGGAAAAAGTCCTAGTATAGACAGTAGCCCCTGAGACACTGTCCGGTGTTCGGAAAGAAAAGTCGGACAGAGGATCAATTTATTTTCGTAGGAAACTAACTAAAGATGTCTTATATGAATAAGCAGGCGTCGTTGCTGGCCGCAACCTCTCATGCTGCGGAGGTCTCCGGACTAAAGCAGAGTCTGGAGCGGGCCGAAGAAGAGCTCGGCCTTGTGAAAAGGCAGTTGGAGGACAAGCAAGGTATGTTGCGACTTGCTGTATATTCGGAAAGAATGAATGATGTGTATTGACCATAGTGCCATGATATTTGTAGGAGCGGGGACCGAGGTCGAGGTCCTTAAAAAGGCCCTGGCCGAAGCCGAGGAGAAAGCTGCCAAAGAACAGGCCGCTCGTGAGAAGCACGAGGCCAAGCTTAATGAGGTCCAGCAAGAGCTCCAGGATGCCGTGAAAAAATGCGAGACCTTGGAGCACGATGTTTCGGCTCAAGAGACCGAACTCGCCAAGGCTCGCCAAAGCTCGGAAGAGGCCTGGGTTGAAGCCCAGGGCGCCCTCCAGGAGATCCAGGAGGCCAAGAAAATCGCGGCGGGTAAAGCGTTTAGTACGCAAAGCAAGTATGTGAAGAAGAGGTATCTCTTACTAACCCGGATTTGGAGTTCTCTAGGGGTGTTTGCGGATCTGCCGCGCAGTGTTTCTGATGCTGCGGAATTCTTCTGAGCCGAAGAAGGGAGCTCGACGGAGAAGCTGTTCTGGTCGCAATACCTTGGGCCAGAACATCCGGTGCCCTTTAGCGATCAGCTAAAACAGTTGGTCGAGCTGCATAGGGTGGCCGAACTGGCCATGAAGGATTTAATAATCCGGTTGTGGCCTACCGAAGCTATACCCAGCAGCTACTTCGGGCTCGTGAAGCGGCTGGTGAATGCCTGCCCTCGGCTGGACGTCTCAAGCAGCCGGTCTGCATCGAGGGCGCGCGTATGGCCTTGGCCCGCGTTAAGGTGTGGTGGGCGAAGATGGACGCCGTCAAGCTTGTGACCGAGGGACCGCCCGAGGGCAAGGAGCACCGCACGCCCGAGCGGTATTTTGAAGACGTCCTGGAGGGGTCTCGTATTATGGTGACGCAATGTGCGCAAGACATTATTTTCGAATGAATACATTCATGTTGTCTCTGCCTTGTATGATGAAACAAAGTCGTTATGTAATATAATGTTTGTGTAAAAAAATTCACCTCCTGTGCGGCCGTGTTGTGTGAAATCTGAGAGTTGGCCAGTCGTCGGCTTCTGCCCCCACGTAGGTAGTACAGGGATGTTCAGGATGTAATCTAAACACTCTTGATCCAATCGTTTGGTCCTTGAAGGAGGTGTTTAGCGCAACGAACCAGGCAATCGGACTATGCGGCTTTAGCACCCTCACTTAGCCATAGGAGTTTGACAATAAAAAATATAGGCGCAGCCCCTAGTATCCGAACTAGGATGCTGTAAACACCTGATCGGGTAAGTACCGATCCCTCGTGTAATGTGGGAAAAATCTCTAAAGATTTGAGACCTCCGAAGAGCTGACTGGCTCTCGCCACATCATGACAGTCAGTTTTTGGCTTTCTCTACTGAGGTGCTCATCCGGGTAAACCAGGGCACAATCGCAGTAGTTCTCCCTTTACTACCCTAGCCGGTATAAAGGAACGTAAGGTAGCAAGCACAGGAGCCAAGCAACCCAACTATTGACCAAAGACATGATTCGGAGCCAATGCATATAGTGCTAAATTCGGGGTGCCGAACTATACTGTAAAAAGTGTTCGGACTTTGTTGCCGAGTTGCGGGGCACTACGAAGCCCCTGGCAAATTGAAAACGTACCAAAGTGTACGGGTGCTCTTTGATAAGATTATCAAAAAAAGGAAAAGAAGAAAGAAGGAAGGGTAGTAAGCTAGAGCCGCAGGATTTGGGCTGCAAACTGTTTCCATTATAATTTGATTAATACGTCAAAGCGCATTCGTACAAGTAATGCAATAAGCAATAGGCTATTTAATATGCCACAACCAAGGGAGAGCTGCGTGTGGGTCCTGAAAATAGGTAGAGTGGTCATTTAAAGAGACCACCTGGAAATTCCCCTCTACGTCCATGCTTGTTGACGTCTTGGTGTATTTATCCTTCGAAAGGACCGGTGATCAGGCCATCAGGGAAGGCCTGTGGAAAAGAAACCTGAAAAGGAGGAAAAGGAAACAGTGGAAGTATGTGTATCCGGGGGCGGTCGAGCCGTATTGTGGATCACAAACTAGTTATGCCTCCGTCTGTGCCCATGGTATTTTGAGTGCGTAGTTATGTAAGCGCGGTACGAATGCCGCCACTTGATCGGGATTGGGAAGGAGGCCAAATTCCTAGTCGAGCTCTTGATGAGCTGGGGTGTCCTGCTGCAGAATAGTCCGGACTCTCTTGACAGTGTCCGGGAGTTCGGCCGCCGAAATAAGGTTCTGCTTGAAAAGGCCGCTCTGTACTTCTGCTGCTAAGGCAGCGGTGTGCTCCTCGGTGCAGAGGGAGCGCTCCGTGTTTCCATTAACTGTTATGACGTCGGGTGGTCCGGGCATCTTGAGCTTGAGATAAGCATAGTGTGGCACCGCATTGAATCGAGCAAATGCGGTTCATCCAAGCAGTGCATGATAGCCGCTGCAAAAGGGGACGATGTCGAAGATTAACTCTTCGCTTCGGAAGTTGTCCGGAGATCCGAAGACAACCTCTAGTGTGATTGAGCCCGTACAGCGGGCCTCTACACCTGGTATGACTCCTTTAAAGGTAGTCTTTGTGGGCTTGATCCATGATGGATTAATGCCCATTTTCTGCACTGTATCCTGATAGAGCAGGTTGAGGCTGCTGCCGCCGTCCATTAGGACTCGCGTCAGGTGGAATCCATCAATTATTGGGTCAAGGACCAGTGCGGCCAAACCACCGTGACGGATACTGGTCGGATGATCCCGACGATCGAAGGTAATCGGGCATGACGACCATGGATTAAATTTTGGGGCGACTGGCTCTATCGCATAGACGTCCCTGAGCGTGCACTTGCTCTCCCCCTTGGGGATGTGGGTAGCGTATATCATGTTCAACCTTTTGACCTGAGGGGGAAACTTCTTTTGTCCCCCTGTGTTCGGTCGCCGGAGCTCCTCGTCATCGTCCTCGCTTTGCGATCCCTTCTCCTTGCTTTCGGCATTTAACTTGCCGGCCTGTTTAAAAACCCAACAATCTCTGTTGGTATGATTGGCTGGTTTGTCTGGGGTGCCATGGATCTGGCACGGATGGTCGAGTATGCGGTCCAAACTGGATGGTCCCGAATTTTTTCTTTTATATGGCTTCTTCCGCTGACTGGACTTGGAGCTAGTGAATCCGGCATTGACTGTAGTGTCATCGGTGTTATCACCATTGCTTCGACGTTTGTGCCTGTTGCATCGGAGCTTGCCGCTGCTGTTTTTGACTTTGGAGGTGCCTGCTTCGCTTGCCGTGTTTTTGCTACAGGCCAGCCAACTATCCTCACCCGCACAAAAGCAAGTCATGAGTGCCGTGAGGGCTGCCATGGACTTCGGTTTTTCTTGGCCGAGGTGGCGGGCGAGCCATTCATCGCGGATGCTGTGTTTGAAGGCCGCTAGGGCTTCGGTATCCGGACAATCGATGATCTGGTTCTTTTTAGTTAGGAACCTAGTCCAGAATTTTCTGGCTGACTCTTCGGGCTGTTGAACTATGTGGCTTAAGTCATCGGCATCTGGTGGCCGGACATATGTACCTTGGAAGTTGTCGCGGAAGGCGTCTTCCAAATCCTCCCAGCTGCCAATAGAGTTTTCAGGCAGACTGTTTAACCAGTGCCGAGCCGGCCCTTTGAGTTTTAACGGGAGGTATTTGATGGCGTGGAGGTCATCTCCGCGGGCCATATGGATATGGAGAAGAAAATCCTCGATCCACACCGCGGGATTAGTTGTTCCATCGTATGATTCAATATTCACGGGTTTAAACCCTTCTAGGAATTCATGCTCCATTACTTCGCCAGTGAAGCAAAGAGGGTGTGCGACGCCTCTATATCGGTCCACATCGCGACGTAGCTCCGATGGAGTCCGTGGGCGATTTTTTGCCCGGGCGTGACTAGGCTTGTCATGTCCGAATAGATAGCCGTCGTCATGTGTCGGGGCACGTCCTCGCGATCCGTAGATCGATCTGGTATGTCCTGCTCTATTGTCCAGTTCCTGCCGAAGGTCATATGTGTACACGAGCTGTTTTATCTCTGCCTTTACGATGAGGCGGGGCGGGCTGGTGTTCGGCTTGAGTTGCCGCTTTATCCCGACCGCGTGGTGGTCGGTCAGCCGCATTGCGCGATGATGGTACGGGCTCCGGCGCCTCATCATCGAACTGAGGTAGCAATTTGCGCTTCGGGTATCTTTTGGCTGGGCGCTTGAGGCCGTATTCTTCGGCTGCTAGGACATCAGTCCATCTATCGTTGAGCAGATCTTGGTCAGCTTGAAGCTGCTGCTGCTTCTTTTTTAGGCTCCTTGCAGTGGCTATTAGCCGGCGCTTAAAGGGCTCCTGCTCGAGAGGTTCCTTAGGCACGATAAAATCCTCGTTGCCGAGGCTCACCTCATCCTCGAAGAGTGGAAGATAATTATTGTCCTCCGAGTCGTCATGTATGGCCTGTTCATCAGGGCTAACTTGCCCGTTTTCCCGTTCCTCCTGTTCGGAAGTTATCTCAACGGGGTCTTCATTATCTTCGGCATCGTCCGGAGTATTGTTTTCTCCCGTGCCGGTATTGCTGTCTTTTCCACGATGTGACTTAGAGCGGCGCCGCTGACGCCGGCGCTTTGGCTGTGTCTCCGGAGGTTAATCCTCGACTGGATCTTCTTTGTCATCGTCGTTAGTTCTTTTAGGTGTATCCACCATGTACACGTCGTAAGAAGAGGTGGTCGTCCAGCGTCCGGTAAACGGCGGGTTTTGGCCCTGCTCCTCATTGGTATCGTCGTCTATACCGTCGATGTCTTCGGAGCCGTAATCGAGCATGTCGGTTAAGTCTTCGACAGTGGCTATGAAGTGGGTGGTGGGTGGGAAGCGAAATTCTCCATCAGCCTCCAGTTCGAACCGGATAAAATTCGGCTGTAAGCCCCCTGAGGGAGTCCTGGATTAGGGGGTCCTCGGACAGCCGGACTATATCCTTTAGCCGGATTGTTGGACTATGAAGATACAAGATTGAAGACTTCGTCCCGTGTCCGGATGGGACTCTCCTTGGCGTGGAAGGCAAGCTTGGCAATACGGATATGTAGATCTCCTCCCTTGTAACCGACTCTGTGTAACCCTAGCCCCCTCCAGTGTCTATATAAACCGGAGGGTTTAGTCTGTAGGACAACAACAATCATACCATAGGCTAGCTTCTAGGGTTTAGCCTCTAGATCTCGTGGTAGATAACCTCTTGTAATACTCATATCATCAAGATCAATCAAGCAGGAAGTAGGGTATTACCTCCATCGAGAGGGCCCGAACCTGGGTAAACATCATGTCCCCCGCCTCCTGTTACCATCCGCCTTAGACGCACAGTTCGGGACCCCCTACCCGAGATCCGCCGGTTTTGACACCGACATTGGAGCTTTCATTGAGAGTTCCACTGTGTCGTCACCGTAAGGCTTGATGTCTCCTTAGATCATCGGCAACGATGCGATCCAGGGTGAGGTTTTCCTCCCCGGATAGATCTTCGTATTCGGCGGCTTCATACTGCGGGCCAACTCGCTTGGCCATCTGGAGCAGATCGAGAGCTACGCCACTGGCCATCAGGTCAGGTTTGGAAACTTGAATTGTACTGCCGACATCCGCGGAGACTTGATCTTCGACGGGTTCGAGCCCATGTCAGGTGCGCCACACAATCACGACGAGCATGACTTAGCTCTGCCGTCGGACAGTGTTCGGGAGATCACACCTGCAACCACTCCGGCCCTCAATCCGGAACAAATTGCGCCATCTGAGGACGGGTGGATGGACCCCGCCATGGAGGCCGCACACTCAGTGGCGATAGAGCCGAATACTGACTTCACCTCCTACGAGAGCCGTGTTGCCGAACCGTTGGATTCGTCCCCGGCCACGGGCTCCGAGCCGCTTGCATCCGTGCCTATCGAATCCGATTGGGCACCGATCATGGAGTTTACCTCCGCGGATATCTTTCAGCACTCGCCCTTCGGCGACATGCTAAACTCGTTGAGGTCTCTCTCCCTGTTTGGAGACACTTGGCCGAACTATGTCCGGCTAGAATGGGACGCGGACGACAAAGAAATTCGCTCCCCACCCACCACCCACTTCGTAGCCACTGTCGACGATTTAACCGACATGCTCGACTTCGGCTCCGAAGACATCGACGGTATGGACGACGATGCAGGAGACGAACAAGAACCACCGCCCACAGGGCGCTGGACTGCCACCTCATCGTATGACATATACATGGTGGACACTCCCAAAGAAGGCGATGGCGATAAGACAACGGAGGATAATCCCTCTAAGAAGCAATCCAAGCACCGACGTCAGCGGCGCCGCTCTAAGTCCCGCCATAGAAAAAGCAGCGATACCGGCACAAGAGACAATAACACTCCGGATAGTGCCAAAGACGACGATAATCCCTTCCAGCCAGACCTCGAGCGGGAGGATGAACAAGCTAGTCCCCCGGAACAGGCAGCAGACGGAGAATCAGAGGATGACAATTACATGCCTCTCTCCGAAGACGAGGTGAGCCTCGGCGACAAAGAATTTATCGTGGTTGAGGATCCCGTCGAGCAGGAGCGCTTCAAGCGCCAGCTTATAGCCACAGCAAACAGCCTGAAGAAAAAGCAACAACAGCTTCAAGCTGATCAAGATCTGTTAGCAGATAGATGGACTGAAGTCCTGGCGGCCGAGGAATACGAACTCGAATGCCCAACCAAGAGTTACCCAAAGCACAGGTCGCTACCCCAACTCGAGGAGGAAGCATTAAAACCTACATTACCAGCGTATGATGCGGCTAATCGGCCACCTCGTGGCCGAGACAGAGGGGCAAATCAGCCCGAAGTCCAGCCCGCACCCCGTCGCCAGACAAACAAAAACACCAAGGCCCGGGGCAACACGTGGGACCTGCGAGACGTATTGGAAAACAAAGTAGGACATACAAGATTGATCTACGGATCACGGGGTCACGCCCCAACGCGTGACGATGATCGTCACGCCGGATACACTAAAAGCAAGTCCAGTCGGGCCGAATACAGCAGACAAGACTCGTATGAACTGCGTCGTGACATAGCCCGGCACAGAGGTGCCGCACACCCCCTATGCTTCACCGATGAAGTAATGGATCATGAATTCCCAGAAGGGTTTAAACCCGTGAACATTGAATCATATGATGGTACTACAGACCCCGCGGTATGGATAGAAGATTTCTTCCTCCACATTCACATGGCCTGCGGGGACGATCTACACGCCATCAAGTACCTCCCGCTAAAACTCAAAGGGCCGTCTCGGCATTGGCTGAATAGCTTGCCGGCAAACTCCATCGGAAGTTGGGAGAGCCTGGCAGATGCATTCCTGGACAATTTCCAGGGCACCTATGTGCGACCGCCGGATGCTGACGATTTAAGTCATATAACTTAGCAGT
Organism: Aegilops tauschii subsp. strangulata; assembly: GCF_002575655.3. Lineage (NCBI taxonomy): Eukaryota > Viridiplantae > Streptophyta > Magnoliopsida > Poales > Poaceae > Aegilops > Aegilops tauschii. Next base: position 183,416,985 of record NC_053040.3, read on the forward strand.
CAGGGGAATCGGCCAGGAAATTCTGGACCCGGTTCCTAACTAAAAAAACCAAATTGTTGACTGTACGGATGCAGAGGACTTAGCAGCATTTAAGCATAACATCCGTGACAAGTGGCTCGCCCGGCACCTTGGTCAAGAGAAGCCAAAATCCATGGCAGCCCTCACAACACTTATGACCCGCTTTTGTGCGGGCAAAGATAGCTGGTTGGCTCGTAGTAACAACGCAGCAAGCAAACCTGGCTCATTAGAGGCCAGGGATAGCAACGGCAAACCACGACGCAACAAACACAAGCGCCGCAAACATGGTGAAAATGCCGAAGATACGGCAGTTAATGCTGGGTTTAGTGGCTCAAAGTCCGCTCAACGGAAAGGGCCCCTCAAAAATAACAATTCGGGTCCGTCCAGTCTGGACCGCATACGCGATCGTCAATGCCAAATTCATGGCACCCCAGGGACGCCAGCCACCCATACTAACAGAGAATGCTAGGTCTTCAAACAAGCCGGCAGGGCAGGCGCCAAAAACAATAAAGGGGGTCTCAAAGCGATGATGGCGGCGAAGAGCCCAGATCACTGAACACAGGAGGGCAAAAGAAATTTCCCCTGCAAATCCAAACGGTGAACGTGGTAAACACCACCCAAATTCCCAAACCGGACCCGACACGCACCCCTAGGGATGCCGACTTAACGGAACCAGCCGTCCCACAATATAAACTAGGGCCGGTCACCTTCAACCACACAGATCATCCGGTCAACGCCAATCAGGGTAATCCAACCGCACTAGTCATTGACCCAATAATTAATGGGTTCCGCCTCACACGAGTCCTTATGGACGGAGGCAGCAGTCTAAACCTGCTTTATCAGGACACAGTGCACAAGATGGGCATCGATCATTCGATGATCAAACCCACTACAGCCACTTTCAAAGGCATTATACCAGGTGTGGAAGCTAGTAGTATAGGCTCCATTGCCCTCGAGGTAGTCTTCGGATCACCAGACAATTACCGCACCGAAGAGTTAACCTTCGAAATCGTCCCCTTCCGCAGTGATTATCAGGCACTGCTCGGACGAACCGCGTTCGCTCGATTTAACGCGGTGCCACATTACGCCTACCGTAAGCTCAAGATGCCCGATCCACGCGGCGTCATCACGGTTAAGGGCAAGGCCGACCTTTCCTCCGGCAGCAACAAGTACACCGCTGCCTTAACAGCAGAAGCAATGAGCAGCACCTTGCAGCCGAACCTCGAGTCAACGGCCAGGCTCCCGGATACCGCCAAAGGACTTCGAACTACTTCGCAGCAGCATAGCCCGGCTCGTCCAGAGCTCAATTAAACACTCCGGCAAAGGCCAAGATAGGCCGCATACAGCGGCTCAACCGCTCTCCGGCATACAAACATTTCTTACATTTCATTTGCAGGCTCACCTTTGCATTGACCAGGATGGGCAATATGGAGGCAGCCCGAATGCGCGAGGGAATCCCTAGATGTTCCCCACGATGACCATCCGACTACACTCCGGATCCGCACGCAGCTTCGTCCCCCCTGGTCTCAGCAGGTGCCACAGTCATATTTCTTTTCCATTATTACTTGTCTTATACGCATCGACGTACTATTCAAATAAAATATGTGGATTTGTGTGACGCTTCTCTGCTATCATTTCTTATTAAAACTCTTTTGTCGAGTGGCATCCGTACGCCACGATATGCCTTTAAACGTGCCAGGGGCTTCATTTTACCCACAGTACGGCAATAAAGTCCGAACACCTTCGTGGAAGTTCGGCACCCCGAACTTATAGCATTATATGCATCAGCTCCGAATCATGTCTTGGGTCAATAGTTGGGTTTGCCCGGCTCCCATGTTTTGGTACCTTATGTTCCACTATATCGGCTAAGGTAGCACTGGGAGAACTACTGCGATTGTGTCCCGGTTCTTCCGGACGAGCACCTCAGTAGAGAAAGCCGAAAACTGACTATCATGATACGGCGAGAGCTGGTCAGCTGTTCGAGAGGTCATAAAATCTTTAAGGATTTCTCCCGCATAATGCCATAACCAATGCAGCGTGCGATGGATCGGTTTTTTCTCCGATCAGGTGCTGATAGAGCCCCTAGTATGGTATTCCGAACACCAGGGGCTGCGCCTACCTTACTAAAACTCCTATGGCTAAGTGAGAGTGATAAAGCCCTATAGTCCGATTGCCTGGTTCGTTGTGCTGAGCACCTCCTTCGAAGGACCCAAAACTGGGATAAAGAGTGCTCAGGTTTATCCCGAACACCCCCGTACTTCTTACGTGGGGGCAGAAGCCGACGACTGGCCAACTCTCAGGTTTAACATATAAAACGGCCACACAGGAGGGTAAACTTTTATATAACAGGAAATAAATAGTATAAATGACCCTGTTTAGACATTTACAAAGGACGACATGATTCGCATTCATGGAAATATAATGTCCTTGGTGCATAGCTCCGCTGCAAGGTAGGATCCTTTAAGGACATTCTCATAATATAATTCGGGCTTGCGGTGCTCCTTCCCCTCTGGCGGCCCTTCGGTCATCAGCTTCTCGGCATCCATCTTCCCCCAGTGCACCTTTGCGCGGGCGAAGGCCATTCGCGCACCTTCTATGCAGACCGACCGCTTGATGACATCAAGTCGGGGGCAAGCGCTTATAAGCCGCTTCACGAGCCCGAAGTAGCTGCTTGGAATCGGCTCGGCGGGACATAGCCGGATAATTAAATCCTTCCTGGCTAGTTCCGCCGCCTTATGCAGTTCGATCAGCTGTTTCAGTTGATCGGCAAAAGGCACCGGATAATTCGGTGCCAAATACTGCAACCAGAAGAGCTTATCCGCAGTGTTCCTTTCTTCGGCCCGGTAGAATTGGGCGGCATCCGCTATGCTGCAGGGCAGCTTCACAAACACCCGTGGAGAAATCCGAATTCAAAATCAGAAACTTAATCTTCTCCTCAAAAACTTGCTTTACAAGGAAAAAGCCTTATCCGCCGCGATCTTCCTCGCCTCTTGGATCCCCTGCAGGGCGCTTTGGGTTTCGCCCCGGGCATCGCTCGCGGCCTGATGCGCCTTGGTGAGTTCGGATTCTTACTCCGTTAAACTCTGCTCCAAGGTCTCGCATTTCTTCACGGCCTGTTGCAGCTCCTGCTCAGCTTTAATAACCCTGGACTCGCACTTCTCACGGAGGGCCTGCTCTGCGGCTGCCTTTTCCTCGGCCTTGGCCACAGCCTTCTTAAGAGCCTCGACTTCGGTCATCATCCCTAGAGAAAATCAGGGAACATATTCTATAATACGGGAAATTTGATCGCACTAAACGCGAACAAGACTTGTGCATACCCTGTTTATCTCCCAACTACATTTTCAACTGGCCAAGTTCTCCTTCGGCCCGCTCCAGACTTTGATTCAGTCCGAAGATTTCCGTAGTATGGGAGGCAGCAGCCGCTACAGACGCCTGCTTATAACAGAAGAGAAATAGATGTCATTCAATGAGTCTTCCTGTGAACATAAATTTGACCCTCTGTCCGGTTCCTTCTTTCGCCGAACAGTGTATCAGGGGCTACTATCCATACTATGACACTCTTCGAAAAACATACCTCAAAACCTTTTATAAGGCTGATATAGGCTCCATTCAGTCCACTCTCAGCAGACTGAATCTTCTCAATCACCGCACCCATAATGGCACGATGTTCATCGACGATGGAGGCGCTCTTCAGTGCCACCAACAAAGCATCCGACGCCTCTGGTTGGACAAAGGTTGCCGGTATACCCCCTCCAGCTGAGAGAGGCTGCCTGCTTGATTCTGGAGCCGTATTAGTCTCCGGAATTGCATCCGGCTGGGAGCCGAATTCAAGATGGCCTCCGCCGTCGGCTCCCATGGGAATTTGCTCCCCCATGTGTTCGGCCCCTGAAGTTTGACCTCCAGGCGCCGCCTTCACGGTCTTTCCCTCTCCTCCTTGGCCGGGGTCCCTCTGGGACGAAGCCTCGGTGGTATTCACCTATTCGAAGGAACGGGCCTTCGGAGGCGTCCCGCTTTCCATAGCATCCGAGCTCAGCGAATCCTCTGATGAGGATTGTTCGGTACGGGACCTCGCCGGACTACAAAACATATGGCTCAGGTTAAAATATTACGCCATGATGAGTCTGGACGCGTAAACGAGTTCGGACTGTATATACTTACGGGTTCACGAGGGGCTGGGCTGTTGTCAGCGGCGGTAGTGGATTCCTCCGGAAGAGGAGATTTTCCCCTTTTGGGTGACTCGGCCTCCAAGCGTGTGGAGGCCGTCCTCTTCTTTCGTTCCCCCACATGGGATTCATCTTCTTCCTCCTCCTCGTCCTCTTCGGAGGCGGGATGGGCATCAGAGCCTTCGGATATTGTATCCGAAGTGCCGCGGTGTTGAAGGCCGACTCGGGTCTTCTTGGCCCCCTTCTCGGCCATCTTCTTCGGCACCTTGTAAGGCGCCGGGACCAGCATCTTCGTCAGAAGTGGGACGGCCGGTTCTTTGGGCAGCGGGGCCGGATAATGGATCCGCTCCGCCTTCTTCGTCCAGCCCTAGGAGGATTATGGAAAACACATTAAGCGCTTCCCTTGGGTTATGCGGACATAAAATGCGATTACTTACCGAACTTGCAGGGCGGGATAGTTGGTACCCGTGGTCTTCGGCGAAGTCCGGCCATGATTTGCTGGACTTGAAAAGCACCTTCCAGACATCCTTGTGCGAGGATCCAAAAAGCCCTCGCAAGGTTTGGTGCTTGGCCGGATTGAATTCCCACAGATTGCAAGTCCGGTGTTGACAAGGCAGGATCCGGCGAACTAACATCACCTGGACCACATTGAAGAGTTCAATGTTCTTGTCTCCCATATCTTTAATGCGCGCCTGGAGCACTGACAATTCATTGGATGAGGACCAGTTCAGGCCCTTCTTGACCCAGCATGTAAGCCGCAGGGGGGCACCGGATTGAAACTCGAGAGTAGCGGTCCATTCCGTGCCGCGCGGCTCGGTGATGTAAAACCACTGCTGTTGCCACTCCTTCACGGAATCGTTAAAGGTGCATGTTGCCATGTAACGTTGGGCATCTCGCTCACCATAGCGCCCCCGCACTCGGCGTGCTCGCCGCCCACTACCTTGGGCTTCACATTAAAAATCTTCAGCGATAAGCCAAAATGTGGCAAGATGCGGAGAAAAGCCTCGCACACGACAATGAATGTCGAGATGTTGAGGAAGGAATTAGGGAACAGATCATGAAGATCGATCCCATAATAAAACATGATGTCGTGAACGAACGGGTGGAGGGGAAACCCTAGCCCGCGGACAAAGTGAGGGAGGAATACAACCCTCTCGTGGGGTTCCGGGGTAGGGACGATATGTCCCGCCGTCGGGAGACGATGGCTGATTTTCTTGGCCAGATACCCGGCCTCCCGAAGCTTTTTGATATCCTTCTCCCGGATGGTAGAGGCCATCCATTTGCCTCCTGCTCCGGATCCGAACATTTTTGGAAGGCCTTTGTGGGCAGAGAAGATGAACGCTTGGGCGCTGGAGCTTGAGTGGAGGGGAATGGATCGGGAAGGAGAAAGCGTGGGTGCGAAAGGGAGTCCTTATCCCCTTACAAAGGCAGCAGGGATTCTGCGCCTCCCCACTTGCCTGGTAAAACCGCTTATTCCCCAAGCACCATAATTGATGGCGTGGTTGGGTTACCCACACCCGTATTGATGAGAATCCCGTGATAAGGGGACACGATCTCTGCTTCGACAAGACGTGCCAAGAAAACCGCCTCGCAATATGTGCAGTAGCTGGTTGAGAAAAACGGTTTGAATAATGACCGGGCCGTGGTGTGATGTCATGCTGCCAAATGTGCCAGCAGATTAGATTTGTGGAAATATTATTCTCTCTACGGTGGTATGTGGAATTTGTTTTGCAGAGCCGAACACTATCCTTGTGTTCAAAATCCTATGGAATATTCGGAGGAGGAACCCGCCTTGCAATGCCGAAGACAATCTGCGCGCCGGACTCGTCGTCATTGAAGCCTGGTTCAGGGGCTACTGAGGGAGTCCTGGATTAGGGGGTCCTCGGACAGCCGGACTATATCCTTTAGCCGGATTGTTGGACTATGAAGATACAAGATTGAAGACTTCGTCCCGTGTCCGGATGGGACTCTCCTTGGCGTGGAAGGCAAGCTTGGCAATACAGATATGTAGATCTCCTCTCTTGTAACCGACTCTGTGTAACCCTAGCCCCCTCCAGTGTCTATATAAACCGGAGGGTTTAGTCCGTCGGACAACAACAATCATACCATAGGCTAGCTTCTAGGGTTTAGCCTCTACGATCTCGTGGTAGACCAACTCTTGTAATACTCATATCATCAAGATCAATCAAGCAGGAAGTAGGGTATTACCTCCATCGAGAGGGCCCGAACCTAGGTAAACATCATCTCCCCCGCCTCCTGTTACCATCCGCCTTAGACGCACAGTTCAGGACCCCCTACCCGAGATCCGCCGGTTTTGACACCGACACCCCCCACTAAGGATAGTGCTTTTAACGAGTTTGACACGTCGCCCAAAGGCGAGTGCCGAAGAATGTCCGCGGAGCTGAATTCAACGATCGATGACTGATCGAGCTCGACGCACGTGGACGCACATGGTTCGGAACCTGTAGCCGGAAACGAGTCTGAGGCTTCGGTGACACAGATTCCACTCGAGGTTGGGTCTGTGTGCGGCTCTGACGCCGCTGGGACTGTGGCATCCGTGGCGGGGTTGATCTTCCCGTCTTCGGATGGCGCGATCTGCTCCAGATCTAAGGCCAGAGCAGTTACTGGTGCTATCTCCTGGGTATGGTCCGATGACAGATTTATGTCATGTTCATCATGGTGACGGGGAGCGGCTACCGTGGTCTCGAATCCGTCGAAGATCAAGTCTCCGCGGGTATCCGCGACGTAGTTCAAGCTCCCGAATCTGACCTGACGGCCAGGGGCATAGCTATCGATCTGCTCCAGATGGCCAAGCGAGTTGGCCCGCAGTGCGAAGCCGCCGAACACAAAGATCTGTCCGGGAAGGAAGACTTCTCCTTGGACAGCATTGTTGTAGATGATTGAAGGGGCCATCAAACCTTTTGAGGATGGCACAGCGGAACTCTCAATGAAAGCACCAATGTCGGTGTCAAAACCGGCGGATCTCGGGTAGGGGGTCCCGAACTGTGCGTCTATGGTTGATGGTAACAGGAGACAGGGGACACAATGTTTACCCAGGTTCGGGCCCTCTCTATGGAGGTAATACCCTACTTCCTTCTTGATTGATCTTGATGAATATGAGTATTACAAGAGTTGATCTACCACGAGATCGTAATGTCTAAAACCCTAGAAGTGTAGCCTGTGTGACTATGATTATGATTGTTGGCCCCTACGGACCTAGCCCTCCAGTTTATATAGACATCGGAGGGGACTAGGGTTGTACAAAGTCGGTTACAGAGAAAGGAATCTTCATATTTGGACGCCAAGCTTGCCTTCCACACCAAGGAGAGTCCCATCCGGACACGAGAGAGAGTCTTCGGTCTTGTATCTTCACAGCCCATTAGTCCGGTCCATGTCCAACAGGCCGGACGCCCGAGGACCCCTTAGTCCAGGACTCCCTCACAGGGTCCTTTGGCTAATAGCACATTATTGTGCAGTTGCAGGAATCATTCTAATATTTAGGTTTCTTACAATTTGGTCTTGCACATGTAGGTCCTGCTGTCAGAGGCTTAGACCCACTGTTCGACCCATTTTGCATATGGGAAAATGAGATGTCCATGAATATCAGTCAAGTCAAGAAACTCAAAAAGATTGTTAGGATGAAGAAACTTGTGACGAATAACAGCAATATCTTTTTTTGCATAATGAAGAAGACATCAGTCAACTATAGGATGGTACCAACTCTTTTACCTTGTTTTTACCCCTTGTGCCATTTCAAAATTTACAACAGCGATTTATGCATAGCTTTGTTTTCAATACTTTTCAAAGCAGTTCACCGATGATTACCTCTCAAACCACCTGCATGGTCAAGAGGCGAGGAAGGTATTCATTCAACACCCACGGTACAATATTGAAGTCTTGCTGAAGAGGATGAAGGTTGGGCAGGCAATTATCCATCGCCACTGGCCTAAAGTTGCAAGGACATTCAACATCACTGAAGGCTCAATATTTGCCTTCCGCTTCTGCAGTTTCCCAGATGAGATTCATCTGTCTATTTACCGTGTATGATGCTACTTTCCAAAGGTTTTTGATGTTGCATGTGAAACTTGGTGCAATTGTGTAATGGCGTAACTGAGTGCCGAAGCTATCTGATGTAATTCGATTATGAAATCCTGGTTGCTTTTACACGGATATGAAATATCTGGCGTATTTTATAAGAAATATCAGTTTGATTAGTACATGGATTATCAATAATAGGCTAATTACCCTGCTTATTGGGGTTTTCTATTGCAAACGGTTACTCAGACAACACCGTGGGCGATGAACTCAAATAACCCGCACGATTTCTAGAAAGTAGGCGTGTTCGATCAACTAACAATCACACACGGCTTCCGGCAGCGAACTGTTTGCGTTAGGCCACCTTGCACAAACGTTTCCACACAAAGAACTGTGTGATATACATACCTACAGAAATGTTTTTCTAGGATTCACCGTGTGGGATGTACATACCTACAGAAATGATTTTCTGGGATTCACCGTGTGGGATGTACATACCTACGGAAATGATTTTCTGGGATTCACCGTCTGGGATATACATACCTACGGAAATGATTTTCTCGGATTACCATGTGGGATGTACATACCTACGGAAATGATTGGGTTTCGATGCCTCGCCCGATCGCACACGGCCCCAGCCTGGGTCCCAGGAGGGCCTATCCTCGACGATTTCTGGGTCGTGTGGGAAGGACCCCCTTATCACCCACACTCACTTGGCGACGGTTCCAAATGCCGTCGCGGAAAGGGGTTAAAAACCGTTTGTTTAGCACGTCGTTGTACCAGTGATATTTAAGAGGAAGAGTCATAGATTCTCATACCTAAGGAGCGAAAGACATCTCTGTGTGAGAGGGGGTGTGCGAGTGGCACACAGGGGAATAGTAGAGAGAAATGAGACCCTGGGAGACGAAGTTTGTGTTTGTGTGAGAGAAAGAGATTTCACATGGAGAATCATAGTTAGAGAAACATAGCAGGGAGCGAGATATACTTAGAGAGAGATAGAGTGATGAAGGTCGAGGGAGAGAGTAACGTCAGTGTGTTACGAAGATAAAAGATCATTGTCGACATACAGGTAGCACGAGAGATACCCGAGAGACGATGAACGCGTATAGGTCTAGAGAGATATGTGATAGCTATATGAGACGAATATCTGGATTAAAGGGGATTCAAATATTTAAACTGGAGATCACGACATCGATAATATCATAACGCAAATTGGTGTATCAAACATGCATATTCATTTGAATTTGGGGACACGTGTAATGTTATATAGTTTATCAATATTAGTGATCCATAGATTCTTTAATTAGCGACAATGCATGGTTTATATGCAATTAATGTCTAAATGGGATTAAACTACATCTTGCGTGTGTGAAACACATTATACATGTTTGAGAAGTAAAAAAACCGCATGAAACACACATTAATTGGAGACAGTTAGCGGGGAATGCATACATTGGATTTCAACATAAAGTGGTTTCAAATATTTGAAAATCCAAATTAAGATGGATACAGCCTTATGAATCTGAGATCATGCCATTTGTAAACCATATTTATGTATAAAGGGTGTTGTGCTTTTGAAAGTATATATAAAAAATGATGTATATAAAATTTTATTCCAATCAAAAATGGATCCTGCTCGAACAAAAATAGAATACAAACTCGATTCGAATTGAGTTGGCACGGTAAACGTGCACTCTTGCTCTGCAAAAATTTGAACGAAGCGGGGAAAGTCGCCGTAACCGCCCGAAACCAAAATCTGTGAGATGGAAATTACTGCCTATCCCTGACACGCAAAGCCTATCGGCTCGATTTCTATAGGTTTCGATCGGGGTAGGTTTGAAATTTCACTCAAACGTGACATAACCACCTCTCACGCGGATTCATACACGGTGGGCACCAAAACACAGTGTCTCCTCGGCCGAAATCGACTCCCTCCCCAATTCATACACGGTGGGCGCCAAAACAAACTCTCGTCGGCAAATATTTGGTGTATGCGAGATTACCGTCCTATCGCCAACCGACTAATATTGTTGTGATGTAGGAAATTTTAAACGGGGGCTAAGTTTGTAAATTTCCTCGCATTTGAGACAAGCGCACCCTGAAGACATGGTTCCCCCCTTCCTCTCTCCCTCCATTTCCCCATTCGTACTCCGTGGGCGCCAAAACACCCTCTCCACCCCAGCCTCCACCGTCCGCCACCCCATCCACCGCCGTCCTCCTCCACCATGCCGGAGCTGATACCCCGATGTTGTCGTCCATTACAAGAGATCGACCTCTCTCATCCACGGCTTCGGACCGGGATCCTTGCATCCCGTCCTCTTGCTTCATCCCCGCTGTCGTCCACCTTGTCGGCGCCACTCCTACGACTGTCTCGTCCACCGCGCCCCGCCGCCACCGTCTACCCTCCTAGATCTGCTTCCACGCCGCCGACAGCCATCGCTACCGCAACACCGTCAAATTCTCAGCAGATGCATACACGGCACCGCACCAGAGGCGGTACTCTTTCGTATCTACTCAACTTATTTATCGTAGCAAGAAAATAGATCGCCACTGCTTTACTCTGATTTCTTGTCCATCACTTACTTGTTAGTTGAAAGCAAACATTGGTTGCGAAGTTGCCTTTGTCCGGTTTGCACCTTCAGATCCGCCATGGCACGCTCAACACTATACTCGCAATGCTTATGGTTTTCCCCTTTTATATTCCACACTAGTTAAATGATAGTAGACTAAATTTCAAAATTGGGTCATTCGATTTTTGAGAGCTCGCCGGAGTTCGCCGGTGCAAAGGAAGGGGCTTGGGTGGGGACGGTGGTTGTGGGGGGTGGTGGGGCCTTGCCAAACGAAGAAAACTCAACACGGGTGGGGCGGGGGTGGGGGTGGTGGATGAACACGGGCGGTGGGGGCTGTTCAGGGGAGGGCAGGGGGATCGGGGCCGGTGGTTCGGCCGGCGGCCCGTGCGGTGTTCTGTATGGGAAGAATCAGAGACGAGGAAGAAGAAGGGTTAGGAGACGTAGGATCTTCATCCAACCGCCTGAAATGGTCGACTGACCCAAATGAGAAAAGTCACGCGACTTGCATGCAGACATGCCTTTATATTCAGTACCATCATCATAGCTGCTTAGCACTGCTCCTGAATCCATCAAGCTAAAGAACGTGCCACTCATAATTCCAAACTTGTTGCTCAAATATGAATCTGATATGATGCTGATATTACTAAAACAGATAACATTTAATTGGTTAGCTAATGTTCCTACTTTACTTTCGAAAAGCACGTGCACCACATATAGAGACACAGCAGGGAGTTGCATTATTAATGCACTCAGGTTCATCATGTGCGGGCACTACGCAATGAACATTTTATTATCCAAAATCTGCTTGCTCTTCTTTAGCATGTTCCTCTTTCGTTCTTCTTTAATAAGTACTCTCTCCGTTCCTAAATACAAGTTTGTGTATAGATTTCACAATGGACTACATATGGAGCAAAATGAGTGAATCTACACTCTAAAATGTATCTGTATACATCTGTATGTGATCCATAGTGGAAATCTCTACAAAGACTTATATTTTGGAACGGAGAGAGTATGATAGTAGTACAGTATGTTCCTTGTAGTGAAGATGAACAGGGACATTTGTAGTGTGGAGGTCTATACGGTCGGTTGTGATGGTCACTTTGAACTCTTCAGCCCTCTTTGATTCGTAGGATTTTGTAAACATAGGAATAGGAATTGTAGTGGCCTGCCCACTTGAATCCTATAAGATTAGCAAGGAAACGCGAGGAGCTGTGTTGCCTTTGAGAGTTACACTGATATTAATAGTACCGCACCTTCAGTTGAAGAGAGCTGGTATCCGAAGCCTTTCTAGCCGTACCGACAATACTAGCACATATATTCCAGCAAGTTCCACTTTGCTGATTTCACTCCTGATGCTTACGGTTTTCCCGTTATATCTACACTATGATCTGTGTAGCTGCTTTGCGTCGCACTAGCAGCAGTCCACTCTTTAAGCTAAACAACACACCAATCATAAGTCCAAAGCTTACTTCTTCAAATACGAATTGTGATATGATACTGACATTAGCTAACAGGCACACATTTAATTGGTCAGGTAATGCTCCCACTTGATTTTCCAAATGCATGTGGCCACATATAGAGAGACATCATGGAATTGCATTTCTTTGGGCGCTCTGATTCATCATGGGTGGGCAACCAACATTGTACAGAAAGAAGGGGAATCTCAATAATATGCTTCCTCTTCTGTTCTTTAACATGTTCCTCTTCTGTTCTTCTTTAGTATGCATAGTATGTTCCTTGTCAGGAAGGGGAGCAGGGACATCTGCAGTCAATAGCTCTATTGGGCCGGTTCTGCTAAATGATTTCTCACTTCGAGTTGGTCTGTCATAATACCCCGAAAATGGTGGGAGCCGCGCGGTCTTTGAAAGACTAAACTGATAGTAACAGATGTGCGCCTTCAGATGAATAGAGCTGGCCTGTAGGTGATCGATAGGCTGCATATTAGTAGCGGCAAAACCCGATGTTTTCTAGCCTGTTCCGCTTTCCCAATTTATTTATGGTGGTTATGGTGTACCCCTATTATCTACACTACGATCTGCCTACTGGCTCTGCGCTCTCGTTGTCATGGTTTGGCAATAAACTTTCTATACGGTATATTATGAACCTATCATCTGCCAACTGTCCTTACATTTGGGGCCCCCAACAGGGAGCCTATTTTTTGTGTAGTTGTGCTAGATTATATTAATCTACTCACCATATTACAGCACACATGGGCTCTCTCATCAGAATCCAGTGATAGCACACAAGGGTTTACAGGGAGCCTCTATTATATTACAATATCCTCTGCATTACAAAGATAATCTCACTACTATTTTGTTTTCATGCTTTACAGATATTGTACGTAATCACAATGAATATAAGAATGCGCACATCAGAAGAATATTGCGGAACAATTCAATGGTAACAAACTTGGCATCAAGGGATTGAGGTCCATTGTGGATGCAATGAAACCCACATGCTCCCGACCTATAGATTCGTATTCAGAATATGATCCTAGTGACTATTCTGAGCTCAAGGAGTCAAAGGCAGATGGCCTATTCTGTTCACCCAATAAGGTGCCTGTTCTAATTTGGCAAGGTTTTATTGGTTGCACATATCTTGCATAAGGTGTCTTGCATTTCTTTTGCTTCACTGCCATTTGCTTAGTTTACTCATGATATATGTGAAGATGCCATGCCCATCCATTATCAACACCTATTCCATTTGTCGTCATACCATGTTTTTTCATTCAAATGTTGTTCTTGTGTTTCAGACATCCAAAAGGAAGAGGGTGATTGCAGAACCTGAAGGAGTACAAGCAAAGTCCTTGAAAAAGGTGATGCTACCGGAGAAATCACATAGCACCCGACGTATATTGGCGATAGAACCAGCGCCGCAAAACCTAGGATATCACAACTATGCTGGTAGCTGCTTTGCTCTTGTTAGTACCTATTGTCCTATCGATGTCCTTACATTCATACCTGGTGGATTATGTGACATCATTGTGCATTATAGCTTGCTTATCCACTATTTTCTCCAAATTATCAGATCTATATTAATGCTTAAATTAATGTAGAGTAAACCCAATGCTTATGAAGAAATTTAGTTCTGCATTGTTCTTGTAAGTATATGTTGTCCTTCATCACTGTACTTATATTTGTCAGCTAGTTCTTCATGAACACTTTGCAGCTTATTTTCCCTTGTCCTCCATTTTCCTACACATCAGATGTACATTTACTCTTGCCAAAATATTGAATAAAAGCAATGTTACTGAAGAAGTTTAGCTCTGCATTGCTCTTGTCAGTGCCTTCTGCCTTTATGTTGTATTTACATTTGTACTCTGCATCTTAAGTTAAATAATCGCCATTTGTTCCTATATTTTCACATCTACATTTACTCTGAACAAAATGTAGAATAAAGGCAATGCTCTTGAAGTAGAGTGTGCGGTAATCTTCTTGAATTGCCCCCCCCCCATAAATATGGACAATGGATTTATAGAGCATGTCTTCACTACTAATGTAAGTTTGTCCTCCTCGAGCCTTCAAACTATGAACAATGGTCTGGTGAAGCTGGCCGCTCCTACACAATGCCATTTCTTGTCGTCTTAACTATGAGCAATGCCTATTATGTTAATGCTATTTTAAACCGTGTCTCTTTATTTCTGACAAACAAATGAGATGAATTGACATCGCTGATGCTTATACGTGCAAAACCTGTTATCTACCTACTTGTTTCTCTTTCAGGGTGACAACATTGCTGCTAGGAAGAACTGCCACAATGATAGTGAGACGAACCCATTGTTTGTCCCTCTAACACATATTCTAGAGTAGAAGGCAACACATCTTGAGGGTAGGGATACAACCACGAAGTCACATCTTGATGTAGTGTCAAACTTACACAGTGACACAAGCTCGATGAAGTCGCCGCCTGAATCTGTTCGACTTCTTCGGTCTGAAATTCAAGCGGAAATACATGATTCCGCTCAAATCCGACTGGAACTCCAATCTCTATGCAAGATTAACCGTAAGTACAGGACATTTATTGATGCTATGCAGCTTAAGTTGGTGGATATGAGCGCCAAAGAAGCGCAGTCTCATCAGGTTGCTAAGCTGCCTGCGCTGCAGCTCCTGGGCCGGGCTAACCTTTCTTGAACTGTTTTGAAGTGTTGTCGGTTTTGTCTATTATTTTGTCCGCCTGTTAACTTCCACTGGTGGCGACCTGCCCAGTTTATGTAATCTGCTCTCTGGTTGCCCTTTATTATCACTGGTGGTGAACTTTGATGCCGAGGGGGTGTAATATGCTGTAATTTCTTTGTTGTATAGTCTAGGTTTATTCTTTGTCACGATGTTGTAATTCATTTGCTGTTTCTGCCGTTGCTCTGAGAAAAGGTCATAATATTCGATCGGTGTGCAATGAGCCAATAGGTTAGGTTTATAAAATAATAATTTATGTACTAAAACTGGCTGGTCGCCTATCGCTAGTACGGACCGAACCATGGGCCTACAATCATTGTGGGCCATTAGTTTGGTCTAGTCTTAATCTGGCCCACTATTAGTTTCAGAGCTTTAAAAGGCCTAGTAAACCGCTTGCCTTAATTGGGCCCGAAAATTAAATAGGCTTTTAATAGATTGAAATGTTTTTGGGTCTTGGCTGACCCAATTACATGACGGGAGGGAAGCATGCTGGATATATAACATGCCTAAATTAGGCCCAACGCTCTCAAGGGCCTTTAACGGGCCTATAGGCAGTTTGGGCTAGAATGTATCCACGAAGATTACGGGCCATTAAGAGGCCGAAAGTAACTACGGACCATAATTAGGCTCAGGTGCAACTCGGGCCTTTAAATGGTCGAAAGTGAAACCGGGTCGAAAGAGGCCCATATATAGACAGGGCCACTGACAGGCCGAAATTGGTATCGGGCCGAACTGCTAAACGGGCCATCAAGAGGCCGAAGAGCAAATCAGGCCGCCAATGGGCCCAATGGCATAGTAGCTGTTAAAGGGTCGTATCTGTTATGGGCCGTAATTTGGCCCAATAAATAAAAGTCAGTAACAGGCCGGATCCCGTGTGGACCGTAATTTGGCCCAAACTATTGCAGGCTGTTAACGGGCGGGATCTGACATGGGCCGTAAACAGGGACCAGAATGTTGCAGTCATTTAACGGTCCGTATCTGATGTGGGCTATAATTTGGTCCAGAAAATGTTAGGCTATTAATGGACCGGCCCATTAGATCTGACGAAATCTTGTGGGCCTGTTCCTGGGCCGGCTTTTAGACCTATATGGGCCTCTATTGGGCCGTCCCACATGTCAACGGTTCAATGGCGATCCTTGTCAAATGGACGGTTGACATCTGTCCCAACGCTGAGCTGACACGTGGTTCATCGGCGAATGAGAATTTTACACGTGGAAAATCGCCATTGGTCGGGGCTGTTAACGGGTTATCGGATCCAAACTGGAACCCGATAGCTTAACAGCGACCCGTTACGGTGGATGCCACATGTTGGTCACCCTTGACGAAAGCACTTCTATGCCGCGCGATTTTTCATCATGGAAGTGGACACTTTCGTGATGATAATTTTGGTAATATCATGGAACACTTCTACGACATCACAGGTATGACTATCTTGATTCTGTCATAAAATCGTCATGGATGTACATGCATGACAGAAAACGTGACCTACTGTGACAAACACGTATCATCACGGAAGTGTATTTTTTGCAGTGTTGTCTTGAACTGATATGATTTGAACCGTGTCTCTATTTTGATCTAGCAAGACAATGCAGTGACCATAGGACATAGATATATGTTTGTTTGATGCTTTTATTATGTACTACTTGGCAACAAAAGACTTGGTAGTTTAATCCTGTCCACCTTACTACTGAATTGGTTCACCGAAATGAGTTTCATATACTACATGCTAAACCTGTTATGTGTCTGCCTGTTTCTTCTTTTAGAATGCTGACAGAATATAGGGGAAGAGTACCTTATTAAACAAACAGGAGAAAGCTAATAAGCTTGCTAAGCTTATTGCCAGCATGGTGGATACCTAGGATAACGTTTCTTGAGCTCTTCTGAAGTTGTTTCAGTTGTGGACTCGTTTTGCTGCCGCGTTTATTTGCACTGGTGGCCAGTTTAGACGGCCAGTGTATGTAATATGCTGCTTTGTTCCCTATATTTGCACTGGTGGCGAACTTTGATGCCCGGTGGATGTAATATGTGTAATAGCCGTAATAGCCTATCATTAGTTGCTTGCTTATTTATTTCCTTATTGTCTTGTTTAGTAGTTTGCTTGTAGTCACTGCAGTTCTTTTTCTGCGTTTTTCTAGTGGCCACAATAACCTATTTTTTATAAGTAGGCCACAATAACCATGGGCAACATATGGACCGTTGTAACCATGGTCCTGCTACCTGCTGTAGTGACCGTGGGCCTCTGATACGTCTCCAACGTATCTATATTTTTTTATTGTTCCATGCTATTACATTATCCATCTTGAGTGTTTTATATGCATTTATATGCTATTTTATATGATTTTTGGGACTAACCTATTAACCTAGAGCCCAGTGCCAGTTTCTGTTTTTTCCTTGTTTTTGAGTTTTGTAGAAAAGGAATATCAAACGGAGTCCAATTGACCTAAAAATTTACGGTGATTTTTTATGGACCAGAAGAAGCCCCCAAAGCAAAAGAGTTGGGCCATAAGAGCCACGAGGCCTCCACAAGGGTGGAGCGCGCCCTCCAACCTCGTGGTTGACTCGTGGACCCCCCCCCTGACGTGAAACCAACGCCAAAAGTTCCTATAAATACAGAAACCCCTGAAAAGAAACCTAGATCAGGAGTTCCGCCGCCGCAAGCCTCTCTAGCCACGAAAAACCTCTCGGGACCCTGTTCCGGCACCCTACCGGAGGGGGAAACCATCACCGGTGGCCATCTTCATCATCCCGGCGCTCTCCATGACGAGGAGGGAGTAGTTCACCCCCGGGGCTGAGGGTATGTACCAGTAGTTATGTGTTTGATCTCTCTCTCTCTCTCATGTTCTTGATTTGGCACGATCTTGATGTATCGCGAGCCTTGCAATTATAGTTGGATCTTATGATGTTTCTCCCCCTCACCTTCTTGTAATGGATTGAGTTCCCCTTTGAAGTTATCTTATCGGATTGAGTCTTTAAGGATTTGAGAACACTTGATGTATGTCTTGCATGTGCTTATCTGTGGTGACAATGGGATATTCACGTGATCCACTTGATGTATGTTTTGGTGATCAACTTGCGGGTTCTGTGACCTTGTGAACTTATGCATAGGGGTTGGCATGCGTTTTCGTCTTGACTCTCCGGTAGAATTTGGGGCACTCTTTGAAGTTCTTTGTGTTGGTTTGAATAGATGAATCTGAGATTGTGTGATGCATATCGTATATTCAAACTCGCAGATACTTGTGGTGACATTGGAGTATCTAGGTGACATTAGGGTTTTGGTTGATGTGTATCTTAAGGTGTTATTTTAGTACGAACTCTAGGGATATTTGTGACACTTATAGGAATAGCCCATTAGATCGATCAGAAAGAATAACTTTGAGGTCGTTTCATACCCTACAATAATCTCTTCATTTGTTCTCCGCTATTAGTGACTTTGGAGTGACTCTTTGTTGCATGTGGAGGGATTGTTATACGATCTAATTATGTTATCATTGTTGAGAGAACTTGCACTAGTGAAAGTATGAACCCTAGGCCTTGTTTCTAGCATTGCAATACCGTTTTCGCTCACTTTTACTACTTGTTACCTTGCTGTTTCTATATTTTCAGATTACAAAAACCTATATCTACTATCCATATTGCACTTGATCACCATCTCTTTGCCGAACTAGTGCACCTATGCAATTTACCATTGTATTGGGTGTGTTGGGGACACAAGAGACTCTTTGTTATTTGGTTCCAGGGTTGTTGAGAGAGACCATCTTCATCCTACGCCTCCCACGGATTGATAAACCTTAGGTCATCCACTTGAGGGAAATTTGCTACTGTCCTACAAACCTCTGCACTTGGAGGCCCAACAATGTCTACAATAAGAAGGTTGTGTAGTAGACATCAAGCTCTTTTCTGGCGCCGTTGCCGGGGAGGTGAGTGCTTGAAGGTATATCTTTAGATCTTGCAATCGAATATTTTATTTCTTGTTTTATCACTAGTTTAGTTCATAAAAGAAAACTACAAAAAATGGAATTAAGGTTGCCTCATATGCTTCATCTTTTTAATATCTTTCGTGAAAATAAGGATTCAGATAATTGTGCTCAATTGCTAGAGGAAGAATGCAATAAAATATTTGACATACAATCTTTGAATGATGAGCATGATTGCAATGTTGTTAGTATGAATTCTTTGAATATCCATAGTACTAATGATGATTGCACTAGTCATGATAAAAATGTTTCTTATAAGCATGTCAAGTTTTGTGGAGTGTATAGAGTTTGCCGTTACATACCAAAAAGGGAAGATAGATTTTGCAAGAGGCATAAGCATTTAGAAACTAAATGGTTGCAAGAGAGGCTAGATGTTTGTGCGGAACAGTTTAATATTTTTAGCCATCCTTGTGAACTTTGCAATGAACATGGACATTTAAATCTCCAATGCAAATTGTTTCATGATCGAATCGTGTCCAAAAATTGTGATGACTTGATTTCCCTTCACATTATAATGAACTTAGTTTGCTTCTGGGATATGAAGAAATGAAACATATAACTAAGGATATTCCAGAATATAACCTTGAGAAATTTCTTGATTTTGATCTAGATGAAATTTATATGTATTGTGCGGTAAATTGCATTGAGAATCCTAAATTGCCAATTACTTAAATACAAGAAAACAAATAGAAGATGAAGAGAATACTAATGAAGGGGAAGAGGTTTCCCAATATCCTCCTATTTTCTCTTATGATGAATCAGGTAACAAGAAGGAGCTTTTTATTCAACCAATCTCATCAATAAGGAGCTCCAAAAGGGTGATAAAACCCACACATGATGTGAGGAAGAAAAAGAAAATACGGAGAAGCAAAGGTAAAAAGGTATCCCTCCCAAATGATGTTGCTCCTATTATTGTTATGCCTATTACTCATTATGATGATTATGATTGGGAAAGTAATGATACTTGTTATAATCTTGAAAATCTTTTTGGCACCAACTTAGAAAGTTGTGATAATAATTGCTATACTATTGGTGCTATCCATATTATTAATGATGAGAATGATTATGCTTGTGATATGCAAAGGCCCAAGCTTGGGGATGCTATGTTTGATGAAAATGACATGTTCGAGAATTTATTTGCTGCAATTAATGTTTGTCCCAAGCTTGGGGATGCTATGTTTAATGAAGATGATATTTTTAGTCCTCCAAGTTTTGATGAGCAAATTTATTATGATGATAGCATGCCTCCTATTTATGATGACTGCAATATTTATGAAAGTGGGTTTGGAAGAGTGTCAACTTTAGGAAGTAGTGATCCCACTATTTCGGAGGGTATTTAATCTTATTTTAATGATAAAAGTGGATTTGGAGAGGTCATGACTTTATTAGTAATGATTCCACTATCTTGGAAGAGGTTTCAATCGATTATGATGAGAACAAAGTTGCTACTTATGATGATTATTGTGATGTCACTTATGTTATAAAAAGTAGTGATGATTATATTCATAAACCTTGTCCTAATTATGATTACCCTTTTTCTGAACATTATTTTTTTAATATGGAAACAATTTATAGTATTCAAGTTTTGTATGACACTCCCACTATTCATGAGAACAAATTTGCTTATGTGGAGAGTAATACAAATTCTATGCTTGTGCATCATGAAAATAATGCTTTATGGATGATTATATTGTTGAATTCATTCATGATGCTACTACAAAATATTATGAGGGAGGAATATATGCTTGGAGCAGTTGCAATAATATCAAGTTTCCTCTGTATGTGTTGAAAATCTTGAAGTTATGCTTGTTCTGCCTTCCTATGCTAGTTGATTCTTGTTCCCATAAGTTGTTTGCTCACAAAATCCCTATGCATAGGAAGTGGGTTAGACTTAAATGTGCTAGTCATATGCTTCATGATGCTCTCTTTATATTTCAATTATTATCTTTCATAAGAGCATCATTGAAATCATCATGCCTAGCTAGAAAGGCATTAAAGAAAAGCGCTTGTTGGGAGACAACCCAACATTTGCCCCTACTGTTTTTGCGTGTTCACATGATTATGCTACTGTAGTAATCATGTTTTATAGCTTTTGTTTCAATGAAGTGCCAAGTAAAGCCTTTGGGATAGTATGGATGATAGTTGACTTGATTATGTGCAAAAAGAGAAACTTTTGCTCCCAGTCCAAGAATTTTGAAAATTCGCTGGAACGTGCTTTTGATCTGAATTTTTTACACAATATTGATATACAAATTCTCTAGATTGTCCTAATTTTTCAGAATTTTTGGAGCTACAGAAGTATGGTTTCAATCCAGATCTTTAGAGACTGTTCTGTTTTTGATAGATTCTGTTTTCGATGCATAGTTTGCTTGTTTTCTAGGTTGTATGGCTTATATTGCTTAATATAAATTGTAGAAATGAGAGGGTACAGTAGGCATCATGTTAGAAAAATTATGAATCTTGTCTTGACAGTAGCAAAGTGAATGATTTGTTTTATTACACTAACGGAACTCGTGAGTTTTCTGTTAAGTTTTGTTGTGAAGTTTTCAAGTTTTGGGTAAAGTTTTGATGGACTACGGAATAAGGAGTGGCAAGAGCCTAAGCTTGGGGATTCCCAAGGCACCCCAAGGTAATATTCAAGGAATACCCAAGCAACTAAGCTTGGGGATGCCCCGGATGGCATCCCCTCTTTTGTCTTCAATTCATCGGTAACTTTACTTGGGGCTATATTTTTATTCACCACATGATATGTGTTTTGCTTGGAGCATCATTTTATTTTATTAGGATTTGCTTGATGTTATTCAGAGACATGTTTTCTACCTTTTAGTTCAATAAAAAAGTCAAGTGTAGCCTTTACCATGCTTATTTTGCAAGTCTATATGTTGTTGTTTTGAAAATAGAAAGTTTGATGTTATGTTTTGTATACTTGTGAATAGTCGGAACATGATAAAATCTTGAAATTTATACACAATGAGTGACAACAAATTTTCTATAGTGTGGTAATTTTTCAGAATTTTTGGAGTTAGGCAAGTATGATTCCTCTTGCATTCTTTGCAGACTATTCTGTTTAGATAGATTGCTGTTATTTTGCATACGTTAGCTTGTTTAATGATTCTATTTGAGGTTAGGAGTATTAAATATGCAGAGGCATTTAGTAGGAAATATCAAATAATAATTTTAGTGATTTTCTACAGTAAAGAATGACAAGGATTTGCATGGATTTATACTAACCTATCTCACAAGTTCTTGTTGAGTATTGTGTGGATGAAGTTATTAAGATTTAGGGAAACCGCGATATGAGAGGAATTAAGGAGACACAAAAGCTCAAGCTTGGGGATGCCCAAGGCATCCCAAGTTAATATTTCAAGAAGTCTCAAGCATCTAAGCTTGGGGATGCCCCGGTTGGCATCCCACCTTTCTTCTTCAGCAATGATTGGTCAGTTTTGGTTGAGCCTAAGTTTTTGCTTCTTCGCATGATATGTGTTATCCTTGCAATGTCATTTTATTTTGCTTTTCTTGCTGTTTTAATAAAATATTAAGATCTGAAAATTTTAAATGAGAGAGAGTCTTCACATAGCTACATAATTATTTGACTACTCATTGATCTTCACTTATATGTTTTTGGAGTAGTTTGTCATTTACTCTTGTGCTTCACTTATATCCTATGAGTAAATGGTTGAATGAATTGAATATCATAAATCTGAAATTATATATGATTCATATGCTTATCCCATGGGGAGTAATGACTTCACATCTAAGGAGTATAGGTGGTAAATTTATTGAAAGTTAGCAAACATAGTTTTGGTCACTTGAACAATTCATGAAAGAATATTGAAGGAAGAGAAATTTCACGTATAATATACTATATTGGACATCTTCTATGATTGTGAGCCCCATTAATTATTTTCAAACTTGAGCAAATACGTTGAGGTTGAACAAGGAAGACAGCATAATGAATTATGCTTGGGTATATTTGTATAGAAGTTATATTGTTATGGATCCTCCAAAATGTGGTGCTTGCTTTTTAGAATCTTTTGCTAGCCAAAATCTCTGTACTAAGCAGGAATACTACTTGAGCATCCAAAATCCTTGAACCAATTTCTTCCATGAGTGTCCACCATATCTACCTATATGCGGTATTTACCTGTCGTTCCAAGTAAATTTGCATGTGCCAAACTCTAAACCTTCAAATAATAATCTGTTTTGTATGCCCGAATCGCTCATGTAGCAACTAAGGGCTGTCAGTATCTTCCATGCTAGGTGGGTTATTCTCACGATGAGTGGACTCCGCTCATCATTCACGAGAAAATGGTTAGTAATTGGGATGCCCAGTCCTATGATCAAAAGATCAAAAACAAAATCGCAAATAATTTAAACAAAACTCCCCCAGGATTGTTGATAGTTGGACGGCACCCGTTGTTTCGGACAAGCCGTGGAGTGTGATTGTTGGTGGAGGGGGAGTAAAAACTTTACCTTTCTGTTTGGGAACCGCCCATAATGTATCTAGCATGGAAGATATTGGGAACTCTTGGTCGTTATGTTGAGAATGAAAGCATACCTCTCAAAATTATTTTCATCTCTGTTTTAAAAGCTTCGAGCTCTGGCACCTTTGCAAATCCCTGCTTCCCTCTGCGAAGGGCCTATCTTTTACTTTTATGCAAGAGTCAGTAGTATTCCTTCTCATTCCAACCTACTCTTTAGTTGGTAAGCATCATGTGGTGGGGAAAGATCTAAGCATATATGGCAATTCAAATATATTTGATCATGAATTATTATTGTTGAAAATTATCTATATGATAAATAAGTTGGGAGGCGAAACATTAAGCCCATATCTTTCTCTGTGTTCAATGGATGCTATTTGTTCTAAAAATATGCTTTGAGTGGTAGCAATCATGAAAGACTATATGATAGTTGAGTATGTGGGATTTGCTAAATTAAAGCTCTTACATGGACCCTTCCTGAAAATAAGATGAATTGCAATTGTTTGATGACTGAGAACATAGTTTGTTAGTTTTCAAGAAAGTTTATGGTCTATGCTTTAACATGTGAATAACTTGTTACTTGATCATGAAAAGTTTTATGATATGAGCTGCTGTTATGATATATAATGATGCTAGAAAGAGTGATTGAAATTATCATTGATCAAACTTGTGCACTTGCTAGCATTCCATATCAAAAGTTCTGTTTTTATCATTTACCTACTCGAGGACGAGCAGGAATTAAGCTTGGGGATGCTTGATACGTCTCCAACGTATCTATAATTTTTATTGTTCCATGCTATTATATTATCAATCTTGGATGTTTTATATGCTATTTTATATGATTTTTGGGACTAACCTATTAACCTAGAGCCCAGTGCCAGTCAGAAAAAGGAATATCAAATGGAGTCCAATTGACCTGAAAATTTACGGTGATTTTTTATGGACCAGAAGAAGCCCCCGAAGCAAAAGAGTTGGGCCAGAAGAGCCACAAGGCCTCCAGAAGGATGGAGGGCGCGCCCAACCCCCTGGGCCCGCCCTCCGACCTTGTGGTTGACTCGTGGACCCCCCCTGACGTGAAACCGACGCAAAAAATTCCTATAAATACACAAACCCCCGAAAAGAAACCTAGATCGGGAGTTCCGCCGCCGCAAGCCTCTGTAGCCACGAAAAACCTCTCGGGACCCTGTTCCGGCACCCTGCCGGAGGGGGAATCCATCACCGGTGGCCATCTTCATCATCCCGACGCTCTCCATGACGAGGAGGGAGTAGTTCACCCTCGGGGCTCAGGGTATGTACCAGTAGCTATGTGTTTGATCTCTCTCTCTCTCTCTCTCTCTCTCTCTCTCGTGTTCTTGATTTGGCACGATGTTGATGTATCACGAGCTTTGCTATTATAGTTGGATCTTATGATGTTTCTCCCCCTCTACCTTCTTGTAATGGATTGAGTTTTCCCTTTGAAGTTATCTTATCGGATTGAGTCTTTAAGGATTTGAGAACACTTGATGTATGTCTTGCATGTGCTTATTTGTGGTGACAACGGGATATTCACATGATCCACTTGATGTATGTTTTGGTGATCAACTTGCGGGTTCTATGACCTTGTGAACTTATGCATAGGGGTTGGCACGCATTTTCGTCTTGACTCCCCGGTAGAAACTTTGGGGAACTCTTTGAAGTTCTTTGTGTTGGTTTGAATAGATGAATCTAAGATTGTGTGATGCATATCGTATAATTAAACCCGCGGATACTTGTGGTGACATTGGAGTATCTAGGTGACATTAGGGTTTTGGTTGATGTGTATCTTAAGGTGTTATTTTAGTACGCACTCTAGGGCTGTTTGTGACACTTATAGGAATAGCCCATAAGATCGATCAGAAAGAATAACTTTGAGGTGGTTTCGTACCCTACAATAATCTCTTCATTTGTTCTCCGCTATTAGTGACTTTGGAGTGACTCTTTGTTGCACTCTGAGGGATTGTTATATGATCTAATTATGTTATCATTGTTGAGAGAACTTGCACTAGTGAAAGTATGAACCCTAGGCCTTGTTTACTAGCATTGCAATACCATTTTCGCTCACTTTTACTACTTGTTACCTTGCTGTTTTTATATTTTCAGATTACAAAAACCTATATCTACTATCCATATTGCACTTGTATCAGCATCTCTTCGCCGAACTAGTGCACATATGCAATTTACCATTGTATTGGGTGTGTTGGGGAGACAAGAGACTCTTTGTTATTTGGTTGCAGGGTTGTTTGAGAGAGGCCATCTTCATCCTACGCCTCCCACGGATTGATAAACCTTAGGTCATCCACTTGAGGGAAATTTGCTACTGTCCTACAAACCTCTGCACTTGGAGGCCCAACAACGTCTACAAGAAGAAGGTTGCATAGTAGACATCAGCCTCCTATGGGCCGTATGATCGATTAGCCAAACATGGGCCATACTATTCGTGGTCCAATAACGGTCCGCAAAATGGGCCGTAAACAGGCTAGAGTGGAAATCGTCTGTTTATGGCCCGACCATAAAAGGTCGTTAATAGGCCGAAATGTATAACATGCTTAATTCTATCGACATGCATCAAGGTTCGTTAATGGACCATATTTGATGACGCTATGAAAATAGCCCAACAGGTTAACGGGCCACAAACGGGCTGACTATAACCACAGGCTGAATTTGGCCCACAAGTGGAACAGGCCAGTAACGAACCATAAGTAACCAAATGCTAGAAATGAGCTCAAAAATAAATAGGCCCTTAGAAGGCCGAAAGTTAACACGGTCTGGAAATGGCCCAACGGAATAATGGGTCGTTAATGGGTATAAAGCGATACACTGTTCATTATGGGCCAGTTTCACCATGGGCTTTAATGGGCCTGGAGTTACAAAGGGCCTCGTATGGCCGAAAGACTTCATAGACCTTACATGGGCCGGAAGTTACAACGGGTTGGAATCATATTGGACGGCCCAGATGACGCTACTAGGCCTAATTCAGATAGGCCATAACAGGCCGTGAGTTAGTGGGCTGTAAATGGGCTATATGCGAACATTCCGTTAACAGGCTTTCCGTGGGCCGGCCCGCTACCTTTTGACCAAGTCAAACGGGCCGGCCTTTTCACATGAATGGGCCTTTGTTGGGCCATGCCACGTGTCGACGTATCACAGGCGCCTCCCGTCCAATGAGTGGATGCCATCTGTCCCAACGCTAAGCCGACACGTGGTTCCTCTCGCCATTGGGAATTTTACACGTGGAAAATCCCCATTGGTTCGGGCTGTTAATGGGTTATCGGATCCAAACCAGAACCCGGTAGGTTAGCGGCGACCCGTTATGGTGGATGCCATGTGTCGGTTACCGTTGACGAAAGCACTTCCATGACGCGCCATTTATCGTCATGGAAGTGGACACCTCCGTGATGATAATTTTGGTATTGTCATGGAACACTTCTACGACAACACAGGTATGACTATCTTGATTTTGTCATAAAATCATCATGGATGTACATTCATGACAGAAAACGTGACCTACTGTGACAAACACGTATCATCACGGAAGTGGTTTTTTTTTGTAGTGTTATGATTACCCCCTCTCGCAAGCATCCGCAGCTACGAAATAAGAATTAAGATAAATCTAACCACATCATGAAACATATGGATCCAAAGCAGCCCCTTACGGAATAACGCATAAACTAGTGTTTAAGCTTCTGTCACTCTAGCAACCCATCATCTACTCATGACTCCACAATGCCTTCCCTTAGGCTCAAGTATGGTGAAGTATCATGTAGTCGACGTTCGCATGACACCACTAAAGGAAGAAACAACATACATATCATCAAAATGTCAAACGAATACTAACTTCACATGATTACTTATAACAAGACTTCTCCCATGTCATCAAGAACAAAAGTAACTACTCAAAAATCATATCATGTTCAAGATCAGAGGTGTATTGAATATGCTTGAGGATCTGAACATTTAATCTTCCACCAAATAAACCAACTAGCATCAACTACAATATGTAATCGACACTACCAACAACCCACATGTACCAATCTGAGGTTTTGGGACAAAGATTGAATATAAGAGATGAACTAGGGTTTGAGATGAGATGGTGCTAATGAAGATGTTGATGAAGATTGGTCCTCCCATGATGAGAGGATCGTTGGTGATGTTGATGGCTTCGATTTCCCCCTCCCGGAGGGAAGTTTTCCCTTGCAGAATCGCTCTGCCGGAGAGCAAACATGCTCCTGCCCAGGTTCCGCCTCGAGACGGCGGCGCTTCATCCCGAAAGTCTCATCCTTATTTTTTCTAGGTAAATGGCTTCATATAGCATAAGATGGGTACCGAAGGCCTACCAGGGGTCCCACAAGCTCACAGGCGCGCACCTGAGCTCGTGGCTCCCTGATGGCCCGCCTTTTGGTAATTCTTCTTCTAGTACTTTTATATAATACAAAATAATTCTCCGTAAATTTTCAGGTCATTTGGAGTTGTGCAGAATAGCAATCTCTGTTGTAGCTTTTTTAGGCCCAGAACTCCAGCTGCCGGCAATCTCCCTCTTCATGTGAAACTTGCACAATAAGATAGAAAAGGCATTAGAATTGCATCATAAAGTGAAATATCAATCCAAAGCATAATAAATAATAGTAGGAAAACATGATGCAAAATGGACGTATCAACTCCCCCAAGCTTAGACCTCGCTTGTCCTCAAGCGAAAGCCGAAATCGATAATCATGACCACATGTTTAGAGAGAGAGGTGTCGATAAAAACAAAATACAGACATGAAGGCATCATGATAATTATTATAGCAGCAATATATCATCACAAAACTTAGCATGCTAAAGTAACAATTAATCCACATGCTAAAGTATGGACTATAAACTTCATTTGGAATTAACAAACTATGATCAGTCATTGAAAAACTTACAATCCATCATATTTTCTGAAAGAGTCTATGTAAGAGCTATGTTTAGCAAGTTCACATACTCAACTATCATTTAGTCTTCTATGATTGCTGACAGTCACAACATATTTATAGAGCAAAGTTTTAGTCAAAACACAGAGGAAGATGGAGGTTTATAATTTTCACCGCCCAACTTATTTATCAAGGATAATGTCAACAATAATAACTCATGACCACCTACATCCAACCAAATATATATATGTCTGGATCTTTCTGTTAGACTTTAATCCCATAGGATCTACATAACAGGAACGTTTAGCCTAGACTTTAGATCACCTAATTGCATTATGAACAGAGGGATAGATTGGATCTTACCACCAATGGAAGAAGCCGTTGGTGTAGGCGATGCGAAGTCCCGTGCCTGCTCGATGCAGGCTTAACACAAGCTCGGTGTAGATGCTCGCTGTAGGTGTCGGTGTACAAAAGGAGGGGCACACTTTTGTACCCCTTTACCTGTGCACGGGCAGTCGGAGCCGCGCCCACGGTCACACCAAGCAGAACAGGGGAGGTGAGCCAAGGTAAAACAGAAGCCCAAGATAACCAGAGCAACGCCAAGGCCAAGACCACAAAGAGCAGAGGGACGAAGCAGGTTCCCCCGGCAAGACCCTTGCCGGGGCAGCCTCAGCAACCCCGGCAAGACCCTTGCCGGGGCAGCTCGCCCCACACCAACAGAGCGAGCCACCCTTGAAGCCCACGGTCTCCAACATCACGTTGGGCCAGGGCTCGGGAGGCACCTCCATGGTGGCATGCAGATCTTTGTGAAGACAAGGAACACTCAAGATCAGTTGAGGATTAGAAGACGATGATCCTCGGCAAGATCCTTGCCGAGGAAGGCCACCAGACCCCCGGCAAGGTCCTTGCCGGGGACGACAGCGCGCCACGGCAAGACCCTTGCCGGGCCACCCGGCAAGGCCCTCACCAAGGACTGTAAGTGCATCTAGTGCCCCTTAGTGATTTGGTGTATTGAAGACTTATAAGTTAAGGGACTAATGTGCTTATGAGTGTACACATGTCTATAAGTTTATGAGGAGATTGATATTTATAGAGAAAGTCGACCCCTAAAAATGAAGTTCTTCAACTGAAGACTTTGGATTTCTGAAGACTTTCTGAAGACTTTGAAAGTGAAGAAATTGGTGTGACCTTGAAGACTTGGTATTTATTTGAGGAACATGAAGCATGAAGACTTTTGTTTTCGTAGTTTCATTTTCTCTTTCTTGAGTCATAGGAAACACCGTACTGTTAAAGGGGGTCGAGGAAATACTAAGAAAAAAATTCCATGTGATGCTCAACTCAAAATCCTACACCTACCAATCCCTTCGAGTGAAGCCATTGGAAATCTCATACAGTTCAGTCATATTCTTCAGTGACAGAGACGAAGCTCTTCTGGTCTCTGAGGAATTTGTTCTGACTGAGGAGTTAGGAATTCGCCAGTGCGGATTGCCTACACAGTGAGGAACATGATAGCCCTAAGGAATTTGATACTCAAATTTCCGACCGTTGCTGTGCTATGCGCCAGCTGTCCCAAAATATCTACCCACCTAACGGTCATATCATTGAAGGGCATTTATGTCTTATCATGTCGGGCTGCTCCCTAGGCTATAAATAGCCGCCCCCTACAACCACTAGCTGGTTGGTTGCTCCGAGAGAAACTGACACTTGTCATTTGAGAGCATCCCATCCTCCGAGGACTTTGAGCGAAAATCATCAAGTGAGGAAAAACCCAAACCCAAACACCAACAAACCCAAAGTGATTGAGCATCACTGAAGAGATTGATCCTGCGTGGATCCGACGCTTGTTACCTTTGAAGACTGTGCTTCTTCCAGACGGTTAGGCGTCATGGTCTAGAGCATCCAAGAGGAAATTGTGGATCGCCGAGTGACCGAGTTTGTGAAGGTTCGGAAGTCACCTGAAGACTTACCACGAGTGATTGGGCGAGGTCTATGTGACCTTAGTTCAAGGAGAATACGGTGAGGACTGTGTGTCCGGGACTGTGTGTCCTCAGGTACCTAGCCGCTCCAACCAGACGTACAACTGAGACAGTAGTTGGAACTGGTCTACCAAATCATTGTCTTCACCAAGCCTACTGGTTCTATTTCCTCAACTCTTTCATCTCCTCATTACTGTGTTGTGCACTTGTTCATATCTGTGTTTGAAGACTTTGACTGAAGACTTTCTCAATTTCCTCAGTTCAATTTCTTCAGTCTGTTTGTCTTCATCCTGTGTTATCCTGTGTTTATGCTTTCTGTACTCTGTGCTTGTCTTCATTTCATCATGATGACCATGCTTGTGTTCTGCTATGCATACTTTTGAGTACTTATTCCGCTGCAAGTAGTTCTTCGCTAAGGAATTTCCTCACTGGCAAATTCCTCAGTGAATAATTCATAAAAATCGCCTATTCACCCCCCCTCTAGTCGATATAACGCACTTTCAAGGACGCCAGCGGGGCCACCGCCAGGCCCGCGCCAACCAAGTTTCCACCGCCGTTCGCATGCAGCTGCCAGCTCAACCAGCTGAGCAGGCACCTGCGTGGCAACATGCAGCTCCCAGGCCAACTCATCAAGCGCCTGCGTGGCGGCATGCAGATCTTCGTGGAGGCTCCACCACCGCGCCACCTCAGCTGCCTGACTGCCTACATGGCACCGCATGCCTCAGTGGCCAGGGCGCGTGTCGAAGCGAGGAGGAGCAGTGACGGACGGGACGGGCCTCACCCCCATCCCCGATAAACGCATTAAATGCATCTTGTCCTGTAATACGAGCGATAAGCTCATAGCACTGTGCGCCTTTCCACCTCCTGTGTGCCACTGTGGCAGCCCCTTTCGACTATAAAGGAGGCCCATGGCATACCGGGGAAGGATTTGCCTCTTGCGAACCACGCACTCACCACAGCTAGTTCGAGAGCTCAAGAACTCTCTGAAATACACCCACCAACGTAGGACTAGGGTTTTACGCATCCTCGCGGCCCGAACCTGGGTAAACGATCCTCGTGCTGGTTACTAATCCTGCTCTTCTCGCAACCCTGTGCCCCGGCAACCATAGTAGGGGTTCTTGTGATCCCATAGGTGTCGTTCCACACCGACATCTTTGGCGCGCCAGCTAGGGGGAGGCGCAATTGTGAGAATCTGGTCTAGTAGCGAACCTAGCAGTTCTTCGTCGCCATGGCTCCCAAGAAGAAGACGGCCACGGCGATCGGCTCATTGGGAGCCGAACTGCCCGTGCCAGTGCGGGCGAGCAGTGGGCCGGTCGCGGACAGGACCCGGGCCGCGGTCCGCGAACACCAGCATCGCCCTGGCAGTCAGAGCCTGGCGAGCGGCGCCGTTCGCGCGCCAGACGACCGGCCGCACGTCGCCAGATCCAAAGACGGAGCTGGACCCCCCGCAGGTTGCGCGGGGCCCTCCAGGAGTGCCGTTGTGCCACCCCCGGGCGGCGCAACGACCTCCAAGACGCCCACGCCGGCGACCACTGTGCGCTCTTCCACGCCGGTGACCCTGGGCACCGACGTGGGAAGAGCCCTGTGCGTCGTCCACGGGATGAAGGAGTTCAACATGCCCGCCGAAGTGCTGGCGAAAATGGCACGCAGCTGTTGGATCATAACGGAGCTCCTTCTAACATGGTTAGAAGTCGAAGCGCGCCGCGATCCACGCAGCTGTCGCCGCCGCCCACGCCAGCAGAAGCTTTGGCACGCGCACAGCTGCTCCTCGACTTCCCTCCTGCTGCAGAGAAGCTCGATGAGTGGAGGGCCACCATCCGGAGCCTCGTCGCCATCGCCAACAAAGACGATCCGCGCCCGGTGAGGCCCTCGGGTCGGTGCTCCACCGAGCCACCACATGCTGGCGCTGGGAGGACCGGGGGAGCTACGGCCACGGTGCACTCTCCTCCTCCTCGCCAGCCGCCGTGGGCGTCGGCCTGTCATGACGACGCTTGTGATAACATCTCCATAGCGTCGTCTGACTCGCGGACCCTCTGCGACCAGCGCCAGGTTCTTCGGGAACGAGCTCACGAAGACGCTCGGACCACCATCGAGCGTCGGCGCAAAACGCGCCACCAGACGGACAAGCGGGCGGGACCCGCTATGGACCACCCAGCACCGGGGGGCTCCGGCGGCCTACCTTACGAGGTGGGCTGCCCGGCCCGTCACCCGTGAGCTGCGGCAGTTCCAGTGGCCGTCCCACCACACGTTCAAGCCCGACGTCGGCGAGAAGTACACTGGCAAGACCCATCCGTTCGAGTTCCTCAGCATCTACACCATCGCGATGCAGGCTGCTGGGGCTCGCGACGACAAGGTGCTTGCCAACTATTTCCTGCTGGCACTGAAGCCCAATGTTATGTCTTGGTTGATGCACCTGCCGGCGGATTCCATTTCTTCTTGGTTGGATCTGTGCCATGAGTTTGTTGGCGCCTTCACAGGAGGCCACTAAGCTCATGGCCAGGCCAGTGATCTGCATATCATTCCCCAGGAGGAAGGGGAAACCCTGCGCAAGTACATCCAGAGATTCAGCCGGGTGCAGTACAACATCCCCGACGTTCATCCCGTCGCTGTGATCAGCGTGTTCCATCAGAACGTGCGCAACTGCAAGATGCGCGAAGAGCTGGTGATGACCAAGGTTAAGGATGTGGCCGAGCTCTACGTTCTGGCCGACAGGTGCGCCCGGGCTGAAGAGGGAAGGAAGTACCCCGGCGAAGATGCCGGTGCGGAAACCGACTCTACCGACGAAGACGTCGCCACCCCGACGAAGAAGGGCCGGCGTCGCAACAGGAAACGCAAAGGCAAGGCCGTGCTTGCCGTTGAAGGATCTGACGACACCGGCGTTGCCAAGAAGGTCAAGGCAGACGCCCCCGGCAAGGAGATTGCCGGGTGCGCCGCCTGCTGGGCCTTGGCGACTACCGACAAGCCAGGAAGCTCCGGCAAGCAATACTGCAAGATCCATCGCACCAAGGGCCACGACCTCCAGAACTGCCGACAAGTCGAGCTGCTTGCTGAGAAGCAAAAAGCTGAGTACAAGAGGCGGGACAAGGAGAAGGACCAAGATGGTGCCGAGGGATCCGGCAAGAAGCGTGGCGGCCAAGGAGGCCGCCGCGGCAAGGACAACCAGCAAGAGAGGCCCGCCCAGGGCCGTGACAAGAAACAAGAAGACGATGATCACGACGAGGACGACGAGTCTGGTGAGCAAGAGTTCCAGAAGGCTACTGAGCCATGTGCGTCGATGGTGGCGCCTCGCTGCATACTTCTCACCGCCAGCTCAAGCAGTGGGCGCGTGAGATTACAGCAGCGGAACCGTCATTCGACGCTCAGAAGCCGCTGAAATGGTCCAGCACGCCCCTCATCTTTGATGCCGAGGACCACCCTGACCGCACAACCGCGGTCGGGTGTTTGTCGTTGTTGGTCTCACCAACAATACGCAACCTCAAGGTGAACAAAATGTTGGTTGACGGCGGGGCTGGCCTGAACTTGATCTCGCCTGTCGTAATCAAAAGACTGCAAATTCCTGATGGAGACCTCGAGGAAACGGGTACATTTCAAGGGGTCGATCCGGGGAGGAGCCAGCCGAAGGGGAAGGTCACACTGCCTGTGACGTTTGGAGGGGAGTTGAACTACAGAATGGAGAGGATCGTCTTCGACGTGGCCGAGATCCCCTTGCCCTACAACGGGATCCTCGGCCGCCCGGCACTAGCCAAGTTCATGGCAGCATCACACTATGCCTACAACATGCTAAAGATGCCCGGGGCATTGACCATCATCTCCGTCCCCTCCGACAAGAAGGACGCGCTGATCTGCGCCGACCAACTCTACCGGGAAGCAGTTGCAGTAGCTGCCGTCAAGGCACCTGCTCCTGCCGCTGAAGGCCCGGAAGGGAAGAGAAAGCCCGGCAAGACCTCTCGCACCCACTCCGGCAAGCATGCCTCTTCGGAGTGCTACTCTACCGTCGAGGACGTGACAAAGAGCTCTACCGGCAAGAGCAAGAAATCCAGAGCCGAGCCACCGCAGACCAAGAAGGTGTCCGCCAGGGAGGATGGCATGGGAGGGGCCTTCACCATAGGCTCCACCCTCGACAGCAAATAGGAAGGCGCGCTCATCACCTTCCTGCGGGCGAATGTCGACGTGTTTGCGTGGCAAGCATCCGACATCCCTGGTGTTGGAGGTGATTGAGCACCACCTAGTTGTCTGTCCTCATGCGCGGCCCGTCAAGCAGAAGGTTAGAAAGCAGGCTCTGGAGAGGTAGGAGTTCATCACAGAGGAGATCAGGAAGTTGGAAGCGACAGGTTTGGTGAGAGGAGTGCTCCACCCGACGTGGTTGGCCAATCCGGTAGTGGTGCGCAAGGCAAATGGGAAGTGGAGGCTGTGTATTGACTACACAGATATCAATAAGGCTTGTCCTAAGGACCCCTTCCTGTTGCCGCGCATCGACCAGATTGTCGACTCCACGGCCGGGTGTGATCTGTTGTCATTCCTCGATGCCTACTCGGGCTACCACCAAATCTTCATGACAAGGGAAGATGAAGAGAAGACAACATTCATCACCCCATGTGGTACGTATTGCTTTTTGCGGATGCCTTTCGGGTTGAAGAGTGCTGGCTCGACGTTTGCAAGAGCAGTCCAAATTGGTTTTGAACCCCAGCTCCATAGAAATGTGGAAGCATACATGGATGACATAGTGGTCAAGACCAAAGACGGGGCAACTCTTGTGCAAGATCTGGGAGAGACATTTGCCAACCTGCGCAAGATCAACCTCAAGATGAACCCTGAGAAGTGTGTCTTCGGCGCTCCGTCCGGCAAGCTTCTTGGGTTCTTTGTGTCGCAGCGCGGGATCGAGGCAAACCCAGACAAAATCAAGGCTATTGAGCAGATTGAGGCGCCCAAGAGGATCAAGGATGTGCGTCAGCTCGCCGGCTGCGTCGCCGCCATGAGCCGATTCATCTCCAAGTCCGCCGAGCGCGCCCTTCCTTTCTTCAAAATCTTGAAGAAGGTGAGCCCAATGGAGTGGACCCCAGAAGCCGAGGCAGCATTCCAATATCTGAAGAAATACCTTTCCTCCATGCCAATACTGGTTGCGCCTAAACCACAAGAGCCGTTGCTGCTGTATCTGGCGGCGACGAATCAAGTGGTCAGTGCTGCACTGGTGGCACAGAGGGAGGTCGACGAGGAGGCAGTGACGGCGGCAGAACCAACGGATGGCAAGCCAAGGATTCCCCCGGCAGGGCCTGGTGCCGGCAAGGCGAGGCCCCCAGCAAAGTCTGATGCCACCAAGGCAGTGCCCGCGCAGTCGAGTGAGCTGGTGCAGAAGAAGAAGATGATGCAGAACCCGGTTTACTTTGTCAGCTCCCTCTTGCAGGGAGCTAGATCGAGGTACTCCGGTGTGCAGAAATTGCTCTTCGGCCTCCTTATGGCCTCGAGGAAGCTGCGTCATTACTTCC
Organism: Aegilops tauschii subsp. strangulata; assembly: GCF_002575655.3. NCBI lineage: Eukaryota > Viridiplantae > Streptophyta > Magnoliopsida > Poales > Poaceae > Aegilops > Aegilops tauschii. Next base: position 183,452,767 of record NC_053040.3, read on the forward strand.
AAGCCCACGAGATCACTGTCGTCACCCGCCTCCCATTGCAACGGATACTGCATAACCCAGATGCAAACGGAAGGACTGTGGAATGGGCCTTGGAGTTGTCAAGTTTTGGTTTGAAGTTTGAAAGTACCTCGACAATCCAAAGCAGAGTCTTGGCGGAGTTCATTGCAGAATGGACCTCAACGCCTGACGAAGAAATCCAGGAGACCGCTCACCCCGGCAAGGAAGCAGACCGCGACTGGATCATGTACTTTGATGGGGCTTTCTCGCTGCAAGGCGCTAGTGCCGGCATGCTACTCGTCGCGCCCACCGGAGAGCACCTCAAGTACGTGGTCCAGATGCACTTTCCCAGGGAGATGTCCACCAACAACACTGCGGAATACGAAGGGCTGCTTGTCGGTCTCAGGATCGCGGCAGACCTCGGGGTTAAGAAGCTCATCGTCAGGGGTGACTCGCAGCTCGTTGTCAGACAGGTCAACAAGGATTATCAGAGCCCATTGATGGAGGCTTACGTAAATGAGGTGAGGAAGCTGGAGGAACGCTTTGACGGTATCCAAGCAGAGCACGTCCCCCGAATGGAGAACGACATCGCCGATTACCTGTCAAAGCATGCTGCATTCAAGCTACCTGTGGAACCAGGTACCTTTTTGCTCCGGTTAACTCAACCATCCGTTGAACCATCAACGGGGCAGAACAAGCGGAGGAAGTCAGGTCCCGGCAAGTACTTTCCTACCGAGCCCCCTGGGGCTGCCGGCAAGGGTGCTGTCGCGGACGTTGAGCCTGCCAAAGGGCAACTGGCTCCGGCAGGGCGTCAAGCCCTGGCCGTGGAGACAGCCGCGCCCATGGCTGAGGAAATGCCTTTGGTCCTTGCCGTCGAGCCCCAGGCTCCGACATGGGCACAACATACTGTCTGATTCCTCCAAACAGGGGAACTTCCTGAGGAGCAGGAGGAAGCGGAAAAAGTAGCCCGTCGGTCCGCCCTGTACCAGTTCGTCGTCGACGTCCTATACAGGATAAGGCCGAACGGCGTGAAATTGAAGTGCATCCCCCGGGAGGAAGGACTGGAGCTGTTGGCAGAGATACATGGAGGCATATGTGGCACCCACATAGGGTCGAGGGCCCTTGACGGAAAGGCGTTCCGGCAAGGTTTCTTCTGGCCCACCACCCTCCAGGATGCGACGGCACTAGTAACCAAGTGTGAAGCGTGTCAGTTCCATTCAAAGAAGCTTCATCAACCAGCTAAAGCCCTTCAAACAATCCCTCTCTCCTGGCCATTCTTCTCGGTCTGGGGCTCGATATACTGGGCCCTTTCCCCCGCGCTGTCGGGGGCTTTGAGTACTTGTACGTTGCAATCGACAAGTTCACAAAGTGGCCGGAGGTGGAAGCAGTGAGAAAGGTGACTGCTCCGTCGGTTGTCAAGTTTTTCAAGGGACTGGTCTGCCGTTTTGGTGTGCCAAACAGAGTCATCACCGACAACGACACGCAGTTCACAAGCCACACCTTCATGCAATACATTCAAGACCTCGGCAGCAAGGTATGTTTTGCTTCCGTGGCACACCCACGGAGCAACGGCCAAGCGGAGAGGGCAAATGCTGAAGTGTTGCGAGGCCTAAGAACAAAGACTTTTGACAAGCTGCGCAAGAGCGGAAGGCGCTGGATTGATGAATTGCCGGCGGTTCTTTGGTCGATCAGGACGACGCCAAATCGAGCCACCGAACAGACACCCTTTGGCCTAGTATATGGGGCGGAGGCAGTTCTCCCCACGGAACTCATATACGGGTCACCTCGAGTGCTCGCTTATGATGAGCTTGAGCAAGAGCAGTTGCGGCAAGATGACGCAATGCTCCTTGAGGAAGATCGTCTTCGGGCGGCTGTGAGAGCAGCACGCTACCAGCAAGCCATGCGCCGCTACCATAGCCGCAAGGTTCATGCCCGAAGCTTTGAGGAAGGCGACCTTGTTCTTCGGCGCGTTCAGTCGACCAAGAATTCCAACAAGTTGACGCCAAAGTGGGAAGGACCTTATCGGGTAATACGAGTCACCAGGCCCGACGCAGTCCGCCTGGAGACCGAAGATGCTGTCCCAGTGAGCAACTCCTGGAACATCGAGCATCTTCGCAAGTTTTACCCATAAGGCGCGGCTTGCTGGGCCTCCCGGCAAGCCACCTTTTGTACAAGCTTTGCCGGCAAGGCATGTAACCCTTTGTACAAAGCCAAGCGCAGACCCTGAGCATAAATAAATGAAGCGCTGGCGCCCTAAGTTATAGCATGCATGCTAGGTCGAGTCTCTTCTTTGGTTAGGGTTGATAGTACTTAGCGGCGACTAACCCCTAGCCTAGAGGTCGAGTGCGCGTCTATCTGTTTCTTTTCTGTCCTCCTTTGGTTCGCAGGGCACATGAGCACTTCTGTTGAGCTACTTGGAAGAAAGGAAACGGACCGGCGTCCCGACCCCGGCAAACCAGAGTTGCCGGGGGCTGCAAGCACAAGGATCCAACCGCGGCAAGACAAGGTTGCCAGGGGCTGCAGATCCAGATAAGTCTTTCATCCTCTATCATGCATTTCGGAACGGAACTGGGATATGTGAAACCTCATTTTATTTCTAGGCCACCGTGCTCCCCTTTTCTATACCCAAGGATTATCTCCTGGGCCCGGATTTGGTTGTAGTCACGGTGGCAAGGAAGTAGAATGAGGAGCCTAAGCCCGCTTCATCCCTGCCTCTGCCAAGGGCGCGAGAATGGTCGAGCGAAGTGGGGGTACGGAAAGGCCTGTTGCCCGGTGAAAACGTTTATCTTAAATTGTAACAAGGATTCGCTCCTAGTCGCGGGGTCTACCCACGAACGAAAAACCCGGCAAACATCCCTTTTTCATTAAAAGCATCCCACACAGGTACAGTCTGTGTGGAATGAAAAACATGAACAAAGGGGATTACAAGCTTTAAATTTAACGAGGCCCGAAGGCTTACAGATTAAAAAAGAGATAAGATGCCCGTGATCCCTTTCTTGTCCCTCTCCTCAGGAGGCAGGTCAAGGAGGTGAAAGGGCAAAAGGGGCGCCTAGGCGAGCTACGAGCAGCAGAAAGCACCAAGAGAACACCTCGCTGGCCGCCCACGGGTGGGCCGGTGATGACGGTGCCGGGAAAGGAGCTGGAAGACGAGGCGGCAGGACCGGCAATATGCGATGAAGGCATCGGTGCCCGCGTACTCCGAGTTGACGGCCTTGCCGCCCACCCTCTTCCTCTTCCGCAACCTCCCAATGCTAGCCGCCCAAGGAGACGGCCCCGAGTTCAAGGAGCTGGCCCCACCCCCGGCAAAACTCTGCCGGAGGAGCGGCCAGGTGCAGATGCTGCTACTACCGCACCCGCCCAGGCGCGGGGCGTCCGACGCCTAGTCGGACTCGTCCTCGTCATCTGCCCCGCTGTCCACCTCGTCACTTTCGCTCGAGGAAGAGCTTCCATCGTCGGAATCTCCGTCGGAGGAGCTCTCCACGCAGCACTTCAGGCGAGTCCCGAAGTCTCCGAAGACCTTGATGGAGAGCAGGCCGTCCTCCATTAATTTGTAGAGGACGAGCCCCGCCGTCAGGCTGTGGATGCGAGCGAACGTCTTCCATCCACGAGGAGGTACATGACCCGAGGAGCCGGGAAGTCGACGTCGACCCGTGTGCCCCCATTCCCACAGCCCCTCATGTGCAATATGAGGGATTGGGGCGGGTCACGCTCCATCTCCCGAGCAAACGGGGCGGGAAGACGAAGACGGCGACGCGGAGGCCGACGCAGCCTGATGAAGAACTCGCGGGGCTGGTCTCCAACATGGCCTTTCATCGGGAAAGGCATCAGTGGCGGGGGCGAAGCCGGCGCGCCGCCCTGTCCTCCTCTTCCCCGAGCACTACGACCTCTGCCCTGGCCTCGCCCACGGCCTCGCCCCCTCCCCCTTCCCCTCGCAGCCGGCTCCACCACCGCGGGCTCAGGAGGGGGAGGGACGCGCTGTCGAGCGGCGACCCTCGCCGCCACCGACGAGGGACCAGGATTCCCTTTCTCCATGGCGAGTGAAAGGAAGAAGCGGAAGCAGGACGAGATAGATGACAGAAGAGTGCGGGATGCCATTCCCCCCTTCCCCCTCCTTATAAAGGGGCGGGGTCGGGGCTCGGCCGCCCCGCTCGGCCAATCCAGCCACCAGAGGCGCGGGGAATCAAGACCGACCCGCTGCCCCAACCAGCGACGGCCCGGTTTCCCGCCTCCACCACTTGCCACCCAAGCGCATGGAGGACGCGTGGCAAACGTGGAGAATCGAAGGGACGGGTGAAGCGACCTCTTCCCACCCCGTGATCGTGGGGTGTGGACGCCTTGGAGACCGCAACCTGGCCCCGCGCAATAAATAAGTCGCGCCTCTACACCTCCCTCCTTTCATGGGGAAGGCGCGAGCTGCCCATTTACTATGATGTGACGCATGCGTGCAGGAACCGCCCCACGCATGCGTGCAGGAACCGCCCCACGCATGCCGCCCACGTCACGCTCACCCCTCCACGCCATGCCGCGCCGCACGCGGGTCGTGGGAAGCGCAGCACGTGAAAAGTTTTACCGCGGTAAAAACTGCCTCGCCTGCCCGTGCACCGTTTTGAGCCTGGCCCAACAACGTGTTACGCTTATGGGTGGCCCGGGCTTGGGGGCTCCTATCGGTGTACAAAAGGAGGGGCACACTTTTGTACCCCTTTACCTGTGCACGGGCAGTCGGAGCCGCGCCCACGGTCACACCAAGCAGGACAAGGGAGGTGAGCCAACGTAAAACCGAAGCCCAAGATAACCAGAGCAACGCCAAGGCCAAGACCACAAAGAGCAGAGGGACGAAGCAGGTTCCCCCGGCAAGACCCTTGCCGGGGCAGCTCCCCCCACACCAACAGAGCGAGCCACCCTTGAAGCCCACGGTCTCCAACATCACGTTGGGCCAGGGCTCGGGAGGCACCTCCATGGTGGCATGCAGATCTTTGTGAAGACAAGGAACACTCAAGATCAGTTGAGAATTAGAAGACGACGACCCTCGGCAAGATCCTTGCCGAGGAAGGCCACCAGACCCCCGGCAAGGTCCTTGCCGGGGACGACAGCGCGCCACGGCAAGACCCTTGCCGGGCCACCTGGCAAGGCCCTCACCAAGGACGCCAGCGGGGCCACCGCCAGGCCCGCACCAACCAAGTTTCCACCGCCATTCGCATGCAGCTGCCAGCTCAACCAGCTGAGCAGGCACCTGTGTGGCAACATGCAGCTCCCAGGCCAACTCATCAAGCGCCTGCGTGGCGGCATGCAGATCTTCGTGGAGGCTCCACCACCGCGCCACCTCAGCTGCCTGCCTGCCTACATGGCACCGCATGCCTCACTGGCCAGGGCGCGTGTCGAAGCGAGGAGGAGCGGCGACGGACGGGACGGGCCTCGCCCCCGTCCCCGATAAAGTTAGGGGACACCTAAGCTACGCATTAAATGCGTCTTGTCCTGTAATACGAGCGATAAGCTCATAGCACTGTGCGCCTTTCCACCTCTTGTGTGCCACTGTGGCAGCCCCTTTCGACTATAAAAGGAGGCCCATGGCATACTGGGAAGGATTCGGCTCTTTCGAACCACACACTCACCACAGCTAGTTCGAGAGCTCAAGAACTCTCTGAAATACACCCACCAAAGTAGGACTAGGGTTTTACGCATCCTCGCGGCCCGAACCTAGGTAAACGATCCTCGTGCTGGTTACTAATCCTGCTCTTCTCGCAACCCTGCGCCCCGGCAACTGTAGTAGGGGTTCTTGTGATCCCATAGGTGTCGTTCCACGCCGACAGTAGGTAGCGGCGTCCCTCCAGGCGCCAGCGGTACTGCTCTAGCACCGGAGCAGAGGTAGGAGAAGGCCTTCCCGTCGCGTAGCGCTCCCCCAGATCGGATTGGGGTTTTAGGATTTAGGAGGGCAGAGTAGACGCACGTGAACTGGGTCAGATCACGCGTGGCTGGCTGCCCCCCTCTTTATATGTGGCGCTAGTGATCAGGGGACCTCAACCACGTTAGTTTGGGTCGCCCCCGATCAGGGCACTTTAGTTGGGGTCGAGGGGAACGATCGTTGGTTCGTTACCCCCTTCCCTCACGTTAACTTATCCTCTGGGTTTTTTCTGATTAGCCCATTGGGCCTTAGATCAATACCAACATTTTCCCCCTTGATCGTTAGGCTCAAAAACTTTTGTCCATTCTCCATAGGAATGATATACCAGAGTAAGGTGTTACAACAGCCGATGAAAAGCCATTGAACCTCAATACTCATAGCACACATCCTATTTCAAAGTGGAAAACATTTTACTTATTGGGAGTGATTTATATTAGCGGTCCCATAATTCCAGAATCAAGAGGCTTCCAATAATCCCATGTCGCTACATGCTCACGAAATATATTGGGTGGTAAGCCTTTAGTGAGCGGATCCGCACGCATACATGCCGTACTGATATGCTTAACATTAATAGTTTGATCCTGGATTCTATGTTGAACAACACAGTACTTTAGGTCAATGTGCTTGGTAGAAGCACTTGACTTGTTGTTATTCGCATAGAAAACTGTGGGTTCATTATCTCAATACAATGTCAGTGGTTTGAAAATGTTGTCAACCACTTTTAGTCCAGGAAGAAAATTCTTTAGCCATACAACCTGCCCAGTGGCCTCAAAACATGCTAGATATTCTGCCATCATCGTAGATGAGGCAACTATTGTTTGCTTGGAGCTTTTCCACGATATGGCTCCTCCAGGGACTGTGAATATATAACCTGACGTGGGTTTCTTACTATCCACACACCTGGCAAAATCAGAGTCTGAGTAACCAATAACTTCCAGGTTATCAGACTTTCTATATGTAAGCATGAAATTTTTAGTACCTTGCATATAACGCAAGACCTTCTTTGCGGCCTTCCAGTGGTCTGGTCCCGGATTAGATTGAAATCTGCCAAGCATCCCAGTTACAAAAGCTAAGTCAGGGCATGTACACACTTGAGCATACATGATGGTTCCGACAGCTGAGGCATAAGGAACCGACTTCATCTGATCAGTTTCATTTTGGTTCCTCAGACATTGGAATATCCCAAACTTATTACCCTTGACTATGGGGGCAGGTGAGGAAGAGCACTTATGCATATTGTATTTCTTTAGTACTCTCTCAAAGTATGCCTTTTGCGATAGTCCTAATGTTCCTTTGGACCTATCTCGATGAATCTCAATGCCAAGGACATACGAGGCTTCACAGAGATCCTTCATGTCAAATTTTGAGGACAAAAATCTCTTGGTCTCATACAACATATCTTTATCGCTGCAAGCCAAAAGAATATCGTCCACATATAGGACTAAAATTGTGAACCTACTGCCTTTGAATTGAACATATATGCAGTTGTCCACTTCATTTTCTTTAAAACCAAAAGTTCTAATAATATCGTCGAACTTGAGGTACCACTGCCTTGAAGCTTGCTTCAAGCCATATATGGATTTCTTTAAATGACATGCCATATGTTCTTTTCCTTCCACGACAATACCTTCGGGTTAAGTCATGTAAACTTCTTTTAAGTCACCATTCAAAAATGCCGTCTTGACATCCATTTGATGCAGCTCCAAATCATAATGAGCTACAAGTGCCATGACAATTCTGAAAGAATCTTTGGTTGACACAGGCAAGAAGGTCTCCTTATAATCAATCCCTTCTCTCTGTGTAAAACCTTTTGCTACAAGTCTCGCTTTGAACCTTTCGACATTCCCTTTGGAATCATATTTGGTTTTGTAGACCCACTTGCAGCCTACCCTTTTAGCTCCATCAGGAACTTCTACTAAGTCCCAAACATCATTCGAGCTCATAGATTTCAATTCGTCTTCCATGGCTACCAACCATTTGGACGAGTCTTCACTTTTAGTGGCTTCTTTATATGAGGTCGGATCTTGTGCCTTCCCTATGTCATTTTCATCCTCACACATGAAAGTGACATAATCGCTGGAGATGGCCTTTTTCTTTTCCTATTGTGATCTTCTCATAGGCTCATTAGTATGTGCCTTTCTTCTTGCCCAAGAAGGTTGAGGATTAACATTGGGTTGAGGATCATCATTTGGTTGAGGATCCTCATCATGCTGAGGATCTTCATTACGTTGAGGCTCCTCGACGGACTGAGGATCCACTTCAGGTCCGGGATCACCACTAGGTGTCTCGTACATATTAGGCATATGGATGAAGTTCTCTTGGATAGTCGGGGATGGAACATACACCCGCTTCACCTCAAGATCAATCGCCCTAACCTCAGTAACTTCATTATCCTCAAAAAACACCGCTTGCCTGGTTTCCACAAACTTGGTGGTATGACCTGAGCAATAAAAGCGATATCTTTTTCCTCTATGGAGGTACCCAATGAAAAAACAACTGACTGTCTTTGGGTCCAATTTCTTAATATGTGGATTGAACACTTTAGCTTCAGCTGGGCAACCCCACACACGCAAGTAACTCAAGCTCGGTTTCTTTCCATCCCACATCTCATAAGGTGTGCTCGGTGCTGACTTAGTTGGAGCAAGATTCAGGATGTGTGCAGCTGTTTTCAATGCCTCCATCCAGAGGCTTACTGGTAAGTTGGCATGACTAAGCATGCTACGTACCATATCCATAAGAGTGTGGTTACGACGCGCAGCTATGCCGTTTTGCTGAGGTTCACCAGGCATTAAATATTGGGCAATAATTCTATTTTCAGCAAGATATTTTACGAACGGTCCTGGGATTTGCCCATAAGGAGCATGCCTGCCATAATATTCTCCCCCACGATCAGAATGTACTACTTTGATCTTTAGGTTGAGTTGATTTTCAACCTCAGCTTTATAAATCTTAAATTTGTCCAAAGCTTCGGATCGATCACGTATAGGGTAAATGTAGTCATAGCGAGAAAAATCATTTGTGAAGGTAATGAAGGAATCAAAACCGTCCATATACTTTACGTTAAAGGGTCCGCATATGTCAGTATGAATAAGTTCAAGGACCGATGTGGCTCTTACTGCTCCTTTCTTAATTGTTTTAACGTATTTTCCCTTAATACAGTCAATACAATTGCCTGCATCAGAGAAATCTAGCGGATGAAGTATTTATTCGTTAATCAATCGTTCCACCCCCCCCCCCCCCCCGCGAAATGTGGCCCAAGCGATGATGCCACAATTTTGAAGAAGGATTGATATTTTTCCCATTATTTTCATGATTCCATTCATTCATATTCATCTCGCAGAGATTCACACACATAGGATAACTGGAAAGATTTAACATATAAAGTTTGCCTCGTCGGACGACGAGACCAACATTCTTATTATAATACTTTAAAAAACATTGTTTCTCCCCGAAGGTACAATGAAATCCAAAATCATCTAAACATGAAACTGAAATCAAATTCTTACTCAATGTAGGCACATAAAGAACATCCTTGAGCTGAAGTAGAAAGCCAATGTGCAGCTTCAAGGTGAGGGGCCCACGACTTCAACTTCAGCCTCCTTCCCATTAGCGACATTAAGTCTTCTTGTACCCCTTCTTAGGTATGGCTTATATGGAATCCCTGCAAAGATTTCGCGACATGAACGGTCGCACCTGAGTCAATCCACCCTGAGATTCAGAAAAATCAACATATAGAGATTCAACTACAAGAGTGATCTCATCCTTACCATTTTTATTCAGCCACTTAAGAAAACTTGGACAGTCCGCCTTGACATGATTTGGCTGTTTGCAGAAATTGCAAAGTCTTTCTCCAACGGCATTTGTAAGATTAACTGGAGCAGCCGCTGAAGGAGCGGAACGTGAACAACTTGCCTTGTTGCATTGCTTAGGCTTTTGAGGATTCTTTTTGAAAAAATGCTTTTTGTTGGGCACATTATTGGTATGAGCATTGTTCTCATGCTTCCTTTTCCTAGAGTTAACATGGAAAGGTTGATCTTTCTGTTCACTCTTAATTCTCTCTTCCTCCTGAAAGCAATGTGCAATGAGTTCGGGTGGTTTCCATTTGATTTCAAGAGAATTATAGTTTATCTTGAATGGATTGAACTGTGAGGGTAGTGACCTAAAAACTAGGAGCACAAGAAGCTCACTTCATTGTTTTAAGCTTTGCCGTAGCATTGCTCATGCTCAAAATATGCTCCCTCACATTTCCATTTCCTTCATATTTTGCAAGCAGCTTATGCAAAAGCTCATCTGCATACACTTTCTCTGAGCCCTTAAACTGTTCTTCCACCGATTTCAAATATTCGGTGGCACTTTCATTAGCGGGAATAGCCCCTTTAATCTCAGACGAGATGGAGAAGTTCATAATTAGGAGTGCCATTCTGTTTGACCTCTCCCACTTCTCAACTTCAGTGTCGTAGGCTTTCTTAAGCTCAGCATACCCAGTGGCATCCTTTTTAGGTCCCACTGGTTTACTTTCCATCAGCGCGAGGTCAACCTCATGCCATCCCAAGTGCAATAACAATGAGTCCTTCCATGTTTGGAAGTTTGTTTCCCGTGCGTGGATCGATGTTCCCGAGACCACGAGGACCGGGAGCTGTCATCATTTCAAAATATCATAAGTAAAGGAAAAGAACATCATAATTGAATTAAACTGCACAAAAGTTAACCTACGTCGGTTTGATCAATTTGCATGCAAAAAGTTAACTCCAAATTATATCATCGCTGGGCAGAAAATAATAAGGAATTAACGGGGTGATTCAAAAAAGTAAAACAACGTTGGTCTATATTACAAAAATGATCACATTAACCTCGTGTGTAATATCAATTTTCCAACATTAATAATACATCATTTATTGATATTACCATGAGATGAACATAAATATGCCATAAAAAACATTAATTCATAAAAGTTTTCTAAATAAAATTTCTCGTTGGTTCCATTTCATTCAGAAAACTAAAACCTAATTTCCAGCATCATTTTTTCTAGCAATTTTTCTATTTTTGTAACAGTGCAAAACATTTTTGAGGATAATCATAATACGTAAAATGCACTGAATAAACAGAAAAATGCACAGAACTTTAATATTATAGCCCAACCCATGGTAGCCCGTTAAGTTATCAACCCAGCAGACAAAACATAAAAAAATGATAATTCTGCGTGCTAAGGCAACCTGGGTCGGAGCCCAGCTGCTAAAGCGGCCCGTTAGGCGGCCGAAGGCCCGACCGGAGCCGCGCGTCAGTCTCGTCTGTCGGATCGAGCCGACGACCATGATCGCTCAGTGCGGAGCAAAACCAGCGCCCATGGCTGGAAACCCTAGCCATTTCTCCCAATCCAGTCGGAGCAGCGATGGTGAGAGGGGCCGCGGCAGCGGCCAAATCTCGCCGGCCATGGCGGCGCGGCAGCTGCCCTCGCCGGCGCAGCATGCAGCGGACTTAGTCTCGCGCGCTCCCCCGACGAGCGTGGTTCCAGCGTCGCGACCATGGCGTCCAGTGCCGCGATGTCGGGGAGCATTTCGCTGGTGGTTGCCGGCGCAAACTTTGGCGGCAACGGCGACATGCAAGGCGCGTAGGCCAGCCGACGCACGCCCCCATCAGTGCAGGAGGGGCGGCTGCATCTTTCCGCTCGTCATCCCGAAGGACGACGACATTCCGACCATGGCGTGCACGCACGGCGGCGGCCGAGCGGACCCTGAAGGCCGGCGTCATAAGGTGAGCCCCAAATCCTCTTCTTTTCTTAAACTTCATGCATTAGGGCTCTGATTTGGGATTTCACAAATGGGAAAAAAATTCTAGGGTTCCACAATTGGGGATTCTTTAGAGTTGGGTTTGGCTGAATTGCCAAAAGTAGTTTTCTTTAATCTCGCCAATTCATCTTTCTCTAATTGCTAAACAGGAACTAAAACAATGCTAATTAACACATGATGCTTGCCAACTAGAGAATAAATAGAGCGGAATAAGGGATGAACATTATTGACTCTTGCATAAAGGTAAATACAGAAAAGTAAAAGATAGACCCTTTGCAAAGGGAAGCAGATGTTGTCATGCACTTTTTATTTTTGGATGTGTAAACTCGTAATGAAAAGGAATGTCACTTTATATTGACACTTATCATAGCAGCCTTTATTATGCAGTTCGTCGCTTTTATTTCTTTACCATCACAAGTCCATACAAAGCTTATTTTTTCCTTTCAATGAAAGATCATACATATTTAGGAGCAATTTTTATTGCTTTATGCATCTATGGCAACTTACTTGAAAAATCTTATTTAATCCATAGGTAGATATAGTGGACTCTCACGGCGGTTTAAGAGTTTTGGATGCACTTGAAGGATCTTATTCAATCCATAGGTAGATATAATGAACTCTCACGATAAAAGACTAGGTTTAAGGGTTTTGAATGTACAAGTAGTATATGTAGTTAGTGCAAATTTTGGGTAGCAAAATATTCTAAACAAGCACCACATCCACGACAAATATCTACCTATGTGAATGTAAGCAAGTGGTTGCTGAAAGCCTGAAACCGGTGGACCCAAAGGTCTTCGCCCCGCCTCTCGGGAGCCATGGCCAGGCGCTCGGCCGTCGCTCGCTTGGATCCCTCCGGTAGGTCACCCCCACACCCACTCGCGCCCCCCTTTCCCTTGGCCTACTAGCATTCGATCCTTTCCCCTCTGACCCGTTAGCCTTGGGTTTCGTCGGGCGCTGCGGTGTAGCCTGGCCATGGCGTCACCATAGGTCTGGGTTGGGGGTGGGGGAAGTGAGCGCATGGTTCCACTGGTGCAGAGGCCATGGTTCTGTGGTCTTCGGTTTCTATTTGTTCATGGGCAACTGGATTTATACGGTGTTACATTTTCTTCCACATTTAATCAGCTCTGCTAGCTCCTGCTTTGGCGACAATGGGCAATCCACTTTCATCATTCAACATGCCCCACTTTTCTTCCACAATATTTTGAGACCTTATGCATATCTCGTTTACATAACCAACAGTATGCACCAGAAGAAGTAATTAAACAACTTTGTTCAATTGGTTTGATTACGTCATAACTGCTAACTAAACAACTTTGTTCAATTGGTTTGATTACGTCATAACCGATAACTCTTCGCCGTGCTGTTGATTGTGGTGAGAAATTTTCTCAAGGACCTTGTGTGGTGACCTGGTGATCAATGAAAAATAGAGACAAAACATAGTTGAAAACTTGAGGCCGCTTTTACAACTTGTTATTTTTTGTATGTTACATACAAGCATTGCCTTGAGTTTCCTTTACACGCTCCTCTTCTCCTACATGCTAATAACCTCTTCTGGTTTTCCAAAAGTCCGAGACTATGTTGGCCTCTTCATCGCCTGCTGCAATGCAATCCATGTTCATATCATCTGAGTCCGGATATGAGCAGAGCAAAGGCAGCAGTGCCTTTTTTCCAAGGCTCGGAAGGCAGCTCTCCTGTCTGTCTGTATGTACATGCTTGACTTTCCAGATTACAACCATGGAAGATTCATTCTTATGGCGACGATACATCATCATTGTTGAAACTGTATGAAGTGGCGCTCGAGTAGCTCGTGTTGCTGACCTGGGCAGCTTCATACTCCTGTCCAAGAGTCCGCAGCCTGTTCAACTCTGGCAATATTTCTTTCCCTAGATCTGGTCGGTCCTTCTTCCGTAGCTCCGCACATTTCAAAGCCAGCTGCGTGAACGCCAGGGCCTCTTCCACTGGCCAGTCTGTCACCGTTGGGTCGAGTACCTCCTGGAAGGCTCCTTTCTCTATGGCATGCTCGACTTGGTGCTTGAGGCCCATGGGGGACCTGGCTGTGATGATCTGGAGCAGCAGGATGCCGAACGAGTATATGTCGGATTTGGTGGTCAGCATGCCTGTCTGCTGGTACTCAGGGTCGATGTAGCAGAATGTGCCGGCTGTGGACGTCATCCTGTACTGTGTGACTTCAGCTATGGACTGTGGCACCAGCCTCGCGAGGCCGACGTCGCTGATCTTGCTGACGAAGTTGTGGTCGAGGAGGATGTTGCCGGGCTTCAGGTCTCGGTGGACAAGTGGTTCTGGCTTCGCCTGGTGGAGGAAGAGAAGGCCGGTAGCGATGTCTGCGGCGATCCTGAAGCGGATGTTCCATGGGATTGGTTTGGTGTTGCCTCTTCTGCAGAGCCGGTCCTCTAGGCTTCCGTAGTCCATGTATTCGTACACCAGACAGCCATACTCCGGGCATGCTCCGAGCAACAGGACCATGTTTGGATGCCGCATGCTGCTAAGTATTTCAATCTGCAAAGCATTGATAAGCATGCAATACAGGTTGATCATGGCTTCATTTGCATAATGAAAATGCTGCTAAAGACTCAATAGCTAAATGAGGTCTCCTGAAACAAATAAAAGAAAACCTGCTTCCTGATGTTGAACATATTTATTGCCAGTAAAAGAGAAGGAATGCGCATGGTGTTTACATGGCTCTAGTAATATGTAAGTACTGAAAGCAGCCCTTAATAGACTGACAAATAATGAAGCTATAACTGAATAACTATGAAGGTCTTAGGATTTGCAATGCTGTATCGTATTTACCTCTTGCTGAAACTGTTTCCTCCCCTGTGATGCGTCTGGTCTTAGGATTTTAATAGCGACATTAGTATGATCCAATACAGCTTTATATACCGGTCCATATCCACCTTCGCCTATCTTGAGTGCCCTGTCAAACTTATGTGTGGCGACTTCTATATCATCAATGGAATACCTCCTGTACCGGAGATCCGTGTCCGATGCTCTCCTTCTCTCCTCGAACTCGCGCTTTGCCTTCCATTCTGCTCTTAGTCTCTTCTGCGCCTCGAGCTCTGCAATTTTTTGGGCAGCTTCTGCTGCCTCTAGCGCAGCTTTGCACTTTGTTTTCTCCATTTCAACAAGCGCAAGAGCTTCTTCTTCTGAACTCCTTAGTTCTTGGTACAATTTAGACTCTTCCACCTTCATCTGGGACAGCTGAGCCGCCTGCAGTTAGATTATTTATTTCATTATATCAAGAGAGTTTGGTCGGTTTAGGAACTGCTTGACATTATACTCAGGTCCATCTATTTACATGTAAACTGTACCTTCTGTTTGGCGTCAAGTGCTTCCTTACATGCGGAGTTATACATTTCCATTGTCTGCTTCAGCTCTAGTCTCAGTCGTCTCATCTCAGCTTCTACATCCTTCTGCATTCAAGCGAAGCAAAATATGAGAATTCAAGATCCAGTACCTAATAACTTCAAATCAATGTCCAGCTTGCAAAGTTTTGATCCACTGTAGCAACTTAATGGTTACAATGCTCTTACCCCGGCTGAACTTAGGCTTTCCAAGGATGCATATGATGATAGTTCTATAGATTCAGCGTAGTCCACAGAATTTAACTCCATGCTCATGGGAAAATCAACGTCATCTGAAAAGGAGCTGCGAGTCACGGAGGGCCTTGGTGGTGCAATGAAGTCGATGTAGTCGTCGAAATCCTTTTGAGGTGCTTGCCTTCCAGAGAGGAGATGCCTATCTTTTGTTGGGACCTTTGCGTAGCCAGATAACCGGTCTACTGATGTTCTACTTGTCCTCGGTGACGATGGGTTAGAAACCATTCTCCTTTCTCTTGATGGTCTATTATACAAAATGAGATATTGCTTACATTCACATTGCCTAGGTATTTAATTAAACTCATGGATGCTAACTGCTGAAGATAACCATAGTGACCAAATGACCATCTAACCGGTAAATGACAAGTTATTTTTTAACTGTATAAGTGAATTTCTGCTGACCATTTAGCTTCAGGAACATGCGATGTATTTATTGAAGTGCTATGTATCTTCACAAACTTACCTTGGGAATGCATCGGGTTCGATGTTTGGTTGGGAGTTTTGCTTCAGAGGGAGAATACTAAAGGGTGCCGGAGATTTGGCTGCCTTCACTTGGATTGCCTTCCCTTTATGTATTACATGCACTGTGCAATAATCAGGCGCCATCTTCATCAAGCATGTTGGCACATCAGGATTTCTAAATCTTCTGCATGGTGTAAAGTCCATGCCTGTGTTCAGTATAGGTATATATCAAAGGTATGTAATGGTGCATAATCATGGAGTATGGATGGGTAGGTACCTGATGAATGTGTTCCTAGTGGATGCTCCAACTACGATATCGGTGATGGCGTGACCAGTAGCATAATCAATTATTGCTTTGGAGATATCATTGCCATCCAAGATCACCTCATTTAGATGCATCTGCGATTTGCAGTGGCAGTATATGTCAGTATTACTTCTGTTATTTGATTCTATTTGCTTCGTCTTGTTATTATTACTATTTTCCCTGTCTTAGTACCAAAACCTTTTTATTTCACGAATCCTTGGTATGTATCAGCTATTATAGATGGTTCACTCTGATGTTTTTTTTAATGTCTGCTCTGCTATAGCGGTATGCCAATTTGGTCTAACATCTACAAGATGCGAGAAGGCAGTGTTCTAGTATTCAGGCACTCACCCCTTTACGAGCACAGTAGCCTCTGTATGAGATAAACAGTTGTGACATCTCTGCATCTGTGTCAACTCCGCGGCCTGCTTCCCCTGTAATGTGGCCATAGCAAAATAAGTAGAGTAAGTGTTGGAAAGTTAAACCATGTTAAATAGGAGAATAAAACCTTTACTAGTCGCCTTATGTAATCAATAGCCGCGGGGACTAGTGAATATGCACAAGTGTTAAAACTATGCAGTAAGTCAAATTCGTTTTGGAACAACGCAATCTGCATCATCCTACAAAATCGCTGTAAATCGTGATTGTGTAGTATTCTCTGTTCATCACATGATGACATTATGCAAATAACATTGTCACAGAATAACGCAAATCTTGGAAATTGGACATTTCGTTTGTCATCTATGAAGTTATTGCTACCTCATCGCCAAACCTCTAATTTCAGGTAAATCAGTCTGCTGTGATGGTGAACGGGTTACAAAAATACGGGTGGAAACTGAAGACCCTAGCGATCATAACTTCAGTCAGCCTGATTTTGACGGCGTTCAGATGTAGGAAAAGGTCGCTTCTGATTTTCATTTCCTTTTTCATGCAGATACCTCTTACCATAAAGAGCGAGAAGTGTACCAACCGGTCTGGGTACTTTGGTTGATCCTGACATGGACCAACTGGAGGGTGCTCCCCCTGGCCATGAGCCGATCCACCGCCCATTTCGCCGCTTGCTGGCTGTTCTTGTCCCGGTCGACGGCCACGATGGTTGAGATGTCCTTCCCGGCCTCGGGCTCCCCGCTGTGTGACGCTGTGGAGAATGCCGAGAGGTACATTTCTCAGCTCTCCGACCAGCCAACGAAGCGACCGATGGGAGGGAGAGAGAGACAAAAGGGGAATTTTGTCCCTCCTCCTCCCCCTTTGCTTATCTCTCCTGCCCTGCCTGGCCGGGGTGTCCTCGTCCCTTGCTGTCGTGGCCGAACCCGGCCGAAACCGCGATGTTGTTTTAGGGAGCTTGTGTTTGTTTTTGCCAAGTTTGGATGCAGTGTGGTCGTGAGGATTTTCTTAATTTTCTGTGGCTCCTGTTTCCCCGCTTCTTAAGCAAGGGGTGTAGACGGGCGGACCACCTGTTCAATGCCACCTTTTTGCTTGTTTCTAAGAATAGCAGGTGACAGACAGGGGTGTTGCTGAATTTCCTTTCTGAATCTCGTGTGCAAATTTTGCTAGTATAACAAATCTGCAGCCCTGTTTTGGTTTGGGTTTAATTAATTCCATGAGACCCAGCTCCCTGTCCCCGGAGTACAAGCTTCGCATCTGCCTGACCGAATTTCTAGCATCTGTTCGGTCCAACGAGATGCCTCTAGTCTGGGTCCCTGCAGCACCATCAGCCTGATTGGTCTGCGTGCTGCAAGGCTAACTGAGCTCCCGTCATTGCACCATGAACTTCTGTTTCCAACAGCCTTTTCTTCCCTCCCTCGCCGCAGCGCAGCCTTGACCGTGACAAGAACAGCCAGCAGGCGGCGAAATGGGCGATAAGAACAGCCAGCAGCCAGCAGGCGGTCAAAAAAGTGTAGCACCAATAAATCCAGGGGGTAATATTTGTAAAATAGCTGAATTGAGTCCAATATTGGTTATGGAACCAAGTACCAAGCTCCAGTGTGAAGTACGAATAAATTTTTTTTGAGGGTTAAAGCATAGCTTTGTTACGGGAACAAGTTAGGCATTTCGCCCAATACAACTGTGGCCACGGAGGGTGGTACATGAACTTCCCACATCCTGGGAACATTCACATCACACTCGTAGCCCAGCTTTGCAAGCTCGTGAGCTGCATAATCTGCCTCCCGCCTACATGCAGTAACGTCACACTTCGAGAACTAGAGTCTCATTTGAACCTTCAAATCATCAATTGCCATTGCATACTGGAATAGTCAGGTTCGTAACGACACAAGGCCATTTGCAGAAGCTGGGAGTCTGTTTCAATGCATATGCGGAGAGCCCCCAGCTGGGTTGCCAAGTCCACCGCGCAGACGGCTGCCTGTAGCTCAGCTGCAAATGCATCATGAAAATGCTCATATTTCCCTGCCATGCAAGCGACCACATCACCCGTGGGATCACGGACCACAACACCCCATGTATAAGCTCCATCAATATTCAGTTTCAGCATGTCCACATCTGGAGGTTTCCATGTCTGCATCTCTTATGGGCTCTGGGGAATTTGCCTACCGATCACATCCCAGAACTCCATGGTAGCTACCCTTGTTCGGTGTCTCCGAAGTTTTTTTTTTTGAGAATCACCGGGGGAGGAGTTCCTCCACCTGAATATATTACTCAAAGTGGCTAAAATGCCAGAGGAGTGATCCTGTTTATAAGGAAAACCGGATCGAAAACCTGAACAAATTGACCCGTTTATAAAAAAAACCGGGCCGAAAACCGTACAAGGCACGGCCAAGCTAGGAGGCATAAGACCATCACCACGAGAGATGCAAGTAGATGTGGGGTGTCGTCGGGAGATAACAATACCAGGACTTTGCAAACAGCCGAACGCATCGGCGAGCATACCAGCCTCCATGGCACAACTGAGGAGCATCCACAATCAACGAGTGTCATCCCAGACACGAACCTTGATTGGGGCTCCGCCACAGGAAATCGGAACGATTAGCAAGTTTGAAAGGCATCTTGCGCCAACCTTGAGCAAAGATGAGCCGAGACAACACCAAGAGCACGAAGCTCACCGCAACACAATGGCAACCATGAAAGGATCTTGAGCAACCATTACCAACCTGAGCTGCACGAGAACACCACCACCATAGACGAAGAGCTCCAATCAACCGAGACCATCCATGGTGCCTCAAAGTTATTGGTGCAGCCGAAGGGCAATGAGTGACCGAGTCCACACCCGGACGAAGAGTCACACGCAACCGAGGCTACAACACAACAGCGGCACCGCCGGCGAAGCCGAAGGGCATCAAGGAGCCGAGTCTACACCCCGATCGCTTCACCGTGCACACCAGCGCAAGCCGGCCGCGCCACCACCACTCCACCACCACATCACACACCACCGTCGACCCCAGTCGGCCGCACAAACACACCACTAGACAGCCAAAGTACCACCGCCGAACCCCAAAGAACACCACCAAACAGCCACCGTCGACCCCAAGCGGCCGCACCACCACCACCACCATCTCCGCAACGAGCAACACACGCACAACAACCATGCAAACCCCAAGATGATGCCTTCAAGAAGGGTTGCGCCGCCATCATCCGTACCAGGAGAACCTGGACTAGGGGTTTCCCCTGGGGAGCCGGCAAAGAGGGTAAAACAACATGACAAGGATGTCTCCAAGAAGATTAGCGGCGCCCACAGGTGTCGCCATCGCCGGCTCCAGATGGAGCAAGGCTTTCGCCACAGTTGATCTGACAACCTCTCGACGGACCGGTTGAGTGACAAGGGTTGCTCACCTGCACCACCATGAAGGGCCATTGCAGCGCCGTCACCACCGCACATAGCCAGATCTAGACCACTGCATCGAGTCCATCCATTGACGAGGAAGCACCACGAGCCGCCGCAGCCAACCACACCTCACGGCAACCACTAACGGCCAAACTTCAGCACTAGACGACAGATCCACCAGGGGTCGTCCGGACGCAGGGCCATCGGACGCAGCGCGAGCCGCCGTGCCTTGCCGAGCACCATGCCGACAAAGAGCAGAGGAACGCTGCCGAGGCCAAGAACCACCATGGTTCCGAGCTGCAGCGATACATCAATCGCGCTGAGACGCACCACGTGCACCACTGCGTGCCTGCCGGAGACCAGATCCGATGCACATAAGGCAAGAAGCCGCCCTTCCACGCCCAACCCTCCATCTGCTGCACACAGCCTATGTAACATCCCAAAATTCTAAATTTTGGAATGTTATATTAAATAGATAGATTTGATTGTTTGCTTGTTTGTGGTGATTGATTGACTGAAAGTGAGTGAAATTTGAAACTTTTTGAAAGTTAAATGAGAGGGAATAAAATGACTTTCCCAAACTTTCATTTTTGCATTTATGATCTCCGTGAATTCAAATACTTTTCATCACAAAACCCTAGAGAGAAGATGACATGACTTCTTCCATTTATTTAAATGAAAAGGGTTTTTGAAAACATTTGAATTTCATTTGAAAATATTTCAAATTCAGAACTTTAAGCAACTCAATGATTTTCATGAGAGAAGATAAAATGACTTCTTCAAAACATATGAAATATGAGTTGGAAGTTAAAAGGATCAAATTCAAAGTCCTTTTGAAATTATTTTCAATTCGGAGTTATTTGGGTTTTATTCAAATTATTTTTCTCCAAAAATAAAATATACAGAAAATAGGGTAACATGATTCCCTATAATAGAAAATTGGAGAGAAATAAAATTGAAATCATTTTTGTATTTTTAAAAATGATTTTTATTGGATTTTAGTAGGGCAGTAGCACTCTTTGAATTATTTGAATTTTTCTCGATTTTATTTGACTTTACAAAAATGTTCAGCTTGTAGGAAATCTTTTTCTGAAAATTTTGATATATAATATGCCTATGTTATAACTTATTTTATTTGCATTTATTTTATTTCTGCTGTCTGCAAAATTATTTTAAAAAAACTCCCTTCCGCCGAACTGGGCCGGCCCAGCTCCTCAGCCAGGCCCAGCCTAGCTCGCTCGTCGCCCCGTCCTCGAGCGGACTCCGCTCGGGAGTCCGGCCGGCGCACGCCATCGCCGCCGTGGCCGACTCGGTCGCCGCCCGCGCCTTGCCCCTTCTGCAAGTCGCCGCCTCTCCCCTCCCTCCTATAAATCCGGAGCCCCGGGCCCCGCCTCCTTTCCTCCCCTCACGCCGCATCTCGCCGGAGCCCCGGGCATCTCGCTGTTGCCCCGCCTCGCCGCAGCTGCCGCTTGCCCCGCCAGATCTCGCCGGAGCCCCGCCACCGCCGCCAACCGTCGTCGCCGGTCGTCGGTTTTTCTCACCGAACCACCGAACCGGCCAAACCGGTATAACCCCGATCGGTTTCCTGGTTTTTCTCGGTTTTGTTTCAAAAACCCGGTTTAGTATTTTTAGTTAGATCTATTCAATGAACGTTCTCTGTTCTGAACTAGTTAGCGAACGTCCGTTCTTTAGGTTTTTTTCTTTTATTTTTATTTTCTGTTGAGGGACCTATTTGTAGTATTTCTTTTACAGTTTAGTCCCTCTGATTCAAACTAGCACAACTTTTACACCGTCTGTCCAAATTCAACGAAACCAACGCCCACTTCTTCGTTATGATCCCCTCTATCCAGATAATCAACTCAAACCTGTTTTTGAAATTTTTAAAATTTGAATTCAAATAGATTTGTATTTAAACTTCATTTGATCGTAACTTGAGTTTTATAACTCTGATTTAGTTGATTTTTTTTGCAAAATCGAAGCTCTTGACCTAAACTTTCTGATAAGGCCAAATTCACATAATTTTGGTATTGTTAGAAATTGTTTTATGTTGCAAGAGTTATTTGCTTGGTTCTGATGTTTTCCGACTCGTCTTCTTCGATCTTTCTGATCTTTTGAGTGATTGCTTATGTGTGGTTACTATTGCTTGCTTACGATAGATTGACCGGAGTGTGACGAGTAGAACTATCAAGAGTGTTGAGTGCGAATCATCTTAATCAACAGTACAGGCAAGTTCACACTTTGACCATATCCCCTTTACTACCCAGTTTTTATGCATTAGTTTCAACCCCTCAAACATTGCATGGTTAGGAATTGATAACATGTGGGTTTTGGGAAGTAGTTGATGAGGTAGGAACCTATTGCCCTGCATTCAAACCTTGGGAGTTACTTTTACGTTATGCTTATATTGCCATGCTATGCTCGTAGACGTGGATTGGGTTTGAGTGAATCCATGACAGGTGTGAGTTTTGTTAATTAATGGTTAACTTAAGGTGGCAACTTTAATACACATCTGGGTGGATTGAGGCACCTGGGGAATCCAGTGATTGCATGTATTTTTGGAAATCCCGGGGTACCGTGTGATTCTCCTATGGACTTCCACCCAGGCTCAAAGGGATCATAAGATTATTCATGCTGGAAACTTCCGTGTGCAGCCACATGCCATTATGGGCTCTGGCATAGTTGAGTAAGTTGTGGGAAACCTTTCCATGATGGGCTAGCAGATGTAGGGGATTGTAGGTGTACAGGCCTATCTATCGGTTAAGGGGACCTCTTCGGAAAGACTGTGTCTCGGTCATCCGTTTCTCAAACATCATGTAGTGCGAGAAATCCAACGGAGGAGATCGAGTCTTGTGGGAAAAGTGCACAAACCTCTGCAGAGTGTACAAACTAATCATGGTTAGCCGTGTCCCCGGTTATGGACATCTTGAGTATCTGGTTCTTGGATTATCATATTGATCTCATCATGTTAGTTAAATAATTTGGTGGGTTGTTAACTTTTAATTGGGATTGAGATGGGGTTTACCATTCTCAATGTTTTCAACAAACTTTGTAGTTAAATAAAATGTATTCCTTTGCAGTAGGGAAAAATTGGCTTTCCGCAAAAACAATATAACTATAGAGCTTTTCCACCAGCCATATATGCATGTAGTGATAGCTATTATTCATCATTATCCTATGGTGTGAATTTGCCAGTACATTCAATGTACTGACCCTTTGTGGCTGCAATGTCTCATGTTGCAGGATTCTTACGACGAGTAAGTGATACGTTAGGGTTATGATTTCTATACTCAAATTTGCCGTTGGTGTTGATGGGAATCCACAACCTTGTTACTTCCGCTATTTGGATTGAGGTAATAGTATTTACGTTATTTTATACATGTGATTTACCTCTGTTATAAATCCTCGAGTACTGTGTGTGTCAGCATACCGATCCAGGGATGACACTTAAGCACAGAGACTTGACCGCCTGAGGTCGAGTCGCTACAAGATGGTATCAGAGCACATGTTGACTGTAGGACGTGACCCCTAGAAACTGGCAAGCCCATAGGAAATATTTTCTCTACAAACTCCGTTTTCAAAAAGATCTTTTACCTGTCTTCTCTTGTAAGCTTATTCAAATATTCCCTTTTAGTGAGACCATACCCCTTTCCCCATTTGACCATGAAGATTCGACTGATGAGACCACTCCAAGAAGGACAAGATATTGAACAACTAAGACCACTTCGAAATGAAGAGGATTTTACCGTGCATTAGAATAATGAAAAGTACAACGGTTGGAGACTCCGAAGACTAGGAGAATTTGAAGGCTCTGAAGAATTTCCAGATTTGTATGACCTAGGAAGGCTACCCTTATGGAACTTGGCAGACTATGGAAGCTGTCAATATCCGAGATCAAGGTGTGTTGGAAAAGACCGGGACATGAAGTATTAGAACTCAAAGTTTTGTCAAGAAAACCCTAAGGCAGGAGATATAAACTATGGAATGATAGCTCATGGCAATGACAAGGGTAGAAACACGGCTATCAATGATGTTATCGCCCGCTTATGCTATTGTCACCGTGCTGAGTTAAGCATGCATTTCTTCGATAGAATTGGATGACAAGAAGGCTGATGGAACACCTATCAGCAAGATGAAGTTTTAACCTTAGCTGGTGTATCGCCAGGATCTGGAGTGTTACATCAAGAAGTTAAGATGGACCTGCAGGAAGCAGTATTTGATAAGGAAGCATTTCGTGAAGAACTCAGGACCCAGAAGCTGAAAGTAGCCAAGCTAGAGGAGCAAAACTTTGATGGGATTCCACAACCTTGTTACTTCCGCTATTTGGATTGAGGTAATAAT
Organism: Aegilops tauschii subsp. strangulata; assembly: GCF_002575655.3. Classification (NCBI taxonomy): domain Eukaryota; kingdom Viridiplantae; phylum Streptophyta; class Magnoliopsida; order Poales; family Poaceae; genus Aegilops; species Aegilops tauschii. The sequence continues at coordinate 183,476,948 of NC_053040.3, forward strand.
ATTTACGTTATTTTATACATGTGATTTACCTATGTTATAAATCCTCGAGTACTGTGTGTGTCAGCATACCGATCCAGGGATGACACTTAAGCACAGAGACTTGACTGTCTGAGGTCGAGTCGCTACAGCCTAAGCTCCCAGCAGCGAGGCGCCACCTCGCTGCTGAGCAGTAGCCACCACCGCGCCTCGAGGCGCCAGAATGGAGGCGCCGCGTCTGGATACCAGACCCATCTGGTCGGAGAGAACCAAGGCCAACCCCGGCCGCGCGCAGCAAGACCCAGCAGCCACCAGGCCCGCGGCGGCGCCCGTGGCAGGCCGCACGCACGGATCCAGGCGCGCCGGCTAGATCCGCCGACGGGACGCAGCTACCACTCCCGCACCATCCACCACGGGACGTGAAGACGCGCGGATCCGGCGGATCCGCGTCGGCCGCCGTCGGCCACGCATCCAGCTAGGCCGCAGCCCGCGCTTCCCCGCCGCCGCGAACGACACATCTTGTCTCGCGCCCATCGGGCGCCCCAGCGTCCACCGCGGGTCTCCCCACGCCACCTTCGAAGACGGGGGGCCGCCGCCACTGCGGCCAAGCCAGCGGCAGCGGCGGAGAGGAGGGTACCGACGGGTGGGAGACCGGCGGCTGCGGTGTTGTCTCCCCCGAGTCGCCCGGTGGGAGCGACGCGGGGGTCAGTCCCTCATCCACTTCCCACGTCCGGTGTGTCCGAAGTGAATGGAAACTTTTGTCTATTGATCCGTTGAGATTACTGTGCGAGAGCGGAAACGTCTTACGCTATCGTGGGCGACGTGTTGCATGTTATATAGGAGGCGTGCGAGACCTGATACGCATACAATGTTGTTGGAGATTACAATCTTGGAGGAGAAGAAATACAGGAGATAAGGAGCTGGTTACAACTGAATATGAGATAAATGCATGCGCCTACCTATCTCTATCTATCTACTAACAACAAGAGAATATCTCCTATATGACCAGATACATTGTATGTTTAACACCCTCCTTTAATCACAACTTGGTCAAGTTGAGATTATGCTTGAAATCTTCAAAGCTTCTTACAGGTAAGGCCTTTGTGCATCCATTTGCAACTTGATCTCTGGAATGCACAAACCGGATGTCAAGTTTCTTCTGAGCAACTCTCTCTGACAAAATGGAAATCAATCTCTATATGCTTTGTTCTGGCATGAAAGACTGGATTTGCAGAAAGATAGGTGGCTCCAAGATTATCACACCACAGGCATGGGGCTTGTGTGGTTTTCACACCAAGCTCCTTCAGCATGGATTGAACCAATATAATCTTTGCTGTAGCATTTGCTAATGCTTTATATTCTATCTCTGTACTTGACCTAGAGACAGTAGCCTATTTTCGTGCACACCATGAGATTAAGTTAGGTCCAAAAAATACTGCGAACCCACCAGTTGACCTTCTGTCATCCAGGCATCCTGCCCAGTCAGAGTCTGAGAAAGCACTGACAAGAGTAGAGGCTGAGTTGCTAAAATTTAGACCAATGCTCAATGTGTTTTTGAAGTATCTGACTATACGTTTGGCAGCTGTCAAGTGAACAGTAGTAGGTGCATGCAAGAACTGACATACTTTGTTAACAGCAAATGAGATGTCAGGCCTAGTGAGAGTGAGATACTGCAATGCTCCTACTAAACTTCTGTATCTTGTACTTCCCTCTTGATCCAAGAGTGTTCCTTCTGTAAGGGATAATTTTTCTGAACTGGATAAAGGAGTAGGTGAGGGTTAACAACCTTGTAGACTAGCCTTTTTAACCAGGTCAGTTGCATATTTTTCCTGAGAAAGATGAAGCCCACCCTTGTGTCTCTTCACCTCAATTCCAAGGAAGAAATGCAAGTTTCCAAGATCCTTCAACGCAAAATCTGCACCCAAGTCCTTTAACAACCCCGTGATTGCTTCATCAGACGAGCTTGTCACAATAATATCATCAACATATATGAGAACAAATATGCATGTGTTGGACTTGTTGTAAATAAACAATGAGGTGTCAGACTTAGATGGAATAAAGCCAAGTGCCTGCATCTTATGACAGAGACGAGAATACCACACCCTTCGAGCTTGCTTTAGTCCATACAGTGCTTTGTCAAGTTTGCAAACATAAGAGGGAGCACTTTTGCTTTCAAACCCAGAAGGTTGTTTCATGTACACTTCCTCTTCCAGAACACCATGAAGAAACGCGTTCTGTACATCTAATTGCCTCAAACTCCAGCCTCTGGAAACAGCAATAGAAAGAACAAGACGGATGGTAGCAGCTTTAACAACTGGACTAAAGGTATCCTCATAGTCTATACCATACCGTTGCTTGAAGCCTTTTGCAACGAGTCTAGCCTTATAACGATCAATGGTTCCATCAGATTTTCTCGTAATTCTGAACACCCACTTGCAATCGATAAGGTTTTTACCTTGCTGTGGAGGAACCAAGTGCCATGTCTTGTTTTTCTCTAGAGCTTTGTATTCTTCACACATTGCCCTTTTGCATTTTTCATCACCAATGGCCTCTTCAAGAGTGCTGGGCTCGCCTAGTTCACCTGTAGAGCAAACTAGCCCATACTTGGTTATATTTTTGTAATTTAAAGGTTGAATTACCCCTTGTTGCAGCCTTGTGCGACGTTGAGGTGGAGGAGAGTTCGTAGCCGTAGAAGATCCCGTAGCCCTTTCTGGGACAGATCAGCGACGGAATCCGAGGCGGATCCGCCTGCAGCAGCCGGTTCAGGGCGATCCTAATCTTCTGTGGCAGTGGGCCAAGGCGCTGGTGAGAGTGGAGCCGCAAAAGATCCAGGGCGGTTGGCAAAAGATCCAGGCCCACTGGAGTCAGGGGCTGTCTCGACGTCCGCCTGGCGAACGGCGGGACGCCGCTTGTAGCACACGAGCTGGGCCGCGAAGCGCGTGCGTCCCTGGCCATTCTCGAGCTGCCGCGTGGCAGCCGGTGATTGATGCGGGCCGGAGGGCGCGCCTCGCGCGGTCGGAGGTGGCCGTGTGTCGAGCGGCGGGTCGGAGGCGCGCGTGCGGCCAACCGCAGCTGGCGCGTCTGGTCGATCTGCCGCGGATCCGCAGCTATCACCTGGCGCCGATCCCGAAGACGATTGCCCGGGCCTCTGCGACAGAAATCCCGAGGAGGATATGTTCCCCACGCCGCGGGACACGCGATATGACTCGCCCGGAACGATTTCTTCACCAGTTTCTTCACCATTTTCACTGTGTTGCTCGCCTGGCTCCCCTGTAACATCAGCAGAAGACTCATGCACACTGTTTAGAGGGTTAGCCAACATATGATCATCACAATTGTTAATGCCCCCTTGATCATAGCTAAGGAGATTAGGAGGTAGCAAAAGGATTTCTTTCTGAAGTAGGGCACCAGCATTGGGATGAAGATCTGAGAAAGGAAACTTGGTTTCATCAAAAACGATGTCTCGTGAGATATAAACATGACCCGTGGAGATGTCAAGGCACTTTACACCCTTGTGTTGTGGGCTATATCCAAGAAAAGCACATTGCTTAGAGCGAAACATTAGTTTGCGCTTGTTGTAGGGACGTAGGTTTGGCCAGCATGCACAGCCGAAGACACGAAGTGTAGTGTAGTCCGGTTTTGTGTGAAGGAGGCGTTCTACTGGAGTTTCATTATTTATGACACGGCTAGGAAGCATGTTGATAATGTGGACAGCAGTAAGAAATGCTTCGTCCCAAAATTTGAGGGGCATGGAGGCATGTGCTAAAAGAGCGAGGCCAACCTCGACAATGTGGCGATGCTTGCGTTCAGCGGAGCCATTTTGTTGGTGAGCGTGGGGGCATGACACAAGATGTGAGACGCCAAGAGTTTGGAAGAAGGAGTCCAATTTTTCAACAAAAGAAAAAGAAGCATGTCCTAATCGATCGTGCCACCGTGTTGACGAAAGTTTGACAACACCAAAAGCTCGTTTATTGCATCTTGTGTGCTCCGGAATCAATTGGTAGAGCCCTCGAACACATCTACCTCGATAGAGGATTCTCCTCATTGCCTGATACTTGATAAAAAAGAAATAGGGATGAAATTCGAGGAAAACATTATTATCAAGAGCAATTCTATGAACAGAGAGAAGACTTTTGTTGGCACTAGGAACATGCAAGATTTTCCTAAGATGAATTTTATGACTAGGGGTATTAAAAATTGAGTGACCAATGTGGTTTATCCTCATACCTTCACCACTAGCCGTGTGAATTTGATCCTTGCCGTATTTCTCCTTCATAGTCACCTTTTAAAGTTCATTGGTGATGTGGTTAGTGGCACCACTGTGGACATACCAGTTGGTGTCGATCCCATAGGCACCATCCGCAGCAGCAACAACTTTTTCTTCATCTTGAGAGGAGTCGTCATCTTCCTCATACCTGTACCAGCAGTCCCTGACCGTGTGCCCTGGCTTGCCACATATCTGGCAGTGAGGTGCATCTGGACGTGCTCTGGTGGAGCCGCCGCGGCGACCCCTATTGCTGGTGTAGGAGGGTCGGCCACCGTCGCGGTTGCTGTTGCCACCGTTTCCCCCGCCGGAATTCTTGCCCCTGGGACGCGGCGATCCGTGCTGACGAGAGGAGCCGCCGCCGCAGCCGTGGAAAGCAACGTTGGCCGACGACTTGAACCCGCCCGTGGACTTGAAGAGCGCCACGCACTGGTCGAAGTTACTCATCATGGAGAAGAGTTCGTCGATGGAGACCGGCGTGATGCGGGCGTCGAGGGCAGACACCAGGGGCTGGTAGTCCATGTCCAGTGCATGGAGGATGTAGGAGACGAGCTCGTCATCCTGAAGAGGCTTGCCGGCCGCGGCGAGTTCGTCCGCCAGACCGCGCATGTGGGCGAAGAAGGTGGCGACGGACTGAGTCCCCTTCTGCGTGTTGATGAGAGCCGTGCGGATGTTATTCACCCGGCTCAGAGATTGGGACGAGAACATCCCCGGCAAGGCTGCCCAGAGCGCGTGCAACGTGGTGATCGTGGTCACCTACACGAGCACTTCTTTTGACAGGTTATTCAGCAAGTAACCTAGTACCTGCTGGTCCTCCCGAACCCAGATGGGGTGGAGAGGGTTGGGCGCTGACGATTCTTTCCCGTCCTTATCCTTGCTGACAAGGAGGCGAGCCGGTTCTGATGTGGTGCCATCGGCATAGCCGAAGACATCAGCACCCCGCAGCTGTGGCATGATCTGGGCGCGCCACAAGACGTAGTTGGTGCGGGTGAGTTTCTCCGTGACCTGCTGGTTGAGGTTTGGGTGGGAGGAACCGGAGGAAGACATGGCTAGGGCACTAATGGAGATGAGCTAGATTAGATGTTTGGAGGAGGAAGGCTCTGTATACCATGTGCGAGAGCGGAAACGTCTTACCCTATCGTGGGCGACGTGTTGCATGTTATATAGGAGGCGTGCGAGACCTGATACGCATACAATGTTGTTGGAGATTACAATCTCGGAGGAGAAGAAATACAGGAGATAAGGAGCTGGTTACAACCGTACATGAGATAAATACATGCGCCTACCTATCTCTATCTATCTCCTAACAACAAGAGAATATCTCCTATATGACCAGATACATTGTATGTTTAACAATTACAATATATACGCGCTGGAGAGACGCGACGATCCATGAGGGATGCATCGGTTCCAGGCAGAGAGGAGAGAGAGGCGGCGGTTGCGGGAGCAAGCGCACGACCGTTCATGCAAGGGGTGATTTTTTCCCTAATTACATAATTAATTTTTAACACTCCCCTAATCCACGTTGACCATGTAGAATCATCTTCATGATTGTCCGAAAAGTTCTATCATCTCAAAAAGATTCCTCCTCCAAAAGTTCTTCATAATTTTTTTGATGAGATCCTGAAACATATAAACTCACAAAGAGATAGCATAATGTGATGTCTTTAAACAAGGATATCTCAAGAAGAGACTCCCCCTGACACCTGCAAGTCCCTAAGTCGTCGCATACCAATTCCATAAACATATTTCTGGAATGTAGAATTTGGTAGAGACTTGGTAAATAAATCAGCAAGGTTGTCGCATGATTTGACTTGCAAGATGTTTATTTCCTCGCTTTGCTGAAGATCATGGGGAAAACCCGCTTAGGAGGAATATGCTTAGTGATATTACTCTTGATGTATCATGTTTGCATTTATGCAACACAGGACGCATTATCTTCGTAGATAATGGTTGGTCATTTTATCGAACCAATTCCACATGACTGTTGTATGTTGTTTATCATTCTGCGAAGCCATACACATTCGCATGTTGCTTCAGATAATGAAATTATTTCAGAATGACTGGTAGATGTTGCCACCAGAGTCTGTTTGAAGACTTCTATGATATAGTTGTGCTACCATGTAGGAATACGAAACCGGTCTGTGATCTTGCATTATGGGATCAGACAAATAGCCGACATCTGCATATCCAATCATATCAGAGTCCTGATTTCTCTAGAACTGAAAAATAGGCCAAGACTCTTTGTGCCTTGGAAATATCGAAAGATATTCTTCACTCCAGACCAATTACGTTTGGTGGGAGTTGCGCTATGTCTAGCAAGTAGATTCACTGCAAATGCAATATCAGGTCTTGTGCAATTTGCAAGATAGATAAGCGCTCCAACAGCACCTAGGTATGGAACTTTAGGTCCCAACACCTCTTCTCCATCATCCCTTGGTCTGAACGGATCTTTCTCCACATCTAGAGATCGAACCACCATGGGAGTTTTAGATGGATAGGATTTTTCCATATTGAATTTCTCCAATATTTTCTGGATATAGGCAGCTTGGTGTACCATGATTCCCGAGGGAAGGTGCTCAAGTTGAATACCTAAGAAAAAATTGGTTTTACCCAAATCCTTCATCTCAAATTCCATCTTTAGGTGATTGTGTGCTTCATCAATGTCTGGTGTGTTGCCAATGATGTTGAGACCATCAACGTACACAGAAATGATGCAAAATCATGTAGAGGAGTTCTTGATGAAGACACATGGACAATCAGCACTATTGGAGTAACCTTTCTGAAGAAGGAACTCACTGAGTCGGTTGTACCACATCCGTCTCAACTGCCTTAAGCCATATAATGACTTATTCAGCTTTACACAATACATGTTGCATTTTGCACTTTTATTCGGGACAGAGATTCTGTCAGGAACCTTCATATATATGTCCGAATCTAGTGACCCGTAAAGATATGCGGTCATGACGTCCATCAACTGCATAGATAGATGATTTTGCACTGCCAAGGATATAAGATATCGGAAAGTGGTTGCACTCATTATTGGAGAATATGTTTCAATGAAATCAATGCCGGGTTTCTGCGTGAAACCTTGTGCTACGAGCCTCGCTTTATATCCCACCACCTCATTGTTCTCATTCCGTTTCCGGAGAAAAACCCATTTGAATCCCACAGGGAAAACACTGGGAGGTGTCGGTATTGCTTCAGTGAATACCTTTCTTTTGTTAAGCGATGCAATTTCTGCTTGGATTGCATCCTTCCATTTAGGCCAGTCGGAGCGCTTTTTGTACTCAACGATAGACCTTGGATCATGATCAATGAGAAGGGTATCTGCAATCTTTTCAGCAAAATATATGTCGACAGTCATAGTCTTATGGTCAAATGATTCTATAGAATCAACATAGTTGATGGAAATTTCCTGCACCCCTAGTGACTCTTCGTGATTTCCCAATACGATTGAGTATGGGTGTTCCGATGTCCCAGTCAGTTTGTGCACACTGGAGCCGGGTTGTGGAGGTTGCCCTCCCACTTGGTGTATACTACCCATCAGTTGTTTGTCAACGTTGAGTTGACCTGCATTTACTGACTCCGATGTTTTTCTCCCCGATTCCTTTGCTGCTTGCTAGGAGCTTGATCCAGGTCAAAGGCCGTACTACTCCCCCTCTTTTAGGAATAGGGAGTTGAGTGGTTTTTATTGGTACCTCCACTCTTTCGGGCGCATCTCTGGCCAGATTTAAGGATTTTGTAACACCTTTCAGATCAGTAAATGAATCTGGCAGATTATTTGCAAGATGTTGCAAATTAATGATCTTTCGAACTTGAAATTCGGTCTCTTGGGTACGTGGATCAGAGGATGAAATGTCATGAGCATTCCAATCAATTTCCGGGCATTCTTTCTGGTACTTGAAATCTCCCCCTAATGCCGAAAAATATTCCTCATTAAATATGCAATCAGCATGACGGGCTGTGAACAGATCCCAAGTCAGGGGTTCCATGTACTTGATAATCGACGGCGATTTGTACCCCACATAGATCCCCAACTTCTTGTGTGGGCCCATAGATGTCCGCTGTGGTGGCGAGATTGGGATGCATGCATCACATCCAAACTTACGTAGATGGGAAATGCCAGGAGGATTTCCACATACCAATTCCAGAGGGGAAGAACTGTGATATGCAATTTGCCTCAATTGTATCAAATCAGCAGCGTGTAAAACAAAATGACCCAACAAGAGGTTGGCAAGTTGCAATTCGTCAACAAAGGTATTGCAATGAGTTTGATCGTCCTAATCAATGATTCAGCCAAACCATTTTGTGTATGGACATATGGAACAGAGTGCTGAACTTCAATCCCCAAAGCCATGCAATAATCATTGAAAACACGCGAGGAGAATTCTGCGTTTTGTCCATTCGAATTGATTTAATTCGACTTTCAGGATAATTGGCTTGCAACTTAATGACTTGCCTCATTATCTTAGCAAATGCATGGTTCCGTGTGGGTAGAAGACACACGTGTGACCATCGTGCATACGCGTCAATCAGAACCATGAAATACCTGAAAGGTCCAGATAATGGTTGAATGGGACCACAAATGTCTCCTTGAATATGTTCAAGGAACTGAAGTGCTTCAGCTTGTATTTTGAGGTGCGAGGGCCTCAAAATTAGCTTTCCCGTGGCACAAGATGTGCACACAAATCTGAAGATTGGGGAAATTTTGACTCAAGCAAATTATGACCAATGAAATTGCTAGTAATTTTTCTCATCATCCCAATTCCGGGATGACCTAGGCGATCATGCCAGGTTTGGAATGTGGTAACATTCTGAAAAATTACTTTGTATGCAACATGTTCCACGGGTTTGATGTACGTATAGTACAAACCAGACGATAGAGAAGGAATTTTCTCATGTACCTTTTTGCCATATCCGTGATCTTTAGTAGTAGATACTCCACTTTGTTGTCTTCATGGGTTTCAATATGAAAACCATTTTTACGGATATCTCGATAATTGATCAGGGTACGTGAAGAATCGGGATACAATAAAGCATCCTCAATTGTCACTTGTGTACCACTTGGGAGGGTAAATATGGCACGTCCAGTGCCAACAATCACCGTGTCACGTCCAACGATAGTTAAAATATCTCCATTCATCTTTTTCAGAGTTCGGAAATATTTCATCTCCCTCAGTATGGAGTTTGTGGTACCACTGTCCACAAGGCATAATTCCTCTTCCATCGGATTGTCCCTGTAGAGAACTATATAAAACAAATAATTTTCAATAAGAAAACCTCATGTTAATATATAGAATACAATCTTATTATATCAAATGTGCTGATACAATACAATATAAAGACAACAACAAACTTATGTTCTTATTACAATCATCACAAATGGACATAATCAAGTAGATCACTAAGGAGATTGAGGGACTAGTCAAAGTCGCCAAACACGTTGTTTGCGGTGTACTCAATCAACATGTTCTCCGTTTCAGCAGGATCCTCAAGCGGATAAGGAATCATGGCGTTGCTCGGTCCGGGAGGAACATCGTGCGAACCACCAGCTCCTTTTGTGCTATGTGGATGAAGGTTGAAGTTGGCTTCAAACCTTTTCCCTTGAGGTGCTTTGCGTCCCTGAGGTTGCTAGTACAACATAATCAGATGCTTGGGCATTGTGCATTTTTCAGTAGAATGCGTGTAGCATCCACACTTGTTGCAAAGCTTAGTTTTATCAAACCTGGGCTTTGAAGTGCCTTTTCCCTTGCCTGGGTTTCTGGATCTCATGTTCTCGTTGCGCTTTCGCTTATGGTCGAAGTTGAATTGTTTAGCCCGAAAGGTACCATTAAACTTTTGTCTATTTTCGACATTCAGTTAAACTTCAGGTAAAGGTTGTGCCCCAACTGGGCGCTGAGAGCCATTCTTAGCGAGTAGATCATCATGCTTTTCAGCCTGAAGTAACATGTGAATAAGCTCGAAATAGACAGTGTAGTTACGAGCACGGTATTGCTGTTGGAGGATCTATCTGAAGGGAGCATAGTAGACAAAGTTTTCTCTATATTCTCCCCCTTAGTAGGTTCCTTCTCACAAAAGCGTAGTTGGAACATATCTTATGAATAACATGATTGTACTCACCAATGGACTTGAAATCCTGAAGACGGAGATGAGTCAAATCATGGAGTACTTCAGGCAAGACTACTGCCTTCTGCTGTTCATACCTCGTTTTAAGGTTCAGAAATAGAGTACTAGGAGATTCCTCCTATAAATACTCAGAATTGAGATCTGGATGAATATGGTGCCTTATGATGAATAAAGCAGCATAGTTCTGTTGTTCTGTTAGCCGCGTGGCTCCAGCCGGGAGAGGAGTCTCGGGGCTGGATTGCACGCGCTATCCCACGGGACGCAAGACTGATCTTGATGTCCATAGCCCATGTAGGGTAGTGTAGGAACGAAGTATGTCTACCAGAGGGGGTGAACGGGAGTTTTAAATTTTCTCCGGAAAACTTAAATCTCTCAGAAACCCAGCAGCGGAGAATGAAAAGCAAACTACAACTAGAACAGAGTACCGAAGGAGAACTAAGACATGCATCAATGTAAATCATATGAATGAAAATGCATCGAAGGTAAACATGAGTGACAGAGATAACCGATGATGCTCAATGGCAACAAGGAATTTGTTCGACCAGTTCATCCTTCTACACAAGGACTACGTCTGGTTGGAGGGGTTGTGACTTAACACGGAAGATAAACTCTCTTCACCCTATTCTCCTCGACAATCGATTCGTCAACCGATGCCAGTTACTCATGGTAGATACTTGAAGGAGATGTCCGAACCTTTACAGACTTCTTCTTCGAGAACCACAATCACTCTTGGTCTCTGAAGAAATTGACACCTAACCGTCTAGAGAGTTTGCAGCTCTCAAGAGTAATAGGCGGAGCGTACTAAACTTAGATTCTAGTGATGTCGAACCACTATCTAATTCTTTGGCTCTAGGGATTTTCTCTTGGTGGATTTTAAACTCAAATCGCTCAGAGAGTGGGTTGCTCAACAATCTTTTCAGAATCAAATGGAGTAGCCACCGGACAAAGCCGACGCGGGGTGGCTATTTATAGCCGCAGCCTTCCCAGACGGGAAATGACCATTTTGGACACGAGGTCTAGCCAATGGCCAACCGATATGTTCACAACGGTCGGATTTTGGAGCAATGGTAACATTACTTGGAACAAGTAAAACTAACTCCTCGGTCCGAGTCAAATCTCTTACAGCGAAGAAGATCACAGTCTCTTGCTGGAAAGTATTTGCTTGGAACACAAAGAGATTTCTCTCACCGCTTTCACATGATTTGGGTTTAGCATCAGAGAATCAAAGCTTCGAACACTACACCCCTCTTAATAGTACAGTGATCCTATGACTCAATGAAAGAAGAAGAATGACAAAACAAATGCTACGTCTTCACTTTGTCTTCATTCTTCCTCGAACGCAGTCAAATTCTTCGAACAAACACCGAACCAATTGCTTGAACTTCAGCAATTTTTAGGGGTCACTCTTGTTGGCTTTATCTTTGGTGATAACCTTCGCTTCCACGGAGGGAGATTATCTTCGTCGTTTGCATCAAACTCCTTGATACTTCAGGGACCTATTACTCTGTGTGCACTAGCAAACACATAAGTCCCATACTGTTTATGTCAACAAAGTCCAAAACATAAGGGGACTATCATTGCACCAACAATCTCCCCCTTTTTGGATGGTTGTTGACAAAAAGATAATCATCTAAGTGAAGATAGATAAGTGAAATGTAAATTGAACAAGTGTGAACTTGCGTTACTTGACTTGATGATGAAATATACTCCCCCTATATGTATGCAGGTCAATTGATATACAATGAAATTCCTTGCAATTCATTTACTTATAAGGAGGATTTTTCAATCAAGCGAGGTAATGATCACTGATGATAAGTAAACCAACAAGAATATAGTGAAATCATTCATGACTTCTGACAATAATTCCACCTGCAGAACAAATACTTCGAGAGAAAATAGTGCAGCAGGCGGGGTTATTAATATTACAGCTCAAATCAAAAGTTTTACCTCAGAGCATATCAAGTGGCATAAAAAGTCTTTGAAGCATACAACGCAAAAGTCTCATAAACAAGAGCAAATAAACATGGAGAACAAATCCAACAGAGCAAATCTATCGAAACTCTCGATGTAATTCTCCCCCTTTTTGTCAACTAGTGTAAAAAAGGTGATGAAAAACATGAGTGCGAAAAATAGGTGAATCTGATTCACTCTAAGGCATTGCCCGAAGAACTTCCCGAAGACGTTTCTGATTCAGAGGTGGCTGGTAAATCTTCAACATCATCATCAGCAGCAGATCCTTCAATACTGGTGTGGTGCTGAGAAGACGAAGGCATATTGGGATCAGCCTGTTGATTCTTGCGAGACAGAGTATTTCCTTCAGCGGATTTCTCAGTGGGCGAGGTTGCTTCTGACTCGTAAAGCAATTTGCGCAGCTGAATCTGGAGTAGATTGGTTGTTGGTTCACAAGCTGGCAAAGGCGGAGTGATCCGATATTGAAAATCTTCACCTAAGAACCCTTGATCAATATACTCATAGAGTTCTTTGAGATGAGAGTTGCTCAATTGCTTCTTGGAGAAGAACTTCTAAAGCAATTTTTAGAGACACTTCTTGTTTTCAGCTATGATTATGTGCACAACTTTTGTTGGTTGTGGATTGCATTAAGTTCGGCAGCCAGGTGCTCTTTCTCTTGGCGATCTTCGGCCATATGCTTCAGCAGAAGCTGTTGAGTGCTCATGCTCACTTCAAGATGTGAAGGAGGTTGAGTGTTCGGTTAATGATCACGCTGAGGTAGCTTTGGTCCATTGAAAGTGTTATGATAATCAGGAAGACTAGACACTGGAGCTCTCCCCGAAGAAAAATCTTCCATTACTCTCAGAGTATCACGCATAGTAGGAATGAAGCTTTTGTGACAGGCTTTAGCTAAGTATTCGGTTTTCATTGCATAGTCAACCACCTTTTGAATCCAGGGCGCAAATACCTTGATAGTTTTTGGGTGCTGAGCTGAATCCATCATATGTGCAGGGACATGTCTTCGACATCGAAGATAAAACCTTGTGAGATGGCATGGATGGTGTTGCGAAGAACATCAGATATCACGTTGTCTGTGTTCATCCCAGCCAGCGGACAGAGGGTGTATGTGAGAAAATGGTATAAAGTTTGATTGTCGAATGTCAAGTGCTCAGGCAAGGGAGGACCATTGTATTCACGAATTTTATCTTCATCCATTGTGCATTGGAAATCTTCATCAGAGATTGCATCAATGTTATGAACTCAAATTTCTGTCTTGCCATGTTCGAACCGAGGGAAATGAAATGAGATACAAAGTCCATTACAGAGCATTTTGTTCTCTTCCCTTCGATCATCCATTCCATGACCAATTTTGTGCTACATGATTCATCGCCGGAGATATATAGTGTTACATAAAATTGAAGAATAATCTCCTTGTTCCATGGATGCTGATATGCATGCAAAGACATGTGTGAGACCAAAGTCTTCGATGTCTTGCAGTACTTGGTTGAAACAGCCGATGTTCTTCATAGCAGCAATATCTAGGAACTCATAATGGAACATCTTGAGGATGTCATAAAGAATCCGTGGATAGTATATTGCATGTTCCTGAGTCCAAAAATGAGGAGATTCAAACGTGTGGGGCTTGCTGTATGAACTCTCTTGAAAGAAAACCAGATGAGTGTTCCTATTGAAAAGAGGCCCTTTGACGCTGATGCCGATTTAAAACAACGACAGTTCCTCGGGAGGATAAGGGTACTTGAGTTCATCTTCAACGGAAATCACTTCATGGTCGTAAATGACTGAGTGTGAGTGATGAGCAGAAGCTGATTTTGCTGCAGAAGGATCAATATCTGAGGTTCTTCGTGCAGTGTTGAGTGAAATTCTAAGAAGGGAGGGATCAGACACTTTGTCAGGAATTGAGCCTTTATCTGGCACCGAATCTTTATCGGCCACTGGAGAAGGTTGAGGACTTGCTTCTGAAGTCGTTGGAGGAGAAGAGGGAGGAACCGAATCATTGGGTTCAACAAGAGCTGGAGAAGCCTGGCGTTCAGACTAAGGAATTTCACCTTCTTCTGATACTTGGTGCTGTGAAGGACTTTCTTCATGAGTTGGGGAGGCCACAATCACTGTTTCAGTTGGCCTTGGCGAAGCAGGTACACCTGCACCAGGTTCAAGAGTTGGCGAGGGAATTGCTTGGTCAGGATAATTTTCTTTCTATGTCTCAGCATCTGGTGGAGGAGGAGCATCCTTCTTCGCTATCTTCTTCTTTTTCTTTTGCTTCGACGGATCAATGTGCCCTTTTACAAGATCATTGTAGCCAGTAATTTTGGCTTGATGACCGAGGCAGATCTTTTGAACAATTTGATCTAGATCTGAGTGGAATTCCAATCTTCTGTGCCAAAGCATAGTCAAAGCCATATTGATATCCACATTAGATTCTTCAAGTTACTTGATGGCAAACTTAGATTTGGTATCTTACATACGGTTGTTAAGCTCCTTGAGTTGAGCAATGAGGTCATTGATCTCAACACAGTCATTTCTCATGTCATGGACCAGATCAGACGCTTGAGAAATTAGTTCAGAGGGAATGGGCAAAGATGCCACTTCTCCATCAAACAGGTTTTCGACAAATCTGTCAAGCTGCTCCATGATGAATACTTGATTGAAGTAATGAGGTGCATTAGAATCATCTTGAGGCTGTGCAGCAGGAGCATCTTGTGCTACATTCTGTTCGGTCGGAGGCATAGAAGCCAAAGGTTGTGTCTGCTTTGGAGCAAACTGCGCAGCCTTTTCCTTCATAACATCAACACTTGGAAAATTTTCTTAGCAGCCGGGGCTTTGATTTGCTTCACTTTCTGCGTCGGGAGCTTTTCTCCTAGCTTAGCTGTGCCATCTGGGGCATCAACTACCAAATCTTGCAAGTTTATTGCATCAGGATGAGGATCTGTATTCACTTTGTCAACCATTGTGACAGTGGTAGGAGTAGTCTTTCTTTTCAAGGGGTTCTTCTTTGGAGGTGCAATTGGGACTGCACTTGCTCGAAGATCAGGTAGAACAGTGGAAGTGGTGATATTCACTTGTTCTGAAAGAGTTGCATCAATTTCTTCTCTGGTGAGTGGAGGATCATCTTGATCGGAAGAATCACTTTCAGATTCAACTGGCTTAGCAGGTCTTTTCCTTGATGCACTCTTTTTCTTCAGAGCAGCAGATCTTGGATCATGTTTGTTATTCGTGCAACATTCTTCTTTTCCTTCAGCCTTTTTCTTCTCGATGTTTGATTTGATGAGACGACGATTTTCTTCTTCTCTAGCCTGCTCCTTTTCAGCCTTCTTGGCTCTCTTTTCAGCATTCTTGAGGCGCTTGGCCTTTTCCTCGGGATAAGAATCAGGAGTCTTAAGAGATGAATCACCAGCGTCAGGAGGTGCTGGAGGCCTTGCCTGGGGTTCACCTGGACGGATGAGTCCAATTTCACGACAGTCATCCCATGGGGGATGAAATCAAAGTTCTTGGCATATCGATGAACCATTTTGTAGTTGAACCACTTTCGTACCCAGTGACGCCAAATCTTTTGCACACTCCTTTTTCTCTGAGTCGAATCTTCTCCAGGAACTGTGTTGTATTTATCATGAGAGATATACTGAGCTGAATTTGTGAAGGGTTGCCCCACCACCTTTCCTTTTCTTCGGAGCATCTGCTTCTTGCTCATTTGCATTTGGTTCGGATCTCTTTCTCTTGCTGGTAGATGGGCCTACTGTTGGGCCATTTTCATTTGGTGCTTTGGATTCATCAGCTGTTCCCATGAATGCCTCTTCTTCGTTAGCCATATTGTGCAGTCTGACAGAATCCTCAACAAATTGCATACACGTGTGAAACAGAGTAGGTACGAGGGAAATGGGGACCGTTTTACAAATGCTCTCAGCGAATGTTTTTCCGAACAAAAAGCATTTTGAGGAAGAGTCAGATACAGATTTTGAGAGATGTTTCGAGTGAATGAAACAAATAGATCGAGCTAGTATGTCCGAAGAAAATACTAGACAGAGAGCTAGGTATACCATTCGAGCGAAACATAACAAAAACCCTAGATCTGGAAGAGTTTGGATGCGAGGAACAACTACAAACCACATCCGCACTAGAAGGGTAAAAACCTAGATATAAGATATGCAGTAAAATCAGAGATTATTAACCGCAGACGAACTCGACTAAAGAAGGAAGAAGAAAACCTGAGTTTGAACCACACGTACCCTAGCTCGGTGACGTGCAGCAGCTACGGTGGCGCGTGGAAGAAGATGTCCCGCGGTGGCGTGGAAGGACTCCGGTGACCTCTTTCCGACAGTTAAGCGGCGAAGGGGTCGTCGGTGTCGATCTCAAGGAGGAGTGTTGCAGCAAGGGTTTCGTCAGAGTGAAGGCAAGGAGAAGAGGAGTAAGGTGGAAGAACGGAGCGATATAGTTTATATAGACGAATGGAAATAACCACATGCAGAGGATTTTTATCGGACGATCTTTAAGTGGAGACGATTGTGATTCAACGGACATGATGGAATGACAGATAATGTATTGCACATGGCAACCATCATAAAATATTGTGGTCCTGACTTGCACGGGAAACCCCAAATTTTGGACAACTTTCGCCAAAACAGATTAATGTTTGGATCGAATCTTAATCGTGGTCAAGGACACCAGATGAAGTTTCGTTCCAGATAAAATTTGAGCATTTGTAACGGATCAGCATAGACTGGAAGAGATAGAATAGAGGGAAACAGGGTCCTAGGCATTTCACCGAGTCAGAAACACAAACACTCAAGCAAATAGCTATGAATGAAATGCATTCGGACGAAGTAAAAAACTATCGATCGAAGAAAAATCCAATGAAAGAAAATTGTGGTGGTGTACCTATCGTATAAGAACTATATGACCCCGAGCATCGCACAGTTATCCTGGCACCTGATTAATCTAGTTCTTCATTAATGTATTCACTCTCAGAAAGAAAAAAATTCACTCTGTCGAAATTTTTTCAGACTCTTCGAGTGTTATGCACCCATTTCTTTGAAGATGTGGAAGTGTTAGCACGAGTGTCGAGTCCATCTTACTGCATGTTTGCGAAGTCCATGATATTTAGCTCACACCGTAACACACAAAATATTTTCTCGTCGAGAGGCTTGGTGAAAATATCAGCAAGATTGTCTTCGGTCTTGATGTGATTCATAATAATATCCTCTCGAGCAATGTGCTTTGTGTGAGAATGCTGCACAGGATTGTGTGCAATTTTGATGGCACTCTCATTATCACAATACAGAGGGATATGCTCGACCTTGATACCATTATCTTTCAATGTCTGCTTCATCCACAATAAGTGAGTGCAACAACCGCCAACAACAATATATTCGGCCTCAGCCGTGGAAAAAGATACACAATTCTGCTTCCTTGATGACCAACAAACGAATGATCTACTGATGAAATGACATGTCCCCGAAGTAGATTTCCTATCAACCAAGTCACCAGCTCAATCTGAGTCTGAATATCCAACGAGATCAAACTGTGCTCCCTTACGATACCATAAACCTAAGGTGGGGGTGTGAGCCAAATATCACAGAATGTGCTTGACCGCTTGGTGATGCGATTCTTTCGGTGCAGCTTGATAGCGGGCACACATGCAAACACTCAACATAATGTCAGGTCTGGATGCACATAGATAAAGAAGAGATCCAATCATCGAATGATAAGCTTTCTGATCGTAATCCTTACCATACACATCTGCATCCAGCTTACCATTCGTGGGCATAGGAGCTTTATAGCCCTTCATTTTGGAATCTTGCATTTTGAACTTCTTCAGGCACTCTTTCAGATATTTTTCTTGAGAGATGAAAATGCCATTTGCTTGTTGACGAATTTGCAGTCCAGGAAAGAACTTGAGTTCACCCATCATGGACATTTGATATTTACCGGACATCATTTTCCCGAAGATAATATCATCCACATAGATTTGACATACGAATAAATCATTGTCAACAGCACGATTGAAAAGTGTGGGATCAGTGGATCCTGGCTTGAACCCTTTATCAAGCAGAAACTTCTTCAGAGTGTCAGACCAAGCTCGAGGGGCTTGCTTTATCCCATACAAAGCTTTCTTCAACCTAAAAACTTTGTTAGGAAACTCAAGATGTTCAAAGCCAGGTGGCTGTCTAACATAAACTTCCTCATCAATTTCACCATTGAGGAAAGCACTTTTCACATCCATTTGATAAAGCAAGATATTATTGTAGTTTGCATAAGCGAGAAGAATACGAATTGCCTCAAGGCGTGCAACATGAGCATATGTTTCACCGAAATCAATACCTTCTACCTGTGTGAATCCTTGAGCAACAAGTCATGCTTTGTTTCTCACCACGATACCATTCTCATCTTGCTTATTGCGGAAAATCCATTTTGTGCTGATGATATTGTGCTTCTTGGGATTTGGTTTGTCAAACAATTCCCACACATCATTTAATTCGAATTGCACCAACTCCTCTTGCATGGCATTCATCCAATCTTATCATTCATGGCTTCTTCATACTTGGTAGGTTCTGCCAATGAAACAAAGGAGAAACTTCCATAGTAGTTAGCCAAACGAGTGCGTGAGCGAGTTGTGGGTCGATGACCTGGATTCTCAATTTCATGGAGAATTAATGAAGATCAACTCGATTTGCCACACGAGGATGAGCATTTTCTTCGTGATGATCATTGTCATTTTCATCAACACCTGTATTTGTATCATCATTCCCTTCAGGGTTGCCATTTTGATCGGCATTTGAATTTTGATTGCCATTTCCATTCAGAGGAGCATTTGCTTCGGTAGTGGCTTAACGAGTTCTATTTCGAGTCATAGGAGCATCATCATCAGAAGACTCAAGTGCATTTCCTTCAACAGGCTTGACGCTCCCAATGGCCATTTGCCGAATAGCATCCGATATCAACGGTTCATTTATCACATTTGGCAGGTGCTCCTTTTGGGAGCCGTTAGATTCATCAAACTACACATTTATCTTTCCATAACTTTCATGTGGTGAGAGTTATAGACACGATACGTAAGCGAGTTTGAGCCATAACTGAGAAGAAAACCTTCATGCGCCTTAGGTGCAAACTTGGAAGAGTGGTTCATATCAAGAATGTAACAAGGTGCACCAAAAACACATAGATAAGAAACATTTGGTTTCTTGCTAGTGATAAGCTCATAAGAGGTTTTCTTAAGGAACTTGTGAAGATAAACACGATTGATAACATGACAAGCAGTGTTAATTGCATCAGCCCAGAAGTGAATGGGAGTTTTGTACTCACTAAGCATTGTTCTTGCCATTTCAATGAGAGTTTTGTTCTTTCGTTCAACAACTCCTCTCTGTTGGGGAGTGTAAGCAGCAGAGAACTCATGAGTAATGCCATGTTCATCGATAAATTCAGCAATATGAGTGTTTTTGAACTCAGTTCCATTATCACTTCTGACATGCTTAATTCGCACATCATATTCATTCTTGGCCTTCTTAGCGAAGCTTTTGAAGATATCTTGAGTACAAGTCTTGTCTTCGTGAAAGAATACCCAAGTGTATCGAGAAAAATCATCAAAAATAACCAGACCATAATGACTACCACCGAAGCTTGCATAATTTTGGGGACCTAATAAATCCATATGAAGAATTTCTAGAGGTCTTGTAGTGGTCATGACTGTTTTTGAAGAGTGACGCTTCTTAGCCAATTTACCAGCCTCACAAGTAGCACAAAGATGATTCTTGTCGAATTTCACATCAGGAATGCCACGGAGATGATTTTTCTTCACTAGAGTCTGCAAATTTCTCATACCTACATGACCAAGTCTTCGGTGCCACAGCCAACCTTCGGTTGCTTTTGCAAGCAAACAAGTTTGGACTGAGGGACCCTTAGAGAAATCCACAATATAAAGATCACCCTTTCTAATTCCCTCAAAGATGAAGGAATTGTCAGAGGCTATGAAGACAATGCATTTGGATATCGAGAATAAAACTAGCATGCTAAGATCACATAACTTGCCAGCTGACATAAGATTGAGTCCAAGAGACTAGACAAGTAGAACATCATCAATGGACTTGTATTTGGATATGGCAATTTTACCTAGCCCAATTACCTTTCCTTTGTTGTTGTCACCAAAAGTGATATACTTCAGAGGAGAAGAAGTTAAGTTGAGTTCGACAAACAACGATTTGTCTCCGGTCATGTGACTAGTGCATCCACAGTCCATAATCAATTCAGTGCACCCGGAGACATAGTCCTGCAAAAGAATTTCTTAACCACCCACATCTTTGCAGGTGGCTTCGAAACAAACACATGATATTATTTCTTTCGATAAGCATAGTTGTTATTAGATGAGGTGCGAGTATAATTGAAAGAACAAGCATTGAAATTCTTTCCAAACGAATGAGCATAGTGATTGTATGCAGTATGCATATACTCATTCTATCAAATTCTTTGTGTCTGCATGGTCAGTCAAGCAGAAACATGCAAAGCATCAACACTTTTCTTAGGCACCCAAATAGCTTTCTTTGGGGGGCCATTTCTGTTGTTAGGTCCAACATAGCGAGCCATAGTCTCACCATGTTGATTCTTGAACAACTTATAATTGCCCAGGGAATCATCATCAGGATATTCAGGAATAGGAGAGTTGTATCCCAAAAGTAATGTTGGATCGAGCGTTTTTCTCTTTGTAGGAACCCACATAGTTTGAGGATATTGATGTGGTTCCCAGTAAGAACCATCTTCATTCAGTTTCCTTTCAAAACCGATACCTTCCTTTCTGGGATTTTTGTGAAGGATAGATTTCCTCAAAACATCACAGAGGGTTTGATGCCCTTTGAGAGATTTGAACATTCTTGTCTGAAGAAGATCCTTCAACCTACCACTATCATTAGAAACAAAACCATTTTCCTCGATCGAGGGGTTAGCATTCACAGATGATTCAACATTTGATTCTGCATTGGTTCGTTCAAGGAATTTTAGACACGGTGGCTCAAACACCTCAAGTTTATCCTTGAGTTGTTGGGTGAGAAGAGAATTTTCTCTGATCAAATCTTCATGAGCCTCTCTCAGCGCCTCGAGTTCCTATTTCCTTTTTAGGTAATCATAGGTCAATCTTTCGTGGTCTACTGAGAGAAAATCATGACGAGTTGATAGTTCATCCATTCGTGACTTGAGAGTAGAATACTCTTTAGTCAATGACTGATTTTTCACCATCTCCTCAACCAACAACCCTTCAGATTTTCTGAGTTTTTTTTCTCAATTTTCTCAAGAGAATTTTGTTGTATGTTGGCAATTTTGATCAACTTAGCATGGTCATCCTCATCAGAAGAATATTGATCACTGGAGTGAACCTTGTGATGTTTGTAGGATACCTGTTCTTTTGAAGCTTTGGCCATGAAGCAGTAGGCAAGAGATTCATCGTCGCTTGACGGGTTCCCGAAGAAATTGGTTGAAGAAGCGGAGGCGCATGCTATGCCAGCCATGCCCGAGTCGCAATCCTCATCGGATTCATTAGCTTCTTCGGAGGCAGATGGTTCTTCTTCTTCATAATTCATCTCCTTGCCGATGTACGCCTTGGCCTTGCGAGAAGTATTCTTGCGGTTGGAGGAGGACTTGGAGGGGTTCCTCGATGAAGATCTTGTCGAAGATTTTGAAGTGGAGCTGTCCTTCTTCTTGAAGAATTTCTTCGTTTTCTTTTCTTCATCGGAGTCGTAGTTCTTGCTCTTGATTTTGCCTCGATGGTTGCTCGAATCATATCTCCCACTAGCACGGACTTCAGCTTCCCAGAGAGGGCAGTCCGAAATGAAGTGTCCAGGCTTTTTGCACTTGAAACAGGTGTATTCTCCAGCAGGTTTTGATGAACATTTTGAAACCCCAGAGTTGCTTGAACTTATTTTTCTGGAACTGACTCTTCTTGTGAAAGTGCTGGAATCTTTTCGCGATCAGTGCGAGATCTTTGCTGAATCTTTCTGGATCTTCAGAATCTTCTTCAGCATTTCCATCGGAGGAGGAATCAGCCACTGCCTTGAGAGCATCATTTTTACGTAAACTTGAGCCATACAGATCTCTTTTCTCTTCTTCCTGTTCCTCGTGAGTGTTCAGTCTCTCCATGATATCAGCAGAGTGAAGGTGCTTGAAGTCAGGTCGTTCACGTATCATCAGAACTAGTATGTCGAAAGAACCATCAAGAGATCAAAGCAATTTCTTCATGACTTCATGGTCAGTGATGTCTTTGGCGCCGAGACCTTGAAGTTCATTCGCGATATCACTCAGGCGATCGAAGGTTTGTCGGCAGCTTTCATTTCCAATGCGCTTGAAATGATTGAACTTGACTCGGAGAGTATCAATTCTAGCTTCTTTCTGGGTTGAAACTCCTTCATTGATCTTTTTGAGGACGTCCCACAATTCCTTCACAGTTTCACGTTGGCGATAGCGAAGAAATTGTGCCCGATTGAGATGGCCACCAATTTCATCTTTGGCCTGAGCATCCAGCTGAATGAGCTTCTTTTCTTCGTCGGAAGGGGCTTGCAATACAACAACATTGAGCCCGAATAGCACCACATTCCACATATCATCATCTTCTCCTTCTAGAAGGGGTAGTCCGCCCCATCGAATATGGGAATCTTGAGATGAGACTTGTAGTTCACTAAAGACATACTTAAACTCCAAAGTCATTAGACTGAAATGAGCAGAGTCAAGGAGTACCTCGCTCTGATACCAATTGTAGGAACGAAGTATGTCTACTAGAGGGGGGGGGTGAATGGGAGTTTTAAATTTTCTTTAGAAAACTTAAATCTCTCATAACTCGGCAGCGAAATGAATGAAAAGCAAACTACAGTGAACTAGAACAGAGTACCAAAGGAGAACTAAGACATGCATCGATTTGAACATACGAATGAAAATGCATCAAAGGTAAACATGAGTGACAGCGATAACCGATGATGCTCGATGGGGACAAGGAATTTGTTCGACCAGTCCATCCTTCTGCACAAAGACTATGTCTGGTTGGAGGGGCTGTGACTTAACACGGAAGCTAAACTCTCTTCACCCTATTCTCCTCGACAATCGATTCATCAACCAATGCTGATTACTCGTGGTAGATACTTGAAGGCGATCTTCGAACCTATACAGACTTCTTCGAGAACCACAATCACTCTTGGTCTTTGAAGAAATTGACACCTAACCGTCTAGAGAGTTTGCAGCTCTCAAGAGTAATAGGCGGAGCGTACTAAACTTAGATTCCAGTGATGCAAAGCCACTATCTAATTCTTTGGCTCTAGGGTTTTTCTCTCGGTGGATTTTAAACTCAAATCGCTCAGAGAGTGGGTTGCTCAACAATCTTCTCATAATCAAATGGAGTAGCTATCGGACAAAGCCAGCGCGGGGTGGCTATTTGTAGCAGCCTTCCCAGACGGGAAATGACCATTTTGGACACGAGGTCCAGCCAATGGCCAACCGACACGTTCACAACATTCGGATTTTGGAGCAACGGTAACATTACTTGAGGAACAAGTAATGCTAACTCCTTAGTCCAAGTGAAATCTCTCGCAGCAAAGAAGATTACAGTCTCTTGCTGGCAAGTATTTGCTCGAAACACAAAGAGATTTCTCTCATAGCTTTCATAGGATTTGGGTTTAGCATCAGAGAATCAAAGCTTCGAACGCTACACCCCTCTTAATAGTATGGTGATCCTGTGACTCAATCAAAGAAGAGGAATGAAGAAACAAATCCTACGTCTTCACTTCGTCTT
This sequence comes from Aegilops tauschii subsp. strangulata, assembly GCF_002575655.3. Taxonomy (NCBI): domain Eukaryota; kingdom Viridiplantae; phylum Streptophyta; class Magnoliopsida; order Poales; family Poaceae; genus Aegilops; species Aegilops tauschii. The sequence goes on from NC_053040.3 coordinate 183,501,037, forward strand.
CATTCTTCCTCGAACGCAGTCAATTTTTTTGAACAGACACCGAACCAATTGCTTGAGCTTCAACAATTTTTAGGGGTCACTTTTGTTAGCTTTATCTTCAGTGATAACCTTCGCTACCACGCAGGGAGATTATCTTCGTCGTTTGCATCAAACACCTCAATACTTCAGGGACCTGTTGCTTTGTGTGCACTAGCAAACACATAAGTCCCATACTGTTTATGTCAACAAACTCCAAAACATAAGGGGACTATCATTGCACCAACATGTAGTTGTGGCCATTGAGAGAAAGCTCCTCAAACTCTTTGGCGGTCATCTTTGCCCACATGAGGAACCATAGATAATTAATTTACAGGTGGTAAATTAAAAACCATCATGGTTTTGTAATAAGAATGCAAAAATTTGATGCTCAAGTGAAAAACTTGAAAAAAAATCTCAACCTCAATTGTGTGAACATAACACTTTGAAGATCACTTAGATCTCATAGTAATAGGCTACATTGCCATTACCTTGTGTATGCTACAATTCAGATATAAGGAATACACGTTGGAGGTAATCACTTGTCGAGAATGACAAAGCGTAGACCTTACAGTAAGAGGGGATAATCTGTAAATGAGCAGTAGATCCCAACTCGTTACCTTGTGATTCCAAATATAATGAGGGACAAATATTCAAAAAATTACAAGTTTGGTATGCGAGAGACGATGATCTCGATCACAAAAACATATTCAAGAGAACTTGATATGTGGTAAACACATGGAACATGTCATTCTTCCTAGATGAATTCCGGTACTTTATTTATATTATCAATCCATTGCATAATATAAACACACTAATAATTACACAAGTCCTAACCTAGATTAAATCTAGAATTAGACTAGAATGTAAGTAGTAGTCAAACTAGGTACTAAACAGCACTAAACATAGTGTAAAATTGCACTAATACAATAATTAGTACTAATGTTTAACTAAAAATAGATATGAAGAAAAAATGAAAAAAAAACAAATCCTGAAGGGGGCAGGCAACGCCTAGGCCTGGGCCGCCACTACCTTTGGTCGGCCCATTTGCCTCCACCTCTGCCCATTGGCCTATCCGCATAAGAAAGAGGATGCAAGGGGGTGGATTCGGATAAGTGTCGGAGTATCCGACATCCACACCACCCTGCTCGATCCCCACCTCTGCACGGTGTCACTGCTACTTCTTGAGCTTGCGTTGGTTTTTCCCTTGAAGAGGAAATGGTGATGCAGCGAAGTAGAGATAAGTATTTCCCTTAGTTGAGAACCAAGGTATCAATCCAGTAGGAGAAACAAGCAAGTCCCCAATCTATGCACCTGCACAAAAAAACAAACACTTGCACCCAACGCGATAAAGGGGCTGCCAATCCCTTCACAGTCACTTGCAAAGGTGAGATCTGATAGACATAGATATAAAAGATCACTAAAACGTAAAACAAAATAAAAGTAAATAAATTGCAGCAAGGTATTTTTGGTATTTTTGGTTTATAGATATGAAAATATATGATGGAAAATAGACCCGAGGGCCATAGGTTTCACTAGAGGCTTCTCTCTTGAAGGAAAATAATACGGTGGGTGAACAAATTACTGTCGAACAATTGATAGGAAAACGCAAGTTATGATGATATCCAAGGCAATGATTATGAATATAGGGATCACGTCCGTGTCAAGTAGACCGACTCCTGCCTGCATCTACTACTATTACTCCACACATCGACCGCTATCCAGCATGCATCTAGAGTATTAAGTTCATAAGAACGGAGTAACGCCTTGAGCAAGATGACATGATGTAGAGGGATAAACTCAAGCAATATGATGAAAACCCCATCTTTTAACCCTTGATAGCAACAATACAAATATGTGCCTCGCTACCCCTACTTTGTCACTGGGTGAGGACACCGCAAGATTGAACCCGAAACTAAGCACCTCTCCCATTGCAAGAAAAACCAATCTAGTTGGCCAAACCAAACCGATAATTCGAAGAGAAATACAAAGATATGAAATCATGCATATAAGAATTCAGATAAGATTCAAATAATATTCATAGATAATCTGATCATAAATCTACAATTCATCAATCTCGACAAACACACCGCAAAAGAAGATTACATTGGATAGATCTCCAAGAACATCAAGGAGAACATTGTATTGAAGATCAAAGAGAGAGAAGAAGCCATCTAGCTACTAGCTATGGACCCGTAGGTCTGTGGTAAACTACTCACGCTTCATCGGGGGGGGGGGGGCAATAGAGTTGATGTAGATGCCCTCCGTGACCAAATCCCCCTCCGGCAGGACACCGGAAAAGGCCCCAAGATGGGATCTCACGGGTGCAGAAGGTTACGGCGGCGAAAAAGTATTTTGGTGGACGCTTCTATGGATATGGGATTATTTGTGAATTTATAGAGCTGAGAGGGAGGTCGGTGAACTCCCGAGGGGCCCACAAGCCAGGGGCACGCCCCCTAGGGTGCGCCCTGAGGGCTTGTGGTGCCCTCGGGACTCTTCTGACTTCATCTCCAAGTTCCGTGGGTGTCTTCTGGTCCAAGAAAAATCATCGCGATAGATTTATTCCGTTTGGACTCCGTTTGGTATTCCTTTTCTGTAAAACTCAAAAACAGGGAAAAACAGAAACTGGCACTAGGCTCTAGATTAGTAAGTTAGTCCCAAAAATAATATAAAATAGCATAATAATGCATATAAAACATCCAAAAACAGATAATATAGTAGCATGGGACAATAAAAAATTATAGATACGTTGGAGACATATCAAGCATCCCCAAGCTTAATTCCTGCTCGTCCTCGAGTAGGTAAATGATAAAAAAAGATTTTTTTGATGTGGAATGCTACCTAACATATTCATCCATGTAATTTTCTTTATTGTGGCATGAATGTTCAGATCCATAAGATTAAAAACAAAATTTAATATTGACATAAAAACAATAATACTTCAAGCATATATATAAAGCAATCATGTCTTCTCAAAACAACATGGCCAAAGAAAGTTATCCCTACAAAATCATATCGTCTGGCTATGCTCCCATCTTCACCATACAAAGTATTAAATCATGCACAACCCCGATGACAAGCCAAGCAATTGTTTCATACTTTTGATGTTCTCAAACATTCTCAACTTTCACGCAATACATGAGCGTGAGCCATGGATATAGCACTATAGGTGGAATAGAATATGGTGGTTGTGCAGAAGACAAAAAGAAGGAGATAGTCTCACATCAACTAGGCGTATCAATGGGCTATGGAGATGCCCATCAATAGATATCAATGTGAGTGAGTAGGGATTGCCATGCAACCGATGCACTAGAGCTATAAGTGTATGAAAGCTCAAAAAGAAACTAAGTGGGTGTGCATCCCATTCGCTTGCTCACAAAGACCTAGGGCAATTTGAGGAAGCCCATCATTGGAATATACAAGCCAAGTTATATAATGAAAAATTCCCACTAGTATATGAAAGTGACAACATAGGAGACTCTCTATCATGAAGATCATGGTGCTACTTTGAAGCACAAGTGTGGAAAAAGTATAGTAACATTGTCCCTTCTCTATTTTCTCTCATTATTTTTGGTGGGCTTCTTTGGCCTATTTTTTAAAAGTCTGGAGACTCATCCCAACTTGTGAGGGAATCATAGCTTTCGTCATCCTTTCCTCACATGGGACAATGCTCTAATAATGATGATCATCACACTTTTATTTACTTACAACTCAAGAATTACAACTCGATACTTAGAACAAAATATGACTCTATATGAATGCCTCCGGCGGTGTACTGGGATGTGCAATGATCTAGCGTAGCAAATGACATCAAAAAATGGACAAGCCATGAAAACATCATGCTAGCTATCTTACGATCATGCAAAGAAATATGACAATGATGGTGCGTGTCATAATAAAACAGAATGGTGGAAGTTGCATGGCAATATATCTCGGAATGACTATGGAAATGCCATAATAGCTGGGTATGGTGGCTGTTTTGAGGAAGCATACATGTGGGTTTAATGCACCGGCAAAAGTTGCGGTACTAGAGAGGCTAGCAATGGTGGAAGGGTGAGAATGCGTATAATCCATGGACTCAACATTAGTCATAAAGAACTCACATACTTATTGCAAAAATCTATTAGTCATCGAAACAAAGTACTACAAACATGCTCCTAGGGGGATAGATTGGTAGGAAAAGACCATCGCTCGTCCCCGATCGCCACTCGTCAGGAAGACAATCAATAAATAAATCTTGCTCCAACTTCATCACATAACGGTTCACCATACATGCATGCTATGGGAATCACAAACTTTAACACAAGTATTTCTAACAATCCACAATTACTCACTAGCATGACTCTAATATCACCATCATTATATCTCAAAACAATCATAAGGAATCAAACTTCACATATCATTCAACGCACATTATATGAAAGTTTTTATTATATCCCTGTTGGATGCCCATCATAATAGGACTAAATTCATAACTAAAGCAAATTACCATGCTGTTTAGAAAGACTCTCAAAATAATATAAGTGAAGCATGAGAGTTCAACAATTTCTATAAAATAAAGCCACCGCCGTGCTCTAAAAAGATATAAGTGAAGCACTAGAGCAAATTGCCTAGCTCAAAAGATATAAGTGAAGCACATAGAGTATTCCAATAAATTCACGATTAATGCGTGTCCCTCTCAAAAGGTGTGTACAGCAAGGATGATTGTGGCAAACTAAAAAGCAAAGACTCATATCATACAAGACGCTCCAAGCAAAACACATATCATGTGGTGAATAAAAATACAGCCTCAAGTAAATTTACCGATAGACGAAGATGAAAGAGGGGATGCCATCCGGGGCATCCCCAAGCTTAGATGCTTGGTTGTCCTTGAGTATTACCTTTGGGTGCCTTGGGCATCCCCAAGCTTAGGCTCTTGCCACTCCTTATTCCATAGTCCATCAAATATTTACCCAAAACTTGAAAATTTCACAACACAAAACTCAACAAGAAAACTCATGAGATCCGTTAGTATAAGAAAATAAATCACCACTTTTTGGTACTATTGTGAACTAATTCTTTATTTATATTGGTGTCATATCTACTGTATTCCAACTTCTCCATGTTTCATACCCCCCGATACTACCCATAGATTCGTCAAAATAAGCAAACAACACAAAGAAAACAGAATCTGTCAAAAACAGAACAGCATGTAGCAATCTGAAAACTTTGAATAATTCTGTAACTCCAATTTTTTTGAAAAATTAGGAAAGTCTAGGCAATTTTTATATCAATCTCGTGCAAAAAAAATCAGTGTTTTTTCATGCTTCTGTGATTTATGAAAATTGTTTTGCTGGGCGCAAAAGTTTCTGTTTTTCAGCAAGATCAAATCAACTATCACCATAGACCATCCCAAAGGTCTTGCTTGGCTCAAACACTAAATTAAAACACCAAAACACATCTAACCAGAGGATAGATGTCAAATTTATTCAAAAAACAGGAACAAAAAAGCAAGGACAAAAATAATAGGGTTGCCTCCCAACAAGCGCTATCATTTTATGCCCCTAGCTAGGCATTGAGATTTCGATGATGCTCACATGAAAGATAATAATTGAAACACAAAGAGAGCATCATAAAACATGTGACATACATATTTAAGTCTAACATACTTCCTATGCATAGGCATTTTATAAGCAAATAAATTATCAAGGCAAGCAAAAACTAGGATATGTAAGGAAGAAGAAAGAAGCAATAGCAATCTCAACATAACGAGAGGTAATTTAGTAACATGAAAATTTCTACAACCATATTTCCCACTCTCATAATAATTACATGTGGGATCATATTCAAATTCAACAATATAGCTATCACATAAAATATTCTCAACATGATCCACATACATCCAAAGTTGACACTCCTCCAAAATAGTGGGATTATCATCAAATAAAGTCATGACCTCTCCGAACCCACTTTTATCAAAAAAAAAAGATTTATCGATATCCAAAGTAGTGGGATAATTAGTTCCTAAAGTTGACACTCTTCCAAAAACACTTACAATATTATAGCAAACATATTCATCATGAGGCTTAAATAATTTTTCACGATCATAAGAAGCTTTATCACCCCAATCATGATCATTGCAATACGTAGCGGAAATAGCAAAACTAGCATCCCCAAGCTTGGGGTTTTGCATATTATTAGCACACTTTACATTAATAGATTTTATAATAACATCATTGCAATCATGCTTTTGATTCAAGGAACTATCAAGTATGGGTGCAATAGCAACAATTTCATGTTTAACATAAGGAACTATAGCAAATTCATCTCCATAAGCATAATTAATATTGGCATCACGGCCATAAAAATAGCAAGCATCATGTTCATCAAGGGATATTTCAATCAAATCAATGAAATCATAATTATCTATAGATTCATGCATATCATTATTTTCTTCCAAAGCAACGGTCATTCTCTCAATAAACTCCTTAACATAGGCATTATGAGCATAGTTTTCATAGCAATATTTAAGTATGTCAAAATTTTCAGATTTGTAGAGAGTAATATTATACTTCTCAACCAAAGAAGCAACTTCATAAGCACCCTTAAAAGCAACAAATTCTTCAATTTGTTCGATATCATAGTAACTGTAAACACCCTTTTCATAAAAAGATAAGATTTCATTATCATTAAACTCACATAGGTAGGGAAGGTGTTTTTTAGGGTTCTTAGAGCAACAAGTAAAATCACAAAGTTATTCCAAGCATAACATAGTAAAAATTTATTTGATTCCGTAAGAGTATCCCTTTTTCACACAAACGGTGACACACAAAATGAGCATGCTCATCTAAAGATTTTTCCCTCAACTAAACTAGTTGGGGTTTTAGCACGAGCACATATGGATCAAAGATGATCCAAGTAAAATACTTTAAGTGGATCCATATCAATAGATTTTTAGCAAGCAAAGATGCAAGCAAATAGAATGCACATGGCAACACAAGCAAAGATAGAAAACGAAAAGACGAACGGAAGAAGGGCAAATAAAAAGGCAAATCTTTTTGTGTTTTTCTGAAATCATTTTTGAAGTGGGGGAGAGGAAACCGAGAGGCAAATGGTAAATAATGTAATGCAAGAGATGAGTGTTTATGGTGGATACTTGGTAGGCTTGATGTGGATCTCCCCGGCAACGGCGCCTGAAATTCTTCCTGCTACTTCTTGAGCTTGCGTTGGTTTTTCCCTTGAAGGGGAAAGGGTGATGCAACAACGTAGAGATAAGTATTTATCTCAGTTGAGAACCAATGTATCAATCCAGTAGGAGAAACAAGCAAGTCCCCAATCTATGCACCTGCACAAACAATCAAACACTTGCACCCAACGCGATAAAGGGGCTGTCAATCCCTTCACGGGCACTTGCAAAGGTGAGATCTGATAGACATAGATATAAAAGATCACTAAAACGTAAAACAAAATGAAAGTAAATAGATTGTAGCAAGGTATTTTTGGTTTATAGATCTGAAAATATATCATGGAAAATAGACCCGAGGCCATAGGTTTCAATAGAGGCTTCTCTCTTGAAGGAAAATAATATGGTGGGTGAACAAATTACTGTCGAGCAATTGATAGAGAAGCGCAAAGTTATGACGATATCCAAGGCAATGATTATGAATATAGGCATCATGTCTGTTTCAAGTAGACCGACTCCTGCCTGCATCTACTACTATTACTCCACACATCGACCACTATCCAGCATGCATCTAGAGTATTAAGTTCATAAGAACGGAGTAACGCCTTAAGCAAGATGACATGATGTAGAGGGAGAAACTCAAGCAATATGATGAAAACCCCATCCTTTTACCGTTGATGGCAACAATACAAATATGTGCCTCGCTACCCCTAATTTGTCACTGGGTGAGGACACCGCAAGATTGAACCCAAAACTAAGCACCTCTCCCATTGCAAGAAAAACCAATCTAGTTGGCCGAACCAAACCGATAATTCGAAGAGAAATACAAAGATATCAAATCATGCATATAAGAATTCAGAGAAGATTCAAATAATATTCATAGATAATCTGATTACAAATCCACAATTCATTGATCTCGACAAACACACTGCAAAACAAGATTACATCGGATAGATCTCCAAGAACATTGTATTGAATATCAAATAGAGAGAAGAAGCCATCTGGCTACTAGCTATGGACCCGTAGGTCTTTGGTAAACTACTCACGCTTCATCGGGGGGGGGGGCAATAGAGTTGATGTAGATGCCCTCCATGATCGAATGCCCCTCCGGTAGGACGCCGGAAAAGGCCCCAAGATGGGATCTCATGGGTACAGAAGGTTACGACAGTGGAAAAGTATTTTGGTGGACGCTTCTGCGGATATGGGAATATTTGTGAATTTATAGAGCCGAGAGGGATGACGGTGGACTCTCGAGGGGCCCACAAGCCAGCCCCCCAGGGCGCGACCTTAGTGCTTGTGGTGCCCTCGGGACTCTTCTGACTTCATCTCCAAGTTCCGTGGGTGTCTTCTGGTCCAAGAAAAATCATCGCGGAAGTTTTATTCCGTTTGGACTCCGTTTGGTATTCCTTTTCTATAAAACTCAAAAACTGGAAAAAAACAAAAACTGGCACTGGGCTCTAGGTTAATAAGTTAGCCCCAAGAAAAATATAAAATAGCATAATAATGCATATAAAACATCCTAAACAGATAATATAATAGCATGGAACAATAAAAAATTATAGATACGTTGGAGACGTATCAGCCGCCGATGGATTGGGGAGGCCGCTGCCGCATCCCCTCCGTGGCTCCGGTGATCAACAGTGCAACACCGCCGAGATCTCCTCGTCAGAAGAAGATTCGACGACGACGGGATCCAGGCAGGCTCCATGTGGTATGATGTGGGCCCATGAGCCTGGACGGCGGTTGGGGTGGCGGTCGAGGGCTGCGATGGCACACCCAAAGAGGTGGCCGAAGCACCGCTCCGTGCGGTTGCTCGAGCTCGCGACCGTCTCCTGTTGAGGCATGGTGGTGGCGTCGGCGCCCTCCATGCCGGCTCCAAGGCCGACGACACCGGAGGCGTAGGTTGGCGCGGAGATGAAGGCGAGTGCCTCCTTTGTGTTCGCCGTCGAGCGCATCGGCACTTGGGCGTAGCCAGGCGGGCAGCGGTGCGGGCCAGCGGCCACGGCTTCAGGCATCGTCATCGACGGCGGGAGCCATGCGGCCGATGGAGGAGGAGGTGGGGGCGAAGATCCGGGGAGCGGTGCAAGCGCAGCTGCGGCCCCGTAGACCATCGGGGTGCTCGGGCCGGCCACCATCCGAGGGTCAAACCCCATGGGCGCATGGCCATGGGCGCGAGGAGCACCGCCGCGGGCACGTCCGATGGCACGGCGGCGGTGTCCAGTGGTGTGGTCACCTCCCCTCATGCCCTTCCCAGCGCCATGGTGGCCACGTCCAGTGGCATCGCGCCGGAGGCCAGCCACTCCATGGCGGCGCAAGGTGGTAGCGGCGACCGGCCTCACGGATCAGGCGAAGGAAGAAGGAAACAAGGCCGGACATGTCACCGGCGAGTCTTGATCTCTTCTCTTCTCTGTTGTTCTTGCTCTCTGGTAGTTCTAGTGTGGGTGATAACATGTTCGAAGTGAATGGAAACTTCTGTCTATTGATCCGTTGAGATTACAATATATACGTGTCGGAGAGACGCAGCGATCCTGGAGAGACGCGATGATCCCTCGGTTCCAGGCAGAGAGGAGAGAGGCGACGGTTGCGGGAGCAACCGCACGGCAGTTCGGGCAAGGGGAGATTTTCCCCCCTAATTACATAATTAGTTATTAACACTGTGAACTATCTCATCAGGACGCATCCGCCCTTCTTTCTTCCTCACCCAATTCCTCTCATTCCACCATTCCCACCAAAAATATAGGATTTGCACCCTTGTCTCCATTGGCAACGACCATAGATACTCGAGAACAGCTCCAGCAGTATCAAATCCCTCAAGCGCCTGTCGCACGTTCTCATTTCCCATGGCTCGGCAGATTTCCTTCACTTCCTTACACCTAACAAAGAGGTGTCCAACATCCTCTTCATTTCGGCTACAGAAAAGACATTTAGTGTCCTCTATTTGCACACCGCTGGTCACAAGATTTGTCCAGGTTGCAGGAGAGTTATGTTCCAGTCGCCATGTAAACATCTTAATCTTGTTCTGAGATGGCATCTTGAAAATACGCCTCCAGAAGTTGTTCTCGCATACATTCAGTGAGCCCTGGGTGCCCTGGCTCTGGCCAGCATCTCCATTGCTTGCAATTTCCTGTAACTTAAGTTGTACTCATGCCTCCGCCCCATAATGTAAGACGTTTTTGCAAGCTATGCTAGCTTGCAAAAGCATCTTCTATTATGGAACGGAGGGAGTAGCTTATAGGCGTGCTTGATAGAATGCATGCCCTCATCAAAGTGCCAGGCTATGAAATCTTCAACACCTGGTATTCCAAGGATGAGGTTGGCATCTTCCGGGTGAAAGACATCCTTAACAAGTTTCTCATCCCATTTAGCAGTGATCAGATTTATTAGTTCACTTACTTTATCCAGCAGAACCCATTCATTGGCGTTGTGACACACCTAGACCATGCTTTTGGTAGCCATGGATCATCCCAGATGTTCACACTGTGACCATCGCGGATATGCCAAACATACCCCTGTTTCACTAGCTCAAGCCCCCATGTAGAAGGCTCTTCCAAGTATACGAAATGTCGACCTTTGGTGCAGCTCCAAATATGTTGTCGCCATGGTAGTATTTGGCCTGCAGTACCTCAGAGGCTTTCCGGTCGCTAGATCAGTCTCCATATTTGCCTCGAAAGCATCGCAATGTTGAAACAATGCATATCCCAGAAGCCCAAACCACCATGTGCCTTCGCCTTTGTGATTTTTGGCCAACCTATCCAGTGAATCTTGGACTCGTTATCTTGTTGGCTGCACCAAAATGACCGATCAGCGAGCTAATCTCCTCACAAAACAAGACATGGCATAGGTTGGGATGGCTTGTGCAACAACCTTGACCAGAACTTCTTTCCCAACGTTGTCCAAAAGTTTCCCCTTCTAGCCCTGTATGCGACGCCATATCGCATCATTGATGTATGCGAACGCTTGCTTCCGTGATCGGCCCACATAAACTGGGAGTCCGAGGTACCGCTCGTTCCAGGTTTCACACAAGATACTGATCCTCCTTTTCACGTTCTCACTCTTCTCCCTCGAAGTATTTGCACTAAACATTATGACACTCTTCTCCTTATTGATACACTGCCTAGAGCAATCCTCATAAAGGTCCAGCAGCCGCTTCAGTTCGGTGGCTTCCTCATTGTTTGCTTGAATCATCAATACCGAGTCATCAGCGAAGAGTAGACGTGTTATGGGTGGTGCCGCAGGACATACATGCACACCACTCAGCCTTCCCTCCCTCTCCACATCCTACAACAACACCGACATCCCTTTTGCACATATGATAAAAAAGTATGGTGAGAGAGGGTCCCCTTGTCGAAGGCCTCCGGTAGGCACAAACTGCTCCATCAACTGGACATTTACCTTGATTTGGTAACGTACCATGGTCACACATTTCATGATCAACCTCACCCAAGCTTGGAAGAAACCCAAACGTTCAAGCATTACTTGTAGGAAGTTCCATTCGACCCTATCGTACGCTTTGCTCATGTCTGACTTAATTGCTGCATAGCCCTCCTTTCCTCCTATCTTATTCAAAAGCATATGGGATAACTCATAGGATATAAGCACATTGCAAGTTATAAAACGTCCTGGCACAAACACACTCTGATTTTCTGAGATCGGCTCCGGCAAAATAAGCTTGAGTCTGTTTGCGAGCACTTTTGACACTAACTTGTACAAGACATTGCATAAACTTATGGGTCTCGGATCCTTAATTATGCTCGGATTCTTCACCTTAGGAATTAGCAACAAGTATGTACCATTCCAACCAGTAGGTACAGGTCCTCCATTCAACACATGAAGCACCTCGGCCACTATCCTCTCCCCCATCATGCTCTAGTGCTTCTTGTACACCAAGGACAACATACCATCAGGCCCTAGGGCCTTGAGATTGCCAATGTTATCTAAGGCAGCCTTGATTTCCTCTTAGTGAACTCTTTCATTAAGCATTCATTCATCTGCGGTGTTACTCGCACTTTAATCTTTTGTGCAAGCTCGTCCACCCTTATACTAGGCTTGGAAGCGAAGATATCCTGCAAAAAAGTAGTAATATAGTTAGTTAACTTAGAACCCTCCGCCACCAATGAGCCATCCTCCCTCTGCAACTCCTTTATCTTATTTTTCTTCTTTCTTGCCGATGCACACTGGTGTAAATTTTTTGTGTTCCTACCCCACTCCTTCAACCACCATATGTGTGCTCTTTGCCTCCATTTGATGTGTATCAGTTCCTCCAATCTTCCTACCTCTCCTCTCAACTGCGCCTCCTCCTTAACCTTCTCCTCTGACACACCCCTCCTCCTCCATCGCTCTAGCTCACAGTTTAGCTTTATTAGTCTCGCTCCTAGTTCACCCAGTACCTCCTTATTCCACTTCGTCGGCCATCTAGCCACCCCAGTCAGCACCTTGGACACTTCTCCCGCCCATTCCACCCAACTCTCCTCCGATGCATTTTTAATCACGTCATTGTACCCCTCCTCATGCATCCACCTAGCCTAGAAACGAAAACTTGCATCACGCACACTCTCACCATCTTCCTCTTGCTCTGTCATCCAAACCAGTTGTACGTATCCCGTGCTACAAGCTCCTACGCTTCTACGTGATATAGTAAGGACCACGTATGTATCCATCTCGTGTCTCTGAAAACAACCTACAAAAAAATGAAAAGTTTTCCTCTTAACACATAACCATTCCAACCGTTCCATATAGCCCAAAGCAAAGCACAACTCACACACAGATATGTGCCTTATTTGTAGGCTCAAAACAACCCAACCAGTTGCAAGATATATTAGATATACTACTAAATGGAGACAGATTAAAAGCCACATAAATCATACGTTACAGTAAGTAAAGTAGCAAACAAGCATGCTAGAAACAAATGTACTATTTTCTCCTGGTCACGAAGACAACATTCTGTACTACCTTGTCGTCTACGCTTAGCCAGATTGTCCTTATTAAAAATAACACCCCTATGTATAGACCATATGAAAAATTTGATCTTCAATGATAGATATGTTTTGATCTAAAAACCAGTCCGTTATTAATAAAACCCATATACATGTATTTAACCAAAAATGTGCCCGAAGAAGTCAAGCTCCACTGGAACTGGTCCGGTTCATTTGTCAAGGTGACCTCTAATACGTCTCCAATGTATCTACTTTTTCTCATGCTTTTCCTCTTGTTTTGGACTCTAATTTGCATGATTTGAATGAAACTAACCCCGGACTGACACTGTTTTCAGCAGAACTACCGTGGTGTTGTTTTTGTGCAGAAATAAAAGTTCTCGGAATGGAACGAAACTTCACGAGGAATTTTTATATAATAAATAAGAATTTCTGGAGCCAAGACCTATTGGAGAGGGGCCCCTGGGTGGGCACAACCCACCAAGGCACGCCCCCCTCTCCTGGCATGCCCATGTGGGTTGTACCCACCTGGTGGCCCCGCTGACCCTGAAACTGACGCTATAAATTCCTTTTTTCGGAGAAAAAATCAGGGAGAAAGAATTATCATGATCCACGAGACGGAGCCACCGCCAAGCCCCGTTCTCCCTCGGGAGGGCAGATCTGGAGTCTGTTTGGGGCTCCGGAGAGGGGGATCTTCGTTCTTCGTCATCACCAACCCATCTCCATCGCCAATTCCATGATGCTCCCCACCGAGAGTGAGTAATTCCTTCGTAGGCTCGCTGGTCGGCGAGGAGTTGGATGAGATTCATCATCTAATCGAGTTAGTTTTGTTAGGGCTTGATCCCTAGTATCCACTATGTTCCTAGATTGATGTTGCTATGACTTTGACATGCTTAATGCTTGTCACTTTAGGCTCGGGTGCCATGAACTCAGATCTGAACCGTTTATGTTATCATCATTATATCTATGTTTTAGATCCGATCTTGCAAGTTATAGTCACCTACTACGTGTTATGATCCGCCAACCCCGGAGTGACAACAACCGGGCCCACTCCCGGTGATGACCGTAGTTTGAGGAGTTCATGTATTCACTATGTGTTAATGCTTTGTTCCGGTTCTCTATTAAAAGGAGGCCTTAATATCCCTTAGATTCCAGTATGGACCCCGCTGCCACGGGAGGGCAGGACAAAAGATGTCATGCAAGTTCTTTTGATAAAGCACGTATGACTATTTACGAAATACATGCCTACATTATATCAATGAACTGGAGCTAGTGCCGTATCGCCCTAGGTTATAACTGTCACATGATGAATATCATCCAACGAGTCACCGATCCAATGCCTACAAACTTTTCCATATTGTTTCTGCTAAGTTACTACTGCTATCATCACTGTTACACTTGCTACAAAATTACCGCTATCACTGTTACCATTACTGATACTGCTGTCACTGCTATCAAAAGTATCAAACTATTTTGCTTGATCACTTTGCTGCAGATAATTAATCTCCAGGTGTGGTCGAATTGACAACTCAGCTGCTAACACCTTCAAATATTCTTTGGCTCCCCTTGTGTCGAATCTATAAATTTGGGTTGAATACTCTACCCTCGAAAACTATTGCGATCCCCAATACTTGTGGGTTATCAAGACCTTTTTCTGGCGCCGTTGCCGGGGAGCATAGCTATATTTGTTGAGTCACTTGGGATTATTATCATATTATCACTATGAAGAATCTGAAGGATCCTAAGACTAAGATATTTCCCTCAAAGACGAGGGGAGGTAAGGAACTGCCATCCAGTTCTGCTTTAGATTCACCTTCTGTTTTGAGTAAACTTGCAACACCACCACATGCTATCAATTCTGATATGTCGCAAGTTATTGATGATGCTACTCTTACTATGAATAATGCTTATGATGATGCTAGTACCTTGCTTGATAATGATGATGTGCCACTTGGTGAATTTCTTGATAAACAAATTGCTAGAGTTATACAACATGATGTTGTTGAATCTGATGATGAGCTTGAAACTGAAACTCCTGAAACACCTGCTAGAACTAGCCTTCCTAGATATGAATTGCCTAAGGTACTGGAAGGTTATGTTATGAGTGAAGAAACAACTAGAGATATTCTTGCTTGCAATGATAGAGATGATCTAGAGAAATTATTACACAAGTATAAGGAAAAATCTCTGAATGCTAGAATGAAATGTGATCCTAAGTTTGCTACTTCACCTATCTTTATTGATGATAAGGATTATGAATTCTCTGTCGACCCAGAGTTAATTACTTTGGTTGAATCTGATCCTTTCCATGGTTATGAAATTGAAACTGTTGTGGCACATCTTACTAAGTTGAATGATATAGCCACCCTTTTTACTCATGATGAGAAAACTCACTATTACTTTATTCTCAAATTATTTCCTTTCTCATTAAAGGGTGATGCTAAAACTTGGTACAATACTCTTGCTCCTGGTTGTGTACGTAGTCCCCAGGATATGATTTATTACTTCTATGAAAAATATTTTCCTGCTCATAAGAAACAAGTTGCCTTACAGGAAATATTTAACTTTGTGCAAACTAAAGAAGAGAGTCTCCCACGAGCTTGGGGGAGGCTTTGCCAGTTACATAATGCTTTGCCTGATCATCCTCTTTAGAAAAATGAAATACTTGATATCTTCTATAATGGACTAACCGATGCTTATAGGGACTTCCTAGATAGTTGTGCTGGTTGTGTTTTCAGGGAACGAATTGTTGGACAAGCTGAAGAATTATTGAATAGTATATTGGAAAACTATGATGATTGGACTATTCCTGAACCACCACCTAAACCCACTCCGAAGAAGAGAGGTATATTATATCTCAGTCCCGAAGATATGTAAGAGGCAAAGAAATCTATGATGGAAAAAGGTATTAAAGCTGAGGATGTTAAAAATTTACCTCCTATTGAAGAAATACATGGGCTTAATACACCACCACTGCCTAAGGTGGTAGAGGTAAATTCTCTTATGAAGTTCAATGATAATGATAATACTCACAATATGCATCCTAGTTAATGCCTTTATGAGTTTGAAAACTACATTAGAAAACAAGATCACTTCAATGCAAATGTTATGAAACAATTGAAATACAATTCTGATATGATTGCTCGCTTGAGTGACTTGTTATTTAGAATTTCAAATGATGTTCGAGGTGTTGGAAAACATGCTTCTATGGTTCAAACTCAGTTAGAACAAGTTGCTAAATCACAAAGAGAATTGCTTGATGAAATGAATCATAATATGCATGACTTTGCTGTTAGAGTTGCAATTAGAGGAGGTAAAATGACTCAGGAACCACTTTATCCCGAGGGACACCCAAAAAGAATTGAACAAGATTCACAAAGAGCTAGCACTAGTGCACCTAGTCCTTCTAAAAACAAAAAGAAAAAGAAAAATGATAGGACTTTGCATACTTTTAGTGAACCTGAAATAGAAAAACCTCCTGATAATGATAATGAAACTAGTGATAATGAACACTCACCTAGTGATAATGAAAAAGATAATGATGAGGTTCATGAAGACTCTCAACCAAATAATGATAAAGAACCAGATAATGATGTTGAGATAGAACCACCTGTTGATCTTGATAACCCACAACCTAAGAATAAAAGGTATGATAAAAGAGACTTTGTTTCTAGAAAACACGGTAAAGAAAGAGAACCATGGGTTCAAAAACCTATGCCTTTTCCACCCAAGTCAACTAAAAAGAAAGATGATGAAGAATTTGAACGTTGTGATGAAATGCTGAGGCCAGTCTTTTTGCGTACTCGCTTGACTGATATCCTTAAAATGCCTCCTTATGCAAAGTATATGAAAGACATCATCACAAATAAGAGAAAAATACCGGAAGCTGAAATCTCCACTATGCTTGCTAATTACACTTTTAAAGATGGAGTACCTAAAAAACTTGGAGATCCGGGAATACCAACTATACCTTTCTCTATCAAAAAGAATTATGTGAAAACTGCTTTGTGTGACTTAGGAGCTTGTGTTAGTGTTCTGCCTTTCTCTTTATATAAAAGACTTGACTCGAATAAACTCACACCTACTAAAATATCTTTGCAAATGGCTGACAAATCAACTGCCATACCTATCGGTATCTGTGAGGATTTGCCCGTTGTTGTTGCTAATGTTACTATTTTGACTGACTTTGTTATACTTGAGATGTCCGAGGACGACAACATGTCGATTATCCTTGGTAGACCCTTCTTGAACACTGCAGGGCTGTTATTGATTGCAAGAAAAGCAAGGTCACTTTTCATATCAATGGTAATGAGCATAAGGTGCACTTTCCGAAGAAACAATTCCAAGTGAATGGTGTTAATTTTATTGAAAAATCTCCAACAATCACTACTGGAAGTTTTCAAATACCTCTACCTACTGTCAAAAAGAAATATGAAATACTTATTGTTGGGGAAATGCATATCCCCATTGAGGTAACTTAGTGATTTACAAAAGTTCTTCAATTTCATGCTAATCGAAAGTGGTTATTAATAAGACCTGATCAACCTTATTAATGGATCATTTTTGAACGGTATGAAGTTGATGAATTTAGTAAGCACTACCTTTTGTCCTTACCTCTGTTTTTTGAATTTCCCGTGCAATAAAAAAATGACCCAAAAATAAAAGTTCTCAGAATGCCCTGAAAATTTTACACGATTTTTTCTGAATATTTCTGAATTTCTAGTGCAAATAATACCAGAGGGAGATGCACCAGGTGGGCACAACCCACCTGGGCGCGCTAGGACCCCCTGGTGCGCCCTGGTGGGTTGTGGCCCCACGTGGGCCCCCTCACTTACCTCTTCATCCCACATCACCACTTACCTCCAGAAAAAAACCAACATTGCTCTCTCCCGTGTTCTTGAGCTCAAACCCGCAGATTTCGATCTCTTTGCTCGAAGCTCCGTTTCTGAAACTGTTTCAGGGGATTGTTGCTTGGTATGTGACTCCACCTTTTGTCCAATTAGTTTTTGTTTTGGTGGTTTATACTTTGAATAATTAGCTACTCTTGGTGCTGCTGTAGATGTGCTTGCATGTTGAATTCTTAGTCTAAGTAGTTTGAATGCTTGCTATGGCCTCTATGTATCCCTATGAGTATTTGCTATCAATCTTATAAAGTTTTGTTGACAATTTTTTGTCACCTCAAAATTTTTATTTTCAGAAAATTATACGCGAACATGAATATCTTCAGGAAGTTTGGCTCGAAGAAGAACTCCAAGGGTGTTATTGGGGAGTCTTCTAACAGTGATCTCCACGCTCGGAGGTTTGCGAAGGTACTGCCGTGCGAATGGCCGCACACCCAGTTCCTGGAAGAGGCGGGAATCCTTCAAGAGTTCACACAATATGTTGCGAATGCCGGCCTCACCGACTTCATCGCAGATGAGTGTGACCAGCACCAAATCCTCACAAACATCTTTGTTCAGAGTTTTACTTTCCTGCCTAGAAATAATCCTCCTGAAGTGAGCTTTGATTTATATGCTGAAAACCACCAGATACCACTTACTAAATTTTGTGACATATGCATGATCCCTTCTGATGGAGCTTAGCCGAGCCTAGACCGGCTAGGTTTGTGGACTTTTATCGTACTTTGACAGTGGGAGATGAGAGAGGGGTGTCAGCCACCACGGCTGTTAGCTTACACTTTCCTGCCGTACATTACTTTGTTTTATTTGTTGCTAAGTGTCTGCTTGCTAGAAAGTAAGTAGGTGCGCTCAGCGCACCAGACTTTGCTATTTTACGCCGGGCACTGGAGGGTGACAACACTTATAGCTTGGGAGCTATTGTGGCCCGTCACCTGTATCTTAATAAATCTCAGGGTGAAATACATGGTGGGATTTTTGCTACTCGTTTGGCGGCTCACTTCAATGTTGAGATACGCCCTCATGATTACCCTCTGACCAAGGTTTACCTAGACCGTGCAGCCATGGAACACCATCATTTTCTTGCACAAGATTATCCTAATATCCCCATTCCTTATAACCTAGTTTTTAGCGTTAAAACTCGTGATATTATTCCACTGCCTGCACCTGCTTTGTTTGATTCTGCTGCCAGGGGCGGATATAGGATCATGCCTGCGGACATCATCGCCTACTGGAACGCTCAGGCTGCTGCGGAAGCGGCACAAGAGGAGCCTCAGCAGTGGGATGAGTGGATGCCCGCTCCTCAGCACCCCTACTACCATCCAGGCTACTGATTGACTACCAAGTTAGGCCAAAAGCCTAAGCTTGGGGGAGTACGTGTTTCCACCGACTTTACATTCATGTTCACTTATTTCATTTGTCGGTGTTCACACTTTTTCTTTGTATCATCTATGCTTAGATTTATTTTCTTGCTTTCTTCTTGTGTGTTTGAAAAACTTTAGAAAAAACCAAAAAAATTAGTTGTAGTAATTTACTTTCTATGCATGCTTAGTAGTAGCACTAAAAAGAAAAACGAAAAAGATTTCCTTATTCTTCTTTTGTTTGTTGGGAGCTTTCCCATGTAAATAGTTTTCCTTGTTTTTGATTTTCCCTTTTATTTGCTTGTTGAAGTAAACCAAAAACTCCAAAAATATTTCAGTATGTTTCTCTGAATTTGTTTTTCTTTTTATTCGAGTCTTACCGAGGAGAAGACCACGATGAAAATGTTGGGTGGCTCTCATATGAATAACTGTTGAACTAATAAAGAGCCCATTTTACCTTGTCTTCTCCTGTTGAATAAAATGTTTGCAGGTTCCAGCTTAGTGCACGACATTCTTGCACTATTATTATTTTCATATCATTCGGTCGTGTAAGTGAAAGGCAATAATGACGACATTTGATGAACTGGCCGTGGCAGAGAGAAACTGGTATGAACTCGACTTGTTATGTTTGTGTAAATATGTTTAACCTAGTATACATGCTTCAACCCATTATGATTAAACATGTTTGCCATGACAATTAGAGATTATAGTTTCTCATGCCATGCATAAGTAGCTGGGAGTTAATAATGATTTATCTTGGATCAACATAGCGTTAAAATGATTGTGATGTAGTATGATGATATGGTATCCTCCTCTGAATGTTCGAGTGGGTTGACTTGGTACATGTTCATGCATGTAGTTGAATCAAAACCAACATAGCCTCTATGATATTTATGTTCATGGTGTCCATATCCTACTCATGCTGGTGTCCAATGTCACTTACACGTAATGCATGGTTATGATCGTTGTTGCTCTCTAGCTGGCCGCTTCTCAATCTAAATTGCTAGCCTTCGCCTGTACTAAGTGGGAATTCTGCTTGTACATCAAAAACCTTGAACCCAAAGTTATTCCAGATGAGTCCATGATACCTACCTATATACTGTATTACCCTACCATCCTAAGTAAATTTGCATGTGCCACCTCTAAAAACTTCTAAAAAACTATCCGTTTTGTGTGCCTGGATCGTTCATGGAACGACGGGAGGTGGTCGATATCTTCCATGCTAAGCGGATTATTCTCAGGTTGAGTGTTTATTCACTCGCCATCGCACGAGAAAAGGGCGGTAATAGGGATGCCCAGTCCCAAACTGCAAAACATGAAAAAGAGTTCATCTCTGAAATAATCAAACAAAAACTCCCAATGGAGTCAAAACCTTTACTTTTATCGCTTGGGAACCGCCACTAGCGTGCTTAGCATGGAAGATGTTGATCACTGATGGTTGTGAAGTGAATAAGAAAGGTGCATGTCCCAAAATAATCATTTATCTCTATTTTAAAATTTGAGCTATGGCACCTCTGCAAATCACTGCTTCCCTCTGTGAAGGGACTATCTATTTACTTTTATGTTGTGTCACCACCTTCTAAAACAAGCGCCAGAAACTGAGTAGAGCACAACTGTCATGATTTATGCATTGTGTGTAGCTAATGTTGGGTGCATCATGAATGGATCTTTTCTACCATGAATTACAATGTTTAGTCGCCGCTTGAACTTTGGAGGTGCTCTGCATTTATGTTTTGTGGTCTCAGAAAGGGCTAGCGAGATACCACTATTGTCATATTATATCATGGTTGTTTTGACAACATGTTGCCGTTTGAGATATCTTATTATTGCTCGCTAGCTGATTATGTCATTGATATGAATCATTATAATCTTTAAGAGTTATTGTCGACATGGTTAGTTATAATACTGGCTGAAAACCTGGGTGCTGTTTAAGCTTATTTATGCAAACAAGAGCAAAAGAGTTCGTAAAAGTTTTTCTTTCTCACTTTCAGTTTATCAACTGAATTGCTTGAGGAAAATCAAAGGTTTAAGCTTTGGGGAGTTGATACGTCTCCAACGTATATACTTTTTCTCACGCTTTTGCTCTTGTTTTGGACTCTAATTTGCATGATTTGAATGAAACTAACCCCGGACTGACGCTGTTTTCAGCAGAACTACCATGGTGTTGTTTTTGTGTAGAAATAATAGTTCTCGGAATGGAACGAAACTTCACGAGGAACTTTTATGTAATAAATAAGAATTTCTAGAGCCAAGACCTACCAAAGAGGGGCCCCTGGGTGGGCACAACCCACCAGGGCACACCCCCTCTCCTGGCGTGCCCAGGTGGGTTGTACCCACCTAGTGGCCCCGCTGACCCTGAAACCGACGCTATAAATTCCTATTTTCGGAGAAAAAAAATCAGGGAGAAAGAAATATCGCGATCCACGAGACGGAGCCGCCGCCAAGCCCTGTTCTTCCTCGGGAGGGCAGATCTAGAGTCCGTTTGGGGCTCCGGAGAGGGGGATCTTCGTTCTTTGTCGTCACCAACCCATCTCCATCTCCAATTCCATGATGCTCCCCACCGGGAGTGAGTAATTCTTCGTAGGCTCACTGGTCGGTGAGGAGTTGGATGAGATTCATCATGTAATCGAGTTAGTTTTGTTAGGGCTTGATCCCTAGTATCCACTATGTTCCTAGATTGATGTTGCTATGACTTTGCCATGCTTAATGCTTGTCACTTTGGGCCAGGGTGCCATGAACTCAGATCTGAACCGTTTATGTTATCATCATTATATCCATGTTTTAGATCCGATCTTGCAAGTTATAGTCACCTACTACGTGTTATGATCTGGCAACCCCGGAGTGACAACAACCGGGCCCACTCCCGGTGATGACTGTAGTTTGAGGAGTTCATGTATTCACTATGTGTTAATGCTTTGTTCCGGTTCTCTATTAAAAGGAGGCCTTAATATCACTTAGTTTCCAGTATGGACCCTGCTGCCATGGGAGGGTAGGACAAAACATGTCATGCAAGTTCTATTAATAAAGCACGTATGACTATTTACGGAATACATGCCTACATTATATCGATGAACTGGAGCTAGTGCTATATCGCCCTAGGTTATTACTGTCACATGATGAATATCATCCAACGAGTCACCGATCCAACGCCTACGAACTTTTCCATATTGTTTCTGCTAAGTTACTACTGCTATCATCACTGTTACACTTGCTACAAAATTACTGCTATCACTGTTACCGTTACTGTTATTGTTGTCACTGCTATCAAAACTATCAAACTATTTTGCTACTGATCATTTTGCTGCAGATAATTAATCTCCAAGTGTGGTTGAATTGACAACTCAGCTGCTAACACCTTCAAATATTCTTTTGCTCCCCTTATGTCGAATCTATAAATTTGAGTTGAATACTCTACCCTCGAAAACTGTTGCAATCCCCTGTACTTGTGGGTTATCAACCTCTGTCGTTCTACGAACTAAATGTGATCATGTGTTCTATTTATCTCCACTCAACGCTCTCCTGAACTGGATGTTCAAGGCAATTGTCCCCAAATTGTACCAATACAAGTCTCCTTACGTTGTACCATATTATATAGCGATGAGTACTATTGGGCTAGCAGCTATCGCCAAGACACATGTCCTTCGAAAAGCGTGTGACTTGGACGTCACCAATGATAAACTTACCACTAATAAAGAAGGTAACCTCTATCCTCGTCGAACCCTTCCAAAATGGTGAATCATTTAGGTGTGTCATCTCGGGAAAAAGTCTTAGGGCATCTCCAACGCCGACCCTCTCATACACCCATGGCCCACCAAAAAGGAAGGCAGAGCCCGCGCTTTTGCAGCATCCCACACTGTTTCCGCGCCAAATCCTCCCGGTCTCTTCTTCCATCCCAATGCTCTTCACCCGATTCCCGCCCTTCTCTCCCACTGTCTTCTTCGCTCCCGTCGCCGATGCATGGAATTGGACGAGGACCTGCCAGAGTTGGAGGTGGTGGAGGTGTGATACGTCTCCAACGTATCTATAATTTATGAAGTATTCATGCTATATTTACATTGATTATATATGATTTTGATGAACTTTTCTATTATTTTTACGGACTAACTTGTTGATCTAATGCCTAGTGCCAATTCCTGTTTTCTGCATGTTTTTACAAAAAATACATTTAGAAAGGTCAAAATGCCACAGTAATTTGCAGTGATTTTTTATGGAATATATGTGATTTTTGGAAAAAAGAATCAACGCAAGGATGCCTGAGGGTCCCACATGGGCAGGTGGCGCGACCACCCCCCGACAGCACCATGGGACCATGTGGGCATGTGAGGCCCCCGATTTGACCGTACACTAATCATACACGCAAATGTGTACGATCAAGATCAGGGTCTCACGGGAAGATATCACAACACAACTCTACAACATAAATAAGTCATACAAGCATCATAATACAAGCCAGGGGCCTCGAGGGCTCGAATACAAGTGCTCGATCATAGACGAGTCAGCGGAAGCAACAATATCTGAGTACAGACATAAGATAAACAAGTTTGCCTTAAGAAGGCTAGCACAAACTGGGATACAGATCGAACGAGGCGCAGGCCTCCTGCCTGGGATCCTCCTAAATACTCCTGGTCGTCGTCAGCGGCCTGCACGTAGTAGTAGGCACCTCCAGCGTCGTAGGTGTCGTCGTCGACGGTGGTGTCTGGCTCCTGGACTCCGACATCTGGTTGCGACAACCAGATAGAAAGGAAAGGGGGAAAAGAGGGAGAGAAGCAACCATGAGTACTCATCCAAAGTACTCGCAAGCAAGGAGCTACACTACATATGCATGGGTATATGTGTAAAGGGGCATATCAGTGGACTGAACTGCAGAATGCCAGAATAAAAGGGGGATAGCTAGTCCTGTTGAAGACTACGCTTCTGGACATCTCCATCTTGCAGCATGTAGAAGAGAGTAGATTGAAGTCCTTCAAGTAGCATCGCATAGCATAATCCTACCCGGCGATCCCCTCCTCGTCGCCCTGTTAGAGAGCGATCACCGGGTTGTATCTGGTACTTGGAAGGGTGTATTTTATTCAGTATCCAGTTCTAGTTGTCATAAGGTCAAGGTACAACTCCGGGTCGTCCTTTTACCGAGGGACACGGCTATTCGAATAGATAAACTTCCCTGCAGGGGTGCACCACATAACCCAACACGCTCGATCCCATTTGGCCGGACACACTTTCCTGGGTCATGCCCGGCCTCGTAAGATCAACACGTCGCAGCCCCACCTAAGCACAACAGAGAGGTTAGCACGCCGGTCTAACCCTATGCGCGCAGGGGTCTGGGCCCATCGCCCTATGCACACCTGCATGTTGCGTACGCAGCCGGAAGCAGACCTAGCCTAGTGGCGTTCCAGTCCAATCCGGCGCGCGCCACTCAGTCGCTGACGTCACGAAGGCTTCGGCTGATACCACGACGCCGGGATACCCATAACTACTCCCGCGTAGATGGTTAGTGCATATAGACCAAATGGCCAGACTCAGATCAAATACCAAGAACTCGTTAAGCATGTTATGTATCTGCGAACGCCGACCAGGGCCAGGCCCACCTCTCTCCTAGGTGGTCTCAACCTGCCCTATCGCTCCACCACAAAGATCCACTTGCGGGTACTCCTACGAGCCGACCCGACTTTAGTCATCACATGTGTCATGTATATAGTATATAAGTATATACCCGTGATCACCGCCCAGGTGATCACGGCCCGATAGTATAGCACAGCAGACGGACAAGAATGTAGGGCCACTGATGGAAAACTAGCATCCTATACTAAGCATGTAGGATTGCAGGTAAAGGTAACAACAATAGTACCAAGGATAGGCTATGCATCAGGATAGGATATCGGAAAGCAGTAACATGCTACACTACTCTAATGCAAGCAGTATAGAGAAGAATAGGCGATATCTGGTGATCAAGGGGGGGCTTGCCTGGTTGCTCTGGCAAGTAGGAGGGGTCGTCAACTCCGTAGTCGAACTGGGCAGCACCAGTGTCGGTCTCGTAGTCTACCGGAGAGAAGAGGGGGGAAGAAACAGTAAATACAATGCAAACATAAACATGACGATGCGTGACATGACAATGAGCAGTGCGAGGTGTGTCCTAACGCGACAGTAGGTGGTACCGGCGAAGGGGGGGAACATCCGGGAAGGTATTCCCGATGTTTTGCGTTTTCGGACAGACGGACCGGAGGGGGAAAGTTGCTAGTTCGATAGGTTAGGGAGGTGTGGTGGACGAACGGATTGCGCATTCGGATTCGTCTCGTCGTTCTGAGCAACTTTCATGTTGAAAATATTTTAATCCGAGTTACGGATTAAAAGATATGATTTTCTAAAGATTTTATTAATTTCTGGAATTATTTAAATTAACAGAAAAGATAAAATGACGTCAGCATGACGTGCTGATGACGTCAGCAGTCAACAGACTCGCTGACCAGGTCAAACTGACCAGTGGGTCCTACATGTCATAGAGAGAGGGCTAACAGTGGGTTATTTTAATTAAACGTGGTTAATTAGCAGCTGGGTCCCACATGTCAGTGACTAATTAGCTAAACTAATTACTTTTAATTATAAACTCATTTTAATTAGTTATTTAAGTGGTGGGGCCCGCACGTCAGTGGCTGGGGCCTGCCCAGTCAGCACGTTGACTGGGTTGACCCAGTCAACGGGGCCTACGGGGCCCGCTGGCAGTGACCCAGGGGTGGCCCCAGGTGTGCCAGCTCAGCAGGTCGGCGGTTGAACGCCGGCGAGCACGAAAACGCGGCGGAGGGCGCTCGGCCTCGTCGGGATTCGTCTACAGGGGGCCTACACGGGCGCGGGCGGGCGCATTCGAACGGGGAGAGCCCGCCGCGTCGCGTGGTGAGGCCGGCCGGAGCTGGAGCTGCCGGAAACGGCGCCGGCGACTAGCAGAAGCGGCGCCGGAGTTCGGGCTGGAGCGGGTGCGGTGTTAGAGCGCGCGAGCGGCCAAACTAACCAGCTAGGCGGGTGTTGCACGATGCGGTCAAGCTAACGGGCATACGCCCATGACCAATTGGTCACCGGAGACCCGCCGTCGACGAGCTCCGCGGCGCTGCGTTCGGGCGCGCGTGGGGAAAGCAGCTAGGGGGCGCGCGAGAGCGAAAGGACAGGGGAGGAGGGGGAGAAGCTCACGGCAAGGCTGTAGGGGGGACGGCAGCGTGCTCGGGGAGGCTCGTCGGAGACGTACGGCGACGGCGATCGGCGACGGCCGGGGTTGGGGAGGAGCTCGATCCCGAGGCTGTGGTGGCGTCGGGCTCGATCCCGAGGGCGGAGAGGAAGTAGATGAAGAAGGTGGAGCGGTCGGGCTTGTCGGAGAGGCACTCGGGGCTCGGTGGCCGCGGAAACGACGGCGGCACGTCGGCGACCGCGCTCGGGCGGTGGGGAAGGAGGGAGCGGCGTGGATCTGGAGGGGAGAGGCGCAGAGGCGAGCGAGAGGGGCAAGTGGGAGGGATGGGCGGAGGCCGAGGCGTCGGGGCGGCCTTATCCTCCCCCGTCGCCGGCGAGGTGGTGCGGCGGGGACCGGCTCCTGTTCCGACCCCGGTCGGGGGAACAGGGAAGGGGAGGGCGACCCGGGGAGGTGGGCTAGGCCGGCTGGGCCTGGGGTCGGCCCAGTTGGGCCAGGGTCCAGTGGGGGGGCTTCTCCTTCTCTCTTTTTTGTTTGTTCTGTTTTCTTTTGTATTTTCTTTTTATTTATTTATTTTCTTTTCTGTTTTATTTCAATTTAATTTATTTAGGCATTTTATAAAAATATGTTTTCTTAGTATAATTACCCTTGTAATATTTGGCATGGCCCGAACATTTTTGTTTAAATTTTTGAAAACTTTTATTTTTCACTTTAAATTTAATTGAAGTTTGAATTAGGAGTTTGAAAAGAAATGTGATTCCAAGGTGATCAAGCCCTGTTTAGCAACATGATTAGCTTAATCACAGAGAGTTACTGTAGCATGATTCTCGGGGTGTTACAAATCTCCTCCACTACAAGAAATCTCGTCCCGAGATTTAGGAGGTAGAAGGAAACAGTGCGGGGTATTCTTCGCGCAGACGATCCTCTCGTTCCCAAGTGGCCTCATCTTCAGAATGGTGCGACCACTGGACTTTGAGGAACTTGATCGCCTTCTGACGTGTGCGGCGTTCAGCTTGGTCGAGAATGCGGACCGGATGCTCCTTATAGGAGAGGTCTTGCTGCAATTCGAGCACTTCATGATCCACAGCTCGGATTGGGTCCTTGAAGCAACGGCGGAGCTGCGACACATGGAACACATCATGAACCTGAGAAAGGTTCGGCGGTAGCTCCAGTTGGTATGCCACTTTTCCACGCCTTTCGAGAATAGTGAATGGGCCAATATAGCGAGGAGCTAGTTTGCCCTTGATCCCGAAGCGGTGAGCACCCTTCATAGGTGTGACTCGAAGATAAGCCTTTTCGCCAGGTTGATAGACCATGTCTTTATGATGACGGTCATACTGACTCTTCTGACGTGACTGAGCAGTCTTGAGATTCTCGCGAATAATGCGGACTTGTTCTTCGGCATCTTGGATAATATCCGGACCGAAGAGTGGACGTTCCCCAGTTTCTGACCAGTTCTGAGGGGTTCGACACTTTCGTCCATATAACACTTCGAAGGGGGCCATCTTCAGACTAGCTTGATAGCTATTATTATAAGAGAACTCAGCATACGGGAGAGATTCCTCCTATTTCTTGCCGAAGGAAATAACACAAGCTCGAAGCATGTCTTCGAGAACTTGGTTGACGCGTTCAACTTGCCCCTGCGACTGAGGATGAAATGCAGTACTGAATGACAGATGAGTTCCCATAGCTTCTTGGAAACTTGCCCATAATCTTGAAGTGAATAAGCTGCCACGGTCTGAACTGATAACCAATGGAATACCGTGGAGTGAAACAATCCTGGACATATAGAGCGTTGCCAACTGGCTAGCAGTGATCATTTCTTTGACCGCCAGGAAATGTGCAACTTTGGAAAGCCGGTCAATGACGACAAGAATAGCATCATTACCTTTCTGTGATTTGGGAAATCCAGTGACGAATCCATCTCAACATGGTCCCATTTCCATTCAGGAATAGAGATAGGTTGCAGAGTTCCAGCAGGCCTTTGATGTTCTGCTTTGATACGACGGCAAACGTCACACTCAGCAACATAACGAGCAATGGCTTGCTTCATATTAGACCACCAGAATCTCTGACGGATGTCTTGGTACATCTTTGTACTACCAGGATGGATACATAGAGGCGTATCATGAGCTTCTTTCATAACTTCCTGTGTCATATCCAGGTTTTTCTCTGCACATGGCACCACTAGGCGGCCCTTGAAGTATAAGGTGCCATCTTCAGCAATGGTGAAGAATGAGGGCTTTCCTTCTGCGAGGTAGCGCTTAATCTTGTGGGCTTCAGAGTCATACTTCTGTAGCCTTTTGATGCTGTCCTCGAGATCTGGTTTAGCAACTAGGGTATTGAGGGAACCCTGGGTAACAACGTGGAGGTTCACCTTGCCAAACTCCTTAGGAGGGGGAGCGAGTGCACCCGGAGGAACAATATGGAGGTTCAGCTTCCTGAATTCTTCAACAAGCGAGGGCTGAACTTTATGAACCTGGAGGTGGTTGCAGTAAGACTTGCAGCTCAAGGCATCAGCCATTACATTAGCCTTGCCTGGCGTATAGGAAATACCCAAGTCAAAGTCTGCAACAAGCTCCATCCATCTCTGCTGACAGAGGTTCAGGTCTGGCTGAGTAAACAGATACTTCAGACTTTGGTGGTCGGTGAAGATCTCGCAACGATTACCGAGAAGGTAATGTCGCCACTGCTTCAGCGCATGAATGACAGCAGCAAGTTCGAGGTCGTGAACTGGGTAGTTCTCTTCGTGAGGGCGCAATTGCCGAGAGGCATAAGCAATCACTCTGCGGTCTTGCATTAGGACACAGCCTAATCCTTGACGGGAAGCGTCGCAGTAAATGACGAAGTCCTTCTTAGTATCAGGTGGAGCTAGAACTGGGGCAGAAGTCAACTTGTCTTTGAGTGCCTGGAAACTTTCCTGACACTTGTCTGTCCATTGGAACTTGACACCCTTATGCAACAGGTTAGTCAGAGGCCTGGCGATCTTAGAGAAGTTCTCGACAAATCGACGGCAATAGCTGGCGAGACCGAGAAAACTTCTGACTTGCTTAACGTTCTTGGGAGGAGTCCAATCAAGAATAGCCTGAACTCGCTCGAGGTTGACGGCAATACCATCCTTAGAGATGACATGCCCAAGATAGGTTACTTCCGGTAGCCAGAATTCACATTTGGAGAACTTGGCATATAGTTGATGCTCTCGTAGCTTTTCCAGCACAATTCGAAGATGTTCAGCATGTTCTTCTTCGTTCTTGGAAAATACCAGGATATCATCCAGATAAACCACGACGAACTTGTCGAGGTAATCCATGAATATATAGTTCATCAGACGAGAGAAGGTGGCTGGAGCATTGGTTAAACCGAAAGACATGACGGTGTACTCGTAAGAACCATAGCGAGTCACGAAGGCGGTCTTTGGGATATCCTCTTCGCGGACACGGATCTGGTGGTAGCCCAACCTCAAGTCGAGCTTAGAGAACACTGACGAACCCGCCAGTTGATCATACAGATCATTGATCCGAGGAAGAGGGTATTTATTCTGAATGGTAGCTTGGTTTATAGGACGGTAGTCTTGAACTAACCAGTTTGTCCCATCCTTCTTCTTGACAAAGAGAGAAGGTGCTCCCCAAGGAGAGCAACTTGGGCGAATGAATCCTTTGCGAAGAGATTTGTCGATTTCCTCCTTAAGCTCAAGGAGTTCATGCGGCGGCATCTTGTAGGGTCGCTTGGCTATAGGAGTGGTGCCTGGTTTCAAGTCGATGATGAATTCGACAGCCCTAGCAGGGGGAATCCCTGGAAGTTCTTCAGGAAAGACGTCAAGGAATTCACGCACGACGCGAATGTTTTCAATGCCCTCGAGTGGTGCGGCGTTCAATGCATTCAATGCATAGAGCCTGGCCTCGGCATTTTGCACCAGATGAGCTTGGTAAGCAACTATTTCATCTGAAGGGTGTAGCAGATGGACGGTCTTAGTGGCGCAAACTATAGAAGCAGTATGCGCTTTCAACCAATCCATACCCAAAATGAGGTCGATGTTAGACGACTTCAGGATAATGGGAGAGGCATAGAATTCCAGCCCTTCGATTTCCACGGGGACATCGATGCCAACCAAGGAGGTTTAACACTGTCCCACGGGGGTTTTGACCAGTACCGAAGTGTTCATCTCCTCACATTTAACGTCGTGCTTGTATGCAAAATCTTCTGACATGAATGAATGCGATGCACCTGTATCAAATAAAACGGATGCTGGTACTGAATTTACGAGGAGTGTACCCATCACAGTAGCAGGCTGGTCTTGAGCTTCGTTGAGATCAACATGGTTGGCATGAGCACGACCATAAGACTTAGCATTGTTGTTGCGGGGCTGATTGTTACCACGGCCAGTTGCTGGAAGGGCCAGTTGATTCTGGTTCTGGTTGCATTCTCTAGCACGGTGTCCTGGTTGACCACACCTGAAGCACAAGCCATTATTCGGAGTGGGAACAGGAGCTTGGGATGGTGGAGCTGGAAGTCTTGACTGCCTAGATGGTGGTGGAGGCAGACGAGGTGCAGCATAGGTCTGCCTTGGGGTAGATGCATTTGGACGGTACATGTTGTTCGGGATCCATATCTTACGCTTCTGTGCGGGCGAGCCCGAAGATGAGCCCGTGTCACGGTTGCGCCTATGAGAGCTCTGGTATTCCTGCAGACCAGTTTCGACATTGATGGCCTTGTTCACCAAGGTGGCGAAATCAGCAAACTCGTGCACTAGAAGTGCGAGCTTGATGTCAGCTTGAAGGCCATCACGGAACTTCTCCTGTCTGCGTGCATCAGTTGCAATGTCCTCTTCAGCATAGCGAGACAAGTCCAGAAACTCCCGCTGATAAGCTTCAACAGTTTTGTTGCCTTGGGTGAGGTTGCGGAACTCACGCTTCTTCCGGTCCATGACTCCCTGAGGAATGAAGCGGGCACGAAAGGCTGCTTGGAAGTCTGGCCATGTGATGATTGTTCCAACTGGCAGAGTACGCCTGTGGCTGTCCCACCATTGAGCTGCGGGTCCCTTCAAGAAGAAGGAAGCAAAGGTGACATAGCTGGCAGGGGCTACATCAGCAGACTCCATCTCATAGGTGATGTCACGGAGCCAGTCATCAGCATCCAGAGGCTGAGTTGAGCTGCGGTAGATGGTTGGGTTGAGGCGTATGAAATCTTGAAGAGTCACTTGGGCTTGCTGTTGGTTCATATTGGGGCGAGGAAACTGAGCCATCATATTTTCCATGAATTGGCGGTTCAGTTCAAACTGTTGGATCATACCAGCCATGTACTCAGGTGGTGGTGGGGCATCGCCACCACGACCACGACCACCTGGTCTAACCATCCTGCTAATATATAACAGGGGTAGTTCAGCATTGAGAAATATTTGCAAAGACAAGAATCATTCATGATGAAACATGCATAACGAGAGGAGCACGATAGCTACTACATAGTAGTCGGCATAACTTACAAAAGGGGTCATGCATAGAGTTTAGTACATAGACTAAAACATCATAGGCGGCACACAGGCTCGCGGCGACTGCAACTAATACTTAACTAAGCAAGACTACATCAGTCCCAAGAGGTACTGTGGAGGTAATCGTAGCCCGACAGCTGGTAGTGAGGCAACGGATAGCCTTCCACGTCAGCAGACTGGGGGCCGCGGATACTCAGGTGTAGAGCCCGACGCTCAGGTGGCAGAAGAGGACCAAGTGCGGGAGAGTAGCCTCCCACCTCTGGCCAACCGACACCGTGGGGCATCACGGTCCTGGCTGGGTAGATCGCAGTACGCGGTACCTGTCCAGATCGGACAAAGGGGTGCAGCAGCGTCATAGCACGGTAAAGGTGCCGACGGGTGGTGTACATCTCGTGGCGAAGAGCTCGGTTAGCTCGATCCAGCCCATCAGCATGCAGAACCAGGTTCTGATGGTAGAAGGGCTCTCGGGTGACAGTGGAGTAGGCAGCAGTATAGTATCCCTCCGCACCAACATCAGATGCGATAGCAATGTGCCTGAAAGGGGAGGTGTCCAACTCCCGATACTCTCCAC
Source organism: Aegilops tauschii subsp. strangulata (assembly GCF_002575655.3). Classification (NCBI taxonomy): domain Eukaryota; kingdom Viridiplantae; phylum Streptophyta; class Magnoliopsida; order Poales; family Poaceae; genus Aegilops; species Aegilops tauschii. Next base: position 183,533,624 of record NC_053040.3, read on the forward strand.
GAAGACGTGTCAGAGCAGCATAGGCAGCATCGTGGACAGCCATATCGATGGTCACACCAACACCATGTGCGGTGTGCAGCACAGTAGTGGAGTCAAACTCCCGCGAGTAGAGGTGGACGATGGCACGGTACTGCTCCTGGTTAAAGTCCTGGTACTCCTCGTAGATGGTGTACTCAGGGTGCCAGCGATAACCCAGATAGGTCATCATCTCAGCTAGCACAGCAGGTGATCCCGAGGCACCAATGGCCGTCGTGTGGCGAACGACCTGCCTCGTGGGTTCCATCTGAAAGCAAAGACGTTTCAAAGGAGTCAAATGACAGTGTGTGAATTGTTCAAAATACTATTCTAAGAAACAACTATGGCTTATCCAACTTTGGGGTGAATGCGGTCACGGGATCCTAGTGTTAGAGTTAGTAAATTCGTTTAACCCGAGTAGAAGAGAGTTCAGAGTCCCAGAGTAAAGGTCGAGGAGTAAAAGATCCTAGTACCACCCAATGGCGACGTGGGCCCGTAAGACACACAGCCATGTTAGTAAAAGTTTTGTAATGTCTAGACTCGACTTCGGCCAAGGAGTGTGGAAAGGGGGATTCCTACAGGCAGTCGGCTCTGATACCAACTTGTGACGCCCCCGATTTGACCGTACACTAATCATGCACGCAAATGTGTACGATCAAGATCAGGGTCTCACGGGAAGATATCACAACACAACTCTACAACATAAATAAGTCATACAAGCATCATAATACAAGCCAGGGGCCTCGAGGGCTCGAATACAAGTGCTCGATCATAGACGAGTCAGCGGAAGCAACAATATCTGAGTACAGACATAAGATAAACAAGTTTGCCTTAAGAAGGCTAGCACAAACTGGGATACAGATCGAACGAGGCGCAGGCCTCCTGCCTGGGATCCTCCTAACTACTCCTGGTCGTCGTCAGCGGCCTGCACGTAGTAGTAGGCACCTCCAGCGTCGTAGGTGTCGTCGTCGACGGTGGCGTCTGGCTCCTGGACTCCGACATCTGGTTGCGACAACCAGATAGAAAGGAAAGGGGGAAAAGAGGGAGAGAAGCAACCATGAGTACTCATCCAAAGTACTCGCAAGCAAGGAGCTACACTACATATGCATGGGTATATGTGTAAAGGGGCATATCAGTGGACTGAACTGCAGAATGCCAGAATAAAAGGGGGATAGCTAGTCCTGTCGAAGACTACGCTTCTGGACATCTCCATCTTGCAGCATGTAGAAGAGAGTAGATTGAAGTCCTCCAAGTAGCATCGCATAGCATAATCCTACCCGGCGATCCCCTCCTCGTCGCCCTGTTAGAGAGCGATCACCGGGTTGTATCTGGTACTTGGAAGGGTGTATTTTATTCAGTATCCAGTTCTAGTTGTCATAAGGTCAAGGTACAACTCCGGGTCGTCCTTTTACCGAGGGACACGGCTATTCGAATAGATAAACTTCCCTGCAGGGGTGCACCACATAACCCAACACGCTCGATCCATTTGGACCGACACACTTTCCTGGGTCATGCCCGGCCTCGTAAGATCAACGCGTCGCAGCCCCACCTAAGCACAACAGAGAGGTCAGCACGCCGGTCTAACCCTATGCGCGCAGGGGTCTGGGCCCATCGCCCTATGCACACCTGCACGTTGCGTACGCAGCCGGAAGCAGACCTAGCCTAGTGGCTTTCCAGTCCAATCCGGCACACGCCACTCAGTCGCTGACGTCACGAAGGCTTCGGCTGATACCACGACGCCGGGATACCCATAACTACTCCCGCGTAGATGGTTAGTGCGTATAGACCAAATGGCCAGACTCAGATCAAATACCAAGAACTCGTTAAGCGTGTTATGTATCTGCGAACGCCGACCAGGGCCAGGCCCACCTCTCTCCTAGGTGGTCTCAACCTGCCCTGTCGCTCCGCCAAAAAGATCCACTTGCGGGTACTCCTACGAGCCGACCCGACTTTAGTCATCACATGTGTCATGTATATAGTATATAAGTATATACCCGTGATCACCGCCCAGGTGATCACGGCCCGATAGTATAGCACAGCAGACGGACAAGAATGTAGGGCCACTGATGGAAAACTAGCATCCTATACTAAGCATGTAGGATTGCAGGTAAAGGTAACAACAGTAGTAGCAAGGATAGGCTATGCATCAGGATAGGATATCGGAAAGCAGTAACATGCTACACTACTCTAATGCAAGCAGTATAGAGAAGAATAGGCGATATCTGGTGATCAAGGGGGGGGGGCTTGCCTGGTTGCTCTGGCAAGTAGGAGGGGTCGTCAACTCCGTAGTCGAACTGGGCAGCACCAGTGTCGGTCTCGTAGTCTACCGGAGAGAAGAGGGGGGAAGAAACAGTAAATACAATGCAAACATAAACATGACGATGCGTGACATGACAATGAGCAGTGCGAGGTGTGTCCTAACGCGACAGTAGGTGGTACCGGTGAAGGGGGGGAACATCCGGGAAGGTATTCCCGATGTTTTGCGTTTTCGGACAGACGGACCGGAGGGGGAAAGTTGCTAGTTCGATAGGTTAGGGAGGTGTGGTGGACGAACGGATTGCGCATTCGGATTCGTCTCGTCGTTCTGAGCAACTTTCATGTTGAAAATATTTTAATCCGAGTTACGGATTAAAAGATATGATTTTCTAAAGATTTTATTAATTTCTGGAATTATTTAAATTAACAGAAAAGATAAAATGACGTCAGCATGACGTGCTGATGACGTCAGCAGTCAACAGACTCGCTGACCAGGTCAAACTGACCAGTGGGTCCTACATGTCATAGAGAGAGGGCTAACAGTGGGTTATTTTAATTAAACGTGGTTAATTAGCAGCTGGGTCCCACATGTCAGTGACTAATTAGCTAAACTAATTACTTTTAATTATAAAATCATTTTAATTAGTTATTTAAGTGGTGGGGCCCGCACGTCAGTGGCTGGGGCCTGCCCAGTCAGCACGTTGACTGGGTTGACCCAGTCAACGGGGCCTACGGGGCCCGCTGGCAGTGACCCAGGGGTGGCCCCAGGTGTGCCAGCTCAGCAGGCCGGCGGTTGAACGCCGGCGAGCACGAAAACGCGGCGGAGGGCGCTCGGCCTCGTCGGGATTCGTCTACAGGGGGCCTACACGGGCGCGGGCGGGCGCGTTCGAACGGGGAGAGCCCGCCGCGTCGCGTGGTGAGGCCGGCCGGAGCTGGAGCTGCCGGAAACGGCGCCGACGACGAGCAGAAGCGGCGCCGGAGTTCGGGCTGGAGCGGGTGCGGCGTTAGAGCGCGCGAGCGGCCAAACTAATCAGCTAGGCGGGTGCTGCACGATGCGGTCAAGCTAACGGGCATACGCCCATGACCAATTGGTCACCGGAGACCCGCCGGCGACGAGCTCCGCGGCGCTGCGTTCGGGCGCGCGTGGGGAAAGCAGCTAGGGGGCGCGCGAGAGCGAAAGGACAGGGGAGGAGGGGGAGAAGCTCACGGCGAGGCTGTAGGGGGGACGGCAGCGTGCTCGGGGAGGCTCGTCGGAGACGTACGGCGACGGCGATCGGCGACGGCCGGGGTTGGGGAGGAGCTCGATCCCGAGGCTGTGGTGGCGTCGGGCTCGATCCCGAGGGCGGAGAGGAAGTAGATGAAGAAGGTGGAGCGGTCGGGCTTGTCGGAGAGGCACTCGGGGCTCGGTGGCCGCGGAAACGACGGCAGCACGTCGGCGACCGCGCTCGGGCGGTGGGGAAGGAGGGAGCGGCTTGGATCTGGGGGGAGAGGGAGAGGCGCAAAGGCGAGCGAGAGGGGCAAGTGGGAGGGATGGCGGAGGCCGAGGCGTCGGGGCGGCCTTATCCTCCCCCGTCGCTGGCGAGGTGGTGCGGCGGGGACCGGCCCCTGTTCCGACCCCGGTCGGGGGAACAGGGAAGGGGAGGGCGACCCGGGGAGGTGGGCTAGGCCGGCTGGGCCTGGGGTCGGCCCAGTTGGGCCAGGGTCCAGTGGGGGGGCTTCTCCTTCTCTCTTTTTTTGTTTGTTCTGTTTTTCTTTTGTATTTTCTTTTTATTTATTTATTTTCTTTTCTGTTTTATTTCAATTTAATTTATTTAGGCATTTTATAAAAATATGTTTTCTTTAGTATAATTACCCTTGTAATATTTGGCATGGCCCGAACATTTTTGTTTAAATTTTTGAAAACTTTTATTTTTCACTTTAAATTTAATTGAAGTTTGAATTAGGAGTTTGAAAAGAAATGTGATTCCAAGGTGATCAAGCCCTGTTTAGCAACATGATTAGCTTAATCACAGAGAGTTACTGTAGCATGATTCTCGGGGTGTTACAGGGCAGCCCTTAGGTCGGTTGGAGCCCTTCTTTCACTTCAAGAAATCTAATTTTTGGAGGAAAATCCCCTCGAAATTTTAGCCCGATCAGAGTTACAGATCTCCGTTCATAAAAGAAATGGTGAAAGCCAAAATAAACATGAAAACACACACACTTACCACACACACACACACACGAACACAACAACAATCCATGGAGGCCAAGGATTAGAGAGAGAGACAGAGAGCCAATCTTGGAGGGGCTCTCGCCCCTCCAGCCGCCATGGAGGCCAAGGATTAGAGGGTACAATCTCTCCCCGTCAAGGGGGAGTCCATGAAGGAGCAAGCCGGAGCGGAGCCTCTCTCCCCTTCTCTCTCGGTGGCGTCGGAGTGCTGCCGAGGGAACCATCGCCGTGGTGACCGTCTTCATCAACATTGTCATCTTCATCACCTTCCTCATCTCTTTTCAGCGGTCCACTCTCTGTCAACCCACTGTAATCCCTACTTGAACACGAGATTCTTGTGCTATGAATTATTATCCAACGAACTGAGTCATCACTATCTTATTTGAGTAGATTTTTGTTGTCATATGGGTAATTGGTGAATTTCTATGATTGGTTTAAATTGCTTGTGGTTATGTTACTATCCTTTCGTTCCCATCATATGTGCGCGCGTGGATCACACCATAGTGTTAGTTGTATGTTGATAGGACTATGCATTGGGGGGCGAGAGCGACAAAAACTTCATCCTACCATAGAAATTGATACATACACGATTAAAAGGGGACCAATACATCTTAATGCTATGGTTGGGTTTTACCTTAATAAACTTGTTAGTAGTTGCGGATGCTTGCTAATAGGTCCAATCATAAGTGCATAAAATTTCAAGTAAGGGATCATATGCTAGCAGAGGCCTCTCCCACATGAAAACTTGCCATCGGTCTAGTAACTTAGACAATTGCCTAGGGAAAATTCAGCGCACCTTACCACCATTATTCCACACTCGCTATTTGTATTATATTGTAATATAGTCTATCTTATTTAGGCAACACATATTTTATGTTTATGTTCTTCAAAGCAATCGTTTATACCCACTTTGTAGTTTGATTTCTTGTTTCTAGATAAAAGCAAACGTTCGGTGTACGTAGGGTTGTATTAGTGGCAAATAGGACCTGAGATAATATTGACCTTAGCTTTAGCTCCTTGTGGGTTTGACACGACATACTTACCACTTTCATCTTTCGAAAGTGCTATGATGATTCCTTGCATTTGGGGATTATCAAGCTTTTTTGGCGCCCTTGCCGGGGAGCAATAGCATAGAGTGAATATTTTCGTGTATGCTCGTTTGCTTTTATCACTCAGTAGATTTTGTTTTTGTTTTTTTGTTTTCTTTCTTTAATTGTGAGTAAAACAAACAAAATAAAAAAAATGCAAAATGCAAATAATAAAATTACTTGCCTCTTATGCCTTGTTTAATGGCTTTAAAGAAAATGCTGCCTGGGAGACATCTCGAAAGTTTTAGAGATTCCTTTTTCTTATTATTTTTTTGCCTTTAAACTTCTTAAAACAAAAATAAATAAAGTGGGTAACCTAAAACCTTTTTGAAAGAGAAGTGAGTGGAAAGTTATGCGTTGAAGAAGTGCGGGTCGACCTTGAACACTTGTGTTCATGCTCATGGAAAAATGTAGAACTTTCACGAAAGTTTCTCATAAAAATAATCACCCCCTTGTATATACCACTGTACCATAAAATAATGTGCCAAGATTTTCCTTTAGGATGTTGCAATTGCATGTTTGTTAGGTGTTGTGCAGAAACATAAAATTTTACCTCCGGTGTTCAAATTATCATTTTGTACCGAAATCTGATCAATTCTTGCTATTTTTATGCAGTACTGCATTACAAATTCTCGGTCGTGCCTAATTTTTCAGAATTTTTTGAGTTACATAAGTATGCATGTTAATTATATTACTACAGACTGTTTTGGTTTTGACAGATTGTTGTTATAATTTTGTTATCTGCTTGTTCTAGAGTTACCATAGCTTATATTGGGTGATATAAATTATGGATATAATAGTATACAGTAGGTAATGTTTGAAAATAATTATGCAACTTGTCTTGACGGTACATGATTGGGGGATTTATTTCTATGTGTACTAACCTATCTCACGAGTTCTGTTAAGTTTTATGTGAACGAAGTTTCCAAGTTTCAGGTGAGATGTCAATATGAGGACAATAAGGAGCGACAAGAGTCTAAGCTTGGGGATGCCTAAGGCACCCTAAGGCAATATCTAAGAAAGACTCAAGCAACTAAGCTTGGGGCTGCCCCAGATAGCATCTCCTCTTCCATTTTTGAAACTATCGGTTTATCACTTGGAGTTATATTTTAATTCTTCACTTGATATGCGTAAATTCTTGGAGCGTCATTTCTTTTTCGTTTTCTTTTAGTTATACACCATGCTGGTTGGGGATGATTTCTTATAGTCCTTGGTTGATTACACAATGCTCCATGCACTTCACTTATATCTCTTGAGTATGGCTTTATATGATGCTTCGTGTGCTTCACTTATATATTTTGAGTTTGTATATTGGTCTCTCTATATTTATGTAATTTTTAGAATACTTTGTGAACTTTATTTATATCTTTTAGAGTATGGATGAAATTATCACAGAAACTGGGTTTGAAGAGGTCAATTTTAGATATTATTGATCCAACTATTTCGGAGAGTGACACATTGATCATGTGGATTGTACAATTCTTAAAAGTGAGTTTGGATAGGTCTACTTTAGATATTATTGATCCCACTATCTCGGATATTCCATTATATGATCATTTACTCTAGTGATTCACTTATGTCTTTAGAGTTAAATTTATGAATGAGTTGAATGTCATGTGTGTCATTTACTATATGTATGTTGAGAAATAAATACATCCTCACCTTAATTTATCAATATAAGTGAGACTATAATAGTGCATATCTTTAATCAAGTAAGGGAGTTATATTATAATGACAATGAGCATTAGTTTTATTAAGTTGAACCTATCATGTTGTGGTTGTAAGTATGTCCCAGTGAAGGACGGATGATTGGTTTGGCGTGTGTTTACACATTTTTGATAAATTCCAAATTCAGTCTTGGTAGTATTCAGGTTTGTAGGTTATCATCATGATTACATTTTCTCAATAATGTTATTATTAGAGAATGCATGATTGTGGGTTTTTGTGCTTGGTAAAGTGGTCGCCCCCAATATTTTGCTAGTATTTCCCTGTACTAAGCAAAAATACTGCGTGTGCATCCAATCCTCAAAACAAGTTTATGCCGCAAAGTGTCCACCATACCTATGTATAGATGGTATTTCACTGCCATTCCAAGTAAATTTGCATGTACCACCTATAAACCCTCGAATAAGCATATGTTTTGTGTGCCTTTACAACATATGGAGCGGTGGGGTAGTCATTACATTCCATGCTAAGTGTGTTTTACTCACGACTAGAGTTTATTCCCTTGTGAAATTTATGAGAGAGGCTGGTAATAGGTTGCCCAGTCCCAATAATAATAATAATAAATATTGAAAAAGGCATTCCCCCGAAAAAGTTAAAAGTTGGCGTGCACCCATGGATTCGGCTAGCCATGGTTTGTGTTGGTTATGGTGGATGGGGGGTGTAAAAGCATGGGAACCACCATTAACGTGTTTTACATGAAAGATATTGAAAACCTTTGTCGTAAACGTTTACAGAAAAAGTACACATCTCAAAATAAATCCATCTCTATTTTAAACCAAATGTGCTCTGGCATATGTTAATCTCTACTTCCCTCTACGAAGGACCTATCTATTTACTTCTATTTTTTGTTGAAATGAGAGGGGTCGTCCCCCTCTCCTACCACAAATTTTATTAAAAAACCAAGGAAAAGCACCACATCAGACTGTTAACAGCTCTTGGCTCCAACCAGTACAGTAGCTGCAGTAGATTATTACATGGGAGTTCTCTGATTGTTTATCTCCCTGAATTTGCTCATAGGGGAGCCAGGGAGGAAGACAACAGATTTAGATAGGATACATGCAGCACATCAAAACAGCAGCTCCACTAAGCAACTACCCGGACGTCATCAACACACCAAGCAATCCTAAGCAGTTCCCCACGATGATGGTCGAGCATCCTCAAGCATCGGAGGAGTAAGCAGCCTAGGTGTCCAAGCAAAGCACCTTCCATTGGCGAATGTGAGCACCCACCAGATCCAAGACACACTTGATACTTTTCCAACTTCGCCCCTGGAAAACAAATTCATTCCGGAACAACCATAAGCTCCACAAGGTAGCATAAGTGACTAAGTTAATGGCATCACATTGTTTTCTCTTTTTCCAGAAGGAAAGAAAGGGATCAAAGATTTAGGGACAGGGACCTCAGTGCACCTAGAAATGACACCTCACACATGCTGGGAAACAACGCAATCAAAAAACAAATGTTGTATACTTTCTTGATCACTACAAAATACACAAGTCATACCTTCAACATGCTGGCGTTTTTCTAAGTTATCTCTGGTCAAAATTATTATGAACAATCAGCCAAAGAAACACATGAATATTTGGAGGAACTTTAAGTTTCCAGATACAGTCTTTCCAAACAGAAGACACACACCCAAACTTGATAGTTTTATAAAGAGACTTCATTGAATATATACCATTACTTTCAAGGGTCCAAATAGGTCTACCGAAACCATTTGAAGAGGAAAAACCCTAGACCAAACCCAGCAACTCCTCCCAACTGAGCAGAGTGTGTTCATCCACACACCTCCTAAAAGTGAGTTGCACACCTCCTAAAAGTTAGTTGTAAGTTAGCCCCATCCCAAACTAGGGCTACAAAGGCATCTTGTTGCTGACAAATAATAAATAGATCCCAGAATCTAGTTTCAAGAGAAAAGTCTCCCAGCCAAACATCATGCGAGAATGACACATTTCTTCCATCACAGGAACCCATCGATAAAAAAATTGCAACAGAGAAAGCCTAGGTGATGCTTTTCCAAAAAGGAGAGACCAAGCCAAGTTTAGACCAAAGAATATTTGGTTTATCAACTTTGTACTCAAAACTAAGGAGTTTTTTCCAATCACTTCCTCTATCATCAAAGAAACGTTTACTCCAGGAAGCTAACAATGCTAAATTAAACTCCCTAAGATTAGGGACGCCCAAACCACCCATTCTATTTTTTGAGAGACTAATCCTCACTTAGCCAAGTGGTACTTATGATTATCTCCCAAATTGACCCAAAAGAAATGGGACATCTAAGAATTAATAGCATTAATCGCCCACTTAGGAAATTTCATCACACACATTAGATATGTAGGGATACTACCAGTACAGGTAGTAAGAAGGATAAGCTTGCCTCTACAAGGTAAATTTCTCCCAAGCCAATCAGCAATGTTCGCAATAATTCTATCAATGATAGGTTGTATATCCTCGCTCCTAAGTTTCTTATAATGCAAGGGAGCACCCAAGTACTTAAAGGGGAAATACCTAATTTGACAGCAAAAACTTTGGGCAAACTCTTTAGACACTTCATCATCAATATGAATAGTATGGGTATCACTTTTATGGAAGTTGATACACAGATCAAAAAGTTTTTCAAAAGAAGCCAGGATCCACTTCAAATTTCTAGCATGCTCAACAAAGACATCTAAAAATAGTATGATGTCATCAGCATATTGCAGGCTGACAACACCACCAGGAATTACATGAGGCAGAAGCCAACCAATAGATCATGACTAACAACTTTCTTAAGCATTTTAGAGAACATGTCAGCTACCAAATTAAAGAGCAAATGAGAGAAAGGATCTCCTTTCTAAAGACCTTTCTCACCCAAAAAATGGAGCCCATTAGTATCATTAATTCTCACACAAAATGTACTTTGATGCAAGCAACTAAAACCGCACCCAATCCATTTATTACCAAAACCTCTAGATCTAACACTACTAGGGAAAACCTTATACACAGAAGTATAGCAGTAGCGCTGGTTTGAACTAAGCGCTATTGATACTTAGTAGTAGCGCGTGTCAGAAAAGCCCGCTACAACTATAGTTGTAGCAGTAGCGCATCTGCGCAAAAAGTGCTACTACTATAATTCCCATATCGTTGCCGGTAGGCTAGGAATAGTAGTAGCGAGCCGAGGAAAACACCCTATTGCTAAGTGCCTTGTAGCAGCGCATTTCTGTTGTAGTGCGCTACTGCTAAGACAAAGAAAATAAGAAGAAAAATAAATAGAAAAGTAAATGAAAATGAAAGTAATAGAAAAAGGAGAAATGAAAAAAAGAAAAAGAAAAGAAAAAGAAAAATAGTGGAGAAAGGCATAGCAGTAGCGCTTGTTCTCACAAAGCGCTATAGCTACATTAGCAGTAGTGCGTTTTGTTTTCCAACGCTATAGCTAAGTTCCTTAGATAAAAGGAAAAGAAAAAGGAAAATAAATAGCTACTTCCTGTAGCAGTAGCGTGTTTTCGCCGAAAGCGATATAGCTAACTTAGCAGTAGCGCGTTTTCTATACCAGCGCTACTGCTAGTTTGACTTAACCACGCGCGGGCTCAAAATTTTGCTAAGTCCTTTCCCCCCTCTCCCCCTATTCCCCCAGCTCCTCTATCGCCACCGCCGATCACGCACGCCCTCGACCTCACTGCCGCCGCCCGAGGCCGCCCTCAACCTCGCCGCCGCCGCCCGAGGCCGCCCTCGACCTCACCGTCGCCGCCGCCGCCTGAGCCCACCTAGGACCGCCGCCGCCCGAGCCCTCCCTCGCCGCCGACCGTAAGGCTCTCCCTCTTGTCTCCCCTACCCTCCTCTCTCTCTCTCTCTCTCTCTCTGGTAGGGAAATTCATATGTTGCTGCTTGATGATGTTCATATGAACCCTGGGTGTTCATATGAACCCTAGATTTGTTTAGGGCAGTAGGCATTTTTTAGCATTTAGGAAAAAAGATGAGCATTTTTTTAGGAAATTAGCTAGGGAAAATTTTGATGAAAATGGCTAAACAGTAATTCCATTTAGCTTTAAATTAATAGAGGGTATATAAATTATAGTAGCATTTAGCTTTAAATTAATAGAGGCTATAAAACAAAAAACAGTAGCATTTAGCTATAAAAAATTATTTGGTCTATGGACCTGAATCTGGTCACCTGAATCTGGTCCAAAATTCGTTCATATGAAATTTGAATTATTTGGACTATGTACCTAAATATTTTTGAAGAAATTGGGTGTAGGTACTAAGGTCTTGCTGTGGAAATTTTGGTGAGGTCGGAAGGGTTAGAGAAAATGGAGTTCCTTTGCAATTTCTAATAAGGTCAAGTATTGTTGGAATATTTTCTCTAAAACGATTTCGACGAAAAGAAAATAATGTGTGTGTGTGCGAGAGGAATAGCTAGAACAGAATTTGGGTTCTGTCCTAGGTAGAGAAGTGTTTAGTGAGGTCATTTTGCAAAGGTTTTGGGTTTTTGAAAAGACCACTATTTTTCAAGGAAAATAATTTAGGCAAGTTTTATTTTAAAGATGATCCCTTCCTAGACTTTTAGCTTTAGACAAAAAAAGTATTTAGCTATAAATAAAAAACAGTAGCTATGGCATTTAGCTATAAACAAAGAACAAAATTGTTTCAAAAACTTGGTTGAAGTAATTGTTGCTATATAAACGAAAAATAATATTGATGTTATACGATATATGTCATTGATATTCATTTGCATATTCCATTATTGTTGATTATATCTTTTCACTGAAGTGGTCATGTTATATGCAAATTCCTCAATAGTGTTTGTTCATATTATATGCAACATTGAAGTGGTTCGATTGTGCCCAAGTGGCCTTTTGCTGTTTCCAGGGAATGAAGCCGAGTGGCCTATGTTTTGCCGGAATGTTGATTCATTTCCGTTCCGGCAAATTTCAGGTGCTCGATTTGTCCACTTTTTAGCAAAGGTCATGCCAAAATTTTCCGTGAATTTCGACATGACTTGTGCTACAAACTAGGACATATCGAGTGCCCGGGATTTGCCCCACCGGGAAGGAATCAACGTTCCTGCAAAATATAGGCCTTTTTATGTCATTATTCATTTTATTAGGTCTAGAATTAATTGACTAGATTTAATCGTAGGAAACATGGCTAGCAACAATGAAGGACAGGGTTCTGGTGATTGCGACGACGTCTACCTAGCGGCAGACGAATATTTGAACCTTGTCGATGAGCAACGGTTGTTGCTGCTGGGTCCACCTGTCACATCCGAGTCCGACATTGAGACCGGCGCCGAGACTGGCGTTGAGACCCAGACCGGCACCGACACCAGCACCGAGACTGGCGAAGCCGTTATAGAACCGAAACCGAAGAGGAGACGTCGACGCCCAAACCAGCTCATCACTACTAGAGTGGTGGTCACGGAGGTGGATGCCGGCAATTTTGAGCCAAAAGAGCCTGCGAAAGCGCGAGCGTCCTACGGCAACAAATAGGCTGCATCGTACGGACAATCGCCACCATCAACGATGAGAAACTAAAGAAGATAGAAAATATGAAGCACTCCCTCCTAACGAAGTTGCACCAGGTATTCTTGTTCCCGGGCCGGGATGAAAAGAAATATACTGATCTAGATAAAGACCCGGTAATGAAGAAGGTAAACAAATGCACCATGAGCAAGTTTAGCGACGCGTTGGCAGCTTGGAAAGTAAGGGTTAAAGCAAGGATCATCGACAAAAAGGAACCCTACTCCGAGATGGTAAAGGATAATCCGACAATTATGGAAGAGAAGTTTGAAATATTCAAGGCGCTTGCGATGCCAAAGCTGCCAAAGAAAAGTCGAAGTACATAAAGGGGCTTCAAGAGAGGAACATGGGGTGCCACCACCTTGGAAGCCATGGTTACGCGGGGAAGAGGTCCATATGGGCCAAGGACGACGCGGAACGCGAAAGTCTGGGCATCCCAGACCCCTTGGTGGTGTTCACTGTCCCGCATGAGCGTGACGTCCTGAAGGCCCGGTACCGTTGGGACCCAGTGAAGAAGGTTTTTGAGACAGACTCGGTCACGACGGAGTTCATGAGACTGCTGGTAATTTTAGCTTCTGATCAATTCGACTGCATGTTTAGTCATATTTGTAAACGATCCTTGTTCCTTTTGCAGAGAGCACAACACATGATTGCGGCCGAAAGCGACTCGCTGTCTGAGGCGTTGGCGAGGCCCAAGTGGGACAGCCCATTCAACCGGGCCTTGAACATATTGAAACGACTCCTGGTGGACACTCGGCTGTTGTATGGACGCGTGCATGGCGTCGGAGACGGCGCCACGTGGAAGAAGTACTACCGTGAGACCACAGAGGAGAGAAAGGAAAGACGGAGCACTGGTGCGCGTCGGTCCTAAACAAACGGTTTTTAACCCCTTTCCACGACAGCATTTGGAACCATCGCCAAGTGAGTGTGGGCGATAGGGGGTCCTTCCCACACGACCCAGAAACCGTCGGGGATATGCCCCCTGGTACACACGTTTGGCAAAATGAGGTCGTGTGCGACCGACGAACGCTCAAATACGGAAATACGTACAGTAGAGCTAAAAAAATACAATTATACGGCGAAATTATTTCTGGTCGCAAGTACATCCCACACAGTCAGTCTCCGCTAAACGTTTCTGTTCGTATGCACATCCCACACAGTCACTCCAAGGAAAACGTTTCCGTTCACAGGTACATCACACACAATTTTTCCCATTAAATTGTTTGCGTTATTTAATGTATCACACACGGTCCATAGAAGAAACTGTGTGGCAAAGGCTATCCATCACACACAGTTTTTATGTGGTAAACGTTTGCGCAAGGTGGCCTAACGCAAACAGTTTTCAAGAGAAAGTCGTGTGTGATTGTTCATGATCCAACACGGTTTATTCCTAGAAACTATGTGCGTTGCCTGAGGTCATCGCCCATGGTATTTTTTCAACAACCGTTTGCAATAGAAAACCTAATTAGCAGGCAAATTCGCCATTAGCAGGCTAATTATCTGATTATTCATAATCCATTTATTAATCTAATTGACATTTCATATTAAGCACACAATATATTTCATTTCCATATTAAGGAAGTAGAATTTCATAATTGAAATACATCAGAGTACAACATGATATAGCTTCAGCACTCGGCTACCCATTACACAACTGCACCAGCAGCAAGTTCCACATGCAACATGTAGAACCTTCCGAAATTAGCATCATAGACGGTATATAGATAGATGCATCTCATCTGGAAAACTGCTGAAGCGGAAGGCGAATATTGAGCCTTCATTCATGTTGACGGTCTTTGCAATTTTAGCCAGTGCGTGTGGATGATTGACCGTCCGTCCTTCGTCCTCTTCAGGAACACTTCAATATTGAACCGTGGGTGTTGTATGAAAATCTTCCTCGCCTCCTAACCATAAAGGTGGTTTGAGAGATAATCATCAGTGAACTGCTTTGGAAATGCCTGAAAACAAGGATGTGCATAAATATCTTCTCTATACTGGAAATGGGGCAAAGGAATAAAAAAAGGCAAGGTATAATAGTTAGTACCATCTTGTAGTGAACTGATGTCTTCTTCATTGTGCAGACAAAGATCTTGTTGTTTTTTTACACTAATTTCTTTATCCTAACAATCTTTCTGAGTTTCTTAATTTGATTGATATTCATGGACAACTCATTTCCCCATATGCAAAAAGGGTCGAACAGTGGGTCAAAACCTCTGACAGTAGGACCTACATGTGCAAGACCAAATTGTTAAAAACCTAAATATTAGAATGGTTCCTGCAATTGCACAATAATTTGCTATTAGACAACGGACCATGCACGTGCTAACCTCGATTATAAACCTCAGTGCTTCCCATTGTTTCCCTTCAACACATATAAGGTAGTTAGTCATCAGGTTAAGTAAGGGTTCGCACGCTATCAGTAAAATATGTTGATGAAAAATAATCACATTGCAGATTCATCAGATTAATTCAAGCCACAGGGAAAACCCATTTATCCAAACCAAGCATGATTAAGAACTAGGAAATATAGCACTTGTATATGTTTCTCATGTATTAAGTGTAGTCAATTTCGATTTATTCCTCACATACACAACAATACAAAATTCTACCCATGACAATTGGACATTGCATTGCAGAATTGAACCAAGCAGTGAACTAAACACCACAACAAATGAACCAAACATTAACTAAGCACCACATTGCACAATATAACATGCTCCTAATAGAAGATCAAACAGTTAACTACAACCAATTGTAGCAATTGTATTTGTTTCTCATGTATTTACTACAGCCAAATTCAATTTATTCCTCACATGGTATACAATAACAGAACGCACCCATAATTTTGTAAAGATGGATTCGATTTATTTCTCACATGGAAGACAATACAAAATTGCAGCCTGAAGAATTGAACATCACATTTGCAGAATTGAACCAAAAAGTTAACTGAAGATGACAACTAATTAACAAAACAGTTAATAAGTGAGCACCACACTGCACGACATATAGAACATATACACTAGAGCAACAGATTGCATGGTAAAATTAGATAGCACAGTTCACTAGAATTTGTGAAGGAAAGGCAGGAGCAGCACACGCAACGGGTAAACCGAGCATGCTTAACCGACGTAGCTAGCAAATGGCAAGGTGCTCCTTCAAGATCTGGGGGTCGGCACGAATGGCAGCCATCGCGACCTCATCCGCGCGTGCGGCCGCGATTTGCTTCTCCGTTGCCAAATGCTCCTTGAGGTCCTGGCTATACTGCGTGCACCATGGCTTGGGCCGGCGCTTATTTGGTGGAGGGGTCGGTGATTTGGGTGGAAGGTGTCGCGCTCGCACCAGCGGTCGGGGCATGTGGGATGTGGAAGGAGGAGGAGGATGGGGGTCGGGTGTGGATTACTTGCCTGGATAGAGGAGGCCGATCAGCATGAAGGAGGGTCGCCGACGAGGAGGCGGCGCTGCAAGCAAGGAGTGAAGGCTTCAACTTGGAAAGGAAGGCGGAAAGATGGGAAATGTGGCTTTTGGCAAGGGGGAGGGGCGGGGAGGTAGATATTTCCGCGGGGAAGCCGAAAAATTGGAATCGCTTTAGCGAAAAAACTGGCGCGCAAAGTGTCATCAGACACGGTCCCTTATTCAGAACTGTGTACGATATGCGGACATCACAAACGATTCAGATAGCTTAACCCGTGTTTGATGAGTTTGAACGTCAAAAGTTTTGGTTCGAATTTCCATGGTTACAGTGGTCATCCACATCATTGCATAATTTGGGTACACAAAGGAGACTACAGCACACCCACACTTCTTAATCGAGCAAGTTCAGCAATTAAACAGAGCTAACTGACCTAAACATTACTCTAACAAATTAAAGACCGGCGCTCCTAATTAAACAAAACAAAGAGTACTACTACGACTGGTGCTCGTCGATCTCCGCCGCCGCCTCCATGTCCAGCTCGCGCCCGACGGTCTCCTGGGGAAGGGGCTCCATGGCATCCATCGCACCATACTCGGCAAGCATCTCGCCATCCGCGTCCACCATATCTTTGGAAAAGGCTGCCACGAGCTGGGCGTGGGCGGACGCGATCTAGGCTTGGACGGGCTCCGTCGTCGCAAGGTATGCGGCAGAGGAACGAACGACTTCTCGAACGCTCTTGGCGATTGCCAGCTCTTCGGCCGTGGGTTGCCGACCGTTGTCGGAGAAGCTTCGTTCGATTTGTGCAGTGACCGCCAGGAGCTGGGCATGGGCGGCCTCGACATGGTCGTGGGCGGCCTCCATCAGGGCTAAGGCCGCCACTGCGGAACGGACAACTGCTGTGCTGCTCTCGCCAGTTGCTATCCCTGAGGCAGATGTTGCTGCCGCCACCTGAGAAGCAACAACGACCGTTTGGGCTGCCTTTGTCGCCCGGTCATAGATTGCGGCCGCGCTCATGCACCTTGTTAGCATGCGCATGGCGGCTGCGGCCGCGCTCTCGCCAGAGTGGGCCACCGAAGTTGCCCTCACGACGCGGGTCCACGTGCCCATCTTTCACCGGTGACGATTGAACAGTGAAATGATATTTGGGAAGCGAGCTAGTGTGCTTGAGACGCCGGCTGTGGACTGTAGCCGACGCACCTTCACTACAACAAAAACACCACCTATGGTCGCTTTTTCTGTGTCGCTTTTTTATTCGTCTCTACCCTCATGAACACTAGCGATCTAAAGACCCTTTTTAAGACGTTTATTGAGCGCCGCAAACTTCTGATCATACTTAGCCTTCAAAAAATAAGTATTTCATTTTAATTAACTTAGAGACGATTTGTGAGACGTTTTTAATGTGCAACTCTATTGTCAGAGACGATTTGTGAGATGTTTTAATGTGCGACTCTATTCTCAAAGACGATTTGTGAGATGTTTTGATGTGCGACTCCATTCTATCTTAGACTTAAGAAAAGAGGTAAATACACCTCGAGTCTTAGGACTTGCGCACGGCAGTCAATTTGGTGCATAAACTTGCAAAATATGCGTTTTTGGTCGTTTAAATTGTCCTTCCATTCATATACATATGTGGTTGTATCCCGTGCACGTGTGGCATGCCAACACGTCAGTAGTTGGGGCGGTGGGTAGCCCTCGTGCACTGTTTTTTCTTCAGAAAGTACCATTGCATTTTATTTAGTTACGCAGAAAAACTTCAAGTAAAAAATAATAATAAAAGTGAGGTGTGTTTCTTAGAATTTTTGGGTCCGTCCCTTGTATAGGATTATTTTTGTCCCTTGCGAGAAGCCGCTAAAATCATATGCGTCCAAGGTGATCAAAAAAATTCTACTTAGCGACTCAAAACAAAACCGTAGATTCTTCGAAATCACTAATTAAAGAGTACTCCTTCCAAAAATCACTCTCATCTCCCCAAGTTGCGACAAGTGACGCACAACCCATGAGTTTTCCCTTTTTTTGTATATCCATTTATTAAAAACGTTTTTATCTCTCAAACTGTGCGTCGAAATCTCGAACCGTTTGCACCGTTGAATTTCTCACATCGAGATCTTTAAAACTAGATCCCGTGTTGATAGGTTTTGACAAAAAAAAATCCCACAAAAAACCGGTCGGAAAAGAACGGACAAAAAAACCAAACAGGAAGCACGTTTTTTCCGTTCCAAAACAGGCATGGCCGCGCTCTCGCGAAAGCAAAATCGAGCCTCTCACCGAAGAAGAAAAATAGAAAACTTGTTTTTCCTGTTTCCTAGAGGCATGAGCGTGCCTCTCAGGAAAGCAAGACTGTGCTTCTCGCGGAAGCAAAACCGTGCCTCTCGCGGAAGAAGAAAACAGAAAACATGTTTTTTTTGTTTTTGAGAGGCACGTCCGTGCCTCTCGCGGAAGCAAGACTGTACTTCTCGTGGAAGAAAAAAAAATGCATTTTCCGTTTTATCACGGAAGCAAAACCGTGCCTCTCGTGAAAGAAAAAAAATGTGTTTTCAGTTTTTTCCTTCTGCGAGAGGCATGAGTTTGCTTCCGTGAGAGACATGGCCGTGCCTCTCGAAAATGGAAAAATGCATTTTTTTTCCTTCCGCAAGAGGCATGGTCGTGCCTCTTTCGGAAAAGGAAAAAAAAACATGCTCCCGGTTCTATTTTTTTCCCAGTCTTTTGCACGAAAAAAAAACCATCAAGACCTTTCAACATGGCATCTAGTTTTGGATATCTCAACGCCAGGAATCCAATGGTGAAAATTCGAGATTTGGACGCACATTTTAAAAGATAAAACATTTTGAATAAACAGATCTACGAGAAAAGGAAAAAAAAACTCATAGGTTGCGAACAAAATTAAGTTGAAAGATATTTCTATGGAGTGGAAGGAAATCCCTATTTGCCGCTTTGCTGATTCGCACAGAGGCGAGCGATCAAGATGGGTCGGCCCAATTACGAGATAACGCCCATGCTATAGTATTTTGTTTTTGGAACCTTCAAGAGGGTTCCTGGCCAGTTCTCGGAACCTTCGAGAAATTTCCTTAACCAGTTTTACTAGTTTTTCAATTTTCTGTTTCTTTTTCCTTTTTTGTTTTTCATGTTTCATTTTTCTCTTTTCGTTTTTCTATTTCGTTTTATTTTTTTCTATTTATTTTTTAATTCCTTTTCAGAATTTTTTGTTTTTCTGAATTTTCAAATTTTATTTGAAATCAATTTTTTCGATGTTTTCAAAAGAAATTCATTTAAAAAATGTTCACTTTTTAAAAAAAAATCTGGATTTTTTTGTCCAGGTTCCTCGTTCCCTATGGAGTGGACGCACCCTACAAGGATTGATCATCAATGCTCGTGGGCTTTCTATACCGGAAAGAGACTAAGAAGACGTCTCTTGACTGCACCGTCCAAATGTTGCGCTGTTGGTTTTTGGATGTAAGAAAACAACTTATATTCTAGATTCATTTTTGAGAGATCAACTAGATTTTTTTTAAATTTGAATAATTTTAAATTAAAAAACATCATAAAACGGAAATATAGTGCATAATTAATGTTCATAATTTTTTGGACAAATAAACTAAATTTTAGTTTGAATTCGAATAATTTTAAATTAAGAAATATAGATAAAAAATATAGTGCAGAATGAATGTACGAAAATTCTTTTGGAAAAATCAACGAATTTTTTGTTTGAATTCCAACAATTTTAGGTTTGAAAACCCAGAGAAAAGAAAATACAGGTCAGAATGAATGTACCTAATTTTTTTTGAACAAATCAACTAATTATTGTTTGAATTCAGATAATTTTTAATTTTAAATCTAGATAAAAGGAATTATAGTGCTCAATCTATGTACGTATTGTTTTTGGACAAATCATCAAATATATTTTTGAATTCAAATCATTTTAAATTTTAAAATTGAGAGAAAAGAAAATATAGGTCTGAATGAATGTAAGTAACGTTTTCTGACAAATCAACTAATTTTTGTTCGAATTTGAAGAATCAAGATGAAAGAAAATATAGTTCATAGTGAATGTACGTAAATTTCTTTCGGACAAATCAATGATTTGTTTTAATATGAATAATTTTAAATTTGAAAATCTAGATAAAAGAAAATATAGGTCAAAATGAATTTACGTAAATTTGGTGAAATCATAAAATTCAAAAGAAACCATGGGTCTTTAGTGAAATCAATGAATTGTTAAACTATGTTTTTTACTCTTATAATCATTGGATTTTCTTCGAAACGAAGGTCTTCGGCATCGGCCTATTTGGGGGAAAATCAAGCAAAAACTGATATTAGGGCATCTCCAACACTCTGCCGTAAAACGCCAACAAACATTCGGATGCTTTTTGCGACCCAACACGGTGCCCAAAACGTTCACGCGTCTGAAATCCCGCAAATCGAAAGCAAATATGGGGGAGGTTGCGTCCTTTCAGACTCAGGCCACGATGGGTACGTCTAGCCTCAACGGAGGCCGTGGTGTCGTACAAGGAGTACCTGGGTCCCCTCCTCGAGCGGTCCCTCCATGACCACGATCCGGCATCTCCCTCGCGGCTTTGCCACCACGTCATGGATGAGCCGACGTCGTTGGCTCGCCGGCGCGTGAAGTAGGAGTCCCCCTTGCAACCACGGCTTCCGAATTAGATGTCTCGTCAAGGAGAAGGTCAAGAAGGAGCACCCCCCTGCCACGCAGCACGTTCGGCCATTTCGGCTAGTCGGTGTTACCGCCACGCTGCAGCTAGCGCGACAAGGCCGTGAAGGAGGAGGATCCCTCCCAGGCGCCTCTTGCATTACCTCAGGCGCGATAGTGACACATCACCACGCAGCACCCTGACGGAGGCCGAGAGGGCGGCGTGGGAGGAGGATCGATGCAACGCGCAGCGCCAGGCCATGTTCGTTACGTTAGACGTCGCGCCGGAGTGGGTCCGCAATGACCCCAATCTTGCAGAGGCATGGGCCCTCAACCGATATAGGACCCATGCAACATCAAAGAAAGCAAAAAAGAACACCAGCGAGAGCAAGCCAAGGTGTAATCCAGGAGAGACTGTCAGCCAAACATAGCGAAGCATGTGCTTGACAGTAGATCAGTGTGAATCGCGAGGTGAGTGGAGGTACTGACAGTCATGATTAACTGCAAAGGAGCATCCGCCACCACTGGTTCGACGACATCGCCGAGGGCAAGGTCTGTCAGGGAGCCCCGCCCGATTAGGGATGTAGTGAGGATCCCCCCATTGGTGAAGAAGGCATGCGGCGGCGAGCACACCGATAGTGAAGGATGGCGTTACCTATATATTTATAAGATGAAATCATGTACAAATACAAGGTTTACAAGGTATATGAGAAGTTACAAACTAATACAAATACAAAGTCTTAACAATCAAGATTGCCCTCGAGGATTCACTGCTTGTCCTCGCCCGGTTTATGTAAATGTATCGTACTTTATTTATCCGGTTTGCATAAAATTTCTCTGTTTGGTTCATTTTTATGTTTGAAAATGCATGCAGGCGTTTCGGGTATAGTAATGGATGGCCGGCTCCCGAATGTGTGTTTGCGGACGCGTCCGTGGACAGATAGTGACATCCTTGATCTACCACTGGCTTTATACTTTTTATTAAAACTACGTGCATATTGCTTCATACACATTACCCCATAAAGTTTGATCTTTTTTGAAAAAGAACTAAGAATGCGGATTTATCCAATAAAAATAAACATAAAAAATATTTATCCATATATGTGGTTACTTGGCGATACCAAACTATTTGCACTTATAACCAAATCTGAGGTTCCTGGATTATTTTCGCTTATTTTTTTGCGCGTTCTTTACCGCGCAAAGACTTCCCGCGTCTCTCAATTTTTTTATCTCCATATATGTCGCCGGATAATTTTACTCGCCACCATCTCCCCCACCTCCCCATTTATCCAACTTCCCGATTCCAATCTACGCCGGCATCACCACCCCGCGCGCCGCCCATTCCCGCACCCCGCACAGTGTAAGCCTCGCCCTCACGGGGTGCCCTCCGCCCCTTGCTCCGCCCGCCAGCGACTCTCGTTTTCCTCCATCGGCAAGCTCGCTAGTTGGAGCCGTCAACGCCATCATCCTCACCGTCACGAAGCCATGCTCCTCCCGACGTCGTCCTCGCGGTCACGAAGCCGCATCCACGCAGGTCTCATTCTTCACTCGAAGCTCCGCCACATGTTCCGTCGGTACACCACCGCGCAAGCAGCTCTCGTCTTCATCCAGCATCTTCAGCCTCCACCACGTCAAGCAGGTGATCCTTGATTCCCATAGCCCCTACAGTTTTATCATCAAATCAACCAAACTGGCCTCCTTCATTTATGCATCTCAAGTCTGGATCATCTTCTCCTTCGTCTCCTTACTTCCTTCCTGTAGGCAATGCACTCTAAGTGTTTGGTGAATTGTTTGCTTGCCTGGAATTCAATTCTGACATATGTGAGCAACTGTTTGGTCAAATCTAATTTTAGATGGCAAAACTCAACAGTAGTACAATTGGTCTTAGATAGTCTGATGGAGGAAGGAGATGGTGGGAGGAGAAGGTGGAGGCGACTGCGGTTTCGACCCGTGATCTGACTCGACGAGGGAGGTGGCAGATCGATTCGATCGAAGTGGTTGTCAGAGGTGCTGGGTGGTAGGAGCACCAGCCGACAGCGCTGGTGAACGATGATGGGGCCTCTTGACGAGGACGACGAGGTGGGTGTTGACAACTGCAATGAGAGCTCGAAAGATCCGTCATCGGCGCTGTTCTTCTGCTTGAGGCAGTCATCGTCCATATGGCCTCCTCGCCACCACTGGTGGACGCCGGTGAGGCCAGTCTTCCCTCCATGCGCAGATACTCCCTCGCTCCCCTCGGCGCCGTCTCCCTTACCCTATCTCTCTTCTTGAACCTCTCTCAATTGTACACAAAGAGAGCCACCAAAGTACAAAATTGGAGGCTAAATATAGGCAGATTTGTCCAATTCTCAGACTAGATTTAATGAATGAAGCTCTAGTTGATTACTTATCTGGGCACTATCAAATAGAAGACGATGTGATGAATGAAATCTCTTTGCTGATAAGCTAATTACGCTGGTTAGTTATTACACATTAGGCTCAGGCTCGCTTCTCTCAGTTTCCTATCTAGATCTTAATTTGTGGAGTACGGCTACTATCTGTGCTGCTGGAGATATGTGTGTGATGCTGGTTGTATCTGTTCGGTGTTGTTATCTTCTGCTGGTTCTGCTGCGGCTGCGATGTGCTACTAACTGCTGATGGTTATTTGTGAAATTGAAAACTCCATTTATCACAAGTTTACTCTTGCTTTTATTTTGTTAGTTCTTGATTCCTTGTAGATATCCATTTGTTGCCGGAGAACATGACAAGATTTCTTCTGTTTGCTTCGGATTTATTGATCGATTTGCAAGATGTGTCATAGGCGAATGAGGAACACACTGTTGGAGAACATGACATGGAGGATCTGGAACCTCACAAGGAAAAAGGAGGTGAGCTCTTTCTCTTGTATTGTAACCTCCTCATGCGAGATTCTATTGGGTTGGGCTTCTATAAATTATGTACATGCTTGTAATTTCGTCAACGCACAGGAAGGATTTCAAGCCAATGAGTTGTGGTTCTGGTTCTTTTCAAATTGCCATGATTTTAACCAAAAAATTAGTGTAGATTCTAATTTGTGTGGTAAGTGCATGGCATTTTTTGTTTTACATGTTTATTTATAGCTTACATCTCTTATTGCAATTTGCAGGATGAGAATCAGGGCATGGATCTATGATCTTATTCATGGAAACAGTGCAAAATAGCGAGTCGGTCATTATTTTGTCCCACTGAAGCTCCACGTGTTGCTGATTGCTTGGGATATGAGTTTCAGACTCTGTAGAAGAAATATGAAAGAGAATTAGGCTCGACTAGATATACATATTATACTCCTTGCATTGCCTTTCGTTAAACAATTATTTATACGACATTGTGATGGGGTCATGGAAATATTGAGGTCGCCAAATCATGATGTGCAGCGCTGAACTAATTCGATGCGAAGGGATTTGAGAGATGATGTGCAGCGTCGCAGTGTCTGATCTGATCTCCAACAATCTACTACTTATTTCTTCACCTGGTGCTTCTTTTTCTTGGTAGCTAATGGTATCGGTTGTTCCAATATTCTTAACTAAGCCTAACCACACCTTTTGTTTATATCATTGCCTCTTGTTGGTTCTTTCTCTGGAAATCTTAATTTCCAGATTACAAATTAGAATGTGTGGAAATTACTGCCCTTGTTGGTTAGGGTTCCTTGTTACGGACCTCCATTTCTTAATTAATAGTAATTTTATCTTATTCTGTTATTTGAAGTGTAATATTGTGTTTCTTTTCTTCATAAAAAATCAGTATTGGATTGAACATGCATGCAAAGATTGTTGTGTTTTCCAATGCATGAAAATTTGGCGGAGCTCAATTATCACTGTGTCTGAGCAAAAGAAGTTTCAGTCCTTCCACTGAATACATGTGGTTGTTAACAGGTAGCATGGCAGCCATGCAAAATTAGTCCGGGACTTCAAAATCTGCAACAAAGGTGAAAGATTTATTTTGAGTGATTGAGACATGCAATTAGAGACAAAAAGATCATATACTATACTGCACATACCAATACTTCATATTCCTGTACTCTGAGTGTGACGCCCCCGATTTGACCGTACACTAATCATGCATGCAAATGTGTACGATCAAGATCAGGGACTCACGGGAAGATATCACAACACAGCTCTAAAACATAATTAAGTCATACAAGCATCATAATACAAGCCAGGGGCCTCGAGGGATCGAATACAGGTGCTCGATCATAGGCGAGTCAGCGGAAGCAACAATATCTGAGTACAGACATAAGTTAAACAAGTTTGCCTTAAGAAGGCTAGCACAAACTGGGATACAGATTGAACGAGGCGCAGGGCTCCTGCCTGGGATCCTCCTAACTACTCCTGGTCGTCGTCAGCGGGCTGCACGTAGTAGTAGGCACCTCCAGTGTCATAGGAGTCGTCGTCGACGGTGGCGTTTGGCTCCTGGACTCCCGCATCTGGTTGCGACAACCAGGTAGAAAGGAAAGGGGGAAAAGAGGGAGAGAAGCAACCGTGAGTACTCATCCAAAGTACTCGCAAGCAAGGAGCTACACTACATATGCATGGGTATATGTGTAAAGGACCATAACGGTGGACTGAACTGCAGAATGCCAGAATAAGGGGGGATAGCTAGTCCTGTCGAAGACTACGCTTCTGGCAGCCTCCATCTTGCAGCATGTAGAAGAGAGTAGATTGAAGTCCTCCAAGTAGCATCGCATAGCATAATCCTAACCCGGCGATCCCCTCCTCGTCGCCCTGTTAGAGAGCGATCACCAGGTTGTATCTGGCACTTGGAAGGGCGTGTTTTATTAAGTATCCGGTTCTAGTTGTCATAAGGTCAAGGTACAACTCCGGGTCGTCCTTTTTCCGAGGGACACGGCTATTCGGATAGATAAACTTCCCTGCAGGGGTGCACCACATAACCCAACACGCTCGATCCCATTTGGCCGGACACACTTTTCTGGGTCATGCCCGGCCTCGGAAGGTCAACACGTCGCAGCCCCACCTAGGCTCAACAGAGAGGTCAGTGCGCCGGTCTAAACCCTATGCGCGCAGGGGTCTGGGCCCATCTCCCATTGCACACCTACACGTTGCGTACGCGGCCGGAAGCAGACCTAGCCCCCTTAATACAAGCGCGAGCTTACGGTCCAATGCGGCGCGCGCCACTCAGTCGCTGACGTCAAAAAGAGTTTCGGCTGATACCACGACGTCGAGTGCCCATAACTGTTCCCGCGTAGCTGGTTAGTGCGTATAGACCAAATGGCCAGACTCAGATCAAATACCAAGATCTCGTTAAGCGTGTTAAGTATCCGCGAACGCCGACCAGGGCCAGGCCCACCTCTCTCCTAGGTGGTCTCAACCTGCCCTGTCGCTCCGCCACAAAGTAACAGTCGGGGGCCGTCAGGAACCCAGGCCCACCTCTACCGGGATGGAGCCACCTGTCCTTTCAGCCCCCTCATCAGAATCACTTGCGGGTACTCAACGAGCCGACCCGACTTTAGTCACCACATGTGTCATGTATATAAAGTATATAGTATATACCCGTGATCACCTCCCGAAGTGATCACGGCCCAGTAGTATAGCATGGCAGACGGACAAGAGTGTAGGGTCACTGATGGAACACTAGCATCCTATACTAAGCAGTAGGATAGCAGGTAAGGGTAACAACTGTAGCAACAATGAGAGGCTATGCAACAGAATAGGACTAACCGAAAGCAGTAACATGCTACACTACTCTAATGCAAGCAGTATAGAGAAGAATAGGCGATATCTGGTGATCAAGGGGGGGGGGCTTGCCTGATTGCTCTGGCAAGAAGGAGGGGTCGTCAACAGCGTAGTCGGTCGGGGCACCAGCAACGGCGTCGGTCTCGTAGTCTACCGAAGAGAAGAGGGGGAAGAAACAATAAATACAATGCAAACAAATGCATGACGATGCATGACATGACAAAGCGTGATGCTAGGCATGCCCAATCACGGTAGTAGGTGATACCGGCGAAGGGGGGAAACATCCGGGAAAGTATTCCCGGTGTTTCACGTTTTCGGACAGATGAATCGGAGGGGGAAAGTTGCGAGTTCGATAGGTTAGGGATGTGTGGCGGATGAACGTGCTGCGTATTCGGATTCGTCTCGTCGTTCTGAGCAACTTTCATGTATAAAACTTTTTCATCCGAGCTACGGATTAATTTATATGATTTTCTAAAGATTAAAGTATTTTCTGGAATTATTCAAAATAACAGAAATGGAATATGACATCAGCATGATGTCAGCTGAGGTCAACAGGTCAACCGCGGCTGTTCAGGTCAAACCTGGCAGCTGGGTCCCACCTGTCATAGACAGTGGGGCTAACAGCAGCGTAATTTAGCTAAACAGAGTTAATTAGTGGTTGGGCCCCACATGTCAATGACTAATTAGATTAACTAATTAATTTTAGTTAAAAAAACGTTTTAATTAACTTAAAAACTGTGGGGCCCGCATGTCAATGACACTGGGTTGTCCAGTCAGCATGTTGACTGGGTCAACCCAGTCAACCGGGCCCGCGGGGCCCACTGGCAGTGGCCCGGAGGTGGGGCCAGGCCAGCCACATCGGCGTGGCCGACAGTGAAGCTCCGGCGACGCAGATCGCGGCGGCGTAGCTCGGGACTTCGCCGGAAAAGCGCCACAGGGGGCCGTTTCGAGCTCGGCCGGGCTCGTTCGAACGCAGGAGGAGCGGCGCATCCAACTGCGGCCTTAGCTCAGGCGGCGGCGGGCTGCAACGACGACGGCGTCGAGCGGGGCGGACGGCCGAAACGGGCGTTGGCGGGGATCGGGCTACGGGGCTTGGCGAGAGCAGCGGACGCGCGCGTTGGGCCCCTGGGAACCCCAGGAGCACGATGCGGCGCTCGGCCGCATGTGAAGGCGACCATGGCCACGGCGCCGAGCTCGGCGGCGGCAACGCGCTCGGGCGACGGCGGGCGAGCTAGCTAGGAGGCGCGCGAGAGCGAAAGGAGAGGGGAGGAGGGGGAGAAGCTCACGGCGAGGCTGCAGGGGGACGGCAGCGTGCTCGGGGAGGTCTCGGTGCAGTGAATCGAGGCAGCGGAGGTCGGCGATAGAGAGACGGGGAAGACGGCGTCGATGGCGATCCCGAGCCCCAGAGCGCGAATAGTGGCGCGTAGATGACGCGGAGGACGACGGCGGTCCACCTGTGCACGAGTGGACGGCGAGGAGGGCACGGCGGCTGCGTGGGCGAGCTCGTTCATGGCGGCGCAGCTCGGGTGCGCTCTATGGGGAGGAGAACGAGAGAGAGAGGGGGGGAAACTGAGGGGCGTCTAGGGTGAGGGTTCGATCGGGGGCGTCGTCGGGGACTTGAGGTCACCACGGAGCTGCCGGATGGTCGACCCGTGGCCGATCCGAGCTGTGGACGACGCACGGGCGTCCACCGTGCTCCTGTGAACAGGAGGTAGGTGATGACCCGGTTAGCGGGCTGGGCCGGCCACTTTGTTGGCAGGCCTAAGTGCACAGAGCACTTTGCCCCTTTTCTTTTCCTCCTTTTCCATTTCCTTTTTCTGTTTTTGCTTTTATTTTTAACAAAGAGAGAAAGGGAATTATTTGGTCAACTATTTCACTTAAGAAAAATTGGGGAGGTGTCCCATTAAATCCCCGGTGATTATAGACAGTGCCATAAATATTTTGGAGACCAGAGGAATTCATTTGTATTTTTCAAAAATAGGATAGCATTAAAAATGCTGAATTGGTGTTGTTATTATTGCTAAAGCTCATCTCTGCAGGAAAGTGATGTGGTGTTCCTTAACAAATAATTGTTATGGGTTTTAGACAAATGATGAACATTTTGCCAGCAACTTTTGATCAACTTCAAACTTCACTTGAATTTGAATTGACTGGAATTTCAAATGGGATATAGAATAAAGGTGATTAAGCACTGTTGAAAAAAAATGATTAGCTTAATCACGGAGGGTTACTGTAGCATGGCATTGGGGGTGTTACACTGAGTATGATGGTATAACACCATGTAGTACAAGTAGGAAAGTGGTTGGGGCGCGTACTGCTTTTCTTCCAGTATTGAGTACCAAACATATTAGATGCAGGCTAGCCTAATTTTGTACATTTTGCTAATCTAGAACCTCATATTTCTTTGTCACTGTACTGGAACTATACAAGGCTTCAACAGTCAGTGTATCAGAACATGAATTAATCCTAGACAACATATGCTATTGGTCTGGCAGCTTATTCTCAAATTATGTCTAATTCTGTGCGTTGATAATTTCAGATGGACTATGTCCTTAAGTTTCCCTTTTATACCATGCTGGAAACGTCTAGACCACAAGAGAAATGTCAAACATTTTGATGCTAGAGGTTCTCACATCCTGAAGACAAAATACTTGTAAGATTCTTATTGATGTAAAAAGAGATGTACTTCAAATCATTTTAATTAGATATCATACTTAAATTTCAAAAAAATTACTGAATCGAGCCAGTAAGTACACTTCCATACAATCATCGATTATGCTCCAATGTACATACTTATGGTTTATTATTTATGAAGAATCAATGTGCTTTTTAGGTAAAAAACATTCCCGAGCACTCCTTCACGACCTCAAAACAAGCCACCAAACACTGGTACATCTCTTACCAATTTCATCAAGTACATTTCTTCACACACTGCTCTAAAAGCTTACGTTCTAATTTTTTCTCTGTCATCTTCCTTTTTCAGGGTAGCTCAAGATTAGAAAAGGAGTGAATTGTAGGAGCGAGGAGCAACTACACAGCAATTAGTTTTTAAATGGACAAATATTATGTATTTTGTAAAGGATTTAGCTTCATAGGAAAACTTAGTTCTGGTTGTATGATCTTTTCTTAATTATTTGCATCTTTCATATGAATATTTGATTTGATTCAATTCTAAACTCAAGGTGTTTGTTCGTAATTGAAATGCGAATGAGATGCTTGTGATACAATTGGTGGTATGGGAAGATCCCTTTATATAATATTTGTTGCCTATGAATGTGAATCGTGATATGAGTGGATGCCTTTATATGACAATATATGTTGATCATTCTACACAAGCATGTGTTGTGATGAAGTAACTGGATTTCAAATGATGAAATACACATTGAAAATAAATCAAATAACTTTTAGAGTTAAGTATATTTAGAGATAAATATAACTTCTCTACATAGCGTGTATACGAAAGGAGTTAGTGCCCATGATGAATGAGCCGGCTCTATGAGTAGAGACGTGATAAACGCATCTAACAAAACGACTCAACATATCTAGATACGCTTTTGAACGTCCCAATATAGCGTCTCATATCTATTGACGCTTTCGAACGTCCTAATATATCGCCTCATATCTAGGGACACTTTTGAACGCCCCAATATAGCGTCTCATGCCATGTACAGACGCTTAGCCAACGTGTCTACACATTTTGAGACGGTCCGTGGGGAGACGCTCCAAAGACGCTTTACTACGTCGACTCTATGGTTGCCTAGAGATGAAATAACACGTCTCTAGCTGTTGAATATGACGTCTCTACAGACAGTTTTTCTTGTAGTGCTTCTCGCGTAAGCCATAGGTGTACTATACACCGACGGTACTCCAGGATATTTTGTGTTGCATCTCAAACGGTTGCTGATAATAAACTGTGTGCGATCTACTTGATTTTTCATCTTGATTTGAATTACATAATGGGGTCACAACGACAATGGACGGTGTTTGAATTGCTAGACCTTTTATCTGGAGTGAACATGCAACTATATGTGTGTCGTAAAAGAATTGGAATTATTCAGGGTTCGTTTGAACATTTTATACATTAAATTGGTTTTCTAGCCATTTCAGGTGAACAATTCAAATTTGAACTACATGCACATGCTCCAGTGCATATAAATTGGTTGAAAAATCAAATCTGTGTCCTTGGGTGCATGCTTATAGGTCCCATGCAAGATATGAGAATGAATTTCAAACACCAGGGCACCGTTGATTGCCGGCAAAACATTGAGATGCCTGGTTTTTAAATTCAAGTAAATCAAAAACTCGTCTGAAAATCATGAAACTTGGCATGCTATCATGGAGCGGCATCAACATGTCGTGGTACAAATTTTGTCCCATTTGGGGTAGGTTTGGATATATGCTTCTCACAAACCGGAGCTTCTCACAACAAGCATGATGGTTTTCTGTAGGGAACGTCCACCTTTGGGGACGAAACGATATACATTGCCTCTTATTGCTTTCAAATTTTTTTCTCGTGTCAACATAGAACAACATGAGTGTTGTGTGAATTTTTGTGATTTTTCGGGGTTCGTTTGGGCATTTTTATGCATTAACTGAGATTTCAATGCATTTATGTGCATAATTCAAATTTGAACTACATGCACATGCTCTAGTGCATATAAATTGGTCGAAAAATCAAATATGTGTCCTTGGGTGCATGCTTAGGTCCCATGCAAGAAATGGGAATGAATTTCAAACACCAGGGCACCGTTGACTGCCGGCAAAACATTGAGATGCCTGGTTTTTAAATGCTAGTAAATCCAAAACTCGTCTGAAATTCATGAAACTTGGCATGCTATCATGGAGCGGCATCAACATGCCGTGGTACAAAATTTGTCCCATTTGGGGTAGGTTTGGGTATATGCTTCTCATAAACCGGAGCTTCTCACAACAAGCATGTTGGTTTTCGGTAGGGAACATCCCACCTTTGGGGACGAAACGATATCCATTGCCTCTTATTGCTTTCAAATTTTTTTCTCGTGTCAACATAGAATAACAGGAGTGTTGTGTGAATTTTTGTGATTTTTCGGGGTTCGTTTGGACATTTTTATGCATTAACCGAGTTTTCAATGCATTTATGTGCATAATTCAAATTTGAACTACATGCACATGCTCTAGTGCATATAAATTGGTCGAAAAATCAAATATGTGTCCTTGGGTGCATGCTTAGGTCCCATGCAAGAAATGGGAATGAATTTCAAACACCAGGGCACCGTTGATTGCCGGCAAAACATTGAGATGCCTGGTTTTTAAATTATAGTAAATCCAAAACTCGTCTGAAATTCATGAAACTTGGCATGCTATCATGGAGCGGCATCAACATGTCGTGGTACAAATTTTGTCCCATTTGGGGCAGGTTTGGGTATATGCTTCTCACAAACCGGAGCTTCTCACAACAAGCATGATGGTTTTCGGTAGGGAACGTCCCACTTTTGGGGACGAAACGATATCCATTGCCACTTATTGCTTTTATTTTTTTTCTTGTGTCAACATAGAACAACAGGAGTGTTGTGTGAATTTTTATGATTTTTCGGGGTTTGTTTGGACATTTTTATGCATTAACTGAGTTTTCAATGCATTTATGTGCATAATTCAAATTTGAACTACATGCACATGCTCCATTGCATATAAATTGGTTGAAAAATCAAATCTGTGTCCTTGGGTGCATGCTTAGGTCCCATGCAAGAAATGAGAATGAATTTCAAACACCAGGGCACCATTGATTGCCGGCAAAACATTGAGATGTCTGGTTTTTAAATTACATTAAATCCAAAATTCTATTAACCATTCACGTGACGCCACGTGTCTTGGTTTTAATGGCTGTAGGAGGTGCCGTGTGGACAGCTGCTTGACCTTGACTGAACGGGAGGCGTGCGAGCGCCGTCCGGTGCGCAGGCTGACCGAGAGGCGTACAAACTGTCCTCGAGTGCGCAGGCTCACCAGGAAGCGTGCGAGCTGTACGCTGCGCAGGCTCACTGGGAAGCGAGCCCTTTGACTTCCATGCCCGCCCGCCTTGCTCGCATCCTCTCCATTAATGGCGTCCAAGCCGCAGTTTAATTCGCTTTTTAAATATAAAACACTCATCACAAACGTTTTAGTTAGAACACATGTATGGAAACCGACAGCTTCCCAGGAAGCCAAGATAAAATGTGCCGAGCAGGATTTCTGCAGCTCTTGATCGCAAACATTTTAGATAGAACACCCGTATGCAAAGTGAGAGCAGTGCAAGATTTGTGCATCCCTTCAACGCAAACGGTTGTTTTGGATGACCTGTGTGCAACCAAGTACAAACAATTTGGTAAGATTTGTCAATCCTTGTAACACTGCGATTTGTCAAAATATGAAGCTAAAAATCACGAGCAGTATCTAATTTTTGCAACTAAAATTCAGTAATTAAGCATATATTTCATTCATAGATTAAGCAGTCGTTCCTAATTTATACAAACAGTTCACCTTGACAGCTGAACCGACCAAACTTTTCCCCAATTGTTGCCAACCACTTACTGAAATAGCTAGTTCAACTATATATACTAGCTAATTGTAAGTACGTTGTACAGTTCCACCACATCTATAGTCAGATGAACTGAACAAAATAGCCCCTAAATACTACTACTACTACTGCGGAGGGGCTTTGTACTACTTCCGGCTGCCTCTCCTCTGCCGAGCGCACTCAGTAAGAGGCGGAGGAGGAGGAGCCTACCGACGAGCCGGGCAACCGCAATGCGGTGCCTACCGCTAATGCAGCTTCAGCGATGCTCACCTCGAACGCCCTCTGCGCTCCAGACGACCCCTCTCGAAGCAGTGGTTCTCCTCGTAGATCTCCTGATTCCTCGCCTCTGAGGCGGCGTGTGCCGCGGCGGTAAGGCTCTTTGCATGCTCGACGAGGCGCTCCTCCTCCTCCCGCAGGAACTCAGTGTAGCGCGCAAGGTCGCTGACGCACGTGCGTGCATCCACCTCCGCCTCCCGCCTTCGGGCGGCGGTGGCGGAGCGGGTGATGACCCCGGCAGTCGACGGTGGGCTGGCGACCACGGCGGCCGACGACGGGGTGGCGGCCACGACCACCACCTCCCACCTTCAGGCCGCGGAGGCGGAGCGGGCGATGGCCCTGGCTTTCGACGGTGGTGTGGCGGCAATGGCGGCCGGCAACAGCTGCCGACAGGCACCGGCGGCGGAGCGTGTGGTGGGTGTTTCGCGCACACCCAACAGGGACGCCACGCGCACTACACTACGCCGGTAACTGCACCGCCGCCGCGGTGTAGCCTCCCAGCTGGAGCTATCCTCTGATGACAGCGGAGTGGCTGAGCGATGATGACGGGTCGGTGCCATTGGCGATTGTGGGAGAAGCAGACGAGATAAGCTACAGGGATGGAGGGGAAAATGCGACGCAGGACTCGCCGGCCATGAGGGTTTTTATAGCAGGCCGGTAAGCATTGGGATTTTGGGGGATTTCACTGAGTCGGGCGGGATGCTTGCGCGGGATCCTGCGAGGTTGCGCGGGAACGGGCTCATCGATGATTCATTGGCACCACCATTTGGCAAAAAGAACGCCCCCGCGTGCTACGCAAGCTTGCGCTGTAAGCCGTCTGCGGCAACGGGGTGACAAGACGTGCAAGAGGAGGACGAAATGCCACATACACATACGGTTAATAAAAAAACGTCTGTGATTTAATTACCTACTATACCACCGTCCTGGTTTATAAGTATGATTTAACTAATAAAATACGAATGCATGTCGCCAAAGATTATATAATTGGATTTGTATTTGAACAAAGTTTCCAATTATATATTTTTTAAATATGCATTAACATTTTGTTGGTTAAATTTGAGGGCAAAGTATGGCACCCAATATAAAGGAGACTATAGACTAGACGGAGGTGGCACCAAACGGCGGCTCTCTACGCAGCGACGCAACTGTCGGCCGGCTTGTAGGCGACCATTTCCTGCGTGTTCAACTGCTCTATGCATGTGGTTGCTTGCGGTTGAGGCGGCCGAGGCGCGCTCTGCTCGCGTCCCACCGCGCGCGCTCTGCTCTCGCATCCCTCCAGGTGCTCCGCCCTCGTCCCTCCATGCACGCTGCCAGTGTTTGGGGCCGGCGCACGATCACGCACGTTCGTGTGCAAGCGGTTGCGCCGGGCGCGGCGCGATGATGAAGTTACCCGCTGCAAAAACTGACATGCGGACGCGCCGAGAATCCACGCCGCCCGGCCCCCTTTTATTCCTGCGGCCATTTACCTTCATCTCTCGTCTCACACGACACAATAAGCACACCCACGAGGACACATATAGAGAGGACATCCAGCGGTTCCAATGGCGCTCCCCGTGGCTCCAATGGC
This sequence comes from Aegilops tauschii subsp. strangulata, assembly GCF_002575655.3. Classification (NCBI taxonomy): domain Eukaryota; kingdom Viridiplantae; phylum Streptophyta; class Magnoliopsida; order Poales; family Poaceae; genus Aegilops; species Aegilops tauschii. The sequence continues at coordinate 183,568,549 of NC_053040.3, forward strand.
GCTCCCAGCGGCCGACGATGACAACGGCGGGCAGTTCACCACACATCATGTAGTGGACACCCACGTGAGGGGGAAGGCCCTCTCGGTGGCGTACACGAACGATCCGGTCTTGGTGGAGAGCTCCATCCAAACTATGGAGCAGTTCCTTGCCGAGGACAAGTACCGAGTGGTCGGCTTCGACCTCGAGTACACCATCGGTCGTGCCGGGCACGACCAGAAGGTTGTCGTCGCCCAGTTGTGCGTGCGACATGACCTCCTCGTCTACCACTTCCACCTTGCCACAAGCCCTTGCGAGCATTTCTCCAGGTTATCAACAGCTCCGACTACAGTTTCGCTACGGTGGACACCACCAACGATCTAAAAGCGCTCAAGGTTTCGGACTTGAAATGCCCAAATCTTGTCAACATCCAGCACCGCTACAAGGTCTGGGGCAACGACAAAAACAAACTGAACTCCCTGGTTGACCTCGCCTCGGCCATCATCGACCCCTACTACGCGAAGATGAAGAATGAGAGCAATAAGGACAAGAACGCCTGGCACAGTGTGTGGCATAAGAGACTGGATGAACAACATGTCAAGTACGCGGCCATGGACGCGTACACAAGCTACGAGATGTACAAGCGGATCGTTGACATGAGGAACTGTCTTCTTCCTAACAAAGACGAGGGATTGAGCCACATAGCAGTGGTGGGAGCGTCACAAGAAGTAGATGACTAGACGATCATTTCTCATACTTTAGAATGCATGCAATTGTTTATTGAGGTGTGTGCGAATGATCTGTATAGTCACTTATGTAATTGGATGTTTATTTCAGTTATATATATAGAATATATATACATGTTATTCTACTGTAGACAGAGCAATTCACACGACTTATTAGCAGCAATCGTCTGTGTTATTATTAGTCTTCGCACACATTTCAGATTACGGACCTGTTTGTCGCGTATCACACACATCTTGTTTAGTTGAACCGTTTCCATTGTGTTGCCTAATCACACACAGTTCATCCCAGTGAACCGTATGCTGTATATCGCACACGCCTTCATCTGGCTGCCGGTTTCTTTTGTTCCTCCTCATCCCAAACAGTTAATTGAGATGAATCGTATGCCCTGCATCGCACGCGCAACTAAAATATGAACCGTGTTTGATCCATCCGTCATCGCAAATTGTTTTGCACCTTTTTTGACATTTTTTACACCACCGTTTGCAATTATGGCATCGCACACAGTTTCGTCGAAGGGTCTCTGATCGTAGTGTCGCGTTTGGACCATCCTGCAGTAGTGGAGGTTAAATGAAGAAATCATCGACAAGAAGGTTGAGATTACGGTTGAGAAGAAATCAACCGAGACAGTCAAAGCAGCGGTAGCTGCCGCAAAAGAGGATGACATATTATATGTGGAGCTCTGTAGCATTTCTGATATTATATGTGGATGACATATTGCTGATTGGAAATGATATAGAATTTCTAGATAGCATAAAAGGATACTTGAATAAGAGTTTTTCAATGAAAGACCTCGGTGAAGCTGCTTACATATTGGGCATCAAGATCTATAGAGATAGATCAAGACACTTAATTGGACTTTCACAAAGCACATACCTTGACAAAGTTTTGAAGAAGTTCAAAATGGATCAAGCAAAGAAAGGGTTCATGCCTGTGTTACAAGGTGTGAAGTTGAGTAAGACTCAATGCCCGACCACTGCAGAAGATAGAGAGAAGATGAAAGATGTTCACTATGCTTCAGCCATAGGCTCTATCATGTATGCAATGCTATGTACCAGACCTGATGTGTGCCTTGCTATAAGTTTAGCAGGGAGGTACCAAAGTAATCCAGGAGTGGATCACTGGACAGTGGTCAAGAACATCCTGAAATACCTGAAAAGGACTAAGGATATGTTTCTCGTTTATGGAGGTGACAAAGAGCTAGTCGTAAATGGTTACGTCGATGCAAGCTTTGACACTGATCCGGACGATTCTAAATCACAAACCGGATACGTGTTTACATTGAACGGTGGAGCTGTCAGTTGGTACAGTTCTAAACAAAGTGTTGTGGCGGGATCTACGTGTGAAGCGGAGTACATAGCTGCTTCGGAAGCAGCAAATGAAGGAGTCTGGATGAAGGAGTTCATATCCGATCTAGGTGTCATACCTAGTGCATCGGGTCCAATGAAAATCTTTTGTGACAATACTGGTGCAATTTCCTTGGCAAAGGAATCCAGATTTCACAAGAGAACCAAGCACATCAAGAGACGCTTCAACTCCATCCGGGATCAACTCCAGGTGGGAGACATAGAAATTTGCAAGATACATACGGATCTGAATGTTGCAGACCCGTTGACTAAGCCTCTTCCACGAGCAAAACATGATCAGCACCAAGGCTCCATGGGTGTTAGAATCATTACTATGTAATCTAGATTATTGACTCTAGTGCAAGTGGGAGACTGAAGGAAATATGCCCTAGAGGCAATAATAAAGTTATTATTTATTTCCTTATATCATGATAAATGTTTATTATTCATGCTAGAATTGTATTAATCGGAAACATCATACTTGTGTGAATACATAGACAAACAGAGTGTCACTAGTATGCCTCTACTTGACTAGCTCGTTGATCAAAGATGGTTATGTTTCCTAGCCATAGACATGAGTTGTCATTTGATTAATGGGATCACATCATTAGGAGAATGATGTGATTGACTTGACCCATTCTGTTAGCTTAGCACTTGATCGTTTAGTATTCTGCTATTGCTTTCTTCATGACTTATACATGTTCCTATGACTATGAGATTATGCAACTCCCGTTTACCGGAGGAACACTTTGTGTGCTACCAAACGTCACAACGTAACTGGGTGATTATAAAGGTGCTCTACAGGTGTCTCCAAAGGTACTTGTTGGGTTGGCGTATTTCGAGATTAGGATTTGTCACTCCGATTGTCCGTAGGTAAGAACGGTTCTTGCTCAGCCCGTAGCAGCCACGTAAAACTTGCAACAACAAAGTAGAGGACGTCTAACTTGTTTTTGCAGGGCATGTTGTGATGTGATATGGTCAAGACATGATGCTATATTTTATTGTATGAGATGATCATGTTTTGTAACCGAGTTATCGGCAACTGGCAGGAGCCATATGGTTGTCGCTTTATTATATGCAATGCAATCGCCCTGTAATGCTTTACTTTATCACTAAGCGGTAGCGATAGTCGTAGAAGCATAAGATGGAGATCAAGGTGTCACGCCGGTGACGATGGTGATCATGACGGTGCTTCGGAGATGGAGATCACAAGCACAAGATGATGATGGCCATATCATATCACTTATATTGATTGCATGTGATGTTTATCTTTTATGCATCTTATCTTGCTTTGTTTGACGGTAGCATTATAAGATGATCTCTCACTAAATTTCAAGATAAAAGTGTTCTCCCTGAGTATGCACCGCTGTGAAAGTTCTTCGTGCTGAGACACCACGTGATGATCGGGTGTGATAGGCTCTACGTTCAAATACAACGGGTGCAAGACAGTTGCACACGCGGAGTACTCAGGTTAAACTTGACGAGCCTAGCATATGCAGATATGGCCTCGGAACACTGAGACCGAAATGTCGAGCGTGAATCATATAGTAGATATGATCAACATAGTGATGTTCACCATTGAAAACTACTCCATCTCACGTGATGATCGGACATGGTTTAGTTGATTTGGATCACGTGATCACTTAGATGATTAGAGGGATGTCTATCTAAGTGGGAGTTCTTAAATAATATGATTAATTGAACTTAAATTTATCATGAACTTAGTACCTGATAGTATTTTGCTTGTCTATGTTGATTGTAGATAGATGGCCCGTGCTGTTGTTCCATTGAATTTTAATGCGTTCCTTGAGAAAGCAAAGTTGAAAGATGATGGTAGCAATTACATGAACTGGGTCCGTAACTTGAGGATTATCCTCATTGCTGCACAGAAGAATTACGTCCTGGAAGCACCGCTAGGTGCCAGACCTGCTGCAGCAGCAACACCAGATGTTATGAACGTCTGGCAAAGCAAAGCTGATGACTACTCGATAGTTCAGTGTGCCATGCTTTACGGCTTAGAACCGGGACTTCAACGACGTTTTGTATGTCATGGAGCATATGAGATGTTCCAGGAGTTGAAGTTAATATTTCAAGCAAGTGCCCGGATTGAGAGATATGAAGTCTCCAATAAGTTCTACAGCTGCAAGATAGAGGAGAATAGTTCTGTCAGTGAACATATACTCAGAATGTCTGGGTATAACAATCACTTGATTCAACTGGGAGTTAATCTTCTGGATGATAGTGTCATTGACAGAATTCTTCAATCACTGCCACCAAGCTACAAGAGCTTCGTGATGAACTATAATATGCAAGGGATGGATAAGACAATTCCCGAGCTCTTTGCAATGCTAAAGGCTACGGAGGTAGAAATCAAGAAAGAGCATCAAGTGTTGATGGTCAACAAGACCACCAGTTTCAAGAAAAAGGGCAAAGGGAAGAAGAAGGGGAACTTCAAGAAGAACAGCAAACGAGTTGCTGCTCAAGAGAAGAAACCCAAGTCTGGACCTAAGCCTGAAACTGAGTGCTTCTACTGCAAGCAGACTGGTCACTGGAAGCGGAACTGCCCCAAGTATTTGGCGGATAAGAAGGATGGCAAGGTGAACAATGGTATATGTGATATACATGTTATTGATGTGTACCTTACTAATGCTCGCAGTAGTACCTAGGTATTTGATACTGGTCTGTTGCTAATATTTGCAACTCGAAATAGGGGCTACAGATTAAGCGAAGATTGGCTAAGGACGAGGTGACGATGCGCATGGGAAATGGTTCCAAAGTCGATGTGATCGTGGTCGGCACGCTACCTCTACATCTACCTTCGGGATTAGTTTTAGACCTGAATAATTGTTATTTGGTGCCAGCGTTGAGCATGAACATTATATCTGGATCTTGTTTGATGCGAGACGGTTATTCATTTAAATCAGAGAATAATGGTTGTTCTATTTATATGAGTAATATCTTTTATGGTCATGCACCCTTGAAGAGTGGTCTATTTTTGTTGAATCTCGATAGTAGTGATACACATATTCATAATGTTGAAGCCAAAAGATGCAGAGTTGATAATGATAGTGCAACTTATTTGTGGCACTGCCGTTTGGGTCATATTGGTGTAAAGCGCATGAAGAAACTCCATACTTATGGACTTTTGGAATCACTTGATTATGAATCACTTGGTACTTGCGAACCATGCCTCATGGGCAAGATGACTAAAACGCCGTTCTCCGGAACTATGGAGCGAGCAACTGATTTGTTAGAGATCATACATACTGATGTATGTGGTCCAATGAATGTTGAAGCTCGCGGCGGGTATCGTTATTTTCTCACCTTCACATATGATTTAAGAAAATATGGGTATATCTACTTTATGAAACATAAGTCTGAAACATTTGACAAGTTCAAAGAATTTCAGAGTGAAGTGGAAAATCATCGTAACAAAAAAAATAAAGTTTCTACGATCTGATCGTGGAGGAGAATATTTGAGTTACGAGTTTGGCCTACATTTGAAACAATGCGGAATAGTTTCGCAACTCACGCCACCCGGAACACCACAGCGTAATGGTGTGTCCGAATGTCGTAATCGCACTTTACTAGATATGGTGCGATCTATGATGTCTCTTACTGATTTACCGCTATCGTTTTGGGGTTATGCTTTAGAGACGGCTGCATTCATGTTAAATAGGGCACCATCAAAATCCGTTGAGACGACGCCTTATGAACTGTGGTTTGGCAAGAAACCAAAGTTGTCGTTTCTTAAAGTTTGGGGCTGCGATGCTTATGTGAAAAAGCTTCAACCTGATAAGCTCGAACCCAAATCGGAGAAATGTGTCTTCATAGAATACCAAAAGGAAACTATTGGGTACACCTTCTATCACAGATCTGAAGGCAAGACTTTTGTTGCTAAATTTGGATCCTTTCTAGAGAAGGAGTTTCTCTCGAAAAAAGTGAGTGGGAGGAAAGTAGAACTTGAGGAGGTAACTGTACCTGCTCCCTTGTTGGAAAGTAGTTCATCACAGAAACCGGTTCTTGTGACACCTACACCAATTAGTGAGAAAGCTAATGATATTGATCATGAAACTTCAGATCAAGTTACTACTGAATCTCGTAGGTCAACCAGAGTAAGATCCACACCAGAGTGGTACGGTAATCCTGTTCTGGAGGTTATGTTACTAGACCATGACAAACCTACGAACTATGAAGAAGCGATGGTGAGCCCAGATTCCATGAAATGGCTTGAGGCCATGAAATCTGAGATGGGATCCATGCATGAGAACAAAGTGTGGACTTTGGTTGACTTGCCCGATGATCGGCAAGCCATTGAGAATAAATGGATCTTCAAGAAGAAGACTGACGCTGACAGTAATGTTACTGTCTATAAAGCTCGACTTGTTGCAAAAGGTTTTTGACAAGTTCAAGGGATTGACTACGATGAGACTTTCTCACCCGTAGCGATGCTTAAGTCTGTCTGAATCATGTTAGCAATTGCCGCATTTTATGATTATGAAATTTGGCAAATGGATGTAAAAACTGCATTCCTGAATGGATTTCTGGAAGAAGAGTTGTATATGATGCAACCGGAAGGTTTTGTCGATCCAAAGGGAGCTAACAAAGAGTGCAAGCTCCAGCGATCCATTTATGGACTGGTGCAAGCCTCTCGGAGTTGGAATAAACGCTTTGATAGTGTGATCGAAGCATATGGTTTTATACAGACTTTTGGAGAAGCCTGTATTTACAAGAAAGTGAGTGGGAGCTCTGTAGCATTTCTGATATTATATGTGGATGACATATTGCTGATTGGAAATGATATAGAATTTCTGGATAGCATAAAAGGATACTTGAATAAGAGTTTTTCAATGAAAGACCTCGGTGAAGCTGCTTACATATTGGGCATCAAGATCTATAGAGATAGATCAAGACGCTTAATTGGACTTTCACAAAGCACATACCTTGACAAAGTTTTGAAGAAGTTCAAAATGGATCAAGCAAAGAAAGGGTTCTTGCCTGTGTTACAAGGTGTGAAGTTGAGTAAGACTCAATGCCCGACCACTGCAGAAGATAGAGAGAAGATGAAAGATGTTCCCTATGCTTCAGCCATAGGCTCTATCATGTATGCAATGTTGTGTACCAGACCTAATGTGTGCCTTGCTATAAGTTTAGCAGGGAGGTACCAAAGTAATCCAGGAGTGGATCACTGGACAGCGGTCAAGAACATCCTGAAATACCTGAAAAGGACTAAGGATATGCTTCTCGTTTATGGAGGTGACAAAGAGCTAGTCCTAAATGGTTACGTCGATGCAAGCTTTGACACTGATCTGGACGATTCTAAATCGCAAACCGGATACGTGTTTACATTGAACGGTGGAGCTGTCAGTTGGTGCAGTTCTAAACAAAGCGTTGTGGCGGGATCTACGTGTGAAGCGGAGTACATAGCTACTTCGGAAGCAGCAAATGAAGGAGTCTGGATGAAGGAGTTCATATCCGATCTAGGTGTCATACCTAGTGCATCGAGTCCAATGAAAATCTTTTGTGACAATACTGGTGCAATTTCCTTGGCAAAGGAATCCAGATTTCACAAGAGAACCAAGCACATCAAGAGACGCTTCAACTCCATCCGGGATCAAGTCCGGGTGGGAGACATAGAAATTTGCAAGATACATACGGATCTGAATATTGCAGACCCGTTGACTAAGCCTCTTCCATGAGCAAAACATGATCAGCACCAAGGCTCCATGGGTGTTAGAATCATTACTATGTAATCTAGATTATTGACTCTAGTGCAAGTGGGAGACTGAAGGAAATATACCCTAGAGGCAATAATAAAGTTATTATTTATTTCCTTATATCATGATAAATGTTTATTATTCATGCTAGAATTGTATTAACCGGAAACATAATACTTGTGTGAATACATAAACAAACAGAGTGTCACTAGTATGCCTCTACTTGACTAGCTCGTTGAACAAAGATGGTTATGTTTCCTAGCCATAGACATGAGTTATCATTTGATTAACGGGATCACATCATTAGGAGAATGATGTGATTGACTTGACCCATTCCGTTAGCTTAGCACTTGATCGTTTAGTATTCTGCTATTGCTTTCTTCATGAATTATACATGTTCCTATGACTATGAGATTATGCAACTCCCGTTTACCGGAGGAACACTTTGTGTGCTACCAAACGTCACAACGTAACTGGGTGATTATAAAGGTGCTCTACAGGTGTCTCCAAAGGTACTTGTTGGGTTGGTGTATTTCGAGATTAGGATTTTTCACTCTGATTGTCGGAGAGGTATCTCTGGGCCCACTCGGTAATGCACATCACTATAAGCATTGCAAGCATTGTAACTAATGAGTTAGTTGCGGGATGATGTATTACAGAACGAGTAAAGAGATTTGCCGGTAACGAGATTGAACTAGGTATTGAGATACCAACGATCGAATCTCGGGCAAGTAACATACCGATGAGAAAGGGAATAACGTATGTTGTTATGCGGTTCGACCGATAAAGATCTTCATAGAATATGTAGGAGCCAATATGGGCATCCAGGTTCCGCTATTGGTTATTGACCAGAAAAGTGTCTCGGTCATGTCTACATAGTTCTCGAACCCGTAGGGTCCGCACGCTTAACGTTCGTTGACGATATAGTATTTATGAGTTATGTATGTTGGTAACCGAATGTTGTTCGGAGTTCCGGATAAGATCACGGACATGACGAGGAACTCCGGAATGGTCCGGAGATAAAGATTGATATATGGGATAATAGTGTTTGGACTCCGGAAGGGTTCCGGAATTCACCGGAAGGGGTTCCGGATGTTTCCTGAAATGTTTGGGTACGAGAACACTTTATTTGGGCCAAAGGGGAAAGCCCACAAGGTTTTTGGAAAGCGCAAAAGGAAGTTTTGTGGAGTCCAGGGGCCAGACGCCAGGGTCCCTGGCGTCTGGGTCCAGACGCCAGGGTCCCTGGCGTCTGGGTCCAGACGCCGGGAACCCTGGCGTCTGGTCCTGGAGTTCGAGAAGGACTCTTGCCTTTCGGGTGAAACCGACTTTGTGGAGGCTTTTACTCCAAGTTTCGACCCCAAGGCTCAATATATAAATAGAGGGGTAGGGCTAGCACCCAAGACAGATCAAGAAACACCAAGCCGTGTGCCGGCAACCCCGTCCCCGCTAGTTTATCCTCCGTCATAGTTTTCGTAGTGCTTAGGCGAAGCCCTGCGGAGATTGTTCTTCACCAACACCGTCACCACGCCGTCGTGCTGCCGGAACTCATCTACTACTTCGCCCCTCTTGCTGGATCGAGAAGGCGAGGACGTCATCGAGCTGAACATGTGCTGAACGCGGAGGTGTCGTACGTTCGGTACTTGATCGGACGGATCGTGAAGGTGTACGACTACATCAACCGCGTTGATAAACGCTTCAGCTTACGGTCTACGGGGTTACATAGACAACACTCTCCCCTCTCGTTGCTATGCATCACCATGATCTTGCGTGTGCGTAGGAATTTTTTTGAAATTACTACGTTCCCCAACATGAACGTATTATAGACGACCTTCCAGTACCAAAGAAGCATTGGAAGAGAGCGAGGAAAGGCAACAATAAAGCTGCTTCTATGATCCAGCCGCCTCCGCAGCCTCGGGTTCAAGACCGTATACCTGTCATGGGTGCAGCGAAATACCATATCCCCGGTGAACCAATCCTACCTAAGGCAGCGGCAGAGCCCATATACGGCGATCTAAGGAGACTTCATGACGATGTGCTGCGGAGAGAGAAAAGCCTAATCGCCTCGGAAAATCCAGGATACCCACTCTACGTGGTTAACGTGCCGCGGAAAAGGTTGTACGTCGACACATTCCCCGCAGAGAAGTTCTTCCTTCGATTCGATTACATCTTCAACATGTTTCACTTGAAAAAGCTAGATTTTATGTTTGTCCGCCTTTTTGCCTTGTACATGAACTACACCATCGGGATTGAGCAGATACCTTATATCTGTGTCGTTGACCCGTACTTCATGCACGAGGCTTCTTGGCAGTCTGCCAAGAGCACCGTGAATATGCGAGGGACTACATCGCCGATTTCATGGTCGCCAATGAGGACAAGGAGATGATTCTCGTGCCTTATCATCCCAAGTAAGTCATCCACGCGGATATCCTTCCTTCGATTTCAATCATTCATTTGCGCAGTGGAGGCTAATTTGAGGTGTACTTATTTTGCGCAGCCACGGGCGCGCCGTCCTCATCATCCTTTACCCCCGATTCTCCCACGCTCTTTACTTGGACTCGTCGAAGAACATGAACAAACAGGATTACACCCACATCAAGTTTGTTCTCGACAGTGCTATCTTTTTCTATGGCGTACGGGGTGGATAGATCAAGACCAGGAAGACAAGGAACCGCAGGCCCGCCTTTGGCCATAAGACCGACTTCTACTGCATCTAGCAACCGAGTGATACTCTTAGTGATGGATTCTATGTCCTACACCACATGCTGGAGTACAGACAGGATCAACAGAACCTTCGCATGTCACCTACATCCGGCGATGCCCATATTCTGCAATGGGCAAAGAACCTAGGAGATATCCCGGATCATCGACTTCGAGCTGAGTTCTATCACATCCAGCATCAACTTGCCCAAATCATCATGAAGGAGGTCCTCGAAAAAACAGGGATGTTCTACGAGGAAGGGCAAATGTCGCAGGAAGACGTCCGAACACGCGTAGCCGCTCAGCGTCTCGACCTGAAGTCTTTCACTAAGCTCGGGGACTATCTCCCTAATTTGGATGGATGGCACGACATGTTGGAGTGATTGATGATATATGACAATGTGTCCGTTTAGTCCATACTTTCTGTATGATGAAACTTTGAGTTATGCACGACGAAACTTTATTTGTGATGTAATTAAACCGTCCTGCTCAACTAGCGAAGATCACTCTAGTTAGGGCATTTTGGGCATGATGAACTTTGTTATTTATGCTTATGGTATGTTGCTTCTATTTTTGCCAAGTCTGTCTCTTTCTGTTGCTCAACTATATATATTGCATATCATCGACTCATGTGACAATGCAGGTGCATAGATCATCGATGGCGAAAAAGTGCTACGCCAAGAGTATACGACGAGTGGCCGGAGTGTCAGGCCCAGGTGTGCCGGTTTCCGGTTTTCGAGCGACAACCAGTAGTTAGTTTAGGTTCACGCTAGTGCGAGAGAGGGATACGAACCGACACCTCAATAAGTACTACATTATGTATGATGAGACATGTCATGTAACTTGTATAGCTATATCGCGATTATTATGTGACGACATGATTTGTGTTGGATGATATGATGAGACTATTATGTGTATGATATGATGAGCATATTGCATGTTTATGATATGATTAGAATACCGTATAAAACCTATACAAAAACATCGCAAATACGCAACAAAAAAAGATATGAGAAAATATAGTAGTAGCGCTCTTTAGCGCTGGGCAGGAAAACCCTACTGCTAAAGCACTTAGCAGTAGCGCTGGTATGGAAAGCGCTACTGCTAAATAGGTATAGCAGTAGCGCGTGTCAAAACGCGCTACTGTTAAACGTTAGCTGTAGCGCCGTATCAGTAGCGCGGGTACCCGCGCTACTGATTCACCAAATACCCACGCTACTGCTAAGCTTTTCCCTAGTAATATAAGCATCTCCACAAGGAAATACTAATTAACTTTTTCATATGCTTTTTCATAGTCAAGCTTCAGAACCAATCCACTAGTCCTAGTTCTATGGATCTCATGGATCACCTCATGAGCCATAACAACACTTTACAAAGTAAACCTCCCTTTTGTGAAAGCAGTTTGATTTTGGGAAATAATTCTGTCACAAATAGGGGAAGCTGTAGTAGTCATGGCTTTAGAGAAGGTCTTCACAGCACAATTACCAAGGCCGGTAGGCCTAAAGTTTTTAAATCCTTAACATTACTAACTTTATGAATGAGAGTGGTGATGGCAAAATTCAAGCAAAAAACATCAAGGGTACCATTTTCAAAATCTTTTACTAGCCACATAAATTCACTCTTAATCAGGTCCCAAAAGTTTTGATTGAAAATGAAAGAGGGGCCATTAGGACCAGGAGCACCCCTAGCATACGAACTCATAATGGCCTTTTTAATCTCTTCCTTGGAAAAGGAATTCTCCAGCAGAGTTCTCTCCTCCTCAGTAACCAGATCACAATCATCCCAGAAATATGAATCTAGATGAATATCTAGCTCAGGTTCAAAAGAGAACATGTTCTTTTAAAGGGAAGTGGCCACAGTCAACATATCTGTAGTAGAAGTGACAGGGCCATTTAATTCAGATAAATGATTTTTATGATGTCTATGATTAGCCAAGGCATGAAAATAAGCATTGTTACGATCCCCTTCCAAGATTTTTCTATCTCTGGATCTCTGCCATAAAGCAGTTTCTTCTTTCTTCCAGATTTCACCAAATTCAGCTTTAATCTGATTCATCTTATCATAATCAGTAGCTGAAAGGGGAGTAGTTTCAGAGAGCATATCCAACATATCAAACTCCATAAGGAGGTTTTTTTAATAACACCGAAAACGAAATGCACACAGACAGATGGAGTGGTTAATTTTAGGCGACAGTGACCAACATGAGCGAATCCCCCACCCCCCGCGCCCCGACCACCTTCGTCGACGATGACTACTGATGGCGGGAAGGGTGAACCCCCGGCGGAAGTGCATCTGGAGGAATTCTGGACAGAGCATCCACGCGTGGTCTCACGACGTTGAGCCGTGACAGTTTGGCTGCGCGATAGTTGCTTCACCGCGCCGCTTGAACTGGTTCTGAGGAGTCCGCCTCCTGAATGACCTAGTACATGAGCTCCACATCCGATGCGCCGTCAACGCCGGTGATCCGCGTGTGCTCCTCGAACGTGGCATGCCAGATGATGATCTAGAAGGGCTCCGACCACTCCGAGCGGTCCGGAACCTCTCCCGCACCACCCGCTCCATCTCCCGATACGCCGGGGGGTACAGGAAGCGGCTCCGCCACATGCTAAGATACATCAAGTGTGTCTTTGACGAGACAATAATTTCCATGAGAAGATTGCAAAGTAGGCCCTATTTACTTTTATTGTTGAGTCAATTTCATCTTTCTCTCTTTTGGTACCACATATTGAGCATGGGGACCACTCTTATCTTTGTATGCATTCTTCTAATAGTAATTTGTTGGGCATTGTATAAGTATGATGGTTATCTTCAAATTTATTGTGCAATTTATTGTTTTGTTGATGGCAACTTTAGTCGTAAAAAAACATCACGATGGTTATCATTTGTTTTTTCTTTACACATTCGAGGGGAAAAGGCTCAAAAGCTGTTGCGACATTATTTTTTTGTTTATGAAAATTGCACATTTTGGACGCGGCAATAGTCGAACGAACCCATCTCTATCACTGACACTGCGGCCCCGCGCCACGAACCCACCACAACCCTTCCCGTCGCTACACCTACAACTAACTGCGAGTTACAGTATTAACCAATTGATTCCCGCCTCCTCTCGTATCCCGCGCTGAGCGGGCTGGCTGACACGGCCACTGCACCCCCCACGTCCGGCGGCGCTGGCAACGCCTCCCCATCGTCCGGCGCGAATCGGCCTCCCCTAGACCTGGATCCATGGCCTCCGCCTCGCCGCCGGCCTCCGTCGCCGTTGCCGTCCGACCCGGCGGTAGCGCTAGCCGCCGCGCCGCGCGGTGGGCAGCGGCCAGCCTCCTAGGCGACGGCGGCGCAGGCCACGCCGTCGCCATCGCCTTCGTCCACGTCATCCCCACGCTCACATTCGTCCCCTCCCCGGGTAAGCATGGTCCCCCTCCTTGCCCTTTCGCTCCCTCGGCCCAGTTGATTTGCCGCGAGCTGACGCGGTTGATTTGTGTTTGGTCGGCGGCGAAGCCGGGGAGCGGGTGCCGGTGGCGCGGGCGGGGCACGGGGTGGTGGAGGCGTACTCCCGAGACCGGCACGCGCGCGTGCAGGAGGCGCTGCTCCCCTTCCGCCGCCTCGCCAAAGCGAATGTGAGTGCCCGCCTCGAGACTGTTACCGTGTCGCAATCTCACCGTCGCGCTTGCAGGCTTCTGATCTGATCGGTCTGCCGTGGCTTCGCGCAGGTGGAGACGGTGGTGGTGGAAGGCGACTGCGTGGCGGAGACGCTGGTGCGGTACGCGGCGGAGTCCGGCGTACGGAGCCTGGTGCTAGGCTCGGGCTCCTTCCGGTGGTTCCACAGGTACGTACGTGCGCTGCTTTCTTTTTGTACTGATCGTCCTTACCAGTGAACCAGTGAACTTGAACTAGGGCTTTATCATTGGGCAATTAACTGAAAAGTGGTGGCAACAGCAAAGGCTTTTTTTGCCATTAATTTGGCCTTTCTGGTAGAGGGTGGATTTGGAAGGTCACGCCTTTAAGCGCAATTAAAGTGCAATTAGATCTTATGTCACGCCTCCTCTGTTATGGCTGTACCGTATGTCTTTACACGATATCCATTGCATTGTAGATGGTCAGCCGTTGTGCATTTCGTATGGTCGAGAAAAAACATTGGTCGTATTTTCGAAGATCGATGATTGTATTTCAGGCGTCAGACATTGCAGCTGATAGAATTCGTTAACCAGCGGTTGCTGCAATGCCCTCTTACAATAACTAGATAATGCCCCGCACGTTGCTGCGAGAATTGCGTATATGTCCTATAAAAGATTTTGGAAAACTTGGTTCTTATAGTAGACAGTCATGGGAAAAAAGAAACGACGACAATGTATCAACTAAAATCATACCTCTAATAGTCTGTCATGCGAATCACAAAGTTTGTTGAGTAGTGTTCAATAGGATAAGTAATATGTCTGCATAGAGGATTCTGCAAGTGTAGTCAAAGCATGCACCATCACCACAATAAATGATAAGTACATACAAATTGTACTAGTTCTGAGGCTGGTCATAGTGGGGAGTAACTTAGACTAGTAACATGCATATGTTACTAGTCTATGTTACTACCTCTATAGTGCATAGTATTGTAGATTAGTATCATAAGTGGTCTCATTTATTGCCATGCATGACACATAGTAGCATCACATTTATTATGTTACGGTATCTACCTATGTTACTATAACCATCTCTCTTCTTTAATTGCCTGCCACATAAGCATGTTTGCGAGTCCCAAGTGCATGATACTACTTAGAGCATGGTTAATAGTATAGCCAGCTGCTGGCTATAAGACTACCCACAGTGGGAGTAACATAGGTAGTAACATCACACATATCTAGATAAAATAGATGATGTGGCAAGCAATAAATGAAGAAAGAGAGGCATGTAGTAACATAGCTAGTTACTACTAATATGAGTAACATCACACATATCAAGGCAAGATGAGCCTATAGCATAATAAATGAAGTATTGCATGTTACCACACATATGTTACTCCCCACTATAGAGGTAGTAACATAGAGTAGTAACATGAGCATGTTACTACTCTATGTTACTGCCCATTGTGGCTAGTCTAAGCCAGTGCCATGTCATGTACAACCCATCTTATAGCCAACATGTATAATACTAGATCAAAAGAGTGTACTATTTTTTTATTATGTGGCCCATCTTTCATTCTCACAAAGTGCCTAGGAGCACGTGCTAGAGCTGGCTCTTCACGAAGAGCCCGCTTACCTTCTCTCTCCTCTTCTCTTTGCTCCAACTAAGCATAAATATGCTAGTTTATTCCTTATAGCCCGCTGACTCAGCTCTACTATACTTGCTCTTATGTTACCCCCACTATGGCCAGCCTGATCCCATTGGAAATTACTACTCCCTCCAATCCATAACAAGTGTCGCAGTTCTGAACTAAGGTTGAACTAACCTTAGTTCAAAACTGTGACACTTATTTCGGATTGGAGGGAGTACTAAACATGCCGTATTCTGCAATTCTCTTCTAGAAAGCCAAAGAACAACTCGATGTAGTATACCTTCCACCAACATAACACTCATGTTGGCAAAATAAATATTTTAAATCTCATTATATACAAAAGGTTGTAGACGCAGTGAATATTACCGGTTCATGCAGATAACAGAAGAGTTCTTCCTTTCTTTTGACAATAATTTATTAATTCCTGCAAGCAAGCAGAAGCACTCAGATTAAAATTATTGAAAGGCAGCTTACATATTAACTTGTGATAAACCACAACAGTGACTCTATCAATACGTAAGGTAGTAGGGAAAAAATATGTTGCCACCATTGACATTGTTGCATGTAAGCTAGTCAGTAACAATGTTGGCCAGAAGGTTGCAAAGACTCTAAAACAAAATTGAGGGTTCCTGTAAGAAGACATCAAACAACGAATAAGCAAGGAAACCGTGGTAAACCTTCAATTCAGGGAAAATAGAAGCGTATACAAAGGATCAAATTGGTTGATAGACAAATCAACTTCAGGTAGATTTACTCAGCGTCATTTAGTTGAATACCTGCTGGTCAGGAGGACATATGTCTCAGCATTCATGAGTTGGAAAACTGAAAAAAGAAAAACTAAATATTTAATCACACATGCACACACGGAGAAGAAGTACATTTTCGAAGGCACTACTCGATTGTGGCCTTGGACCGTAGCTGCACCATGCAGAGTAGGAGAAGAACATATGATTTTGGAGTCTTTCAGTGTGTTAAGCTGCTCGTGCTTAGGACGCAGCAGGGCGAATGATGACGACCACTTGAGCGTGCCAAGAAACCACAGATTCTCGTGATGAAGAAAAAAAAAATCCGATCTGATCCTCGGAGCAAGGCCGCGGACATCCAACTGTGGTGGAGAGGGAGATGTGAATGGGGCTACTCTCTGCTTAAAGACGATAGCAATTGCTATAACACATGCATCATCGGTTACTCTTGCTTGAAGAAGATGAAGATGCGGAATAAAATCTACGGGTGTCCATTGTTCTGTTGCATGAGTCATTTTAAGTTAAAGAATCATGTGCATGTAGATCCTGACGTAAGCTGTGACAGCACAATAGGTATGCGTTTACCGCTTCAGTGAAGGGAAATGGTCTAAACCAATTGACTAGTATGGTCAGTAACTCAAGGGTCTTTCATTTCAGTCAGGCATTTTATCAATCCAAAAGCATTGGTTTTGGGTTCCGCTCCAATAAATGAGGCACCGTTTAAATTAAAATTCCCAAGGCGTAAACTATAAACACATTATGGTTACACGTCATGAGCTTACCATTAGATACTCCCTCCGTCCAGGTGTATAAGTCACCTTACGAAAACCAAATAATCCCAAAACACTTAGGCGCGGTGCATTAACTCCTCCCTCGTTTCTTATTTCTTGACATATGTGGGGCGTGTATGCTTTCAGTGACTTGAGACTACCAAACACAACATTTGCAATACTATTAATTAGCAAATAAACATTAAGTTCTCTTGTTTTTCCTTCCTTCTTGGTCGTGGTGCACAACCTAAGATGACTTATGCACCTGGACGGAGGGAGTATAAGGCTGGTCATAGTGGGGAGTAACTTATACTAGTGTCATGCATATGACACTAGTCTAAGTTACTACCTCCATAATGCAAAGTAACATAGTAGTAGTGTCATAGATTGCTTCATTTATTATCTCATAGACTCATTTTGCCTCGGAAAGCGCTATGTTACAGTAACATATTATGTTACCACAAACACCTCTTTCCTCATTAAATACTTGCCACATAAGCAAAATTGTCTTGGGATGTGTTAAGTTACTACCTAAGTTACCCCCACTATGGCTAGCCTAAAAGACCTTAGCGAAATTAGAGTCTACTAGAGGGTGATGCACGCTTTGCCACGCCGTTCCTTCGGTAGTAAAGTCTCGAGTGAAACCTGAAGAGACAAAGACAAGGGCAACAATTAAGAAGATGCAAACATAGGGCGAAATGAAATGTTGGGGTTAAGTGAGGGTGGGCCATGAGGAGCAATGACTAATTAACAGGTGAAAACAGGTGCAGGTAGAAACAGGGTTAAGTATCTCTAGAAAACTAAATGTTTTTCTAAGGTAAAAGTTGTCTTTTGAGCAAACAAAATTTGAAGGAAGAAAAATTCCTTTCTATTTTTATTTAAGAACTACTTGAATTTTTCAGTCTGGTTGCGAGGTCTTAGTGAGTATGAATCATAGTTCCATTTTTTTGATCTGCCATTTAATCTAATTCTTTGTTCTTACATTAAAATTCTTACACTAAAGAATGAATCAAATCTCCCCAAGTAGGATTCGAACCTATGACCAGTCAGTTAACAGCCGACCGCTTTACCACTGAGCTACTGAGGAGCATCATTTAGTAATAAGGCGCTGGGAAGAGACTGAAGAGGGGATGGTCAGAGAGAAAAAGATAGCTGGTAATAGATTTGTTGTTGTTTGTAACTGAAGCGCTGATGTTGCATGCATGCTGAGGTGGTGCCTTTGCATGTTGAGAGAATTCCTAGTAGTGGGGATAAACTTCTTACGAATAACTGCATCTATAATAGGACTTCAGGGACTGCATAGTACTTCGATTGTACTTGTTAGCCATTGTCCATACCATGTTAGCTTTGATATGCATACTATTTCTGCATTGGACTGAACACTTTGTTTTCAGTTTGCCTCATATCTGCTGCACTGAAATCACTGCCTATCCGCTATGCAGGGTGATGAGTAGTCCTGATGTACCCACCGCTGTCCTGAAAACTACGCAAAATGCGTGCAATGTATTTGTTGTATGCAAGCGAAGATTAATCGTGAAAGTTGCAGGACATCCTCAAGCAGGCAGTATGTGCCGAGTTCAGACAGTTAGCATTTTGTATCCTATATTTTACCTTCTTGCCATGTTTCCTTTTGCTGGACTTAATGTTTAATTTTTCTTTACATACTGCGACTTTCTTTTCTTTGCAGTGTCTGGCACAAACTTAAGCATTCATTCAATTACTCACAAAGCGTTTGCAGAAACGCAGATGAGCTTGTTGTCTGACAGTTCTACAGAGGCTGAGACGCTCTCAGTATCATCAGGCTCACAGGCCCGTTGCTCGTATAGTGCTAGTTCGGATGCTAGTGCAGGTTCAGAAAGCAGTGTATTAGTCCACATAGTAAGTGGAGATGCATTGCAAGCAGGAACAGATGTAAATCAAAGATATGATTCTCATAGCCTTTTGAAGAAAGTTCCTTATGGTGCCTCGAACTCAAGTGATGAGGTCCGGTACTCAGATCCATCTTCCATTTTTACAATATTTTCAGTAGTATCGATTATTGACGTCCATGCATATGATTTCATACATGTTTAATGAGCCAATGTGCAATTTTAAATATACCTTTTCCAAAACAAGCTAAGTATGTTATCCTGACATTATCTACAGTGTCAATCTGTAGATGAAGTAGAAAAGCTGAGGAAGGAATTGAAGGAAACCTTGGTGATGTATGATAAAGCCTGCGATGATCTCGTCCATGCTAAGAAAAAGGTTAAATTTCTTCTGCAACTAGCGGTACCTTAAGAACTTGTGTCACTATAAGGTCAAGCTGTTCCAAGAGTCTCCTTTTGTGTTCTGCATTAATATCTCCCTAAATCTATATTTGTACCAGAATAAAAAGGACAAGTTGGATGTGATACTTTTGATCTGATCCGGATCTTTACTCTGATTTATAATTATCCATCCAACATCCAATAATTATGGCGAAATGTTATTCACTCACCAGTTAACTATTTATTACCTCCTAATTACTCTCCATTTTCATTATCATATATTAGAATTATTGTTTTGTGTCCTTACTGATTTTCTTATGTGATATTTCTTCAACATGTCTTGCCCTCGAGATGTGCATGTGATCTGGACTTTTCCAACATTATTTTAAATTTAACATGAATCTTAAAGATTTCTTAGCTTTGTAATATGTTTGATGTAGTATATACTGCCATTCTGTCTTAAGAGTGCACCCACACATACATGTTTGTTTTATAGTTTTCTTCAATATCGGCAACATGTAAACAAAACAAAAGAACATGCAATTTTTTTAAGATTGTAGACCTGAAAATGTTCAGAGAACTGACTTGCTTTTCATGTTTCAATTAGTTACGCAAACGTGCTTTGGTCATGGACGGTTAGTAATGATTTAAAATGCATAAGTACAAATATTATCTCAGTAATTATTCTCATAGTACTATCCCTTAGCATACTTCATCATGTTTGATACATGGTAAGAAAAGGTTTCATCATGATTTCGCAGATTCAGGTACTTTCGAACGAATGTTCTGAAGAAGCAAGGAAGGTGGAGAATGCGTTACGCAAGGAGAAAATTCTGAAGCAACTAGCAGCGGATGAGAAAGCAAAACATTTGGAAGCCATTAATGAAGTTGAGCAAGCAAAAAGATCATTCACCAGGGAGGCCTACTCTAAGCATAAGGCTGAAATGGTAGGTTGCATAATTTCTCTCGATAAGGAGAAAATTGTAGATGCTATTCTGTCAACAAGCAAAAATTGCAGGCGGTACTCGAAACATGAAATAGAACTTGCCACTGATAACTTCTCTGAAGCAAGGAAGATCGGTGAAGGAGGTTATGGGAATGTGTATAGGTGCACCCTTGATCACATTGAAGTAGCTGTCAAGATCATTCAGCAGGATTCCACCGACAAAACTGACGAGTTCTTGAAGGAGGTAAATGGATTATGCCATAATTTATAGGAACTTTATGCATACACCATGATGATTAGTACTGCCCGAGTGATCCAGTTACAAAATGTTGTGTGGATTTATGCAGGTTGAGATTCTTAGCCAACTTCACCATCCCAACTTGGTTTTATTAATTGGTTTCTGTCCTGAAATCGGCTGTCTTGTATATGAATACTTGGAGAATGGGAGCCTAGAAGATCAACTTCTTAACAACAAAAAACATCAGCCACTGCATTGGTTCCTCCGGTTTCGTATCATCTTTCAAGTGTCCTGTGGGCTTGCTTTTTTACATGGAAGGAAGCCAGAGCCTATAGTCCACCGTGACCTGAAACCTGCAAACATCCTGTTGGACAAGAACTATGTGGGTAAAATTGGCGATGCTGGTTTCGCGAAGGTCATATCTGATCTGATCCCTGATTGGCAAACAGAATACACAGATACCATTGTTGCTGGCACCATGTACTACATGGATCCTGAGTACCAGCAAACCGGGACTGTTCGGCCGAAATCGGATCTGTTCGGTCTAGGAGTCATCATTCTTCAGATGCTAACTGGCAAGCACCCAAACGGCCTCATCGTAAGCGTAGAAAACGCTATCAAAAGCAGGTCACTTCCATATATCCTCGACAGAACTCAAACCGACTGGCCAGTCGCCGAGGCGGAAATGTTGGCGAAGCTCGGTTTGCGGTGCACTGCTCTAAAATGCAGGGATAGGCCTGATCTTGAGTCGGAGGTGCTGCCGGAGCTGGAGGAAATCCTGCACAGGGTTTCCTCCATTGTCAACATGAGAAACCTAAACTCACGAGCACCAAGCCACTTCATCTGCCCCATAGCACAGGTAAATCTTCCTCTACTCGACCTTCAGTTGAGTAATCATCACCTGATATATCCTGCAGCTAACTACACAATTTGGGTACAGGGGTTGATGGATGATCCGTATGTCGCTGCTGATGGACACACCTATGAGCATCATGCCATCAAAGATTGGCTCAGGAAACACAGGGTGTCGCCAATCACAAGGTGCAAGCTTCCGAATTTATCCATAATCCCAAACCATTCGCTGCACGCAGCGATACAGCAGTGGAAGAAGTCACAGACAGCTCAGACGCAGACTTGGAAATGAGGTTGCGGCTGTGTCCATGTATGATGTAATTGCTTTATTTGTTTATTCGTTATATTCTACAACCCATAAGTGATATAGGGCTTGCATGGCCCTTCAACCTCCAAAGTATAGAAATTAAATCATGCAGAGTAGTTTTTTTGTAGGCTAATGTTTTTTTTTGGTCCTGTCACTGAACATCTGGATAGCAGTTGGCTGTTCGGCATCCAACATGCTGACAGATTCAGTATTTTTCTACAAGAAGACAGGCCCTCCCATTATTGATATAAACAAATTAATTCATGAGATAAGTTCATCTCAGATTTTGCCTGTATCTCACACAAGTGTGTCAGCATTCGGTATCTATCATATATCCAGATCAAGCTCGAAAGCGAATATTATCAGATTGGACAGCAAATATATATTTAAGATTGAAGCTGCGTGGTAGGGCCGATCGACAGAAACATATGCTTGTTAATTACCTATATCTATATACTCCCTCTGTAAACTAATATAAAACCGTTTAGATCACTATTTTTATATTGGTTTACGGAGGGGGTATATCACTGAGTTCCACAGTAACGCTGAGCTAAGCTCCAAGCTAGCGTGTTTCACGCTGGGATATTCTATTCTTCTCACCGAACCAGCCAGCCACTTGCCCACTTTATCGATGATTCTTGTCGTCAATGATAAATAACTCTGTCCGCTGTGCATCGGTTACCTCAAATTAAGCATTCTTTTGAGGAAGAAAGTAAGGTTTCTCAAATTAATCATATCAAAAGCCTAAGTGAGATGATGAGGTCTAAAGTTGTTTATCAACCTCATACAGTCTAAAAAAGGTGATCAACAAAATGGGCTTATACCAAACCCAAAACCTAAAAAACAGCGACCTTCCAAATGAGATCATGAGTTTGTAAACTTCTTCATCAGCCTCATACGAATTCAAAATGTCCGTGTGTCTTCCCAAAGAAATCACACCACCTCAAATCATCTTGAGCAATTTGAAGAATGAGGCGAAGCTTTTCAGTAACTTGATGCCGGGAGAGTACGGCATATGTATTTCTTTATTTTTTGAGTTTTTGGCTATCCCTTGTGATTAACTGTCTTCTCTCTTAAAATGAATGAGGCCCATTGCTTGAAAGTCTTTTGCCTCCTATTTCAAAAGAAAAAAAAAAGAATCTCCTACAGACTAAACAAATTTTGTAAAGTTGCCGTCCAAAGTTGGGGGGGCGCATGTAGCTAGCGCATCATTCGCCTCCTTTGAGAACGAATCATGGATATCCGACACCATTTTCTCTTTGTTGTGTTCTTTTGTTGAAAACCCCATATCTAGTTTCCCGATCTAATGATGCTAACACTGTAAACTCTCTCTATCTCTCTCTCAATGCTTAGTCTTAGATCTCTTGATTCATCTATTTGTTATTCATTGGATTCTACAATCCATACGTGATAAAGCTGTTGCATGGAGCTTCAACCAGTATAGAAATAAAAGCATGCGGCGCGGTGCTCCTGGACCGTGGAGTGACTAGCGCATGAAGAATTCGTTGTGGTTTGAATGGAGGCATTGGTGTTGTGGCCCATAGAATACAATCTGATCTTAATTGATCTATAGCTAATCTGATCTTAATTGATCTATAGCTGAGTCTTTGGTGTTCCGAATGAGAAATGTTTGGTTGAAGAGGGTACCCGAGAGCATCTACAATCAGGATTGGCTAATTTTGATCCTCAAACGTGCCCGGTCAGTGACCGGGCGCGTTCGTTTTAAGCCTCCATTTATGCATGCGTACAATCATGTCCACTATATCCTCCTTAAATTGTCCGGTCAAATACATGTGATTGGTGAGGATGAAGAGAGAAAGAGAAAAGAAATAATAAAAAAAGAGAAAAAGTGGCCTAGGATGGGCTGCTTCCTATGTGGAGGGCTGCCCGGACATTCCCATATCCTCCCCATATCTGGTGTGGATATGGAGATTTACGGACAGCTCGGTCTTATGAAGACAAAGTTCAGGGGTCTGACTGTTTTTTTCTTCTTCTTTCTTTTGTTCGGACAATGACCAAGTTGTCCGAATGAACATTTGAGAGGTCCGGTTATAGATGTTGTGAGCTCCCACCTTTCCACGGGATATTTACTTTGCCAACATTATTCCACCTAGGGTGTCTTTTCCCTGGAGATTTCTCCATTTGCGTCCAAACATGCTCTCATTGTCGTTTGGTGCGCCATGCATAGCTCTTTATTGTCAGCCTTTGAGGTGCTAATGTGTCAAGCTTTGTAAGAAATCTTAGCATCCATCTTTTTTATGCTAATATTAATTTCTCCGACAAGTGTTTCCGGACGAAGGAAGTATTATGGAGTGATGTGCTAAGAATAAATGGCTAGAACCAGGTTCTAAAAGAGAGTTGACTATATGTGGGGCCGAAGGTGGCCTAAATTGTGAGAGAAATGAGATGACAAAGAAATATAATATTACGGCATGTGGCCCAAAAGTAGGTTCTAAGAGAAAATGAACATTGGGGCAAATATAAAATCAAGTACTAACAATTTTCTTAGAACTAACTACACTACTCATGTTCTAAGAGTATCTACAACCGGGCGTCCCAAACCCGTCTCAAAAGTCCGGGCAAACAGCCCGGCAGTGACCGGTCATAAAAAGGCGACCCAGAGGGGAGCCTCAAACGTCCGGGCTGACCGGTATCCCTCATATCCAGCCCAAATGTAGGGCGGATATGGGAGAGCCCGGGCGCGTCTGCCACGTCGGACCGGACACCCTACCCCACCATAAATTGCACCAAATCCATCAAACCCTTCCCCCTCCTCCTTCCTACCTCCAACCTTTCCCGCGTGTAAACCCTT
Source organism: Aegilops tauschii subsp. strangulata (assembly GCF_002575655.3). Classification (NCBI taxonomy): domain Eukaryota; kingdom Viridiplantae; phylum Streptophyta; class Magnoliopsida; order Poales; family Poaceae; genus Aegilops; species Aegilops tauschii. The sequence continues at coordinate 183,593,207 of NC_053040.3, forward strand.
GCCGTCCGCCACCCTTGCTCCACATCCTCACCGTCGGTCCTGATCCGCCGCCCTAGATGTGCTCCAGCCCGTCCCTGACCGCTGCGACAGAGGCTGCGTCCACCTCGTCCGTCGGCGTCCTGTCCTGGGCTTCGTCATGCAAGGCTGACAACATCACCCGGAGGAACCGACGATGCCGACAGCGAGAGAGGGAAGCGACAACGTCGCAGTGAGCGGATGCGGACATGGACGAGCAGCTCCCCCCCACACACCGCGCCCGAAACCCTGCACCCCATCCATCCTGCCGCCAACAAGGATTGCGCCGCTGGACCAAGTTGGGATAAAGGAGGATCCGACAGCTAGTTGGGGTATTCCGGAGAGCTTTCTGCCCACACAGATGCCGCCAGTGGACGTCTATCACTCACCGCAGCTTGTTCAGGCCCGGAGAAGCACGGGCACCGGCGGCGCCCGGGCAGCCCACTACCTGTTCGATGGAATGACACAACAAGATTCGATATGTTCTTTGTGCTCCTGTCCAATCAACTTTGCACATGCCATGTTTAATGTTTTGCATAGACCGCTAGTTCATTTCGGACATGATGAATGCTTGCAAACCATGATCATTTAGGAGTTGTTCATGTCAGACATGATCAATGATAATCATGGTCCGATACAAATGGACTACGAATTGGGGGATCCAAATTGCCCGTCGTTTGAAGTTGGGACAACATCAAATCCCAATCCGAGCAAGAAGGCATAGGCGGAAAAGGCAAGAGGCCTGGCATTCTCAGCTTTTGAGGATATCGTGTTGGTCAAAGCTTGGTTGGCCACATCGAGTGAACGGGGAACAAGTATTGGGAGAAGATTTGAAAGGAATATCATGAACAAAAGGAATATGTGGAGCCACATCCAATCATCATGAACCGCCGTGTGGCCTCTCCAACATCAATGGGGGGTCATTCAAGGGGAAGTGAACAAGTACGTTGGCTACTACTCACAAGTGACCGGCCGCCCTCAAAGTGGGATGGGAGTGGAAACTCACATAAGCTACTTCATCTTGTCATCATTTGCATATGCTTGTTTTTTTGCATTCTCATTCTCAGACATATTTTGTTTGCTAAACACCGGTGGCGGCCACTATGTATCACGAAACGGAGAAGAAGCCATTTGGTTTTACCCATTGTTGGATCTTATTGAATGGCCGACCAAAGTGGACACAACTTGTGGCCGATCTCAAGGCCGACAAGAAGAGGAATGGTGGCTCAAGCTCCCACCAATCAATTGGTTGGATGAAGAAGAGGAAGATGTTGTCATGGAGAATGGAAGAGCCGCCGTGCCAAAGGATAACCGGCAAGTCATGGGAAACAAGTGGGAGAAGGCAAGGGCCTCCCGTAACGTCGCGATACAAAAATGTCATCCACATGGACGGGCATTTTTTCGGTGAGGGAGTACAAGAAAGAGGAGGGGTACAAGCTCATGTTGGATGCGCAAAAGGAGAGGTTGGATTGGGATAGAAACAAGGCGGCGAAGAAGCCGGAAACTAAGATGGAGAAGATCGAGTTGGAGAAGAAAGAGAAGACGATCAAAAAGGAGCTCGAGAGGGCCAAACCATTTGGAGAGATTGAGCTTGAGAAGGAGAGGTTGCAAATCGCATGGGACATGGAGGGTGTGAAGATCATGTTGGCAGACGAAAGCCCCTTGGATGAGCATGCCAAGAAGTGTCTTGCGGAGAAGAAAAGAAGAGATCAAAAAGCTGTGACGCCCGGATAATTAAGCTACAGTGAACCTATGCTAATGATGCCACGTCACTTCGATTACTGTTGCTAATCTCATGTTAGTTCGAAACCGATTTAAATTCAAAGTCAAAATCAAGCAAACAATAAAAAATTTCAAATATTAAAACTAAAATGTTCTTCATGTGCCAAATAATCCATACCTAATATTGGTAGTGAACCAACACTTTTGCAAATGTCTAAGTGCCCTAAACCACTTTAAAACAGTGGCTAAAACTATAGTTTAAATGCCTTTTTAAATTATGAAGGTTGCAAACTATTTCAAAAGCCTCACAATCTTTTTGTGGCAGTGCCCAATAATTCTTTGAAATTGTTTTGGCCAATGGCATAATTTTGCAAAGTCATTATTGGCTAAAAAGAAAATACAAAAGCTGCTGGAAATAAAAAGAAAAACAAAGAAAAGGAAAAGGGAAAAGCAGAGAGAGAAAGCCCCTGCCCCACTTGGGCTTCGGCCCACCCGAGCCAGCTGGCCCAGCAGGCCGGCCTCCCCCCTCACCGGTCGCTCCCTCCCCTTCCTGTTCCTCTGCTCCGTGTCGCTACAGGGGCGAGGTCGACCCCGACCACCTCGCCGGCCTCGCCGGGAGAGGATAAGGGCGACGCCTCGGGCTCCCCTCGTCTCCCCTCACCCACTTGCCCTCTCCACTTGCCCCCTTCCTCTCTCTCTCACCCACGCGCTCGCCTTCCTCTCCCCCGGTTCCCCATCCACGCCCGAGTGTGGTCGCCGCCGTCCTCGTCGTTGTCGCGGCCACCGGCGGCCCCGCGCCCGCTGACCCTGTCGGTGAGCTCCGCCGGGGTCGACTCCTTCGACTGATGGCCTCAGCTCGAGCTCGGAGGCGCTGCAGCATTGGATCCCCTTCGTCCCCATCTCCGGCTGCCGTCGATCTTCTTCGTCTCCGGCGCCGCCCCTGCAGCTCCTAAACCGCCACCGAGCCTCCTTGTGCTCCGCGGTGAGCTCTCCTTCCTCCCGCTCTCTTCTCCTCGCCCCAATGTGCCCGTAGTTGCCGTCTCGTACGTGCCTGAGCCCATCACCGCGGGAGCTCATCGCCGACGAGCTTCTGGCGACCAAATGGTCCCGGGCCAGTGCCGGTTACCCTCACCGCGCCCCGTAGATCCTCCCCAGCACCTCCATTTGCTCGCTAGCTCGCCGTAGCCCCGTTTTCCTCGAGCTCCCGTACGCGCCGCCGCTTTCGCTCATCGCCGGCGCCGAATCCGGCCAAGCCCGGCCGTGCCACCACCACCAAACGACGCGGCGTCGAGTGGCCGTTCGAACGGGCCTAGCCGCGCTCTTCCCCGTGCCCTGTAGTCCTTTCCCGACGAACCCCGTGGTCGCGCCGCCGTGTTTCGGGTCGCCGGAGTCACTCCGGCGCCGGCCGCCGACGTGGCTAGCCTGGGGCCACCCCCGAGCCACTGCCAGTGGGCCCCACGGCCCCCAGATGACTGGGTTGACCCAGTCAACTGCTGACTGGGCACCCATGGGCCACTGACGTGTGGGTCCCGCGCGTAATTAATCTAATTTGAAATTAAAAGTTTAATTAGTAATTATATTAGTCTAATGTCTCACTGACATATGGGGCCCACACCCCTAATTAGTTTAGTTAGATTAGTTAATTCACTGTTATAGCCACTCTCACCGACCAGTGGGTCCCGCTGGACCCACAGGCCAGGTTTTACCTGGTCAGCTGACCAGCTGGCTGCTGACGTCATCCTCTAGTCATACTGACGTCATAATTCCATTTCTGTTAATTTAGATAATTTCAGAAAATGTTTAAAACTTAGAAAAATCTAATAAAATAAACCGTAGCTCGGATGAAAATGTTTTCTATATGAAAATTACTCAGAAAAATCCAACGAATCCGAATATGCGGTCCGTTCATCTGTCACATGCCTCTAGCATGCTGAACTTGGAATATTTCCCCTCCGGTCATCTGTCTGACACAGGTCCGGAACCGGGAATACATTCCCGGTTGAATTCCCCCTTCACCTTTATCGTGTAGCCATACGTTAGGTCACACCCGGCACATCATATTGCCATGTTATACTTTGTGATGCCTTGTTTGCTCTATATTTATTGTTTCTTCCCCCTCTTCTCTCCGGTAGACCCCGAGACCGATGTTGCCCCTGTGATCGACTACGTCGACGACGACCCCTCCTTGCCCGAGCAACCAGGCAAGCCCCCCCTTGATCACCAGATATCGCCTATTCTTCTCTATACTGCTTGCATTAGAGTAGTGTAGCATGTTACTGCTTTCGGTTAATCCTATTCTGTTGCATAGCCTGTCATTGTTGCTACAGTTGTTACCCTTACCTACTATCCTACTGCTTAGTATAGGATGCTAGTGTTCCATCAGTGGCCCTACACTCTTGTCCGTCTGCCATGCTATACTACTGGGCCGTGATCACTTCGGGAGGTGATCACGGGTATATACTATATACTTTATATACATGACACATGTGGTGACTAAACTCGGGTCGGCTCGTTGAGTACCCGCAAGTGATTCTGATGAGGGGGCTGAAAGGACAGGTGGCTCCATCCCGGTAGAGGTGGGCCTGGGTTCCTGGCGGCCCCTGACTGTTACTTTATGGCGGAGCGACAGGGCAGGTTTGGACCACCTAGGAGAGAGGTGGGCCTGGCCCTGGTCGGCGTTCGCGGATACTTAACACGCTTAACGAGATCTTGGTATTTGATCTGAGTCTGGCCATTTGGTCTATACGCACTAACCAACTACGCGGGAAAAGTTATGGGCACTCGACGTCGTGGTATCAGCCGAAGCTTCGTGACGTCAGCGACTGAGTGGCGCGCGCCGGATTGGACTCGAACGCCTGCTAGGCTAGGTCTGCTTCCGGTCGCGTTCGCAACATGCAGGTGTGCAATGGGCGATGGGCCCAGACCCCTGCGCCATAGGATTTAGACCGGCGTGCTGACCTCTCTGTTGTGCCTAGGTGTGGCTGCGACGTGTTGATCTTCCGAGGCCGGGCATGACCCAGAAAAGTGTGTCTGGCCAAATGGGATCGAGCGTGTTGGGTTATGTGGTGCACCCCTGCAGGGAAGTTTATCTATTCAAATAGCCGTGTCCCTCGGTAAAAGGACGACCCGGAGTTGTACCTTGACCTTATGACAACTAGAACCGGATACTTAATAAAACACACCCTTCCAAGTGCCAGATACAACCCGGTGATCGCTCTCTAACAGGGCGACGAGGAGGGGATCGCCGGGTAGGATTATGCTATGCGATGCTACTTGGTGAACTTACCATCTACTCTCTTCTACATGCGGCAAGATGGAGGTGGCCAGAAGCGTAGTCTTCGACAGGATTAGCTATCCCCCACTTATTCTGGCATTCTGCAGTTCAGTCCACTGATATGGCCCTTTACACATATACCCATGCATATGTAGTGTAGCTCCTTGCTTGCGAGTACTTTGGATGAGTACTCACGGTTGCTTTTCTCCCTCTTTTCCCCTTTCTATACCAGATTGTCGCAACCAGATGCTGGAGTCCAGGAGCTAGAGATCCCGAGGATGATTCTACGTGGAGTTCGGCTTCGAGGAGTAGTTAGGAGGTCCCAGGCAGGAGGCCTTGCCTTTTCGATCGTTGCTACTTTTGTGCTAGCCTTCTTAAGGCAAACTTGTTTAACTTATGTCTGTACTCAGATATTGTTGCTTCCGCTGACTCGTCTATGATCGAGCACTTGTATTCGAGCCCTCGAGGCCCCTGGCTTGTATTATGATGCTTGTATGACTTATTTATGTATTAGAGTTGTGTTGTGATATCTTCCCGTGAGTCCCTGATCTTGATCGTACACGTTTGCGTGCATGATTAGTGTACGATTGAATCGGGGGCGTCACAAGTTGGTATCAGAGCTGACTGCCTGTAGGAATCCCCCTTTCCAACTCCTTGGCCGAAGTCGAGTCTAGTCATTGAAAAACTTTTACTCACAGGGATGTGTGGCTTACGGGCCCACGTCGCCATTGGGTGGTATTAGGATCTTTTACTCCTTGTCTATACTCTGGGACTCTGATCTCTCTTCTATTCGGGTTAAGTGAATTTTGCTAAATCTAACATTAGGATCTCGTTATCACTTTCACCCGGAGAGCCCCTTATTACTGATGATCGTCTGCTGCACGTGAAGACCATGAAGATACTCTCCGCTGATAACCCGAGAACTTGTGTTCATCGCTTTTGCAATTCCCTTTCATCGATAAACTCCTATGGATAACCACGTATACTCGCCATTCATACAATGTTTCCCAGTTGATCTTGTTATTACAAGATACCCCGAAATTCTCTCTGTTGTTCCGAAAATCCTTTAAGCTTACTGCCTTGCAGTTCTTTACCACATGAATACCCCTATTGAAGATTCCTCGCACTTATTGAGTATCCGTTCATCCCCAGTTGTTCGTATGCTTCATAAGATACTCTGAAATACTATCCGACCTTCTGAGCATCCTCTTCGAACTATTGCTCTGCAAATACTTGTATGCTTACATTATGGATGCTCCCATACCACTAGCAATATTCACTAGTATCTTTTGACACTATCATTTTGATCCTATTGATTCAACATGTGTGCGAATGCACACAATCATCAATCGACCCTTCTAAATTATCTTTCCGGCTCAGACGTCATTTTGAACATGAGCTGGTTCTTGACCAAACTAATTGTCGTCGATTGTGCCTCTGGTCTATTCAGTATATCCATCCTTGATCAGAGCATCTGCTTCTGATCCTTCGTTTTGGAAATCATCAATTTCTTTGTTAACTAAGCATCAAATTATTCAGATGATCTATAATCTGACGCTCTTGCATTATTTCTTCCTCTGATTGAGTACCGATACTCACATCAGCTCCGTTGTGGATCGCTCGATCCATTGTTGGATTTCATCCGACATCATCCTTCATATTCAATAACCTTGTGATCCTTTCCACGGGTATATAATGCCTTTGATAAATTGTATCCTTTGCTTTGTCAACCATGCTCTACTTTCGAGCTGGTGATAATTACTCCTGAAGTTTGTGGTATTTGTTCCTAAGAGGCCCCGATGGGTTGGACATATGCCTTTTTCTAATCTGTGTGAACTCGGAAACTACTACGGGTCATACTCTACTGGTGTTATGACAGATAAAATTTCAACACCACAACTTCGTTGAAGGCGAGAAGTGAATGAAAGGTTATGCATTAAAGAAGTGGGAGTCAACCTTGAACTTTGTGTTCTTGCCCATGGACACGATGTAGATCCTATCATAGAAGCTTCTTGTAATAATAACTATTTCCTTGATATGAAATCATCTGGTATCTATGTATTGATCATTTGCAATCATGGTCCCGACCAGATTTTCTCTTTGATTCCATTTCTCAGACAAGTTAAAGCACTTGTCTTTTGTTGATCGATACATCTCCGCAACCTCTATTTTTGATCTTCCTCGAGTATTAACCTATGGTATCTCAAGAACTGTGTTGCTTCCTGCAAGTCTTCATCTAGTATTGCTTCTCACCGATCTCGGATCCCCCAGGTTCTGAGTTATTAGTCACTCGAGAACAGCGATAAGTGAATCGATTCCGCACTCCGATTCAATAACTCTAAGTAATTCTTGTTGCTATGAGTTTAATAATCCTTCAAGTCATTCCTAGCCTTATCGGCTATATCATTATCGTGCTAAATTTTAACTGTGCTACCTGGTCCTTCTTCCGGGAGCACAATTTTTGACGATGAGCTAAGCTTACGTCGATCTTCCTCATCATATCATTTCGCTTTGAATAACAATACTTGATTCCGAGTTTGTGTCGTACCCATGGTTCCAATAACCTTTTGTTTTGTCATTCGTTTGGCTAGATGTCATTACCGATTGATTACATCTTCATGAAATCTCTCGACAAATGTGTCGTGATCATCATCAGCATTCCGAGCTCTTCCAGGATATCAATTGAGTTCATGATGAGAAATACCATCCTTGCCCTCGATGATTTGTGTTATCATCGACCACTTTATTGACCTCCCTCCAACACAAACTTGTTCGTGTTTTGTGTTATACTTTGAGTCCCTTACTATCCAGCTTCTGTTCTTCTTTACCTTGGAGTATTACCATCTTTGATGTCAAGAATGTCATGGGAATTTTCACCACCCCTTAAGAATTCTTGATACAAGTAATACTTATTACCATCACCGTTCTTTTCTTGGTCCGTGTTGTTTCTAACCGGAATGTCGACAAATGGTCTGTGATGTGTAAATTTAAAACTTCTAGTAACCTTATTGCTTTGAAGTTAATGGTCGATAGTTTCATTCTAAGTCTGTTGCTTATTGAATCATCATTCTAACATTGATCGTGTTACCTAGTCCAGATTTTCGGGTGCACCTTTTTTATCATTGTTTAATTGTGTATGTTTTTCCTCGAGCATACATCATTATATCGTTTGAAATGACGATTGTTATCTCCTTGTTCACATAATTGTGGAAATCCATCTTTTTGGATATCTCGTTGAAATATCGCTGAGTCCATCAGCCACCTCCTCATCCTCTCCTTGGCTTAATGATGAACCCTTGTTCAGAACTCGTTTCCATAGTTCATTTCCCGAGAATCTTACAATGTCATCTCGTCAATTGGTGTTGCACCTTTTCTTCTCAGGCATCCCGAGTCTGAGGTATCCTGACACCAATCTGATCTGAATCTTGGTCAGAAATGATGGCTGGAACATAATTCCAAGAGTTATAACATTGGTCTTTATATAACCCGGTAAGATGATGTCATGCCTAGCACACCTGGCCGGATGACCTATTGATATAGTATCCTCTTTACCAAGGTTAGCCATTCTTCCATGAGGAAATTGTAAGACTTATTCCATAAGTTGTTCCTGATGGATCCTTTGTGTATCCATAGCCTGATCTTTACCTAATGACCATGTCAATGCTATCTCGAAGCATGTCTCTGGTACTCCGTTCTTCAATAAAAACATTTGAAGCACAATGCTAAATTTTCGTTACCAATTATTCAAACACCGTTGTTTGGGTAATGTCATGAACCTCCTCTTCCCTAACCTAACTGGTTCTCTTCTAACCATTGTCCTTGGGAAGGATATACCCCTGAAATATGTGTTTAAACACATTTTCCTTTCCATTGTTCTGTTTAATCTGATAATCATATTTTCCTTTCCATTGGTTGGTTTAACATTGCTTGTGATCTATATGATCTAAGCAGTAATATTCTTCTGCTTATGTAAACACCTTGGTGTGCAACTGTGTCAGCAAGACTGTGTTACTATTCTTGATGACATTTCGGTAACCACCGATGGACGAGAACTTTGCCTATTGGTCCGCCTCGTTTCAACGAGCAGGAAAATGGTTCTCTTTGTCCCTCGCCCTTGGTACCAACGTTGTTGCCAACATAACTGACAGGCTACCCTCTGACATTTCTTGCTATCATGACCGTGTAAGATGCCAACGGCCTTCCTACTTTTAACCACATGGTGGGCCCATAACCCACGGTTCCACAGGATCGAAACCTGACTCTCCTGTACCCCCATGTTGCCAAAGTTATTCCTCGCGCTTGATTTCGTATATAATTCATGGGTCATCTTCCTAGTAATATACTTTGGTATCAGGCGCAATACTTATTCTCGTTGATCTGGACCCCTTTCACACTTTGTTCAGGCATCGAACGATTGCCGACCCGCTTAAACTTCTCATAGTACCTTCTTACTTTGCTCTCGAAATTTTCTTAAGTTTCAGTTCGAGAGTTACTTTCCGCCACCTTCCCCCGATGTTAGCTACCAGGTAGTCAACCTTGCAGAGGTCTGTTCTTCCGGAATAACCACCCTTTATTCTTTCATAAGTACGATGGAGTTCCCGAAGAAAGGATGACGACTTGATCATGGTGACTTGAAGCAGAGAAATGAAGACATCAACGAAAGGGATCAACCTCTTCGAAAGGGCAGCCAAGACCGAGAAGACTCATTAGGTTTTCGCTACCAACACTTTCCCCCCTTACTCCACCGCTTAAATCTCGGGACGAGATTTCTTGTAGTGGAGGAGAATTGTGACGCCCGGATAATTAAGCTACAGTGAACCTCTGCTAATGATGCCACGTCACTTCGATTACTGTTGCTAATCTCATGTTAGTTCGAAACCGATTTAAATTCAAAGTCAAAATCAAGCAAACAATAAAAAATTTCAAATATTAAAACTAAAATGTTCTTCATGTGCCAAATAATCCATACCTAATATTGGTAGTGAACCAACACTTTTGCAAATGTCTAAGTGCCCTAAACCACTTTAAAACAGTGGCTAAAACTATAGTTTAAATGCCTTTTTAAATTATGAAGGTTGCAAACTATTTCAAAAGCCTCACAATCTTTTTGTGGCAGTGCCCAATAATTCTTTGAAATTGTTTTGGCCAGTGGCATAATTTTGCAAAGTCATTATTGGCTAAAAAGAAAATGCAAAAGCTGCTAGAAATAAAAAGAAAAACAAAGAAAAGGAAAAGGGAAAAGCAGAGAGAGAGAAAGCCCCTGCCTCACTTGGGCTTCGGCCCACCCAAGCCAGCTGGCCCAGCAGGCCGGCCCACTCCCCCCTCACCGGTTGCTCCCTCCCCTTCCTGTTCCTCTGCTCCGTGTCGCTACAGGGGCGAGGTCGACCCCGACCACCTCGCCGGCCTCGCCGGGAGAGGATAAGGGCGACCCCTCGGGCTCCCCTCGTCTCCCCTCACCCACTTGCCCTCTCCACTTGCCCCCTTCCTCTCTCTCTCGCCCACGCGCTCGCCTTCCTCTCCCCCGGTTCCCCATCCACGCCCGAGTGTGGTCGCCACCGTCCTCGTCGTTGTCGCGGCCACCGGCGGCCCCGCGCCCGCTGACCCTGTCGGTGAGCTCCGCCGGGGTCGACTCCTTCGACTGATGGCCTCAGCTGGAGCTCGGAGGCGCTGCAGCATTGGATCCCCTTCGTCCCCATCTCCGGCTGCCGTCGATCTTCTTCGTCTCCGGCGCCGCCCCTGCAGCTCCTAAACCGCCACCGAGCCTCCTTGTGCTCCGCGGTGAGCTCTCCTTCCTTCCCGCTCTCTTCTCCTCGCCCCAACGTGCCCGTAGTTGCCGTCTCGTACGTGCCCGAGCCCATCACCACGGGAGCTCATCGCCGACGAGCTTCCGGTGACCAAATGGTCCCGGGCCAGGGCCGGTTACCCTCACCGCGCCCCGTAGATCCTCCCCAGCACCTCCATTTGCTCGCTAGCTCGCCGTTGCCCCGTTTTCCTCGAGCTCCCGTACGCGCCGCCGCTTTCGCTCATCGCCGCCGCTGAATCCGGCCAAGCCTGGCCGTGCCACCACCACCAAACGACGCGGCGTCGAGTGGCCGTTCGAACGGGCCTAGCCGCGCTCTTCCCCGTGCCCTGTAGTCCTTTCCCGACGAACCCCCTGGTCGCGCTGCCGTGTTTCGGGTCGCCGGAGTCACTCCGGCGCCGGCCGCCGACGTGGCTAGCCTGGGGCCACCCCCGAGCCACTGCCAGTGGGCCCCACGGCCCCCAGATGACTGGGTTGACCAGTCAACTGCTGACTGGGCACGCGTGGGCCACTGACGTGTGGGTCCCGCGCTAATTTGAAATTAAAATTTTAATTAGTAATTATATTAGTCTAATGTCTCACTAACATATGGGGCCCACACCCCTAATTAGTTTAGTTAGATTAGTTAATTCACTGTTATAGCCACTCTCACTGACTAGTGGGTCCCGCTGGACCCACAGGCCTGGTTTGACCTGGTCAGCTGGCTGCTGACGTCATCCTCTAGTCATACTGACGTCATAATTCCATTTCTGTTAATTTAGATAATTTTAGAAAATGTTTAAAACTTAGAAAAATCCTATAAAATAAACCGTAGCTCGGATGAAAATGTTTTCTATATGAAAATTACTCAGAAAAATCCAACGAATCCGAATATGCGGTCCGTTCATCTGTCACATGCCTCTAGCATGCTGAACTTGGAATATTTCCCCTCCGGTCATCTGTCTGACACAGGTCCGGAACCGGGAATACATTCCCGGTTGAATTCCCCCTTCACCTTTATTGTGTATCCATACGTTAGGTCACACCCGGCACATCATATTGCCATGTTATAATTTGTGATGCCTTGTTTGCTCTATATTTATTGTTTCTTCCCCCTCTTTTCTCCGGTAGACCCCGAGACCGATGTTGCCCATGTGATCGACTACGTCGACGACGACCCCTCCTTGCCCAAGCAACCAGGTAAGCCCCCCCCCCCTTGATCACCAGGTATCGCCTATTCTTCTCTATACTGCTTGCATTAGAGTAGTGTAGCGTGTTACTGTTTTCGGTTAATCCTATTCTGTTGCATAGCCTGTCATTGTTGCTACAGTTGTTACCCTTACCTGCAATCCTACTGCTTAGTATAGGATGCTAGTGTTCCATCAGTGGCCCTACACTCTTTTCCGTCTGCCATGCTATACTACTGGGCCGTGATCACTTCGGGAGGTGATCACGGGTCTATACTATATACTTTATATACATGACACATGTGGTGACTAAACTCGGGTCGGCTCGTTGAGTACCCGCAAGTGATTCTGATGAGGGGGCTGAAAGGACAGGTGGCTCCATCCCGGTAGAGGTGGGCCTGGGTTCCTGGCGGCCCCTGACTGTTACTTTATGGCGGAGCGACAGGGCAGGTTTAGACCACCTAGGAGAGAGGTGGGCCTGGCCCTGGTCGGCGTTCGCGGATACTTAACACGCTTAACGAGATCTTGGTATTTGATCTGAGTCTGGCCATTTGGTCTATACGCACTAACCAACTACGCGGGAACAGTTATGGGCACTCGACGTCGTGGTATCAGCCGAAGCCTTCGTGACGTCAGCGACTGAGTGGAGCGCGCCGGATTGGAGTGGAACGCTTGCTAGGCTAGGTCTGCTTTCGGCCGCGTTCGCAACGTGCAGGTGTGCAATGGGCGATGGGCCCAGATCCCTGCGCCATAGGATTTAGACCGGCGTGCTGACCTCTCTGTTGTGCCTAGGTGGGGCTGCGACGTGTTGATCTTCCGAGGCCGGGCATGACCCAGAAAAGTGTGTCCGGCCAAATGGGATCGAGCGTGTTGGGTTATGTGGTGCACCCCTGCAGGGAAGTTTATCTATTCGAATAGCCGTGTCCCTCGGTAAAAGGACGACCCGGAGTTGTACCTTGACCTTATGACAACTAGAACCGGATACTTAATAAAACACACCCTTCCAAGTGCCAGATACAACCCGGTGATCGCTCTCTAACAGGGCGACGAGGAGGGGATCGCCGGGTAGGATTATGCTATGCGATGCTACTTGGTGAACTTACCATCTACTCTCTTCTACATGCGGCAAGATGGAGGTGGCCAGAAGCATAGTCTTCGACAGGATTAGCTATCCCCCACTTATTCTGGCATTCTGCAGTTCAGTCCACTGATATGGCCCTTTACACATATACCCATGCATATGTAGTGTAGCTCCTTGCTTGCGAGTACTTTGGATGAGTACTCACGGTTGCTTTTCTCCCTCTTTTCCCCTTTCTATACCGGATTGTCACAACCAGATGCTGGAGTCCAGGAGCTAGAGATCCCGAGGATGATTCTACGTGGAGTTCGGCTTCGAGGAGTAGTTAGGAGGTCCCAGGCAGGAGGCCTTGCCTTTTCGATCGTTGCTACTTTTGTGCTAGCCTTCTTAAGGCAAACTTGTTTAACTTATGTCTGTACTCAGATATTGTTGCTTCCGCTGACTCGTCTATGATCGAGCACTTGTATTCGAGCCCTCGAGGCCCCTGGCTTGTATTATGATGCTTGTATGACTTATTTATGTATTAGAGTTGTGTTGTGATATCTTCCCCTGAGTCCCTGATCTTGATCGTACACGTTTGCGTGCATGATTAGTGTACGATTGAATCGGGGGCGTCACAAAAGCGTAGGTAGTACGAGGCAACGAGAGCGGCTATGGCAGCAATGGAGCATGCGCCAACAATGCAGGCGGAGCAGGAGGCAAGGATGGTGGAGGAGCAGGCGGCATGGATGGCATCCAACGAGTGATCTGGCCAGCCAACGACTGATCTGTTACGCTCGAACATTGATTTCATTTTGCCATGTCCGGATTGTTGAACTATGATTTGTTTTGCTTTGTCCTATTTGATTTGAACTGTTGAATTCAATGATTTGTATCGTATGATCGATGTGCATGGATCACATGGATTTGGGGATCCGCATTCGAGGTGTGTGCGGATGGGCGCAACCCAAATGAGGGGCCACCCGACGCTGTGCACAGACGCGCCCGCGGGCGTATAGGGGGCCGAATTTGCCAAGTCCGACTATAGATGCCATAAGGTACTACTGAATTGACTAAAATGTAGAGCTGGCAGTAGTGGATGCAGAGTGAGACTAGATGTTTTCACCCCTAGAACTATCATTAATTTACAACGTTTGCATGCACTCGACTGCAAGCCTTGACCCCTGCGACGCTCCCAGGGGCGACACAGGGAACCCTTGCCGCCTCCCCTCTACACCCCCTCGCCATCACCGAATGAGGCATTCGGACGAAGCCCATTTCGTGGATGGCGATGGCAGGGAGTGCCCTCTCGCCTAGTTCCTTTCCTTAGTGATCCATGGTGTGCAGCCCGCCCCCCATCAAAGGTGCTATCCCAGGCGACACGGGCGCATCTTCCACTCCCCTTCTAGACGGCGTGGAGGTTCCGTGTGGGTCCAACGGGATGGTGCAGTCCAGGACAACGACGACATTGATGCGTCTCCGGTGGCTGTAGATCTACGATGCAACGAACTCCTGCAGCTCCCCGACGATGGCCTTGGTAGTCCCCAACACCCTTGCAACAAGGCTAGGAGCACTGAAGTGGTTTGGATCTTGGGTTCCAAATCCAGCCATGGGGGCCCATGGGTTCATGGCCCTGTGTAGGGATTTCTCCGGGGAGGTGGCAGTTAGCAGTGGTGTGCTCCGCCATCAGTGTTGGTTCGTGTAGTGGCCACTGTGACCTGCGGCGGTACCCTTGTCACAGATTGCAGTGGCCACATAAAGGTCTTCGTGAGGGTTAATCTCTCCAGATATGGTGGCTGCTATTGTGGCATGTAATGGCAACGTTGCAGGATGTAAGCGGAAGTTTCCTTTGTGAGTTTTGGCGACTCTCATTCCAACCAGTTTCCTTCGATAATGAGATGCAATCTATTAAGTCTTGACACAGAGGGTATGGTTGTTCAGCGGCGACGGTGTGATTTTCTAGCCCAACGCATGTAGTTGCCGGGATTGCAGAAAAGTGATGACAACTTTGATTTGTTGGTGCTTTCTCGAGTACTCTGTCTTGAGTTATGGGGTGAAAACTATAAGTCTGATTCGAGTTGGCTATACATGGCAATTGCGATGTTTTTGTGTAGTTACCTTGTTGAAGCCATTGCTCGGATATGGTCGGACTTATTCTAGAGGGCGAGAACTTAGATTCAGGCCTTTGGTGGTTCAACCCCGTGACGACGGAGCTTGAGTGGCATTCCCTTCCTGTAGGCGTTGCTGTGAAGAATTTTGTTGTCCTTGTGGTGTCAAGTGATGGTTGATGCGGATATGGTTGTTGTTGCAGTTTGCCGATCACTTTTGATCATTTATAGGCTTTTTTCCCGCTTAGGCATAACTTTGATCTTATATAAATTTTCTATTTGTCGGTGTGCTTATTTGTATGTGTTAGTGTTGGTTATCTGCATTTTAGGTATGCAGAGGCTAGATACGTGCTCATTCTGTTTGTATCCATTTGATACTCCCACTGTTCCATAATGTATTGTCTATAAATTTTTTGAGAAGTCAAACTTTGAGAAAACTTGGACCAAGTTTATAGAGAAACTATTTATATCTAAAATATCAAATATATAAATATGAAACTACATCTTATAGTGAATCTAATGACATATGCTTGGCATTCTAGATGTAAATGTTTTCCTTCAAAACTTGGTCAAAGTTTGTGAGGTTTGACTTTTTTTAAATGCACTACATTATGGAACATAGGAAATACTTCATTTTAAGCCAATAAAACTTAAAAAATCTTTTGTTTGCATTGAACAACTCGATAAGACAGAGTAACCACACATCCTATATAACCTAAGAAAGTCATCTCCACTAAGTTATCTATCTCAACATGCAAACATGCCACATCACCATAAAATCATGGATGAGACAAGTCTCGCCTCAACATGCACCTATGCATGGGAAAATATTTTTTATTCTATTACTCTACCTATATTCATTAAATATTTAAAACTTTACAGAATCAAATACAATAAGTCTTATATATTTTTAATTTTGGTTCACATGTTATTAATCTAGATATTTATATTCCACAAAATAGGATTTCATTGAAATATATTGCTACCCATTCCCACAGCAGCGCATGATGTATCATCTAGTAACAGTTTAATGCCAGGAGTAGCAGTGCATAGATTGTTTAATGTACCTAGTAGAAGACCTTTTATCCTTTTTGTGATGTATGGGTGTGCTTTGGGAACTCAGACATGAGGTGTGATCAAGGAAACATTTCCACCCACTATACTTCGGGTCTCAGATCTTGCTGATTGTCAATAAAAGCTGCATCTTGGCACACATCTCCATGTCGTTGCCATTGAATAAGATGAAACTATGGGTGGGGGCACCATGATTCTGAAAGTATCGTCTCTATTTTGAGTAACAATCCATGACATTCTAGGGTAAAATCCCTAGATGTTCCCTTTACCGTTTTAATCCAGCAACGATAAGGTACTCCCTTTGTTTCTTATTACTCTGCATAGTAGGCTTGTCTTAAGTCAAACATCATTAAGTTTGATTGAAATTATATTAAACATTATCAACATCAACAATATAAATAAATACAATATAAAACTATATTTCATAATGTATCTAATGATATTGGTTTGAATTGTGAATGTTGGTATCTTTTCTATAAACTTTGTGAAACTTCAGAACATCTGACATAGAACAAACTTAATATGCAAAGTAAAGAAGAAACAGAGGGAGTACATGCATCATCTCAAAGGCGCGCATTGTCTTTGAGGCCTCGGCCTCACTCCTAAGGCGTGTTCATCGTGTGTGGTGTCGCAGCCTTGTTTTGTATAGCCTAGGTAGCTACGAGTTGATCCATTCTAAGGGATATGCTCAAAGCGAGGTGCTGCTGAATGCGTGATTGGTCTGTGATTTGTACTTTGCATGATGAAATCCTTGGATTTGACCTTTAGTGGTTGGATGATGCAACCTTGCCGATCGTGTGTCACATGTTTTTTTTAAGGCGTTGCTTTGAAAGATGAAGATGTCGAATTGCTTTCAATGGGCTTTTATATGTGACCTTCAGTAGTTGAATCCATTTTCATTTTTAAATACTATCAAAGGTTTTTGTCATGATTTTTTCAGTTTTAAATAGCACGCTATCTCGACGCTATAGTGTTTGGAGGGGTCTCACGCTAAATGCAACATGCACAACTTAGCGTCCTTTAGCGCGCTATGGTACCACTTAACGCTCTATAGCGTCAATTTAGCGTCAAATATAGAATGCTATATCCCGCTATTTAAAACTATGTTTTTCCCCAGTCTTGGTTGGTTCCTCCATGGTAGCCACGTCTTGTACCCAAAATATATAATGCATAGGCAGACCGAAAGATAATGAATTGTTTCTTAAAAACTTAATATCTTATAGATCTATTAATATTTTACAACCATGCATGCAACGATCTTAAATGTTTTAGCTATATTATGCTACTTTAATTCAATAAATACTTGATAATTATACAATATTATATGTATTTTCACTTTTAGTACTTATAATATAATCCAAATACAAATACTCATGTTCATATAATCAAATCACATTGAAATAGATTGTAAGCACTTCCCGCGGTAACAGGCGGTGCATCTTCTAGTATATTTATCATATTCCCGCGGTACATCACATCAGTCGCTTTTAACGCAGTCTTGTGCAAGATTATCTCCCGTCTCCACACACGCTTAATCACTCTAATTGTCATTTTAGCATGCTTACCTAGACATGTAGTTTATAGCTGTATATTGATCGCTAATTGTTTAGACATCTCTATCTCACGCTCTCCTCATTGTTTTAGCTTAGCCAAAAATATATCCTTTTCTATTTCGTCACTGAATGCCAGTTCATAGATGACTCCACCCGTCTGTGTCTTATTTGTGTAGACCCCTTATTTACTTATGGCTTTGCCGCCTGCAGTCGCTGCTTGTCCGATATTACTTAGCACCTGTCATGATGACCTTCATTTCGTTTTGCTCAGCTGATACGCTAGTTCGGCAATATACAAAAGACTTTGCTAACAACACGGTGCAGTTTGAATTTAATATTAGTTAGTAGTGGTTAGCGTGGCCAGATGCACCTTTAATCGCTCTTTGAATTTGTCTTCTTTGTCCTAAGATACTAGGTTTTCTAGCGTACCAACAAAGCATGAAGATAAGTCAGCTGCGAACAATTGGGCATTTGACTTTTTCGAAAAGGGGCGCTTTATTATTTAAAAGGTTCAAGCATTACACCCGGCCTCTGCATAACAATGATGCATACAGCCAAATAAGTTCTCTCATACAAACGAAAATTAAGAAGGCGAAATACAAAGAAACAGAGTATGTATAACGCCTAAAGCGAAGGTGGGTCAATCCTAAGATCATGCTGCCACCCATGTTGGGTAAAAGTATCCCTCGCCGTATCCTTCAATCGTGTACACACCTCCGTAAACAGGCCTCGATTCTCCACACGTTGTAGAGAGGACCATAAACGAAGAGTCCCGGTACACCTGTAGATAACCTGCATCAGAGAAGTACTTTTATCGTTAAACACCTTATCATTTCTACATAGCCAAAGCGACCAAATAACGGCAAGCGCTCCCACCCTAAGAATAGTTCTGAACCTGTAATCTATCTCATATAACCAGTTGCCAAATACATTAGCAACACTAGAAGGAGGATACAAGCCAGAATCTATCTGGATGACTGACCATATAGAACGAGCAAATTTGCATTGGAAGAATAAATGTTTTATTGTCTCATCATGGTGACAAAAGACACATTGCGGGCTTCCATGCCAATTCCTCTTAATAAGGTTATCTGTAGTAAGAATGACTCTGCGACGAAGATACCATGCAAAGATTTTATTCTTTAGAGGTATCTTCATCTTTCAGATCTTCTTATTATTATCAACTGGCACATCAGACTGGATTAACGCTCTATACATAGACTCCACTGAGAATTGTCCATTCCCATGTAGGTTCCATCGAAATACATCAGAACCATGTGACAAATGCACCGTGGACAACCGCTGGAGCAGGATATACCATGATTGAAGTCTGGGTCCAATTAAATCTCTTCTGAACGTCACATTTGGCGGAAATGATTCCATTACCGTGGCGATAGTATCACCCTTATGACGCACAATGTTGTATAGAGCCGGATATTGTTCTCGGAGTGTGGCATTTCCTAGCCACTTGTCCTTCCAGAATCTAATTTCTGAGCCATCCTTAATTGAGAAGGATCCATAGGAGAAGAAATATTTCTTCGTAGCCATCAGACCTGCCCAAAAGTGAGAATCCCCAGGCTTCCAGTATACTTGAGATACCGCTTTGGAACCCACATATTTCCTTCTCAGGAGGGTTTGCCATACACCATCTCCCGTCATTAATTTAAACAACCATTTGCCGAGGAGGGCCCTATTCTTAACCTCAAGGTCATGAATGCCCAACCCGCCTTGGTCTTTGGGACGGCAAACCACACTCCATTTAGCCAATCGATATTTCTTTTTCTCGCTATCTCCTTGCCAAAAGAATCTTGATCGGAAATAATCCAATCTATGTAAAACTCCTTTCGGCAATTGGAAGAAGGAAATCATATATAGTACCATGTTACTTAGTACTGAATATATGAGGACCAATTTTCCACCCAGAGACAGCAGTTTACCTTTCCAACTGCTAAGTCTTTTTTGCAGTCTCTCCTCGACGTGTTTCCATTCAGCATTTGTGAGTCTCCGATAATGTATCGGTATCCCCAAATATGTGATCGGAAACTGGCCCAACCCGCATCCGAATAGTTCGGCGTATAGGTGGGAGTCGTCTTGAGCCTCGCCAAAACAAAACAATTCACTTTTGTGAAAATTGATCTTAAGACCTGAGAGTTGCTCGAATGCGGATAAAATTAATTTCAGATTTCTCGCTTTCTCGAGGTCATGATCCATGAAGAGAATCGTATCGTCGGCATATTGAAGTATAGAGAGACCACCACCAACTAGATGATTTACTACCCCATCAATTTGGCCATCAACCTTGGCACGCTCAATCATGACCGCTAGCATATCCGCCACTATATTGAATAGCATGGGCGATATGGAGTCACCTTGTCGCAACCCCTTTTTCGTTTGGAAATAGTGTCTAATGTCATCATTGACCTTAATGGCAACACTACCTCCAGAAACGAAGCTATGGATCATAGCGCGCCACTCTGCAGAAAATCCTTTCATTCTGAGAGTCTGTTGAAGAAATGGCCATTTGACTTTGTCATAAGCTTTTTCAAAGTCTAATTTGAGTACCACCCCATTCAACTTTTTTCGATGTAATTCATGGATTGTTTCATGAAGGATAACAACTCCATCTAGGATGTGTCTCCCTTGCATAAAAGCAGTCTGTGAAGGACGAACCACGTGTTCAGCAACCGTATTTAGCCTGATCGTCGCAACCTTCGTAAATATTTTAAAACTAACATTAAGGAGGCAAATAGGTCTATATTGTTGTATCCTTTCAGCCTCATTAACCTTAGGTAATAAAATAATATCATCGAAGTTTAAGCGAAACAATGCTAGTTGGCCAGCATGTAGGTCACTAAACAAAAGTAGGAGATCCGGTTTGATGACTTCCCAGAAGTTCTGATAGAACTCAGCGGGAAAACCATCCGGACCCGGGGCTTTGTTGTGCTCCATTAAGAAAACTGCATTTCTAACTTCCTCCTCGGTGAACGGGGATGTTAGAAGTCCATTTTCCTCATCAGAGACCTGGGGGATGTCATCTGTTCGGGACTCATCCATCGAGAAGTTTCCTTCCTCTGGGGCTCCGAACAGATTTTTATAATAATTAGTGATGTAGGATTTAAGTTGCTCATGCCCCTCAATCGTGCCCTGTTGTAGGGAATGAATAATTTTCTTCCGGTGTCTGCCATTGGCGACTCCATGGAAATATCTAGTATTCGAATCACCTTTCAGGATAAATTGAGAGTTGGAATGCTGGTACCATTTGAGTTCCTCTTCACGCAGCATGCTAGCTATCTGTGCATTCGAATGACTCTTGATCTCGATTTCATGCTTAGATAAAGGTCTAACCTCTGCCAAAGCTTCTAACTCATCAATGATAGATGAAAGACGAAGCTTCTCCTTTTTTAGGATACCCACCGTATGCCTAGCCCAACCACCAAGGAATTTGCGTAATGCACGCATTTTGTTATTCCATCTGTGAATTGGGGTATGCCCGGCCACTGGTTTCTCCCACACCTCCTTGACCATATCATGGAAGCCATCCCGAAGCAATCACCCAAGTTCAAATTTGAACTTGCGTCTATGTTGTGGCCGTGGCAAACCAGTAGTTAGGAGAATGGGTGTGTGGTCTGATATAGCCTCAATACGAGGTAGAGCACGAACAGACACCATGGGAAATTTAGATTCCTAGTCGGTATCCATTAAAACGCGATCTAGTTTCTCATATGTCGGTTCTGGAAAACTGTTCGCCCAAGTGAATTGTCTTCCAATCATGGAAACCTCTCGCAGATCTAGACTGTCGATGACAGCGTTGAAAAGGAAAGGCGAATGATTATCAAACCTACCGCGGCTTTTCTCATTTGGGAATCGAAGCAAATTAAAATCCCCACCTATAAGAATGGGGTAGGGATTATCTTTTGCCAGATTAACCAATTCACGGAGAAAATCAGCCTTGAACTCGTCTTGGGCTGCCCCATACACGGCAACGAGGGTCCATGTGAAGTTGTCGGCCTTGTTGCGAATATGGAGTTTAATGTGAAACCCACCATCCGAACTAGCCAAAACATCCATAGTCCCTGTATTTACGCCAAGTAAAATGCCCCCAGAACGACCTCTAGGCGGTTGAGAAACCCAAGTAAAGTCTATCCCGCCAGACAGACGGTTTAGCAGACTTACTGAGAAATCACGTTTCCCTATTTCAGAGATAGCCAAGAAATCTAAATTGTATTCCCTATTACATTCCGCAATGGATAAGTGTTTAGCCAAGTCACGAAGACTTCTGCTATTAAAAAACATTCCATTCATGAGGAAACAATAGGAGATTTAGAACATTTCGCCCTCTTGTGGGACTTACTATCTTTTTTCGAACGTGCGGTCTTTGATTTACGCCTGGATGCTGTGAGCTCAATTAGTGAGCTAAGCCCGGGTTCATCTAGGACCACGTCCGAAACCGCTCCTACTAAGTGAGAGAGTAGCTGACCATCTGATGTGGCATGCAGCTCCTCCTCATCAGTATGGGAGACACAAGACTTGCTAGAAACACGTGGAGTGACTTTTAGTCGGTCATATTCCAAATGTTTTAAAGCTTTAGTCGAAATAGAAATATCCTTCTCATTCTTTCCTAGACTAACACCCACATTATTCAACTTAGACGCAATGTCAACATTGAAAAAAAAACTAAAAAGGATTTGGGTGAAGACGTAATACCTTGGCTGTCGAGGTTCTGCGCTACTTTGCGCCGCATAGCCTTGGCCAAAGAGTCCTCATCTGTGTCCATAGAACCGTCGTCAGCAACCATATGGTGAATACTTCGACGTGTAGGTGTCACTGCCAGCGGAGGCCGTGGCGCCGGCTCTGCTGCCGGAGGAGGGGATGATGGTGTAGTAGCAACCCCCTCCCCGACAGTGTGCACCGCCGGCTCGAGCGACGAGGCCATCGACGCAGCAGCACGCGGCTGCACATCTAAAGGTCGTCCAACTGGTCCAAGCCCGTGAGCAGCCAGCGCAGCCGATGGAGGGGTTGGCGGTGGTGTAGAAACCCCCTCCCCACCAGCGAGCGCCGGAGACATGATGGATGATGTCGTCGTAGCCCGTGAAGTAGCACCATCCGTCGTCGTCGGAGAAACTGCCCCGACCGGTTCCGCCGGCTCGTAAACAGGAGTGGTCGGATTGGGGGTGCAGCCTTCCAGGTCCGGTCCAACGTGGCCACATGACATGTCGACCACCTGTGCTAGTGTCGGCTGGCCAGGGCCTTCCTGAGTGTTGCCCAGGAGCACGGCATGCTGGTTTGACACTCCGTATGGTGCATGCATGTGATGGGCGGGTGCATGTTGGATTTGTTTGGACTGTTGTGTATCCCGTACTAGTGCATGCATGTGTGACTGATCTGATTGCATCAATATTTTGTCATTACTTTGCACAAGTGTCCAATCATTCATCTGCACCGGTGTATGGACGGACTTCGACGAGGCCCCATATTGCTGCATTTCCGGCGATCGTTCAAGACAGCCATGTAAAGATGAGTTAGCTCTCAGTTCCGCCACTAGCTGAATGCCTCGAGGGGTCTGTGGGTTCGGGTTAAACGGGGTAACCGCTATCATTGCATGTTCAGTACCAGGCGCCGCTGAGGAAGGAGCACCAACCAGACCATGTCCACGAACTTGTGTCATGTGAACATCATTAGTAGGGGCAGAACTGGATGGCGCGTGGTTGGAGGAAAAACGGGTCCGCTCTGATGTATCCATCTCATCGTCCTTCTCCTTCCCAGTATTGTCATCATCAGCATCATCTCTCTTACGTTTCCAAATAAACGGAACAAAGTTCGGATCCGGAACATAGTCCGA
Organism: Aegilops tauschii subsp. strangulata; assembly: GCF_002575655.3. Lineage (NCBI taxonomy): Eukaryota > Viridiplantae > Streptophyta > Magnoliopsida > Poales > Poaceae > Aegilops > Aegilops tauschii. The sequence goes on from NC_053040.3 coordinate 183,616,815, forward strand.
TGGTTCCCTTCTGAATGTGATTGCATAACCTTTGAGTTTAACAACCACATCTGTGAAAATAAAAAGCCCAACATCATCTTTCTCCTTCGATAGAATCTAAGTATTTGTCATGGCCACTAAAATGCGTACCACCCCACATCGTCGCAAACTGATGAGATCAACGTCAATAGTTTTGCCCATTAGAGAGCCTACTGCCCACAGGCCCCAAAAGTGACGAACAGTGTGCGGAACACCCTCTACATGGAGCCAAAGTTGCTTGAGTTCCAATTTGTGCGGGATCTCCTGAGACTTCCATGCAGAAATAGTAATCTGAGCATTAACCGATGGCACATTCATTTGAATACCATCAACCCTGTCCAAATCCTCAAAAGAGGGGAAGCTAACAAGATATGCATTCTCCCCATGTGGTATAGCCTCCCACTTCCATTGTGTCTGTGTCGGACATCTCCTTGCAATCTGGCTCTCAACAACAGAAGCAGGTACCATAATACCGCTAACCTGGACAGAAGCAATGGGAGAGCGAGCCGGTGCCAAATGATCCTTCACAACACAATCAGGCAATTGAGCAAAATATGTCTCTTCAGCTCCTAACCCCGAAACAAAAGCATTGGGTTTAGGGAGTTTCAGAAATGGCACTGCAACGTTGGATGAGCAATCTTGTCGCAAATATAACAGTAATGTTGAACCTTGCAATCTTTTGCAACATGTGTATCTACTGCACACTTCCAACAACGAACCCCTTTCTTTGCTTTGCCCTTGGTTATGGAAGGACCCCCCTGCTCATTAGCAGCCATGGTCGTGGATACATCACCGGGAGCAACTTGGCCGTGCCCATGCGGTGCTAGAGGCTGCTGTGAAACTTGCGTTATCTGTTGCTGCGTCCCGAATTGCTGATATGGCCCTTGTTGTGGTTGCAACTGTTGTGGCATAACAAACTAGTTTGGAAACTGCTGCTGAACATTCACCTGCTGCTGCTGCTGATAATGGTATCCCTGCTGCAAATTTCCTACGACCTGTGGCTGTTGTGAGTGCGGCTTCTTCTTCTTCTTCTTCCGTTTCTGAGTAATACCTTGTTGACCCACAGCGAAGGCCACCTGCTGCTGTGGAGCCGGAACCCCTCCCGGCTGAAACTAAGGAAGGGGAGTTGCTCTGGCAATATACTGCCTGTACGGAGGTGCCGGTCCACCGCTGGCAGCTACCCCGCTGTTTGAAAGGTCCTGTGCCCCCTGACACTGTACCGAGAACTGGGGTCCTCCATACGTATACGAGGGTGCCGGCCCCCGTAGATGATGTTGTTGTAGAACCGGAGTGCCGGCGACGAACGCCGCGGTTGGAGGCCGAGCAGAACCAGCAGCGTCCCCCACGTACGTCGGAGCGTGAGCTTGTGGACCACCCACGGCCGAATTGTCCCGCTGTGGAGGGGCCGCCATCGGGCGCGGCAGGGCGGGCGGCGCCGCAACAGCCGCAAAGGAGCGGACGCTGCCGGCGGCAGAAGCTAGCGTCGATGGTCGAGCGGGAGGTGACGATGCGATCATAGTCGGTGGCGGCTCGTGGGATGCAGACGAAACCGAGGTCGACGGCGCTGGCGTAGAGTTGTGAAGCGTAGTCGATGAAGAGTTAGGGTAGCCCAGCCATAGGGCCTTCATACGCGGACGTAGGCAGGCCCATGAAAACTCATGTGACGTGGGCCCAGCATCCGAAGCAGCAACGTTTTGAATCTCCGTTGATCGCGGATCGGAAAGTTCCATTGATCGCAGCGACGATCCCGGCGTCGAGGAACCACCACGGCCCCCTGCGGGCACATGCTTGGCCGCAGTCATGAACTGGCCCAACACAGGCGGTGGTGTTATTCGTCTCGGCGGCAGCGGCCCTCTCCATGCGCCCATACGTGGAGGACGGGACATCCTCAACCCGGTCGGTGGCGAAGGAGAACTCCGGCGTGGCGGCACGGACGTCCCGGATTCCACTGCTGGCGCATTCCCGGGTTGACCGTTCCTCCCCTCGTCCATGGCATCTACCTGCACCCTGCAAGACAACACCTCTGTACCTGCATGTTCCGAGGAGAACACCGGCGACGTACTTGATCTCCTCTCCCAGAAACGCGACACCGGTGTAGGAAAACCAGCATCCGTCTAGAAATCCAGCACGATCTCGGCCTCCGTCTTCTTTCTCCGACGAATCATCGGAGTCTACTCTTTGTTTGTTGCACCGTCGTCAAGCACATCCAACGCCATCCTGATCCCGATGGCCGGCGTGTTATCCTCCTCATCGGACGAACTGGACGCCGATCCAAGGCATGAGAAGCGAGATCCGCTCGAGCTCCCCGGTTTGGAGGACGACGCTGGTGAGGAATCGGAAGGCCGGAACGCGAGCGTCAGGCGCTGCCCGTGCATACCTCTCTAGCTTGGTCAACGTATTTTCCTCTTCGGCGGAATTAGGGAACGAAACAACAGATCGAGAGACTTTTGGTGATAGCTCTTTAAAATGGGAGAGAATTTCACTTCCCCGGCCTCTGCACCAACTAGGGATGCATACGGTCATTTTAGTATGAGTATCAAGATAAACATGGTCCTCAAATTTGACTTGAAAGAACATTTGGCAAGTGCTCTGAATCCGCTGCCATGGATAGCTTGTCCGGCTTATACTGACAGGAAGGTGACTTCGTGGCGGTGTTGCGACCGATCTCCAACTTATAGGCCAATATATCATGATTTCTTTTTTGAATGAAGAGGATGCATGTGGATGCGTCCGCGAAGTCCCTAAGCATCTGACTGCATCGATGATTTTTATGTTGGTTTGATTTTTAAAGCAATAGTGATTAGCTTATTTTAACCTTCACGAAAGTCACTAACGTGTCCGCTGCATCCTATCCGTGAAGATGATTTAATATAACTCAATTGTTATGACTCTACACAAAGAGCCCAAAAGAAGAATAAAACTACAAACCGGTCCTCACATTTTACAATCAGAAATTCAAAAGTTAATGCACAAAAGCAATTCGATCACGAAAGGATTGGCGACATCGCCGGAGATGCTCTCACCACCATCTTCGCCACCTTGCCATCTCTAGGCAAGGAGTAAAGGACCTCTCCTGTGGAGATTGAAAATAGGGGCATCAAAAAAGTGGGCAAATCATGCAGAAACCAGTGAACCACCGTAGCCACCAAAATTGATCGCTTAAGACATGTTGGTTGATTCGAGGCTGCAGCGGTGGAGATCGATGCAGAGAAAGATGATCTCGTCAAAGATGCACTGCAGGTTCATTAATTTTATTTTTACTTCACAAGGGAAACAAAATCATTAGCTAGTATACTATATTTGTTTGTTCAAAACCAATGGTGGATTTATTTCTGTCTTTTGTTGAATCTTTTTCAGGGCTCAATAGCAAATTTGCGACAATATGAATGTATGTACTATATACTTGATAAGTTTAAAGAAATAAATGATTTTCTAGGTTTGCTTTTTATCGATAATATTTACTTAAGGGATACTTTTGACGTTATTCAGCGATTCTCACATGGTGGTCTTGGTTTGAAATCCCTTTTGAAACGTGAAATCATAAACAAGTTGGTTGAAGCCAGCATGAATCCCTTTGGCTCAGCAGATCTGAATGGTTTGAGCGAGATCCACTACTATCTTTCCTACCACCATAGTAGCAACGAGAAAAGCATGGGAATCGCTCGAATCACAGCACCCAAGGGAGGAACCGAAACTCAAGCTATTGCCGCTTGCAAGCACCAGATGAGTGATTCAATTCCCAAGCGGCATGATGTCAGTTGCCATGGAGTCAAGACCTAAAACTATTATTGCTATATACATCGGGATCTCGAGCCATTTTCGTCTAGCTACACGATGGATAAGGTGGGGGATCAGGCTGGGGCACCACAGCTGACTCTCAACGGGGTTGCAAGAGGATAGAGAAATGAAGGATAAGAATGGCCTCGTCGATAAGCATTTTTTGTTTGCAATATGTCACCTTCGGCTCCCACAAGTTACATATTTATGCCGCTTTATTAATAACAAAATGGATAGATGGATAATATCACAGAACTTATACACGTCGGATGCACTCTTGTCGAGGAACTCAAAAAATGAGATCACTGTTCACAAAACTGGCTAAACTTAAGGCATCTTCAGCGACGTACCACAAAACGGACACAGTATCCATCCACGAACACGGACACGAGAGGGCCGGCCATCCAATGCTATGCATTAAATGTTCGCCTCCATTAACTTAAAAGGAATTGTCTGTTTCTAAATATAAGTTTTTTAGACATTTCAAATGGATTACAACATACGGATGTATATAGACATATTTTAGAGTATAGATTCTCACTTTGTTCGTATGTAGTCACTTGTTGAAATCTCTAAAAAGACTTATATTTGAGAACGGAGGGAGTATAAGCCACTTTGAAGAAACTTTTCACCAAATAAAAGCTACTTTCTGACAAACAGCGCAACGCGCCGTGTCATAAGGTACGTGGTGGTTTTTGATTAGTCAGATGGCTGTTCAGACTCCATAAATCTTCCTAACTTTGCATTTTTTTTTTCTTTTATAAGGGGTATACATAATCATGTTAGATGACAAAAAATGTTTCAGACATCACAACCAGACGTTTGCAGCCGATTTGAGGGATGCCGTTTTTTTTAAGATGGTACAGACACAAGTGCTCATATACACGCGCATACATTCACCCCTATAAACACACACGCACACCCTATCCCTATAAGCACGCACCTCGTCATCGACGGAAACGTCTCCTCCCACTGAATGCACATCGCCGAAAATTCTGAAATAAATTCAGGAATAAATGCAAGCACCAGGACTTGAACCCTGGTGGGCTGGGGATACCACACTCTCTAACCATCCAACTACATGTTGGTTCGCTTTTGAAGGACGCCGTTCAAGATGCCCTAACGCGTGGGCTCAAAACGTGTCCATGTTTTTTTTCAACAAACACTCACCGTCGCATCTGTTCTAACCGACGCAGGTGTTCGACAAGATGACGGACGGCGACACGGCGCCTCGTTCGGGTTTGCTAGACCTGCCGTACGCCGTCCCGTCGTCACGGTATGTCGCCTCCTGCACAGCCCGTACTCTGCCTGGATGTACCCAACGTGCCCACCAGACCCATAGATTAGCCGTCACGTGTGTGTCGTCCTCCCGTGGGCAGCCGGAAGTCTCCCGGCTGCGCACGCCTCCATTGCCGCGTCCCGTAGGAATGTTTGCTCAGATTTCACGCCCCGGTGCATCTTGCACGTGGTCCTCGTGGAGGATGTATAGACGTGAAAAACGAGAACTGCCAACGTATGATAGATATCTGGTTAATTACTCACCAAAACATACGATTACGGCGAAGGGGTTGGTAAGCAACTGTGACTGATGTGTTAGCGCATCTCCAGCGGATTCTTCGAAAGTTCCTTGCGTAGCGGCTATGCCGCGGGGCAATGCCGACTCGTCCTTCATGCGGCAGAGGCACGGGGGACGCCGGCTCTTTCACGCGGCCGTGGTTGCGCGGCGGGCAACGCCGGCTCGTTTTTTACCTGCCGAAGGCGGGACTTCACGTGGACGTGCGGCGGGGATGGTGACTCCTTCACGCGCACTGGTGATGGTGGCGTCAGGCTCATCTAATTAATGGAGCGAACGCTCCGTCATGATTTCCATTTGACGGGGCCGTTGCTGCGACCGGTCCTCTTTGTTGTCGGAGGAGCCCACCGCCGTGGATGCAGATTCCCGGAGAGCAAGGGCGGCTTCGCCACGATCCGCCTGAAGAGGAACTTCCACCGGCGCTGCCTGCCGGCGGGAGAACCAGGACTTCGGCATCGCCACTGGGCTCGGGAAGGAGGAAGGGCCTAACAAGGTGACGAGGAGGCGGAGGAGGAGGAGGACGGTGCTCGGGGAGGGGGATTGCGGCTTTGTGCTTCGTCGGCGCATGACTTAAATATCCGTGGCCAGGTTAGGTGAAGGGCGGTCACCTCGCTTCAATGCAGCACAATGACCAGAGTTGGTTTCGTGGGACGCAACGTCCACAGTGAAGCGGCGACGCCCGAGAGGTTGCGTCAGTCTACGACGCCTTCCCGTCCGGTCAAATCGTGGGCATCGATGCCGGCCGCTGCATGCTCTGGATCGACATGAATGCGGCACGAAAAGCCCACACAAGAGATGCGGTGGGTGGGATTTTTTGTGGGCCAGGGCGGCCAGGAGCGGACGTGACAGCGGCCCGGACGCCCATAAAGCCCCCTAGTTTGTCTCCGATTTACAGGGAAAAGTACATCCGGACCATCCGGCGGATCGATACATGCCCATGTTGGTTGGCACAAGGACGTATGCGGGTGATTTAAAGGTCGGCGGTGGAGATGCCCTTAATGATTTAGACACTTTTATGTTCATTTATAGAGAAAATATATAAGAAGCCATCTAACAGATCGCCTAAATCTTTAGTTCTTTAGAATTAAAACTCCGTATTCCTATAGTATTGCCCTTCCGAGAAGGCCAAATAGAGGCCGAGCGCTATGGACGTCTTAATTTTATAAAAAAATGGGTTCATACTTTTATTTTATTTTGTTAGAATAAATCCGAGACATACCGTTGATCATCCGAAGACCAAGCAATCACACAAGTACGACACCAAGATTTGTTAACGAGGTTCACCGATATGGCTACATTCCCGGGGCCTGACTATGGGCGCTCCTCCCCATAACACCGCTACAATACCGCAGCCGGACGCCCTGGACGCCGGCACATGCCGCCGGCTTCCCTTGCGTTCCGGTGCTATTATGTTAGCATAGGTTACATCGTGTATCTAGCCCCGCTATATATGAGAGGCCTAAATACAAGTGCCTTACTAGGACACGACTCCATATCCTATCTAAACACAATACAACTACAAGTCCAACTATAACCTACCTCATACACTATATTCGACACAACTCCAACAAACTCCACCTTGGTGAATATTCTCCACCATTCTGGATTTGTCAATGCGTCAAACTTTCATGTACATTGGACTTTAGTTTATCCCATGAGTACCGCTGCTACTCCAAAGACTCCATATGACTCCACCTGCAATTTGTACTCCCTTCTTTTCTTGATCACAGTCAACACTCGAGCAAAATTAAGTTCCTTGTTACTCTAGTTTGTGCTCCCAACTTCCAGAGTATCCGTCCAACGCCATCACACACTGATCATTGACCTGCGTGAAAGTGAACAACTCACATATTGGGCATCACACATAAGAGTTGCCTGAACTCAACATCACCGCTCTTCCTTGACCGCCTGTCTGAAACTTGAAGGAATTTCACCATTGCTTGTTGTCATCCCGAGTCAAATTCGCAGTTGTCTCACCACATGTATGACCACCAGAGCCCTGGCCCGTCTCCATGTCCCCGTGCATACCGCACGCCTCGCCGCTATTACTGCGTCGAGCCTCCGCTGTTCCGGTAGAATCTCAAGGGTCGCGAACCCACACCACTCAACCCCACTGCAGAGTACCACCGATCATCGCCGACCGGTGACGAGTTTCACGCTCCCATCAGACCACCGGGCTCCAGTCCGAACTACGTGTCACTCGCTTTTTTCCCGCAGCTGAAATAGGCTTCGATTCTCTGGATCCTTACACCGTAGCCCCTCAATCCAGCTCCACCTTCAACATGACTCCATGGTAGATGATCAATCCACCCACGCGCCCCGTCGACATCAAGCTCCGTGTGTACATCACCTTGAATCAACCCTGCACCATAGTCTTGTCGAAGCCACACAAGCCCTCGAGGCCTGCGCCACGTGTTTCCACGCCCAGAAGTCGGTCATCATCAGCATCACGCTCCTACGTCGTCGTCGCTGATCCCACCACCGTCTTCTGTACCAACCGACTTGCGTCAATCCCGTCAGACTGTCCAGTCCGACCCAGCCGAACTATTCCGGCTGCACGACACGCTCAAGGCTCCCAAATCATCTTCCGTGAATCTCCATCCATAACGTGATAATTCCATCTTAGCTGACATGACTTCCCGCAACACCCTCAAGCATCCATGTTGTGCCAACAAATCTTTCACTCTGTCTTCCATAACCCAAGGTTTTCAGTTCCGTTGAACTTCTCCACCTCAAACCTGGTACCCGTTGGCGTCATGATTCTTCGTATGGTTGACCTGCGAAAAATTAACCGAGCTCCACCGCAATGCCCCAAGTACACAAGCAAAACTTGATGAGGTACACCCCTGTGTACTAATAGCAAAATCCAACCAAACTTGGTCTATCACGTGATATGCTCCTGGCTCAATATATGATGCTAGCGTTGCCTTGCCAAGTCTCTGCTTTCCAATGGATGCACAACGTGATGGTCTTTTTCCTTCGGCTCAAATCGATTTGTTTATGCCTCTCGCCGTGTCATACATAGACTCGGTCCACTTTTGGTCCAAACAAATCTTGTCTGCACGCACCCACGCGCCAGCCTGATTGGGCCTTCGTGCGACTTCCGCTCAGCTCAGCTCTCCAGATGGGCTCCAATCTGCGTCTCCGTAGCTGATGCTGCTTGCGCAGGGTCCGCTGGCCTGCCCTGCTATGCGTTCCATCAATCACGATCGATCTCGCCGAGATCGAATTGATTTCAAATACCATGCACGTTGCCTGCCTGCCTGCCGCCGCCGCCGAACCGATCCGCCGCTGCATGCGTTGCCTCTCTGATCGCCTCAAGAAGATTACAACCGCTGATTCTGCTTCTTAGATCGTCTCAAGTCAATTACGGCTCTAACGACTGTGATTACTCCTTGCAGAACTTCAATGATTCCTTCCGCCTCCAATTAACGATCCACCTTGGTCCAACCTAGCTCATGATACCACTTGTTAGAATAAATCCGAGGTGTACCGTTGATCATCCGAGGACCAAGCAATCACACAAGCACGACACCGAGATTTGTTAACGAGGTTCAATGATATGGCTACATCCCCGGGGCCTAACTATGGGCGCTCCTCCCCATGACACCGCTACAATACCGCAGCCGGACGCCCTGGACGCCGGCACATGCCGCCGGCTTCCCTTGCGTTCCGGTGCTATTATGTTGGCATAGGTTACATCGTGTATCTAGCCCCGCTATATATGAGAGGCATAGGATACAAGTGTCCTACTAGGACACGACTCCATATGCTATCTAAACACAATACAACTACAAATCCAACTGTAACCTACCTCATACACTATATTCGACACAACTCCAACATATTTTTCGTAAAAATGTACATATACTCAAAGAAGTAGTGTACATTTATGCAAATTTTGATGATGAAATATGTTAAAATGAGAGCAGCACCAAAAAGAATAAGTATGTGGCTTTTGAGCATATCTATTGTTTATCCTTAAAGTCCATGATTTTGCCTTTTTATGCAACTCGTAATTCAAGATATTTCATCATGAAATTTTACACACGTATAGATTCCTTCCCTGTCTACATGTATATTTACTTTCAGATTTTTTGTAACTGAATAGTTTAAACTTTGAATTTTTCAAATAGAGGCCTCCAAAATGCCCTATTTGTTGTCCTCTTCCCTATTTATTGCCGGCCGCTCACCTCCCGCAGCAATGGCCGAGCAGTCGGCGCGCTGCCCAATTTGACCACCACCGGTTATAAATTTTGGCATCGCACCCCCAAACTCTAAAACACACCTCCCCAACTCATTTTCGCCGTCGTCTTCGTTGATTAAGGCCTACATAGACCTCATTTCAGTCCGCAGTGGGAGCCATCCTCCAGCTCGAGCCTGTTGTCGCCCGTGAGCACCGCTGCACCCGGCACTCCGTGCCGCCTTCCCGAGCTCCCACACCTCCTCCTTGAGCTCCGCATTGCCTCCCATCACCACCCCAAGCCATTTCCGTCGTCATCCTGCCTATCTTGCCCGAGCTTCATCTTCGCCATGGTTCGCAACAAGGTGACCACCTACAAGATGTTGATGCCCGCGTAGCGCGGAGCGCTTGCCTCCGAGGAGCGTCGTCGAGCACGATCAGCCCCGGTGAGCCTCCGTGGTCGGAGGAGGAGGAACAAGAGACGAGGGTTTCGTCATAGACCCTCCCACCGGATTCACCGACGCCAGCTTCGAGGTGGTGGACACGGCGGCCAGGGCGACAACATCTCCGCCTCCTCTCAATGGCCAAGGCAGAGGCGCAATGCCACCACACGCAAGCCCAGTAAAGGAGCAACACCGCCACGCAACCGAGGCGGTGGAGGACCAGTTGGCCAAGGCACAACTCGAGGTTGAGCGCGCCTATGCCGACGTCATGGCCACGCTTGCGGAGAACCTCATCTCATGATCAAGCGCGAGCGCATTTGCCGTGATGTCGGGTTTGTGGAGTTGTGCGAGGACATCGAAGACGTAATCATAAAGGAGGAGGACACCGACTAGGTTCACCTCGATGTCGTGGATTTACCATGTCTCCAACGTTGGCAAGGCACGTCCCCTCGGTGCGGGGTGGTCAATGTACTATGTAATGAATTGTTCTAGTATGCTAATGTTGATGTTAATGTAGTAATGTTGTTTAATTATGAAATGAAGTAGTCGAACTATGTATTTAAATGAATTTTGTGTGCAAAAATATTTTTTTAGGGATTAAGTTTAAGGGTATCCGGTAGACAAAGAAACTTTTTTTTCTCGAAAAGTACCAGATTTATTATAAAAGTTCACCGGAAGTACAAATATCTCAAACATAATAAAAAATATATCGAGATTCCGAGACCACCGAACGACCACTACTCTCACCAGAACGAGCCCCCGACGCGCCGATGTCGCTGCTCCCTTACCGGAGTCAGCTTGACCTTGTCGATGACAACCCAGAATTATCGTGCACGTGCCCCTAAGGACAAACGCCCTGAAGCCGCAGTCACCGCCATTGAACCCTTGCATAGGCCTGAAGCACCTGACACCAAATCTTCTCACATGATGAGAAACTCTAACCTCACCGCCCCAAGGAGATGACAGGAATCCACGCCGAAGCTTTATTAACTACCTTTAGACAAACGAATTTGAGGAGAACCAAAGTCCGGAAGACAAACTCAAACATGAAGCGCCACACCCCGAATCTAAACTACTAACCAAAGCGGAGGCACCATGATTCGCCTCCCCGCCACCGGCCGCCGGGGTGGCTGGCAGAGGGGAGACGAATCCACGGGCTCGGTAGTGAATTCTGAAAGTTTGCCCTAGCCATCTAGGGTTAGGGAGAAAAGATAAAATAAAGAAAAGAAACCAGACGAAGTAATGCTTAATCCCCTATAATAATCATAAAAAATTTAGGATAAAGGATACTTTTTGTACTTTCAAGAGAGGGTAGTACCCTAAGATGGAGTCCTTATCATCAGGATTGAGATGTACCAACCTGTTTACGTACATGTAAGAACTTGGGCGAGATTTTTAAAGCTACTCAAGAATAGTCAGGGTCTCACGTGGAACGCGTGGAACTTCCAACATTATCACGTGGAATATCATTACTGCCATTACTTGTACATGCAAGGACTAAGCCGGACATTTAAATTGAGTCAAGAATAGTCAGAGTGTCATGTGGAACGACTTGGAACTTCGAAAATTATTCTTTCTTGTATGGAAAGGGAGTAGGCCAGTATTTGTATGGAAATGTTGCGACTACACCAAAGTTCACTGTATCCATGATGAACAGTAAAATTAAAACAAATAATAGTTTTTTTCTTAAAAAATCTGAAACTTTGTGTCTTTATCATGAGTGCAATGAGCTTGGGTGTAGCCACAACTTTTGCATATAGTAATACTGAAGATGCGTAGTAGGGTCGATCGACAGGAATATATGCTTGTTAATTACCTATATCCATATACATCACGGAGTTCCACAGTAACGCCGAGCTAAGCTCCAAGCTAGCGTGTTTCACGCTGGGATATTCTATTCTTCTCGCTGGACCAGCCAGCCACTTGATAGATGATTCTTATCATCTAACTCGGTCCACTGTGCGTCTGTTAGGTCAAAATAATCATATCAAATGTTCGAAAAAAAATCATATCAAAAGCCTAAGTGAGATCATGAGGTCTAAAGCTGTTTATCAACCTCACGCGGACCAAAAAAGCTGATCAACTAAACGGGCCTATACCAAACCCCAAGCTGCAAAAAATAACGATCTTCCAAATGAGCTCATTTGTTTGTAAAGTTGTCCATCAACCTCATGCGAATTCAAAATGAATCTCCTAGAGGATAAGCAAACTTTGTAAAGTTGTTGTCCAGATTTCAGAGGTGGTTGTGTGTGGAAATGGGGGTAGGGGGGACACTCTCGAGCATCTCACCACCTTTGAAAAAGAATTACGGAAATAGAGTAATACTCTTAAAGTCTCTTGGTAACAACCTCAGATATATGTTTTCTTAAAAAAACCTAAGATCTATGTTTTCTTAAAAAAACCTCAGATGTAGCTTGCCCGATTCAATGTTGGCAACGTTCTAAACGCTGCCATCTCCTCGGATGCATCCTTTTATCAATCCTTGTCCGTTTCTAGGGATAACCCGGCAGAATCGATGACTATTCACTAAGACAGGAAATCAGACGAAAAACACATACAAAGTGCAAGAAGCGTCAACCCACCATAAAAACTTGTAGAAGTCATGACCATCAGAACATCAAACACACCAATGAAAGTCAGATGAAAAGTGGTTCTTGCGCATCATGTCATCCTCACATTGTCCATGGAGCGAGCTAGATCTGGCGTGACCTGCTTAGGGAGGGGGCTGAAGATCTTGACAGGCTTCCACACAGAAGCAGAAAAGATGCGACGTGATATAATGTTGATAACCATATTTCCGTACACATGCATCTAGTGACAGATGCGATATTATTACCTTTTTATCCTAGTGGTGACGATGGTATTCTTATGGTCATAGAAAATAATAACTCACATACATAAATCTCATCTAATGTACACAACTTACTATTGCAGACCATTCATCTGAATATGGTCAGCGAATAAACTAATAGAGAGCATATACATCTATATATCATGGAAACAAAGCCAAAAGAAATACATGTACAATATTGATCATAAAGTGATAATTCATCACACTATAATAAAAATGTCGGAGATTAGATCAGATAGATCCCAATCTTGTTAGGAAGCTCGTGTGGTCCTTTCTAAAATGGAACGGGGGACAGAAGATGCCACATAGCTATTGTTACGAACACATAGTTCAATGGAGGACTAGTCACACATTACCATTGGAGCAACAACATCGAGGAAGAATACATCAATGATGATTTCTCCTCCAACAAAGTACCGGAGAAAGACTCCACATTGGATCGCCTTGGATCACATCGAGACAACAACAAAAAGTTCTTTGATAATTTTAACGAAGGGTATCAAGGGTATATAAATTCACTGGACAATGAGGCAACGGAGGCGGTGTCCAGAGGCCCTACACGTGCCCCAAGGCCAATAACGTCTGTACATATTGGACTTTCATTTAATTTATATACCATAGAATGACTGTAATACGGTCTTCGGGTAAAAAAGTTGCCAAGACTTGTGGGCCCTAGGAGATCCTCTTGTAGCTCTTTTGCTCATCTTCGCGAGGAAACTTCTATTCTAACTTCCTGATCTTTTATAAATCCATAAAAAAACCTTTTCTGTTAATCCAAATTCACTAAGAAACAACAGTTGACATTGTGGCACTTAATTAATATGTTAGTCCAGACAAATGATAAAAATATGCATATGTGACATGAATAACATAAAAAATCGTAGTTACATTTAGGACGTATCAACTTCCAAGCATCGATAGGAGGAAATTTTCTTTTCCATATCCCCGCTCTCAAGAAGCAATGCCTTATGTACTAGTCAAGCTGCACCATAATCCCTTTAGAAAGAAGTAGGCAACTCATGAGAAACGTAGGAAGAGGAGAAATCACAACATTAATAATTAACATTCTACCAACATAGCTAAAAATTTGAGAAAAAATGATAAGTCTCTTTCGAATTCTCGTGATAATGGACATGAAATATTCCAATTTGGGCTTGGTGGTGCTGAGAGGGACTCCAAGGAAAGGTGAAGGTAAAGCCTCCAATCTGGTAGTTTGGAACTCTACAAAGCTCTTGAGTCTTCTCTTCCTCAACATTGATAACTATCAAGCTAGATTTATAATAGTTCACTTGGAGGCATTATGATTTGGAGAAGCTATCCACTAACTCTTTTAAAATGAGCTAGTTGAATGGGCAAGCCTTAAGAAAAATAAGGGTTTCATGTACATATTGTAGTAGAGGGGAATATGGGCAAGATTGGTGTGGGGGTATGCCTAACGGTCTAGAAGGGGGGCTGAATACACTTAACAAAAATTACTACTTCAAGTCTTAGAGTCAAAAGTTTTAAGCAATTCAAACAAGAAGTTTCTTGAGCAATCAAACAAGCATGAAAACTAGAGCAAGCAATATAGCGGAAATGTAACAATCTATATGAAATTAAGGGAAGAGAGACAAGGATGCAAAATATTGGGTGACATGATATGTTTGCGCGTGATTCAGATAGTTGGTGTATCCTACATCCATGTTGATGGAGGCTTCGAACCAAGCCGCTCTAGGATCCAGGGATCTCGGATGTGTCACCCACCAAGCGACCTATGGAGCGCAACCAACCTATTCCATCATGGCTTGCATTTGGAAGCCTCACTAGGGTAGATCTTCACAAAGTAAGCGAGCGCGTTCCCGTACAAACTCTTGCATTCTTCGTACACATAACTTGATAGGATCACAAGTGACTCCTGACCGTCTAGGATGCGCTCGCCATCCAAGAGTAACAAGAATGGCAAAGTGACTTGGAAAGAACTCCTTGAAAGATCTTCAATCAAAGATTCTCAGCAATCCAAAGAAATCGCTCTCTCACAAAGATATGAATGTGGTGAAAAAGAGATGATCTTAAGCAGGGATTCAAGAAAGGGGAGTTCTTAGCTTTCAAAGAATCAAGAAGTGAATCATGGGGTCACCTAACACTTGTTTCTTCTTTTCTTGCCTTAGATCTCTCTTTTTCTTTGTGGTTAACGGATTTCATGGAGGGGAATGGATGTGATGGAGTGAAGTGGTTGGAAGGGGTGGAATTACTTAAAGGGAATGTGATGAATGTGGATGATGGATGCAACCACGAAGAGGTATGAGGGGGTATATATATAGAGAGAGAGTTCCAAAATCTAGCCGTTACACATAAAGTAAACAATGCATGGAAGCACTAGTAGCAAACCGATGTAACTACCAAGAAAGTTCAAATAAATTTGAACAACTAGGGCAGTGGACTTAAATTAGGAGAAAACACTACTCGAAAGCAGTGGTGAGAAAATGAGCCGTTTCAATCACAAAAAGGCATAAACTTTTTTGCTGAAGTGGAATGGCTCAGAAATGCTGCTGAAATAGATTGCTCGAAATACTTCATAAAGCAAACCCATAGAAAGAATTGAGAAATATGTAGAAAATAACTAAGTCACGACTCAAAACTGTTAGGAGAAAATGAGTAGAGATATGAGACTTACATTGTGATCAAAGAGAAGCAAACCACTTCAGAGAAATTGATGACTACCAGAGAGAAAATATGAGAAATATGTACTTTGATCCATATCTTATGAAATTAATTCTTGATAAGGCACAAGAACAAATCTCGGGTAATCTCAATGGGTTCAACCACACGTTTCACTGAATCATCATAGTGTACTTCAACATATCGACTCGGAAGAAAGTCTTTTCGTAATGAATGCGCATCGTATTTAGTGATGGAAGCAATTTTGGGTGCAAGACAAGTATAGGTTCATGAACCTCTCATCAAAAGTGATATTTGCTGCATAAGTGTCATCTTCTTCTCGCAAGGCTCATTTTGAGTTTTGGGTGATACGGAGGGCCTGGTGGCTTGGAAGTTGCGATATAAATGTAATGATGGGAGGTGTGATACTCTCAAACGTATCTATCATTGTTTATATTTTCATGCTATTATATTATCACTTCTATATACTTGTTATAGAAATTTATATTATTTTTCTAGACTAACCTATTATTAGTGCCCACTGTCAGTTCCTATTTTCTGCTTGTTTTTGGTTTCTCAGGAAATCAATATCCGCGGAGGTCAAAATACGTTGCCGATTTAACATGGTTTCTTTTGGAGCAAGAAACACATGAAGCTTTGGGAGAGATCGAGAAGAAGAGCACCAGGGGCCCACAAGGCTAGGTGGCACGACCATGGGGTGGCTGTGCCCCTTGCCTATGTGCCCCCCCTACTTATCGCCTTGACCTGATTCCACTTCCATAAATCCCTATAAATACCGAAACTATTCGTCGTACCTCCAGAATAATTTTATCGCCACCGCAAGCCACTGTTCCATAGAGATCCCATATAGAGGTCTGTTCTGGAGCCCTGTTGGAGGGGGAATGCATTATCAGAGCCATCGTCATCAACCTTGCTACCTCCATGATCATGTGTGAGTAGTTCCACCAGGACCTACGGGTCCTTAGTAGTAGCTAGATGGTTTTATCTCCTTTTAGATCTTCAATGCCATATTCTCATTCTTGATCAAGATCAATCCGATGTAACTTTGTGGTGTGTTTGTTGGGACATGATGAATTGTCACTTTATGATTAGACTGTTTACCAAATAAATTGAATCTATTGAGGTTTTATTGCTGCATAATTAAATAGCTTTTATGCTCTCTGATTTGTCTATCTTCTTTTGCCAACTTCGACGAGTTTTTCTTTGTGCTTGGAAGTGGGTACAATCTTGCGGTGCTATAACCTAGTGACAATAAGGGCCCCAAAGCATATTTTATTATTGCCACCAAGGATAAAACGACGGGGTTTTGTCATATTGATTGACTTCTTCCTGTCAACATTATGTCATTTTGCTTATTGCGATACTCTGTTTATTGCAGACTTAATACCTTAAGATGCATGCTACATAGCGGTTTTGGTGTGGAGAATTAGTAGTAGATGCAGTTGGATTAACGGTCTACTTATCACGGACGTAATGCCTTAGTTATGCCATAAATGATCATAGTCAGGAATATTGGAATCCACTCAATTGCCCAACTGTAATTTGTTTACCATGCTACTTATTGTTTTGGGAGAGATGCCACTATTGAACCTATGCCATCAATTATTCTACACAATTTGCTTCTTTTTATTTGTCGTACTACTTTACCACTATCTATGTCCATTTGCTTTTAGTCTTGTAACTAGCAGTACAAGGGGCTTGACAACCCTCTT
The DNA here is from genome assembly GCF_002575655.3 of Aegilops tauschii subsp. strangulata. Classification (NCBI taxonomy): domain Eukaryota; kingdom Viridiplantae; phylum Streptophyta; class Magnoliopsida; order Poales; family Poaceae; genus Aegilops; species Aegilops tauschii. The sequence continues at coordinate 183,634,030 of NC_053040.3, forward strand.
GCCATGTTGGGTGCAAGTTTGTACCTTGGTTCTCTAACTGAGGGAAATACTTTGCTGTTGTGCTATTTCACCCTATCTCTTTGGGGGAATCCCAACAACTTTTACGGGAGTCAGAAAAGTGCTACACAAAACATGAGGTTTGTAAATTGGAATATTTATGCCGGTACCATGGATAATGGGTACCCACTAACCTCCTACATGCGGGACACCCCGACTCGTTTCCAGGACTCCTCCGAAGACAGCAGTCCGAGCACCACAACTCGCTCCAATCTCACAGAAGGGATTCAAGCAAGGCAAGAGTTTGGGAACCCCCAGACGGAGCCCTGGCAAGGCGTCAAATACTTCACCAAGCATAAATACACCCAGGACAACTCAGCATCAGCTTCCCCGGGAACAACTGAAGACCATAGCGACCATCGGGAACGACGTGTAGTCTTAGGCGAAGCCTGACCACTAAGGAGACAGCTCTGCAGAAGCCCGGTCCCGCGACTGAGCAGGCCACAAACCTTTACCCACTACTGCAGGATGCTGCTAACGCGACACTATGATACGTCTCCAACGTATCTATAATTTTTTATTGCTCCATGCTATATTATCTTCTGTTTTGGACATTATTGGGCTTTATTATTCACTTTTATTTTATTTTTCGGACTAACCTATTAACCGGAGGCCCAGCCCAGAATTGCTGTTTTTTTGCCTATTTTAGAGTTTCGTAGAAAAAGAATATCAAACGGAGTCCAAACGGAATGAAACCTTCGGGAACGTGATTTTCAGAACGAACATGATCCAGGAGACTTGGACCCTACGTCAAGAAAGCTACCAGGAAGCCACGAGGTAGGGGGGCGCGCCCTCCACCCTCGTGGGCCCCACGTTGCTCCACCGACATACTCCTTCCTCCTATATATACCTACGTACCCCCAAACGATCAGATACGGATCCAAAAACCTAATTCCACCACTGCAACCTTCTGTACCCATGAGATCCCATCTTGGGGCCTGTTCCGGAGCTCCGCCAGAGGGGGCATCGATCATGGAGGGCTTCTACATCAACACCATAGCCTCTCTGATGAAGTGTGAGTAGTTTACCTCAGACCTTCGGTTCCATAGTTATTAGCTAGATGGCTTCCTCTCTCTTTTTGGATCTCGATACAATGTTCTCCCCCTCTGTTGTGGAGATCTATTAGATGTAATCTTCTTTTGCGGTGTGTTTGTTGAGACCGATGAATTGTGGGTTTATGAACAAGTTTATCTATGAACAATATTTGAATCTTCTGAATTATTTTATGTATGATTGGTTATCTTTGCAAGTCTCTTCGAATTATCAGTTTGGTTTGGCCTACTAGATTGATCTTTCTTGCAATGGGAGAAGTGCTTAGCTTTGGGTTCAATCTTGCGGTGTCCTTTCCGAGTGACAGTAGGGGCAGCAAGGCACGTATTGTATTGTTGCCATCGAGGATAACAAGATGGTTTTTTTTCATATTGCATGAATTTATCCCTCTACATCATGTCATCTTGCTTAAAGCGTTACTCTGTTCTTATGAACTTAATACTCTAGATGCATGCTGGATAGCGGTCGATGTGTGGAGTAATAATAGTAGATGCAGGCAGGAGTCGGTCTACTTTTCTCAGACGTGATGCCTATATACATGATCATACCTAGATATTCTCATAACTATGCTCAATTCTGTGAATTGCTCAACAGTAATTTGTTCACCCACCGTAAAATACTTATGCTCTTGAGAGAAGCCACTAGTGAAACCTATGGCCCTCGGGTCTATCTTCCATCATATTAATCTTCCAACATTTAGCTATTTCCATTGCTTTTTATTTTGCTTTTTACTTTACGTTGCATCTTTATCATAAAAATACCAAAAATATTATCCTATCATATCTATCAGATCTCACTCTCGTAAGTGACCGTGTAGGGATTGACAACCCCTTATTGCGTTGGTTGCGAGGATTTATTTGTTTGTGTAGGTGCGAGGGACTCGCGCGTAGCCTCCTACTGGATTGATACCTTGGTTCTCAAAAACTGAGGGAAATACTTACGCTACTTTTCTGCATCACCCTTTCCTCTTCAAGGGAAAACCAACACAGTGCTCAAGAGGTAGCACACTACGATCAGAGACCCTTTGACGAAATTGTGTGCAATGCATTAATCGCAAACGATGATGTAAAATAACCGTCAAAAAGATGCAAAACATTTATGATGAAGGATACATCAAACACGGTTCAGATTTTAGTTGCGTGTGCGATGAGGGGCATACGGTTTAGTTCAATGAACTATTTGCGATGAGGCAGGACAAAAGAAATGGGCAGCCCGATGAAGGCGTGTGCGATATACGACATATAGTTCACTCGGATAAACTGTTTGTTATGAGGCGGAACAACAGAAACGGGCAGCCAGATGAAGGTGTGTGTGATATACGGCATACAGTTCACTCGGATGAACTGTTTGCGTTGAGCCAAGAGAACAGAAACTGTTCAACTTAACAAAATGTGTGGGAAGACCGATAACAACACAGACGATTCTTGTTAACAAGCCATGTGTGTTGTGAGTAAACGATTGCTGGTATACAATTGTCAGTGATTGATGAAATCATCACCAACGGGTTCCATTGTTTAGTCCGTGTGCGATGTGATTTGCTCTGTCTACAGAGCGTCAACATATATACTTAAAAAGGCAGCATTTCAAAACCAAATTAAGCATACAATTACACAAGTGACTACACACATAACATTTCCACACACCAAAGTATGCAATTACATGCATACTAAAACTAGGAGAAATAAGGATCTAATCATCTACTTATTGCTGCGATGACGCTTGCCATTGCTCTGCTTCCGGCTCGATCCCTAGCCGTTTTGGGGAAGGAGGCACTTCCTCCTGTCAACGATCCGCCAGTACATGTCGTAGCTCGTGTACGCCTCCTTGGCCGCGTACACGATGTGAGCTTTGTCGAGTTTCTCCATCCAGGCCGAGTACCAGGCATGCTTGTCCTTGTTACAGGAATCCTTCATGTCTCTGTAGTAGGGGTCGATGATGGCCTCGGCGAGGTGAACTAGTGAGTCCTTCTATGGTCCTTGCTGCCCAGATCTTGTATTGGCCCGGGATGTCGACAAGATTCTAACAGGCGATGCCCAAATTCTTGAGCACCTTTACATCATTTGTGATGTCCACCGTAGCGAACATGTAGTGGGGGCTGTTGACAAACCTGGTGAAATGCTCACAAGGCCTTGTGGCCAGGTAGTAGTGGTAGACGAGGACGTGGTTGCGCATGCACATCTGGGCGATGGCAACCTTGGGACGAGACCTGGCACGAGCGTGGGTGTACTCGAGGTCGAACCCGACCACCTTGTACTTCTCCTCGGCAAGCAACAACTCCATGATGTGGATGGAGTGCTCCCCCTAGACCGGGTTGTTGGTGTACACCACCGAGAACTCCGTGAACCTTCTGTGGGTGTCCACCATGACATGCATGGTGAACTACTGCTCGTCGTCGACAGCCGCTCGGAGTGCCATTGGAGCCGCACAGGATACCCTCTAAGAATTTGTCGTGGTGGTGTGCTTCTTGCAATGGTGGGGTGCGATCGAAAGGTTGAAGAGAAAAATGGTTAAATGGCCGCTGTAATAAATGGGGGCCGGCCGGCCTGTAATCATCATGTCTTATCACCGCGTTCATAGCAGAGGATTCCAGTGCACGCTTGACAACACCGCACCGCACGCGTTTTAGTTGACCACGCCTGGGCTCGAAGAGGCGCCAAATGTATCGTTGGTGAGCCTGTTCCCATGCTACAATGTAGTTTAGCACGCAAGCTTCCCGTCCGGCTAGTTTGGCCACGCCTCGGCTAGAAGAGGGACAAATGATGGGCGTTTATTGGCAAAAAGCTTTGTAAAAACGAAGTGTGTGGAATGACTTCGGTCATAAGTTTACCCGTGGGTGATGAGGTCAAAGTTACACAGAAGGGTGATGATGGACACTCGAGTGCGATAATTAATTCTGCGCTCTACAGGGCACACGGTTGAAGAAACCAATTATGTGCAATAATGTCGAAGATCGCAGTCAAGTTAGCTATATAGATCGTGTGCTATGAGATCGACAAGGCAAACAATATTCGAGAATGGTTAATAAAATCTAAGTCCATTGCATATTAAGGTCAAAATAGTGCTACCAATATACGAGTCTCATATGATGCCATTTCAACGATTGTACCACAAAAGCTCAAAATATTACAAGGTTCAAATTCCAGAGTTATATGGCTCAAATTCGAAGATTACAAGGTTCAAACTGATATTAGAAATGAAATTCAGCTCATCAGCTACAAACGTTCGTGCTGATCCGCTGAACATGGATATCAGAGAGGTACAAACTAATATTACCACTTCTAAGTCTGGTTTCGAAACCTCATAATTTTTGCAAAGGGGTTAGCCACTGAGAAGCCATGTATGGGGTTGACACGATGACTTCCAATTACTCTGTCATCTGAAGTTCCAAAATGAAATTCAGATTTTTCGGAGCCTATTCCATTCTGTAGCAGTCGCCGGCGCTGATCAACAAACCATTCAGTTTTACGAAATAAATGTAGGGCAAACCTCACTACCTTCAGCACCCTTGCTCTGACAACAAAGAACCTTGAGAATATAATCTCCGGTAAGGTCCCTCAGTAGGAGTTCAAAGTAATTTCTGAGAGATGCAGATCTAGGCATTCGACGTGATTGTTATATTATATCACATTATCCACCACCGGTCCTAATGTTATCTGCAAAAGAAGAAAACGTGTTAGTGCCTACATGCAGTTTTGAACACTACTACAAGCCTATTTGGTTTGCAGGATTTGTAAAATTCACTAACATGCCATCTTCGATCCGACATGATTAACATGGGCATTTGATTACAATCTAGAAAAATGTAGCCTTCTTCACAACAGGTTAGAGTGGATGAAATGTTCCCTAAGAAAACTAGTACAGATGAATCCAAAGGAGAAATGCTTATGGATTGTAACCATATGGATCAAGCAACCAATATTGGGGGGGGGGGGACATGTATGTACTGAAATCCTCCAAAAAAATCCTTCAGAAATCGTAGTACATTGTCATTGTAAACTTGGAAAAAGGTGTTACAAATTGAACTCCCCTATGGTTAACATTTAACAGGAAAGGAACATCACCTCGATATATAGCTTCTCCAGGCACTGAAAGCATCTCAGGAAACTAACAACTTGCCCCTGGTTGGGGCCGATAGATTCTAGTGCCAAGACCTTCACTGTGCGCAGTTTCGGGGTCAAGCTTGTCGGAATCATTTTCTGGATGACAGGCGAACATACATCTTCAAAATTAGAAATAATGTTAATTTCTAGAAGGAGAGGTAGAAGGCGGCTGTTGTCCCTGAACGGGTGTGGATCCAATAACAAGTTCGGAGTATTTGTTAGATGAGTAGCCTACCACTGTCAATTTCAGCGGAGAAATGACATTGATTCTTGTTGGACCTTGTTGATCAACTACAAGTAATCTCTCAAGTGAAGGTGTGTCCTCATTGACCATAGCATGGTACACATCTTGTGATGTCTTCTTGCCGACCAGCAACACACATAAATAGTCCGGAGAGTCATGGAGGTGATGTGGAAGCTACTCAACCCATTGATCGCCAGAAGACGAAGGTACTCGAGTGCAGTACAACCACGGAGCAGGCGTTCCATGTCATCGTTTGGGAGGCAGAGGGCGACGAGCTCGAGGTGCTTTAGTCGTGGTAGAATAAGAGCAGGCGCGTCATTAGGGGGGATGGCAGTTCCTGAACTTGGCGATGCACAACGTGGGCACGAGGCGGAGTGCGGACGTTGGCAGCGAGCGCATATGCCCATCATCAAAAGTGAGCTCCTCGAGCTGATCTAGGGCGGGTATCAGAATCAGTCATCAAGCTTGGCTCGGTCCTTGCCGTTGGAACGGAACTTGCCCATTCTATGGCCTCTAGTTGGGCCAGGGTGACTACCGAGGATCTTGGAGAACGCATCCAAGCTTTTGCGATAGCCATGGTAGAGCTCGTGGGTGTCGATGAGGTCGAGAGGGGTGGACATCCATAGGGGGCGCCACCGCCGGGAATGGACGGTTTTCCGTGCCCCATATTTGATTGGGAGGAGGGAGATGATGACTGTCAACATATCATTGGGGAGGCTGCTGATGAAGTCTAGGCCTGCCGGAGTCGCTTGCGGTTCTTGCTCGCCCCGCCTTCGCTTGTTGGCAGCTCCGTTCTCCACCTCCAGAGTCTCCTTGTTGGCGGCGCTTGCTGACAGAAGTGAGAGTACAGGGAATATTTAGTTAAAACAGGGCAACAGAAAAGTGTATTGGTAACTAGAAGTTAGTAGGTAGCAATAGAGTAAGAAAATGGAATAACAATTGGTTTCTTAAATACTACACAATTCATTTGATATTGCTGGGTAAGTCAACATGCAGATACTTGAAAAGAGAACTTACTTCAAACAAAGTCTGGACGGATGATATCATAGGGGAAGTTAGCATATGTCTCATGACCAGGCTATTTTATGTGCAGTGCAATTTTAGTGCCAACTTTCAGTACGTAAAACTTAGAAATTTCTTTCCAAAGGCCAGTGCCAAAATAGGAGTCACCATGTTCATCAAGGCTTACAGTAGCAACGATTGTAAATCCATGGTTTGTGTTCAGTATGACATCCCTGCGGTCTTGATTTATGTAAAGGGGAAGATTGTGTGCTACCTCTTGAGCACTGCGTTGGTTTTCCCTTGAAGAGGAAAGGGTGATGCAGCAAAGTAGCGTAAGTATTTCCCTCAGTTTTTGAGAACCAAGGTATCAATCCAGTAGGAGACTACACGCAAGTCACCTCGTACCTACACAAACAAATAAGAACCTTGCAACCAACGCGATAAAGGGGTTGTCAATCCCTTCACGGCCACTTGCAAAAGTGAGATCTGATAGAGATAATAAGATAAATATTTTTGGTATTTTTTATGATAAAGGTGGAACGTAAAGATTGCAAAGTAAAATAGATTGGAAACTTATATGATGGAAAGTAGACCCGGGGGCCATAGGTTTCACTAGTGGCTTCTCTCAAGATAGCATAAGCATTACGGTGGGTGAGCAAATTACTGTCGAGCAATTGATAGAAAAGTGCATAGTTATGAGAATATCTAGGCATGATCATGTATATAGGCATCGCGTTCGCGACAAGTAGACCGAAACGATTCTACATCTACTACTATTACTCCACACATCGACCGCTATCCAGCATGCATCTAGAGTATTAAGTTCATAAGAACAGAGTAATGCATTAGGCAAGATGACATGATGTAGAGGGATAAACTCAAGCAATATGATATAAACCCCATCTTTTTATCCTCGATGGCAACAATACAATATGTGCCTTGCTGCCCCTGCTGTTACTGGGAAAGGACACCGCAAGATTGAACCCAAAGCTAAGCACTTCTCCCATTGCAAGAAAGATCAATCTAGTAGGCCAAACCAAACTGATAATTCGAAGAGACTTGCAAAGATAACAAATCATACATAAAAGAATTCAGAGGAGACTCAAATATTATTCATAGATAATCTTGATCATAAACCCACAATTCATCGGATCTCGACAAGCACACCGCAAAAAGAATTACATCGAATAGATCTCCAAGAAGATCGAGGAGAACTTTGTATTGAGATCCAAAGAGAGAGAAGAAGCCATCTAGCTAATAACTATGGACCCGAAGGTCTGTGGTAAACTACTCACACATCATCGGAGAGGCTATGGTGTTGATGTAGAAGCCCTCCATGATCGATTCCCCCTCTGGCGGAGCGCCGGAAAAGGCCCAAGATGGGATCTCACGGGTACAGAAGGTTGCGGCGGTGGAAATAGGGTTTCGTGGTGCTCTCGGATGTTTTCGGGGTATATGAGTATATATAGGCGAAAGAAGTCGGTCAGGGGAGCCACGAGGGTGGGGGGCGCGCCCTCCTGCCTCGTGGCCTCCTCGTTTCTTTCTTGACGTCCACTCCAAGTCCCCTGGATCACGTTTGTTCCAAAAATAACTCTCCCGAAGGTTTCATTCCGTTTGGACTCCATTTGATATACCTTTTCCGCGAAACACTGAAATAGGCAAAAAAAAACAGCAATTTGCACTGGGCCTTCGGTTAGTAGGTTAGTCCCAAAAGTAATATAAAAGTGTATGATAAAGCCCATTAAACATCCAAAACAAATATTATAATGGCATGGAACAATAAAAAATTATAGATACGTTGGAGACGTATCAAGCATCCCCAAGCTTAATTCCTGCTCGTCCTCGAGTAGGTAAATGATAAAAACAGAATTTTTGATGTGGAATGCCACCTAGCATATTTTTCAATGTAATTTTCTTTATTGTGGCATGAATGTTCAGATCCAAAAAATTCAAGATAAAAAGTTTAATATTGACATAAAAATAATAATACTTCAAGCATACTAACAAAGCAATCATGTCTTCTCAAAATAACATGGCCAAAGAAAGTTATCCCTACAAAATCATATAGTCTGGCTATGCTCTATCTTCATCACACAAAATATTTAAATCATGCACAACCCCGATGACAAGCCAAGCAATTGTTTCATACTTTTGATGTTCTCAAACTTTTTCAATCTTCACGCAATACATGAGCGTGAGCCATGGACATAGCACTATATGTGGAATAGAATGGTGGTTGTGGAGAAGACAAAAAGAAGAAGATAGTCTCACATCAACTAGGCGTATCAATGGGCTATGGAGATGCCCATCGATAGATATCAATGTGAGTGAGTAGGGATTGCCATGCAACGGATGCACTAGAGGTATAAGTGTGTGAAAGCTCAACAAAGAAACTAAGTGGGTGTGCATCCAACTCGCTTGCTCATGAAGACCTAGGGCATTTTGAGGAAGCCCATCATTGGAATATACAAGCCAAGTTCTATAATGTAAAATTCCCACTAGTATATGAAAGTGTCAACATAGGAGACTCTCTATCATGAAGATCATGGTGCTACTTTGAAGCACAAGTGTGGTAAAAGGATAGTAGCATTGCCCCTTCTCTCTTTTTCTCTCATTTTTTCTCTTTCTTTTTGTTTGGGCCTTTCTCCCTTTTTATGGCCTCTTTTCTTTTTATTTTTTTATTTTTAGTCCGGAGTCTCATCCCGACTTGTGGGGGAATCATAGTCTCCATCATCCTTACCTCACAAGGACAATGCTCTAATAATGATGATCATCACACTTTTATTTACTTACAACTCGATACTTAGAACCAAATATGACTCTATGTGAATGCCTCCAGCGGTATACCGAGATATGCAATGAATCAAGAGTGACATGTATGAAAGAATTATAAAGGTGGCTTTGCCACAAATACAATGTCAACTACATGATCATGCAAAGCAATATGACAATGATGAAGAGTGTCATAATAAACGGAACAGTGGTAAGTTGCATGGCAATATATCTCGGAATGGTTACGGAAATGCCATAATAGGTAGGTATGGTGGCTGTTTTGAGGAAGGTATATGGTGGGTGTATGATACCGGCGAAAGGTGTGCGGTATTAGAGAGGCTAGCAATGGTGGAAGGGTGAGAGTGCGTATAATCCATGGACTCAACATTAGTCATAAAGAACTCACATACTTATTGCAAAAATCTATTAGTTACCGAAACAAAGTACTACGCGCATGCTCCTAGGGGGATAGATTGGTAGGAAAAGTCCATCTCTCGTCCCCGACCGCCACTCATAAGGAAGACAATCAAAAAATAAATCATGCTCCGACTTCATCACAAAACGGTTCACCATACATGCATGCTACGGGAATCACAAACTTTAACACAAGTATTTCTCAAATTCACAACTACTCAACTAGCATGACTCTAATATCACCATCTTCATATCTCAAAACAATCATAAAGAATCAAACTTCTCATAGTATTCAATGCACTTTATATGATAGTTTTTATTATATCCATCTTGGATGCTCATCACTTTAGGACTAAAATTTTAACCAAAGCAAATTACCATGCTGTTCTAAAAGACTCTCAAAATAATCAAGTGAAGCATGAGAGATCAATAATTTCTATAAAATAAAACCACCACCGTGCTCTAAAAGATATAAGCGAAGCACTAGAGCAAAATTATCTAGCTCAAACGATATAAGTGAAGCACATAGAGTATTCTACTAAATTCCGATTCATGTGTGTCTCTCCCAAAAGGTGTGTACAGCAAGGATGATTGTGGTAAACTAAAAACAAAGAATCAAATCATACAAGACGCTCCAAGCAAAACACATATCATGTGGTGAATAAAAATATAGCATCAAGTAAAGTTACCGATGGACGAAGACGAAAGAGGGGATGCCTTCCTGGGCATCCCCAAGCTTAGGCTCTTGCCACTCCTTGTTCCATAATCCATCAAATCTTTACCCAAAACTTGAAAACTTCACAACACAAAACTCAACAGAAAATCTCATGAGCTCCATTAGCGAAATAAAACAAACCACCACTTTAAGGTACTGTAATAAACTCATATTCTTTATTTATATTGGTGTTAAACCTACTGTACTCCAACTTCTCTATGGTTCATTCCCCCGATACTGGCTATAGATTTATCAAAATAAGCAAACAACACACGAAAAACAGAATCTGTCAAAAACAGGACAGCCTGTAGTAATCTGTATCAAACGCAAAATTATGTAACTCAGAAAAATCTACCAACATAGGAAGACCTAGATAATTTGTTTATTGATCTACTGCAATTGGAATCAGTATTTTATCATGTTCTGGTGAGTTTTAACAATTGCTTTCGTGAGCATAAAGTTTCTGACTTTTTCAGCAAGATCAAATAAGCAGATCCTATAGGTTTTACTTGGCACAAACACTAATTAAAACATAAAACCAAATCTAACCAGAGGCTATATGGATTATTTATTACTAAACAGGAACAAAAAGTAAGGAACAAAAATAAAATTGGGTTGCCTCCCAACAAGCACTATCGTTTAACGCCCCTAGCTAGGCATTGATAATTTTAATGATGCTCACATCAAAGGCAAGAATTAAAGCACAAAGAGAGCATCATAGAACACGTGATAAACACATCTAAGTCTAACATACTTCCTATTCATAGGCATTTTATAAGCAAACAAATTATCATAGCAAGTAAAAATTAGCATATGCAAGAAAGAAGAAAGAGACGATAGCAATCTCAACATGACGAGAGGTAATTTAGTAAGATAAAAATTTCTACAACCATATTTTCCTCTCTCATAATAATTACATGTAGGATCATAGGTAAATTCAACAAAATAGCTATCACATAACATATTTTGAACACGGTCCACATGCATGCGAAGTTGACACTCTCCCAAAATAGTGGGATTATCATTAACTGAAGTCATGACCTCTCCAAACCCACTTTTATCAAAAATACCATAAGATTGAACATTCTCCAAATATGTGGGATCTAAAGTTGACACTCTTCCAAACCCACTTTCAATATTATTGCAAACACTATTATCAATCTCATATTCATCATGGGGCTTAAATAAATTTTCAAGATCATAAGAAGTATCACCCCAATCATGATCATTGCAACAAGTAGTAGACATAGCAAAACTAGCATCCCCAAGCTTAGGGTTTTGCATATTATTAGCACAACTGACATCAAGAGAATTTATAGTAAAATCATTGCAATCATGCTTTTTATCGAAGGAACTACCAAGTAGGGGTGCAATAGCAACGATCTCATGTTTAACATAGGGAACTATAGCAAATTCATCTTCATAAATATTGGCATCATGGCCACAAGAATAGCAAGCGTCATGTTCATCAAGGGATATTTCAATCAAATCATCGGAATCATCATTATCTATAGTTCCATGCATATCATTATTTTCTTCCAAAGCAACGGTCATTCTCTCAGTAAATTCTTTGACATAGACATTATGAGCATAGTTTTCATAGCAATAATTAAGTATGTAAAATTTTTCAGGTTCGTAGAGGGTAATATCATACTTTTGAATCAAAGAAGCAACTTCATAAGCACCCTTAAAAGCAACAAAGTAGCGTAAGTATTTCCCTTGAAGACTACACGCAAGTCGCCTCGTACCTACACAAACAAATAAGAACCTTGCAACCAACGCGATAAAGGGGTTGTCAATCCCTTCACGGGCACTTGCAAAAGTGAGATCTGATAGAGATAATAAGATAAATATTTTTGGTATTTTTTGTGATAAAGATTGAAAATAAAGATTGCAAAGTAAAATAGATTGGAAACTTATATGATGGAAAGTAGACCCGGGGGCCATAGGTTTCACTAGTGGCTTCTCTCAAGATAGCATAAGTATTACGGTGGGTGAACAAATTACTGTCGAGCAATTGATAGAAAAGTGCATAGTTATGAGAATATCTAGGCATGACATGTATATAGGCATCACATCCACGACAAGTATACCGAAATGATTCTGCATCTACTACTATTACTCCACACATCGACCGCTATCCAGCATGCATCTAGAGTATTAAGTTCATAAGAACAGAGTAACGCATTAGGCAAGATGACATGATGTAGAGGGATAAACTCAAGCAATATGATATAAACCCCATCTTTTTATCCTCGATGGCAACAATACAATACGTGCCTTGCTGCCCCTGCTGTCACTGGGAAAGGACACCGCAAGATTGAACCCAAAGCTAAGCACTTCTCCCATTGCAAGAAAGATCAATCGAGTAGGACAAATCAAACTGATAATTCGAAGAGACTTGCAAAGATAACAATTCATACATAAAAGAATTCAGAGGAGATTCGAATATTATTCATAGATAATCTTGATCATAAACCCACAATTCATCGGATCTCGACAAACACAACGCAAAAAGAATTACATCGAATAGATCTCCAAGAAGATCGAGGAGAACTTTGTATTGATATCCAAAGAGAGAGAATAAGCCATCTAGCTAATAACTATGGACCCGAAGGTCTGTGGTAAACTACTCACACATCATCGGAGAAGCTATGGTGTTGATGTAGAAGCCCTCCATGATCGATCCCCCCTCCGGCGGAGCGCCGGAAAAGGCCCCAAGATGGGATCTCAAGGGTACAGAAGGTTGCGGCGGTGGAAATAGGGTTTTGTGGTGCTCTCGGATGTTTTCGGGGTATATGAGTATATATAGGCGAAAGAAGTCGGTCAGGGAAGCCACGAGGGGCCCTTGAGGGTGGGTGGCGCGCCCTCCTGCCTCGTGGCCTCCTCGTTTCTTTCTTGACGTCCACTCCAAATCCCCTGGATCACGTTTGTTCCAAAAATGACTCTCCCGAAGGTTTCATTCCGTTTGGACTCCGTTTGATATTCCTTTTCTGTGAAACACTAAAATAGGCAAAAAAAATAGCAATTTGCACTGGCCTTCGGTTAGTAGGTTAGTCCCAAAAGTAATATAAAAGTGTATGATAAAGCCCATTAAACATCCAAAACAAATATTATAATGGCTTGGAACAATAAAAAATTATAGATACGTTGGAGACGTATCATTGTGTACTACAAATTTTGTTCCATAGCAAGGGACGCGCTGCAGAAAATGTTAGGATTGTTAAAGAAAATATGGTAACATGCAAATATGGGCCCAAATTGAAAGAACTGTACAACAGTTAAAATCAAAGGAAAAATTCTATAATTAAACAAATAGGGTAAACATTATGTCATGGAAATATGAGAGTAATCGAAAGAACAATACATCATTAATTTGCCTAATATAGAAAGAAGAGGAAAAGAAATCCCCTTTGACGTATATGGTGCATGTGGCACCTTTTATCCAAATGTAGCAATATTTAGTATATGTTCAGGAAAGTAGGCCATGCCAACCGATTTAGGGTGAGATTGAACATACCGCGCGCATCCTCAAGTCATCTGGTACGGTGAGATGGAACTCCATGGATGTCTGGCGGAGGCCGCAAAGTCCTGATGTGTCCGCGCAATGTGCACTCTATGAATGAAAGAAAACCCTCAAACCAGCTCGAATAAAAATGAATTCACGGCGATTTCGGCCGGGTGAGTAAGGGAGGCAGATGAACTGGGATAAGAGATGAGATAATATCTCATTAAATTAGTTACCTTGTTGTCCATGAGAAAAAACCTCAGTATGGCGTATTCCCCAACCAGGCGGAGCTGGATCGACCGCGAGCAGCGTTGAAAAACCAATCACTTATCACTTGTACCATTCAAACAATCAATACACTACACGGATCTAATGAAACTTACTCAAATTTCATCGATTGGAAGAACATAACCATAGGATTTCTATTCCAAAAAGGGGGAGGCAGGAGTAACCAGAGAAACCCTAGGATCTATTTGACACATAAATGGGTATAAATGACTAACTAGTTGTCCGTCGTCGTCGGAGTCATCGCTGGAGTAGTCGGAGTCGTCGCCGGGGTCATCGCCCGAGTCATCACCGGAGTCAGTGTGGACCTCCGCCTCCGGCTGTGGAAGCTCGATGTTGTCAACGACGTCAGGGTGCAGCGATACCTCGCCGGCGGTGACGACAACCTCTGTCTCCATCTCCACGCCGTGCTTCGGTGCTTCAGCAGCCTCGGCATTGCCACTCCCTCCAATGGGGCGCTTCGGCAACATCCTCATACACTGACAGCTTTGAGGACTGAGAGCGGTGTCGAGGATGCAAGCGGAGAGAGAGGATTGTGTCGCGGGAAACCAAGGCCACCTATGGGACCAGAAGGCCCCTTGCTGGTTCGGCGCGGGGGGGGGGGGGGGTGGGCATAGCGTTGCACAAAGAGCAGACGAACATGTGGCAGCACGACAGAGATCATGCAGGCATTTTTACCCAGGTTCGGGCCGCCGCAAGGCATAAAACCCTACTCCTGCTTTGGTGGATTGATGGTGGAAAGGTGGTAGTGGAGCATAGTACACTTGCCCGGCAAGGGTTGCCTGAGGGCGACAATGGCTACGTGCGTATGGGGGTGTGAGTTATCCAACCTTCTAACCCTTTCTATCATTGCCATGGGCCTCCTTTTATAGATCAAGGGTTACCACAATGGCAAAGTAGTCATTATGCACTGATAAGATAGCAAACAGTGCTATCATACCTAACTCTGTGGGCCGGCAGGGCGCATTAAATGCGCCGCTTAACGTCACATCGTTGGTTACCCAGCAAGGCTTGCCGGGCTATCTCGCTAGCTCCATGCCTGCTCGCTTGACACGTCACAGGATGGGTGTCATCTGCAGGTGTTTCCTGTAGGGAGAGGTTGCCATGTAGTGAATGGCTGCCACTCAGTTACTTCACGGCTTGACACCGCACTGATTGACGACGTGGGTCATGACAGAGTAGTTGGTGAGGTGGTTTTGCCTCCTTGTGTCCCAGCAAGCCCTGCCGTGATGTCTTGGACGTCTTCTTCCGGCGGTGGCCTCGCCCCTTGCCGAGCTCGCTTGCCCGGCAAAGGAGGCCCTTCTCCTGATGGTATCTTGCTTCTCCGGCTTGATCTTGGACCCTCTGACCTGCATGTTGGTCCTTTGAATCTCTTCGTCCCTTGTATTCTGACTTTGGTTGGTGCTTCAATCTCGTCCCCGTGCCTGTGCACAGTCTGGGCAACAGACCCAGGGTTTGTTGCACCGACAGAAGCCCCCGGGCCTGCCCCGAACGCGCTGTCGAGCGTCGTCGGGGTAGGGCCTAATAAATGCACAGGCAGGGTTGCTGAAGAGGCTGATCTCTTGAGGTCTTCTTTGCTTGTTCATTAGGCTTGATTCCGGGCCAGTTTTTGATTTCTCCGCGCGCCGTGCGCAATGCTGTGGAAGAACCTTGATTGTGGCCTGCGGATTTTCCTCGCCCCATGATCACGGGGCATAAACCGCCATCCCACTTGCCTCTCGTTTCGTACGCACCTGCCACATGTTCCGCATGCATTGGGTGTGGTAGGTGGTGGCTGCGGAGGGCACGGGAAGGAGTGCCATGGCCGAAAACCGAGCATTGATGGTTGGGGCAGAGGGCCGGCCTTGATTCTCAGAGCCACAGAGGGTGGAGAGAAGTCGCATTGGAGGAGCGAGGCGGCCATTTCCCGTATGTGGAGCCAGCCCCGTGCCTCGTCCCCCTATAAAGGGCGGTACCTCTCAGCACACATTTCTTCTTCTTCTTGTTCTCCGCAACCTTTCCCTTCTAACCATGGTGAGAGGGCGAGGGCGTGGCGGTGTCCCAGCGGCAGCGACGAGGGCTTCTACTCGACAGAGCGTTCCTCCTCCTCCGGATCCTGTGGTGGCGGAACCCGCCGCGAGGGGACGAGGTCGAGGTCGCCGCGGTGCTCGAGGAGGAGGAGGAGGGCGGGGCGACGCCTTGGCTGTGCCCCCACCGGCAGCTCCTCCCCCGATGGAAGGCCGCATCAGGGACCCACCTCGGGAGTTCATCATGAGGCTGTACAAGCCCCTGTGTGGTCATCTTCGCCTTCCAATTCCCTTTGCGCGGGAGATGGAGCTCGAACAACCACACGCTTTGAGGTTGCACATGAGGGGTTGTGGGAACGGCAGCATGTGGGTTGATGTCGACTTCCCTGCCCCTCACATCATGTACCTCCGCCATGGCTAGAATTCTTTGGCCCGTGCCCACGGCTTCCCGGAGGGGCACGTTCTCTAGTTCAAATTAATGGAGAGCGGCCTGCTCTCCGTCAAGATCTTCGGGCGCTCGGGAGGTCGCTTAGGGTGCTGCACGGAGAGCTCGATCGATGACAAAAGCTCCTCCTCGAGCGGAAGCGGCAAGGAGGACAGTGACGGCGATGACGACGGCAGCGGGCGGGAGAGCAACGACTCTGACTCCGGCTGATCGCCGCCCGCACCATCTTCATCAGGCAGCAGCACCATCATCTGGATCTGCATCTCCTTCCCGGCAGTGCGGTTTGCCGGGGAGTTGGATGCAGAGGTCGGGATGGTGCTCCCGGGTTCCTCCAGCAGTCTTTCAGCTAGACCCCGGCAGGCTTCCTCTCGGGCTGCAGCTCTGTTAGCCCTGCCGTGTCCTGCTGGCCCTAGTGGCGGTAGTCAATGGGCCGCCTCCGCCATGCTCTCCATCGACGCGTTCCCCGGTGCTCCTGCTCCCGTCGGGCTACCTCTCCTGGAGCCCGAGGGGGGGGGGCTGGTCTCCTGCCCAGGCGCTCCTTTTGCCCTCCTTGCCTTCGACGACCATGCCTAGGAAGAGAGGGAAAAGAAAGGGCATTACAGGGCACTTATCTTTTTTCAATCTTAAATCTGTAGGCACTTGCCAAATTTTAATTCAAATAATGTAATCTCCCGAGTCCATGTTTGTGTTCTGTAATGCTTGTACTTGTATTAGCATATTAATGAAAAAGGTGAACCTTGCCGGGAACCCGTGCATGTGTATGTCCATGCAGAGGTGAGATGCCTCTTTAGTGTAAATAAACGAGTTTTCCCCGGCAGGCTATCCTGCCGGCACCCTTTCTATCTGCCGGGGAGCTGTGTCTACCGGGCAACATGCAAAGGGACTAGCCCCCCGCCAACTTCTTTTTACCAATGGCCACTACGACCATCCTATCCGAAGAAGCGTTCAAGCCAGGGATGGGAGCACCTAAGTCTCAAAAAAGTGGCGACGTTTTCTTATGCACAAGTTTTAGCTTACAGAACACTAACGGACAAGAGGTAGAACTTATCAGTTTGGCTTGCCGGGGTTCACAGTGCTGGGCAATCTTCTCAACTCCTTGTCAAAGCCAAGTTCACGGCAGGAACGTGCAGCTTCATGCAGATGAGAATGAATGCAGGATGTGATCCTATCTATATGCACATGCAAATGCTCATGAAATGCTTATGCAGTGATCTTGGAATGCTCATGCATGCAATCTTGGTCGGGGCCCCCCACAACGCTTGTTTATTTTCTCTTGCATAGGGTCATCACCCTGGCTTTGTACAAGGGGTTACATGCAGCTGCGGCAAGGCGTGTACAAAACGGTAGCTGCCGGGAAGGGCCCGATAGCTGCGCCTTATGGGTAGAACTTGCGGAGATGCTCAATATTCCATGAGTTTTGCAACTGAATGCCATCTCTGGTCTCCAGACGGACATCGCTAGGTCTGGTGACTCGTACTACCCAGTAAGGGCCTTCCCACTTTGGTGACAACTTTTTTGTACCCTTGGCAAACTAAACGCGCCTAACGACAAGGTCACCTTCCTCAAAACACCGGGCATGAACCCTGCGGCTATCATAGCGACGCAGGGCTTGCTGATAGCGTGCAGCACGCGTAGCAGCCCGGAGACGGTTCTCCTGGAGTAGCACAACGTCGTCACGCCGGTGCTTGCTACCTCTTGAGCACTGCGTTGGTTTTCCGTTGAAGAGGAAAGGGTGATGCAGTAAAGTAGCGTAAGTATTTTCCTCAGTTTTTGAGAACCAAGGTATCAATCCAGTAGGAGATCACGCACGAGTCCCTCACACCTACACAAACAAATAAGAACCTCGCAACCAACGCGATAAGGGGGTTGTCAATCCCTCAACGGTCACTTACGAGAGTGAGATCTGATAGATATGATAAGATAATATTTTTGGTATTTTTATGATAAAGAGAAATAAAGATGCAAAGTAAAATAAAAGGCAATAAAAATATCGAAGTGTTGGAAGATTAATATGATGGAAAATAGACCCGGGGTCCATAGGTTTCACTAGTGGCTTCTCTCAAGATAGCATAAGTATTACGGTGGGTAAACGAATTACTGTCGAGCAATTGATAGAATTGAGCATAGTTATGAGAATATCTAGGTATGATCGCGTATATAGGCATCACGTCCACGACAAGTAGACCGAAATGATTCTTCATCTACTACTATTACTCCACACATCGACCGCTATCCAGCATGCATCTAGAGTATTAAGTTCATAAGAACAGAGTAACGCTTTAAGCAAGATGACATGATGTAGAGGGATAAACTCATGCAATATGATATAAACCCCATCTTTTTATCCTCGATGGCAACAATACAATACGTGTCGTTTCCCTTTCTGTCACTTGGATCGAGCACCGCAAGATTGAACCCAAAGCTAAGCACTTCTCCCATTGCAAGAAAGATCAATCTAGTAGGCCAAACCAAACTGATAATTCGAAGAGACTTGCAAAGATAACCAATCATACATAAAAGAATTCAGAGGAGATTCAAATATTGTTCATAGATAATCTTGATCATAAACCCACAATTCATTGGATCTCGACAAACATACCGCAAAAGAAGATTACATCAAATAGATCTCCAAGAAGACCAAGGAGAACTTTGTATTGAGATCCAAAGAGACAGAAGAAGCCATCTCGCTAATAACTATGGACCCGAAGGTCTGAGGTAAACTACTCACACATCATCGGAGAGGCTATGGTGTTGATGTAGAAGCCCTCCGTGATCAATGCGCCCTCCGGCGGAGCGCCGGAAAAGGCCCGAAGATGGGATCCCACGGGTACAGAAGGTTGCGGCGGTGGAAATAGGTTCTTGGCTCCGTATCTGATAATTTGGGGGTACGTAGGTATATATAGGAGGAAGAAGTACGTCGGTGGAGCAACGTGGGCCCATGAGGGTGGAGGGCGCGCCCCCCTGCCTCGTGTTCTCCTCGTTGATTGCTTTGCGTAGACTCCAAGTCCTCTGGATCACGTTTGTTCCGAAAATCACGTTCTCGAAGGTTTCTTTCCGTTTGGACTCCGTTTGATATCCTTTTCCTTCGAAACACTGAAATAGGCAAAAAAAACAACAATTCGGGCTGGGCCTCCGGTTAATAGGTTAGTCCCAAAAATAATATAAAAGTGTATAATAAAGCCCATTAAACATCGAAAACAGAATATAATATAGCATGGAACAATAAAAAATTATAGATACGTTGGAGACGTATCAAGCATCCCCAAGCTTAATTCCTGCTCGTCCTCGAGTAGGTAAATGATAAAAATAGAATTTTTGATGTGGAATGCTACTTAGCATAATTTTCAATGTAATTCTCTTATTTGTGGTATGAATGTTCAGATCCGAAAGATTCAAGATAAAAGTTTAATATTGACATAAAAATAATAATACTTCAAGCATACTAACTAAGCAATTATGTCTTCAAAATAACATGGCCAAAGAAAGTTATCCCTACAAAATCATATAGTATGGCTATGCTCTATCTTCACCACACAAAGTATTTAAATCATGAACAACCCCGATGACAAGCCAAGCAATTGTTTTATACTTTTGGTGTTCTCAAACTTTTTCAATCTTCACGCAATACATGAGCGTGAGCCATGGACATAGCACTATATGTGGAATAGAATGGTGGTTGTGGAGAAGACAAAAAGGAGAAGATAGTCTCACATCAACTAGGCATATCAACGGGCTATGGAGATGTCCATCAATAGATATCAATGTGAGTGAGTAGGGATTGCCATGCAACGGATGCACTAGATCTATAAGTATATGAAAGCTCAACAAAAGAAACTAAGTGGGTGTGCATCCAACTCGCTTGCTCACGAAGACCTAGGGCATTTTGAGGAAGCCCATCATTGGAATATACTAGCCAAGTTCTATAATGAAAATTCCCAGTAGTATATGAAAGTGATATCATAGGAGACTCTCTATCATGAAGATCATGGTGCTACTTTGAAGCACAAGTGTGGAAAAAGGATAGTAGCATTGTCCCTTCTCTCTTTTTCTCTCATTTTTTTATTTGGGCCTTTTCTCTTTTTTTTATGGCCTCTTTTTTTCGTTCGGAGTCTCATCCCGACTTGTGGGGGAATCATAGTCTCCATCATCCTTTCCTCACTTGGGACAATGCTCTAATAATGATGATCATCACACTTTTATTTACTTACAACTCGATACTTAGAACCAAATATGACTCTATGTGAATGCCTCCGGCGGTGTACCGGGATATGCGATGAATCAAGAGTGACATGTATGAAAGAATTATGAACGGTGGCTTTGCCACAAATACGATGTCAACTACATGATCATGCAAAGCAATATGACAATGATGGAGCGTGTCATAGTAAACGGAACGGTGGTAAGGTGCATGGAAATATATCTCGGAATGGCTATGGAAATGCCATGATAGGTAGGTATGGTGGCTGTTTTGAGGAAGGTATATGGTGGGTGTATGATACCGGTGAAAAGTGCACAGTATTAGAGAGGCTAGCAATGGTGGAAGGAAGAAAAGTGCGTATAATCCACTGACTCAACATTAGTCATAAAGAACTCATATACTTGTTGCAAAAATCTACAAGTTATCAAAGCAAAGTATTACGCGCATGCTCCTAGGGGGATAGATTGGTAGGAAAAGACCACCACTCGTCCCCGACCGCCACTCATAAGGAAGACAATCAACAAATAAATCATGCTCCGACTTCATCACATAACGGTTCACCATACGTGCATGCTACGGGAATCACCAACTTTAACACAAGTATTCCTCAAATCCACAACTACTCAACTAGCATGACTCTAATATCACCATCTTCATATCTCAAAACAATTATCAAGCATCAAACTTCTCATAGTATTCAACACACTCATAAGAATTTTTTTTACTAATCTTGGATGCCTATCACTTTAGGACTAATTTCTCAATTTAAGCAAATTACCATGCTGTTTTGTAGGACTCTCAAAATAATATAAGTGAAGCATGAGAGAACAATGGTTTCTATAAAACAAATCCACCACCGTGCTCTAAAAGATATATGTGAAGCACTAGAGCAAAAACTATATAGCTCAAAAGATATAAGTGAAGCACATAGAGTATTCTAATAAATTCCGAATCATGTGTGTATGTCTCAAAAGGTGTGTACAGCAAGGATGATTGTGGTAAAATAAAAAGCAAAGACTCAAAATCATACAAGACGCTCCAAGCAAAACACATATCATGTGGTGAATAAAAATATAGCTCCAAGTAAAGTTACCGATGGACGAAGACGAAAGAGGGGATGCCTTCCGGGGAATCCCCAAGCTTTGGCTTTTTGGTGTCCTTAGATTATCTTGGGGTGCTATGGGCATCCCCATTCTTAGGCTCTTGCCACTCCTTGTTCCATAATCCATCAAATCTTTACCCAAAACTTGAAAACTTCACAACACAAAACTCAACAGAAAATCTCGTGAGCTCCGTTAGCAAAAGAAAACAAAACACCACTTCAAGGTACTGTATTGAACTCATTCTTTATTTATATTGGTGTTAAACCTACTGTATTCCGAGTTCTCTATGGTTTATAAACTCTTTTACTAGCCATAGATTCATCAAAATAAGCAAACAACACGCGAAAAACAGAATCTGTCAAAAACAGAACAGTCTGTAGTAATCTGTAACTAACGCAAACTTCTGGAACTCAAAAAATTCTACCAAAATAGGAAGACCTAGACAATTTGTTTATTGATCTACTGCAATGTGAATCAGTATTTTATCACGTTCTGGTGATTTTTAACAATTTGTTTCGTGAACAGAAAGTTTCTGGAATTTTCAGCAAGATCAAATAACTATCATCCAAGAAGATCCTATAGGTTTAACTTGGCACAAACACTAATTAAAACATAAAAACAAATCTAACCAGAGGCTAGATCAAAGATTTATTCCTAAACAGAAGCAAAAAGCAAAAAATTAAAATAAAATTGGGTTGCCTCCCAACAAGCGCTTTTCTTTGAAGCCTTTTTAGCTAGGCAATGAGATTTCAATGATGCTCATATGAAAGACAAGAATTGAAGCATAAAGAGACCATCATAAAACATGTGACAAACACACTTAAGTCTAACATACTTCCTATGCATAGGTTTTTTATAAGCAAACAAATTATCAAGGCAAGCAAAAACTAGCATATGCAAGGAAGAAGACGATAGCAATCTCAACAAGAGAGGTAATTTAGTAACATGAAAATTTCTACAACCATATTTTCCTCTCTCATAATAATTACATGTAGGATCATAAGCAAATTCAACAATATAGCTATCACGAAACATATTCTTAACACAATCCACATGTATGCAAAGTTGACACTCTTCCAAAATAGTGGGATTAACATTAACTAAATTCATGACCTCTCCAAACCCACTTTTATCAAAAATACCATAAGATTGAACATTCTCCAAATATGTGGGATCTAAAGTTGACACTCTTCCAAACCCACTTTCAATACTATTGCAAACATTATTATCAATCTCATATTCATCATGGAGCTTAAATAAATTTTCAAGATCATAAGAAGAATCACCCCAATCATGATCATTGCAACAAGTAGTAGACATAGCAAAACTAGCATCCCCAAGCTTAGGGTTTTGCATATTATTAGCAGAATTTACATCAAGAGAATTTATAGTAAAATCATTGCAATCATGCTTTTTATTCAAAGATCTATCGTGAATCACTTCATAAAGCACTTCATCACAATTTTCAAATTCACGGATTTCAAGCAAAACCTCATAAAGATAATCTAGTGCACTCAACTCACTAGCAATAGGTTCATCATAATTGGATCTCTTAAAAAGATTAGCAAGCGGATGAGGATCCATAACAATAGATTTTTAGCAAGAGAAGATGCAAGCACATAGAAGGCACATGGCAACACAAGCAAACGAAAAAGACGAATGGAAGAGGGGCGAATAAAACAGAAAAGGTGAAGTGGGGGAGAGGAAAACGAGAGGCAAATGGAAAATAATGTAATGCAAGGGATAAGAGTTTGTGATGGGTACTTGGTATGTCTTGACTTGTGCATAGACTCCCCGGCAACGGCGCCAGAAATCCTTCTTGCTACCTCTTGAGCATTGCGTTGGTTTTCCCTTGAAGAGGAAAGGGTGATGCAGTAAAGTAGCGTAAGTATTTCCCTCGGTTTTTGAGAACCAATGTATCAATCCAGTAGGAGATCACGCACGAGTCCCTCACACCTACACAAACAAATAAGAACCTCGCAACCAACGCGATAAAGGGGTTGTCGATCCCTCAACGGTCACTTGCGAGAGTGAGATCTGATAGATATGATAATATAATATTTTTGGTATTTTTATGATAAAGAGAAATAAAGATGCAAAGTAAAATAAAAGGCAATAAAAATAACTAAGTGTTGGAAGATTAATATGATGGAAAATCGACCCTGGGGGCATAGGTTTCACTAGTGGCTTCTCTCAAGATAGCATAAGTATTACGGTGGGTAAACGAATTACTGTCGAGCAATTGATAGAATTGAGCATAGTTATGAGAATATCTAGGTATGATCGCATATATAGGCATCACGTCCGCGACAAGTAGACTGAAACGATTCTGCATCTACTACTATTACTCCACACATCGACCGCTATCCAGCATGCATCTAGAGTATTAAGTTCATAAGAACAGAGTAACGCTTTAAGCAAGATGACATGATGTAGAGGGATAAACTCATGCAATATGATATAAACCCCATCTTTTTATCCTTGATGTCAACAATACAATACATGTCGTTTCCCTTTCTGTCACTGGGATCGAGCACCGCAAGATTGAACCCAAAGCTAAGCACTTCTCCCATTGCAGGAAAGATCAATCTAGTAGGCCAAACCAAACTGATAATTCGAAGAGACTTGCAAAGATAACCAATCATACATAAAAGAATTCAGAGGAGATTCAAATATTGTTCATATATAATCTTGATCATAAACCCACAATTCATCAGATCTCGACAAACACACCGCAAAAGAAGATTACATCGAATAGATCTCCAAGAAGATCGAGGAGAACTTTGTATTGAGATCCAAAGAGAGAGAAGAAGCCATCTAGATAATAACTATGGACCCGAAGGTCTGAGGTAAACTACTCACACATCATAGGAGAGGCTATGGTGGTTATGTAGAAGCCCTCCGTGATCAATGCCCCCTCTGGCGGAGCGCCGAAAAAGGCCCCAAGATGGGATCCCATGGGTTCAGAAGGTTGCGGCAGTGGAAATAGGTTTTTGGCTCCGTATCTGATAGTTTGGGGGTACGTAGGTATATATAGGAGGAAGAAGTACGTCGGGGAGCAACGTGGGCCCCACGAGGGTGGAGGGCGCGCCTGGGGGGGGGGGGGGTAGGCGCGCCCCCTGCCTCGTGCTCTCCTCGTTGATTGCTTTGCGTAGACTCCAAGTCCTCTGGATCACGTTTGTTCCGAAAATCACGTTCCCGAAGGTTTCATTCCGTTTGGACTCCGTTTGATATCCTTTTCCTTCGAAACACTGAAATATGCAAAAAAGAACAATTCGGGCTGGGCCTCCGGTTAATAGGTTAGTCCCAAAAATAATATAAAAGTGTATAATAAAGCCCATGAAACATCCAAAACGGAATATAATATAGCATGGAACAATAAAAAATTATAGATACGTTGGAGACGTATCAGTGCTGATCTTGCGCTACTTCATCGTAGGCAAGTACTCGAGGCAACCTGTAGATGAGTTCTGTGGGGATAACTGCTTCTGCCCCGTAGACCAGGGAGAAGGGAGTCTGCCCGGTAGCTCAGTTTGGTGTCGTTCTGAGGGACCAAAGAACTACCGGCAGCTCCTCGATCCACCGCGTGCCGTGCTTCTTTAGCGTATCAAAGGTTGTTGTCTTGATTCCACATAGCACTTCAGCGTTCGCCCTCTCAGCTTGTCCATTGCTCCGGGGGTGTGCCACGGAGGCAATTGAGATCTTGCATCCGAGGGCATGAACATATTGCATGAAGGCGTGACTTGTGAACTAGGTGCCGTTGTCGGTAATGATCCTTGCCGGAACTCCAAAACGACACACCAATTCTTTCAAGAACTTGATAGCTGACTGAGCAGTCACCTTTCTCACGGCAGTCACTTCCGGCCACTTTGTAAACTTGTTGATAGCAACGAACAAGAATTCAAAGCCCCTGATTGCTCGGGGGAAGGGGCCCAGGATATCGAGCCCCTAGACCGAAAATGGCCATGATAGAGGGATTGTTTGAAGAGCTTGGGCAGGTAGGTGGGTTTTCTTGGAATGGAACTGGTAGGCTTCACATTTGGTGACTAGCTCGACCGCATCTTGGAGGGCTGTGGGCCAATAGTATCCTTGCTGGAATGCTTTCCCAACTAATGCCCTTGATCCAATGTGGGAGCCGCACATGCCTTTGTGTACCTCAGCCAGCAGTTCCTTTCCTTCTTCCCGGCAGACACACTTCAATTTCACACCGTTGGGCCTCCTTCTGTACAGAGTGTCATCGACAAACTGATACATACTGGCCCTCCGGGCTACTTTTTCAGTTTCATCTTGGTCGCCGGGAAGCTCTCCGGTTTGGAGGAAGTGGACAATGTGCCTTGCCCAAGTTGGAGCCTAGGGCTCAGCAACAAGGACTAGCGGCACCTCCTCAGCTGCGGGAGCACATGCCTCGTTCGCGGGGTCCATGGGCCCGGCTGGAGGGTGTGGTTCCGCAAGCTGTGAGGAGTTGTTTCCGGTAGGGTCTCTCCTAGGAGCGGACGACTCTACTAGGAGAGGCTTACCGGAGTCCAACTTTCTCCTTTTCCGGGCCATTGTTGCTAGGGATACGGAGGGCTGAGTGAGATGGAGAACAAAAGTTCCTGGTTCCACAGGAAGCTTCTGCGCAACACACTTTGGCAGATAATCAGCTATGCTGTTTTCCGCACGGGGTACGTGCTCTCTTTGCAATCCGTCAAAGCGCTCCTCCAATCTCCTCACTTCCTCGATGTATGCCTCCATCAATGGACTTTGGTAGTCCTTGTTAACTTATCTCACCACAAGTTGTGAATCCCTTCGAATGATCAGCTTCTTAATTCCCAATTCAGCTGCAATCCTGAGCTCGACAAGGAGCCCTTCATACTTTGTTGTATTGTTGGTTGCTTCTTCCCGGGCAAAATGCATTTGGATGACGTACTTCAAGTGCTCCCCGGAGGGGGCGACAAGAAGCACACCAGCTCCTGCACCTTGCAAGGAAAAAGCACCATCAAAATACAAAATCCATTCTTGGGGTGATTCCTTGCCGGGGATAACTGTCTCCGTCACCTCCTCATTAGGGGTTGGTGTCCATTCTGCAATAAAATCTGCCAATGCCCTGCTCTGAATAGTTGATGTGCTCTCGAACTTCAAACCAAAATTGTATAACTCCAAAGCCCACTCCACTATTCCGCCAGTAGCCTCAGGGTTTCGGAGTATCCTTTGCAACGGGAAACGAGTGACAACCGTGACCTCATGGGCTTGGAAGTAGCGGCGCAGTTTCCTTGAGGCCATGATGAGACCAAAAATCAACTTTTGCATGCCAGAGTACCTCAATTCAGCCCCTTGTAACAAGGAGATGGCAAAGTACACTGGGCGCTGCACGACGTTCTTCCTTTCCGCATCCTTGGGGTTGCTCTTGTTGTCGTGCTCATTGCTGTCCTGATCCTTTTCTGACTCCGCCGGCCTCTGCTCACTCTCTGCACCATCTACTTCTCATTGCACTACCAAGGCTGCACTGACCACTTGGTTGGTTGCCGCTAAGTACAGCAGCAACGGCTCCTAGGGTTTGGGAGAAACCAAGGTAGGAACGCGGGACAAGTAGGCCTTCAACTCTTGCAAAGCTGCATCTGCTTCCGGGGTCCACTTCATGGGCCCTGCCTTCTTCAAAATTTTGAGGAACGGCAGGGCACGCTCGACAGACTTGGAGATGAATTTGCTTAGCGCGGCAACACATCCTATCAGACGCCTCACATCCTTAACTGTCCTTGGTGCTTGGATCTGCTCGATAGTTTTGATCTTGTCGGGGTTGGCTTCGATCCCGCGATGGGACACGAAGAACCCAAGCAACTTGCCGGAGGGAACACCAAATACACACTTCTCTGGGTTGAGCTTCAAAATGATCTTGTGCAAATTAGCAAATTTCTCCTCCAAATCTTGAATAAGGGTGGCTCTATCCTTGGTCTTGACCAAAATATCATCCATATAGGCTTCTATGTCTCTGTGCAGCTGTGGCTCAAAACCAATCTGGACTGCCCTTGCAAAAGTGGACCCGACACTCTTTAATCCGAATGGCATGCAGACAAAATAGTACGTACCACATGGAGTGATGAACGACGTCTTCTCTTCGTCTTCCTTGGACATGAAGATTTGGTGGTACCCAGAATATGCATCCAGAAAGGAGAGAAAATCACAACCTGAAGTGGAATCCACAATCTGATCGATATGTGGCAGGGGAAAAGGGTCCTTCGGGCAAGCCTTGTTGAGATATGTGAAATCTATGCAAAGCCTCCAGTTCCCGTTAGCCCTCCAGACTGCCACTGGATTTGCCAACCATGTGGGATGTAGTACTCCTCTGAATAATCCAGCTGCCTCAAGCCTCTTGATCTCTTCCGCAATGAACTGCTGCCTCTCCAAGGCCTACTTCCGGACTTTCTGCTTGACAGGTCGGGCATGTGGGAAGACAGTAAGGTGGTGCTCGATTACCTCCCTGGGAACACCGGGGATATTAGATGGTTGCCAAACACATCGATATTCGCCCGTGGGAAGGCAACGAGCACGCTTTCCTATTTGTCATCGAGGGTGGTGCTAATCGTGAAAGTACCATCAACGCCAGCCAGCTCTGCTGGGACCTTCTTCACTTGGGGTGCAGCGACCTTGGATCTCTTTCTGTTGGAACACCCCGGCACGTCGTCAACGGGTGCCGTGCACTCGGTGGGGGCACGCTTCCTGAAATCTTTGCCGGAGTCCCTACAATCCTTCTTCTTTCCTTTGATTTCCCTAGCGGGAGCTGCTGCTGTCGCTGCCTTTGCCGCGACCGCGTCCCGGTACATCTTGTCCACACAAATGATTGCATCCTTCTCATCTGATGGGATGGTGATGACTCCCAGTGGTCCAGGTATCTTCAAGGTGTTGTACGCATAGTGGGATGCCGCCATGAATTTAGCCAGGGCCGGGAGTCCAAGAATCCCATTGTATGGATGGGGGAGATCAACCACATCAAACACAATCCTCTCAGTCCGGTTGTTCAGTTCTCCCCCAAACATTACCGGCAACGTGATCTTTCCCTTAGGATGGCTCCTGCCGGGATTAACTCCTTGAAATGTCTCGGTAACCTCTAGCTCTTCCTTGCTATCTGAAGCTTGCTGATAACTGCTGGGGAAATCAGATTCAACCCGGCCCCGCCGTCCACCACCATCTTTGTGGCCTTGAGGTTGCGAATCGTTGGGGAGACCAACAATGGCAAACACCCTACTGCAGTGGTATGGCTAGGATGATCCTCCTCGTCAAAGATGATGGGCGTACGGGACCATTTGAGTGGCTTCTGGGCCTCGGGCGCTGGCTCCACGTCATTGACTTCTCGCACCCACCGCTTGAGTTGGCGGTGAGAGGTGTGCCGAGATGCACCCTCGTCAATGCACAGGGCGTCGGTGGCCATCTGAAACTCTTCCTCACTGTTTTCCTCTTCATCCCCTCCATCACTCTCCTCCATATGCTTCCTTCTCTCGACCTCTGGTGGGCTTTTCTTGGTTCCAAAAGGGTTTGCCGGGGCGATTTACTTCACCACTTCGGCCCTTACTGCCAGCAACATTCTGACCCTTTTCTTTGTCACGCTTCTCATACTCTGCTCTCTGTCTTTTGACAAGCTACTCAACCTGATAACCCTCTTGAAGGTCGCGGCCCTTGGTCCGATGAATCTTACAATACGGCCTATCACCTTTCCCGGCTTTCTCGGCAACAGTGGCTTCCCGGAAGTCAGTGCACACGACAGCTTCCTTGCTGGGGGCCTCAGCTTTGGCCTTCTTGGCGGTACTAGGCGTACCCGATCCTTCAACAGTCATCACTGCCTTATCCCTTCGCTTCTTACTGCGCTTCTTGCTCTTCTTCTGACTGGTTGATTCATCATCATCCTGTGAATCAACATTGGTGCAATCTTCCTCTCCGAGCAACTTTCTTCCTTCTCATCCGAGCATACTTATCCACCAATGTGTAGAGCTCCTTCACAGTCTTGGGCAACCGCACGTTCATCTTGGAATGAATCCGGCGGTTGCGCACATTGGACTGGAAGGCGGCTATCACGGCTGCCGGATAGATATTTGAGATATTTCTATGAACTTTACTTAATCTTTGTAAATACTTACGGAGGGTTTCTCCTTCCTTCTATTGGAGAAGCTGCAAGTCGCTGGGTCGGCCCGGCTCTTGGTGGCCACCGGTGAAGGCACCGATGAACTCATGGCACAGGTCTGCCCACGACGAAATGGAGTTCTCCGGCAGGTGCATCAGCCAAGACCTCTCATTGTACTTGAGGGCCAAAGGGAAGTAGTTGGCAAACACCTTCTCATCTCTTCCCCCAGCAACATGAACAACTATGGTGTAGACGCTCAGGAACTCTGCCGGGTTCAGCCCCCCATTGTACTTCTCAGGTATCTCTGGCTTGAACGTGCGAACGGACGGCCAACGGACTTGCCGCAGGTCATGGGTAAAGGCAGTGCATCCAACCTCAAAAGGTAAGTACCCGCCAATACCGAGCGCGGGCTCGTCGACGCCGGGGCCCTCGCACCCATCAGTCCGGCGGAGGTTGCCGCGGCGCTGCTCGACAACGACGTGTGTGTCTCCTTTCCACCTGTCCTCCGGGGCTCGTCATTGGCCTGGACGCGCTCGAGGGTCAGAAGAGGCCATCGAGACGTCATCGGGGTCTTGATTCTGTTCCGCTCGCGCTGGCTGCCGTGGCGGGGACTGCACCGTGGGGATGGCCCCCTCTGTTCGGTCAGCAACATGAGTCATTACTGTCGCTTGGGGAGGCCATGGCGGGCCAGCTCGCCATGAGCCCCCAGCTTCGGCGAAACCGAGCAAACTTTGGATGGTGGCACACCATTCGTCCATTTGCTCGGCCGGTGGTGGAAACCTCAGCAGCAGCTGAGCCCGCGCCATGGCCTCCGAGGCTGTACTTGGCATGGGTGATGATGAAGTCGATCGCACCGTCGCTCGGCTCCTGATGGTGCCAGCGGCGGCAGCACTGCGCCCCCGCTGCTACGGGGCGACCACCTGGATGGCAGGGTGGTGCGGCGAAGGCGCTCGAGGGCTAGTGGCTCTGTCGGGCGCAGCGGCTTGGTCGACCTATCCCGGGGGAGGCGCACGCGCTGCGACCGCACCTGTGATGGGAGCGGTCGGAGGGCGGCGATTCGCCCCGGTCCGAGCGCCGTTGCTGCGGCTGTGCCCATCAGTGGGCGAAAGGGGCGTAGACGGAGTAACCCCTTCACTCGGATCTTGTGGAGCGTGGCCGTCGAGGTGTTGCTGATGCTGCTCTCCTTTGATGTCTCCTGCTCCTGCGTCGGTCGCGGGGGAAGTGGTGATGGTACCGCCCGCTCTGACCACATCCCCAGCAGCGTCCGTGTCCTCGCATGTCTCCGCATCCTCCGAAGTGTTAGAGGCCACGGGCGGCGGAGCCTTCGAGGTGGATGGATGAGCTGAAGAACCGGGCTTCTTCTTGGGCACGATGGTCGATGGCATCGTCAAAGATGTAGATGGTGATGAAGGTGACGCGCTGCACACGCCTTCAGGTTCGCACAAGCGATCCCCCTACCTGGCGTGCCAAAGATGTCGCGGGAAACCACAACCACCTATGGGACCAGAAGGCCCCTTGCTGGTTCGGCAGGGGGGCGTCGCGTTGCACAAAGAGCAGACGAATGTGCGGCAACACGACAGATATCACGCAGGCATTTTTACCCAGGTTCGGGCCGCCGCGAGGTGTAAAACCCTACTCCTGCTTTGGAGGATTGATGGTGGAAAGGTGGTAGTGGAGCGTAGTACACTTGCCCGACAAGGGTTGCCTCAAGACGACAGTGGCTACGCGCGTATGGGGCTGTGAGTTATCCAACCTTCTAACCATTTCTATTGTTGCCATGGGCCTCCTTTTATAGATCAAGGAGTTACCACAATGGCAAAGTAGTCATTATGCACTGATAAGATAGCAAACAGTGCTATCATACCTAACTCTATGGGCTGGCAGGGTGCATTAAATGCACTGCTTAACGTCACATGGTTGGTTGCCCGGCAAGGCTTGCCGGGCTATCTCGCCAGCTCCACGCCTAGTCGCTTAACACATCGCAGGACGGGTGTCATCTGCAGGTGTTTCCTGTAGGGAGAGGCTGCTGATACGTCCATTTTGAATCATGTTTTCTCACTGTTATTTATAATGTTTTTATCCATAATAATGCTTTTTGGAGTAATTCTAATGCCTTTTCTCTCATAATTTGCAAGGTCACACCAAGAGGGAGAATTCCAGCAGCTGGAAATCTGGACCTGAAAAAGCTACGTCAGGCCACCTATTCTGCACTACTCCAAATGAGCTGAAACTTCACGGAGATTTTTTATGGAATATATAAGAATGGAGCTAATAAGTACCAGCGGGGGGCCACCAGGTGGGCACAACCCACCTGGGCGCACCAGGCCCCCTGGCACGCCCTGGTGGGTTATGGCCTCTCGGCCCACCTCTGGTGCCCATCTTCTGGTATATAAGTCATTTTGACCTAGAAAAAAAAAAGACTTTCAGGACGGAGCGCCGCCGTCTTGAGGCTGAAATTGGGCAGGAGCACTTTTTCCCTCCGGCGGAGCGATTCTGGCGGGGGAACTTCCCTCCCGGAGGGGGAAATCATCGTCATCATCATCACCAACAACTCTCCCATCTTGGGGAGGGCAATCTCCATCAACATCTTCACCAGCACCATCTCATCGCAAACCCTAGTTCATCTCTTGTATTCAATCTCGTTACCAGAACTATAAATTGTTGCTAGGGGGTGACTAGTAGTGTTGATTACATCTTGTAGTGGATTACTATATGGTTTATTTGGTGGAAGATTATATGTTCAGATCCATTATGCAAATTAATACCCCTCTGATCATGAGCATGTTTGTTGTTTGTGAGTTGGTACTTTTGTTCTTGAGTTCACGGGATAAATCATGTTGCAAGTAATCATGTGAATTTGATATGTGTTCGATATTTTGATGGTATGTATGTTGTGATTCCATTAGTGGTGTCATGTGAACGTCGACTACATGACACTTCACCATATTTGGGCCTAAGGGAATGCATTGTGGAGTAGTAAATAGATGGTGGGTTGCGAGAGTGACAGAAACTTAAACCCCAGTTTATGCACTATTTTGTAAGGGACCGATTGGATCCTAGAGTTTAATGCTATGGTTAGGATTTATCCTTAATACTTCTCTCGTATTTGCAGATGCTTGCGGGAGGGTTAATCTTAAGTAGGAGGTTTGTTCAAGTAAGAACAACACCTAAGCACCAGTCCACCCACATATCAAATTATCAAAGTAGCGAACACAAATCAAACCAACATGATGAAAGTGACTAGATGAAATTCCCGTGTATCCTCAAGAACGCTTTTCTTGTCATAAGAGACTGTTTTGGCCTGTCCTTTGCCTCAAAAGGATTGGGTTACCTTGCTGCATACTTATTGCTACCATCATTACTTTCTCGTTACAAATTATCTTGCTATCAAACTACTCGCTACTTACAGTTTCAGCAGTTGCACACATTACCATACTGAAAACTACTTCTCATTTCCTTCTGCTCCTCGTTGGGTTCGACACTCTTACTTATCGAAAAGAGCTACAATTGATTCCCTATACTTGTGGGTCATCAAGGCTATTTTCTGGCGCCGTTGCCGGGGAGTGAAGTGCCTTTGGTAAGTGGAATTCGGTAAGGAAACATTTATATAGTGTGCTGAAATTTATTGTCACTTGTTACTATGGAAAACAATCCTTTCAGGGGTTCGTTCAGGGTATCTTCACCTTGTCCGGAACCACAATTAAATGCCCCTCAACCTACTGCACCTATTGAAAATATTGAATATGAAATTCCTTCGGGTATGATAGAACAACTGCTAGCTAATCCTTACGCAGGAGATGGAACTGAACATCCTGATATGCACTTGATATATGTGGAACAAATTTGTGGATTGTTTAAGCTTGCAGGTTTACCCGGAGATGAGGTGATGAAAAAGGTTTTCCCTTTATCTTTGAAGGGAAAAGCATTGGCATGGTATAGGTTATGCGATGATATTGGATCATGGAATTGGAATCGTTTGAAATTGGAGTTCCACCAAAAAATTTATCCTATGCATCTACTTCATCGTGATCGGAATTATATATATAATTTTTGGCCTCATGAAGGAGAAAGTATCGCTATAGCTTGGGGGAGGTTTAAATCAATGTTATGTTCATGCCCCAATCATGAGCTCTCAAGAGAAATTATTATTCAGAAATTTTATGCTCGGCTTTCTCGTAATGATCAAACCATGCTGGATACTTCTTGTGCTAGTTCTTTTATGAAGAAAACTATTGAATTCCAATGGGATCTTTTGGAAAGAATTAAACGCAACTCTGAAGATTGGGAACTCGACGAAGGTAAAGAGTCGGGTATAAAACTTAAATATGATTGTGTTAAATCTTTTATGGACACCGATGCTTTTCAAAAGTTTAGCACTAAATATGGACTTGACTCTGAGATAGTAGCCACCTTTTGTGAATCATTTGCTACTCATGTTGAACTCCCTAAAGAGATGTGGTTTAAATATCACCCGCCTTTTAAAGGTGAAACTAAAGAACCGGTACCAGTTAAAGAAAAAACTATACTCTATAATGTTGATCTAGTTGTTCCTACTACTTATATTGAAAAACCACCTTTTCCTATTAGGATAAATGAACATGCTAAAGTTTCAACTGTGGTTAACAAAAGATCTGTTAGAACACCTAAACCTGATGAACAAATTAGAGTTGAACCTAATATTGCTATGGTTAAAGATCTCTTAGAAGAAGATGTGGATGGGCATGTTATCTACTTCTGTGCAGAAGTTGCTAGAATTGCCAAACCCGAAAAACGGGATAAAAATAGACCAGTTGTTGGCCTGCCTATCATTTCAGTTAAAATAGGATATCACTGTTATCATGGTTTATGTGACATGGGTGCTAGTGTGAGTGCTATTCCTTACAAGTTATATCAAGAAATTAGGGAAGACATAGCACCTACAGAGTTAGAAGACATAGATGTTACTATTGAACTTGCAAATAGAGACACCATATCACCTTGTGGGATTATTAGAGATGTTGAAGTCTTGTGTGTGAAAGGAAAATACCCCACTGATTTTCTTGTTCTTGGTTCCCCACAAGATGACTTCTGTCACATTATCTTTGGTAGACCTTTCTTGAACACAGTTAATGCTAGGATAGATTGCCAGAAACAAACTGTGGGTGTTAGCTTTGGTGATGAGTCTCATGAGTTTAATTTTTCCAAGTTTAGTAGAAATCATCATGAAAAAGAATTGCCTAGTAAAGATGAATTAATCGGTCTTGCTTCTATTGCTGTACCACCTACTGATCCTTTAGAACAATACTTGCTAGACCATGAAAATGATTTACATATGCATGAAAGAAATGAAATAGATAATATTTGCTTTGAACAACGTCCTCTACTGAAACACAATTTGCCTATTGAAACTCTAGGAGGTCCTCCTCCACCTAAGGGTGATCCTGTGTTTGAATTAAAACAATTGCCAAACACTCTGAAATATGCTTATCTTGATGAAAAGAAGGTATATCCTGTTATTGTTAGTGCTAACCTTTCAGAACATGAAGAAGTAAGATTATTGAAAGTTCTAAGGAAGCACCGAGCTGCTATTGGATATACTCTTGATGATTTAAAGGGCATTAGTCCCACTCTATGTCAGCACAAAATTAATATGGAACCTGATGCTAAACCAGTTGTTGATCACCAACGTCAGTTAAATCCGAAGATGAAAGAGGTGGTAAGAACGGAAATACTAAAACTTCTGGAAGCAGGTATAATCTATCCGATGGCTGATAGTAGATGGGTAAGTCCTGTTCATTGTGTCCCTAAGAAAGGAGGTATTACTGTTGTTCCTAATGATAAAAATGAACTCATTCCACAAAGAATTGTTACAGGCTATAGAATGGTAATTGATTTCAGAAAATTAAACAAAGCTACTAGAAAAGATCATTACCCTTTGCCTTTTATTGATCAAATGCTTGAAAGATTATCTAAGCACACACACTTTTGCTTCCTTGATGGATATTCTGGCTTTTCACAAATACCTGTTTCTCAACCTGATCAAGAAAAGACTACTTTTACTTGTCCTTTTGGAACTTATGCTTATAGACGTATGCCTTTTGGTTTATGTAATGCACCTGCTACCTTTCAAAGATGCATGATGGCTATATTCTCTGACTTTTGTGAAAAGATTGTTGAGGTTTTCATGGATGACTTTTCTGTTTATGGGAAGTCTTTTGATGATTGCTTAAGCAATCTTGATTGAGTTTTGCAGAGATGTGAACAAACAAATCTTGTATTGAATTGGGAGAAGTGCCACTTTATGGTTAATGAAGGCATTGTTTTGGGTCATAAAATTTCTGAAAAGGGTATTGAAGTGGACCAAGCTAAGGTCGATGCCATTGAGAAAATGCCATGTCCTAAGGACATCAAAGGTATTCGTAGTTTCTTAGGTCATGCTGGTTTCTATAGGAGGTTTATTAAAGACTTCTCTAAAATTTCTAGGCCTCTCACTAATCTTCTGCAAAAGGATATTCCTTTTGTTTTTGGTGATGATTGTTTAGAAGCCTTTGAAACACTCAAAAAGCCTTAATCACTGCACCTATAGTTCAACCACCTGATTGGAATTTACCTTTTGGAATTATGTGTGATGCTAGTGACTATGCTGTTGGTGATGTTCTAGGACAAATAGTTGATAAGAAATTGAATGTTATTCATTATGCTAGTAAAACTCTAGTCAGTGCTCAAAGAAATTATGCTACTACTGAAAAAGAATTCTTAGCAGTGGTGTTTGCTTGTGATAAGTTTAGACCTTATATTGTTGATTCCAAAGTAACCGTTCACACAGACCATGCTGCTATTAAATATCTTATGGAAAAGAAGGATGCTAAACCTAGACTTATTTGTTGGGTTCCCTTGTTACAAGAATTTGATTTGCATATTATTCACAGAAAAGGAGTTGAGAACCCGTAGCTGATAACTTGTCTAGGCTTGAAAATGTGCTTGATGACCCACTTCCTATTGATGATAGTTTTCCTAATGAGCAGTTAGCTGCAATAAATGTTGCTAATAGTACTCCTTGGTATGCTGACTATGCTAATTATATTGTTGCTAAATATTTGCCACCTAGCTTTACTTACCAACAAAAGAAAAAATTCTTCTATGATTTAAGATATCACTTTTGGGATGACCACATCTTTATAAAGGAGTAGATGGTATTATTAGACGTTGTGTACCTGAGCATGAACTGGGACAAATCCTACGGAAATGTCACTCCGAACCTTATGGAGGACATCATGCTGGAGATAGAACTGCTCATAAGGTATTTTAGTCTGGATTTTATTGGCCTACCCTCTTCAAGGATGCTCGTAAGTATGTCTCATCTTGTGATGAATGCCAAAGAATAGGTAATATTGGTAAGCATCAAGAAATGCCTATGAATTATTCTCTTGCTGTTAAACCATTTGATGTTTGGGGATTTGATTACATGGGACCTTTTCCTTCCTCTAATGGGTACACACATATTTTGGTTGCTGTTGATTGTTACTAAATGGGTAGAAGCTATTCCAACTAGTAGTGTTGATCACAACACCTCTATTAAAATGCTTAAGGAAGTTATTTTCCCAAGGTTTGGAGTCCCTAGATATTTAATGACTGATGGTGGTTCACACTTTATTCATGGTGCTTTCCGTAAAATGCTTGATAAGTATGATGTTAACCATAGAATTGCATCACCCTATCATCCTCAGTCTAGTGGTCAAGTTGAGCTTAGCAATAGAGAAATAAAATTAATTTTGCAAAAGACTGTCAATAGGTCTAGGAAGAATTGCTCTAAGAAATTAGATGATGCACTTTGGGCTTATAGAACAGCTTATAAAAATCCTATGTGTATGTCTCCTTATAAAATGGTTTATGGAAAAGCTTGTCATTTACCTATTGAGTTAGAACATAAAGCTTATTGGGCAGTTAAAGAACTCAACTATGATTTCAAACTTGCTGGTGAAAACAGGTTATTTGATATAAGCTCATTAGATAGAATGGAGAACCCAAGCTTATGAAAATGTAAAGTTATTCAAAGAAAAAGTTAAAAGATGGCATGCCAAAATAATTCAAAAACATGAGTTTAAAGTAGGAGAATATGTTCTTTTGTACAACTCTCGTTTCAGATTCTTTGCAGGCAAACTCCTCTCAAAATGGGAAGGCCCCTATGTCATCGAGGAGGTTTACCAGTCTGGAGCCATCAAAATAAATAATTTCGAAGGCACTAACCCGAAAGTTGTCAACGGGCAACGAATAAAGCATTATATCTCAGGTACGCCTATTATTGTTGAAAGCAATATTATCCAAACCTTGACATCGGAAGAACACATAAAAGAGTCCTTCCGGAACACTCCAGAATCGTCAAAATAAGGAGGTACGTGGTATGGTAAGTAAACAGACTCTGAAAAATCTGCAAAAATATTTTTTATCAGTTTTGGAATATTTTAAAATTTTGGAAATAAAGAAACTTCCAGGAAGCGTCCCCTGGTGGGCACAAGACACCAGGGCGCGTCGGGGTTTCCTGGCGCACCCAGGCACGGCCAGGTGGGTTGTGCCTACCTGGGACACCTCCCGAACTCCGTGTTTCTTCCATATGCTTGTCCTCCAAGATAAAAAAAATCTATATATACTTCCCGAACTTGTTAACCATCGTATCGTGGAGAAAATCCTCTGTTCTCTTTTCTTGCTGTTTCTGGTCAGATTTGTCAAGCTAGGCATCATGTCTTCCTGCTCCTCCAACCACATGGAAGAAGATGCTTGGTTGATGAGGATCGAGACGAAGGGGGAGGAGCCTACGGACGCCATCAAGGGAGACAAGGCATCAAGAGCATATCACCTATCTCCGGAGCGTCATCCGTCGGCTGTAGGATCTCTTGACCCTTAAGGACAAGATCGCTTCATCACCACCATCACCTTCTTCACCACCAAAGGAGAACTGAGTATCGGGTATGGGCACCCCCCTTGGCTTCCTCCAAGCTTGGGGGAGGTGCCCCGGTATCGTATCATCTCGCTATCTTTTTGCCTTTACTTATCTTAGTTCAATCTTTTGCTTAGATGAATAAAGTTTAGTTCGATCTTTTCTTCTTTGAGAGTTTGCTTAGTGATCTATCATTTTTATCATGTGCAAATTATATAATAAAGTTAGTTCGAGTTATTACTTTCTTTACTTTCATGTTGCAAATAAAGAAAAGAAAAAGAGAAAGAAAGCAAATAAAAGAAAGGTAATAAATCAATAAGATCATATACTAATCCTATGGTAGGTGATAGCACCACATAAGGAAAAGTATAAGTAAGAAAATTTTATTAGAGCTTGAAAAACATAGCATCAGTCAGTGATGCAACTCATGAAAGAATTAATAAGGGAAGGGAAGATTCACATATAAATATACTATCCTTGAAATCTTTTGTGATTGTGAGCCCTCATCAAAATATTATATGCCAAAATTGTTGACGTCGGACAAGGAAGACAACGTAATGGTTTATGTATGTTTATATTCACATAGAAGTCATATTGTCATAGATCCTTTAACATGTGATGCTTGCCCCCTATCTTTGCTAGCCAAAAATTCCGCACTAAGTAGAGATACTACTTGTGCATGCAAAAACCCTTAAACCCAAATATTTTTCAAGTGTCCACCATACCTACCTAGGGATTGAACAAGATCCCTCAAGTAAGTTGTCATCGGTGCAAAAAGGCAATAAAAATTGCGTATAAATATGTGAGATCTTTTAGTGTAAGAGAAAATTGAGCGTTGCACGAACTTGGATGACAAAGAATAAAAGTGACAGACTGCATAATAAAAGTTGTCATCTTAAGGGGCAATGTAACGTGACGTTCTTTTGCACTAAGGGGTTGAGCATGCAAACAAATAAGCGCATGGCAACCTCTGCTTCCCTCTGCGAAGGGCCTATCTTTTACTTTTATGTATTTACCTTTATGCAAAGAGTCAAAGTTTTCCTTCTATTCCTTTTTATTTTCTCTTTTGGCAAGCATCGTGTGGTGAGGAAAGAACTAGGAACTTATGTCCAGTTGAATATAGATAAAATGAGTTATTATTGTTGACATCACCCTTGAGGTGAGTATGTTGGGAGGCGAAACTATAAGCCCCTATCTTTCTATGTGTCCGGTTGAAATGTTTGGCTCATGTGTACTCGGTGAGTGTTAGCAATCATAGAAGACTATATGATGGCTGAGTATGTGGACTTGCCTAAAGGCTCTGACACGTGACCCTTCCTGAAAAGATGATGAATTGTAGTTGCAAAGTTGACTGAGAACATAGTTTGTTAGTTTCTAATAGAGTTCTTGCTTTATACTTCGATTGTGTGATGAACTATTACTTATTCATGGGAAGTGTATGACACAAGTTCTATGATAAAAGTTTCATGTTTAATTTGTTGCTGTTATAATAATCAACATGATGCTTCTATGTCTGTATTTTCTTTTTATCGACACCTCTTTCTCAAAGCATGTGGAAATGTTTTTCGATTTCGGTTTTCGCTTGAGGACAAGCGAGGTCTAAGCTTGGAGGAGTTGATACGTCCATTTTGTATCATGTTTTCTTACTGTTATTTATAATGTTTTTATCCATAATAATGCTTTTTGGAGTAATTCTAATGCCTTTTCTCTCATAATTTGCAAGGTACACACCAAGAGGGAGAATTCCGGCAGCTGGAAATCTGGACCTGAAAAAGCTACGTCAGGCCACCTATTCTGCACAGCTTCAAATGAGCTGAAACTTCATGGAGATTTTTTATGGAATATATAAGAAATATTGGAGCCAATAAGTACCAGAGGGGGGTTGTGGCCTCCTCGGCCTGCATCCGGTGCCCATCTTCTGGCATATAAGTCATTTTGACCTAGAAAAAAGAAGACTTTTGGGACAGAGCGCCGCCATCTCGAGGCGGAACTTGGGTAGGAGCACTTTTGCCCTCCGGCGGAGCGATTCTGCCAGGGGAACTTCCCTCCCAGAGGGGGAAATCATCGTCATGATCATCACCAACAACTCTCCCATCTTGGGGAGGGCAATATCCATCAACATCTTCACTAGCACCATCTCATCTCAAACCCTAGTTCATCTCTTATATTCAATCTCGTTACTGGAACTATAGATTGTTGCTAGGGGGTAACTAGTAGTGTTGATTACATCTTGTAGTTGATCACTATATGGTTTATTTGGTGGAAGATTATATGTTCAGATCCATTATGCATATTAATACCCCTCTGATCATGAGCATGTTTGTTGTTTGTGAGTAGTTACTTTTGTTCTTGAGGTCACGGGATAAATCATGTTGCAAGTAATCATGTGAATTTGATATGTGTTCGATATTTTGATGGTATGTATGTTGTGATTCCCTTAGTGGTGTCATGTGAACGTCGACTACATGACACTTCACCATATTTGGGCCTAAGGGAATGCATTGTGGAGTAGTAAATAGATGGTGGGTTGCGAGAGTGACAGAAACTTAAACCCCAGTTTATGCACTATTCCGTAAGGGACCGATTGGATCCTAGAGTTTAATGCTATGGTTAGGATTTATCCTCAATACTTTTCTCGTATTTGCGGATGCTTGCGGGAGGGTTAATCATAAGTAGAAGGTTTGTTCAAGTAAGAACATCATCTAAGCACCGGTCCACCCACCTATCAAATTATCAAAGTAGCGAACACAAATCAAACCAACATGATGAAAGTGACTAGATGAAATTCCCGTGTATCCTCAAGAACGCTTTGCTTATCATAAGAGACCGTTTTGGCCTGTCCTTTGCCTCAAAAGGATTGGGCTACCTTGCTACATACTTATTGCTACTATCGTTAGTTGCTCGTTACAAATTATCTTTCCATCAAACTACTCGCTACTTATAGTTTCAGCCCTTGCAGACATTACCTTACTGAAAACTACTTGTCATTTCCTTTTGCTCCTCGTTGGGTTCGACACTCTTACTTATCGAAAAGAGCTACAATTGATCCCCTATACTTGTTGTCATCAGCTGCCGTGTGGTGAATGGCTTCTACTCAGTCACTTCGCGGCTTGACACCGCACTGATTGACGACATGGGTCGTGGCGGAGTAGTTGGTGAGGTGGTTTTGCCTCCGCGTGTCCCGGTAGTCCCTCCGGGATGTCTTGGATATCTTCTTATTGGGGTGGCCTCGCCCCTTGCCGAGCTTGCCTGCTCGGCAAAGGAGGCCCTTCTCCTCATCGTATCTTGCTTCTCCGGCTTGATCTTGGTCCCTCTGACCTGCATGTTGGTCCTTTGAATATCTTTGTACCTTGTATTCTGACTTGGGTTTGTGCTTCAATCTCATCCCCGTGCCCGTGTACAGTCTGGGCAACAGACCCAGTGTATGTTGCACCGATAGATTGTGTGTGTGGCGAGGATGGGGGATGCGGCCCCTCGGGCGCGCCATTAATATGGAGTAGTGGGAGAGAGGCGGGCGGCGGTTGGCTCGCCTCCCAGTGAGCCTGCGCACCGAACTGTTGGCATGCCTACCGTCGTTTCACACAGCTACTCGCACGCCTCCTGATAACATTGTGCAGCGAGCATGCCTCCGTCAATTCACACACCTACACGCACGCCTCCCAGTCTGCCTGCGCGGCAGACTGCTTGCATGCGTCCCGTTAACTCACGCCTGCTCGCACGGCACACGGGTCGTGTGGCATCACGTATATTGTTTTTCTATTTGGATGACTAATGCTGCCGGTTTATTGCTTAACCGAAGCGTGGCACGTATCCATTATTGGTCTAACGCTCACGGTTTGAATAAATAATCCGTTTGGGATATTGGTTCCCAATTATTAATATTCTCCCCTTTGTAAGAAGATAAAGATTACATCAAAACTGGTCTCAAATTTGACCAAAAAAAGTACAATGCCACTTTGTATTGGTGTCCATATGACAACATGATAAGTTTCATGACTTTCAAATAAGTTTCAGATGTACTAGAATTAAAAATCAAGATTCTCAATGTTTGAAATTTCTTGCACGGGGAGTAAACATGCACCTAGTGAGACACATGTGTTTTTGCAATCCATTTAGGTGCACTGTCACGTGTGCATGTAGCTCAAATTTGATTTTTGCACATTATACCCCTAGAAAATCAATAAATGTACTAAAACGTCTTAATGATCTCTTTTTTTTCAAAATTAAAACGTCCCTCCTTTGGTAACATATGTTCACCGCGGGATAATTTAACATGCATCATAGTTGCGGTGGATTCGCTGTGTGTGTATGTGTGTGTGTGCGCGCGTGTCTAGGGGGTGGCGGGTGGCTCGCAGTACACTATGAGTCGTGAGCCACCGTATGGGTTGGCCGTTTTGTGAGGCACGTGCCACATCAGAGTCGTGAATTCATTATTTAAAACATTACACAACCCTTTCATACATACATGTTTTGGCCACATGCAGTCGATGGTTGTCCTACACGACACTCGATACTCGCATGTGACACTTTCTGTGGGCCCACGAGGTCGTCGTCCATCACTTTGACGAACAGCCGACAGAGAGGTTAATTTGACCAGCAAGGTAGAATCTTTTTTGTTTGTGTTATGGTGGGAGTATATAGTACGAGTTGAAGAGGTGGGAGGGGACTAGCATATATACTATACGTACGCGTCCGTAAACAAGTACACCTCACTCAGTGTCGGGACTTTTTGATTTTTGAGGCACGTGCCACATCGAAGTTGTGAAATTGGCTATTCAAACATCACACAACACCTCCTTGGGCCACATGCATGCAGGCGGTGGTTATCCTAGGACACTCACGTGTGACGCTTCCATCTGTGGGCCCACGAGGCCATCGTTGATGCATGCATCACTTTGACCTACATCAGGAGAGGTTAATTAATCTCACCATCAAGGAGGATTCTTTTTGGGTTGTATTACGGTATGAGCATATAGTATGCGTCGAAGAGGGGGAAGGGGACCATCATATGTAGTACGCTTCATGAACCTCGCTCTGTGTGGGGACTTTACGGTTTTCGAGGCATGTGCCACATCAAAGTTGTGCATTTTGGGTATTCAACATATGTTTGGCCCACATGCAAAGCGATGGTGGTTGTCCTCTCGCACCCACTTAAGCGGTTATCAGCGATATCGATGCTTTCCATCTATGGGCCCGCTTGGTCCATCACTACTTTGCCTGGCAACGAGAGAGGTTAATTTGACTTAGGAGGGGGTTATTTTTTGTTTGTAATACGGTATATATATAGGTTAATGCTTTGGGATGACATGATACAGTTTGAGCACACACATGCATGTGTACGCATGAATCCCTCCCATCGAGTCGAAGTGGCTAGTACCACGACACGTCATGAACTGACCTCGCTCTGTGTGGGGACTGTACGATTTTCGACGCACGCACCACATCAATGTTGTGAAATGGTATTCAAACATGCATGCACACATCACCTCCATACATATGCATGTAGTGGTTGTCTTCGAATGGTACACTCCCTCACGTGGTTATCGACCACAAGCCTATATATTCGTGGGCCCGCGTGGATATCCATGATAACCTTGAACGACAACAAGATAGGTTACCATGGCGGATTCTTCCTTTGGTTCGTGTTATCGTAGTATATGTCATGGTGAGATTCAGACCTAATTTAGTTTGAGCGCATACTATGCACGCATGCATGCA
This sequence comes from Aegilops tauschii subsp. strangulata, assembly GCF_002575655.3. Lineage (NCBI taxonomy): Eukaryota > Viridiplantae > Streptophyta > Magnoliopsida > Poales > Poaceae > Aegilops > Aegilops tauschii. Next base: position 183,678,653 of record NC_053040.3, read on the forward strand.
TGAATCCCCGTCATCGGCTTGAAGTGTGGTGTGACATACATATGCATCGTGAACTAACCCTCACTCAGTGTGGGTATTTCTGGTTCGAAAGTATGGTGCCACATCAAAGTTGTTCCATTGTGTATTCAAACACACCTCTCCATACATATGTTTGGGCCACACACAGGCAGTGGTTGTCTTCGGGTACTAGCTAATTGGGTGATTATTGGCAAGCTAGCCCATCTCCGGGGTCGCATGGACGGCCATCACTTTGACCAACAACAAGAGAGACGTTGTACGACCAAGGTGGATTATTCTTGGTCCGTTTTACGATCCATCTTGGTGAGATGCCTCTCTGGCCCGCCGAATGAAAGTGTGTGTGTGGGGGGGGGGAGGGACTGCTACTTCGCACTTTGCTAGGTGAACCTCCATGGGGGGGGGGCATGCATTCATAGCTTAGGATTCCCTTCCTGCCGACACGAGGGGCAAGCAATACTGTGCGCTTTGCGAGATAGG